>NC_065449.1:98706100-100042708 GCF_917563875.1 Diabrotica virgifera virgifera
ATAAGAATGGACCAGGAATGGAATAAGAAGAATGAACCATGAACTAAGAGACATAATGAAGGGAAAAGATACACTTAGTTATATTTATTAAAGCACAGAGACTGAGATGGATGGTAGTGATGTTAAAAAAGTAACTATTCGTTACAAAGTACTCGTTACTTACGAATACCGAAAGTAACGATTACTATACAGAGAGGCAAATCGTTACTTTGATTACTCTGATTACTTCGTACCAATCGTATCAGAGCGAGTAACGACTATTGTATCTACTTTTATTACTTTGATTACTTCGTCATGTAATAAATATGAGGATTATAGTTAAGAGCAACTGACAAAATTATTGCATGACTTTATTCACTTTGAATATTTGTTTTTTGCAGCTATGTAACCCGTAATTTGTCTGGATTAAAACACAAATCTGGATTATACATAAATGTATAAAAAATGTTAATTGGTCAACTATTGTTATAGTGAATGCTGTTTTTTCTTTAAAAATATATGCAAAATAGAGACAAATTATTATTGGTTCGGAAAAAAAAAGTAATTAATTGACAACTATATTATCATTAAGATACACTCAACATGAACATTCCATTAAAATTAATAATAAACAAGCTGAAAATGCGAGCATTATAATAACGAAAACTTTGTTTATTTACGTATTTAAATTCATAATATGGAAAATTGCTATTATGAAAAGTTGTTTAGAATTAATAATTATGTTTTAACCTTGCGATGACCAACCTTTTTTTGTTACACGGATGACCAAGGGGGGGGGGGAAATGACCCCGGGTCAAAAATGACAATTAACAAAAAAATGAAGTTTTTTTTATGGCATGGATTTTATGTCATTCAGCCAGTCACAACATGAGTATTAGTGTCATGTGTATTGTGAGTAAGTGTCTTGTTACTTTGCAAAGTCGACGTAATTAGCGTAAAACTACTTGGAATTACACATAATAGGCGGTATTTTACTAAACATCAACTTCAGAATATATTTTTTTATTCGTAAAATATAGGGATTTTTTTTTATTTCAAAATATGAGGATATCTAGAATGATATCTATTAAAGTCAAATAAAAAATAATGAGTTAAAAATTGAAAATACTTTTAAATTTATTAAAGAAAAAGTAACAAATAGACTTCCGACCGGTAAGGTTGTATCCGAGACGTTCTTATCAACGAGTAGTTAAATTAGTATATTATTAAGGATATTATTTATCGTGAGTGATGTCCGACGATCCAATTAAATGGTCGTTATGTTATCACGAAACCAGAAACCAAAAGTCGATTAATAAGTAAGTTTTTACTTTTATTTTTATTAAAAATAAAGGAACAATTATTATTTTAAAATGTTTCCTAATCAGACGCCAACTGAGGCAATATTAGTCCAGGAAAAGGACGTTTTATTTTCAGAAAATGCACAACGTTCGCAAAATGAACAAGCATTATATAATGCATGGGTTCAAACAGAAAATAATGTTCAAAAACTTAATATAGATAATCAGCGCCTAAATCAAATAATTATCACAATGGAGCAAAGATTAGCAAAGCTTGAGAATACCCAACAAGATATAGGGTCAACAGCAAGCGCCGATAAAACAAAAACCAAAACAGAAAAATCTGAATATTTTACCGATGAAGAAGATTTAGCCAACGAAACGGAGTGGATAAGACAAGAGAACAGGAAGACCAAAAAACGCAAAATGGATACTTCATTATCTCCTCCCTCTCCAGAGAAATCAACAGCTGTAAAGCAAATTCAAAAACCAAAACTGCCACCTCCGGTTGTAGTAGAAGGTTTCGAAGATGCTGCCAACTTAAGTAAGACTCTAGTCGATGCTAGTATTAAATTCACCATGAAAATAATAAACAGTGAAGTCATAAAAATCAATACACCCGACAGTAATGAGTATAGAAAACTAATAAACAGTTTAAACACGAGTAAACTTTCCTATCACACATATGAAAATAAACAAGAAAGACCAATCAGAGTAATGGTTAAGAAACTACATCATTCCTTATCAGCCTAATGACATAGTAAAGGAGCTACAAAGAAGAGGATATAAAGCTATACAAGCTGATAAGAAATTGAAGTGGAGAACTAAAAAACCTCTTGATATGTTCATCCTGACGTTCAGACAAGATGAAGATATAAACAAAATCTTTGGAATAACTGACATTTTGAGCATGAGAGTAGAAATTGAACCACTAAGGAGCTTGAAGCTGGTACCACAGTGCAAAAGATGCCAGGCCTATGGTCATACCTGGAAATATTGTAATAAGGAACCAAGATGTGTTAAATGCATCGGTAAGCACCTTACCAAAGATTGTCAGAAACCACTAAAAGAGGAACCAAAGTGTATCCATTGTGGTGAAAATCATCCTGCAAGCTACCGAGAATGTTATGTAGCCAAAAAAATACAAAAGCTGAGAAATCAGAGAACAAATAAGGCCAGTCTACCAAAACCACCACAAAGGGTCAATGAGAAGGAAAAGCCAAAAGCACAAAACGTCACTGCAAATAGAAAATACAGTGATGTAGTTAATAATGTAAAACAAACGGACCAAGAATTGGAAACCGAGAATACATTGAAAATAATATTAGAAAAACTCATCAAGATAGATGACAAAATAACACAAATAGATATACGCGTTACTAGATTGGAACATAGCGCTAAAGGAGCTATACCGAAAATTCGAAATGGCTAAGCAACTACGAATCATGTAATGGAATGCCAATGGGCTTCTACAACATAAAAATGAACTGCAAACTATCCTAGATACAGAAGAAGTTGATTTATGTCTCATAGCTGAAACACATTTCACGAAACAATCTTTTATAAAGCTTAGAGGATACAGGGTATACCACACTATACATCCTGACAATGCAGCCAAAGGAGGCAGCGCACTAATAATAAAAGATAACATTGAACATTATGAGCAGCTAAAATATGAAACAGAACACATACAAGCAACTACGGTATGTGTCAAACTCAAAACTAATTGCGAAGTTAATGTAAGCTCAATTTATAGCCCCCCTAGGCATTCCATTAAAAAAGAACAGTATGTAGAATACTTAAAAAAGTTTGCGAAAAAGATATATCATTGGAGGTGACTTTAATGCAAAGCACACCCAATGGGGATCAAGATTAACAACAACTAAAGAAAAAGAGTTACTGGCAGCCATAAAAGAACAGAAATGTGAAGTAATATCAACAGGTAGACCGACTTATTGGCCCACAGATACAAACAAAATACCGGACTTAATTGATTTCTTTGTTATTAAAAATATTTCTTCCAACTATGTAGATATTAATGAAGGTTGGGATATGAATTCAGATCATTCACCCATAATACTCACTGTGAGTGACACGATTATCAGAAAGGATTGTAACCCAATACTAACAAATAAACTGACAGACTGGGAAAGTTTTAGATCAATCCTTGAAGATAATTGAACTAGCAGTACCATTAAAAAAACCTGAACAACTAGATGAGGAAGTTGAGTTGCTTGTACAAAATATACAAAAATCAGCATGGGAAAGTACTCCTACTATAGGATCAAACGTCAAAGGAAACAACTATCCGAAAGAAATTAAAAAGTTAATTAAAGAGAAAAGAAAACTTAAAAGGAACTGGCAACAAACCAGAGCACCCCAAGATAAAACAAATTTAAACAATGCTAGTCAAAAACTTAAAAGAGAGATTCAAAATATAAAAAATGAGTCAATCAGTTATTACCTGAGAGAGTTGACGGATAATAGTAGCACAGAGTACTCTCTATGGAAAGCTACAAAAAGGCTAAAAAGACCAGTAACCCATTCTCCACCCATTAAACTAGAAGATGGTAGCTGGGCTAGAAGTAATGAGCAAAAGGCAGAGAGATTTGCCACATATTTAGAAAATACATTTAAACCGCATGATGACCAAAATAATGATCAAATATCGATAGAGCCTAATCAGACAGAGGAGAGAATAAGACCAACATCCCCGAAGGAAGTAGCTGATGAAATAAAAGACAATATAAATCCTAAGAAGGCGCCAGGATATGATCTAATTACTGGAGAATTACTAAAAAACCTGCCTCGTAAAGCCATAGTCAAATTGACCAACATCATCAATGCTGCATTTAGATTGAGATATGTTCCAAATTTATGGAAAATAGCTGAGGTTGTAATGATACCAAAACCAGGAAAATCACCAAATGAAGTGTCTTCATATAGACCATTATCACTTTTACCAGTGATGTCGAAGCTTTTTGAGAAACTTCTGCTAAAAAGAATAAAACCAATAATAGAAGAGAAAAAAATGATTCCAAACCACCAATTTGGCTTCAGAAATAAACATTCTACGATTGATCAGGTACACAGAATGACTAACATAATTGAGAAATCATTAGAAGAAAAGAAAGTCTGTTCTACAATCTTTTTAGACGTAGCTAAGGCCTTCGACAAAGTTTGGCATGAAGGTTTAGTCTACAAACTCAAAATTCTTATGCCTAAACAATATTCAGAAATTTTACAATCATATACAGGGTGTTTCATTAATAATTGTCCATATAGTAACTGGAGAAACCTTAGCACAAAATACGAAGATTTAACCTAAATCACTTAAATAAAATGTGGTTCCTTACCGAGTTACAGGGTATTTTATCTAAAAATTTAAACATTATTTTTGCTCAGCATTTTGAAACTATTCGACGTATCACTACCATACTTGGCATAAAGTGCGACTTCTAGACACCCTACTAAATTATGATAAACAAACTTTTCTAGCTACTACCAGAGGCGTACGACAGGGGATGGTGAATGGTTGACCCTTCTCAAATTGTACGCCACTGGAGGAATTACTATTTTAATGCCATTTTTAGATTTTCCAATACTTTCTACGTAAATAATATACTTTTCAGTGGTAACGATAAAGCCATTAGTTTTCGAGATATTTGAAGTTAAATATGAAACAACACAGTTATTTTGATTATTTTATGATATGATTCATATGATTAAAATTTAAAAATTATTTGTACCCAGTAATTTAAAACTATTTGGCGTATCCTTATCATACTTGGCAGAAAGTACAGGTACTGTGAATCGTACTAAATTAAGATAAATTACCGTTTCTAGCTACTACCAGAGGCGTACGACAAGGGATAGTGGCTGGTTGACCCTTCCCAAATTCTACGCCACTGACGAAATTGCTATTTTAGTGTAATTTTTTGATTTTGCAATACTTTTTATGAAAATAATGTACTGTCCATTCGTAACGATAAAATGATTAGTTTTCGAGATATTTGAAATTAAAAATGAAGCGACACAATACATTAATCAAAATAACCGTGTCGTTTCATTTTTAACTTCAAAAATCTCGAAAACTAATGACTTAATCGTTACGAATGAAGAGTATATTATTTGCGTAGAAAGTATTGGAGAATACAAAAATTGAACTAAAATAGCAATTTTGCCAGTGGCGTAGAATTTGGAAGGGGTCAACCATTCACTTTCCCCCGTCGTACGCCTCTGGTAATAGCCAGAAACGTTTGTTTAACATAATTTAGTAGTTTGTACAGTATCTATACTATCTGCCAAGTATGAAAAGTATACGTCGAATAGTTTTAAAATGCTGAACAAAAATAATTTTTAAATTTTTAGATAAATCACCCTGTAACTCAGTAAGGAACCACATTTTATTTAAGTGTTTTAGGTTAAATCTTCGTATTTTGTGCTAAAGTTTCTCCAGTTATTATATGGACAATTGTTAATGAAACACCCTGTATATCTGACAGATATTTCAGAATTAAGCAAGAAGACGTGTACACTGATCTAAAAGAAATCAGAGCAGGAGTCCCTCAAGGAAGCGTATTAGGTCCTGTTCTCTACCTGTTATACACATACGATATACCTGAAATGGAAAATGATACTATAGCCACATTTGCAGATGACACCGCTATCTTAGCAGTAGGTGATACCAGCGAAGAAGCAGCAGAAAAATTACAGTTGGCAATCAATAAAATACATAACTGGACTAAAAAATGGAAAATCAAATTAAATGAATCTAAATCTATTCTTGTCAATTTTACAAATAAAAAAATCGAAAACATTCCAATTAGAATAAATGATGCCCAAATACCATATGCATCTTCTGCAAAATATTTAGGTATCACACTTGATGCAAGGCTTCGCTGGAAAGTCCACATTAAAAAGAAAAGGGAAGAATTAGGTATCCTTACAAAAAAATGTATTGGCTGATGGGAAGAAACTCTGCATTGTCCACATATAACAAAATACTTTTATACAAACAAATACTTAGACCAGTATGGGTGTATGGTTGCCAACTCTGGGGCTGTGCCAATTCAAGTAATATTCAGATTATCCAGAGATTCCAGAATAAAGTATTACGGAACATCGTTGATGCTCCTTGGTATATCCGAAATGTCGACCTCCACAAGGATCTTGAGATGGAAGATGTAGACAAAGTTATCAAGAAGATGGCAGGTAGTCACGAACAACGGCTCCGTAGTCATGTAAACATCGAGGCCATCCAGCTCCTCGATAATACTGGGCTAGAAAGAAGACTCAAACGAAGAAAACCATTTGAGTTAGTGTAAAGTGTTAGTGTAAAAGCAGAGCATAGTGTTGTATTGTGTGTTAGTTTTAGTTTTCAAATTTCATACTTGTTAAAAAAATAAGAGGACACCATAGGGTTAGGATCTTAGATTATGTATCATGTAGTAATATAAGTTAAAGAAGAACTGATAATTGGTCAACTGATGACCAGATTTCAGTAGTCTAAACACAGCTTGTGTTTAATAAAAAAAAAAAATTAAAGAAAAACATACGCTGGGGTCACAATTTCCCCCGCTTGGTCATCCGAAGGTTAATGTGCAATTATATCATTCTAATTTAAATGTTATGAACTATAAAGGCACTTTACTCTTGATCGAAATTCATATTCTTTATATACCTCGTATAAAATTAATAAAATTTTATATATGATGGTTGCATCATAAATCTTAGACCACGAAGAGCTTTTTATGAAGAATAACTTTCTTCGTCAAATTTAAAATAAAAGAGTTATACATGAAAATTTTATTGGTATCCATAATTTGACAAAACTCTTCAAATATTTTTTTCCATTAGAAGGATGTAATTGCACATATCAGACCAGAATTTTTTATTCCAAACAATATTATTTCATGTAGTCGGTTCGCTAAACTCAGACACAACTGGCTAGTGATTTTAGTCAATGATTTTGCCAATTTGGCAAAAAATAATTACTATATAGTTAATAAGTACTAAATAATTAGTAATTTTGCTATTTTTGGCAAAATTCGCAAAAAACAAAAAAATTACCTACTAAAATCACTAGCCAGTTGTGTCGAGTTTAGCGAACCGACTATAATAACAATTTTCATTTCATAACGAATGGAACAGTCCATTTATCATTAAAGGGGAGGGCGTATACTCGTATAAACCTCTTTAAAGCGGTTAATAAACTATTGCTTTTAAAATATACTCAAATTGTATTTTTGTACATCTTATTTATTTTATATAATACCTAATTAAATTCACTATCAAATGTCATTGATATTTTATTAATCCTTTTTTTTTTAATTTTATTCTGGCCTTGGTTCAGAACCTTTAGCCACGTAACTACATATAAAATTATTATTCTTCGTTCATAAGTATAAAATTGTCCAGTATACTTAAAAATAAAAAAATAAAAAAAATAAAGCTTACAAATAACAATGCCTACGTGCTATGTTAATAAATACAACTATATTAATTTTTTTTTCACTACGGTAAGAACTAAAACATACATAGGTTACAAAATAATATAATTAATTACAGTAAATATCTCATTCATACATTACATAATACAAAAGAAATACCTATTCATTCAAACGATTAGTTTTACATTCACACTTTTAATTTAATTTTTTGAAGAAATGTCATAATTAGTTTAAAATTTTTAATGTTATCCACACTTAATAGCACATTTAAGTCTAGGGGAGTCTTATTAATACTTAATTTAAAATTTAGTTTGACATTCGCGAAGTGTCAAACTCAAATAATGTAAATAACCTATGCTTTGCTAACAAATCGAGATTCAAAAACTAGCCTACTTACTATCAACGATTTCAGCTGAGGTGTAGTGTGTCGGAAGAAAATAAATGGATTGTGACGTCACATTTTTGACTGAGGGCGATCATCTCGAAGACGGATAGAGATATCGAAATGTCGTTTTCAGATTTGGATTCAGAAGAAAAAACTACATAAGAATCCATCGATAAATCTGATCTGAGTATTGCAGGAGCGGCAACGCAATAACACACACACTTTTGCGAATTTATAAACGAAAAGTTTTCGTTGAAAAACATAATCTTAAGAAAGCCAATTTTAACATATGAGCTAAAGTAAGTAGCTGTAGTTAAGAATAGAAATAAATAATAATAAATTTAGAGAATATTAAATATGGCGTTTGTTATATTCTAATTATTTCTCTTACACTTGCCTCATTATAAATATAGCGTAGATGCAGGATCTTCCCGATCTATCACCTTGTTGTTCTTCTGCTTGTATTATAATTTCATTAAGTTTGCTTGTTATCACTTTGGTTGTTAATTGTAATGTATTTAATAAATTAATTCCTCTGTAATTCTCCGTGTCCGATTTGTCTCCCGTTTTGGAGTTATTAGTATGCTTGATCTCCATTCTTGTGGTATTCTGTTTTGTCCTATTATTTTTTGGCGTAGCTGTACTTTAGTAGTTTATTCGATATTTCGTCCCCTTCTGGTGATTTTTTATTTTTTAATTTCCTTAATGCGTCCTTTACCTTTCCTTCCTCAATGTTTATTTCTTCGTTTTTTGTCACTTCTAGTGTTGATGGTTCATTATCGACACCGTTGAATGTGTTTCATTTAAATCAGCTCATCTTTTTCTTTGCCCCCTGATCATTCTCCATATTTCTTTTTGTGTTCCGTAGAAGTCGTTTTCCATCTATTTTGAAGCTGTGCCAGTGTTCCCTTTTTATTTGTTTGACTAAAGTGTTGCGTTTCATTTCGGATTCGTTTGTAGTAGTTATACAGGGTTGCGAGAAAGTCTGGCAACACGGTAATTTCTCGGAAACCGCTAGAACAATTTTTATAAATTTTGGTGCGTAAAGGTTTTCAAATGCGGCCGATATTATAGTGGTAATTACATTGTTGTCAAATTTTCCATTTTTCTGGAAATCTAATTAACTTTCTTATTTCAAATGGAACACTCTGTATTTTTTGCGTTTTAAAATCCTTAAGAAATACTGATTATTTTTCATGTTATATTCCCTATACCTAAATGCCATAATTTCGGAGTTATTGCTACATTTATTAAAAAAAATTTTTTAACAAATTATAAAAATCAATTTTTTCTAATTAACTTTCTTATTTCAAATGGAACACTCTGTATTTTTTGCGTTTTAAAACCCTTAACAAATACTGATTATTTTTCATGTTATATTCCCTATACCTAAATGCCATAATTTCGGAGTTATTGCTACATTTATTAAAAAAAATTTTTTAACAAATTATAAAAATCAATTTTTTCGGCCCGGTAGACATTATTTTAGGTTCTTTGGATCATTGGGAACAAAAAAGGTCTTTTTTAATTTTCCTCTAAAGTTAATCGTTTCCGAGTTATAAACAATTTAAAACTGAAAAAAATGGAAAAATTACGATTTTATAGGTTCAAAAACAAAAGTGAAAAATATTATTTTTGAAACTACGAAGTGCCTAAATTCAAGTTCAAAGCTTATTTTATTAGTTACCGATAAGCAATTTGGTCTTAATTATTTTAAAACATTGTTTTAAAAAATAGCCGAACTGAACCGACTACGCACAAGTCCTGTAGTCAGTTCAGTTCGGCTATTCCTATTCCGTTCCGCGGAACCTTAAGTTCGTTTTACGGCTACTGTTAGCGTAAATTTGTCGCCCGTGGAGCCTTAGCGAACGGTTCCACGAGCTACGAGCTACAAGTTTACGCCAGCAGTAGCCGTAAAACAAACTTAAGGTTCCGCGGAACGGAATAGGAATAGCCGAACTGAACCGACTACAGGACTTGTGCGTAGTCGGTTCAGTTCGGCTATTCCTATTCCGTTCTGCGGAACCTTAAGTTCGTTTTACGGCTACTGCTGGCGTAAACTTGTCGCTCGTGGAGCCGTTCGCTTAGCCTAAGCGAGCTCGCATACCGAAGCAATATCCTACATCGCATGTGGCATGCAGTGCGAAAAGATACGCACTGAGTGTCACATCTGGGCCCGGATTACGTACACTCGATACGCATCGTATCCGCCATGTTTTACTGTAGCGCCTTATGGGAAAACATGGCGGATATGATGCGTATCGAGTGTACGTAATCCGGGCTCTGGTTTTCGGTGAATATTCGGTGACTTTCATATCAAAATCCTGAAAGTGAAAAACTGGAGGGAACTATGTACACATAAAAATGAGTGAAAACGAAAAAGAGGTCTAGAAATTAACGAAGGAAAAACAAAATATCTACTCTGCTCTCGAAGAGAAGATAAAAGGACGAGAGAAATCAAGATAGAAAACTACACTTTTGAAAGAGTTCAACGATTTAAATATTTTTTTAGTAATTGTGAATGGCAAAAATAAGAGAAGTGAAAAGTAACGGAGCGAATACTAGCAGACAATAAAACATACTGGAGATCTTCTTTCTTCTTCATGTGCCTCATCCTTTAAGAACATTGACGATCATCATGGTCCATTTAACTCCGTCTGCAGCGGTTCTGAACAGTTCTATTGTTGTTTTTCCACTCCACGCAAGGTATGCGTCGTCTTCCCGCTTCTCTTTTTTCTTCCAATTTTCCTTGTATAACTAATCGCATCAACTCATCGTGGACGTACTGGGAAAATCCACTAACTCCATTTTTGTCAATTTTGACATTTCAATACCATTAAATCTACAAACATCAATATGTTAAAAGGAAAAACCGTATATCTCCAAACTCGTCATCCACCGTGCTTAAATCGGTACATTCAATGACAAAGAAAATCAACTAACTCCATCTATTTCTAAGTTTTCATGAATAAAATGTTGTTTTTCCAAATATTTTTATGTACATATTATGTGCACACCACCTGTGGGTAACATCCTTCAAAATCATATCCAGGTACCAAAACTTGAACAGCCAGTGTCCGATTTTTAAGAGGTAAGCAATAAAGTAAATAATGTTCAAATGCGTTTTTCTCAAAACTTTACTTTTGTGAGTTAGTGGATTTTCCCAGTACGCCCACGTCATGTTTGTGCCCAGTGTCCATGATATTTTTTACATTCTTCGATAACACCACATCTCAAAAATGGCAAGTCCGTTTTCAGTTGCGTCCGTAATTGTCCAGGCTTCGACTCTATATAAACGGACAGTGAATACGTAGCAATTCAATTAATTAATTATTACTTAATGTCTAATGAATTCAATACACACATGTAACTATTTACAGATCATATAGAGGAATTCGAGTCTCGAGGAGACTCCGACGAACCCGTGTTGAGCTGCCCCCCCCCCCACTTGCAAAAATTAAAAAACAAATAGCCCTGATTTATGAGCTTTTATATTCTGCAAATTAAAAATTTTGAGCTCGTTCCACTGAGCAGGAATTTAATATACTCAGCCCCCCCCCCCCCCACTACTGAAAAATAGGGATATTGAATCGATTTTTGCGGCAGAATTACGAGCTATTTATGAGCTCTTGAAATGATATAGTTTTGATTTTTGAGCTCATCCCCTTCACCCCCAAACAACCCTTTAATTGATTTTACTTAAGAGAAACATGCTGAAAAAAATTAAAATATATCGTATCACGGATATTATTCCAATAGCTTATATATTCTAAGAATAAACTCTTAAATCATGCGCATTTCGATTATTGAGCTACAACCCCTTCGCAAGAAAACCACCTCATTTTCCAGACTTAAGAGAGAGTTGTACTTAAAATTACTTAAAATGCATTAGACTAATTATTTGGCGACTAAATATCATTTAATAATTTATGAGCTCCCAAAATACGCGCCATTAGGTCATTAAATTGCAATTTCTTTTGTATAGTGCAGTCACTGAAGGTAAAAATCAACTATTACCTTCAATTTCGGTGAACCTTCATCGATTTTCACGAAAATTGGTGAGTGGCCCAACAAACAAAGGTGACATGGTACCACCTTGCGCCTTTACCCTGAGGGTGGTTACCACCCCTTCTTGAGGGTAAAAATTATTTTATTAAAAATAACTCCACAAATCGATAGAAGGACAAATTATAAGCAGAATTTGTTATACTTTTTGAGTTATTAAAGATCAAAAATTTTAATTTTTCGTGAAAAAATGCATGCTTTAAAGCGGTTTTTCGCAAATGACATAACAATTGTAAGTTTTTATAACAAAGTTATCATTACCAAAATCAAAGCTTTGAAAAACCATTTATCATTAATTCATAGTGACTTATAGGTATCTAATTAAATGTATTTTTTGTTTCGGCGAGTACCTACTTAAATCTAATTATACGCCAGTCAATGGGAGCAAGAATAGGCTATTACCTCCAAATTCTATCCTACTGCATGGATTTTATTGAAATTTTGGCAGGAGCCTCTACTTATCTCCTAATTCAAAGTCTACCCTATGCCGATGTGTGCTTTTATGTTGGGGGTGGTTCCCACCCCTTCTCGGGGGTGGAAATTTTTTTGGTTAAAATAACCACGGAAGTGGCTAGAGAACCTAATTCTAAGCAAAAACTGTTCTATATTTTTTTTTGAAAACTTAAGACTTTTTAAGTTATTCGTGGTTGAAATTTGGCCATTTTCATTAAAACATAACACCTTTTCGAAGGTTTTATTGCGAATACCTTAAAAACTATGCATCTAACTAAAAAAACTTAATCATTTTTGTAGCTTATAAAAAACAAAGAAATTCAATCCTTCATAAATCATGCAGTTATAATCTTTTTCTATGGATGCTATACAATGTGCAACTTCTCTCACTACTTACATACATTCAAAATGAACAATTCCTCAGGCAGTGAGAAAAGTCGGCCATTGCAGTGAGAAATATTTTTTCTCACGGGTTCACCGCCGGTTTACATACATATGATCGCCATTTCTATGGTAACATGCACAATACAAACACAATTATTTTTGTCAAACAAAATGTGTTTAAACTTGTCAAAACTTATCAAAAATTACCTTTTAAGACTGTTCAACTGTGAATTATACTTAATTTAAAATAAATAAAGTATATAAATATTAAGAATATTAAATACCTATGTGTATATATGTATTTTATTTCAATTCAGGCATATAATATACCTAATAGCACCTAAATTATTTAATTTTAAAGTTTGAACTTTTGACAAAAACGCATCCATAGAAAAAGTACAGTGTACAACACGAGAGAAAATTACATATTTCTCTCTCGCTTGATTTGCACAAACTTCTACGCTGGTGATAAATATGTCTTTTTTCTCTCTTGTTGTACAATATACTATATAACACGAAAAGAGATATGGTAGGTGAGAAAAGTTTGTTTTTTTTTTGTGCATGCTCAAATTGGTATATTTAACTTGAAATAACAGAGAAACAGTCGAATTTTAGGTTATAACGCCACGAATACTTTTTATAGTGCTTGAAAAGACCTTTTAAATGAGTAATATTATAGGCCCATTACATTAAAACTAAGCGAGATATGCTCAAAAAAAATTAATGACTTACGTATTTTAAGACAAAATGTGAAGTATATTTTTAACCCTTCATTCACCAGAATTTAAACGCATCGTTTTCCTTCTACAACATCTTTTATTGTAGTGTTATTTCTATGCCCAAAAAGTTGAACGAGTTTGAAATGAATGATTAAAAAAAATAAGAAAATTATAGAGCGCACTTTTAAATTTTCTTAAAAATTTTTCATTTTCTCCGTGTAACTTGAAAATGATAAGAAATACAGTGATGAAAAACAAAAACAAAATTTTTATCAAGAAAATCTCTACTTTTTGTGCGGTATATTTTTTCGTATCTCTTATCATTTTCGAGTTTTATGGAGAATAAGGAAGATTTTTCAAAAAATTTAAAAATGCGCTCTATAATTTGATCTTATTTTTTTTTAAAAACCATTAATTTTAAACCCGTCCAACTCTTTAAACATAGAAATAACACTATAATAAAAAGTATTGTAGAAGAAAAACGGTCCATTTAAATTCTGATGGATGAGGGGTTAAATATACTTCTCATTTTTTCTTAAAAATACATTAGTCATCAATTTTTTCAGCATATCTTGCTACTTAGAATGTAATCGACATTTAATATTGCTAATTTTAAAGGTATTTTCCAGCACTACAAAGGTATTGGTAGCATTAAACCTAAAATCGACCGTTTCTCTGTTATTTCAAGTTGAATACACTGATTTGAGCATGTACAATAAAACAAACTCATCTCACCTACCATCTCTTTTTGTATTATAACTAGACGATTTATGAAGGAACTAATCTCTTTGTTTTTTTATAAGCTACAAAAATATTTTATATAGTTCTTTTCGTTAGGTGCATAGTTTTTAAGGTATTCGCAAAAAACCGTCCGAAAAGGTGTCATTTTTCAATGAAAATGACCAATTTTCTACCACGAATAACTCAAAAAGTATTGAGTTTAAAAAAAACTTATAGAACAGTTTTTGCTTAGAATTAGGTGTTCTAGCCACTACCCTAGTTATTTTAACCAAACAATTTTCCACCCCGAGAAGGGGTGGGAACCACACCTCAAGATAAAAGCACACACCGGCATAAGGTAGACTTTGTTTCTTGAGCTATTCCCTACTTACTGTGAAAATATCAAGTTAATCGATGTAGTAGGGTGGAATTCGGAGCCAAATACCCTCATTGACTGCTCTATTATTCAAGCCTAATTAACAGGAAACCTATGCATTTTATAAAATATACTGAACATAATATATTTGTCAAAGTACTCAGTAATACCTATTAAATGAGCACCGAAAGAAGTTGATATCATCAAAATTAAGCAAGTGAACATGAAAATAATAGGACCCTGTCAAATTTCTAGTAAAAAGCGAAAAATAAAATGAACGCCATTTCCACAAAAATTAAAATCTTTAGTAATCCCTATAAGACTTTCTTTACTTTAGCATAAGTAATGACCTTAAATATTTTTACCGATTTAGAATGCATATTTTAAAAAATTGAGTTTTTTTTATTAGCAAAGATTTTACTCTTGATTTCTGTATGAATCAAAATAACCAAGAGAGAAACGTTTAAGCCTAAATTTTACTGCGAGAACAATGTAACTGGAGCCTTTAAACTTATTATCTTAAAAAAATAAAGTATTTGAAAAATTAAATGTAATACAGTTTTATAGCTCTTGAAATTAACTTTCAAATGTGCCTGGTATCATAAAAATTAACAGATATTCCAAAAAAAAACAATATAATTTTTTTGGAAAAATTTTTGGAGTATAAATTTTAATGCTATCAACTTCTTCCGGAGCTCATTTGATAGGTATTTCTAAGTACTTTGACAAGTATTTAGTAAGTGTTATAAAATGCATCGCTTTCCCGTTATTTAAGGTTGGATCCTTAGATTTGAATACCCGCAGAAAAAAAAATATACATACATTCAATTACCTATAACTTACTTTAAATTAAGTAACATTAAATGGTTTTTCAAGTGAGTAATTTATTATATTTTTTATTAGCTTCAAAATTAGTGATGAAAACTTTTTTGTAAAAAATTTTTGAGTTATTTATAAAAAATCGCTTTAAAACATGCATTTTTTTTCACAAAAATTAAAATATTTGATCTTTAATAACTCAAAAAGTATTGATTTATTTTAATAACAATATATAACAAATTTTGCTTAGAATTTGTCCCTCTATCGATTTGTGGGGTTATTTTTAATAAAGCAATTTTGACCCCCGAGAAGGGGTGATATCTACCCCAGGCCAAAACCGCAAGTTGGTACCATGTTACTTTTGTTTGTTGAGGTATCCTCTATACACTCAAAAATTTTCGTGAAAATGAATGGAGGTTCACCGAAATCGAAGGTCATAGTTGATTTTTATCCTCAGTGACTGCACTATAGAAATAAAATTGCAATTCAATAATTGAAATGCGTGTATTTTGCGAGCTCATAAATTATTAAACGATATGTTGTCGCCAAATAATTAATTTAATTCATTTTAAATAAAATTCTCTCTTAAGCTGGGAAGATAGGGTGGTTTTCTTGCGAAGGGGTTGTAGCTCAATAATAAAAATGCGCGTGATTTAAGAGTTTATTCTTAGAATATAAGCTATACGAATTTAACTTCTATTAACTTTTTTGTAAAAACTTACAGTTTTTCAGTGATTTACGAAAAACCGCTTTAAAATATGCATTTTTTTTCACGAATAATTAAAATTTTTGATCTTTAATAACTCAAAATTAATTTATTTTAATAACTTTATATAGCAAATTCTGCTTATAATTTGTCCTTCTATCGATTTGTGGAGTTATTTTTAATAAAATAATTTTCACCCCCGAGAAAGGGTGGTATCCACATACCAGGATAAAGGCGCAAGGTGGCACCATGTCACCTTTGTTTCTTGGGGTATCCTCTAACCACTCACCAATTTTCGTGAAAATCGATGAAGGTTCACCGAAATTGAAGGTAATAGTTGATTTTTACATTCAGTGACTGCACTATACAAAATAAATTGCAATTTAATGGCCTAATGTCGCGTATTTTTGGAGCTCATAAATTATTAAACGATATTTAGTCGCCAAATAATTAATTTAATGCATTTTAAGTACAACTCTTTCTTAAGCCTGGAAAATGGGGTGGTTTTCTTGCGAAGGGGTTGTAGCTCAATAATCGAAATGCGCATGATTTAAGAGTTTATTCTTAGAATATATAAGCTATTGGAATAATATCCGTGATACGATATATTTTAATTTTTTCAGCATGTTTCTCTTATGTAAAATCAATTAAAGGGTTGTTTGGGGGTGAAGGGGATGAGCTCAAAAATCTAAACTATATCATTTCAAGAGCTCATAAATAGCTCGTAATTCTACCGCAAAAATCGATTCAATATCCCTATTTTTCAGTAGTGGGGGGGGGGGGGCTGAGTCAAACGAGCTCAAAATTTTTAATTTGCGGAATATGAAAGCTCATAAATAGCTCATAAATCAGGGCTATTGGTTTTTTAATTTTGGCAAGTGGGGGGAAGGGGGGGGGGGTAGCTCAACATGGGTCTCCGACGAAGAAGAGGAAGGAAAATAATATTTTAGCTCAGATGAAGAGTTTGAAAGTACAAAATTCGGACACAGAATTTCTTTTTTCTTTCATATTTGCAAAATTTATTTTATAGTACTTATTATCGTCTTTTAACTAATAAAAAGATATCTGAGAAATCTAAAATATATTATAATTATTCCAACATCTTGACGCACAAAACCATGGGTACTGTCAGATCACGTGATTTTGCTCGAGCGAATGGAATCGTTGCGATTGAGGACGCAAACAGTTATCCATATACGCTCTCTCTCACGCTGCAGCTTACCTATAGCGCTTTTCATTCACATGCTCGCGTAATGTTTTTGATCGCTTGACATGTAGATGTAGAACATATCACAAAAAAATTTGTCTTTTTTAGAATATTTATTTTTAATATTAAAAAATGCGCTGTCAAATCTTCGTTGCCAAGTCAAAAGCTGCTATGTGGGTTTTATAGAATTTTACAGGAGACAGATAAAACCTAAACGTGTAATTCAAGGTCGTTAATTATTTCTGCTATGTGCATGAAGAAATCCACATAGCAGTGTATGACGGGCGCGCGTTATGTAAATATTTTTCTTCTACGTGGATGAGGACTCCACATAACATGTTTATTGCGATACCCGCTCAATAACATATTTTTCAAACTTGGATATTACAGCAATTATATGAATTACCATATAACTGTATTTATAGGACGGTGACCACCGTAAAAATCTGTTAAATGGTACAGATATCTCCTTTTGTGAAAAAGTCCCACTTAGCAGCTTTTGACTGGGCAACGACGTAAGACTAATAACTAAAAATTGCACCCGATGTCCAGAAAGAAAGTACATAGCTATACATGTACATACAGGTGTATATTTTATACTGGTTAACAGTATGTATTTATTCAGATGAAATCTCCTGAAGTTCAGAAGCACCCCCTGAAAATAATCTTGGGCCCCCATTCAAGCCTCGCAAATCGCCTGGCTTGTTGATTTTCTTTATATTTGAATATTTAAATTTAGTATATTTCATTTTATTAAATTAAATTAAACTTTCATCTTGTCATTTTACAATCGATGACGTCACACATTTAACCATGAAATATACCCACCTTAAATCCAAATAATCCATAAGTTTTTCTGGAATAGAGAGTTGCTAATTTAGACTTTACAATACATTCTAATATTTAAATAATTTAAATTGCAGTTTCAGACATTTATTAACAACCATTACATTTTAACTAAAAATCCAAAATTAAAACTACACTTTTTGAAGTTCTTAACCAAAAATTCGCTTTATCCTGTCTTGTCACGTCACTCTTGTCATATTGAATGTCCATTTCCTATTTTATCAGTTGGTCTGTACCCATTGAACGTGCAAGAACCTAGTATTTTCGAGCAAGAAAACATGTTGCCCTTTGAGCATGTATTCAAATTAATCTAACAACATCGACTTGTAGTCACCATATTTTCTTAAAATATAATAATGTAAACCACATATTATGAGGTTACCACTTTAAATAGTGTGCTAGTTCCAATTACTCAGCAGAATGTAAGTATTCTCCACATGTTTTCTCTTTTTAACAGTCACAATTTGAACTTTTTTGCTTTAATCTAACGTGGAAATACTTCATTCTAGGCACTGAAGATGTTCTGAATTAGAACGAAAATGTTTTGCAATGCATTTGGATGACTTTGAATGTAAGTATTCTCCACATGTTTTCTCTTTTTAACAGTCACAATTTGAACTTTTTTGCTTTAATCTAACGTGGAAATACTTCATTCTAGGCACTGAAGATGTTCTGAATTAGAACGAAAATGTTTTGCAATGCATTTGGATGACTTTTAGATAGTTTTTAATAAACGATTTTATACCAGTATACAACTTGAAGTTTTTCCCATTAATTTTATTTAAATTTACTTTAAGTCACCTCAAAAATATTTTTTGTAATAACAATTTTTACCCTTTTTTAACATTGGGGGGGGGGGATTTTTTGAGAAAATGACCGCTACCCTCCAGTCAGCCTGGCATTTTTGTATTAGGCTATCATGGAAGAGTTGACTGAAAAATTTTCAGATTGCCTCAAATACCTGCCCAAACAGTTCTCGGAACGTTGAATAAGAATAGAAAACAAGTTCTAAAAATAGTTTATTAAATAAAAACAAAAATAAATTACATTAACGATGATAATTGACTTATAATAATTTTTAAATCGGAAACATTTTTTGAAGACAAATTCTCAGTCTTTAAAACTCTCGTTAAGCATTTTATTTCTCCTTTAATCCTACACAATACTTCATCTATAATCTATACTATACCATTATCTTCATTTCCTTTGGAGTCTTCGATAGCTACCACTGGAGGATCCATTTTTGACTTCGGCCTATGTTTATAATCTCTAAGTTTAACAGCGTGAGTTGCAGTCTGTTTTTCTATATTATTGTTAACTTGAATAGGATCAACGTTTTGTACAGATTTTTTTAGGGTACAATTATCTCTATTTTGGTGAGACAAATCTATATCTAACTTTAATTTTTTAGCTGTGTGTGTATGTGTCCTCATAACGCAGTTATGTCTATATTTTAATTCTCCGATGGAATTAAAGTCTACTAAATTTCTGCTTTTCCACATTTTTTCTTAAAAAATTCGAAACCAACTCCACTATCTCGTTGTTACCACAGTTCATTAACGTGTTCTTGACGATTTCCTCTTTTCCATTTTGTACGAGCACTTCTAAAAGTTCTAAAACAGTTTGTTTAACGACGTTATTAGAGTTGAGTAAATTGGATAAAATGGTTACAATTGTCCCGAAAACTCGACGGCTATCTTGACCTAAGTAACTTGTTTTTATTTACGTAGCAAAACGATTGTAATTAATATTTTGTAATTAATTACATATACAGTAGGAACAAGCTGAAAATGCGAGCATTGTCATAACGAAAACTTTGTATATTTACGTAGTTTAATTCATAATATGGAAAATTTCTATTATGAAAAGTAGTTTAGAATTAATAATTATGTTTTAATGTGCAATTATATCATTCTAATTTAAATGTTATGAACTATAAAGGTAGTTTACTCTTGATCGAAATTCATATTTTTTATATACCTCGTATAAAATTAATAAAATTTTATACAAGGTGTCCCAAAAGTAGTGGAACGGTCGAATATTTCGCGAACTGAACATCGGATCGAAAAACTGAAAAATACGTGTTCAATCATTTTCAAAAATCTATCCAATGACATCAAACACCAACTAACTTTAAAATCTCTAATCTAGGGCGGGGGTAACTTTAAAATCTCAAATGGAAACCCCTAGATTTTCTTGCAGATTTGGATTCGTTACGTAAAAGTAAGCAACTTTTATTCAAGACATTTTTTCGAACTGTGGATAGATGGCGCTATAATTGGGAAAAACGATTTATCCTGATACCATGGGTAAATTATAGAAATGGTCTAATATCTCGAGAAATACACTTCCAAATGAGAAACCAAACAAATTTTTTTAATACTTTTCGAAAACCTATCGAATAACAATAAACATGACCCTTAAACCCACCCCCCTGGAGGTGGGGTGGGGGGTAACTTTAAAATATTAAATAGCAACCCCCACTTTTTATTACAGATTCGGATTTGTCATGAAAAACTAAGCAACATTTATTCGAAACATTTTTTAGAATTGTTGATAGATGGCGCTTTAATTGGAAAAATACGATTTATTAGCGCCATCTATCAGCATTTTTAAAAAATGTTTCGAATAAATGTTGCTTAATTTTTCATGACGAATTCGAATCTGCAATAAAAAGTGGGGGTTGCTATTTAAGATTTTAAAGTTACCCCCCACCCCACCTCCAGGGGGTGGGTTGGAGGGTCATGTTTAGTGTTTATCGATAGGTTTTCGAAAAATATTAAAAACCTGTTCTTTGGTTTCTTATTTGGAAGTGTATTTCTCGAGATATTAGACCGTTTCTATAATTTACCTATAGTATCAGGATAAATCGTTTTTCCCAATTATAGCGCCATCTATCCACAGTTCGAAAAAATGTCTTGCATAAAAGTTGCTTACTTTTACGTAACGAATGCAAATCTGCAAGAAAAACTAGGGGTTTCCATTTAAGATTTTAAAGTTACCCCCCACCCCACCTCCAGGGGGTGTAGTGGGAGTTGGTGTTTGGTGTCATTGGATAGATTTTTGAAAATTATTGAACATGTATTTTTCAGTTTTCCATCCGATGTTTAGTTCGCGAAATATTCGACCGTTCCCCTACTTTTGGGACACGGTTGCATCATAAATCTTAGAACAAGAAGAGCTTTTTATGAAGAATAACTTTTATTTGTCAAATTAAAAATAAAAGAGTTATAAATGAAAATGTTCTTGGTATCCATAATTTGAGTGGCTAGTGACACAATACTGGCTAGTGATTTTAGTCAATAATTTTGCCAATTCGACAAAAAAATAATTCCTAAATAGTTAATAATTATTACTAAATAATTAGTAATTTTGCCAATTTCGGCAAAATTCTCAAAAAACAACAAAATTACCTTCTACAATCACTATCCAGTTGTGTCGAGTTTAGGGAACGACTATGGGTATACATAATATTTTAATTTTATAGCAAATGGAACAGTCCATTTACCATAAAGGGGAGGCCGTATTTATACTGGTATAAACCTTTTTAAAACTGTTAATAAATCATTGCTTTTAAAATATTTATACTCAAATTGTATTTTTGAACATCTTATTTATTTTATATAATAATTAAATTCACTATCAAATGTTATTGATGTTTTATTAATACTTAATTTAAAATTTAGTTTGACATTCACGAAGTGTCAAACTCAAATGTAAATAACCTACAATGCTTGGCAAATCGAGATTTAAAAAAAAAGTAGCCTACTTCCTAATCAACCATTTGAGCTGACGTTTAGTGCGTCTGTAGGAGATAACCGGATTGTGACGTCACATTTTAGACTTTGAGGTCGATTATCTCGAAGACGGTTAGATATATCGAAATGCCGTTTTCAGATTTGGATTCAGAAGGCAAAACTACATAAGAATCCATCGATACACCTGCTCTAAGTATTGCAGGAGCGGCAACGCAATAACACACAGACTTTTGCAAATTTATAAACGAAAAGTTTTCGCTGAAAATGAAAAAATACCCATGAACGAACATATTAAACACGCTGTATTTTCCTGTTACCGCGTCACACAAAAAATTGGCCAGCGCAAGTACATGTAATAATTATTATTACATCTACTTGCGCTGGGCAATTTTCTATGTTCGTTCATGGGTATTCTTTCACTTTTCCGACTGTAAGTACTTTCAATAGAAAATTAAGAGTTTTATAATAACAAAACTGTTCTGAAGCTATTTTCTTGTGGCATTTTTATATTCAACTATTTTCAATGGGAAATAAGCCACAATTTTACAAAAAAAAAAATGATTTTATTAACGTTTCAACGCCCAAGTCGGGTGTCGTTGTCAAAATACAAAATAATACTAGATTAAACAAAAATGTTGTTGCTTAGCAAAAAATTCTTCTAATAATTTATTTAATCTGACCTGACTCATTTATATCGGCAATTCAGACATGTATTATACATTTTAATGATATTTTAAAGTCTTCTACTTTAAAATGTATAATACATGTCTGAATTGCCGATATAAATGAGTCAGATTAAATAAATTATTAGAAGAATTTTTTGCTAAGCAACAACATTTTTGTTTAATCTAGTATTATTTTGTATTTTGACAACAACACCCGACTTGGCCGTCGAAACGTTAATAAAATCATTTTTTTGGTAAAACTGTGGCTTATTTCCCATTGAAAATAGTTGATAACAAAACTGTACCGCATTAGAGTGACATCTTGCGGGTGTCTGAATCGACGATCGCTCCCTCCATTTCATCCGGCAAAAATAATTTATTTCTCCACCTACCTCTACCGAAAGTATACAATTCCTGACCTGATTGTGAGCAAAGTCGTACTTTTTCTCCCTAGGGAGATAAAGTATGTTCACTCCTAGAGAGTAAAAGTAAAAGTGACGTCATGGTATGTCATCGATGAAATAACTTATTGACGCTCTATACAATATTCTATTTTCTATGACGTAAGTATCTATACCTACATTTTAACGTGTATTTATAGAACACCCTGTATTTTGCAAAATGGTAAAAAACAGTAAATTGTTATTTTGATTTAACAATGTTTACTTTAATAATTTGACTTATATTTGACAGTTGACAGTTATAAATACTGTACCTACTTGTTAGTTTTAGTTAATCTGAATTCGCTCTACCGAGATTCGAGATTCACTTTGACACATTCGGAATAGGGCTTTTCATCGATTGTCATTTGTTTCGAGCTTCTGTCATATGTTGTATAATCTGTGTATAATATTAATATACACGGATTATACGACATATGACAGAAGCTCGAAACAAATGACTGTGAATGAAAAGCCCTATAGGAAACATACAACACACAAATTCCTACCTCACACTATTAACTGCTGAAATCAACTTAATCTTTCATTAAAAAAAGAAGAATTATTAGAAATAGTGGGAGTGTCTACTAATCTCATAAAATTTTGTGGAGTTTATTTCTACAAAATATTTTTATTTTGTACAATAAATAATTTTTTCATTTGTTATCAATACATTATAATGGTGTAAATAAATAATTATTGATTGGCGTAAGGTTTATGTTATTTTTATGTCTGTTTACTATTAATAATATTGGCTATGAGCAGGTGCGTTGGTTGTGTAGTAATTTCCCGTCACTTCTGACAACTGAACTTCCCAAAAAAGAAATTACTAACGTCAGTGTCAAAGTGAATCTCGATAGAGCGAATTCAGTATATCTAATAAATTTTGTTAGTTACATAAATAAATTATTTAAAAATGAAAAAATGACTTGTTATTTAAGGGAGGTGGAAAAATCATATGTATAACATGGGAGTAAAGTGCCTTTTCCTCCCTTGAATGATTACTGCCCTCCGCTACGCGCAGGGGTATAGTAGCAAATTAAGCAGTACCGGAACGCTATGACTTTGTGATATTACTTGCCAATGCATTGGTCAATTTTCCGCGGGATTTGAAGAACCAAAAAAAGCAGAACCGTAACGGCGTTCCGGCTCCACTACACCCCTGGCTACGCGTCGGGTAGTAAACTTCATTCTCGGGAGAAAAAGTAGCACTTTGCTGCCTTGTTATACAAATAGCTATTACATATTTTAACGTACAGTCCGAACAATATAGATACCATTGCACGTCATTATCTACGTCAGAGATCTAAGTTGACATTGTTGCCCAATTACAAAAAATTCTTGAACTCATTTTAAATCAAATATATTACATAATTATTGCGAAGCGGATTATACAACAAAACAAATTAATATGCAATGTAAATAAAAAAAAAACATTAGAAATAGAAAACAAGAATTAAGTTATAATCTTACGTTAAAGTAAATAATAAAAACAATAAATATAATAAAACAAATAACTACAGTAAAAAATAAAAACAAATCTGAAGTGTCAATACCGCAACTGTCAAATGTCACCGATTTATGCCAAAACGGGCAAAATGTCATCGTTGTTCGATCGCAGTTAGAGTGTAATCCGAACAAGTGTGCTTTATAAAAACGCTTTATATTTCACTTATACAAATTAAATGAAACAAGTTAGGGTATGTTTCTTTAAATTTACATTAATAGAAATCTTCCAATATTATTTCTACGCGTATATAATAAAATATATCTAGTGGCTGTAATTCCAGTGTACTCAGCTAAACGATTCTAAAAAGGGACACACCTACGACTTAAATATTTCGTGTTGGTATCATGTGACGTCACGTGCTATGACGCGGATGACGTGCAACGGTTTCTATATTGTACGGAATGTTTTGATTAAGATTAAAAATTATAGTTTTGCAATAACAAAACATAACCGCGCTAGAGCTACAAATTTAGGTGATGTGCGTGCGGATACGCGTCCAACCTACACTCTGAAATTTTTCAGAAAATGGTAGACTCGCTCAAACGAAGCAGTTAAAACTATTTTTAAGGCTTTTGTAATCATAGATATATAATACTCTAGATTGCGCCCTGCGATCTTAAAATGGGTGACGGTTGCGACAGAGATAAATGAGCCTATTTGGTCGGTAGTCTCTTTTTAATTTAAGGGGAATATTGACGACGTGAATATCCCACTTTATCGAGTAATATGTGTTGACAGTTGGAGCGGGTGGTGACGGGAAATGGTCTTTGGTCTTCGGACGTGGATAATCGTGGTTCGAATCCCATACCAACTTTACTTTTTTTATTTTTATTTAATCAATATTGCGTTTATTAGATATTTTTACATCTGAAAAATGGACCTAAGTAAATCTAGCAGATAATAAATGTATGTATAGTAAGTTAATATTGGAATACATAATTTGTGAACTGCATAGTAAAATAAAAGTCATTCGTTATTAATATAAATTCGTCCTTATTCGAATGATGTGAATGTTTGTTTTGCTTCTACTTTTTTAAAAAATTGTAACAATAGTTTCATAAATAAAAATAATGTCTAATTACTTATAATTGAATCGGTCATTTAAAAAACAGCAGTCCACAATTTTCAGAAACTAACTTTTTGAGAGGAATAGACTCCTTTAAGATAAACGTTGTGTGCAAAAACGACACCAGTCCAGTAAAAACATTAGGAACAAAACTACAGTTGAGTCCGCGAATCTTTACCCGTGCGTCATCATTTAAAGCATACGAAATAAGTCGATGATAAGTCGGAAATTTAAATTTACTAAACGCAACAGCAAATGACAGTAAGTGACTTGCTGTTGCGTTTAGTAAATTTCAATTTCCGACTTACCATCGACTTATTTCGTATGCTTTAAATGATGACGCACGGGTAAAGATTCCCGGACTCAACTGTACAATATAACTCTGAATTTTGATGTCATCCATTTCATCCATCTTTCGACTATATAGTTAGTTTTCTTTGCTCTTCTGTAAAATTAGGAATATGTGACTCATGTTGTTTTTGAAATGACCGATTCAATTAATAAATCGATGGTACGTTAGGTTGACATTAATTATTGGTAATTTTTTACGAATATTTTAACAATTACTTTATACTATTCTACAATTAACTTATTAAAAAAATAACATTGGCTTTTATATTTTTAAAAATCTATAGGCACCTACACAGTTTTTCTTATTTGTTATATATTTCTTTGCATAGATTTACTTTAGAGAAGTAATAATATCTAATAAACGCAATATTGATTAAATAAAAAAAGTAAAGATTGGTATGGGATTCGAACCAGGATTATCCACGTCCGAAGACAAACGACCAGTTCTCGTCGCCATCCGCTCGAACTGTCAAACCATCTAAAATACTCGACGACATAGTAGGATAGTGACGTCGTCGATACTCCCCTTGAATTAGAAAGAGACTACCGACCAAATAGGCTCATTTATCTCTGTCGCAACCGTCACCCATTTTAAAATAGTAAGGCGCAATCTAGAGTATTATATATCTATGTTTGTCATCATCATCATCATGGTGCTACAGCCCTTAGAGGGCCTCGACCTTCTCAAGCGTTCTACGCCATTCTGCTCTGTCCCTTGCCTGCACTTTCCAGTTGCCGACTCCGATCTTCTCGGCATCTTGTGTTACCCCGTCCATCCATCTCAACTTTGGTCTACCCCGTCTTCTCATTCCCACGGGTTGAGCTGTTAGAATCCTTTTTATCATGTTCGATTCAGGGGCTCGGGCTACATGTCCTGCCCACTGCAGGCGATTTCGCTTAATTATAGTGATAATATCTTTTCCACCAAACGTTTGCTTGTAGATATGCTGCAGTTCAAAGTTATATCTACGCCTCCATATTCCGTTCTCACAAACCGCTCCGAATATCTTGCGTAGTACCTTTCTTTCAAAAATAGATAGAGCGGATTGCCCATGCCTCTGAACCATATGTGAGAACGGGGACTATCAATGTTCTATACAGCCTTATACGAGTTTTTTGAGACAGACGTTTGTTAGATAAGTACTTTGATAGACCATGATAACACCTGTTTGCAATTATTATTCGCCTTTTTATTTCCTCAGATGTGTCATTATTGGGGTTAACCGATGTCCCTAGATATATGAACTCTTTGACCGCTTCGAAGTTTTGGTCATTGATGATTAGATCTGCATCAACATTTCCAGCTCTTGTGGTTGTGTTGGTCGCCATGAATTTTGTTTTATTTTGATTTATATGTAACCCCATTAGTTCTGCTGCTGCTACTAGATCGGTTAGGATTTCCGCAGTTCTCGCCCTGGTTCTTGTTATAATGTCCACGTCATCTGCATATGCAAGAATTTGGACTGATCTATTAAATATTGTTCCTCTGCTATCTAAATTAGCGACTCGTACAACTTTTTCTAAGGCTACATTAAAAATGTCTCTACATTAAAGGCTACATTAAAAATCTATGTTTGTAATCATTAAAAAAAAAGACGGTGTACTGGGGACTATTAAATAAGAATAGAAAACAAATTTTACAAATAGTTTATTAAATAGAAACAAAAATAAATTACATTAACGATGATAATTGACTTGTAATAATTTTTAAATCGGAAACATTTTTTGAAGACAACTTTTCTCAGTCTTTAAAACTCTCGTTAAACATTTTATTTCTCCTTTAATCCTACACAATACTTCATCTACACCATCATCTTCAATTTCGTTGGAGTCTTCGACAGCTAGGATCTTTTTTCGACTTCGACCTATGTTTATAATCTCTCAAGTTTAACAGCGTGAGTTGTTGCAGTCTGTTCTTCTATTATATTATTGTTAACTTGAATATGATCAACATTTTGTACAAATTTTCTTAGGGTACAATTATCTCTATTTTGGTGAGATAAATCTATATCTAACTTTAATTTTTTAGCTGTGTGTGTGTATATGTGTCCTCACAACGCAGTTATGTCTATATTTTAATTCTTCGATGGAATTAAAATAGTCTGTATTAAATTTCTGCTTTTCCACATTTTTTCTAAAACAATTTGAAACCAACTCCACTATCTCGTTGTTACCACAGTTCAACAGTTTCACGTGTTCTTGACGATTTCCTCTTTTCCATTTTGTACGAGCACTTCTAAAAGTTCTAAAACAGTCTGTTTACCGACGTTATTAGAGTTGAGTAAATTGGATAAAATGGTGACAATAAATTGTCCCGAAGCAGTCATTCGATGAGTAATAACTTAACGGTGTCTAGTCGGACAAACTTTGATGTACGGGACAGTGGCAGCTCGTGGCTTTAGGGACAGGGTGGGCAAGGTTTTTGCCTCCTCAGATAGGTATACCATCTAATTAAAAGGCTTCAATCATCATAGAAGATTTTTGGTTTTTGTTTTTTTATTTTTTTTTTCACATAGATTTAGAACCTAAACATGTTTATAAATTAATTTTTTTTATTTTACAGATTATTTTACAGAAACAAGTATCATCAACTCTGATTAAATTAAATATTTAGAAAATCTACAATTTGTCCATAAATGTATGGGTCGGCACTGCCGACCCTGACCGGCCGCCACTGGTACGGGAACACTGGAACAGGGGAAGTTTTAACCCACGAGTAGTCGCGCGGTGAGATAGAATCTCAATTTTTATCCTTTTTCGCGATAACTTGATGAAAAATTTTGCAATTTTGAAAAAGTTTCTAAGTGCCTCGAGGAAGGGTGTAGTAATGCGTAGGAATTATTTTTTTTTCTTCTTCTTCTTTTTGTGGAATTTATGGCTTTGGGGAGAGCCAATTAGCTTTAACCCGCGAGTAGTCGCGCCGTTAGATAGAATCTCACATTTCATCCTTTTTCGTAATACAGTAGAACCTGTCAGTAACGGCCACTAAAAATGAAACAGCTATTGGCCGATATAGAAAGGTGGTCGCTATTGCCAATTTTTGTAGTCTACATATAATTGGTTTGGGAAATTTTTAAACTGGCCGTTAGGACAGGTGGCCGATGTTGGCAGGTGGCCGTTAACACAGGTTTTACTGTACAGTAAAATTTGTCAGTAACGGCCACTAAAAATGAAAGAACTATTGGCCGATATAGAAAGGTGGACGGTATTGCCAGTTTTTGTAGTCTACAAATAATTGATTTGGGAAATTTTTAAACTGGCCGTTAGGGACAGGTGGCCGATGTTGGCAGGTGGTCTTTAACACAGGTTTTTTTAATAAAATTGTTAGAAATATATATTTTCAATATAAAAAGTAGATAAAAATAGTACAAAATAAAAATTTGTTTTAAATTCGTATTTTGAGATAGAATCTCACACGCGACTATTGACGTTACAGAAGTGAGCGCGACTACTCCCGGGTTAATTGTGGAACAGGTTACAGGTTTCGAACGTCAGACTACGAAAACGTCCCATGTATTTTGTCGGACAGAACTTCCAATTGATTTGTTACTCTTTCATTAAACGGTCATGCATAAATCAGACTGCTATTTACCACCAACATAATCCTGTCATTTGACATGTTCTACGTGTCCGACTTATTAAATTGCCCAACATATATCTGTCAGGCAACCATTTTTTCATATATATTAAATAAAGTTTGCTATTGAATAAACTTAAAAACAATCTGCTAGTTGTCACAATCATAAATTTGTCAGGATGACACGTTCCACAAATAAAATCACCGAAATGAATTTCGACTCAATTCAAGCTTTCTGCTTAACCCAGGTATAACATACCAAAAGGCACCGCCAGGAAAACATTCTACTTTGCGGTTCAGAGAGCCCATATGAAACGAGTCTTTGTACTCTATGCAGAGTATGGCATTAACAAAATAAGAAAAACTACGGTTTCGTTTTGATTAAAATCTGTCTTCCTCCATCCCCCGATAGCACTATTTCTAGGTCTACCTGTTGTCAAGGAGGCTCTAAGGAAGACAGATTTTTACCATTCCGACCGTAGATTGTCGATATAAATTAAAATAATTTATATCGCAGTATGGATAGAACGCCCTCTAACGGGGAATAAGCGAAATGAATTTCGACTCAATTCAAGCTTTCTGCTTAACCCAGGTATAACATACCAAAAGGCACCGCCAGGAAAACATTCCACTTTGCGGTTCAGAGAGCCCATATGAAACGAGTCTTTGTACTCTATGCAGAGTATGGCATTAACAAAATAAGAAAAACTACGGTTTCGTTTTGATTAAAATCTGTCTTCCTCCATCCCCCGATAGCACTATTTCTAGGTCTACCTGTTGTCAAGGAGGCTCTAGGAAGACAGATTTTTACCATTCCGACCGTAGATTGTCGATATAAATTAAAATAATTTATATCGCAGTATGGATAGAACGCCCTCTAACGGGGAATAAGCGAAATGAATTTCGACTCAATTCAAGCTTTCTGCTTAACCCAGGTATAACATAACAAAAGGCACCGCCAGGAAAACATTTCACTTTGCGGTTCAGAGAGCCCATATGAAACGAGTCTTTGTACTCTATGGCATTAACAAAATAAGAAAAACTACGGTTTCGTTTTGATTAAAATCTGTCTTCCTCCATCCCCCGACAATCCATATCTGTCTTCCTCCATCCATATCGACAATCTACGGTCGGAATGGTAAAAATTTGTCTTCCTTAGAGCCTCCTTGACAACAGGTAGACCTAGAAATAGTGCTATCGGGGGATGGAGGAAGACAGATTTTAATCAAAACGAAACCGTAGTTTTTCTTATTTTGTTAATGCCATACTCTGCATAGAGTACAAAGACCCGTTTCATATGGGCTCTCTGAACCTCAAAGTGGAATGTTTTCCTGGCGGTGCCTTTTGGTATGTTATACCTGGGTTAAGCAGAAAGCTTGAATTGAGTCGAAATTCATTTTGCTTATTCCCCGTTAGAGGGCGTTCTATCCATACTGCGATATAAATTATTTTAATTTATATCGACAATCTACGGTCGGAATGGTAAAAATCTGTCTTCCTTAGAGCCTCCTTGGCAACAGGTAGATCTAGAAATAGTGCTATCGGGGGATGGAGGAAGACAGATTTTAATCAAAACGAAACCGTAGTTTTTCTTATTTTTTTTAATTAAAATCACGTTCCACAATTAAAACTTCCCGTGTTCCAGTGATCCCATACATCAAAGTTTGTTCGACTAGACACCGTTAAACTATTAACAAATTTTCAGCTTGCTATTGATAAACTTTTTTTGGTACGCGGGATCCAGGCCGCGTACAACTCTTATAAGTCTTATGAGACTAGTGCCAATCAATTGAGTTTTTACTTACGGAAAAAATCAAACAAGATAGAACTTTTATAATTTCATTAAGAAACACAAACAACACAGAAAACAGATCAAAAAGTTCTACTCCAAAAGGGGTGTTTAAAATTTTTTATTAAACAAATGAATTGCGAAATTAATTGTTTTTTTAAATACCTACGAATATATAAATTTTAGAAAAAAACTCCCTTAACCATTGAAAAATTCAGAAAATTTTACACAAAAATAGGCTGTCCCAAAAGTAGCGGAACGGTCGAATATTTCGCGGAATGAACATCGGATCGAAAAACTGAAAAATACGTGCTCAATAATTTTCAGAAATCTATCGAATGACACCAAACACGACCCCCCCTCCCCTACTCCACTACCTGAAGGTGGGGTGGGAGATAACTCTAAAACCTTAAATAGAAACCCTCAGTATTTATTGCAGATTTGGATTTCTTACGTAAAAGTAAGCAACTTTTATTCGAGATATTTTTTGAATTGTGGATAGATGGTGCTATAATCGGAAAAAATGATTTATCGTGATACCACAGGCAAATTATAAAAAGGGTCTAATTTGCAGATTTGGATTCCTCATGAAAAAATAAGTAACATTTATTCGAAACATTTTTTAGAATTGTTGATAGATCTCGCTACAATCGGAAAAATACGATTTGCTAGCGCCATCTATCAGCAATTCTAAAAAAATTTCGAAAAAATATTACTTATTCTTTCATGAGAAATCCAAAACTGCAATAAAAAACGGGGGTTCCTATTTAAGATTTTAGAGTTACCTCCCACCCCACATCCAGGGTGTGAGTGGCGGGGGGTAGTGTTTGGTATCGTGATAGGTTTTTGAAAAATATTAAAAACATGGTTTTTTGGTTTTTCATTTGCAATTGTATTTCTCGAGATATTAGAACGTTTCTATAATTTACCTATATGGTATCACCATAAATCGTTTTTTCCGATTATAGCGCCATCTATCCACAATCCGAAAAAAGTCTCTCGAATAAGCGTTACATACTTACTTTTACGTAAGGAATCCAAATCTGCAATAAAAACTGGGGTTACGATTTAATATTTTAAAGTTACCCCCATCTCAATCTCAAACGAAGCAGTTAAAACCATTTTTAAGACTTTTGTATAATCATTTTCAAAAAAAGATGGTGTACTGGGGACTATTAAATAAGAATAGAAACCAAATTCTAAAAATATTTTATTAAATAAAAACAAAAATAAATTACATTAACGATGATAATTGACTTGTAATAATTTTTAAATCGGAAACATTTTTTGAAGACAACTTTTCAGTCTTTAAGGCTCTCGTTAAACATTTTATTTCTCCTTTAATCCTACACAATACTTCATCTATACCATCATCTTCATTTCCTTTGGAGTCTTCGACAGCTACCACTGGAGGATCCATTTTTGACTTCGGCCTATGTTTGTAATCTCTAAGTTTAACAGCGTGAGTTGCAGTCTGTTCTTCTATATTATTGTTAACTTGAATAGGATCAACGTTTTGTACAGATTTTCTAAAGGCACAATTATCTCTATTTTGATGAGGTACATCAATATCTAACTTTAATTTTTTAGCTGTGTGTGTATGTGTCCTCATAACGCAGTTATGTCTATATTTTAATTCTCCGATGGAATTAAAATAGTTTGTATTAAATTTCTGCTTTTCTACATTTTTTCTCAAAAAATTTGAAACCAACTCCACTATCTCGTTGTTACCACAGTTCATTAAAGTGTTCTTGACGATTTCCTCTTTTCCATTTTGTACGAGCACTTCTAAAAGTTCTAAAACAGTCTGTTTAACGACGTTATTAGAGTTAAGTAAATTGGATAAAATGGTGACAATTGTCCCGAAAATTCTACGGCCATCTTGACCTAATAACTTGTTTTTATTTACATAGCAAAACGATCGGAGTGCAAAACATACGTGTATTTTGAAGAATTCATTCGATGAGAGGAGTGCCAGTTGGTTTAATATCTGTAATGGAAAATTAACTTCAATATACAGTCAACATTGTAGCGCAGTAAATGAACGAGAAATACGGCGATACCGGGTAATTTTCAATGTCATTATCGAATTGCATGAAAATTTGGATTTAGGTTCTACTTACCCTCCACTTCAAAGTTGGACTTGTGCCGGTGGTTGCTTTTACTTGGGGGTAAAAGTCCCCCCCCCCTTCTCAGGGGTGAAAGAACATACGTTTAAAGTAAGTCCGGAAATGGATGAATTGACTAATTCTAAGCAACTTTTGTTCTATACAGGTTCTAGTACCGGTCATAGGCGTCCGTTTTGGGTAGGACAACAGTTATATTATCGCATAACTTTTTTGTTTTTAATTTTTAAGCATTTTTGAGTCTGGATTATTAAAACGTAAGGTATTATAGTACTAAAAGGTACTCTACTTTAAGTCGATAGGATACACCGTTTTCTAGAAAATTCGATGTGAAAATTTTTCGTTTTTTGAATATAAAAAAAATTAAAAAAAAAACTGTTTAGCAAAACGAAAACTGGTACGTTTATTAATATTCCAGAGATGAATCGATTTCATTAATTGCGACTTTCTAGTACCGCTCATATGCGTCCGTTTTGGGTAGGTCAACGGATATTTTATCGCATACCTACTTTTTTTGTCTTAAAATTTTTAAGAATTTTTGACACTAAATTATGAAATTATGAGGTATTCTAGTACTTAAAGTTACTCTTGATTTAAGTTGGTAAAATACATGGTTTTTTTTTGAAAAAATTTTTCAATTTTTTTCAAACTCAGGAAACAAAAAATTTTCAAATCGATTTTTCTAGAAAATGGTGTATCCTACCTACTTAAAGCAAGAGTATCTTTCAGTACTAGTATCACAATCACCTCACAATTTAATAATCCAGTATCAAAAATCTTTAAAAGTTAAAGACAAAAAAGTTATGCGATAAAATAACCGTTGCCCCACCCAAAACGGACGCCTATGACTGGTACTAGAATTTCACAATGGATGGAATCAATTTATCTCTGGAAGGTTAATATCTGTACCAATTTTCGTTTTTCTAACTAGAAGCGTTTTGGAGGTATTTAAGAAAAACTAATTACAAGACGCCATCTTCAAAGAGCTCTAGCTCCCTTAGGAAGCATTTTCGGACTAGGTGAATTTGCTTAAATTGTCTTAAAATTATCTGAGGAATCACCTGTCTTCATTTGTCGATAGAGTTTCTGGACACCCTGTATAGAGCTCTTTATCTAAGCCATTCTAAGCCAATACTTTTCAAGTTATTTGTGAGTAAAAATGTTTATTTTTCAACAAAAAAAAAACAAGTTTTCGGGCTGTTTTTCACAAATAACACAAAAAGTAAGTATTTTATCGAAAAAAAAATATTCTTAACAGAAATGTAGCTTATAAAAAATGAAAAAAATTGTCTATTTATGAGTCCATCGACCCAGTAAAAGTAAGTTCCTATTCGTTAAATTCCAAATCGAATATTTCAACTTGTTTAAAAAAGTGTTTAAAAATGCTTTATTTTTATTTTTTATAAAAGTTTCTAGCATTGAAACTAAGCGAGTTACGCTCAAAATAAAGTGGCTCCTTTTTTTAATAAAAAAAATCGTGAAAATTTTACCCTGTTTAGCACCTTAAATGAAATTAATTATTACCACTTTATACTTTAATCAACTTTTGTATTTTTTATATGACCTGTAAGTTTCACCGGTTCAAAGTGATTATTTTTGAAAGGGTTCTAGTTGAAAGGGCTTGAACGAGTCACTAATCACGAGTGTATGCAAACTTTGAAAGGCCATATCTTAAGAGCTTCTTCTTCTTGGTGCGACTAGGATTACTCCTGTTTGTCTGCCTCTTATTCTGTTTCAGTTGTTGTTGATTGGACATTGTCTTTCCATCTTTTCGGCGGCATTCCAATGGGTCTTCTGTTAATCGGCTTGTTGTTTTTGCAGATGTTCGCTAATCTATCTCATCCCATTCGGTTTACATGTTCGTTCCAGTTTTTTTTCTTTTTTTTTTAATCCATCTGTTAATATTTTGAATTTTGCATTGTTCTCGTATACTTCTGTTGCTTTGTCTGTCTCTTAATGATATGCCCGCTATTGATCTTAATACTTTCATTTTGTTGTTGTTGATTTATTGTTTCATCTTTCTTCTATCGGTCCTTGTCTCTGCTACATATGTTAGGATTGGTCTTTCTGCTGTCTTGTATATTTTCATTTTGCTTTCCGTGGTCAGATATTTGTTTCTCCATATGGTTTCTCGGAGCTATCTTAAAAGCGTAGGCGCAAACTTACTTTACTTTTTCGTGTCTGGATCCGACTACAGTATTTCTGCCCAATATCGGGCTACGTCTACACCCTTTGTATTTGCGAGCCATAAATCATCGAGGGAGCACTGTGATGGGCAAAGTCTGCATACTCTCAGACGTTCCACGCTCTGTATTTCCCCACATTCACAAAGTGCGTCGTTATCTGTCTTGATGCCCCATTTAATAAGGTTTTGTTTTACAGGGGCAACACCTGTGCGTATTCAGTTGAGTGTCCGCCAGGTTCTCCAGTCCAGGTTCATTCCATTAGGTCGTTCTGGATGTAGGGGGAACAGTTCGGGTGGTTCGACGCTGATATTTCTCATAAACCTTTTCCTTGATTTAAGTCGGCTGATTCCTGGCGGTTCGTCAAACCCGTATAATTGGTGCCTTTCATCGAAAGTTTGCCTGAACTTTTCCATATATTGTGAGGCGCATCTACGGTCGTCTGGTGATGCGAATCCAGCTGCCCGGTACAGTAATGGTAGAGAGGTAGGCTTCATACAACCGGTAATTATTCTACATGTTTCATTTAACGCCGTGGTGACTTGTTGGGCGTGTCTAGATCTACCCCAGACGGGACAAGCATATTCCCCTGTTGAGAAACATAAGGCCTCAGCTGTTGACTTTAAGACCTGGGGTTTGCACCCCACTTGCTCCCTAAAAGTTTCCGAAGAAGGTTGTTTCTCGTAGAAACCTTTTGTCTTGTGCACTGACAGTGGAATTTATACGTTAGTGACCGGTCTAGTATCACTCCAAGATATTTGGGCCTATCAGTATGTTCCAAGCGTTGTCCCTCCCAAGAAACATTCAGTTTTACATGCGCCACAATATTATTAAACCACAATAGTAGTAATAAAACCACAATATTATTCAAAAATGATTTTTATTAACGTTTCGACGATTTTAAATGATTTTTATTTTATTATATATCCATGTATTATTGATATTATTTATAATTGAAACAAAATTATAGTAAAGTCAGAATTTGGTATTAATTTTGAGAGTAAATTAAATGTAAGACCAAATACTTACGATGTCGGGATAGTATCACGAGGTTTTTCCTGGTTTTCCCTCGTGATTTACTTTCAGTAAAGTCGTCCCAGGAACGCAACTCATAAATATTGGCAATATCATTTTAAAGTCTTCTACTTTAAAATGTATCATATTATGTATCTGAATTGCCGATATAAATGAGTCAAATTAAATAAATTATTAGAAGAATTTTTTTACTAAGCAACAACATTTTTGTTTATGTTAGTAGTATTTTCTATTTTGACAACGGTACCCGATTTGGGCGTCGAAACGTTAATAAAAATCATTTTTTAATAATATTGTGGCTTATTTCCCATTATAAATAGTTACGATTGTTTGTTTTGCCATTCAGAAGCAGTTGGTCGGCTATCTGATTTGGCGTTATTGCACACGGCTCTTTCACCTCTGTGGGATCACCATTAAGTTTTTTGATCATATTCCAAGCCTGCTTACTACTGTGCGTCATATCCATTTTACTTAAAGTCTCGCTCCACCGTTCTTGTCTGGAGGCGCTTAGTATTTGCTGCAGTCTCTCCCCTATCTCTGCCGTAACTTCGCTAAATGGGTCTTTACTATATTCTTCGGTGTACTTTGTCATAATGTCATTTGCTTCATCGTTCAGACCAGATATGTAATGTTGTTGACATCCTCTGGGTATGTGTTTACATGATGTTCGTTTTACAAGTTTGACGAACGCATCATAGTTTTTGGGGATCGGGACTATATTTTTCACTTGTGTTTCCAATTCATCAGTATATTTTTCCCAGTTCGCCTTTTTGAAATTAAACCTTCGTTTGAAAGGGAATTTGGGAGCTTTTATAGCGCTGTATACGGATTTTCCCACGGGCCTATGTTTTGTCTTTGGTGTTTTGTCTTTTGTAGGCGCAAAATTTCGGACCAATACTTTTTAAATGCATTCATCTTTTTTCGAATCCTGGGAAAACTAATAAGTTATTTTTATAATGTTTATTTTAATAAGTTACAGGTGTGAAAAGAAGAGAAAATTGAGTGTGATTTTTATTTTCAAATATCTCATTCAAAGAAAATTTTTGTTTATTCTAAGGGACTTTCTGCCCTCGGTAATAATGTAATCTGTCATTCTGCGTTTATATTTTTCAAAAATACTTATTAATTTTCTCAGGATTCGAAAAAGTTGAATGCGTTTAAAAAGCATTGGCCGAAAATTTTGCGCCTAGGCTCTTAACCAATTTTTGTCTTACATAAAACCACAATAAAACCAAAATATTTATAAAAGCAAAACCTACATTTATTTATTCTTTGAAATGTTTCGTATCAATAATACTTTTTTTAGTTTTGAAAAAAGGGCGTTTTTCCAAAATTAAAACAATATTTTTTTACTATAAAACCAATTTTTTTTAAATAAGCACTTTGAACCGGTCAAACATACAGATCATACTTCTTTCAGATTCATACACTTTGCTTTTATTGGGCGATAGACTTCATGAATACACAAATTTTTTAATTTTTTTATAAGCTACATTTTTGCTAAGAATATTGTTTTCGATAAAATTCTTACTTTTTGAGCTATTTACAAAAAAGCCGCCTAAAAACGTGTTTTTTTTTGTGAATTTGATGGCCTTGGCCAAGCCAATTAGCCAGACATTTGGTTATTTTAAAAATAAACACAGTGCAACCGAAGAATTTTTCTGTATTTCTAACACTAAATACTACATATAGGGGAGTGCAATTAGAACGAAAACATGCATTGTTTAGGAATAATTCAAACAAGCTTATATTTTTCTAAACCTTTTTTTGTTAGTTTATATACATGTTAAAGTAAAAAGTTCTACTCGCAGATTTGGCCGCTAATTGTTTATTAATTGTTTAAATAATAACAATTGTTTTGTATAAATAATTTTTTCTACAAATGTGTTAAAAATGCAATTTTTAGGAAGAATTTTAAGAAAATTTAAAAATGCGCTCTATAATTTGATCTTATTTTTTTCACCCGTCCAACTTTTTGAAAGTAGAAATAACACTATATTAAGAGGTATTGTAAAAGAAAAACAATGCATTTAAATTCTGGTGAATGAGGGGTTAAATGAGTGTACTTCTCATTTTTCCTTAAAGTACATTAGTCATATATTTTTTTGCACCATATCTCGCTTAGTTTGAATGTAACCGACATTTAACGGTGCTCGTTTTAAAGGCCTTTTCTACTCCTTACTCTTTTTACCTACCATATCTCTTTTTGTATTATAAATAGAAAATTTACGAAGGAACGAATCTCTTTGTTATTTATAATTAAAAAAAAATTTTATATAGTGTTTTTAGTTTGATGCATAGTTTTTAAGGTATTCACAAAAAACCGTCCGAAAACGTGTCATTTTTAAATGAAAATGGACAATTTTCAACTACGCATAACTCAAAAAGTATTGAGTTCTCAAAAAAAAAAGTATAGATCAGTTTTTGCTTAAAAATAGGTTCTCTAGCCACTTCCAAGCTTATTTTGACCAATACATTTTCCACCCCCTTGAAGGGGTGGGAATTGCCCCAAGATAAAAGCGCCATAGTATATAGGGTAGATTTTGTTTCTTGAGCTATTCCCTACTTACTGTGAAAATATCAAGTACATCGATGTAGTAGGATGGAATTCGGAGCCAAATACCCTCATTGACTGCCCTATAATAATGCTCTGCTATGATCGCGTGAGAGGGGACACACACAAGATTCTAGCAAAATTTCAATTTTCTGTAGCTTTTCGAGTTTTTGAGTTACAGCAACGAGTTTTATGTCATTGGAAAAATAATTTTACATTCTTTCAAAATATGTAAAAATATACAGGGCGTATGTAAAAAATTAAGATTTTTTTTTCATTTCCGGTTAAACCGGAAGCCATATTGTGGGTTAAATTTATTGTGCTAATAGATAATAAATTACTATATATGTCTGCCAAATTTCAAATTTTAGTTTCTATTACAGAGGTAGTTACGGGCACTCGAATATTTTTTTATAAAAAATTCATAACTCCCCTCCTATGAGGAGTTAAAAAATCTGACCAATGTTATTCAATTTACTGATAGGATATCAAAAATATATCAAAAAATAAACAAATTCCTTGGAGTCATTTTTGAGAAAATTTAGTTCAAATTTATGTCAAATTTTGACCCCTTAAATATAGGCAACCCATAACTTTATCTGAAAAACGATAATATTCTTGTTATAGCTTATCTTTAGGCTATATAAATGTTTTTTCAAATTAAATTTATCTTAAACAAGTTTTTAGGTTGGTAGGGAAATGAATCGGGTGGGCGGTCGGCCATGCTGGCCGCCATTTTGGATTTGGAAATGTCAAATTCCGTGTTTCTATTTACCTATCGATGAGCTAACTTTAAGTTAAATTTCATTCGTTTCGGTCAAAATTTGCAAAAATGGGCCCCAAATAACCCCCCTATTTCGGCCCCCCTTTGAGAGGTTTTTTCAAAAGCTTAGTTTCTCGACAAAATTCTCTTAAACTTACTCATACCAAATTTCATCGAAATCGGTCCAGTAGTTTTTGCTGGGCGGTGGCGACATACGTACATACTTCCGACATGTTTTTTATATTTGCTTTTTAGACTCAGTGGGACTCAAAACGTCGAAAAAAAGTGAAATCTGAAAAAAATTTTTTGCACGATCCTATAACTTTATCTATTATACTCATACTGCGTATGTAGTACGATAAAGTAAAAAATATAAAAATGGAATGTCAAGTTAAAGTAAAAGTTTTTGTAGATATTGTCCTGTAATTACGTTTGTAGAAAAAATATTGTATGATATGCGTGTTAAAAAGTACATTTTTAAGGCACTCATGTGAATTGCAGAACTCGCTATCGCTCATTCTGCAAACTTTCACATGCGTACCTTAAACGTGTACTTTTAACACTTATATCATAAATAACTATTAAAAATATAGTTCAATTCATCATTTTACTTTGATAAAATATGTTTCTATTTTGTTTTTGAATATGCTGAATCAGAATATGGCATTAGGTACAATTTGAAAATGATTATAGAGAAGCTCTTATACAGTATGTTTGCGTAGCTAGGAACCACATGGAAAACTTTTTTATTATCAATTTTACGAAAAAAAGTTATTCTTCATAAAATGCTCTGGATAGTCAAAAATCTAAAACTCAACCATCAGTTATCAAATTTTATCAATTTTATACGAGTTATGTCAAAAATATGAATTCCGTTAAAGAGTACAGTACCTTTATATTCCGGAATATCAAAAAATGCTGTTAGGAAAAGTTGTTTGTAATTAAAAACTATGTGTTAATATACAATTACATCATTCTAATAAAAAAAAATTCAATTATTTCTCAAATTACGGATAGCAATCATCATTTTATTACAAACAGGCATGATAACTATTTTATTATCAATTTTACGAAAAAAAGGTATTGTTCATAAAATGATCTACCTGGGTAAAATCTAAGATACAACCATCAGATATCAAACTTTTTCAATTTTATACGAGGTATGTAAAAAATATGAATTTTTCTTAAGAGTAAAGTGCCTTTATTATTCACAATATTTTAATTAGAAGGATATAATTGAACACTGAAACATATTTTTTAATTAGAAACAACTTTCTTTCATAACAATTTTCGATATTGTGAAAAATGAAGGTACTTTACTCTTGAGTGAAATTCATATTTTTTGACATACCTCGTATAAAATTAATAAAATTGGATATTTGATGGTTGCATCTTAGATTATATATTGCGGAGTATTTTATAAAGAATAACTTTTTTTTCGTAAAACTGGTAATAAAAAAGTTATTAACAGGTTCCAAGTTACGCAGACATACTGTAAGAGCTAAAAAAATTTTTTTGTTGAACATTTATTATTGTTGAAGCTTATTATTAAATGTATTTTAGGTAAGTTTTACAGAAAAAAGTTTTGATCACTTTGTTTAACTATTTTTTTAGCCGGTAATTTTCGGTTTTTGTATTACATTTTTGTTATCTTTCTTAATTTTCTCAAAGAGAAATATGTAGTTTAATTCATTTCTAAAGTAAAATAATTCAGTGCATTTTAAAGATTGCATCTTAAGCTTTAAAAAGCACCTATAAAATTGTAATAAATCTGTTCAAACTTGAGTAATACCGTCTTAAAGTGGTGGTAATTCTGTAAAACTACGAAGTTTTCAAAAATTACATTTTTTGAGACGTCATATCATTTGAATTAAATTTTTAAGATTTTTTTTAATGAAACATCGTTTAGTAAAATGTTTGAAAGGTAAGTTGTGCAAAATTGAGAGTTTTATAAGAAAAATTGTATTAGTTACACATTTTTAAATCATTTTTAAACAAAATTCATGTAAGTCTCACTTTCCGCCCACACCGTACTTATGCCCATACATTTTATTTCTTTTTATTATAACCATAAGATAGCTTAATTATTCTTCTTTCATGTCCAATTTGTAAAATTTCATTTGATTCATTAGTTAAAGAATTACATTAAAATAAATCAACCGTGCACTTTTCCGAACGCTAGTTTACAGTGCGCCAATGTTTGTGAGAAGGGTGACTTTATAAATAAAAAATTATAGAAGCTACAGATTTAATTTTAGAAAAATTACAGTTAGATACATAAATACATACATTGTATTATATTTAGATACTTGTGGCATATTTTAAAAATGAAAGTAAAATTATTAACTCATTAATCGTAAGCTTTGTTTTTGATTTATTTATGGACAGCCTTGCTTCAAAAGTCACTCATTCTATTCGTTCTAACAGCTCTATTGCACCAAAAACTCGTACTCGAACAGAAGCTTCAACTAACAAAGATATGCTTCTTTTCATGAGCATTTTTCGTCACAAGTGCGTCACAAATGATAGAAAAAAAGGTAAGTCCGTGATAATATACATTTTAGTGACATGACATTTTAGTTAAATCTGACAGTTGTCACATTTTATTTGCAATTTGGCATAAAATCAAATCAATTGTGTTTATTGCATTTATAAAATGGTATTTTCTTTGATTTGTATAGTTTTATAAATTGAACAGATTATATTTGTAGATATATTATATAATTCGTAAATAATTTTTTTCGATTATAGCGCCATCTATTGACAACTAGAATAAATGTTATAAATGTCACCGACGAAATGTAATCACCGACGTGCGTTTTTTTTTGTTACATGCAATTTAATGCGTTAGGAAGAAATCGAAAAACTGTGACGCACTGAAAGATCCTCATGAGAAAAAGCATACTCATGTTGTACTGAGCATAACGCTCATTTGGTCGTCGGATTACTCTTAAACGTCGATCGCAATTATAGAGGCAAACCTGGATTCATCTGTAAACAGAACGTTTTCCCAGTCGTGTTCCAGTTTACGTGTGCTCGAGCAAATTGTAATCTAGCTCTGCGGTGGTATGCAGTTAATGCTGGGCTGTAGCTGATCTTCGAATACGCAAGTCATGTTCTACAAACGTTTCCTCGCGGAATCAATGCTGGGTTGGATATTATGAACTGCACTAAGTTCCGTTAAAAGATACTTTGACGCGCTAAATCGTGCGCCTAAAGGTCATAATTTAATAAAACTGTCTTGAACGACCGTTTAACTCGAAGTCTACCTTGTCTGGGATATCTGCTATAGTCGTTCATTTGTCTAAAGCGTTGAACAATAAGGGAAATTGATGTATATGAAACTCCCAACCTCCCATCTATAGCATGGTAGCTAAGCCCTTTGCTGTGTAAGTACAAATTCCTTGTAGCACGTTCCATTTTCACCAAAAAGAAAAAATTACGGATTTAATTGAAACTTTAAATAATAAATCTACTAGAACAAACCAGTCACCTTTTGACTGTTAACAATTTGATATCTATCAAATTGTTAATTTCTCATAGCTTACCTTAGGCTCGATTATTAAACTAAGCAGAAAATATAGATTTATTGACGAAAAACATGGCTAGTTGTTAACGCACCTAACTTTTTTATTATCCGACATAAGCGAATGAATCCAAAAACAAAATGTTAAGAAAGCCTAAGGCCACAATCGAGTTTTAATTTCAATATTTTATATAGGCTAGAATAGTCCACAGGGTGTCTCGAACTTTGAGGAAATAACACAGTATGATTGTTATACCCGGTATACAATGAAATTTGCCTCTCCAGCATCAATATTATTACGTCGATATTCTTAAAGGATAAGGCTATAACATACTAATAATCACTAAAATCGGACAACAGGTTTAGGAAATTCGAGACATGAAAAATGTCCAATTTTTAAGGTGGTGCGTTAATTTTCCTGTTTAGTGTATTTTGAATTTTTTTTGTTTTTTTTTACTACGCTAAGACATGAAAAATAAACATTTTCACTAGCAAATAACTCAAAAAGTATTGACTTACTTAAAAAACTCTATAGAACGAAAGTTGCTTAGAATTAGTCAATTTATCCATTTAAGGATATATTTTAAACTTATGTTTTTTCACCTCCTAAAAGGGGTGAAATAAAAATCAAATAAAAACAACCAACGGCACAAGTCTAATAATGAAACGTTAATAAAATAATTTTTTTAGTAAAATTGTGGCTTATTTCCCGTTTAGAAAAGTTAATTACAAAAATGTCACAAAGAAATAGCTTCAGAACAACATGAAGTAGAGGGTAAGAGGAACCTAAATACAAATTTTCAAGTAAATCCGTCGTAACACTAAAAATTACACTCCAATATGGTAATTTACTGGGCTATTGATTATGTTCAAAATAAGAGAGCTAAACGGAAACACAACGTTAACGGGATTTTATTATCTCATATGGTTAACGGACCTCTAAATTTGAAAAAACCGCGGAGTGCTACCATCTAAATGGGTGCCTTTTTGAGAAAGGGGTGAATTAGTCCCTAGGTACAGGGCGAATTAGGGCGAGTTCTATGCACTTTTGGTACAAACACGTCTACAGGAAAATTGTTCCAGGTTAAATTTACTATCAAAATATCACATTTTAAAGTCAAAAATATTTACTTTTTACAAAAATATATTCAAAAGAAAAGCAAGAGAAAAACACGAAAGAAAGCAATTTTGTTTTTTGCCCCAAAACTGTTTTCCACGGTGATATAGGTATAGGCATTGCTTCAGCGAAAAATAACCTCAATCCTTCCTCTTTAAAATGACGTTTAGGAGAAATCTCCACGATTTATAGTTTCCGAAATAGGATTTTTCAAAGTTCGGTGCTCATAGAATTTTTGGACCATTTTCCCCATTACTTCGCTAACATTGTTCTGTAACTTTTTTCTACGCATTTCTAGGTATATGCCATGGTGCATTTAGTAAAAAGAGAAGCCAATTACCTTTATAATGGTCTACTGTATAAGTTGTACGACTATTTTTAAGCTCTGCTTTTTCAAGGTTTTATACTTTTAATGATTTTTGATATTTCTTATGATTATTTTTTAAATTTCTCATTATGACTTTTTTTTTGTACATTTAGGTATCTACATTGTGGAATAAAAAAAAGCTTACTTTTTTTACTTTAAAATGGTGTATTGCAAAAAATTCTAAGACTACTTTTAAACAAGATATCCGTAGAATATCCAAAGGTATCCGTATTCTGAGAAAAATTTTAAAATTTTTTATTTTTTCAATTAGAAGAATATAATTGCATATTGGAACATAATTTTTAATTCCAAATAACTTTTCTTAATAACACTTTTCGATATTGTGAAATAGAATGGTACTTTACTCTTGAGCGAAATTCATATTTTTTAACATATTATTATTATTATTATTATTATTAAAGAAGGAAAAGGAGCCGAGGTCTAGGACCTATATAGCTCCATTTTACTAAAAAGAACTATGCAAAAAGAAACCTAAACTTAAGACTACATACGACTTATAAATTAATTTAATTTAAGAAAAGAAAAATTATTGTTCCCGTGGTACAGAACTAAAAGAGTCATATTTATTTTTGAAGCAATTTACAGATACAGCTCCGACGACGTCGTGTGGAAGTGAGTTCCAGGTATAAAATATTCTATTGGATATAGAGTTCTCACGACATTTACTGTGAAACTGTTGTCTGGCTAATTTGTATGGATGACCCCGCAATCTAAGGTCGTTACTCAAAGGGAAGAGATGTGATAGATCTATCCCAAACCTTCCCTGTAACGCTCTATAAGCAATTATTAAATCCCCACGAAGTCGTCGGTCCATAAATGTAGGATAATTTAAGTAGGTTAACCGTTCTTCGTAGGAAGGACGACGACGGCCATAAGGAATTCTTGTTGCCCATCTTTGCACAGATTCAAGTCGATCAGAATCCCTTTGCCAGTCGACATTCCACACGGGTCACTACATACCTCGTACACTATTGATAAAATTTGACAATTGATGATTGTATATAGGTTTTAGACTATACAATGCATTCTATAAGGAATAATTTTTTCATAAAGTTATTAATAAAAAAGTTTTCCATTTGGTTCCAACTTAGTGGCACCTATTGCATGTGTATATGTCACATTTTGATAAAGCATATCTAGTTTAAAAATCGTCCTAGAATTTTTTATCATACACCATTTTAAAGTAAAGAAAATATGCTTTCTTTTTTATTGCCCAATGTATATACCTAAATATACAATAAAAAAAGTTATAACGAAAAATTTAAAAATAATCGTAAATAATATAAAAAACCATTAAAATACCTATATCCCCGTGGAAAAAAGGTATAGGGCAAAAAACAAAATTGTTCTTTCGTGTTTTTCTCTTGCTTTTCTTTTGAATATATTTTTGTAAAAAGTACATATTTTGACTTTAAAATGTGATATTTCGATAGTAAATTTAACCTGGAACAATTTTCCTGTAAACGTGTTTGTACCAAAAGTGCATAGAACTCACCCTAATTCGCCCTGTGTCTAGGGACCAATTCACGCCTTTCTACACAACGCACCCCTTTAAATGGTAGCACTCCGCGGTTTTTTCATATTTAGAGGTTCATTGACTATATGAAACAATAAAACCCCGTTAACGTTGTTGTTCCTTTCTAAAATACATAATCAATAGCCTATAATGGGCTACTATTGTTACAGTTCCTATGAGAATTAGGGCATAATTCTAAACGGTCAATTGCATTTAGTATGTGCGACTTATTCGAATAGATGACGTCAAAAATATAAATATCTATTTGTATTAAATATATTTTTAAAAACTTTGGTAATAAGTCTAATGGGTGCTGCACTATCGAGTGGGAGATGGGAAAGCGTGTTAATGATAATGTTTCTAATGGTTGTTGCATTGTCAGGCGGAATATAGTAAATCCCACATGTTTTTGATTTGAAAGAAGCGATTACTGTCTCCCTTATTACTTTAGGTAAAAATATATGTAGGTTATTCGAAGGGCACTCCAATTAGCAATTAATAAATAAATATTAGGTACCAAATAATAAATTTAAATTAACAATTAACCGGTAGTGTAAATAATATATTTATGAGTATAGTGGATTCCAAACCCTTTTTTCAGTGCGTCATTCATTTTGACGTCACATAAGATTTTAAGAATGTCGCAAATCATTACATGACACTTTAGTTAAATCTGACAGTTGTCAGAATATTTATATTTATATAAACATCAATATTTTTACAAATATTTGTCAGAATATTAATATTTAAAATATTTTACTGTAAAAATAAATATAAAATCAAATTTCACTATACAATGTCCGAATTACCAATAACATAAAATATTTATATTTACGTCGTTAAAAAATACTAACCTAGAAATTACAATTGATTGTCATTTTACCATATAATCGATTGTTTTTGTGTCAAATTATCTTTACTCGCCTCATTGATTGGTTATCTATTTAGAATATTGTAATTGCCAACCAATTATACCCGTCAAGGAATACATAATTTTCTAAGTTAAATGTATAATAATCACAGAGGTACGTTTTTCTCTGTCACTTCCAACTGTAATGCGTTAGAGAGAATTCAATAATCTGTGACGCACTGAAAAAAGGATTTGGGACGATCTATAATTATCAATATAGTGCCCATGTGGGCTACATCGAATTTTGTAAAAAAACAATCACTTTGTTATAGCGAATACATTGTTTAAACTGTCAACGACGAAGACACGTGGAAGACACCAGAAGATCAATCAAAGGAGATTGTAAGAAACCAAATAGGCTATGTATTAGTTAGACAAAGATACAGGGGCGCAATTTTATCAGCAAAAACATGTTTATGGTATGTTTAACAGTAAATGGTTGAGTTCAATTAGTTACCACTATAAACATCCTGGATTAACCGATAATAGTATAAAAGGCCCGGTTTCAGGTAAAATTTAAATATGTTTTCTGGTAAAATTTCTTTGCTTTATTATGGGAGTACCGTCTAGTCAGTGTTAATTGTCAAAAGACCAACTCTGTCTACCTCGGTTGCTTATCGCTCCGGGTGGGTCTTAACAATGGGCCAGGTCATATAAATTTAATAATATTTACGACCGCATTAATTGAACCATTTACTGTTAAACAAACCATAAGTGCCGACATAGGATCAGATCACAACCCAGTAGTTACCAAAATTAGGCTCAAAATGACAATAATAAAACGAAGAACAACAGATGAACAAATCGAAACACGTAAATAATTAGGAAACCACTATTAAGACAACGCCTGACAGATAAAATCAATAATCGATTAATGAATTTTATAGAACAAATTCAGCAAAATTATGATACGGATACAAAATGGTTAGTAATAAAGACAGAAATAGATCCAAGTCAAAAAAGAAATTATGACACCAATCAGATATAAAAAGAAATAATGGATGACGGAGGAAATTTTAGATTTAATGGAAGAAAGACGTCAACATAAAAACAGATAACCAGATGTACATAAAAGATGAAGGTGAAAGGTGGAAAAAGGGGGAAGAAATGCAGTTCAATAGAACTCTTCAGAGCAGCGGAAGATAGAGTAAGTATAGTGATGATGATATGCAACCTCCTATTGGGAGACGGTACTTAAAGAAGAAGAAGGCTACATCGGTCTTACTTGATTATGAAATTTCGTTGCTGTCGTCATTTACGTTTCTTGGTTTCGTTGCCATTAACATTGAAATAGAACCAACAGTCCAAGCTGTGGGTGAAAAATAGGTCGATTTCAGGATATAATTCAGGACTTTTGAAACCTATCAGGTATTATATTATATTATATAAAGGACGATGCCAGGAATAAATTCCACTAAAATGTAACCAAAAATTTTGTGCGCTTTTTTATTTATGACGTTTTTCATTTGTTAAATTTGAAATTTTTAAAGATTTTTAATTTTGCAGCTTAGGATATTCATTTTAGAGAAAAACTTTTTAATAGAAAGTTGCAGTAAATTAAAAAACCTACAATTTGAGCTTTAATTGCATTATTTATTGTCAAAATAACTTTTTTATCCTTTAAGGTTTTAAAATAGATCTTTCACTTGCAAACATAACAAAAATTTGTAAAGCCCGATTGGCGAACTTATTGCTTAGATATTATAAATTGTTTATCCCGAGAGGTCAAATGTCTAAGGCTATAACTTTTTGAAAAAAAAAAAAATCCTAGAGAGTTAATCCTCGATTCACTCTCCTTCTAAAGACTTATATTTTCATATTGTGATGTAAATAAAAAATGCGTAAAACATGTTTTAACTTCTTATTTTCGGGTTTGAAAATAAGTGGACAAATTTCATTAGGGAGTGACTTTCCTGAGTTTTTTTGACCGAAAAAAAAAAAGAGAACAACTTTATTTTGAACGTAACTTGCCTACTTTTAATGCTAGAAACTTTTTTAAGATACAAAAATAAAACTTTAAAAAAAGTTGTAATGAGTTTTCCCCAAGAAGTGCTTCGTTTTTTGGTTATTTCACGTTGAAATATTAGATTTGTAATTTGGCGAGTATGAACCTATCTTTTATTACTTAGAACTCTTCTTTTACTGTGTCTAGGGATCTCCTATCCTACACCATTTTTTTTTAGTTTTTTATGGGCTATATTTTTGTTGGGAATATTTTTTCGACAAAAGACTTACTTTTTGAGTTATCTGCAAAAAACCGTCTGAAAATGTGTTTTTTTTTTGTTAAAAACTGAACGTATTTACTCGCAAATAACTCGAAGAGTGTTAACTTAGTGAAAAAATGCTATAGAACAAAAGTTGCTCAGAATTAGTCAGTTTATTCATTTCCGGACTTATTTTGAACGTATATTTTTTCCCCTCCACAAGGGGTGAAATTCACCCCCAGGGCAAAAGCTCACATCGGCCCAATATCACTTTTTTTTGACATGTTATCTATGTGTATGCCAATTTTCATGTCAATCCAAGCGGTTCTTCACAAATTTGGAGCAAAAACCGTGATTCAATGTACTATAACTTGCTAAGGGCAACCGACACAATAAATCACAATCGTAAAGAAAAATAAATCTCTACTCCACTTTAAAAATCATTTTTAATAATTAAATGTAATTTTCTTTTAAATTATTTTTTATTTTAAGATAATATAAGTATGTATTTCTTTAGTCAATGACTGTGAAATAATTTATTAATTGTTATAAATAAAGTCTAAACTACGATTTAAGAAAACAAAAACAATTATCTCGGCTTCAGTTGGTCGCAGAAAATTTTTATTTTGTAAAAATCTTCGTTTTGTGTTCAGCAACAATAATCTGTATGTTAGAAACTCATAAAATGTATACGACCGCTTCAGTTCTAAATAATGTTTATAACGAAATTTGTCCTCTTATTTTCAAACCCGAAAATAAGAGGTTGAAAAATGTTTTACGCATTTATTTACATCAGAATATGAAAATATAACTCTTTAGAAGGAGAGTGGATCTTGCATTAATTCTACGATTTTTTTTTTTTCAAAAAGTTGTAGCCTTCGACATTTGACCTCTCGGGATTAACAATTTATAATATCTAAGCAACAAGTTCCCCAGTAGGGCTTTACTATTTTTTATGTTTGGAATTGAAAGATCTTCATTTTAAAGCCTTAGAGAATAAAAAAAATTATTTTTACAATAAATAATGCAATTGCAAAAAACGACCATTTTGGACCTTTCGTGGCAATTTTGCAATAACAAATTAACGAAATTAAACTTGCCACAGCTCAAATTGTAGGTTTTTTAATTTACTATAACTTTCTATTTAAAAGTTTTTCTCTAAAATGAATATCCAAATTTAACAAATGAAAAACGTCATAAATTAAAAAAACTCTCAAAAATTTTGGTTACATTTTAGTAGATGTTATTCCTGGCATCGTCCTTTACAACACCTGATATGTTTCAAAAATTCCTGAATTATAACACGATTTTTCACCCACAGCCTGGGGCAATACGCATCATGAACCAGAAACTGAATACGCATCAGGAACTAAAACACTGACTACTGAAAACAGCAGAAATGAGAATTCTCAGAAGAATTACAGGAAACATACTTAGAGATCGAATAACGGGTGACGAGATCAGAACAAAATGTAATATACAGAGCATAAACGAGTCGACACTAAACAGAAAAAATTAATGGAACAATCACATCAGTAGAACACACAAGAGTCCTTAAATAGCAAGGTACAAATCACCAAGTGGTAGAAAAAGTATAGACCGACCGCGCAATCGCAATGGACAATCGTCCATAGAGGCAACAGCCCGCCAATGAAAAAACAAACTTGCTTATATAAAAGAAGAAGAGGAAGAAGATCATGTGTGCATATTTTAACCTCTGCTTTTGATGGATCGATAACACCTTACGACTCTTCCATAATATTTTTTTAATAAGAGAGTTCACACAAATTATATTGTTCTTCCATTATTTATTAATAAAAACGAGTTATATAAGATATATTTACAGATGAGAAAAATACAATTTCCTACGATTCACAATGATAGGAAAAGTAGAAGGAAAAGAAATTCAGGGACAAGAAAACGCGCGCGACTGAAGAATGCAAATGACTGGGAAGGAATGGACACGGACACCCATTCATTATTAAGAACAGTTCAGGATAGAGAGCAAATTTGCTGCAATTATTATCGATAATCTTCAGTAATGTAGAAGGTACCTTAAGAAAGAAGATTAATAAAAAGGTATTAAATTAAAGGTAGCAAATTATTTATACTGATACAGCAACCAATGATCGTGATAATGTTTATATCGTAACATGTCTGAATAAACAGGAAAGAAGATAATATATTGACGATCATGGGTATAAGACAGGAGATGAAGGAAGTCGTATGAGACGTAGTGATAAGCTTAACAAACTTATCACTGCGCCATGCAGCGACAGACAAAGAATAAATACATTACAACTAAACTAAAATCACAATCAAGATGCACTAGAAATAAACAAACCAAGACACGTTGAATGTTACAAGGAGCACTCCCAAATCATGATTTACAATGTACAGTATGGTGCAAATGTTTGGAATAAATTCGTTATTTCGTAAGCCAGCGAATTTAAGGAAAAATCCTGAAACATGTAGTTTTTTATTTTTAAATTATGATTTTTTGACATATATCATACTAGTGACGTCATCCATCTGGGCGTGATGACGTAATCGATGTTTTTTTTAATGAGAACAGGGGTCGTGTGCTAGCTCATTTAAAAAGTTATTCAATTCTCTAGTGAGTAATATAAGCATTAATATAATTATTTATAAAGTGTTCAACAAAAAATTTTTTGAATTAAAATAATTGACGGAAATAGAAGAATGTATGTTTATTATTTAATTAAAAACACATTCTGATGCTGTCAGAAAACAGAAAAAAATGTTTTTTGATAAATAAATATTGCTTTTCGCTTAATTTCAATGTTCGAGTAGCCACCCATCTGCCTCTTGACAGTTTGAACATTTAATTTAAGCTGAAAACAATGTTTATTTGTGAAATAATCATATTTTTCTGTTTTCAGATAGTAGTATGGTATAACTAGACCCAAATATCCAGACATAAAAAGTGAAAGTTATCATCCAACACCAAATTATTCTATACCTATGAGCTCGTAGGTAGAGGGCATAATTAAAAATTCGCGAGCGCCGGTAGTGACAAGTCTGTAAGCTTTTACTGGAAATTTGACATAAATGTCAAAGTGATTAATTTAAAACATTGAAACTAAAAACATTAATAGGAAATAATATTAGTTGGTCAAAGCTATGGTGTATATTTCTACCTTAAATATACTTCCGTTCTAAATACTGAATTTAAGTTTTTTTAATACTTCCTAATATGTAATTATAAATTAATCTAAGCGCCATCTACAAGATAATTGTGAAAGTATCCGAAATAAGAAATTAATATTTCATTAATAGAACGTTAAAATGATTAGCAAAATCTTTAAAAAATCGGTTACAATTTAATTACTTTTTTGCGTTGTAAATATTAAGCGATAACAATTAAATAATAAATTTAAAAATTACCGGTGAAAGTTGCATTAGTAATCCGCTAGGAGCGACACCAGCGAAGCTCAGAGCGTATATCGTTCACATAATGTTCAGAAAAAAATCACACCATTTTGAGCGTCGGGTTGGGGGGGAGAAATCGGTAGTTTTTTTCTATACAAAAATGTTCTACATTAAATTTGAAATAAAAAGGGCCTATGCATAATCCTTCTAAAATGAACGGTTTCAAAGTTACTGCGGTACTATAGTATAATTGGTCCAAAAAAAGGCCTAATCTAAAAATCCAAAGTAAAAGTTTTCCTCCAACACCAAATTGTTCTATATGGTCCACATATTGTTCAGTAAAAAGTTACACCATTTTGAGCGTCCGGTTTGGGGGGGGGGGAGATGGGGGAGAAATCGGTAATCGGTAAATTAGTAGTTTTTTTACGTTTTTCGTCAATATTTCTAAAACTATGCTTTAGCGTAAACAATGTTTTATACAGAAATGTTCTACATAAAATTTAAAACAAAAAAGGTCTGACACATAATTGTTATAAAATAACAGTTCCAGAGTTACGGACGGTGAAAAGTGGAGGTTTTCGATACTTTTTATATTCTTTGGGCAATTCCCTACTGATTTTCTTTAACAGAATTTGCTATCCCTAACAGTTTTATAAATCAAATTTGCTATTTCAGTGGCCGATGGTATGTGTAAGTGATAAGCCCTTGAAGAAACGTCAACCTCACCACCCAAAATTATCATCAATTGCCCAAAAAATATAAAAAGTATCGAAAACCTCCACTTTTCACCCTCCGAACTCTGGAACCGTTGATTTTATAACAATTATGTATATAGGACCTTTTTTGTTTTAAATTGTATGTATAACATTTTTGTATAGAACATTGTTTACGCTAAAGTATAGTTTTAGAAATACTGACGAAAAACGTAAAAAAACTATGTGGACCATATAAAACAATTTGGTGTAGGAGGATAACTTTCACTTTGGATGTCTGGGTTATGCCATCTTTTGGATCAATTCTATCATACTAATAGCAGAAGAATGTATTTTGAATTAAATAAATTAATTCAAAAATTTAATTAATTTAATTCAAAATAATTTTTCTTAGACACTCTGTATAAATAATTATGTTAATTTTTATATTACTGAATAGATAATTAAATAACCTTTCAAATAAGCTAGCATACTATCCCTATTCTCGTTTAAAAAAATAATCGATTACGTCATCACTCCCAGATGGATGACGTCACTACTATGATATATGTATATGTCAAAAAATCATAATTCAAAAATAAAAATCGGACTGTAACGAATTTATTCCAAACATTTGCACCATACCGTATATACATTGTATAAATCCCAAATCATGATTTACAAAGTTTATACATTTTAAATCGTGATTCGGGAGTACTCCTCGTAACATTCAAGTGTCTTGGTTTGCTTGCTTATTCCTATTAGTGCATCTTGATTGTGATTTTAGTATAGGCGAGAGTGAATTGAAAAGCAATACAATTATTTTTAAATAAGATTTGTATTTTTGTCAGGGTTAAATAATGGATAATAGTTTGAGCTCCGTGACCATATACGTATTTTGCATGTTAAAATTATGTTTTTGTTATAAAACTTGAGGATATTTATGGATAAGGTTACAATTAAAAACTAAAAACTATTTGTAAAGTTAAAGATAAGACTACTTACCGTATATAATTGTTTATTGTTGAATTCCGTCAAGTAATTATTCGTTATTTTACAAAAGCTTGCGATAAAATATTTAAATGTATCATTAGTATTATTGTGCAATGGTAACTCCAATATGCTTGCTATTGTGTTCACTAAATCCACATGAGACAAATTAAGCTCCTGATAGTTTACAGTTGACAGGGCTTCTAAATTTCCGACCTACATCAGAAATGGGGTATAATAAGAGAAGAGAAACAAGTTATATTTATCTAATAATACATCAAATACTATGCATAATGTATATAAATATTACAAAAAGATCATATTTCATCAAACAAATTTCATAGTTAAAGATAAAGATAAAGGCAGTTGTTTTTATTTGATTCAGAGTTGGAACACCATCTCCATAGAGCCTATATCAGCATCCCATGCATCCTCAATGAAGCTATGTAGTTACAACTCTGAAAGAAATATCAACAATCCTGCCTATTTAAGGGAAACCATCGCGATGCAATGATTACACCTTTTGAGACGCAATCCAGCGACATCTCTCGCAATGCGAGGAAAACAACGAAAAGCCCTAGATACAAAATTTACTACTTTTTAAACAATTAGAACAATTGAAATAAAAATATAATAAACAATATTTTAAATCTAAGACTTTTCGTTAATAAACTGCTTTCTGGCTGCATCCTGTATCTCCGGATTTTACAATATATAAGCACAAGAGACGACGAAATTAGGAGAAAGCAAATAGAGGACACTTTGGCCACGCATTTACCTTCTCTTCGTCAAGGAAAAAGGACCGAAAGACAGTTTCTATATACTCAAATCTGAGTAAAGATGAAAAAGATAAAGGCAGTTTTTGTTCTTATTTGATTCAGAGTTGGACCACCATCTCCATATAGCCTATTTCAGCATCCCATGCATCCTCAGTAAAGCTATGTTTTTTTTTTTTTTTTATTTAATGTTGTAATATTTACAATCTGTCCTCAACTGAGAACAATAGGTAAATTATTTGACAAAAATTGAAAATTTTGACCTGTAGAGGGAGATCCAGTGATCACCCTCTTTACATAAATTAAATTAAAACAAATTAAAATAAGTTTAGTTATCACAGATTATTCGAATCTTCTTGCTAGATCCACTACTTTGAATCTCTTCAGGCGTCGTACATCATTGTGGTCATCAGTAAGGTTGCTGGCTAACTCATTTGGATGAGATTCTAGTCTCTTGGAATATTTTTTGTAATATTCCGTTATTACTGTTTTTATGGATGGCACATTGAGGTCTTGCTCTATCACATAGTTTGGCACGTACCAAGGGGCATTCAGCATTGTTCTAAGGACTTTGTTCTGGAATCTCTGCAATATTTCTAGGTTAGTTTGACTGGCTGTCCCCCAAAGTTGGATACCATAAGTCCACACTGGTTTTAATATAGTTTTATATATCAGCAGTTTGTTTTCAAGTGATAGTTGAGATTTACGACCGATGATCCAGTACATTTCTCGAAATTTTATTCCTAGTTGTTTTCTTTTTGTAAAAATGTGTTTTTGCCAAGTTAATCTCCTATCAAGATGGATTCCTAGGTACTTGACAGTATCGGTTTGTGGGAGTTGAGTTTCATTTAGTGTTACAGATGGACATGTTTGTCTTCTCATGGTGAAGGTTACATGGATGGATTTACTCTCATTCGCCTTTATCTTCCATTTTTTAAGCCATATTTGTATATTATTAAGGTCTTTCTGAAGGGTTCTGGATGCTGTATTTGGATCATGGTGAGAGGCTAGTAGAGCAGTGTCATCAGCAAAAGTTGCACACGTTGTTTTGTTACTTGTGGGTAGGTCAGCAGTGTAGAGCAAGTACAATATCGGTCCCAAGACACTTCCTTGTGGTACTCCGGCTTTTATTGGTCTTAGGCTTGTGTATTCATTATCCTGCTTGACTAGGAAATGTCGGTTGGAAATATAGCTTTTTAGGATTTGATAAAAAGGATGAGGAAGGTTTTTCTTTAGTTTAAAGAGCATACCAGCATGCCATACCTTGTCGAAGGCCTGACCAATGTCCAGGAATGCAGCAGAACAATACCTTTTATTTTCTAGATCACTTCTGATGTGTTTTACCAGTCTATGTACCTGTTCTATCGTTCCGTGTTGTGTTCTGAACCCAAATTGGTGTTGGGGAATTAGTTTCCTTTCTTCTATAACTGGGGATAATTGTTTAAGGAGAAGTTTTTCCAAAATTTTTGATAGAACAGGTAGCAGGCTTATTGGTCTGTATGAAGTCACCTGAGTTTTATTTTTCCCTGGCTTAGGTATGAGAATAATTTGAGCAACTTTCCATTGTTCTGGGTAGTAACCTAGCCTAAATATTGCATTAAATACTTGCGTTATCATTTTCAGACCTTTGCATGTCAATTGCTGCAGTACTTTCCCGTTGATCAGGTCATACCCTGGAGCTTTTTTTGGACTGATTTCATGCTGGATCATATTTCTAACTTCTTTAGTGGTGATTTTTTGTATAGGTAAATCCATCTGGTAGGGCGATTCCAGGAAGTCATTTATTTCTTCCTCTGTGTCACCATCTTCCATGGGATGTGGCTGGAATACATTAGTGAGGTGATTTGCAAATGCTTCGGCTTTTTCCTTATTATTTCTACACCAGTTTCCCTCTTGGTTTCGTATTGGTGGTATTTGTTGTTTCGGGTGTTTGATTTTTCTCGTGGCCTTCCAAAGGGTATATTCACTATCTGCGTTTGCTGATAAACCTGTAAGATATTCTTGTATTTTGTTATTTTTGATATTATGCAATTGTAGTTTAATTTCCTTGGTGATTTTATTTAATTTCGCCTTGTTCTCATGTGTTCTTTTTCTTCGCCACTCTTCCTTTATTTTTCTCTTTCTAGCAATCATTTCCTTTATTACAGTTGGGCAATTCTCTTTCAATTCTGTTTGGTAGCAGTCAGGGGTAGCATACCAAGCAGCTTCTTGTATAGATTTCTGAAGATTTTCTACTGCTGCGTAGATGTCACTTTCTGTTTTCAATGGGATGTTTATGTCAATTAGTTCATCTAGTTTAGTCTTGAAAATGCTCCAGTCTGTTTTGTTACTGTATAGTGATGGTTGTTTAGTACTGTTTGTTATTTGTGCATACATGTCGCGATTACGCTAGAGTGGTCAGAGGGTAGATCGTAACAAGATTCTACTTTTGCCAATTTAACATTAATTCCTTTAACAATATAAAAGTCGAGTAGATCAGGTATTTTTGCATTGTCGGTAGGCCAGTAAGTTGGTTCCCTTGTGGTGAGGTAATTTGCATTGGTCGCATTTATAGCTTTAAGAAGTTCTCTGCCTTTTGTGGTAATAATTCTGGATCCCCAGGTAGTATGCTTAGAATTAAAATCTCCTCCTGCTATAAATCTATTTCCTAATGTTTTAAAGAAATTTTCAAACTGTTCCGTTTTGTTATTGTGCTTTGGCGGACAGTATATAGCTGATACTGTTAGTGGGCCTAGTTGATCTTCCACAACAATGCTGGTGGCCTGTAGATAGTCGCATTCATGTTTTTGTATTTCGTAGTGCTTTAGTTTATTACTAACTATTATTGCAGTGCCTCCATGTGCTTTTTCGTTGGGATGTTGCGTATGATAAGTTGTAAATCGTGGAATATTGATGTGGTTTTTGGATGTAAAATGAGTTTCTGTAATCAGCATTATGTCAATTTTTTGTGTGTTAAGAGACACAAGAGACGACGAAATTAGGAGAAAGCAAATAGAGGACACTTTGGCCACGCATTTACCTTCTCTTCGTCAAGGAAAAAGGACCGAAAGACAGTTTCTATATACTCAAATCTGAGTAAAGATGAAAAAGATAAAAGATAAAGGATAAAATTTCATAGTGTTTTACCCTGCTGGAATGATACCACAAAGCAAAAACATTAGTTTATTAATGTTTTATGTTTCTGATTATCAAATCCAACACTATTGGCCGATCTGTGCTACTCTACATCGCGTTGGAGACAGTTTAAATGAATAAGTAATATGGCCATTAGTCAATTTAATTGCATTTCATTGTATTTATGTACTATTTCGTCAACCAGACGACCAAAATAACAAACACTCATCACCATAAAGTCCGGTCATGCTTTATATCAGAACAACAGAGACAAAGACTGGTACATAGGCGGAGCAGCAATATTATCAATCCTACTTATCTTTAGTATTCGATGGTAGCACCAGATCTCGCAGCTTTGAATATTTTTTATGTTGTTCTGTTTAAGAGTAAGAGACCGGAACTCTATGTGCCCCTGGCAATTTAGATATGTCTTTTTATTTCACTGTCTTGGTCTCCAGTTTCATTTATTAAAATTCCCAAGTATTTGTAATTTGATACTTTATCAATTTGAGTGCATGTATACTAATTCGTATTGGTTATGTCATATTCTTACTGAAGACCATACACTTGGTGTTGTGACGATAATATAATTTTATCGTCTAGAGTACGCCAATGTATTAAGTAAAACGTGTTTTTATACGGTCTCTAACAGTATAAAAGACGAAACGGAAAGCCATTTGATTATTCTCGGTGAGTTGAACGGAGAATAAACAAGAAGGTATAATAGGTGAGTTAAGTACATCCCGATCATATTCCGAAACCCTTCCGAACCGCGTCGACTTGGCGTGTTGAGCGATTTCTACGTTTCACTTTACCCATCCTATACGAGAGGTGATCGTAATTCCTTACATGTCTTTCCCCATGACGAGTTGAGCGAGATGGCCTCTCCTTATGTCCATTTCACATTAACAAATAAACGCAATTCCCTTATCATTCATTCATGTATCAAATATCGTCACATCGGCCCGAGGTTTACGAAATGCAGATCGTAATGCAGATATGCAGATTGTAATTAACAAGTAATTAACGCGAATTATCTTATCTTTTTATCTTCACAGTGTTCTGAACATTGATTTTTATGCCGTAATTATTACAAGTAATATTTAGACTTGTAAGCACTCGTAAATAGTCTGCTATTCTTGTGACTAAGACAGTATCTTCTGCATCTCGAATATTGTTTAGAATCTCTTCGTTGATTATAATTCCTCTGTTTGCTTCTAAAACAGCTTCCTCAAAGATGCTTTCACTATAGACATTAAATAGAAATGGTAACAAGACACAACCTTGTCATACTCCTCTGCGTGTTTCTATTTCTTAAGATGTTTCGTTTTCTATTTTGATATTAGCCTTCTGCTTCCAATACAAATTCAGAGTACATTCGGTCTGTGTCAGTTGTTGTGGCAAGTACCATTTCAGTTTTTTCGAGCAGGGGAGTCATCTTGCAATTTAAGTATTAAAAATCCGTTAACATGTAACCATGTTAACCAAATAACCATGTATTTATGATGACTTTATTTCAACTAGTAGGCTAGTTTCATTTACTACACAGAATGTCACTCAAGATTATCTGACTAGATCGAAAGCGTTCTGATGTTTTTTAATCAAATTGGATGACTTTTTTTAAGTTTTAATAAATGTTATACCATTATACAAACCGAAGTTTATACTTCTATATAAGTTTTAAAACTATGGTGTACACTGTGTACTGTGTACAGCCAACCACCGGTTGGCCTGGATTCCGCCAATAAAATAAAAGTTTATTAATAGCAAGCTGAAAATTTGTTAATAGCTTATCGGTGTCTAGTCGGACAAACTTTGATGTACGGGAACACTGGAACAGGGGAAGTTTTATTTGTGGAACTTGTCATCCTAACAATTTTTATGATTGTGAAAACTATTAGGTTGTTTTTAAGTTTATTCAATAGCAAACTTTATACAGGGTGTCCAGAAACTCTACCGACAAACGCAGACAGGAGATTCCTCAGGTAATTTTAAGACAATTTCACCAAATTCACCTAGTCAGAAAATGCTTCCTAAGGGAGCTAGAGCTCTTTGAAAATGGCGTCTTGTAAATTAGTTTTTCTTAAATACATCCAGAACTCTTCTAGTTAGAAAAACAAAAATTGATACGCATATTTCTCTTCCAGAGATAAATCGATTCCATCCGTTGCGAATTTATAGTACCGGTCATAGGCGTCCGTTTTGGGTAACGGTTATTTTATCTCCTAACTTTTTTATTAAATTGTGAGGTATGCTAGAACTAAAAGGTACTCTTGATTTAAGTCGATAGAACACACCGTTTTCTAGAAAAATCGATTCGAAAATTTTTCGTCTATTGAAATTGAAAAAAAAATTGAAAAAAAATTTCAAAAAAATCGGTGTTTTTTACCAACTTAAAGCAAGAGTAACTTTTAGTACTAGAATAAATCATAATTTAATAATATAGTGTCAAAAACGCCAAAAATTAAAGACAAAAAGGTTATGCGATAAAATAACCGTTGACCTACCCAAAACCGACGCATATGACCGATACTAGAAATTCGCAATTAATGAAATCGATTCATCTCTGGAATATAATTAAACAAACAAGTTTTCGTTTTTTTAAATAGTTTTTTTTTTGAAATTTAAATAACGAAAAATTTTCAAATCGATTTTTCTAGAAAACGGTGTATTCTACCGACTTAAAGCAAGAGTACATTTTAGTACAAGAATACCTCACAATTTAATAATCCAGAGTCAAAAATGCTTAAAAGTTAAACACAAAAAGAATGTGTGTGTACTTTGTACGCACGTAAGAAGTTATACTTCTATTATATGATTTCAACGAAATTAATATACTTTAAACAGTTTATTTATGTGAGATAATAAAAAAGTTATGTGCGTTAACAACTATCCATGTTTTTCATCAATAAATCCTCATAGTAGGGGAGGAAAGTATACTAAATTTGCAGTTACTCGAGCGTTATGGGGACCTACTGGATTGTGAAGAGTATGTGCTAAAATCAGAAAAAGGTTAAGTTTTCCATAAAGTGGGGGACTTTCAATTTTTTAATTCAATTTTCCATTTGAAACAATCATGTATCTCCGATTATAGCGCTATTTATCCATAATTCGAAAAAATGTGTCGAATAAAAGTTGCTTATTTTTACATAAAGAATCCAAATCTGAAATAAAAATTGGGGGCTCCTATTTACGATTTTAAATTAAATCCCCCACACCACCTCCGTGGGGGCTCGTGACACCCCACGGAGAGGGGTGGGAGGTAAATTAAACATTTTAAATTCGAACATGCGATATTTCGCGAAATTAACATCAGATCGTAAAACTGCAAAATACACTTATTCAATATTTTTCAAAAATCTACCGAATGGCATCAAACACGACGCCCCACGGAGGTGGAGTGGGGTACTTTAAAATCTTAAATAGGAGCCCCAATTTTTATAGTAGATTTGGATCCTTGACGTAAAAATAAGCAACTTTTATTCGCAACATTTTTTCCACATGTGGAAATGGAAAATTAAATTAAAACATGGAGAGTCCCACACTTTATGGAAAACTTAACTTTTTTTGGCTTTAGCACCCACTCTTCACAATCCAATAGGTCCCCATAACGCTCGAGTAACTGCAAATTTAGCATACTTTCCTCCCCTACTATGAGGATTTATTGATAAGAAACATGGCTAGTTGTTAAAGCACATAACTTTTTTATTTTCCCACATAAGCAAATGAACAAAAAAAGAAAATGTTAAGAAAGCCTAAGTCTACAAGCGAGTTTTAATTTTAATATTTTAGATATGCTAGAATATTCCACAGGGTGTTCCAAACTTTAAGAAAAAAACACAGTATGATTGTAACACCCGGTATAAAATGACATGTACATGTCCACCAACAATATTATTACACCGATATTCTTAAATAATAAAGCTAGAACATACTAAAAGAATCACTCAAATCGGACAACAGGTTTAGGAAATTAGAGACATCAAACATGTCCCATTTTTAAGGTGTTCGGCTAATTTTGCCGGTGTGTGTATTTTAGTAGGTTCTTTTTAAAATTTCCAAATAGGTAAGTCCTACCTATGAAATTTTTTATTAGGATACTGAAACATTTACAATTATTACGCACCTGTCGCTTTTAAAAACTATTTAAAAAGTCACTACAATATTATAAACTTGCATTTTTCTCTGCCATCACAACAATAAAAACTAATATACACAACATTAATTTGTTTATCCAAAATCTCCATATTGAACAATTATTGATAGATGATTTTAACACCCAATCAGATCCCATATAACGTTTATACCATACTGTCTGTGTGCGCATGCGCGCAGAATTATGAAATTTTACTCTCAATCGCGCCTAAAGAAGTATAACTTCAAAAAAGTTATGCGATAAACTAACCGTTGCCCTACCCAAAACGGCGCCTATGGCCGGTACTAGAAATTTGCGATAGATGTAATCGATCTATCTCTGGAAGATATTTAACAAAAACTAATTACCAGACGCTATCTTCAAATAGCTCTAGCTCCCTAGAGCTAGATGCTGTTTCGGACTAAGTGAATGTTAAATTGTCTTAAAATTATCTGAGGTATCTCCTGTATTCGTTTGTCGGTAGAGTTTCTGGATACCCTGTATAATATATGAAAAAATGTTTGTCCGAGATTTTCCGAGGTTGTCGGTAGAGTTTCTGGATACCCTGTATAATATATGAAAAAATGTTTGTCCGAGAAATATGTTAGCCATTTTAATAAGTTCGACACGTAGAACATGTTAAAAGGCAGGAATTATTTTGGTGATAAATAGCATTCTGATTTTTGCATGAGAGTTTAATGAAAGGGTAACAAATCAATTGGAAGTTCTGTCCGACAAAATACACGGGAGGTTTTCGTAGTCTGACGTTCGAAACCTGTAAACTGTCCACAATTAAAACTTCCCCTGTTCCAGTGTTCCCGTACATCAAAATTTGTCAGACTAGACACCGTTAAGCTGTTAACAAATTTTCAGCTTACCATTAATAAACTTTTTTTGGTACGCGGGATCCAGGCCTATGGGACTTTCCCTTTAATTTGAAGATTTTAGCTTTATAGACTAAAACGTTCGAAAATTGTCTATAAAGCTGGCTGTTTCTCTAAAAAGCTGATTCTCTAAGGAACTACGACATATTATACAGTAATCGCCGCGCTACTAGACAAACGGGTACATTGAGGTAATATAATCTTGGACTCTTCACTTGTTGGACTGTTTACTTTCGTCTAGAACGTCATAGAAAGTTGACAGATTATAGAACAGCTGTATTTGAAGTTTATAGTTGTCATTATATTAAAGTTGTAAAAGTTATAAAGTATTGTGTTACTTTTGGTGTTTGAATAAAGTTTTTCTTTAAAGCAGAATAACATTAGTATTAATTAATGTATTTTTTGTAGGGAAAAACAATTATTTTGAATAGTTTAACGACAGCCACATGACATGATGGATATAAAAGTCACAGGTGAGAACGGATAGGATTAGCCCACGCCTAGAAATTAGGTACACGTGTGTCTACTAGCGTGGCGCTTACTATATACGACGCATAATATAATTAGACGTCTCAATGATAAAACGGATTTAATAATAAAATACAGTAAGTTAATTTTATCATGTAATATCGATATTTTTATACCTACCAAATTAATTAGATCCTCCGTGGTAAAATTATCTCTTCCGATATTTTCAAAGCTCTCTATAGTTTTCGACTGAACGTCTTCTACAATATTTTTCATTGGCAAATTAAAATGTTGAAACCCAATTTTCTTCCACACTCTGGGAAAAGCGTACACGCTCCGACTCATTTGAGATTTTGAAAAATCCGGTAATAGGCCGAAAACTCGTCGCATGAAAGATATCAAATAAATATTTTCCAATCTGTGAGTGTTGACACCGAAATTCAATTGATCATAAATTTTTACTAGGTTTAAGAGCGTATCTGCGCATAATCGGGGGTTTGAATTCCTAAAAACAAAATTATTTATTAAAATGCGATTGCACGTGTCCGATGGACGGAACGTGTTTTCATAAATGATTTAGGAAAAAAAGAGGTCAAAATTACAATTTACGTAGACGTAATTCTCCCATTATTTACAACGATAAAACTGCAAACATGGGATCACACATTATAAAAGGGAGTTTTTCAAGTCATCCTTGAATACAATGTAAATGTTACATCTTTCTCACAATAAAACACTGAAAAACGTTTGTTTTCTATACTTCCACAAAATTTATTACAACTATGTTATTACTACAGCTGTTTCGGCAAAATGCCTTTCTCAAGTGATATATTTTACAATGTGTTTGCCTTTTTAAGTCTTTAACTGAAGAGGTTGAGGAGTGGGGAGCTGTTTGTCTCAAGTTGGTCGTTCAGAATTATATCTGTATTTTTCAATTTATTAATTTCCATTGATTCTAAAAGTGATAGCTTAAGGCCTTTATTTTGAATATGTAGAATTTGAAACTCTTCATTGAAAGAATGATTATGATCTAGAAGGTGAAGTGCGTATGTAGAAGTGTCTGTTTTTCTATTGTTGAAAGCCCTTTTGTGTTCTGCTATCCGTTTGTCAAAAGTTCTGCCAGTTTGACCGATGTAAGTTTTCGGACAGTCACCACAAGTTAGTTTGTACACACCACTCTGTAGTTGCTTTCTCTTTCGGCTTTTATTGTTTTTAATATGTTTGCTTAAGTTGTTGTTAGTTCTGAAAGCTGGTGTTATTCCTTTCTTTTTTATGTATCTGGCTATTTTTGTTGTTATTTTGCCAGTATATGTGAGAGAGCAGAAGGTACTGGGTTCTTTCTGTGGTGGTGGATACACTAATTTCAAGGCTTTCTTATGGAGTTTTTGGTTTAAAATGTTGTTAACTGTTTGTTCGTTATAGCCATTGTTTACTGCTATTTGTCTAATGATATTTAGTTCTGTCTCGAAGTTATTTTTTGTCATAGGAATTTCTGTCAGTCTATGTATCATGCTATGGTAGGCTGCTAATTTGTGTTGTGTAGGATGGGATGATGAATTGTGTATAGTTGTGTCAGTATGGGTAGGTTTATGATATACGGAGAACTCATATTTGTTGTGTAGTCTGGTAATCGTTACATCTAGAAAGTTTATGGAATTATTCTGTTCTGTTTCTATTGTGAACTCAATATTACTATGAAGTGAATTAATATATGATAGAAAATGGTCAAGTTGTCTGTTAGTTCCTGTAAAGCAGACTAGTATGTCATCCATGTATCTCCACCAATATAAGAACTGTTTAAATACGGGGTGTTTAGAAATTGTTGTTTCAAGTTGGTTCATAAATATATCTGATAGTAATGGGCTTAGAGGATTACCCATAATAAGTCCTGCACTGTTATTTGTGTAAATTTGATTATTGAATTCAAAATAGTCTTGATTTATGCAAATTTCAAGAAGGTGTAAAATTTCAGATGCAATGATCGGATTTGTACTCTTATGTTCTAAAAGGTTTTTAACTAAAACAAAAGTTTCTGTAGGAGGAACACTAGGAAAAAGATTTTTTACGTCAAATGAAATTAGTCTGGAGTTGTTGGGCAATTGAAAATGTTGTATTTTATTAACTAGTTCTAGTGTATTTTTTACGGTGAATTTAGGTGAAAATTTAGTGTATTCTGTAATAATATCTGACAGTTTTTTTGAAAGTTTATATGACGGAGCTGTATAAAAAGAAACTACAGGTCTTATTGGGTGGTCAGGTTTGTGTAGTTTAATAAAAGAGTATAATTTAGGGGGTTGTGGGTTCATAATATTAAGGTATTTCTGTTCTGTTGGATTTAGTATTGATTTTGAATTTTCAATGGCTAGTTTAATTTGTTTTCGGTATTTTTCTGTGGGGTCTTTGTTTAGTGTTATACTATTTTGGTTATTTAAAAATTCTATTGTTTTGTTATTATAGTCACTTTTATCGATAGCAATAGTAGTGTTACCTTTGTCTGCTTTTGTAAATATTATGTCATGTTTTATTGATTTATTTTTAATTGAAACGGCTATTTGGTTTTCTTTGTAACAGGAATTATTAGTTTCACTACCTACATCGGTGATAGATTTTGCAATGATGCTTTTTTCTATGTTCTTGGGAGTTTTTTTTTTGTTACATCTTTATTTTTCTCTTCAAATAAACGCCATGACAAATCAGCAATTTGATAGATGTCAGATTGTCAAAAAATGTCTGGTTTGTTGCGAAAATTAGTAGATTTATTATTTATTATAAAAGTTATATATTTATTAAAGTTTCAATTAAGTCCGTAATTTCTTTTGTTGTTTGGTGGAAATGGAACTCGCTACAAGGAATTTGACCCGTGATGAGAAGCAGTGACCTTACATAGCGAATGACTTAGCTACCATACTATCTGTCGGAGGTTGGGAGTTTCCCCTACATCAACTTCCTGTATTTTTTAACGCTTTAGAGAAATGAACGACTACAGCAGACGTTCCGGATAAGGTAGACCTCGAGTTACTACGAGTCGTAGTTCACGGTCGTTCAAGACCGTTCTATTAGATTGTGAGCTTTAAAATAACGAATTTACCTGACACCCTGTATAAAATAACTACAAGAATAAAAAACCGCTAAACGCCGTAAAAATGAGTGGCGCACTCAATATTCCAGCTACAAAAGAGCTGATATGAGTAGTACGTGGCGCAAAAATGAATTTTGTGTCCATAATAGTTCCTAAATTTGATGTAAAACGAGCCACACAAGAGTAACTTCGATACAGTTTGCATTTTGATGCTCTTTTGTGGCGCGTTTTACTCCAAATTTAGCAAATATTATGGAAAAATATTTCAAAATAAAAGTAGAATTTTATTTTTCATCAAAATGAAAATACATTTTTGCGCCACGTAATGTAGCTGGAATATTGAGTGCGCCACTCATTTTTACGGCGTTCGGCGGTTTTTTATTCTTGTATCAGGAGTTTTTCAAAGTTTTTCATAAATTAAAGGTATGAACTTGAATGTAATGTTTCTCGATTACACGTTATAACGTTATGAATGGTCGCCTTTGTCGCATTATCGCCCAAATGATCTAGTGGTTACGACACTAAATTTGTGATAGGGTAATCCGAGTTCATATTCCAGCCATTCCAGTACTTCTTTTTTCAATATAATTCTTTGTGTGCATAGAATGTACACTAGATTTTTTTTCTGTTAGGAATAGATTGAAAAAAAAATGATTGGGATGACTGACAAATATAATGAACTCGGATTGCCGGATCAAATCTAGCGTCGGTCGTAACTACTAAAACTAGACCATTTCGGCGATAATGATTACATGGATTATACATTTGGAGCTCGATAACGTCTGTACGGCTTAACCGATTTTGATCACTAAGCATGAGTTGGAAAGGTATTAACAAAAGTGTCTGATTTGATCTAAGGTCAAATTTGATAACTGAAGGTATTATAGGATTTAGTGAGTTATTTTTTAACAGCATATTTTCAAAGCTCTCTATAGTTTTCGACCGAACGTTTTCTACAATATTTTTCATTGGCAAATTGAAATGTTTAAACCCAATTTTCTTCTACACTCTGGGAAAAGCGTACACGCTCCGACTCATTTGAGATTTTAAAAAATCCGCTAATAGGCCGAAAACTCGTCACATGAAAGGTATACTGAATTCGCTCTACCGAGATTCACTTTGACACATTCGGAATAGGAAACATATAACACAAAAATTCCTACCTCACACTATTAACTGCTAAAACCAACTTAATCTTTTATTAAAAAAAAGAAGAATTATTAGAAATAGTGGGAGTGTCTACTAATCTCATAAAATTTTGTGGAGTGTATTTCTACAAAATATTTTTATTTTGTACAATAAATAATTTTCTTATTTTGTTATCAATACATTATAATGGTGTAAATAAATAATTATTGATTGGCGTAAGGTTTGTGTTATTTTTATATCTGTTTACTATTAATAATATTGGCTATGAGCAGGTGGGTTGGTTGTGTAGTAATTTTCAGTCACTTATAAAAACTGAACTTTCCAAAAAAGAAATTACTAACGTCAGTGTCAAAGTGAATCTGGATAGAGCGAATTCAGTATATCAAATAAATATTTTCCAATCTGTGAGTGTTGACACCGAAATTCAATTGATCATAAATTTTTACTAGATTTAAGAGCGTATCTGCGCATAATCGGGGGTTTGAATTCCCAAAAACAAAATTATTTATTAAAATGGAAGAAGCTGCAGAATATCTAAACTGCAGCATATCCCAAACGAAGAAATAAAAGAAAGAATGGAAGTAGAAAAGGATATTATAGACAGAATAGAACAAAAAAGATTAATATGGTACGGGCATGTCCAGAGAATGGGACCAACAAGATGGCCCAAGAAAATGATCCAGTATGTACCACCCGAGAGAAGAAAAAGAGGCAGACCGAAGAGAACATGGATACAAGATGTAGAGAAAGCAATGAACAGTAGACAACTCAACGAGGAAGATATTCGTGACCGAAAAGCATGGCGAATAGGATGCGGGAAACGGCGACTGCTGTAGAACACCCGATATATATATATATATATATATATATATATATATATATATATATATATATATATATATATATATATATATATATATATATATATATATATATATATATATATTTATTAAAATGCGATTGCACGTGTCCGATGGACGGAACGTGTTTTCATAAATGATTTAGGAAAAAAGGAAGTCAATTACATTATTTACAACGATAAAACCGCAAATTTCATGGGATCACACATTATAAAAGGGAGTCTTTCAAGTCATCCTTTAATACCCTGTACTGTAAATGTTAAATACATCTTTATTTATTCTCTTTAAATAGACGCCATGACAAATTAGCAATTTGATAGATGTCAAATTGTTAACAGTCAAAAAATATCTGGTTTGTTGCGAAAATTAGTAGATTTATTATTTATTGTAAAACTTATACGAGCCCCTTCCCATTTCAGTTGGTCCACCTTTGGAATTTGCAGTTTATGGCAATTACCACAAACAAATGATAATCTACATACTTTTATAAATCCGCATATTAAATTATTGACTTTTTTATTAATATTTATTGAAAACATTACCCCTGTGATATTTTTATTTAGTTCAAACACTAATAATAAAAAAATCGTTAAATCGTGGCCTTTGATCACTTACATCAACATTCATTGATTATTTTCATAATTATCTTAAAATCAGAGCTAGCTGTGCAAAATTATATCAAAACAATTGTCAATTAATGTCAAATAGATTTTGTGATATTATAAAGCCTACTACCGTTTGTCGAGATAAAATTATCAATGGGAATCGGTGGAGATAAAGTGATGGATGAGAACATTTTTGTTGAATCATCAATAGATTTTTCAATTCTGGAAAATCCAATTCGGAAATCACAAATATGCTTCAGTTGTCACAGTATAGTGTAAGAAATATTTGAAGATACAAAACCTCAGGTTTTGGCATTACCAAACCTATAAATGCAGGAAAAAGTAAAATAAACAAATCAGATCAAAGGGAATTAAGACGCATTATAGCGAAAAAACGACGTGCAACTTATCTCGATTTAAGTGTTTTGTGAAGTAACCTCGTTGGAAGGCACGTTTCTAGATGAACATATCACCGAGAGGCCCACAAATTAGTATTTGCTTACTTACAAATTAATTGAATCAAGTTGAAAAAATCAATATGAATTGGTTTTGAAAAATTTCATTTTATATCAGACTAATGACAATCCAGTCTTAACATTACAATACCAGAAATATAGGTTAAAATGGTCAAAAGAGCATTGAGGTTGGACAAATTTACCAATGGATGCAATACAATGGAGTGAGGAAACCAGATTTGAAGTGTGTGTGTTGGAGTCGAATTGGAGACAGTAGGAGTCGAGTTATTCGCAGAAAAAATAAAGATTTTCAGCCTTACTCTCTCAACAGAAAAGTCATATTTCTTACGTTTATCGTGGTCTGGGTCAGCATGTCGGCGAGAGGTGTGGAAAAGTTGCATTTTATCGATAGAATTTTAAATACGCGCAAATAATATTTGAAGGTTTTAAATAATCTCTTACCGATTTTGGAACAAACTCATCTAAATAAGTTAAAATCAGCGAAACATTTTGTCTTCCAACGGGATGGCTTAGGTTGCCATACCTCAAAAGAGTTTAAACTGGATTTGAGACCATGATATACTACTTTTGGAATACCTTTTTAACAGTCCCGACTTGTCTTTGAGAGAAACTTTCGCGTCTCTTTGTGGCGCGAAACAAAAAAAACATTGGGGAAACATCCTGCTAGGTCCGTCAAAGAATTGAAGCAAAACTTACAAAAAATATGGGATTCATTTACACCAGAGTGTTGCCAGAACTTTGTAAAAACTATGCCTCGAAGAATTTTGAATCTAATTAAAAATAAAAGGGATGTCACTGAGTTGTAAACTTTCACATTTGTTTTGTTAAACTTAGATATTGTTTACGTTACTTTTAATTGTTGTTATTCTGTTTAATTAATCATTTTTATTAATTTAAAACATATTTTGTATACTTCTGGAAATCCACAAATTATCGATGAATTAAAACTTTTAAAGTTAAGGTTGCTTGACTTTTGTATTTGTTCTATAAAATTGGATTTTCGTTTCAATCTGCATTAGGCCAACTGATATGGGAAGGGGCTCGTATATTTATTAAAGTTTCAATTAAGTCCGTAATTTCCGTAAGTTCCGTAAGTCCGTCAGTGACCTTACATAGCGAAGGACTTAGCTACCATACTATCTGTCGGAGGTTGGAAGTTTCCCCTACATTAATTTCCTGTATTTTTTAACGCTTTAGAGAAATGAACGACTACAGCAGACGTTCCGGATAAGGTAGACTTCGAGTTACTACAGTCGTTCAAGACTGTTCTATTAGATTGTGCGCTTAAAAAAAAAACGATTTTACCTGACACCCTGTACAAATAACTACAAGAATAAAAAACCCCTAAACGCCGTAAAAATGAGTGGCGCACTCAATATTTCAGCTACAAAAGAGCTGATACGAGTATTACGTCGCGCAAAAATGAATTTTCATTTTAATGGAAAACAAAATTCTAGTTTTATTTTAAAAGATTTTTCCATAATATTTGCTCAATTTGAAGTATATCGCGTCACAAAATAGTAACTTTGATACAGTTTGAATTTTGAAACTCTTTTGTGGCGCGTTTACTTCAAATCTTTTAAAATATGTAAAAGTAGAATTTTTTTTTGCATCAAAATGAAAATACATTTTCGCGCAACGTAATATTCATATCAGATCTTTTGTAGCTGGAATATTGTATGCGCCACTCATTTTTACGGCGTTTAGCGGTTTTTGTATCAGGAGTTTTTCAAAGTTATTTATAAATTAAATGTATGAAGTTGAATGCAATGTTTCTCGATTACACGTTAGCTTTATAAATGGTCGCCTTTGTTGCATTACCTCCCAAATGATCTAGTGTCCGTCGAATGTACACTTATTTTTTTTTATTCGAAATAGATTGAAAAAATATTGGGATGGCCGGTAAATAAACTCGGATTGCCCGTTGCCAGATCAAATTTAGCGTCGTAATCACTACAACTACATAAACCATTTCGAGAATAATCGTTAAATGGATTATACTTTTGTAGCTTAATAACTTCTAAACGGCTTAACCGATTTTGATCACTAAACATGAGTTTGAAACGTATTGACAAGTAGTATCTGATGAATCTAAGGTCAAGTATGATAACTGAAGTTACTACAGGAATTATTGAGCTTGAAAACCGTTTTTTCCCATGATAATAGATTTGATCATACTTATGAAGCCTATAACTTAAAAATTCGAATTTTCCCTGATATGAGGTACACACCGTTAGATTCGTCTAGAGTCCTTCTACAAACACTCAGTTATTGGCGCAATTCGTAGGTTGAAATTTTGAGTAATTGTCGAAAAACCAAAATTTTCAAAGTTTAGTTTTTCAGTTTTTCGGCTATACTGAGCCGTGTGTATGTCTGATCCTGACGGCTTGCACACCATTTGAAAGCTTAACTCAACACTATTGATTTAGTGTATTTGCGGTTCTCATGTCTCTTCTTGGACCGAAGATACATACCCCTAAAAAATATGCTGTTTTGAACCTACCAAGTCCTATAGCTGGTTTATGGGTAGTCAAAAGTCACAAACTATACCGGTTCTGAATCGGCCCTGACCCCTTCTTCAAACACAGAAAAAAAAATTCAGATCGGTTTAACTTTTTCACACTCATACATACATACATACATACATATCCTCAAACATTTTCCCTTTTTTAATTATAAATTGAGTCATATTTCTGAGCTCGGTAACTTTTGAACGGTATAACCGATTTTCAAAATTAGACGCATGCGTTGGAAAGGTAAGCATCTGTACTATTAGAAGCCGCAAAGGTCGAACTTAAATTTTCGAAGTTTTTGGGAGTTTTGGGGACGAGAACGAAAAACAGACCCTAAATAGGAAGGGCCGTAAAATCCACACCCTTGGATTAAAATGGATGGTTGACATATGAATGGGCGGGTCTTTACTTTAAGATGGAAGTTGGCCCAATTTTCAATTCAGTCACATTTATAAAATCTAAAATTTCGTGTATATATAGTGTTGCGTGTAGGGGGTGTAGGTGTCCGCCACTCGCGAGAACTGCCGTTCTCTGGTAACATTCTTAAAGTTTGGTGCGTTCCTCCCCACTCACTATTGCCCTAAATATTTGCAGACGATCATGCTAAAATCACTATTTGTTTAATAATTCTAAATGGTGCTTCTAATTATCAAAAATATAGGTAGTACGTCAGCTCAAACAAATATTACACTTTCAATTTTCACCCAATTATTCCACTAGACCAAATAAACACCACGTCATATTTAAACTTATTGAGCAAATAAGCCAATTGTATCTAATTGTCCTTTAAACTTTTTGTAACTTTCAACCAGCATGATAGTGATTATATTAAATAGGTAAATGTTATATATCGAGGATAAGTAACGTACTCGAATATAATTATTCTTGTTTCATGTTGTATAGAATCGATAAAATATATCATAATATGGTCGTTACATAATCAGTTAATTTTCAATGAAAAATTTTATTTCAATTTACGTTTGTCGTATCAATATTTCTTGATTCTTTTCTTGGTGACGCATGACGCTACGGTTAGGGATTCTTCTCTTAATGATTTCAGTGTAATATACACGACATCATGCTACAAAAAGAAGGAATAATAACAGGTAAAAAATTAGAGGAGAAATACAAAGAGAAGAACAAAGAAGTAAAAAACAGGCAAGGAACGATAAAAGAAGATATATAAACGGGAGATTGAGAAGTTCACAAGAAGCTGCACAAAAACACGATTTAAAAACATAGTACAGTATAATACGAGAATTGGCAAGAAGTAATTACCGAAACACTAGGGAAATTGAAGAAGGCAATGGGAAAATTCTTAAATGGGAAAAAGAAATAATTAAAAGGTGGACAGAATACTTCGAATCCATATATTACAGGAAAATATATATATGAAGAGCTAAATGAAATTGAACTGGAAAATGTTGCAGATCAGATGGATTTAAACCAGGATATATTTTCAAAAGAGCAATAATAAAAACGGCAATAGAGAAAATGAAAAATGGAAAAAGAGAGGAATCGACAACATACCCGCGGAATAGTAGGAGATAGAAGCGGATTTTGCTCGTGATAAGTAATATGGAAAAACTATACGGGAATATGTTGAATTAGTTGTGTACATGACTTTCCCCAACGGGCGGAAACCAGACTGGGGGACGAGGGTAGTTATAAGGGGTCAAAGTCGCGATTTTTATTATTTTTTTGTGACGCTCATGATCGAGATAGTGCACCAAAATTTGGGAATAAGTAGGTCATGACGTAACTCAGTAAAATCTCCAGAGGCGAAACGCTGCGTGGCCGACAAAGGGGTGGGGACAGGGGCGAATATAAAAATTATAAGGTTTTTTGTGACGTTCGTGATTGAGATAGTGCAAGAAAATTTGGGAATAAATAGACCATGACATAACGTGATAGTAATTGTAATTTTGGATCATAAAACCTAAAATTGGCCGTCTTGAGACGCAATTTTAGGATCCTGATTACAAATCATGAAAAATCTAAAAGTACGAATTTTGTCCTGAAATTAGGTATGTGAGGTCATAATAATATTTTAACTATTTATAATGAGAAATAAGCCACAATATTATTAAAAAATGATTTTTATTAACGTTTCGACGCCCAAATCGGGTGCCGTTGTCAAAATACAAAATATGACAACGGCACCCGATTTGGGCGTCGAAACGTTAATAAAAAATCATTTTTTAATAATATTGTGGCTGATTTCCCATTATAAATAGTTAAAATTATAAAAATGCCACAAGAAAATAGCTTCAGAACAACAATAATAATATTTGGAAGGACTTTTTCAAATAACTTTTTCTGATATCTCTAACGCGAAGCAAACTATCGAAAATTCACCCTGTTTGTGGATTCGCAGTAGGCCGGGTTTAAAATTTAAATTTCAGTTGACTATCTTAAAAAATGTGTACCATCAATTATATGATTGTGCAAAATTTCATATCTGTATTTATTTTGATGACCGAAATATAGAGATGTCTTCATCTTAAATACGGCATACTGTATAGGAACTTACTACAATAAGGGACACAATTATGGAATTCATTAATTTTTTTTAAATGCGCAATTTTAGAAAAAAATCCCGAAACAGGTTAATTGTTATTTTGAAATTGTGATTTTTCGGCATAATATAGTGAAGGGCAAAATTATGGAATAAATTCATTTTCTCTAGAATCGGCGATTTTGGAGATAAATCCCGAAACAGATCGATTTTTGTATTTAAATTATAATTTTTGGCATATATATCATACTAGTGACGTCATCCATCTGGGCGTAATGACGTACTCGATGATTTCTTTTTAATTGGAATATGTGTCTTGTGGTAGCTCATTTGAAAGGTTGTTCAATTCTCTATTCAGTAATATAATCATTAACATCATTATTTATACAGGGTGGCCAAAAATAATTTTTGAATTAAATTAATTGACGCAAAAAGAAGCACATAATTTATTTAAATCAAAATACATTTTACTGCTGACAGAAAATAGAAAAAAATGTTTATTTCACATATTATAAACATTGATTTTCGCTTAAATTAAATGTCAAACAGCCTCCTACCTGCCTCTTGGCAGTTTCAACATTTAATTTAAGCGACAAGCAATATTTATTTTCCAAATAAACATTTTTTTTTATTTTCTGACAGCAGTAAAATGTACTTTGAGTTAAATAAATTACATACACTCTTCTTTTTGCGTAAATTCATTTAATTCCAAAATTATCTTTCTGGCCACCCTGTCTAAATAATGATGTTAATGCTTATATTACTGAATCGAGAATTGAACAACCTTTCAAATGAGCTACCACACGATCCCTATTCCCATTTAAAAAAATCATCCATTACGTCATCGCGCCCAGATGGATGACGTCACTAGTATGATACATATGCCAAAAAATTATAATCTAAAAATAATAATCGACCTCTTTCGGGATTTATCTCAAAAATCGTCCATTTTAGAGAAAATGAGTATTACATAATTTTGCCCCTCTCTGTATATCATACTAGTGACGTTATTCATCTGGGCGTGATGACGTAATCGATGATTTTTTTAAATGAAAATAGGGGTCGTGTGCTAGGTTATTCAATTCTCTATTCAGCAATATAAGCATTAACATACTTATTTATACAGGGTAGCCAAAAAATAATAATTTTTTAATTAAATCAATTGACACAAGGATGTATGTAAAAAACATTTTACTGCTGCAAATGCTTCAAAACACACTTTACTACTGTCAGAAAACAAAAAAAAATGTTTATTTGACAAATAAACTGCTCTTCGTTTAAATTGTGTAAATGTTCAAACTGTCACCCCCCTTAGCAGTAATTGAAACAACGACGACAATTTTCTTTAATATTGTGGATCATTTCTGGAGTTATATTACAAATTTCCACGAACAAACTTGTAAATTTCTTGTAAAAATAGTGTAAAAATAGTTTTGGGTGATTTCATTTCAAACCACTCAATTTTGGATCAAAAAAACTTTTGGATCTCCGATTTATCTGAAACTTGATGTATACCTTTAAAAATAAGATCGAGCTGAAGCATTTAAGCCCGAAAGGTCTTCATCTTTTTTTTCTCAAATTATTATTTTTAGCGACTTTACAGTGATTTGGTATTTATTTAAATCAATTTGTATATCTTATCATAAAGTATCAATGAAAAAAAATAATTTTTTAATAGAAGGCACTCAAAAATATCATTAAAAGGCATTATATCAAGTTATTTTGATTCAAAACAAGTTGTTGATAAAATTTTAGTGTAGAAAACGTTAAAATGCCGTTTTTTTACATTTTCCTTCATTCTGAAAATACATTACATTCGATTTGGCTGAAAATCTGCGCACATACAGTAAAAACACAGGACTGTAAAAAGTGGTTAAAAGGATTTTTATAGTTTTGCAATAAAAAAAAGTTACATGCAATAATATGAGAGTCAAAAATATAGGCGTCTACTGTAAGTACAATTAACTCAAAAAATATCGAGCTCACGAAAAAAATTGTTCAAAAGAAATTGTAATAATTGTAAATACGATATACTTGAAACAATTTCAGTTTGTACCATTTTAGTCGAAAAGTTTAATATCACGGAGATATTGAACAAAGACAACTGCTATAAAACCATCACGTCTTACACTCGCGTCTTTACCGCATACGTCCTACCTTAAATATCGATATTAGCAAAAAAGTGAAAGAGATCAAAATTGTATAAAATTTAATTTTTTTCATTTTTGTATAGGTACATTTTTGTGGTAAAACCAATCATCAACGAGATAATTCAATAATTATGCTGTAACTGTAATAAAGAAAATTATAGTAAATCACATTTTCAACAATTTCAGTCCTTACATTTTTCGTCGAAGAATTGAAAATGGCGGAGATATTGAGCAAAAACGGTTCTCCTCTAAATCAAGATGGCAGCTAACGCAACGGTGGAATTCATTCGCGGTTTTAAATTTACACTACTATTAACCCCTCTAAAGATCAGAAAAATAAAATTTTGGGCAGCTTAAAAACGATATTCAATTCAATACTTTGCTTGCATTCTCATGCAAGGTCAAATGCTATCCCGACTGGACTATATATTTTTGACTATCTTTGACTGAGTTCTATAGCAGTTGTTTTGTTCAATCTCCGCCATTTTCAACTTTTCGACAAAAAAGGTACAAACTGAAATTGTTCCAAATAGATCGTATTTACAATAAGATTTATTACAATTTCTTTTGAACAATATTTTCCGTGATGTCGATATTTTTCGAGTTAATTGTACTTACAGTAGACGCCTATATAACCGGCAAAATAATGCAAAAGATGAAAAAAAAATTAAGTTGTTACATAAAAAGAGATGAACCTAGAAGAGGTGTTAAATTTAGCGATAGTAACTTATAAATTATTGATATTATATTGATTGTTTCCCACCTTTAGACGTATCGGGCGAGTTTGACAAATGCCACTGTCACAGTGACAGTTTTAGTTGACATACTTCTCTGATACGTCTAAAGGTGGGAAACAATCAATATAATTGTCAATTTATATGTTACTATCGCTAAATTTAATAGCTTGACTAGTTTTATTTCTTTTTCTCTCACAATTTAATATGTTTTCCATTTTTTGCGCTATTTTGCCAGTTATTAGCGCGCTCATCACTGTATATTTTGGAATATAATGTATTTTGGAAATGGAGGAAAATGTAAAATACGGCATTTTAACGTTGCTTACACTAAAATTTGATCAAAAACTAGTTTTGAATCAAAATAACTTGATATAATGCCTTATAATGACATTTTTCAGTCTCTTCTATTAAAACATTATTTTCTCATTGATACTTTATAATAAGATATACAAATTTATTTAAATAAATACCAAATCACTGTAAAATCGCTAAAAATAATAATTTGAGAAAAAAAAGAAGGTGACTAATAATCAGGCTTAAATGCGTCAGCTTGAGCTTATTTTTACGTTTCGCAGAAGCTATACACCAAGTTCCAGACAAATCGGAGATCCAAAAATTTTTGTCTAAGTGATTTGACATAAAATGACCAAGAGTAGACTTAAGTGATTTACCTTCATCAATTTTTTAAAAATTGGTGTTCTATCGATCAAAATATAGGATTTACTGGACCACTGTAGATAATAACGCAACCTTTCTAAGACAAAAATCTTGAAGCAAATTACTTCTTTTTGTTTCTTTGAAATAAAATTCTCGAACGTTTGTAATAAATATCATAAGCAACAAATACTTATTACACCTATAAACATTTTAGTTCATTTTCTCACGGTTTTTGTTCCGACTTTTAAAGAACTTGTGTATACACATATCTAACATATCGAACATGTCCTGGGGGTGAGTTTCACCCCTTCTCGGGATAAACTGACTAATTCTAAGCAACGTTTGTTCTATACTAGAGTTACTGAAAAGTCAATACTTTTCGAGTTATTTGCGAGTGAAAAGGTGTTCATTTTTTATAAAAAAAAAATCATTTTTAGACGATTCTTCGCAAATAACTCAAAAAGTAAGTATCGAAAAAAATATTCTTAGAAAAAATATAGCATACAAAAAAGTGAAAAAAATGGTGTATGTATGAAGAAGTCTGTGGACCCAGTAGAAACAGAGTAGTAGCTAATAAAAGTAGGTTACAGTTGATCCCAAACCCTTTTTTCAGTGCGTCATAGATTATCGAGTTCTCTCTAATGCATTATAGTTGAAAGTGACAGCAAAACAAGTATGATTGATTATATATACGTATACCTCCTTGATTATTTATTATACATAGAACTTAGAAAATTATGTATTCGTTGGCGGGTATTTGCATATTAAAACGACTTATACTTATACTTATACTTATAGATGTATAATTGGTTGCCGATTGCAATACTCTAACTAAATAGATAACCAATCAATGATGAAAATAAAGATAATTTGACACAAAAGTAATCGATCGTGAGAGTATTTTCACAATATCATCGGGTAAAATGACAACTGTAATTTCTAGGTATTTTCTAGTATTTTTCAGCAACATAAATACAGGGTGTTTCCTTAATAATTGTCCATATAGTAACTGGAGAAACCTTAGGAAAAAATACGAAGACTTAACCTAAAACACTTAAATAAAATGTGGTTCCTTACTGAGTTACAGGTTGTTTTATCTAAAAATTTAAAAACTATTTTTGCTCAGCATTTTAAAACTATTCGAAGTATCCTTTTCATACTTGGCGGGAAGTATAGGTACTACACAAACTACTAAATTATGTTAAAAAAACGTTTCTGGCTGTTTCCAGAGGCGTACGACGGGGGAAAGTGAACGGTTGACCCTTTCCAAATTCTACGCCACTGGCGGAATTGCTATTTTAGTTTAATTTTTGGATTCTCCAATATTTTCTATGAAAATAATATACTCTTCATTCGTAACGATAAAGTCATTAGTTTTCGAGATCTTTGAGGTTAAAAATGAAACGACACGGTTATTTTGATTAATGTAGTGTATCGCTTCATTTATAATTTCAAATATCTCGAAAACTAATCATTTTATCGTTACGAATGAACAGTATATTATTTACGTAAAAAGTATTGAAAATTCAAAAAATTACACTAAAATAGCAATTTCGTCAGTGACGTAGAATTTGGGAAGGGTCAACCAGCCACTATACCCTGTCGTACGCCTCTGGTAGTAGCTAGAAACGTTTATTTATCTTAATTTAGTAGGGTGTATAGTACCTACACTTTCTGCTAAGTATGATAAGGATAGGCCAAATAGTTTTAAAGTACTGGCTACAAATAATTTTTTAATTTTAATCGTATGAATCATATATCATAAATTAATAAAAATAACTGTGCCGTTTCATATTTAACTTCAATTATCTCGAAAACTATGACTTTATCGTTACCAGTGAAGAGTATATTGTTTACGTAGAAAGTATTGGAGAATCTACAAATGACACTAAAATATTAATTCCTCCATTGGCGTAGAATTTGAGAAGGGTCAACCATTCACTATCCCCTGTCGTACGCCTCTGGTAGTAGCTAGAAACGTTTATGTATCATAATTTAGTAGGGTGTATAGTAGTCGCTCTTTCTGCCAAGTATGAAAAGGATATGTCGAATAGTTTTAAAATACTGAGCAAAAATAGTTTTTAAATTTTTAGATACAATACCCTATAACTCAGTAAGGAACCATATTTTATTTAAGTGTTTTAGGTTAAATCTTCGTATTTTTTCCTAAGGTTTCTCCAGTTACTATATGGACAATTATTAATAAAACACCCTGTATAAATATTTTATGTCATTGGTATATTCGGACATTGTATAGTGAAATTTGATTTTATATTTATTTATTTTTACATTAAAACATTTTAAATATTAATGTTCTGGCAAATATTTGAATAAATATTGATGTTAATATGTATGTATAAATATAAATATCATTTATATTTATATATGTATATGTATATAAGCTGTACGCTCCCGTGGAAGTTATAGCTGTTTTTCACTTTAATGATCCGTTAAGACAAGGGGATCAGTCCACTTTTCTTCTAATCTGTCTCCTCAAACCTTCTGGTATGTCTTTGTTTCATTCACTACTTTTCTCCACTCATTTCGGTTCTCAGTCTTTTTTTATATATATCTAATATATTTAACTAAATATGTATATATATTTAACTAAAATGTCGTGTAATGATTCGAGACATTCTTAAAATCCTATATGACGTCAAAATTAATGACGCACTGAATAAAGGGTTTGGATGAGCTGTATTATTCGTCAAATTCCAAACCGAATATTTCAACGTGAAATAACCAAAAAATTTCGCGTAAAACTCATCAAAACTTTATTAGAGTGTTAAAAACGTTTCTACCATCAAAAGTATTATGTAAGTCACGCTCAAAATAAAGTTGGTCCCTTTTTTTATTAAGAAAAGCGTGAAAATCACCCCATAACTAGCATTCCAAATGCAAATAATCGTTACCGCTTTACAAGTTACTTTACTTATGTTTTGTTTATACGATATGTAAGTTTCACCGGTTGAAAATGCTTATTTTTAAAAAAATTTGGTTTTAAATTAAAATATTTTTTTAAATTGTGAAAAACAGCCTTTTTCAAAATAACTTAAAAAGTATTTGTGATACGAAAAGAGTAAAAAAATGAAGGTTTTCCTTTTCTGAATAATTTTATTTTTTGTTTTTCTGTAAGACAAAAATTGATTAAGTATGGCTGTTCAAAATTTGCCTATACTCTTACTGACTCGTTCAAGCCCTTTCAACTACAGCCCTTTCAAAAATAAGCACTTTAAACCAAAAAACATGCAGATCATATAAACAACACATAAGTAAAGTAACTTGTGAAGCGGTAACGATTAATTTTATTTGGGATGCTAATTAGGGGGTGATTTTCACGATTTTTTACCAAAAAGAAAGAGAACAACTTCATTTTGAGCATAACTTGCTTACTTTTGGTGCTAGAAACTTAAAAAAAAAATAAAGCTTTTTTAAACAATAATTTAAAAAAGTTGTCCTGAGTTTTCCCCGAAAAGTGCTTTATGTTCTGGTTATTTCTCGTTAAAATATTCGTTTTGATATTCGTTAAAATAATAACCTACTTTTCATTAGCTACAACTCTGCTTCTACGTGGTCTACAGACTTCATACGTACACTATTTTTTCACTTTTTTGTATGCTATATTTTTGCTAAGATTTTTTTTTTTTTTTCGATAAAACACTTTTTGAGGTTTTTGAGAAAAGCCGAATAAAAACGTGTTTTTTTTTGTTGAAAAATGAACTATCCACTCGCAAATAACTCTAAAAGTATTGACTTATGGAGTAAAAAAAACTCCATAAAACAAAAATTGTTTAGAAGTCAGTAGGAGTCAGTTTAACTACTCCGGACTTATTTTGAAAGTATATTTTTTCACCTTCGAGAAGGGGAGACCCCCAGCGCAAAAGCACACATTGGCACAATGTCACTTTTGTTCTTTGACATATTAGCTATATGTATGCCAAATTTCATGTTGATCTAAGTGGTTCTTTAATTTTCGGAGGTTTTGAAATATTTTACCATCAGCGAATAGACTATTTACAGGTTCAGAAAATTCATATCCAGATGATCTGACGCTATTAGCAACAAGCAAAAAAGAACTACAAAAGTTAATGAAAAACATAATAACGGAAGCCAAAAAATTCGGACTTAAAATAAATGAAGAAAAGACAAAGTATATGATAATGGGAGAGACCCAAAAAGAAAAAGAAAATAACATCATAGTACAAATAGATGGAGAAAAAACATACTCGTTCAAAAGAGCCAAAGAAATTATTTACCTGGGAGCCAAAATAGATGAAAATGGTCATGAAGAAGGGGAGATAAAGGCAAGAATAGCTAAAGGAAATAAAAAATATGGAGCATTACGCACATTACTGAAATCCAAATACGTATCAAGAAAAACAAAAATAAGAATTTATAAGACTGTTATCAGACCTACAGTAACATACGCAAGTGAAACATGGGTGCTCAAAAAGTCAGAAACAGACCTATTAGAAAGATGGGAGAGAAAAATGCAAAGAGCAATATATGGAGGTGTGAAAATAGAAGGTCAGTGGAGAAGAAGAACCAATAAAGAATTGGAAGAACTATATCAAGAGCCAACGATTACGACGACGATCAAAGCACAGAGAATACGATACTTGGGGCACATAGAGAGAATGGGAAGTAAACGAATGCCAAAAATGGTACTCTCACGAAGACCAATACAAAAGAGGAGGAAAGGCAGGCCAAGGAAAAGATGGAAGGACAGTGTATATGAAGACTTGAAGAAAAGTAACATTGAGAGATGGAAAGAACTAGCATTGGACAGAAGGAGATGGAGAGAGGTGGTGAAGGAGTGTATAAAAAGACTGAAGTGTATTTAAATAAAATTTACAAGTTTTATAAGTTATGTAAGTTATACTAAGTTATTTATTATATTATTTATGTAATCAGAAATGTAAACATTTTAGCCCTAGGCCTACAAGGCCTGTTGCGCTTAATAAATAAATAAATAAATAAATAAATATAGAAAATTCATAATTTGTATTTCACATTTAAGAGTATTGTTTTAAGTGAACAAAAAATAAAAAATATATTACCTTAATATGAGACACCACGTTTCTGTAGCTAAAAGGTACGTCCATATTTCTTCTTGTAAAATATTTTCGAGTAAGATAACTTCAATTTTTGCGTAAAATATGTCGTGAGTTATAACGGCTGCGGCGATATGTACAACTAAATCATCAAAATTATTTTCTGGCCAAAAATATTCCTTAAAACCTAAAACAACAAAAATAAATTAAATTAACAAAACACTTACAATGAAGTAAAAATTTCTGATGGATGATGGTATATATCACTTATATATACCTTATCTATGGTATATATTTGTTATAAAACTTTAATTAAGGTCGGGTGGGGTAAGTGTGTAGCAAAATATTAAAAGTTAGTATATTTACATACCGCATTTTAAAACCAAGTAAGATTTGAAGCTAATATTTTAATATAATATTTTAATATGTATTACCTATCGCTGGTACCTATGATTAATGTGATTCCTAATATATTTCCAGTGAAAATAATAACTCTTTGATAAATGTTGGCGATACAATTTTTTTGTATATGCTTATCCGCGAAGTTTATAACTCCCAAAATATTTATAACGAAAAGGTTTAGTTCACAATAGATGCCGACGAAAACAATTATTTCTGAGAACTTTTTAGTAATTATAATTTTCGTGGACCCATAAACAGAAATGATATTTTTTGCTGATACTCTTCAAAAAATAAATTTTTCCGTTAACACTTTATTAGGGATTATAATTTTCACAATCATATAATCTAAAATAATATTTTTCGCGGCGTTCATTGAAAGTTCTATTCTTAACGGCATTTTAACTGCTTCATTTTATAACTTTTCACGGCAAGGACGTCACCATATTTTATTTTTTTAACTATGTCCGTAGTACACACTTCCCCCTTCAAATGGGAGAAGTGTGTTTACGATTTATTTTTGAAGTTATACTCTATGTCCGTAGTACACACTTCCCCCTTCAAATGGGAGAAGTGTGTTTACGATTTATTTTTGAAGTTATACTTTTTTAGGCACGAGGGTGAATTTTTACATTCCCTGGCGCATGCGTACACCGAGAGTAAGTATGTTAGTCGCTACATCTTTATGTAGCGCAAATAAGGTGTGCGTGAAAAGAATATATTATTAGTCTTTTTAGTACATCCATTTATTATAATTTTTGTGTCTTTGGATTTGTCTTCCTCGGGAATAAGATATTTTATAATAATAGTAAGTATTTTTAAAGTATTTTTGTATACTTCACTTGGTCTATTAAATTTGTCAGCATGTATAAGAAATCTTGTAACCTGTCAAAGCAAAGGGAGTATAGCGCAGTGGTAGAGCGCGTGACCGGAGATCGAGAGGTCCCCGGTTCGAATCCCCGTGTGTTTTCTAATTTTTTTATTTTTCTTATTGTTTTAATAAAAATGTTTGGAAAGTAGTAAGTAAAAATTAGTTTATTCTTTGAATAAAATACAAATAACCTGTTGAAAGTATATTTATTTCGTTGAAATCATATAATAGAAGTATAACTTCTTACGTGCGTACAAAGTACACACACATTCTTTTTTAGCCACGAATCAATAGAAATGGAATCTGCGTAAGTGTGTACTTTAAAAGTGCAAAAAAAGTTTTAAAAGTGCAAAAAAAAGTTTTAAAATTCAACACAGAATGCAAATGGTACTTGATTTTAAATGGCACGTCTCGCATGAAATGCGCACTTAACGTTAGGTTCAAACAGAATGACACTTTTCTAGTTAAATAAATCAAAGCGAATCTTGGTTTCACTTGACCATGTAAGCATTTGTATTCTTCTTTAACGAATCATAGATGGCGACACTAGTATACAGGGTGTCCCGAAAAGATTGGTCATAAATTATACCACACATTCTGGGGTCAAAAATAGTTCGGTTAAACCTAACTTACCTTAGTACAAATGTTCTCATAAAAAATGTTACAGACCTTTGAAGTTACAAAATGAAAATCGATTTTTTTCAATATATCGAAAACTATTAGAGATTTTTTATTGAAAATGGACATGTATCATTCTTATGGCAGGAACATTTTAAAACAAAATATTATAGTAAAATTTGACCACCCCATAAAATTTTATGCGGGTTTTGTTCCCTTAAACCCCCCCAAACTTTTGTGTACCTTCCAATTAATTCATGATTGTGGTACCATTAATTAAACAGGACGTTTCTAAAACTTTTTTGATTCTTTGTATTTTTTTGATAAGCCAGTTTTTATCGAGATGCGGCTTCTTTTTTAATATATTTACATAAAAATTTTATGGGGGTTTTGTTCCTTTAAACCCCCCAATTGTTTGCGTACGTTCCAATTAAACTATTATTGTGGTATCATTAGTTAAACACAGTGTGTTTAAAACTTTTTTGCCTCTTTGTCTTTTTTTGATAAGTCACCTTTTATCGAGATGTGGCTTCTTTTTCGGAACATACCTAAAAATGTAAGTTATAAATACATTTTCAGATTATTAACAGGTATCTATAATCATACTTAACCATATACAAATATGTGGTGGATTCGACAAATATTCAAAATATCTCGATAAACATTGGCTCATCAAAAAACTACTAAGAGACAAAAAAGTTTTAAAAACAATGTGTTTAACTAATGGTGCCACAATAATAATTTAATTGGAACGTACACAAAAGTTGGGAGGGTTTAAGGGAACAAAAGTCCCATAAAATCTTTATGGGGTGCACAAATTTCACTTTAATTTTTTTTTAAGATGTTGCTGCCATAATAATTCCACATGCCCATTTTCAATAAAAAATCTTAAGAGTTTCCGATATGTGAAAAAAAATCGATTTTCATTTTGTAACTTCAAAGGGCTGTAACTTTTTTTGTGTGCACTATTGTATATAGGTAAGTGAGGTTCAATCAACCTATTTTTGACCCCAGAATCTGTGGTATAATTTATGACCAATCTTTTCGGGACACCCTGTATAACAATATTAAAATACATTTTGACTTTACACACTTGACCTTATCCAAAAAAAAAAATAAAAAAATTTCAAAACGTTTTCAGTCCTATCAGATCATTATCAGTGAAAACACCTTAAAAGTAAGAGAAGAAGAGAAGGTAAATGCGTGGCCAAAGTGTCCTCTATTTGCTTTCTCTTAATTTCGTTGTCTCTTGTGCTTATATATTGTAAAAGCCGGAGATAAAGGATGCAGCCAGAAAGCAGTTTATTAACGAAAAGTCTTAGATTTAAAATATTGTTTATTAAATTTTTATTTAATTTATTCTAGTTGTTTAAAACGTAGTAAACTTTGTATCTAGGGCTTTTCGTTGTTTTCCTCGCATTGCGAGAGATGTCGCTGGATTGCCTCTCAAAAGGTGTAATCATTGCATCGCGATGGTTTCCCTTAAATAGGCAGGATTGTTGATATTTCTTTCAGAGTTGTGACTACATAACTTCACTGAGGATCCATGGGATGCTGAAATAGGCTATATGGAGATAGTGGTCCAACTCTGAATCAAATCAAAACAAAAACTGCCTTTATCTTTATCATCTTAAAAGTAGTTGAAACTACGTGTCCATTCATTTCTGTTCGTTGTTTTTTGCATCCATCCGTAACCAGCCATTCGCTTGATGTCATCAGTCCATCTGGTTTGCGGCCTATCTCTAATTTTCTTATTTACTCTTGGTTGCCATTCAACAATTTGCTTTGTCCAACGGTTTTCTTCCATTATTTCTTTGTATTCTACCCAGTTTCATTTTAACATGACAATCTTTTAAATTACATCTGGTACGGGGTCCGGACAAATAATCCCGGACAAAAATCCCCACAAATTATCCCTGGACAAAACATCCCCGGACAAAAAATCCCCACAAATAATCCCCGGACAAATATTCCCCGGGCAAAAAATCCCCACAAAAAATCCCGGACAAAAAATCCCCAAGAAATATTTGCTGCCGAATAGTTCTCTAAAAGTTTTCATGTGAATGCAATCGAAGGAAATGTTTTTCGGCCTCAGTGCATGTGAGTTACAGCAATCGCCATGAAACCAGTTTTCGGCACGAAAATAATTAATGATAAGCAATTAAAATTAAGAATGAATTGTAATTTTGATTACCTAATTTAGAGTTCTAATTGTGAGTTTTTTCAAAAATCGTGGAATATATGGGGAATAATCTAAGGCTGGGGGAATCATGTTGTAATTATTTGCTTAAATCTTTTGATCACTCTGCTTAGAATAACTCTGTTCGAAACATTGTCTATTCGTGATGAATTATTTTCGTGCCAAAAACTGATTTCATGGCGATTGCTATAACTCTCATGCACTGAGGCTGAAAAACATTTGCGCCGATTGCATTCACGGGAAAACTTTTAGAGAACTATTCGATAGCAAATATTTCTTGGGGATTTTTGTCCGGGAAGTTTTGTGGGGATATTTTGTCCAAAAAAATTTGTGGGGATTTTTTGTCCGGGGATTATTTGTCCTGGGATTATTTGTCTGGGGATTTTTTGTCCAGGGATAATTTGTGGGGATTTTTTGTCCGGGATTATTTGTCCGGGGATAATTTGTCCTAGCTTCATCTGGTACTTTTGATCGTCTTCTTATATCTTTATTGGATTTGCGCTGGGCTTACTGTTGAGCATTCTCTGTTCCATAGCTCTCTGAGTCACTTGAAGTTTGTGGACTATGTTGTGGTTAAAAGTCCATGTTTCAGTTTCATATTGCAGAACCGGCAATACGTACTGATCGAAAGTTTTTGCCTTTAAAGTATTCGGTAAGTTAGATTTAAATACTGTTTGTAATCTTCCCAATGCTATCCATGCTAAGGAACATCTTTTATTTAAATCAGACCTTAGCTTAAGCGTTGATAGTTCGATCGATTTTTTGTCCTTCTTCTTAAAGTGCCGTGCATATCTGCGTAGGCGTCCACCGTACATTATCTTGTCTGGTGAGATGTTAGATATTCAGGATTAAATTATTCTGTTTTTAGCAGCATTGCGAAGCATTTAATAGCTGTGAATTCCTGTCCATTGGCGAATATTACGCAGCCATGACATCTTTTTACGTCCCAAACCCCTCTTACCCTCTATCCAGGGGCGGCTCTAGCTCACCTGCCGCCGGGGTGCAAACTCTTGTGTGCCGCCCCTTCTGGGCGATAAGTTGAAGGAGGTTACAGCCTAGAAAATAAGACTTATTTCCTATATACCGTGAAGAAGGTGAACGACATAAGGGAAGCTAGATAGGTAGAGAACTATTCTTAAAATAAACCAAACAATTTTATTTATTTAGTTATATCACAATTTAATAACATCAGATATATATTTAATTAAATGAAAAGTAAGTCACATATGTATATACATATTATGTACCAGATGTAAAAACAAATTATAAAAAATTACGTACTTATACCTATATCCGAATACATACTTATGATAATAATACACATCTTGAAATAGGTAGGTATTATTTAATGTTTGACCATATTTTTCAAAAGCTAAAATCAATTTTTCTAGATTTTCGGATAGCAAATTCTTTTATAATGTCATTAATATCTATGTCAACATCATTTTCAATGCTTATTATAGCTAGATTTGAAAGCCTTTCTTGTGTCATACTAGACCTTAAATAGTTTTTTATAATCTTTAATTTGGAAAATGATCTTTCACCCTCAGCAACAGTAACCGGTAATGTTAAATAAATACGTAAAGCAATCGACAAATTTGGAAATGTGCTAATCAAGTTATTTTTAAATAAATATCCTAAAACATCAATTGCAAAGGAGGTAGATTTTAAATAGGTCGGTAAAATTTCAATTTCATTCAGCAAATCGACTGCATTTATATCAGAATGCTTAGTTTGAAAATCTGTCAATTTATTTTGCAAATCCGCGCAATACTTTAATTTATCATTTGAATTTAAATTTTTAAAAGCATCAAGGTTGTGTAAAAACGAAAAACAGTTGTTGTGATCACTTAACAATTCGAACCTTTCATCTAATTTAGTTATGGCAGTGTCTAATAAAAAAAAGTAAAAATTTACTTTAAAGTGTAACTCTGGATTTTGTATAGCGTCATCTCTTCCTTCATAATTAAACATAGGTCTTCGTTTTCTAGGTCGTACAGTGCCAACTGCTGGAAAACTAATTTCGCAGTCTAATTCTTCAGCAATAATTTTTGATTCATTAAGCATTTCTTTATAAGCTAAGTCTGTACGACATTCAGTTAAATATTTTTTTACTTCTTCTAACATTTTAGCAGCCTCTGGAAGTATCACAGTAGATTTCTGCATAATTTTGCTTACAGTATTAATTTTTAATAAAATATTATACCAAGTTACCAAGGAACAAACAAATTTGTACGACTTTATTTTTGAAATCAAAGAATATGCCAAATTTTTTGTGTCGTTATCTTTATTTGAATCACTATAAATAAAGAACAAAGCATCATAAATTTTTTCTAAATTAAAACGAAGGGCTTTCACAGCATCAATGCGGCTTTCCCATCGTGTATCGGAAAGTGATTTTAGAGTTAAAGTAGGCAGTTCTTTTTTTAAGACTTGCCAGCGCGATGTTGATGCCGAAAAAAATACATATAATTCTTGGACAATGGCAAAGAAATTTGTAACTTCCAAAGAACATTTTGCAGCATCATTTACAACTAAATTAAGACTATGCGCTGCACATGGTACATAAAATGCTCTAGGATTTATATCCAAAATTTTTTTTTGTAAGCCAATTTTTTTGCCTTTCATATTGGCACCATTGTCGTAGCCTTGGCCGCGCATGTCATTAATATCAATATTTAAGCCTTCCAAAAAATTCAATAGAAACGTCATTAATCCTTGTCCAGTTGTGTCAGTAACAGAGCAAAATCCAAGAAAATGCTCTCTTATCTCAACATTTTTTGTTAAGGGGTTAAGATAAACAAATCTAAAAATTATTGTAATTTGCTCTTCATGACTTATGTCAGGTGTACAATCTAAAATTATAGAATAATATTTACAATGTTTCAGTGTGTTAACAATGGTGTTTTTGATATTTTCTCCTATTACAGTTATCAGTTCATTTTGAATGTTATGACCAAGCTAATGAGGCATATTGCGGTGTTCAGCTTTTTCAATGCGATTAATGTGCTCTGCTAAAACATTGTCAAATTTTGAAACACTTTCTATTAGTTTTAAAAAGTTTCCATTATCATTTTGAAATATCTTTTCTGTATGCCCTCTAAAAGCCAAATTTTGTCTAGCCAAAAACTGAATAATGTATATAATTCTTTCAATAACTGCCATCCACCTTTTTTTTTCACGGTCCATTTGGGCCTGATTAATCGAATCTACAGTTCTTCCTTTCATTATATTTTGTTTTAAATCAACATATTGTCTCACACTTTGAAAATGTGCTACACTTTTTTCATGTCGTTCTATATTTCTCGATAAATGACGCCAATCTTTGTAACCTATTTCATCATTAAAAGCATTTATTGCACTGCTAAATAGTTTACAGTAAAAACAAAACACAGAATCACTAGATTTAGAATAAACGAGCCAGTCCCGTATAACCGTTTCATTATTTCCTAGTTTCTTAAGAAAATACGTAGTTGAAAATGATCGATTAGAATCATCTAATGGAAATGTAAAATTTTTTATTTGTACCGGACCTATTTCAAGTAGTGAGAGCTTGACATTATCTGAAATACTTTGTGGCCAAAGGGCAGGATCTGTCAATGAATCGATGATATTCGCATTCATTACTGAACTCGAATTATTACTGATATGATCAGAAAATGCAGTAGTTGTTACCGAGGCTGCTGCGGTCGGTGTTAATGTTGCTTCCGATGCTGACGTTGCTGAAATTTCTTCCATCGGAGTATCAGTAGAAGTTTCAGTAACACCCATCATTGTATCTTCAACAGTTTTTTCGAAAACTGGATTCATATCTGAACTTGTTGATGGTCCTGGTTGAACTTTCTGAAGAAACTTGCTTATAGAACTCGTGCATTTTTTCACTTTTTCTTCTTTTTCCAGTTTCCGTTTCCGATATTGGAAACCAGAAAGTTTTTGTCTTCCATCAGCCATCTGCAATAATTTAAAAAAATAAATAAAAATACTACAACCCTCTAGCCAGACGTGAGTTTCATTAATGTACAAAAAGAATTGTTTTACAGTCCTCGTTTAATAGGTAGTAACTTTAATAACATTCTTACCTTGAGTTTGACGATGCTGTATCTCTATGGGCACTTCTGCGGTTTTTCAAAACTCACGACACTGTACTATTTAATCAAGTAACGTTAAAATAACGTAAAGCAGGAACTCAAGAAGTCACTGGTTTAAATTCAAATTTCAGATAGAAACTAAAAATTTTTTAAGAAAACCGATTTTTATAAACTTTGAAAGGCGGTCCTTTCCCCATTAAACCAATGGGACTCTTATTTCTTTAATTGTTAAAATGTCTCCTCCCATCTAAAGGGTTCCTAATTTTCGTAGAGAGAAAATATATCAACGTCATCTATTCTACGTAAATAGATATTTAATACAAAATATTTTTTACCATTTTTCAAAGGTTTACCGAGAAGGATTGACCTTTTTTTGGTAACAACTTCCGCTCGAACACATTTAAGATTCACAGACGCCCCCCTGTTGATTCAGTTCTAAGAAGCTTCCTAAATTGAGTATTTTCTAAAAACTTTCAGATTTGTTCACGCCGAGACAGTGGCGTACACTTTAAAGTAGGCTATATAATATACAGCATATTAAGTGTAGGTAGGTACATCTTAGTAAAAAAGCGTTTGTGCATATGCGTATGTAAACATGGAACTTGTCATTCGTTATGATCCAGCTGCCGCCCCCTATAACCTGCCGCCCGGGTGCCGTGCACCCCTTGCACCCCCGCTTAAGACGCCACTGCCTCTATCTTCCCTTCGAGTATCAGTTGCTGAAAAGTGTATCGTTCTGCTCGTAATATATGCCCCAAGTATGCAGTCTTCTTACTTTTAACATAATTAAAAAGCTCCCTATTTTTTGTCCTAAGTACCTATATATACGACTCAACCTTTTCGATATTGTTACTGTCCAGAGTTATATCCTCAGTTATATCTAGAGACTCGTTTGTTATACAGTATGTCCCTGTAAGTTGTATCCATATGGAAAACTTTTTTATTGTTAATTTTACGGAAAAACTTATTCTTCATAAAAAGCTCTGCATGGTCCAAAACCTACGATTTAACCATCAAATATCAATGTTTTTGAATATTATACGAGGTATGTCAAAAAGTTTGATTTTCACTCTTTGAGTGAAAAGTTTGAAGAGTAAAAGTAGCTTTATTTTTCACAATATTGAAAATTGCTATTATGAAAAGTTGTTTGGAATTAAAAACTATATTCTAATATGCAATTACCTCCTTCTAATTGAAAATTTTTTTTTTGAAAAATTATGGATAACATAACATTATTTTCAGTTATTTCAATTCTGATAACTCTTTTATTATTAATTTTACGAAAAAAAGTGATTCTTAATAAAAAGTTCTGGATGGTCTAAAACCTAAAATACAACTATCTTATATCAAATTTTATCAATTTTATACGAGGTATGTCAAAAAAGATATTAGATCAAAAGTAAAGTACCTTTATAGTTCAGAATATTTCAATTAAAATGATGTAATTACACACTGAAACATAGTTTTTAATTATAAATAACTTTTCATAATAATAATTTTCGATATTGTGAAAAATAAACGTATTTTTTACTCTTGAGCGAAATTCATATTTTTTGACATACCTCGTATAAAATTGATAAAATTTGACGTAAGATGGTTGTATTTTAGGTTTCAGACCAGGCAGAACTTTTTATTAAGAATCACTTTTTTTCGTAAAATTAAATTAATAATAAAAGAGTTATCTAAATTGAAATAACTGAAAATAATGTTAGTTATCCAAAATTTTTCAAATTTTTTTTTCAATTACAAGGATGTAATTGCATACTAGAATATAGTTTTTAATTCCAAACAACTTTTCATAATAGCAATTTTCAATATTGTGAAAAATAAAGCTACTTTACTCTTCAGAGAGAAATTCAAAATTTTTGAGATACCTCGTATAATATTCAAAAAATTTGATATTTGATGGTTAAATTTTAGGTTTTGGACGAAGCAGAGCTTTTTATCAAGAATAACTCTTTTTCGTAAAATTAATAATAAAAAAGTTTTCCATATTGATACAACTTACAGGGACATACTGTATACTTAGTTTTTGCTAGATTTATTTTTAATCCTCTTTCTTTTGATTTTGTATTTAGGTCTAATAGCATTTCCTGCCGTTATTTTCTGTCTTCTCAGAAAATCTCAGATGGTTCAGGTTTTCGCCGTCTATCGTCATTCCTTTATTGGCCCGTTCTAAACATATCTTCCAGATAGTATGGTATAACTAGACCCAAACCCAGACATCTAAAGTGAAAGTTATCCTCCAACACCAAATTGTTTTATATGGTCCACATAATGTTCAGAAAAAAAGTCACACCATTTTGAGCGTCGGGTTTGACGGGGAGAGGGGGGAGAAATCGGTAAATTCGTAGTTTTTAACGTTTTTCGTCAATATTTCTAAAACTATGCGGTTTAGCATGAATAACCTTTTATACAAAAATGTTCTACATTAAATTTGAAATAAAAAAGGCCCTATGCATAATCCTTCTAAAATTAATGGTTCCAAAGTTACGGAGGTAGTATAGTATAATTGGTCCAAAAAAAGGCCTAACCCAGACATCCAAAGTAAAAGTTTTCCTCCAATACCAAATTGTTCTATATAGTCCACATATTGTTCAGTAAAAAGTTACACCATTTTGAGCGTCGGGTTTGGGGGGGGGGGGGGAGATGAGGGAGAAGTCGGTAAATTAGTAGTTTTTTACGTTTTTCGTCAATATTTCTAAAACTATGCTTTAGCGTAAACAATGTTCTATACAAAAATGTTCTACATAAAATTTAAAACAAAAAAAGTTCTATAAATATATAATTGTTATAAAATCAACGGTTCCAGAGTTACGGAGGGTGAAAAGTGGAGGTTTTCGATACTTTTTATATTTTTTGGGCAATTTATAATATTATTACTGATGATAGAAATTTTGTTTAACAGGATTGTGTTTTGTAAATAAAATTTGCTATTTCAGCGGCCGAGGGTATGTTAGTGATAAGTTAGTGATTTTATAACAATTATGTATCGGACCATTTTTGTTTTAAATTTTATGTAAAACATTTTTGTATAGAACATTGTTTACACTAAAGCATAGTTTTAGAAATATTGACGAAAAACTTAAAAAAACTACTAAACTTACCGACTTTTCCCCCATTTCCCCCCCAAACCAGACGCTCAAAATGGTGTAACTTTTTACTGAACAATATGTAGACTATATAGAACAATTTGGTGTTGGATGAAAACTTTTACTTTGTATGTATGGGTTAGGCCTTTTTGGACCAATTATACTTATACTACCTCCGTAACTTTGGAACCGTTCATTTTGGAAGAATTATGCACAGGGCCTTTTTTATTTCAAATTTAATGTAGAACATTTTTGTATAGACGGTTGTTCATGCTAAACCGCATAATTTTAGAAATATTGACGAAAAACGTAAAAAAACTACGAATTTACCGATTTCTCCACCCCCAAACCCGACGCTCAAAATGGTATGACTTGTTTCTGAACATTATGTGGACCATATAGAACAATTTGGTGTTGGAGTATAACTTTGACTTTGGATGTCTGGGTTATTCCATTTTTTGGATCAATTGTATCATACTAAGAGCTAAAGTAAATAGCTTGGGTAAAATGGAATCTCCTTGTCTAAGTTATTGACCCTCTCTGTAGTTTTATCTTTTCTGTGTTTATTTGCGGTGTTGCATTGCCATACATACTTAATTATTTTTGGATATCGGTCATGAACTACTTCTACTGTTGCTTAATGCATTAGGATTGTCCAAATTTCCATTGAGTCCAATGCCTTCCCGTAATCTACCATAGCTATCCAGAGTGTTATATTGCATTCGTATGATTTTTCGATTAGTGTTCTTATTACTTGTATATGATCTCTTGTGCTATTCGCTCCGTGCGTGACCATGGTGGGGATACACGAAACTACGCCAGCGCCCGTAGCGGCGAAATATGACAACTTTGGCGAATAATGATTGAATACTAATTTTTTTCAATAGATATTTCGATTACCTTATTATTGCCGTTTTGATTTTTATTATTTATATTTATATTTTCATACTGGCTTTCTTTCCTTCCCCGATCTGGTGGTATTTATTCCTATCGTCATCTATTTCCATACATTAAAATTAATACACTCGGGTGCAAAAAAATCGATTGACTGAAAATTTGGTCATATTTGATATCTCGAATTTCCTAAACCTGTTGACCGATTTAAGTGATTTTTTTACCATGTTATAGCCTTAGCCTTATTCATTAACAATATCGCTGTAATAATATTGTTGTTAGACAGATAAACTGTCATTGTATAGCGGGTGTACGAACCAAACTGTGTTTTTTTCTCAAAGTCTGCACCACCCTGTGGACTTTTCTAGCATTTTCCTCAGCATTCTAGCCTCAGGTTTTCTCAACATTCTGTTTTTAGATTCATTCGCTTATGTTGGATAATAAAAAAGTTAGGTACTTTAACAACTGGCCATGTTCGTCATCAGTACAGGGTGTTTGTAAATAAGTGCGACAAACTTTAAGGGGTAATTTTACATGAGAAAATAATGACAGTTTGCTTTATAATCATATGTCCACAAACGCTTCGTTTCCGAGGTACGGGATGTTCCAAATGTTTTTTGTTTACAAAATGACGATTTATTTATTGCTTTAAAACCAGTTAAGATATGCAAATAAAATTTGGTGGGTTTTAAGACGTAGTTATTGCACATTTTTTGACATACAATTAAGAATTTAATATTCAATATTGGCGCGCAAACGGGTATTATTACCGATCCTATTACCTGTATGCACGCCAATGGTGAATATAAAATTCTTAATTGTATGTCAAAAAATGTGCAATAACTACGTCTTAAAACCCACCAAATTTTATTTGTATATCTTAACTGGTTTTAAAGCAATAAATAAATCGTCATTTTGTAGACAAAAATGGAACATCCCGTATCTCGGAAACGAAGCGTTTGTGGACATATGATTATAAAGCAAACTGTCATTATTTTCTCATGTAAAATTACCCCTTAAAGTTTGTCGCACTTATTTAGAAACACCCTGTACTGATGACGAACATGGACAGTTGTTAAAGTACCTAACTTTTTTATTATCCAACATAAGCGAATGAATCTAAAAACAGAATGTTGAGAAAGCCTGAGGCTATAGTTGTGTTTTAATTTCAGTTATTTATAAATTCTAGAATAGTCCACAGGGTGGTGCTAACTTTGAGAAAAAACACAGTTTGGTTCGTACACCCGGTATACAATGACAGTTTATCTGTCTAACAACAATATTATTACAGCGATATTGTTAATGAATAAGGCTATAACATTGTAAAAAAATCACTTAAATCGGACAACAGGTTTAGGAAATTCGAGACATCAAAAATGACCAAATTTTCAGTGGATCGATTTTTTTGCAGCTGAGTGTAGTTCAATAGACCCAGCTAATGTTAAAATCTGGTAACAATTCACACTTCCTAATTATTTTTTATGTACACTTAATTAGGTAATGTTATCACCGACAACAAAACTATAACGAAAAAGTGAAGAAAAACCTTAAAATTGATATTTTCTTCAGAGAACCAAATATGCGCTTTTTAATTTGACGTTTATTTGACACTCGATCTTAAGTATTGTTTGCATAATAACTTATGTCAAAAATGGTAAATAAAATATTACATTAACGTCAAATATGTCACATGTGTGTCATGGTACACGACAATTAGACCGAAATCATTAGACCGAAAGCAGTAGACCGAACTCATTATACCGAAAAGCACTTTACCGAATCCTCACTAGACCGAACAGCATTAGACCGAAATGATACATAAATTAAAAAAGACTGCGGTAAATTATGCTAAGATTTTGTATATCTGTCTTTTTGTTTTTTGTAATTTTTTTTTGTACTATTTTATATATAGACTGTGTAAATTGTTACTCTGTACAGTCTGATATGAAAAAATTTTCATCCGTTAAACAAATTAGTGAAGGTAAAAATAAATTAAGGGTAGAGTGACGTTAACACCATTTTAACTGTTTATAATAACCATCCAAATAACATTTAGTTGTAATTACATTAGTCTTATCTCTTTTACTGCGACAAGTAAAAATAACTGCTTTTCGGTCTTCTGCTGTTCGGTCTAGTGAGGTTTCGGTAAAGTGCTTTTCGGTCTAATGAGTTCGGTCTACTGCTTTCGGTCTAATGATTTCGGTCTCTTCACAGTGAACCGTGTGTCATATGTTTAACGTCAAATTGTGTTCGCCAAAAATTTCAGGCGACTACGCTAGGTATCGCGACAGTCATGCACGGAGCGAATAACCTTTTCTAAACCTGCCTGTTCCCGAGGCTGATAACTATCCAGTTTGTTTGTTACTCGCAATGTAATTATCTTCACAAACAGTTTATACAAAACTAATGGGTCTATAGTTTTCTAATTTATATTTATTTCCCTTTTTAAATATCAATATTATAAGAGCATTTAACCAAACTGTGGGTATAGTCGATTCGCTAATACAACACAATACAACTTTCTACACTACAATCACAATAAAGATGCACTAGAAATAAATAAGAACGAGGAGTACTCCCAAATTATGATTTGGGAGTGCTCCTCGAACATTCAACGTGTTTTGGGTTGTTTATTTCTATATAGTGCATTTGTATTGTGATTGTAGTGTAGACATGTGTGTCTCAGATTAGCGAATCGACTATACCTCACTTATTTCTATACATTTATTACAAATACGTTTTAGCATTTTTATAGGTTGTCCTCCAGACTTCCATGAAGTACGGGAGTATGCAGAAAAGTCATAATAAAGCGAAAATAAAAGGAACTACAGCGTTTATTTCAATTATACGAAGTTTCAGACTTGCATAACACTCATCCATAGCTCATTACCGATATCAAATGATTGATAAGGCATTATAAAAAAGAATACTAATAAAAGTATCTTACTAATTCCTAATTTTTAAGATCTGGAAATTGTCTTACTTACATGGTTTGCAGCACTCGAATATTAATCTAATCAGAATATCCAATTCTATTTTCAGACTATTTTCAACCATTACAACACCTTCTAAACAGACATTTAGGACATTAAGAAGTCCAAAAGGGAATTTTTTTAATAAAGATGTCTTACTCTGGAACCCCTAAAAACAAAAATTAAAGAGGATATATTGTATACACTAACTTGACATTTTAATTTCAGTTTCAAAATAAACTTATTTGTCATCTCCAATATAGCGATGGAAGCTCATTTGAAATTGTTTCAAAAACAAATGTGAAAATTTATTTTATTAAAATAAAACATTAAAACCAAGCCAACATACTAATAGTATTGGGACCGTGCAAGTTCGGCAAAGCGACACCTATTCTACGCTCTGCAACTTTCTTCGCACTTTTAATTATATTGGCCAATTATATTAGTCCTGGTTACTGGATAATTGTCAAGGCCATAGTCCAAAAAAATAATAAGAAGAAAAAATAAGATTCAGGTTATGTTATTAAAATGTAAACAATTGTATGTAGTAAATAAAACTAGTTATTAAAATGCAGTAGGTACTGCAAGCAAAATACAATTAATTAAATTTACCTTTATACAATAATTGCATATCATATCAATATTGTGGAGCAACATATACTTTTTCTTCTTAAATGACAGTAGATATGAAATGTACGTCAATTTGACAATTTTAATTGGCAATATGAATTATTTAAGAAAGTTGCAATATTTCTCCGCTATTCGCGCACGATCGATTCTCAATTCCCTTCCAAGTACTTGCACACCGCAAATAGAGTATAGAGAGATAAGGTTTTTGTCGGGACACTTGAGCAGCCAGGTTGCAAATGGGTTTTTTGGGTACTATATACCTAATACATTATAAATACAAAAATGCCCGTCACAGTTAGGACGAGAATTAACAAATAAGTTTCAAAAATGGCAGTTTTTTTGTTTAAATCGCTACAGGTAAAAATGGGGTAATTAAATATCTTATTTAGAATATGTATGTATTCCTATTTTAGTAGATGAGCAAAGGTTCAAAATGGCATTTTTTGAATTTTGGTCCGATTATTTGTTGCGTCGCTAATTGCAAAATAAGACTAAAATTTCGAAAATAAAAAATTTGCTATAACTTTTGCGAAAATGAACTTAAGACTTTGATATTGCATGAAAAGTTGAGACAACCAGTACTTATCATGCACAAAAAATTTCAAGACGATTCGTCAATTGGTTTAAATTTTATTCAATTTTTTTATCCCAAAGAGCTTTTTTGCAATATTATTGTTCAGAAAATAATCACATTCTGTGGAAACCACATGAAAGTAGAACACTTGTATTTTCAAAGCATTTAAAAAAATTAATAAAAAGTCATTTTTATCATTCCGAAAACATTTTACTAAAGTAGAGTCATTTTTGGCTTAAAAACAATTTGAATAGCTTTGTTAATATTGACTGTAGAATAAATCTACTTTGAGATTTGAAAAATTTACACGAATAAAAAAAAACTTTTTGCCTAGGTTAATTGCGGTCAAAGTTAACCAGTTTTATTATTTAATTCACAGTTACTTCTATATACATAAAATTCTCATGTAACAGTGTTAGTTACCATACTCCTCCGAAACAGCTTGACCGATTTTTATGAAATTTTAGGCGTATATTTTTCAAACCCATAAATTATAAGGGAGGTTACCCCCCTGACTTTTTTTTATTTTTTGGACAAAATTTATTGTCACCTTAATTTTATATGGTGTAGAATTAAAAAATACATACAACCCTTAATTTTCACTCTTCTATCAGTTTCAGGGGTTCCCCCTAACATTTTGTAATGTTAGGTGGGATATGTGTACATAACGTACTCTACAAGACTACGAGTACATACAAATTAAACAAAATATGATCAAAATCCATCAACAAGCTCCGGAGATATTAATCGCAGCATATGTTTAAAGAATCAATTTCATTTTTTGAGTGCACGGATTTTAATAATTCCCCTCCACCATTTTCCCCTCCACCAACTGCCATTTTTGACACATTTGTTAATAACTAAAATTTTCGTCCGAACTGTGACAGGCATTTTTGTAATTTTAATGTATTAGGTATATAGTACCAAAAAATCCCATTTGCAACCTGGCTGCTCATGCTCAAGTGTCCCGAACATGCTATATTTTTGCCTTATTTCCCTGGCATATAATCTAGAGAGAGAAAAATAATCGAAAGTTAGTAGCGAGTAAAATAAAATAGATACACAAAATATGAAGATGATTGAAACATTAATAGCGTACTATAAGATCAAACAAAAGTCGATCAAAAAAGTCTCACAATTAGTTGCCCATCAGCATCAGTGGTGCTACAGCCCTAAGATCAGCCCTAACACCTCAGTCTTGGTCTATCTCTACTCCTATTCCCTACTGGTACTCGTAATAGGGTTCGTTTGGGTGGGTAATTTTCATTGGCTCTTGACACATGTCCAGCTCATCTAAATCTACCAATTTTTATGAAATATATTACATCTCTACCTTTCACTATTGCTTAATACTTCTCGTACAATTCGAAATTATATCGCCTTCTCCATATACTATTCTCACAGACTGTTTGCGTCTGTTTTGGAGATGGTCCATGTTCCTGACCCGTATGTCAGCACTGGTAGGATGAGTGTTCTATGTATTGTTAGTTTGGTTTTTTGGCTTAAATGTGTTTTTTTAGGTGCTTGTTTAGTCCAAAATAACAATTGTTCGTTAGCAGTATCCTTCGTTTTACTTGTTCAGATGTGTAGATTATAGGTAGAACCTAGATGTGTCATTATAGAACCCAAATAGGTAAACTTATTTACGACCTCAAAATTATAGTGGTCCATGCTGAAGTTTTGTTCGGCGTTTCTAGCTCTATCTCTGTTATTTGGAATCGATGTCAACACTAGTTTTTTCCTTGTTTTTTTAAGGCCCATATTTTTTTGAGACCGTTAATAAGGTGGAAACCGTCTTATCCACAAGTTATCCTGTGCAGTGGCGTGCTGGCCATATAAATGAATCGGTGCAATCACCGAGAGGCCGCGGCCTCTTGAGGCCGGTCAAATAGGTTTCCACAAAAATTTTTAGATGTAACAAAAAATATTTTTTTAATTTCTAATCGGATGTTAATTTTGCTAATAATATAATAAAACATTTAAAAAAATCAAATTTTTTTTAATCGTGAAATACAATTTAAGTAAATGAGTAAGACTCTATAGTCTATATAATATACATAAATAGATTGCTACAGATAATATTATTTATTTTCATACATACAAGTATATTTATGGTTTTCCAATTTCCTTCAAACCTGTATGTACTCTGCAGAATTAAAAAATGGAAAAACGTCTTGCTCATTTTTGACGGAATTATTGAAAGTATCTAAAAACGATTTGATCAAGACAAATCAAATCGTTTTATGATGATACAAGCACTCTACATCTTAGAAATTTTGATACAATAAAAAATGGTATACCTTTGATGGCATTTAAATAATTTACTGAAAAATTAAGAAAGTTTTATCCTACCATATCTGCGACTGCAATTAGAGAAGAAGTCATGGATTTTGCTGATAAATGGATTGTATTAAAAATAGGATTTTGCAAAATCATACAAGATGGAGTTAATGATGAATATGTTCAGCCTACAGAAAATGTGAAGGATGATATTATTAATCTAAAGTGATAATGAACACGAAATAACAAATGACAATATCCAAATTTAAATAGTATAATATAAAGCATTTATTAACTCTTTCAGTGACACAAGTATCTTGCGAAAAAATCTTTTCAACATACATAAAAAATCGGTTAAGTAGTACTTTAACACAAGATCACTTTTATGCTAATGGCTATAGAAAAGAAGCTTTGTATAAGCTTAAAAATGATGAAATAATCGAACGAATTTGCTCAAAAATCTATTTTAATGCGGAAATTATTGATCGAGAGTTAAGTAATTATTTTATAAAATAATTGCAAAAGAATATTTAGATTATTGCGTTGTATTAACATTTTAAATATTGTTAAATTAAAGTATTTGCACTGTACTTGTATTTGTGCTCTCTTGTATAATTGATTTACTAAAATGCAGCTTAATACATAATTGAAAAATTCTCAATTTTATTTTACTTGTACCTTAATTACATCAAATTCATATTATATTTATTTAGGAAATTATGGTTTTTGCCTTACCGCATACAATATTGTTATACATGTAAATTATTATTTGTAAGATTGATTATTCTTAAATGAAAAAATATAGCAAATTAAGAAAAAAATCATTGAATTCAAAGTTTTATGTTTGATTCAACAATAATTTATATCTTTGTTTTTTTGTTTTTTTAAATACCGAATAAAACATCCTGATAATAGAAGGTAAAATGAGGATGGGAGGCCGCTTTTCTATAAAATCACCGGGCCGCTTGAAAAGTTCCAGCACGCCACTGATCCTGTGGTGCGTGCGATCAAATTCAAATCGTCAGCTTAAGCCATAATCTGCGTTGACTTATTTAAATATTGTTCCCTATTATGTAACTCGGCATCTCTTATAGTCTTTTCTAAAGCTATATTAAAGAAAAGACACGCCAACGCGTCTCCCTGCCGAAAAATATTCCCATGAGATTTTTTTGCATAATTAAATTCGTGAGATATCCCAGAATAAGGTTCAAGAAGTCGCCCACGTGAAAAGAGGGCCAAATTTTTTTTAACAATTTTTTTTTTAAATTGCAAAAATCACTATTTTTGGCCTGGACAATTTTTTGTAGGTTTTTTGGACCATTCTGGATAAAAAAGGTCTCTTATAATTTTTCTCTAAAGTTGATCGTTTTCGAGTTAAAAGCAATTTAAAATTGAAAAAAACGAAAAATGGCGATTTTCAAGGCTTAATAACTCGGTTAAAATTAATTATTATGAAAGTCAGAAAGTGACTAAATCAAAGTTTAATGCCCCCCCCCCCTACAAGATCCTTAAGAAATTTTTGTCATTATTTTATTACTAAGCTGTTATTTTTAAGTAATAATATTGAGTGCCATGCACGTGGTAGCCGGCCGTAAATGCTGAGTGCGAGAGAGATGCCACTCCGGCAGTCCAATTGTGCATCTTACTTGCACTCACATTTACGGCCGCCTACCACGTGCATGGCGCTCATTATTATTACTTAAAAATAACAGCTTAGTAATAAAATAATGACAAACATTTCTTCAGGATCTTGTAGGGGGGGCATTAAACTTTGATTTAGTCACTTTCTGACTTTCATAATAATAATTTTTAACCGAGTTATTAAGCCTTGAAAATCGCCATTTTTCGTTTTTTTCAATTTTAAATTTAGACCAGTAAGGATCTGTGAAAAAACGTCTATTTTTGGATGTGAAAGGTGGCATTCGGATTTTTGCAGATAAAGTTAGGTGACACCTTCAGTAATAATAATTGACTTGGCATTGAGGTGGCATTCAGATTTTTGCAGATAAAGTTAGGTGACACCTTCAGTAATAATAATTGACTTATGCTCCTTCTCAAATATGCCCGGAACATTAATAAAAAAATTAAAATATTTAAAAATTTCGAAAAACGTCGATTTTTTTCTGCTGTCTTTGCTTATAACTTTAAAACGATTCGTTTTGGAACAAAGTCGTACAAAAATAAAATAAAGATAATTGAATTTTGTATGATATACGACTGGTCAAAAATGTCTTAACGTATTACCTTTTCTGCAATATAGCAATAAATACAAAATAAGGGGGCAAAATACGCCTCTTGTTATTCAATGTTTTAACCACTTTGGTGGCACTTAGAACCTTAGTACTTCGCTTAGGAAATTCTTTGTAATACACTTAAACCGTGTACCAAATTTCATTAAAATCTACCTAATAGATTTGGCATAATAAATTTGCAATCTAAATGTTTTTAAAAAAGTTCAAATTTTTTAAAATCTTTCTGAAAAAAAAGTAGACCATTTAGAAGTTGTCTAATTTTTTTACATACAGTATGTCCCTGTAAGTTGTATCCATATGGAAAACTTTTTTATTATTACTTTTACGAAAAAAAGTTATTCTTTATAAAAAGCTCTGCATGGTCCAAAACCTAAGATTTAACCATCAAATATCAAATTTTTTGAATATTATACGGGGTATGTCAAAAAGTTTGAATTTCACTCAAGAGTAAAGTAGCTTTATTTTTCACAATATTGAAAATTGCTATTATGAAAAGTTGTTTGGAATTAAAAACTGTATTCTAGTATGCAATTACATCCTTCTAATTGAATTTTTTTTTTTTAATTATGGATAACTAACATTATTTTCAGTTATTTAATTCAGATAACTCTTTTATTATTAATTTTACGAAAAAAAGTGATACTTAATAAAAAGTTCTGCATGGTCTAAAATCTAAAATACAACCATCTTTTGTCAAATTTTATCAATTTTATACGAGGTATGTCAAAAAATATGAATTTCGCTCAAGAGTAAAATACGTTTATTTTTCACAATATCGAAAATTGTTATTATGAAAAGTTATTTAGAATTAAAAACTATGTTTGAGTATGTAATTACATCCTTCTAATTGAAATATTCTGAACTATAAAGGTACTTTACTTTTGATCTAAATTTATCTTTTTTGACATAACTCGTATAAAATTGATAAAATTTGATATAAGATGGTTGTATTTTAAGTTTTAGAACATCCAGCAAAGTTTAGCAAAATTAATAATAAAAGGGTTATCAGAATTGAAATAACGAAAAAATAATGATAGTTATCCATAATTTCTCAAAAAAAATTTTTTTCAATTAAAAGGATGTAATTGCGTATTAGAATATAGTTTTTAATTCCAAACAACTTTTCATAATAGCAATTTCCAATATTACGAAAAATAAAGCTACTTTACTCTTGAGTGAAATTCAAACGTTTTGACATACCTCGTATAATATTCAAAAAATTTGATATTTGGTGATTAAATCTTACTTTTTTTCGAATAACTTTTTTTCGTAAAATTAATAATAAAAATGTTTTCCATATGGATACAACTTACAGGGACATACTGTATAAAGAGGTGCTCTACCTATCTAATACACTTTACAGAATTAAAATCGGATTATTTAAGGGGCCTCAGCAATGTTTTAAACTTATAAACAATTTTTTGGCTTATAAACAAATAGCTTTGTTTAATAATAAAAAAATTAATTTTTAGCAATGCAAATAATTAAAACCGGTATAATTTGACTTAAACTTTCAAATGCTGTTAGCAGAATTGCTATTTTATTTTTTAATCAAATGTTATTCGCGTTCAAAAATTGCAATTTTTCGAATTTTTGAAAGTTCCACTGCGTTTATCTCGAAAACTATGCATCCTACGAAAAAACTTGTAAGAACATTTTTTGCTTAGAATTACCGAAGACATACAAAAAAATGTTTTATTTTGCGAAAAATCGATGTTATGTAATTCCTCAAGTTCTTTGTTTATAACAATCTTATCGACATCCGGATCAACTGTTATCCAAAAAAATCGTGTTTTACGGGTCAAAAAATACATAAAAATCTTGGGTAAGTCCATCTAAATAAAGGAGCCCGTAGCACCCCTCCTGGCCACAGGACTAATTTGTTTATAAGCCAAAAAATTGTTTATAACTTTAAAACATTGCTGAGGCTGCTTAAACAATCCGATTTCAAATCTGTAAAGTGCATTAGATAGGTGGAGTGCTTCTTTATATGTAAACAAATTGACAAATCTTTGTATGTTCTAGTTTTTGTTGTGCAAGATTTTAATAGATATTTATGATATAAGTGTTAAAAGTACACGCTTAAGGCACGCATGTGAAAGTTTGCAGAATGAGCGATAGCGAGTTTTGCAATTCACATGAGTGCCTTAAATATGTACTTTTTAACACGCATATCATACAATATTTTTTCTACAAACGTAATTACAGGACAATATCTACAAAAACTTTTACTTGAACTTGACTGACATTCCATTTTTATATTTTTTTGACCTTACATCAAAATTGTCTATAAGGTCAATACGAACTGCAGTGCCTTAAAATTTTTTTAAAGCAATAGTGCCTTAAAGTAGCATTTTTAACGCTCGTATGGAGTGCTAAAAATTGCATTTTTAACAAGGTTGTAGAAAAAATTTTTTAATTTTTTAAAAAAAAGTTTAGATTATTCAAAATCTAGTAAGTCAATTTTAATGAAATTTGGTGTACGGTTTTAGCACATTACAAAAATTTTCTAAGCGAATTAGGAAGGTTCCAAGTGTAACCTAAGTGATGGAAAATCATTGAATAAGGACAGGCTTGTTTTGCCCCCTTATTTGATATTTATTGCTATTTTGCAGCAAGGGTGATAAATTAAGACATTTTTAACAAATCGCATCTGATAGAAAATTTAATTATCTTTGTTTTATTCCTATACGACTTTGTTCCAAAATGAATCGTTTTAAAGTTATAAGCAAAAAAAGTAGAAAAAAAACGAAATTTTTTGAAATTTTTAAATATTTTATTTTTTTTATTAATGTTTCGGGCATATTTGAGAAGGAGCATAAATCAATTATTATTAACGAAGTTATCACCTAACTTTATCCGCAAAAATCTGAATGCCACCTCTCACATCCACCTAAAAACAGATCCTTTCTGGTCTAATTGCTTATAACTCGAAAACGATCAACTTTAGAGAAAAATTAAAAGAGACCTTTTTTATCCAGAATGGTCCAAAAAACCTACAAAAAAATTGTCCGAGCCAAAATACTGATTTTTGCAATTTGATTAAAAAAAATTGTTAAAAAAATTGAACCACTTTTCACGTGGGCGACTTCTTGAACCTTATTCTGGGATGTCTCACGAATGTGATTATGCAAAAAAATCTCATGGGAATATTTTTCCCAACGGACCCGCCGTTTTCGGCTTGTCTATTATGACAGATCACCTTGTATTTGTACTCTAGGTCTTATTAATTTATGGGGAATGTTAAGTTCATTCATGGCTTCATATAATTTACATCTTAGGACACTATAATACGTTTTGTGGACCTAAAGTCCACAAAGAGATAAAACGTATCAATTAATTTGTTTATTCTGTCAGGAGGGGCTCCATGTAACATGGCATTCTTGGAGTCTCACAGCTCGATTCATCCTACTTAACCGTAGGAGATGCTTTCTGAAGATCGGATTGCCCACCGGTGACTGTAGACTCAAACAGCACCTACATCTACTTGGACTGGTAGATATCCTAAAGTAACGTCTATCTAATGACGAGTATGCCGAGAATGACCTCCCCACGTGTCCTTTGTGGGCGCCCATAAATAGCCTAACAGAAATATCAGGTCACGGAGATACCATGAAGGAAAGGTCCAGAGAGAAAGACGAAAAGACCACTTTATCTGCAATCTACAACCAACACGTTATTTGCCACGGAAGCTGGTCAAAGGAATGTGACCAAAGCAGATATTGTAAAATGGAAACAAGAAAACAGAACAAACATCATAATTTATATTAGTATTGGTAATTAATATAAGATTCAGACAAAACTGTTTTTCAAATCTTTGTTGAAGTTATACTTCTTTAGGCGCGATTGAGGGTGAAATTTTAACATTCCCGGCGCATGCGCACAACGACAGTATGGTGTTAGTCGCTAAAGCTTTTAAATTATATAGCGCAACTGAGGTGTGCGTGAATAGAATATATTAGTGTTTTTATTATAATATATTTTTATGTTAATATATTTATTATAATTTTTGTGTCTTTGGGAGTACGGTAATAAATATTACTGAAAATGTTTATTAAATTATCTATGTGACCGAGAAATAATTGTACGTAAGGGTAACCTCGGTAGCTCGTCGATAGAGCATTCGTCTAGAGATCGGAAGGTCCCACGTTCGAATCCCGGACAATGCATATTTTTTTTGTATTCTTTTAGTTCTTTCTAAAATTAATTTAATATTATACAATACAAAAAAAACTGTTTAAAGTAGATATATTGATTTTGTTGAAATCATAATATAGAAGTATAACTTCTTACGTGAGTACAAAGTACACACACATTCTTTTTTTTTTTCTCGTGTTAGTAGAGGGAAGCAAAGACATGTTGGAAGAGAAGTTGGAGAGGTCGAGAAGGGCTATTGAAGAGGGAGGACTTAAGGTTAGTAGCAGGAAAACGAAATATATGTGGTTGGGAGGAATAGGAATGGTTGGGGACATCGAATTGCTTGAAGATAAACTAGAAGGAGCAGGAGAATTTAAATACCTTGTCTCTCACATAACGAAAAATGGGATACTAGACTACAGGCTGGTTGATTTAACCGGAAGCGAATGAGCGGGGTACTTTGTGGTCGAAAAATCGGGGAAGGGTTGAAAGGAAAGATATACAAGACTGTGTTAGACCTGCGTTGGTGTACGGCGCGCGGCGGTGAAGTGTGGCCTGGAAAAAAGAAGATGGAAGTAACGGAAATGAAAATGTTACGGTGGATGTTGGGTAATACTAGAATTAACAGAATCAGGAATGGCTTGGTTAGAAAAAGAGTCGAGGTGATTACAGTTTCAAAAAAGATGCAACAACGAACAAAGATTGCAATAGTTTGATAACGTCAGGCGTAAAAATGAAAACTATGTGGGTCGAGCTGTTAGATGTTGATAGAAAGAGAGGTGGAGGAAAATTTAGGAAAAAATGGAAAAAGTGCGTGGTAGAAGACTTGAAAGAAAAAGTTTAAGTGACGAAGACACGATGGACAGAAATGAGTGACGAAGAAGGATAAGAAACATCGACCCATGAAAAGAAAACAAGAAGGCATATCTCTGTTATTTCTAGACACCATTGTAGAGGACATAAGATTTGTTCAATTACGATGTTACGGACACATTAGGGAAATGAACGAAAAGTGGATACGCAAAAAGGTTATTCATTTGACACCAGAAAGTTACCAAAAATAGAGGAATACATCGTATGTTTATAAAATTATATTACCTAATTAACTTTAAAGTGAGTGGCAACGTTGGTATTCGCGGTGTGCAAGTACTTGGAAGGGAATTGAGAAACGATCGTGCGCGAATAGCGGAGAAATATTGCAACTTTCTTAAATAATTCATATTGTCAATTGAAATTGTCATATTGACGTACATTTCATATCTACTGTCATGTAAGGAGAAAAATTATATGTTGCTCCACAATATTGATATGATATAAAGGTAAATTTAATTAATTGTATTTTGCTTGCAGTACTGCATTTTAATTACTAATTTTATTTACTACATACAATTGTTTACGTTTTAAAAACATAACCTGAATCTTATTTTTTCTTCTTATTTTTTGGACTATGGCCTTGACAATTATCCAGTAACCAGGACTAATATAATTGGCCAATATAATTAAAAGTGCGAATAAAGTTGCAGAGCGTAGAAATAGGTGTCGCTTTGCCGAACTTGCACGGTCCCAATAGAAGAGTAAGAATGTGTTATATTTTCTGTCTGTAAAGACCGCGTCCCACCATCAAATAATTTGATCAAACTGGTTTGAGCAAACTGAAAGTGACAGTTAGTGACGTCACATCCTGAGTGTTCATTGTGGATAATAATGAAAAATTTTAATATTAAATAAAGTACAAACAAGTTAGACAACTCAATACAAAAAATTTGATCAAACTAGACTGATAGTGAGAGCACAGATTTTTAGAATTTCAAAAAAACTGCAATTGTGACGTCACTTTGACGTACTTCCTCAAGTACGTCAAGTTTGCTCAAACTGTTTGATCAAATTATTTGATGGTGAGACGCGGCCTTAATAATCTCGATTTACGCGACTTACAACAGAAAATATTTCAAAAAATTCGAACAGGACATAAACTTAGCAGACTCTACTTACAAGTGTAGTGATAAAAAATTTCTCTTTTAAATGAATTTAGTGAGTGATTAATACATAAACGTCAATAGTGAAAAACTAGTGTAAATATACCTGAGTAATTAAACTAATTAGGGACAGCTGATAGCAGCGATAATTGAAGGCGGGTCACGGCAAAATAATTTGCGACGTTGCCGGTTTTCAAATAAAGTGTGTCCAATACGGAAATCAAATTTGAAATAGAGTGGTAATTGTAATCCTGATATAGACTAGAGATCGGACGGATGGACCGGTCAATAGTCACTTGAGCGGGGCTGCAAGAACTACAAGATCTATAGAACCGTAACCATCTGTCTTGAAGGTTTACCACGAAGAAAAAAATGGTAATGACAGTGAATATGATACGGATACCAGTCAAAACAAAAGACGAAAGGGTGAAGGGGGAGAAAAATTGAAGGAAGATAAAATGGATCGAGTACTAGAAATGTTAGCAAAACTAGCCACTGATAATCAGTAAATGAAAGAGGAACAGAAGCAGTATGACAGGAGCTTAAGGAACTAAGGGAAGAAAACGATAATATAAAAAAGGAAAATAAGGATCTGAAACAAAAAATGGACAGAATGGAGGAGAGGATGGATAAAATGGAAAAAGAAAAGAGAAGAAACAATGTGATCATACAAGGAATGGACATCAATACCTACGATCAGAATATATTAAAGACAATGATAGAGGATTTCTGCGCTAAAGCACTGCAAGTGGAAATAAATATTAAGGGGGCAACAAAGTTAGGAAATAAAACATGTCTGGTGAAACTAAAGAACGCAACTGATAAAGAAAAGATAATGGTAAATAAAAACAAATTGCAAAAGGTTGGCCAGGAAAAGATATGCATAAATGAGGATATGAATAAAATAGAAAGGGAAATATAAGGAGGAATACAAAAACGAGCAAAGAAAGAGAAAGAAGAAGGAAAGAATGTTAAAGTTGGTTTCCAGAAACTGACAGTAAACGACGAAGTCGTTTACTTTGAGATGCAGCATAGTTCAAAAAACTAAAAGCGGTAGGTAACAAGAAAACGACCAAGGCAACGATTAAGGTAAATGAGAAATATATATGAAAAATCAACTTTGGAACTTGGAATGTAAGAGAGGCGTATGGTGCAGGCAATCTGAAAGAACTAGTAAGAGAAGTCAAGAAATATAAATTGGACTTACTTGCAGTACAAGAAACCAAACAATTAGGAACCGAAATAGTGGATGTAGTGGGCACAACCTTTTTTAAAAGTGGTGGAAAAGACAGAATTAGAGGAACAGGTTTCATACTACAGGAAAACTTGAAATCAAGGGTAATAGCTTTTAAACCTATATCTGACAGACTGTGTTCTTTAAGAATGAAAGGGAAAAGAAGAAATATAAGTATTATAAATGTGCATGCTCCTATAGAAGATGCCGACGAAGATGAGAAAGACATGTTCTATGAACAACTAGAGGAGGAATACGAAAAAACGCCGAAATACGATATGAAAACAATAATGGGCGATTTCAACTCAAAGATTGGAAAGGAGGATAAATATGAGAACATAGTAGGGAAGAATAGCAAACATGATATAACAAATAATAAAGGGCGCCGAGCAGTTTGTTTTGCAATTGAGAGAAACATGGTAATAAGATAATAAGAAGTACACAACTTCGCCGGAAGGAAACTCACAAAGGGACATGCAAGTCGCCCGACGGAAAAACAACTAACCAAATAGATCATGTAGTAATAGAGAAAATAGACATGGATTTTATAACAAAAATAAAAAGCATGAGAGGAGCAGAATGCAATTTAGACCACTACCTAGTAAGAGTGACATGCATGGGAAACTGGGGTGCGATCGAGAAGGGAAAAAGGAAAAGAACGGAAAGTGAGAGAAAATACAATTCGACTTTATTGAAAAGTGAAGAAGCACAAAATAAATATAAAGAGAAAATAGAAATAGAACTGGCAACATGCGCATTTCCAAGGCTTGGAAATCGAAGAAAGATGGGAAAAAGTAAAAACGTCAATAAGGAACGCAAATGAGGCAGTTCTAAATAGTACAGTGAGAAAAGGAAAAGTAAATGACTGGTATGATGAAGAATGTGAAAAAGCAGCTGAAGCAGTGAGGAGAGCTAGACAAATAATGCTATTAAACGAGAATGAGAATAACGGAAAAGTGTATAGGGACGCAAGAAGGGAGATGAAAAGACAATGTAGGAGAAAGAAGAGAATATCCAAAGAAGATAAGCTAAAGGAAATCGAAGAAAAATTTCAAACTAAAGAAATAAGGACATTTTACCAGGAGGTTAAAAGAATGGACAAAGGATATCAGAGCCGAAGCATCTATATTAAGAATGAAGAAGGTCTAATTATAAGTGAACCAGCGCAGGTGTTAGAAAGATGGAAAAATTATTTCGAAGAGCTATTAAATAACGTGGAAGAAGACGAGGTGGACATAATAGAGAACATTGAAGAAAACGATCCAATAGTGGAGACGCCAACAAAACAAGAGGTATTGAATATAATCAGCTAACTTAAAAACAACAAAAGCCCAGGAGCGACAGAAATAACAGCTGAAATGTTAAAGGCAGGAGGAGAACAACTGTACGAGCAACTATATGGGCTGGTGAAACAGATATGGGAAGAGGAAAAAATGCCAAATGAGTGGATGCTGGCTAGAATCTGCCCCATACATAAAAAAGGAGATAAGCAAACATGTGAAAATTATAGGGGAATAGCACTCTTAGAGACAGGGTATAAGATATTAGCACAATGCATACGTAGAAGACTGAACGAATACATGGAGGATACTGTGGGGAGTACCAGGGAGGCTTTCGATCAAACCATTCGGTAACAGACCAGATTTTCACTCTAAAAGAATTACAAGCAAATTGCTGAGTATAAAACGCCCCTTTATGCTCTGTTCGTAAATTTCAAGCAGGTATATGATCGTATAAATAGAAAAGAAATGTACCGTGCTCTGAAAGAATTAAAAATTCACAAAAAAATGATTAGCTTGATTAAAATGACTTTGACAAAAACAAAAAGTGAAGTAGTGTGAAAAGACGTCTCAGCGGACTTCGAAATCAAACAAGGACTCAGCAGGCAAGGTGACCCGATGTCAACCACGTTGTTCAATCTTGTTCTTGAAGTAATAATGAGGAATTGCAGCAAAAAAATGGTAGAAACCGATTTAAAAATGAACATCAATGTATTGCTTTCGCGGATGATCTAACAATATTAGCAAAATCAAAGAAAGAATTGAAAAAAATTGTGAAAAAGATAGAAAAATAAGCAAATAGGTTTGGCCTGAAGATAAATGAAAAGAAAACGAAATACATGATAATGGGGGATACACAGCAAAACAATGAACAGTTTATAAAAATACAAGAGGAGAAAGATTACATATACAGTTTTGACAGAGTGGAAGAGTTTACCTATCTTGGTGTGAAAGTAAAGGAAAATGGACATGAAGATAAAGAAATAGAATCCACAATTACAAAAGGCAACCAGAAATACGGAATGCTGAGATCCCTAATGAAGTCTAAGTATGTTTCAAGAAAAACAAAAGAAAGAATTTACAAGACAGTGATTAGAGCTACGGTTGTATATTTATGGAGCTGAATTATGGGTTTTGAGAAATGCAGATGAAGAAAGATTAGAAAGATGGGAGAGGAAAATTCTCCGATCAATTTACGGAGGCATAAATACACAAATGGGATGGAGAAGAAGGACGAACAAAGAGTTAGAAGAGCTGTATCCGGAATCAAAAATCACCGCTATAATAAAAGCGCATAGAATAAGATGGCTGGGACATGTGCAAATATTGGAAAATCATAAAATGACCAGGATGATTTTGAACAGGAAACCAGTCGAGAAAAAAGGAAAAGAAGACCTCGTAAAAGATGGGTTGGCAGCGTCCAAGCAGATTTACGTGAATTAAAAATAGATAACTGGAGAAACAAGGTACTAGACAGAGGTGAATGGAGAGGGGTGGTAAGAAGAGCGCAAGAGAAATTTTAACACAAGAATTTGCCATGAACTGTAAAATGATAACTATATATATTTACTTATATAATGTATTTTTTAAATAAACAAATATTGTATATTGTATGTATAGAAAAAAAAAATAGTGTATTTCACGCCCAAGGCCTACGTAGCCTGTTGAGCAAAATAAATAAATAAACTTTAAAGTACAATTACCGTTTTTTACCTGCAAAAACTGTTCCTCTTGCATAAATTTCCATACAAATGGTTTCATATGAGCAAATATGGTGTCATCTATTAATTGGATAATTTCAAGGGGATATTCCAACATTGAAAATATATGGGGAGTAAAACTAAAAATTTTAAAATATAATTATTATAAACTAATATTATTACACATGAGTTATCTTCATTAGTTAATTAAGGGGGAAAATAGGTTTAGAGGTTTCAAAATATCAAATTTTTGGAACTAGCATGAATCGATAGTATTACTATTCGAGAATGTGTTCTGAAACTTTCAAAGCAAAATTCGAAGTCCTTCGCAAGTTATGAGAATTATACGAAGCGCGCTCGCGTAGAGCGCAATCTATGAGATTTTTTTCAAACGCGTTTTCTCGAAAAGACTTTTTTTCGGATTGCGTGACGTCTAGCTCAAAAAATAATGAACCAATTTTAAAAAACCAAAGTGATTATTGTTCGTTATTAAATTGTCTTCGATATGAACTTCCAATCGGAATAAAAACTGGGTTTTAAGTACATTTTTAAGGGCAAATAACTGAAAAAATTAAATTGATGTTTTTTTTTCAAACTTGCGTAGTTTTTCAAATTTTTGATTTTTTAGCCGATTTGAGGTTCATATCGAAGAGAAACTTGTAATAAACGTAAAAATGTTTGGATTTTTGATTTTAGGCGGAAATTACGACCTCTACATGTCGCGCAAGCGTGCGGCGAACGTCCACGGGTTGCGGCCTACAACTGCTCTATTTTTAAATATAATAACTTAAAAAAATTTGGACATATACTTTAGAATATGTATAAACTGATCCCAAAGTTGCAAAAAAAATTTTTGTTCTACTTAAAAAAAATTCTCAAAAAAAAAACATGAAAAATCGGGCTCCTAAACCTATTTCCCCCGTTAAAATATGGATAATGATAGTAATTATCCACCTCCAAATACTTAGGAGTGACAATTGCAAAGTTTGGGATGGACAAAGTAGAAGAAAGAATTCGAAAAGGAAATCAGTCGTATGAATAGTAGAAATTTACCGAGAAGCAAAAATACAAAAATTAATTTGTACATAACCTTAATTAGACAATACAATACGTATGCTATGGTAACAGCAACGATAAATAAAAAAGAGAAAGGCAGTTTATTAAAATTTAAAAGAAAACTAATGAGAGTAATAGTAGACTCAAACATAACAAGAGAAGGTGAAAAAGACTTAAAAGAACAAGAAAATAGAAAACTAACTAAAGACAGAAAACATAGTAAGATATATTAACTCCGCCAAGAATGGATCTGACATATACTGAGAAGACATGCTTCGAAAAATAACCGATTTGACTCCAATAGTCATGAAGGGTTATAGATTAGACAGCTCAATGCAATAACCTAAAACGCCACGAAAACACATAGCAAACTAAACATAGTTTCATAAGTCACCCGCAAACAGTGACCAAAATAAATGAAATTGTGCGCGGAGATCGTCGTATGAGCATTCGGATGATTGCTGAGACTGTTAACGCAGATAAAGAAACTGTCAGAAAAATTTTACATGACAAATCGAACATGAAGAAAGTCTGTGCGAAGTTAGTCCCAAAAAATTTGACCCCTGACCAAAAGCTCGTCCCTCAACAGATCGCTATCTGTGAAGCGATATTTAGCCGCTAGAGGCATTCCAGTGCTCGAACACCCGCCGTATGGGCCATTCCACGAACATACGCCTGTCTTGGATTCCTTCGACAACGAATATTTTACTGTGCAACATAAGAAGTACGAAAGTAAATGGCGCTAATAATTATTCCAATAAACAACAATGTAATTTGCAATTTACTTTCGTTCTTCTTATTTTGCATAGTAAAATATTCGTTGTCGAAGTAATCCAGGCGTATGTTCGTGGAATAGGGTATACCCGCCTGATGCACCACCCTGTGACTTTTTCCTGTTTTCGAAGATCAAGTCTGCCTTAAAAGGAATCCGGTTCGAGCCGATGGAAGAGGTGAAGCGAAAAACGGCGGAGCTCCTAAAAGCTCTAACAAAAGAAGACTTCCAGCATTGCTTTGACCAATGGAAAAAACGAATGGAACGGTGTGTGGCGAGGGAAGGGGAATATATTGAAGGACAGCATTCGATTGTAAAATAATTTTTAAAATAAAACTCTTTTTCATAAGCAGTCTCGTTATTTAATAGCCAGACCTCGTATATGTGTTTTAACATACGACATGCGATATGTGAAGAAGCCATGGCTTAATGTCTTATCATACACTAAGATGAAATTATTTCATATCTTCTAGTGCGACAGGAACAAAGTGTTCAAAGAAAGAAAGAAAGAAAGTCTGCGCAAAGTACCTCTCGCTATCCACGTAGACACCAAATCCGTACTTACTCTCAAGGAAATTCTACCCCAAAACATCACAGAGCCTCCGTTAAACAATTTCGTCTTTATTATGTTGCGATGTGCATACCGCTCACTTGGTCGATAAATAACTCTTAAGGTGTCGACCAAAATTGTTAACGTTATATGCCTTTCCGTTTTTAAAGAATTGTTAACTGTTTTTTTTATTGTTAATTTCTTTTTGTCTCAGTTAAAACACGTCATGTTGGAGAATAAAAGCGTATATTTTCTTTGTTTCTAAAGATATCAGAGATATTCAAAAAACAAAATGTTCACAAAACATAGGACTACAATACCATTTCGATGTATAATGTATACCCATACTTATGCCTCGTCATCCCTACAATATGTCTCAAACTTAACATAAGAAAAACATTTTGTTTTTTCCACCCGGTATATCTCCAAAAAAGAAGATTTTGACCAACTGTATAAATACCAAAGAAATATCTAAAAAAATAAAAAAAAATAGCGGAATGCGTTCACGAAAAAATCAACTATGACAATGATCATACATTTGAGGTGATGCCTAACTTTTGAAACTGTGTGTATAATGAGCAAAGGGGAATAATCTACCCCAAAAAAATAGGACTATTACATCATGATCATAAAGATTTAGATTAAGAGCTATTATAATGATATCCATATTATCTAGTATGTACTCTAGCTTCTTGTTCGTAGTAAAGATTGTTTATTATTCAGATAATAATGAATAATCGTTGGATGCGATCGGAAGCCTTTGTCAGGTCTATAAAACATAGATATGCTGGTTTATTGTACTCAATGGCCTTTTCTGTGATTTGTCTCAGTACAAATACGGCGTCTACGCAGGATCTTCCGGATCTGAATCCGTTGTTCATCTGATAAAGCTATTAGTTTATTGATTTTGTTGGGTAGGACTTTTGTGGTTAGCTTAAGTGCGGTGTTCAGTAGATTTATACCTCTATAGTTGTTGGGGTCTTCTTTGTCTCCTTTCTTGAACATTGGTATCATTATGCTGTGTGCTTTGCATCTTTTGTTGCCTTTCATAAAGTTCTCAGTAGAATTCTTCGACTGTTGTAAGAATTTCATTTCCGTTAGGTTTTTCTATTTAGCTTTCTTCTCATAACTTGCATTGTTCTATTTTTTTTCGAATTTCTATATCTACTCTTGATTGTAGTTATGAATAAAAACAGACTGTACGACTTGTACACACTTCTATATAAATCAAACCGGCAACTGGTAAAAAACTGATAGTGTGTAAAAACTTTATTAAAATTCAACTAAGTACTTTCAGCATATCAAAATGTCATCATCAGAGCTATCCTATAAAAAAAACTAAGTTTAAATGACTTATTCATAAAAAATAAGGTGTAAAAACTTACGTCTCATAGGTATAAATACCTCAAATGAAGAGTAATCAACTTCGAACTTTGTTTCCGTCCTCATCATTGCAAAATTGTCAGTAACAGCTGTTAAATGTAAAATGGTAGCCATTATTTAGAACTCACATTAAATGTGATAATTATATACAGTCGGAAAAATGAAAGAATACCCATGAACGATCACATCAATCACTTATTTTGTATTTGCTGTCTTTTTCTATAAATAAACGTTTGTTATAGAAAAACACAGCAAATACAAAATAAGTGATTGATCGTTCATGGGTATTCTTTCATTTTTCCGACTGTATTTTAAGAGGAAACAGTAGCGAAAACGCGTTCCAAGATTGCGGCTGTAATTTTGAATATTTTTTCGAGATATTTGACACACTTATTCGTAATATAATAAAGAATGGCGGTACAGAGCCCAATTTGAAAAATATATTAATATGTGGAAATTACTCTCTAATTAAATACAATATTAAAAAAACGAGCCTGTACCGCCATTAAGAAGAACAAAAAAATACACTTTCTTCAAATAAACTTTTTTATCCGATGCCTAGATTTTGTGTCATTTTGGAACTACTAAAATTTCTTATTTCATTAGTAGTTCCAAAATGACACAAAATCTAGGCATCGGATAAAAAAGTATATTTGAAGAAAGTGTATTTTTTGTTCTTCTTAATGGCGGTACATTCTCGTTTTTTTTAATATTGTACTTAATTAGAGAGTAATTTCCACATATTAATATATTTTTCAAATTGGGCTCTGTACCGCCATTCTTTATTATATTACGAATACGTGTGCCAAATATCTCGAAAAAATATTTAAAATTACAGCCGCAATCTTGGAACGCGTTTTGGCTACCTATTGATCCTTAAGGATTTTTACTCATGATCAGTGGTTGATCCCTGGGTCAATTTTAAATTTTGTAATGTGTTGTTCAACGATTACTCTTCATTTGAGGTATTTATACCTATGAGACGTAAGTTTTTACACCTTATTTTTTATGAATAAGTCATTTAAACTTAGTCTTTTTTATAGGATAGCTCTGATAATGGCATTTTGATATGCTGAAAGTACTTAGCTGAATTTTAATAAAGTTTTTACACACTATCAGTTTTTTTGAAAACATACACCAGTTGCCGGTTTGATTTACTTTATTGTAGCGTCTAATATCATTCCGAATACTTCTGGAGATATCTTTGTTTATAGAACTTATTTCTTGATCTTGACTCTGTTCGTCGTTCCATTTATGCTTTGGTGTGGGAGCGAATTTTATTCTGTTTACCGCGGTTTGACCAGTGTTTCTTTGTTACCTATATTAGTGTTTCTGATACTGTCTTGTTCAACTTTTTAAGGTCTGTTATCTCTGTATTTTCTAGTCCTTCAGTTGCAAGTAGTACAAACTGCCGCAATGTTAATAATGCTTAAGTCAAAATCCTAGCCAGTTCTCATTAAGAGCACACAGTAGCGATCAACAGGTAGCAACAAACGGTCCAAGATTGCGACGGTTCTGCGAACTTTCAAAATTGAGGCAACAGTGCGTCGGTAATTCTACACTGACAGTGACGTTTATACTATTAAAAACAATAATTGTTATACACCTAGGCGCGAAATGTTGCCAAGTCAGTGACGTTCGATTTCTTGTTATAAAAAAATCGATTTTTAGTAGTTCCAATGTGACATAAAATCTAGGCACGGAATAAAAAAGTTTATTTGAAGAAAGTGTATTTTTAGTCTTTCTTAATGGCGGTACAGGCTCCTTTTTCAATATTTTATTTAGTTATAGAGTAATTTCCACATACCAACAGTTTTCTAAAATTGGGCTCTGTACCGCCATTCTTTATTATATTACGAATATGTGTGCCAAATATCTCGGCAAAATATTCAAAATTAGAGCCGCAATCTTGGAACGCGTTTGTTGCTACCTGTTGATCGCTAGTGTTTGCTCTTAAGAACTGCAATACAATACCAATGACGATATTAACGTAAAAACATTTCTTATTACCTGTAGATAGAGCAGCAGAATTCCATGATCATGTCGACATTTTTTTCTTTAGAATCCCAAAATATATCTAATAATTTTAGAATCACTTTGACCAAAAACCCTGTTAACTGTACGATTTGCGGTGTCTTTATGTTTTCCTAAAATAAAATAATAGCGTAAACCAACTCATTTTTAAATTTATTAGATTGTGCAATATATTAAAAGTGGATTATAAAGTATTAATTTCGAAATTCTAAACATCCGGTTAGGATACTCAATACTCACAACACGTTTAGAAATCTGCAGATAGCGTAAAACTTAGCTAATGATCAGTTGAGGACTAAACCGATAACAAATCTGAAAAGTGAATGAAGATAAAGATTAATGACACCATCAAATGGAGAGGAAAATGGATCCATCAATGTACCTTGGCATCTACCCAAACAAAAAACAACATTTCAAGAAAACGTGGAGTAAACCACAATTTAAAAAAGAATAAAGTTTGAAAGAGGCTACTCATAAATACTAAGATAAATACCCAGTATTACGCGATATGGACTCTTCTACAGCAGGAACCAATTAGTGAATTGTAAAAGAAAGCTATAAGACAGATATATAACATCCGGCCAAGCTTCAACCATCGAAATATATCCAACTAGTAAAATTTACAAGCTTAACAATAGCACCGAATCGCATACAGAATTAATTTACTAGATTAAATAACCCAAGAGCTAAAGAAAGATGGTGATGTAGTTATAACATTCTGACACTTTAATATATACTCAGATGCAAAAAAAACGCAACGGAGAAAATTTTGGTCAAATTCAATTTCAATTTTTTTTGAGCCCTATTTTGATGATTTTTTTAACACACTGTGTATAAATTTATAAATTTTAATTTGGTATAGTCAGTTTTTTGATAACATTTTATATTTGATTTATTGTAAGGGGTTAATTAAAACGTGGTTTTTTTTATCCTAACTCTGAAACGGGTCTACCCCAAAATCCCGACAGCCACAATCCCAACGGCCAAAATCCCGACAAGCCAGAATCCCGACAGGTTTGATAAGTTTATTTTTAACATATTATAATTACATTTATTTCTTGTTTTTTGTTTATGGACATCCGTTTTTTATTTTTTGTTACTAAACTAAAGTATTTTGTATTAAAAGTATTAAACAAAAGTCGGAATTTTTACTTATGCGAGGATTGTTGCATGTCGGGATTTTGGCCTGTCGGGATTCTGGCGTGTCGGGATTCTGGCGTGTCGATGTTTTGGCCGTCGGCATTTTGGCTGTCGGGATTTTGGCTGTCGGGATTTTGGGCGGTACCGCTTTGAAACATCCTGTGGAATAATTTCCGTTTGCGAATTTTCGTAAAACCTTATTGTTCGGTCGCAACCATGTCTCCTAAGCATTGTGTTTTTTGTTTCATGTCAAAATATGGTTTGGTTCATTTTTTAGAGCCAAATGAATTTGCCACCCACAATTTATGACTTTTTTAATTATGATTATTTTGGAGTTATTTTGTAATACGACGAGGTGGCTTTGGTGACTGTTGTCATTATGTCATATTGACACTATGACACCTATGATTGATCATGGTTCTTAGTGTCGAAGATTGTGCGAAAGCCGTTGCTCTGGTTGAAGATGGGCGAAATTATGAATATGTGGCTAGAGTACTACACACTCATCGCTCTACCATTCAAAGGGTAGTGGAACGTTTTATACGAACTGGAACAAACAAGCGTAAAGCGGGAAGTGGCAATAATGTAAGTGTATTTACAGTTCGTCAAAGATTACATGAATTTGGTTTGTAAAGTTGCAGACCAGCAACTGGGCCCAAATTACTTCCACGGGAGAGAGTGGCTAGACTACAATTTTCCAGGGAACATTTACATTGGAATTTAGGACAACAGAGCAATGTTCTTTTTACGGAGGAATCGAGATACTGTTTTCAATCATCAGATGGGAGAGAACGAGTATGGCGTCGAGCTGGACAGAGATTTGCCCCTCCATGGCTAACGCCATGGAGGGAGTTCGGTGATGGTGTGGGCAGGAATATCCCGAGAGGCGCACACTGCATTGGTATTTACTGAGGGTTCGTTGACTGCACACCGGTATAGTATATTGAGGAAATTTTAGCGAATCACATAGTACCCATTTCTCAATTTTCGATGATTTTCTATTAATGCAAGATAATGCGCGACCTCACTCTGCAATGTGTGTCACGCAATATTTAGGGGAAGTTGGTATTAATAAAATGAACTGGCCACCGTGTTAGCCAGATCTGAACCCAATAGAGCACGTTTGGGGCATGCTTGGTAGAAATATTAGAGGTCGCGAAATCGCACCAGCTTCAATTAACGAACTCCGCTTGGCTCTAGAAGAGGAATGGCAAAACATCCAGCAAGATAATATTCGCAACCTCATAGACAGCATGAGCCGACGTGTACATGCAGTTATAGAGGCTTGGGGAGGCAATACAAAGTAGTAAGTTATTTTTAAGTAGTTTTTCTTTGTTATTTGCGTACTTTGGTTAAGTTACATTTAAGTTGTTTTTTTATGTTTTGTTATTGTTATCATTGTTTATTAAAACAAAGATCATGTCGTTGCTTTTAATCATTACTTAAATACAGTGCTTCTGGGATGTCGATATGACATTCCTTCGATATCAGTTACCAAAGCCCCCATCGTCGTAAAAGATAATGTTAATAATAGGAAAAGTCGTAAATTGTGGGTGGCAAAGTCATTTTGCTCCTAAAAATGAACCAATCCATATTTTCACATGAAACAAAAAATATAATATTTAAAAGACATGGTTGCAACTGAAAAGCAAGGTTTTACGAAAATCCGCTAACGGAATTATTCCACAGGATGTTTCAAAATTAGGATAAAAAAACCACCTTTCGATTAACCCCGTATAATAAGTCAAATACAAAATTTTATTAAAAAACTCACTATACCAAATTAAAATTTATAAATTTTTAGACAGTGTGCTAAAAAAATCATCAAAATAGGGCTAAAAATAAAAACTGAAATATTTTGAATTTGATCAAAATTTTCTCCGTTGCGTTTTTTGGCATCTGAGTGTATTATAAGGCCGATGGCAAAATCATGTAACGCAGAGCAGAAGCGGCGATACTATAAATAAACATACAAAAGACAAAACAACACAAGAAGAAACAGAAATCAAATGAGAGTAGAAAATGATATTGAAAGAGTGAGAAGTACTCGCATATCATTAAATACACAGGAAATAGAAAAGGCAGAAATTCAAAAAGAATAATAGAGAACAGCAAATTATATTTCCGACTCGGTCATATATTCCGCTCCAAAAAGTTAAAAAAAATTAAGAAAGATCTTTGAACCGATCAACGAAAATTGGATACGGAGATCTACACTCATCGGCACAAAATTCCGCCACTAAAAATTTTTGATAAGTTTGACAACGGGGTTTAAATGGGGTAGTGATGTGCATCATAAGGTGTTGCTTCCAGATAACACCTCTAGCCTCTCCTACTCAATTCCTATCCTCACCTCCGAGAAGTGTGATCCGGATCACACGGGTGAACCCCGGTAAACCTCAGCAACCCTACTGGAGACTGGGTAACCAACCCCAGTGGAAGGTGGGGTCAGGGCTGACGAGGAAGGGAGAAATGGTCCTCCGAAAAGGGGGTTGGGCATGGGGCTAACTCCCTTATCCCGAAAAAACCTATTGTTACGGAATCTCAAGATAAAAAAGCCGGACTGAATTCAAGACGACGACCCAGGCACCGAACTAAGGACAATGATTTAAAGATTAGTACTTGGAATGTAAGAACGCTGTATAGGACAGCGGGACTGAAGCTGCTCCAAGATCAACTACTAAAATATAGAATAGACATTGCAGCTACTCAAGAAATGAGATGGACAGGAACCGGCATCATGCAGAAAAAAGAACATGATATCTATTACAGCTGCAACCCGAACCGACATGAGTTCGGAACTGCGTTACTAGTATCAAAGAAAATAAAAAAATTTATTATTGGTTTTAAAGCCATAAATGATCGGTTATGCATCCTTCGAATAAAAGGAAAAATTTTCAACATATGCCTGATCAATGTGCACGCGCCAACCGAGGAAAAAGACGAAGAAATTAAAGATTTATTCTACGAAGACCTCAAAAGAGCATATGATAACTGTGCCAAAAACGGCATTAAAATAATCATTGGAGACATGAACGCCCAGATAGGAAAGGAGATATGCTACCAAGATTATATTGGTAAACACAGCCTCCACGAAGTTACTAATGACAATGGCTTAAGACTTATTAGTATGGCAGCTTCCAAAGACTTAATTGTGGGAAGTACATGTTTTAATCATAAGAATATCCATAAAGCAACTTGGATATCACCAAATGGACACACCACAAATCAAATTGACCATGTTATAATTGACAGAAGCCATTTTACAAACCTAATGGACGTCAGAAGTTACAGAGGCGCAAATATTGACTCAGACCATTTCATGGTAAGGGCCAAGTTACGACAAAGAATTTCCAATGCCAAGAAAGAAAGGGGCACTAGACAAGTAAAATATAATTTACATATGCTAAAAAATGAAAACAGAGAAACAGTTCCAGTCACATATAAAAGAAACCCTAGAACACACCTGGGCAGTCGACCAGTCAAGCACGGAAATGTGGAACAACTGCAAGGAGGCTCTGAAATTAGCAGCCGAAAGCACATTAGGAATATCCCGAACCCAAGAAAGAAACGACTGGTTCGACCAAGACTGCAAAAAAATAACAGATGAGAAGAACGAGGCATTTAGGACCATGCAACAACGGAAAACTAGGACAACAATAAATAGATACAAAAACTTAAGGAGAGAGGAAAAACGCATACACCGAAAAAAGAAACGAGACTCGGAAAATGACATATTAGAACGGCTCGAAAGCCATATGAGTCACGGAAAAACAAGAAAGTTCTATCATCAAATAAATATTATTAGAAAAGAATTCAAACCGAGAATCAACTATTGTAATGATAAGGAAGGTAACTTACTTACCAACAAAGAGGATATCCTGTTACGATGGGTAGAGCACTTTCGAGAGTTACTGGAAGGGGAACCTACTAACAATATAGAACTGGAATACCGAAATGCGGAACTCGTGGAACCCCCCTCGGTAGAAGAAGTGAAAATATCTATAGAAAAACTAAGAAACCACAAATCTCCAAGCAGCGATGGCATCCCAGCAGAGTTATTTAAGCACGGTGGAGAGCAGCTCACCAAGGTGATGCGAGAAATTGTTTGTAAAATTTGGTCTGAGGAGCAAATGCCTGAAGAATGGAACTTAGGCTTAATATGCCCGTTACACAAAAAGGGAAACCAACTGGAATGCAATAATTACCGCGGAATAACTCTCCTAAATACAGCATACAAGATACTGTCAAACATTTTGCACGAGAGATTGAAGTCTTATACCGAAACGTTTCTAGGAGAATACCAGGCAGGATTCAGGCATGGACGTTCAACCATTAACCAGATCTTTACACTACGACAGATCCTGGAAAAAGCGCAAGAGTTTAACATAGATATGTACCATATTTTTGTCGATTTTAAAGCTGCTTATGACAGTGTATTATGACCAAGTCTCTACAACGCTATGAATGAGTTAGGAATCCCAAAAAAATTCATATGTATGATAAAAGTGACAATGGCGAAGATGATATCAGCAGTAAAAATTCAAAACGACTCGTCAACCCCGTTTGAAATACATAGGGGGTTAAGGCAGGGAGATGCGCTGGCGTGTCAACTTTTTAATGTAGCATTAGAAAAAGTCGTACGAGACGCTAATATAGATAGCAGGGGAACAATATTCAATAGATCTGTCCAAATTCTAGCATATGCAGACGACGTGGACATTATAACAAGAACCAGAGCGAGAACTGCGGAAATCCTAACCGAGCTAGTAGCAGCAGCAGAACGAATGGTGTTACATATAAATCGAAATAAAACAAAATTCATGGCGACTAACACAAACACAAGAGCTGGAAATGTTGAAGCAGATCTAATCATCAATGACCAAAACTTCGAAGCGGTCAAAGAGTTCATATATCTAGGGACATGGTTAACCCCAATAATAACACATCAGATGAAATAAAAAGACGAATAATAATTGCAAACAGGTGTCATAGTCTATCAAAGTACTTAGCTAACAAACGTATGTCTCAAAAAACTCGTATAAGGCTGTATAGAACATTGATAGCCCCCGTTCTCACATATGGATCAGAGGCATGGACGCTAACTAAAACAGATGAATCCGCTCTGTCGATTTTTGAAAGAAAGTTTTTGAAAGTTTGACAATTTATAACTTCATTATTTGTACTCCGATTTTCAAGATTCTTGCATCAGTTTGTAGGTACATCTAAATTAGTAGCGTTGTATTTTCTCCTAACTTTAAAATATTCTGTAGAAAAATTGAAGAGCTGATTTTGTTTCATAGTCTTTTCGTATTATCCCGGAGGAATCACTAACATTTGAAATTATCCAAATACCTATCTCTTTTCTTGTAAGAGCTGCGTAATTTTTTGTAAATAAAAACACTGATTGACTCATAAACATACATACAGTCGGAAAAATGAAAGAATACCCATGAACGATCACATCAATCACATATTATTCAGATTATTAATAATCTATCTCTCTCATTTGTTATTTATTAAAAAAACAGCAAATACAAAATATGTGATTGATGTGATCGGTCATGGGTATTCTTTCATTTTTCCGACTGTATATGGCTTATAAACAAATAGAGGTTGGATTAATAAGATTAGAATGGCCAGCATGCAGTCCAGATCTCAATCCTATCAAGCATATATGGGATGAATTGAAAATAGCTATTCACCATCATCCTAGGTCTCCAGAAAATTTGGTACAGTTATGGCCCTTGGTAGAGGAATATCGGGCTATTCCCCAGGCAAGGATAACGCATCTTATTTATTAGATTTCAAACAGATTGCCAGCAGTCGTTGCTGCGAGAGATGGACATACCCGCTATTGAATTGTTGTGTTGTTAATTTTGTTTTTTGTTGTTAATTTTAGTGCGTTTGATAATTTTAATATAAACCCTTCATATCAGTGTGTTTATTTACAGCTTTTACAAGAAAAGAGATATTCGGATAATTCAAAAAACAAAATTTTAGGAATGCCTCCGAGATAATACGAAAGGGATACGAAACAACATCACCCTTCAATTTTTCCACAGAACTTTCAAATGTGGAGCTATTTTCTTGTGGCATTTTTATAATAAGTTACTTTTAATTGAAAATAAGCCACAAGTTTCCCAAAGAAATCATTTTATTAACGTTTCGAAACCCAAATCGGGTTTCGTTGTCAAAATACAAAATACTACTAAAATAAACAAAAATGGTGGTGCTAAGTAAAAAAATTCTTCTAATAATTTATTTAATCTGACTCATTTATATTGGCAATTCAGACGTATATTATACATTTTAAAGTAGAAGACTTTAAAATGATATCGCCAATATTTATGAGTTGGGTTTCTGGGACGACTTTACTAAAAGATTATTCATTGGATTATTCATTGGAAATCAATCCCAACTCAAGAATATCCGTCACAAAAAAATCATAGCATGTGATCTGTCTTTAAAAAGACAACCAAATGCAACGATGACAGTAAAATTCTCACGTTAGAGATTCCATAGTAAATCACGAGGGAAAACCAGGAAAAAAACCTCGCGATACTATCCCGACATCGTAAGTAGTTGGTCTTACATTTATTTACTTTTCATAAAACTAATACCAAATTCTGACTTTAATATGTTTAAATTATAAATAATATTAATAATACATAGATATACAATAAGTAATACTAAAATATAAAATTTGTACTAATTGGATATGTTATTGACTGACTAATCGTGGTATTTTCTTTCTATTGACTTCCTCTTTCAGTATGGGTAACCACATCTTACTGCATTCTACCGAGGAATTTGCGACACAATTGGTTTCATTTAGCATAATTAGAGCCCCTTCTTTGATTTTTCTCTTTTTACTATCTGATTCTTTCACGACTATACTTGAATTTCTCAACTAAACTCTATGTTCATTATCCCATGCATGTTGACATATTTGAGATCTATCAAATTTTCTATTTTTAATATAAGACTGATGTTCACTTATTCTAACGTTTAATGGTCTTGATGTTTCACCTAAATAAAATTGTTCGCATTCACAAGGTATTTTATAAATACAATTCTTTGTTCTTTCTTGTTCACTGTTAGGTTTAGTTTTAGATAGAATAGATCTCAATGTGTTTGTTGTTTTGAATGTTGTTGCAATGTTGAATTTATTTCCTATTGTTTTAAGTTTCTCGGATAGTCCTTTTATATATGGTATTGATATTTTCCTCGTATTATTTCTTGTGGATGTTATAGGATCCCGTTCTACGTTGTTCTGTTCTATTCGATCCAGTCTTGACAATTCCTTATTTATAAATTGTTGTTCTGTTTATAAATAAGGAATTGTCAAGACTGGATCGAATAGAACAGAACAACGTAGAACGGGATCCTATAACATCCACAAGAAATAATACGAGGAAAATATCAATACCATATATAAAAGGACTATTCGAGAAACTTAAAACAATAGGAAATAAATTCAACATTTCAACAACATTCAAAACAACAAACACATTGAGATCGGGTGGGTTTTGATTGCGCGCAGCGGTCAAATACCTCCTGGGGTACTGAAATTTACCTTTAAGAGGGTTGCTGTGATTGCGCGCAACGGAAGGATTAAGGCAGGTAAACAAAACGGTATATTGTGATTGCGCGCAGCGGTCAAATACCTCCTGGGGTACTCTACACTATAAAGGCCGCGTCTCACCATCAAATAATTTGATCAAACAGTTTGAGCAAACTTGACGTACTTGAGGAAGTACGTCAAAGTGACGTCACAATTGCAGTTTTTTTGAAATTCTAAAAATCTGTGCTCTCACTATCAGTCTAGTTTGATCAAATTTTTTGTATTGAGTTGTCTTAACTTGTTTGTACTTTATTTAAAATTAAAATTTTTCATTATTATCCACAATGAACACTCAGGATGTGACGTCACTAACTGTCACTTTCAGTTTGCTCAAACCAGTTTGATCAAATTATTTGATGGTGGGACGCGGTCTTAATACCCGAAAGTTAGGTTTGTACCGAAGGGTTAGGTCTTCCTCCTTTGAAAATTGTACTGTATAATATGTCATATATATAAAATATTAATTTTTTAATTAATTAATCAATATTATAATAGGGTATCCTCGTCTAATAAAGATTTCATAGATATACCTATGTTATTTTATTCATTCTTTCAAGTACCTAAACCTAATACATTTACATTACATTGGTTATTTTTGTATCACAAATAAAATAAATATTTAACTTTAAAGAGACACACAGTATTTAATACATATTATACCTTCATATTAAAAAATGTTTTATTTGTTTATGATCATATTAAACTGTAAAAATTATACATCAAAGTATGTAAAAAAGATTTTATTGACAATCACAATCAATAAATTTCTAAACATGAAGCATGTGAATCTTTTCATAGCCATTTTAACAAAAGATTTTATTTTCCGCATCCTAATATTTTTGTATTTTTAAATGAATTAAAAAATGTTCAAGTAGGATCTTATGTGCAATTAAATAGCTTACATTTACAAAAAAAAATTAAAAATATTAATTATGAAAGAACATTAAAATATGTAACAAATTTGATAGAGAAATTTAAAAATAAAGAAATATCCAGAATAGAATTTGTTAAAACTATATGTTATAAGGCATGTTCAAATTAAATGTCTACATATGTACATTATTTAATACAATAAATATTAATTATAAAAGAAACACTATTTAGTTTTTTTTATCACAACTATTTCAATGTAGTATTCACTTGTTATTATCTTAATTTTTTAAAATTAGCAAAATTTCCGTTCAAAACGAATAAGAAGTAAATAAAACTTCCGTTTACTATAATTTACTACTTTGCGAGCAATCACAGCATACCTTTTTAAAGACGTGCGCGCAATTGCACCATTGGCTTAGACACCCTGTTGAGAACCCTGACCGCTGCGCGCAATTGCAGTCTGCCCTTGAGATCTATTCTATCTAAAACTAAACCTAACAGTGAACAAGAAAGAACAAAGAATTGTATTTATAAAATACCTTGTGAATGCGAACAATTTTATTTAGGTGAAACATCAAGACCATTAAACGTTAGAATAAGTGAACATCAGTCTTATATTAAAAATAGAGAATTTAATAGATCTCAAATATGTCAACATGCATGGGATAATGAACATAGAATTCAGTGGAGAGATTCAAGTATAGTCCTGAAAGAATCAGATAGTAAAAAGAGAAAAATCAAAGAAGCGGTTCTAATTATGCTAAATGAAACCAATTGTGTCGCAAATTCCTCGGTAGAATGCAGTAAGATGTGGTTACCCATACTGAAAGAGGGAGTCAATAGAAAGAAAATACCACGATTAGTCAGTCAATAACATATCGAATTAGTACAAATTTTATATTTTAGTATTACTTATTGTATATCTATGTATTATTAATATTATTTATAATTTAAACATATTAAAGTCAGAATTTGGTATTAGTTTTATGAAAAGTAAATAAATGTAAGACCAACTACTTACGATGTCGGGATAGTATCGCGAGGTTTTTTTCCTGGTTTTCCCTCGTGATTTACTATGGAATCTCTAACGCGAGAATTTTACTGTCATCGTTGCATTTGGTTGTCTTTTTAAAGACAGATCACATGCTATGATTTTTTTGTGACGGATATTCTTGAGTTAGGAATGATTTCATGTAATCGAATGAACTATCTTTTAGTAAAGTCGTCCCAGGAACGCAACTCATAAATATTGACGATATCATTTTAAAGTCTTCTACTTTAAAATGTATAATATACGTCTGAATTTCCAATATAAATGAGTCAGATTAAGCAAATTATTAGAAGAATGTTTTACTTAGCAACAACATTTTTGTTTATTTTAGTAGTATTTTGTATTTTGACAACGAAACCCGATTTGGGTTTCGAAACGTTAACAAAATATTTTTTTTTGGTAAAATTGTGGCTTATTTCCCATTAAAAGTAATTTAGAACTTTCAAAATTAGGAAAAAATACAATGCTTCCATTCACCCCCGTATAACGCCATCTAAGCAACAATTGTTTGTTATCGGTATAATAACAAACGATATCAATACATGTACCTACAAACTGATGCAAGAATCTTGAAAATCGGACTACAAATAATAAAGTTATAAATTGTCAAACTTAATCAAAAATTTTTAGTGGCGGAATTTTATGCCGGTGAGTGTATAATAGATAGAACTATGAACTATTATAGATAGAGCTAAAATCTTTACAATCTGTTTAAAAAAATTTAATTTTAATTAATCATCTAGTGATGATATATCATCATATTTATATCAATCATATAGTTATGCATGATAGTTAAGTACAGATTAAAAAGAAGAGCCTGTGAAGGCATTTAAAATGACGGTCAGCAGGAAAAGGGAGAATGAATGTTTAAATTATCACAGTTAGATAAACATCAGAAGTTCGAGCAGGACAAGCGGCAATATTGAAGATACAAATTCTTCTTCTTAAGGTGCCGAGACCGCTTGCCGATCGTTGGCTCTCATGTTGCCCAGCATATTAACAATCATTGTTTTATTTACAGTTAGATAGAAATTACAGGACCACAAAGAACAATTCTTCAAGAGTTTTTTGCAATTATTTCACAGTATATATACAGGGTGAGTCATAAGGAATTGTGCTTACAGTTAGAATTGTGTAAACTCCTAAAGTACGGAGAACAAGATCTGACTAAACAACTATTAAAACTAATACAAAAAATAATAGAACAAAACAGAATACCAATAAGAATGGAGATCAAGCATCCTAATACCTCTCTTCAATAAAGGAGATAAGTCGGACCCGGAAAATTACAGAGGAATTAACTTATTAAACACAACATTAAAATTAACAACCAAAGTGATAACAAACAAATTGAATGAAGTTATAACATTAGCAGAAGAACAACAAGGTTTTAGGTCGGGAAGATCCTACACTAACGCTATATTTATAATGAGGCAAGTTCAAGAGAAATCGTTAGAATACAACAAACCGGCATATTTATGTTTCGTCGAACTTAAGAAAGCATTTGACAGGGTCAAATTAAAGGACGCCGTCCATTTGTTATACTCAAGAGAGGTACCTCTAAGAATATTTAAATCGATTGAAAACATTTACCAGAACAACACAATAAAAGTAAAAGTACAAGATGAACTAACTGACCCAATTGAAGCCGGCAATGGGCTAAGACAGGGGCATTCCTTGAGTCCTTTATTGTTCAACCTGATCATGGATGAAATAATAAAAAAAGTAAGAACTAAAAAAGGATACCAAATAGGAAAAAAACAACTTAAAATAATCTGCTATGCAGACGATGCAATACTAATCTCTCAAAGTGAAGATGATTTACAACGTATGCTGCACCAATTTAACATAACCATAAGAAAATTTAACATGTTAATTTCCCCAAAAAAGACAAAATGCATGGTTATAACAGCAAATCCAATAAGATGTAAATTGGAGCTGGAGGGTCAGATAATAGAAAGTATCTAGGCTTCACACTATCTAGCTACGGAAGGCTCGAAACAGAAGTGGAAGATCAAGTGAATAGAGCAAACAGAGCCGCAGGTTGCCTGAATGACACAATATGGAGAAATAAACATATCGGAAAAGAAATGAAAGGCAGAATTTACAAAACAGTCATCAGACCAATAATGACATAAGTGCCAGAAACACGACCCGACACGGAGAGGACAAAAAGATTGCTCGAAACAGCGGTGATGAAAACCCTCCGAAAAATCGATGGTAAGACTCTATGGGACAGAGCTAGAAGTACAGTGGAAGCCCGATAAGTCGGCCCCCGATAACCCGGAAGTCCGGCTAACCCGGACCGATTTTCATCTGATAAACATTTTGATTTTCAGTATTTTGTATTTTGACAACGACACACGGTTTGGGCGTCGAAATGTTAATAAAATTATTTTTCAATTTATTTGTGGCTTATTTCCCATCAAAATACATAGTTAATTATCAGATAAACATTTCAGCAATAAAAATGTATGTAATATAATATTTGAGAGATAATGTGTATTTGTGTAATTTGAACTATACGATAGTAAAAATGACTCATGGCACACGCCGAGCCGCGCCGGCAGAAACAACACACACCTGTCTGTAGTATTCCTTTATATATTTCAAACAGCATTGTTTAAAAAGACTAAAAGACTATTTAAAAAATTCTTTTTCTAACAATGGTCTTTAGTTTTCACTGTTCTTAAATAACATCACACCGATTGTGACTGTATTGTGTGTAGTACAGTCTTGTATATTGTTCGCTTCCGTTTGCTTACGTTTGTGTTTTTAGTAATTTAGATGTAGGTACTGTGCATATTTATATATATTTCATGTTACTTCAATTCTAACGGAGTTTATCTGTAAGTATACCGTATTTTATTAATTTTTGCCATATTCTCCGGCTAACCCGGATCGGCCGCGGTCCCGATTAATCCGAGTTATCGAGGTTCCACTGTACAGATATACGACGGAGATGCAAGGTGGACAACATTAATAATTGGGTAGGAAACAGAAGAATAGAATGGAATGACCACATAAGCCGAATGACAAGAAATAGAGTAGTACCAGAGTAAGACCACGAAAACGATGGAACGACAACTTACTACTAGAGGCACATTGAAAAAACAAACAGAGTCATGTCTGTACAAAAAGAAGAAGTTAGAATTATTAAAACAGTTATTACAGCTATACCAACTATAAAACAGTTAAACCAGTTATTTAAATCTCCAATGAAATCTTAGGAGCTTTGGCGATAGATGGCAAAAAGTTGTATAAATTAAAAATTGTTGAAATAATGGCTGAAAACAAAAATATTTTATTTTGTTTATTATCTCCCATTTTATTACAAAATCTCTAAATTTAGTTTGATTTTGAAAATACCTCGAAAAGGAAGATTTCTCTCAAAAAAACGTCACTTAAACTCAATAAATTCGACCGACCAATGTAGCTGTTAAACGACATTTGCACCGTGTCAACGATCAAACCTGCCTAATTTAAGTAATCGTAGTTTAATTACATGGTTTTCTGAATTTTTTCAATTTTCCGCGCAATTTTCTTAAATGTGCTTTCCGTAAAAACTTTATAAGTATAAAACTTACATAACAAATTGTAACCCTTTGTATCTTAATTATAAGTTTATTTGTACTTCTACCTATACTTACAGGGTCATTTAAGGAAGATAAATTATCATCAATGATCGAAGCTAGACAACCTATAGGTTTCCTCAAGTCCAATTGGTCTTTCAATATATCCAGAAATTTCTGAGCAATTCCTATATATCCTTTCCAATTTGTTGCTAGTAGCTTTAGGTTAAGGAAAAACAAATTCTGGCTAACTGTACATAAATTGTCTAAAACTATAAAATAAAAATATTATTCTCAATATTTATTTTAGAAATATCAAAACATACAATCGATCACGGTATTTTACAATCATAAATTACTAATGAAAAATGAATAAAAGAATTGAGATTGCAACATTATCTAATATCTAAGATAAATAAAATAATATGAATTAATCTGGTGCCGCATACTATGCAGAGTGTAGACCTAGTATAATACTTAAATTGGTGACGGTTTTGAACAAAAAACTGAAATTAATACTTCAAAATACTTCAAAAGATTCTTATAACTAATATTTGTTGATTTCCTTGGTAGAAGAAATGTATACCACTTACCACCTTCTCAAATGCCTCAAAAAATATGGGCCTGAAAGTAAACGAGGAGAAAACTAAGATGATGGCATCAACACCCAACAATAGAGCCAGAAACATCGGTCAGCAATTCACTGTTGATAACTCTACCTTTGAAGTGGTGGACAAATTCACATACTTAGGCTCCCTGATCACCAAGGAGAACGTCATGACGGAAGAAATCAAGCGAAGGATAATCCTAGCGAACAAATGCTATTTTGGACTGAGTAGACATATGAGAAGCAGAAACTTAAGCCAAAATAAAACAAAAATAACCATATACAAAACCCTTATACAACCAGTGTTGACATATGGATCGGAGACATGGACCAGGTCCAAGGCAGATGAAAACCTTCTGCTTATATTTGAACGAAGGATCCTGAGAGGAATATTCGGTGGCATATGTGAAAATGGTATTTGGAGGAGGAGGTACAACTACGAGGTATACCACAGATATAAACATATATTTGGTGGTAAAGACGTAGTATCTCTTATAAGAATAGGAAGACTAAGATGGGCAGGACATCTAGCAAGATCACAGCAAAACAACCCTCCTAGAAGAATCCTTATGTCACAATCTGTGGGAAGTAGAAATAGGGGTAGGCCAAAACTTAGATGGAAGGATGGTGTAGATGAGGATGGGAGAAAAATAGGCGCAGAAAACTGGCAACGGTTGGCAATGGATAGGACTGACTGGTATAATAGACTTGGGAAGGTCGAGGCTCTTTCATAGGGCTGTAGCACCATTGATGATGATGATGTTTTCCTTGGTGGATTATAATATTACTTAAGATAAAAGAAAATAAACCTAAATCATCATCAATTCTCAAGCTCTCTGCGTCATTTTACTCCATGCCTTACTTGCCTGTATTGTCCCGTTTATCCACTTCAGCTTTCATCTAACCCTCTTATTCCCATCGGCTGCACTTTTTATCACGATTCCGGGGCCCGAGCTACATGTCCTACCCACTGCGGACGGTTTCGCTTGATTACAGTGGTAATATCTTTTCCACCAAACGTATACTTGTAGATATTCTGCAGTTAAAAATTATACCTATACCTCCATATTCCGTTTTCACAGACCGCTCAGATTATTTTGCGTAGTACCTTTCTTTAAAAATCGATAGAGAGAATTCGTCTGTTAGGATTAGGGTCCATGGCTCTGATCCATATGTGGAACGGGGTTTATAAAGGGTGATTCATTTAGAGTTTGGAGGTACTTTTTTGGTGCGAATTTGATGGGAGATCGTGCAGGAATCGTATCACCTGACGCTGCGTTTTTGTTCAGTATTGTTTGGCATTTCATCCTGGAAAGACAGCCCGGCACAGCGTCTAGAAATTATTCAGCTGTACTACGAAAATAGGTGTTCTATGAGGAATGTGTTTCGTGCGCTTAGAGTAACTTAAGGTCATCATAATTTGTCTACCGAACGCACAATTCGCTATACCATCAGTAAGTTTGAAATTCAGTTTTCATTATTGGATAACACACCACCAAGTAGACCACATTCAGCACGTACCGAAGAGAGTATAGCGGCGGTAGCGGATAGTGAACGCGAGAATAATGAAGAATCGATTTGTCGCCGTTACCAACAGCTTGGCTTGTCGTATACGACAACTTATCGTATTTTACGTAAGGATATTGGTTTAATACAAAATTCAATTAGTGCAAGATCTGAAGCCGATCGACAGAGCCTATTTTACTTCAAATCAGGCCCGAGGCACTACACAATTTTCGGGCCCCTAAATATAATTTAATAATGATAATAGTAACTTTTTTAAATGTATTAATTATTTAATAGAAATATAGTTACACCAGAAATTTAAATTTTTTTTAACAATAAAGTCCCTGGCAACATTATTAGACACACTAAGATTTTATAAAATATGTTAATTGTGAGGTGCTACTAAATAATAGGTTTTTTGTATGTAGTAGACACAATGTATGTTATTTGGTTGACCATTTAATTGTCTATATTTTATCACAACTAAAACATTATTAATGAAAAAATGTGTATTCATTGACTCTTGAAGAAAAACGGAAACGACAATTAGATGTTAATACTTTATTGAGCTACCTTTATCAATGCAAACCTGTACGGTCTCCTGCATTTAAGGATGATGATGACACACGCGAATTATCCTTTCTATTTTCCAACTGGTTCCCCATTTGGACACCGGTCTTGGAGCTGCGGTATGAATCGCCTTGCAAGACATCTTTGTACTGGTCTTGCCTCATCATTCCTTTTACCACGCATGGACGTTCAGCACCCTTGCCGCTAATGACTGGCCAAATGTCACTTTTGCAGGGTGTTACAGTCTGAACAACACACTCAGGATGAAAAGTTTCTTGAAGACGACGACAAAAAAAACTGAACTTTATTCTGCAACATTTCAAATGTGATTTTATCCCTGCAGCAGACCTGTCACCAATAAAAAAAAATGCTGTGGAGCACCCTATAAAACTGATGATTTGGTCAGTCATTATCGGCAAGGGTACTGGACGTCCGTACGGGGTAAAAGGAATGATGCGGCAAGACCAGTACAAAGATGTCTTGTAAAGGCGGTTGATTCTGCAGCTCCAAGACTGTTTTCCAAATGGGGAACCATTCATTTCTATGCAAGATGGAGCTCCTTGCTAAAATATTAACATTTAATTGTCGTTATTTCAGTTTTCCTTCAAGAGTTAATAAACACATATTTGTTGATTAATGATGATGTTTTATTTGTAATAAAATATAGACAATTAAATGGACAACCAAACAACATACATTGTGTCTGGTAGATGCAAAATACCTATTTAGTATCACCTTAGAATTAACATTTTATATAAAATCTTATAGTGCGTATAATAATTTGGCCAGGGACTGTAAATTAACTTTATGTTTAAACAATTAATCATTGTTTATGCAGAACTGTTTATGGTTTATGAATATGACTCTTATTGTGAGATATCATATAATTTCCCGTAAAATGAATGAATTTTGAAAATTTATTTTGTTATTGCAATAAAAAAATTTTTTGGTAATTTTTGCGGGCCTCAATAAAATGCGGGCCCGAGGTAGGTGCCTCACGGGTCTAGTGGTAAAAGAGGCCCTGCCGATCGACCTGTCGAATCGTCACCGTTTCAGTCGATGTGATCTTGATAAGCTTGCAGAAGATCCACTGTTTTCTGAAAAAAAAAAAACTTGTTTTCCGATGAGGCCCATTTTTGGCTTAATGGAGACGTGAATCAACAAAATGCCCGTATTTGGGGTGATGAGCAACCCGAAAAGGTTCAAGAGTTGCCATTACTTCCAGAAAAAACATGTTTGGTGTGGTTTATGGGCCGGTGGAATCGTCGGTCCATATTTCCTTAAAACAGATGTCGGCCAGAACGTTACTGTGAATGGAGACCGTTATAATGTCATAATAAAGGACAATTTGGTGCTGAAATTGAAGCTCGTGGTCTCGACGACATTTGGTTTCAACAAGATGGCGCCACTTGATGCAGCCCGTGAAAGCATGGCTTTTTACTGCGAGAACCATTCGGTGAGCAATTTATTTCACGCTTCGGATCAGTGAATTGGCTGCATATATCTTGTGACATTACACCTCTAGACTTTTTCATTTGCGGCTACCTAAAATCCAAACTCTAGATGAATAATCCAGCTACGATTGAGACATTAAAGGCCAATATTGCTCGAGTTATTGGTCAAATACCAATCGAAATTCTCATCGAAAATTGGAACTTGAAATTGTAATGAATGGTTCTTCTGTATGATAGTAAAGATTTTCAAATAAAATTAATTTTTTTTCATTGTTTTTTCTTTTGAAAAAGTACCTCTAAATGAATCACCTTTACAATATTATACAAGATTTTTGAGTCGTAAGTTTTTTAGGTAAGCACTTTCATAAACCATGATAACACCTATTTGCAATTATCATTTCACTTGATGTGTTCTTATTGGGGATAACCGATGTCCCTAGATATGGACGGCTTCGAAGTTTTGGTCATTAGCAGTTAGATCTGCGTCAACATTTCCAGCTCTCGTTTTTTGTGTTAGTCGGCATGAATTTGGTGTTATTTTGATTTATACATATGTACACATTTTCGTTCTACTGCTTCTACTAACTCAGTTAGGATTTCGGCCCTGGCTCTTGTTTCCACGTCGAGTCGTCAGCATATGCTAGAATTTTTGACCTATCTATTAAATATATAGTCCCCCTGCTATCTAAATTGGCGTCTCATACAACTTTTTCAAAGGCTATGTTAAAAAAGCGTGGCGTCTCCCAGCCTTAACGGGTCTAGGACATTTCGCCGTCGCCGTTTCGCCGTCGCCATTTCGCCGTCGAGCCATTTCGCCGTCGCCATTTCGTTGTTAGCATTCCCACTTATAATTTCGGGATGATCATTACTTGTATATAAGTTTTGAATGGTTTTCGAACGATTATATAGGTACTCACTTTTGCATAATGAATTTTTTAATTTTTGATACAGTAAAAACAATTGAAATTGAAATCCCTTTTCTCAATATTGTTTATTTCCGGGAATCTGATAATAGTCATATTTATCTATTTAATGATGTATTCTAATTATACTCTTGTTTATTTTCCTTAATTTCCTAGAAATAATAGGTTAAACTGAAAATGACAAACAATAGGTGACTATTAAAGGTTGGCAGGTACATCAGGTACCGTTAACAGATTATTATCTACTTAATGATGTATTCTAATTATACTCTTGTTTGTTGTCCTTAATTTCCTAGAAATAATAGGTTAAACTTAAAATTACAAACAATAGGTGACTATTAAAGTTTGGCAGGTACATCAGTTATCTTAACAGATTATTATCTACTTAATGATGTATTCTAATTATACTCTTGTTTATTGTCCTTAATTTCCTAGAAATAATAAGTTAAACTTAAAATTACAAACAATGGGTGACTATTAAAAGTTGGCAGGTACATTAGGTACCATTAACAGATTATCTCCCTTTTCCTCATTTCTCTCTTTTGATTTACTATATAAGCGCAGAATTTATCTGAAGAGTTCAGTCGTATCTTGAAAGTGTTTGCGATAATTACGAACTTAATTGTGGACCGACAAATTCTATCTACTAGAGGAAAGCCAAAATTTAGCTCAGATGGTTTTATTTATGTTTTTGATGCCCTTAGCAAAAATGACGATGAAATTAGATTTTGGAGATGTGAGAGAAGAGGCATGTGAAAGGCAAGAATTCACACTAAAAATGGTGAAATAATAAAAAAGGTTAACCTGCACTCTCATGACGCCTCGGCTGTGGATGTAGAGGTTGCCCAAATTGTAACAACCATTAAAAGACGAGCAGAAGATACAATGGAAGGAACAATTCAGGTAATTTTCAAATTATTCTAATAAATTTTCTTATTTCCAACAATATTTTACTTTGAAATTTTCATTGATTGATTCATTGTTTTATTTTAGGTAGTCAACGAATGTTTGAATAATACCAGTCAGGCTTCTCAAGCTCGACTTCCAAATAGTTGCGCACTGAGGAAGACCATCAGATGAAAACGCAACGAAATTCAAGCTGCAAGGCCAAACCCTGTTAATTTGGAAGAATTGCGGATACCGGAACATTACAGGATTTATGAAGTGTCGGATGGCGTGGAAGAAAATTTCCTTTTGGCGGACAATGGAGAAGGGCCCAACAGAATATCGATTTTCGGGAGAGCTGGCTACAGCATTTGAAAACTTCGCCATATGGTTTGCCGATGGTACATTTTCAATAGCACCGCCGCTTTTTTCCCCAAGTGTACACCGTGATGGCAACTAAAAATAATGAGGTCCACCCTATATTTTATGCCCTTTTGCCAAACAAATCACGAGCTACTTATAGCCGTATGTTCGATCTAATAAAGAATTTGAAGCCAAATCTGAGCCCTACTGCCATCCACTGCATCTAGCAGGCAGCATTCGCAGCCATGGAAGGTTGCTTCCCAGGAGTAAATATCAACGGGTCCTTCTTCCACTTAGCACAAAACATGAAGAAGCATGTGGCACAGTTAGGCCATCTTACAGAATACAATAACGACGTCCAATTTGCCTTAAATTGTAAGATGGTGACATCCTTGGCATTCGTTCCAGTTCGTCATTTAGATCAGGCCATTGCTGTGTTGGGAAACGCTTTACCTGTTGCGCTTCAACCACTGTTGGATTGGTTCGAAGACAATTACGCAGGACGTATGAACAGGTAACTATAAAGTGTACTTCTTCAGAAATTCCAAAATCTGTATACCATTTTATTAATTATTTATAGACGAGGAGATGGTAGACGCCCTCCATTATTTCCCCAGGAGATGTGGAATCTCTATCAAAGGACGATGAATAGGGAGGATCGAACCAACAATTACGCGGAGGCAGCACACAGAAGGCTTCAAACAGAATTAGGAGTCGACCACCCTACAATATGGAAATTTATCGAGAGCCTTCGTAAGGTGCAGAAGATTAGGGACGTTCACTATGAACAATTAGTTGCTGGGAATCTGCCACCCTTGAAAAAGAAAAAATGTAGGGACGCGGATGAGCGAATTTTAAGATTAGTCCGAAACTTCAACGGCGATGGAGATATTTTAGAATATCTTAGAGGAGTTGCCCATAATTATGATACCTTTATGATTACCCAATTATGATATTACCTTTTAAATATTTTTAATATATATATATATATATATATATATATATATATATATATATATATATATATATATATATATATATATATATATATATATATATATATAGTTCAGCTCAACAGGCCTTTAAATATTTTTAATACTTTCAATATTTTATTTTTCAGACGAAAACAATGTATAGTTGAATACGAAAATATAACTTGGTTTTACTAGCAACATCAGCATTTTATTTACACTGACATTTAGTATAAAAAAATTAGTATGATATCAAGTTCTTGCGACATTTAGTATAAAAAAAGTTAGTATGTTATCATGTTCTTGAAAACTTAACCAATGCCGGGATGGCGACGGCGAAACGGCCGACGGCGAACTGGCTCGACGGCGAAACGGCCGACGGCGAAGTGGCTCGACGGCGAAATGGCGACGGCGAAACGGCGACGGCGAAACGACCCAGTCCGTGCCTTAACCCCTATATGCATTTCAAATATGGTCGACTAGTTGTTCTAAATTTTCACTGCTGATAGCATCTTAGCCATCGTCACATTTATCATGCATATGAGTTTTTGGAATTCCTAACTCACTCATAGTCATATGCCGCTTTAATATCGACAAGAAGATGGTACATATCTATATCAAACTCTTGCGCTTTTTCGAGAGTTTGTCGTAGTCTGAAGATCTGGTTAATAGTCGTCCACATCATCATCATCATCCAACCAATTCACGTCCACTGCTGGACATAAATCTCCCCCAATTGTTTCCATATTTGACGGTTTTGTGCTGATTGTTGCCAGTTTTTACTAATCCGCCTGATATCATCTGCCCATCGTGTAGGCGGCCTTCCTCTACTGCGTTTACCTTCTCTTGGTCACCATTCCATCAGCTTTCGTGTCCATCTTGAATCTTTCAGCCTGGCGACGTGTCTTGCCCAGTTTCATTTGAGCCTGGTGGTGATACGTTCTATAATATCTGCGATACCGGTTCTTTGTCTGAGATCTTCATTTCTTATTTTATCCCGTAGGGTTACACCCAGCATGGATCTTTCCATACGCCTTTGAGCAACCCGCATTTTCGACGCTGTTGCCTTGGTTAGAGTCAGTATCAGCTCCATATGTCATTACCGGCAGCACACATTGATCAAACACTTTTCAAACCGATCGGTATACTGCTCCTAAATACGTCTCTCGGAGCTCCGTAGGCTGCTCAAGCAAGAGTTAATCTTCTTTTTATTTCGCACGTTTGGTTATCTCTACCAATTCCAATTTCATGACCCAAGTAAATGTACTTTGTCGTCCACGCTTCGGTATAAAGGTCGGTGCATATTTTCATGCATTTCCAGCGTTTCCAGCACGTAGCGTTTAGTTTCCGAAAAATATGATTCAATGATTTTAAATACCAACAATTCACACTGTCGGGCACGTATCGTATCAGACACCTTACGTTTTCGTTCAGTATATTCGCAAACAATATTTTCCGGATACCGACCGGTACGGAACGAGTCAGAACCTGTTGGTACGGATAATGTGAATTCAAGTCCGTCGTTTTCCAGTCGTTGTTAGGTGATTCTTGATACAGAGTGTTTTAAAAAATACTCTGTATCAAGAAGGGATATTTCGAGGCTATTTTGTCATTTATGCATGTTTTCATTGCTTGTGACTAAAATTTTAATAATAGGACTTTTGCTAGCTATCCTGAAAATAACTACCAAAACAGTTCAACATCCTTAAATATGTTTACACCAATGCATTCACCTCAGACATCGGAATATTCAACGTCAATAAGGATTTCAAATATTTCTACGCCAATGACATCACCAGCAGCATCAAATATCCAAAATTGTTATGAATCTTTTTCAGAGAATATTAACTTCCAATGAAACACCAACCAAAAGGCATAAAAAATAAACCCAAAGTACGTAATGGATATAAATAACTTATATGCATCAAGTTCCCTTAATTTGCCTAACTAGCATGTTTATTGGGTTGAATTTGTCTATCTGTGGTTTAAGTTTCATGTCAGCTAATATATTTGTATGTTTCAGCAATTTTTTCTTTAATTTTGGACCTTGTTAGGGGTGGAAATTTCCCCATTTTCCCTCCCCGTAGATCCGCATTACACTGCAAACTTGCTTTCTTCATCGTCAAGTAGAAGAGCAATTGCACATAATTTTTTCGCGAAAAGCGAGAACACATCTTTACCGGACCAAACTGAAACGTTCTATGTATGAAAATGTCAACGCGCAGTCCGATTGCTGGACTGGAAACGCTACGTGCCGGAAACTATACGTGCATGATAATATGCACCGACCTTAAGGATTAAATATCTCATGAGAGTTCAATCAAAATATTTGATAATATCTTGTATACTGTATTTAGGAGAGTTATTCCGCAGTAATTATTGCATTCTAGTTGGTTCCCCATTTTATGTAACGATCATAATACGGCTAAGCTCCATTGCTTAGACATTTGCTCCTCAGACCAAATTTTCAAAACAATTTTTTACATCACATTGACGATTTTTTGCTCTCTATCAAGTTTAAATAACTCTGCTTGGATACCATCTTCTTTTTTTTCTTCTTCTACGGCACTACGGCGGAAATTGAGCCTTGGCCTCCTTTATTTTTTGCCTCCACCCTTGCTTGTCTGTGGCTGCTCTTCTCCATACACGGACTCCTAAAAGGGCTTGTGCGTCGCTGTTTACTGTGTCTTTCCAGCGCTTTCTTGGCTGCTTTCCAACCGGACTCTTTCCCGGCATTCTAGCATTCAGTGCTCTTTTTGGTAGCCTATCCTCTCCCATTCTTATCACATGTCCGGCCCATTGCAATCTTTGTATTCTAATGAAGTCTGACAGGGGTGTTTCCCTATAAAGCTGGGATACCATCGCTGCCTGAAAATTAGTGGTTTTTTAATTTTTCTCTTTCTTCTTTTTCTAAATTCCTCATTTCAGTACTCCAGTTCTATGTTGTTCCCCTTCCAGCAACTCTTGAACGTGGAAGAAACAATGGGAATTAAAGAAACAATCACAGAAAATATCAAAAACCAGTAGCTGGCATGGTATGTACAGAATAAGACCGAGGGAAAGATTTATAAAGCGGAAATGAAATAACCGATAAAGGTATAGATTGGAAATCTGAAAACATCGAGAAAAGTTGCGATACATATCAGAGATAACATGTTCATGTATAACCTACATGTATATTTTATTATTTATTAATAAATAAACAAAAAACAATTTAAATTACCTTTTAACAAAATATTTTTTTCTGTATCATCTTGTAAGGCTTCAGAAAGTATAACACTGGTATCAAAAATCTGAAGGTATATAGAATGAACTTCTTGCATTACTTTAAATATGTCTAACAAGTCTTCATTAAAATTCACTTTATACGTTTCAGAACTAAAACAACAATTAAAAAGTTATCGATGGAAGAATTTTTTGGAAGAGTTTTTTTACTGCGTTCTCATCAATTAGCCGTTTTATATTCTTCAAAAACCTCCTATGTCCATGTTTACTTTTAAAAGGCAATTAAGTTTTAGGCTCCGTTTTTGAAAACTCCGTTTTTGAAGCATTTAGAATGGCTAGCTAATTATTAAACTAACGAAAATTTAAAAAATATACAGAAATTATATAGTGTATAATTTTTAAATAAACATATTTTAATAAAATCTTAATACACAAATTACTTACTCTTCTTATTTATTTATAAGAATTTTACCTGTTTCTGCAATGATCATATGTTGATGATATTATCTCAATTGATGTTATAGCTGTATATTTAATATCTACCAAACAAATTTCACCTTGTGCAGCAAAAAAATCCAAAACTTCTTTTAAAATATGAACCAATTCCAAGAGCAACTGAAAATTAAAACCATAGTTTAACACAAAAATTTACGCTATGAGATGCAAAGTGGCCTAACCCACAACCCACAATTTTACCAAAACGCTTGTATTACATTAAAGTTATCCCTTATTTAAGTACATATTTTCAGATGCAAAGTGGCTCAAGCAACCAATGATTGAACCACTCAAGTAGAAAGTAGGAAAAATATGTTTTAATCATTTATAAATATTTTAATTTTTTTATTAATATTCCCGATCTATTTTAGTGGGAGGGAAAGTCAATTATTATTATTGGAGTTATCACATAACTTTTTCTACAAAAATTAAAATGCCACCTCTCATTAGATTATCCCAGATTTATAAGACTAATGAGTTATGTCATAAAATTTTTTCTGAAAATTCTTCATTTACAAATAGACAAAACAATGGGAAGAAGACAACGGTAAAGCCCATTTTTTGAAGGCACTGGATATGAAGAAGTAATAATATTATGACCTATTGCAACACATCTTTATATAGCATTTAAATACTATCAAAGAGATTTTTAATCATTTTATAATGAGTGTGTTAATGCAGAGATGTTTGGATGTAAATCAAGACCTCTATGTAGGTTTCATAGATTTTGAGAAGGCCTTCGATAAAGTCAGACACAAAAACTGTATGAAATCCTAAGAAGCAAAAACATCGACAGTCGCGACATTAACATCATATCCAGGTTGTACTGGGGACAAACAACAAAAATCAAGGTTGATAATAAGTTAACCAAAGAAGGATAAAGGCAGTTTTTGTTTATATTTGATTCAGAGTTGGACCACCATCTCCATATAGCTATTTCAGCATCCTCAATGAAGCTATGCAGTCACAACTCTAACCGAAGAAATTGAGATTCGTCGAGGTGTGCGTCAAGGTTGTGTGCTTTCTTCACTACTATTCAATATACAGAGTGGGCCAAATAAAAGTATCCACCTCGATATTTGGCAGTATTTATTAGATTTTAAGAAAATGACGAAACGGGTCGATTTTTGATCAAAGGGGACACATTTTTACGGTACATACATCTGTCATTTGTCACCCCCTCCCTTCCACATCCCCACCCCTTATTTTTAAATAGGGAATAGGGGTCGTGTGCTAGCTCATTTGAAAGGTTATTCAATTCTCTATTCCGTAATACAAACATTAACATAATTATTTATAAAGGGTGTCCAAGAAATTTTTTTTTAAATTAAATTAATTGACACAAAAGGAAGAATGTATGTAATTTATTGAATTCAAAATACATTCTACTGCTGTCACAAAACAGAAAAAAATGTTTTTTGATAAATAAACATTGCTTTTTGCTTAATTTCAATGTTCAAGCTGCCACCCATCTGCCTCTTGGTAGGTTGAATATTGAATTTAAGCAACAATATTTTCTGTCAGCAGTAGAATGTATTTTGAGTTAAATAAATTACATACATTCTTTTTTTTGTGTCAATTAATTTAATTTAAATTAATTTTTCTTGGACACCCTGTACAAATAATTATGCCAATGTTAATATTACTGAATAGAAAATTGAATAACCTTTCAAATGAGCTAGCACACGACCCCTATTCCCTATTTCAAAATAAGGGATGGGGGATGTGGAAAGGAGGGGATCGACAAATGACAGATGTATGTATATACCGTAAAAATGTGTCCCCCTTTGATAAAAATCGACCTGTTTCGTCATTTTCTTAAAATCTAATAAATACTGCCAAATATCGAGGTGGATACTTTTATTTGGCCCACTCTGTATATAGCGAAACAATATGTCAGGAAGCGCTCCTAGAGCGAAACATTGATATGAACATTAACGGAGAGTTCAATATACTAGACTAAGAGCCGCTATAGGTGAAATTTCTTAATCATTTTAGGCACGACGGGACCCTATAACTTAAATAGTAGAACCTAAAAGAAAAGGTTTGAACACTGTGCCGTCACTTTTCAGTGGCACATGCGTCGACAGTGGCGCATCAAACTTTCCACTTATGGACGGGATACATAAATTAAAAAATACCTTCCCTCACTACCAGGATTCAATTTTTTTCATTTATTTAAGTTCTATGTGATTGAGACATAAGATTCATCGTAATTTTAACCCACCACCCCCTTCCCCCTGCCCCCACCATCAAAAACTTTATTTTTCGATTTTATTTTTTTTTGGTGGGATGCAATCAATTTTAAAATTTCAAAAAATTCACACGCATAGTTAAGGCTTTTATAAAACACGTCTATTTTTTATAGACCTGTAGGTTATGTTTACATAACCTCAAAAAAAATTTTTTTTTTTTTGGAAAAAAATATATAACTTTTTTTTGGGGATAGCTACAGATCTAATTTTTTCTTAGTCTTGTGTATTTTATCAAACACTATATTTTTAAATTTTTTCAGATTTTTCTGTAACGCTGGTCACCTTCAAAAATCCAAAAAACTGTTTTTTAAGGGGGTTTTGGGGGGTTTGAACGTGTTTCTCCCATTTTTAAATATTCTAAAGGACTCACTTACTTCAAGTTACATATATCCTATAAAATCGAAATGATTTGATATATTATGAAGTCTATAAAATAGGGAAAATCCCCCAAAACCCCCCAAAAAGCAGTTTTTCGGATTCTTGAAGGTGGCGAGCATTACGGAAAAATCTAAAAAAATTAGAAATATAGTGTTTGATAAAACACACAAGATTAAGAAAAAATTAGACATGCAGCTCTTCCCCAAAAAAAGTTATACGCTTTTTTCAAAAAAAATTTTTTTTTAATTTTTTGAGGTTATGTACACTCTACCTACGGGTCTGTAAAAAATAGATATATTTTATAAAAGCCTCAACTATGCGTGTGAATTTTTTGAAATTTTAAAATTGATTGCATCCCAGCAAAAAAAAAATAAAAACGAAAAATGAAGTTTTTGATGGTGGGGCAGGGGGAAGGGGGTGGTGGGTTAAAATTACGCTGAATCTTATGTGTTAATCACATATTACTTAAAAAAATAAAAAAATTGAATTCTGTTCTTAAGGGAGGGTACCTTTAAATTTATTTATCCCGTCCATAAGTGGAAAGTTTGATGCGCCACTGTCGACGCATGTGCCACTGAAAAGTGACGGCACAGTGTTCAAACCTTTTCTTTTAGGTTCTACTATTTAAGTTATAGGGTCCCATCGTGCCAAAATGATTAAGAAATTTCACCTATAGCGGTTCTTAGTCTATACTCTACTACTAGTCTATTTTTAAACCAAGAGGAGTAATTCAAATTTCCCGCGCCGTAAAGCTTGTTTGTAATCGGTCCAACCTCAGGAAAGTTTACTTCACTGTTATCAAATTTGGACAATGGATCTTTCGATCTAGACATCCCACTAATCAAGGACTTAATAAAAAATCGTTCAATAAAATATAAAAATCGCACCACTGATCACACCAACGAATTGATAAATAATTTATTCACCCAACCACTTGCTGAAAAAAGACTAAAGAGAATATGGCCAGACGACCTACCACAATAATACTTAGAGAACCGTCACTGGACGGTACCTAACTCATGTTAATTGACTTACATACCATTTACTTATTACTTTTTATATAGAGTAGATTGTAAAAAAAGCAGCGTATCAAATAAAAAAAAATTAAAAAATTTTGACACTAATGACATTTTTCAAATTTTGACACTTTTGGCATTTCATAGGTTAATTAAGTTATATCATCGATTTTTTGTATTTTCTGCGTTATTCCTTGAATTTGTAGATTTTTAGTTGCTTTTATATAAAAAGCTATTGTTTTTAGAACTCTTTAGCGACGTATTAGTATAATATAATATTTATAGATTACCGTCGAAGGCCGACATGATCAACCAAAAAAAAAAGATGTATTTGATGATAACTTCTAGTGACTTTCTTGGGTGTGAATCTGTCTTTTTAGTTTACTTCTCTTGGTTTAAAAACAAAGCTTATATACGCTGACGACACGCTAATAGTAACAGATAACCTAGCAAATTTACAGTATTTGCTGGAAAACATAAACACTCATACCAACAATTATGGTCTAAAACTGAACATTAAAAAGACTAAATTTATGATTGTAACAAAAAAGCTATATAGTGCAGTCACTGAAGGTTTTCACCTCCGATTTCGTTGAACCTCCATCGATTTTCATGAAAATTGGTGGGTAGTTAGAGGATACCTCAAGGAACAAAGGTGACATGATGCCAACGTGCGCTTTTATCCTAGGAGTGGATGCTACCCCTTCTCGGGGGTGAAAATTGTTTTATTAAAAATAAGAGCATAAATCGATAGTGGGACAAATTCTAAGCAAAATGCGTTATATAAAGTTATTAATATAAATCAATACTTTTTGAGTTATGTTATTAAATAGCAAAGATTTTATTTTTTCGTAAAAAAATGCATGTTTTAAAACTGTTTTTCACGTATAACTCAATAGCTATAAGCTTTTATAAAAAAGTTAATATTTCTAAAATTGAAGATAATAAAAAACTGAATGCACTCCTTACTTAAAGAGCTAAACTAATGTTATTTGAAAATGAGTTATGGGTAATTGAATGTATATTTTTCTCGACGAGTACTCAAATCTAAGTATTCAAGTACTTATCAAAGTACTTCGGAATACCTATCAAATGAGCTCCAGAAGAACTTAATAGCATCAAAATTATTCAAGTTATGATGAAAATAAGAGAAACCTTCGAATTTTTTTTAGAAAAAAGTGAAAAATAAAACGTACGCCATTTCTACAAAAATTAAAATTTATAGTAATCCTTACAAAAATTTCTTTATATTAGCATAAGTAATGATTTCAACAATTTTGACCGGTTTAGAATGCATATTTTTGAAAAAAGATATGATTTAAAAACATCTGAATTTTTAAAATTATCGTAATTTTCATTTTCTTTTGATAATAGCTCCAAAAATAATCAATATACCTAAAACAGGATATATAACCAAATTTTAGTTTTTTTCTGTATCAAATATTTTACCTGTTTTATTATTTCTGTGCTGTAAAAAATAACCGAGATAGAAACGTTTAAAACTTAAAATTTGCTGCTAAAACCATGTAACCGGGGCCATTTAACCTTTTATTTTTAAAAAAGTAAGGGATTTAAAAGACTAAATTCAATGCGATTTAATAGCCCTTGAAATTAACTTTCAAATGGTTTTTAGGCGAACATGATATCGTAAAAATTGACGGAATTATTAAAAAAAACAATAACATTTTTTGGAAAATTTTTTAAAAGATAAATTTTGAAAAATCTTTTGAGCATAAATTTTAATGCTCTCAACTTGTTCGGTAGTTCATTCGATAGATATTTCTAAGTACTTTGACAAATGTTAAATAAGTTTATGTTATAAATGCATCATTTTCCCGTTATTTAAGCTTGAATACTTAGATTTAGGTACTCGCCGAAAAAAATATACTTTCAATTACCTATAACTCACTTTTAGTTAATATTAAAAGGTTTTTCTAAAAGGAGTTTATTTCATTTTTTATTAGCTTTAATTTTGGTAATAATAACTTTTTTGTAAAAACTTACAATTTTTGAGTTATTTATAAAAAATTGATTAAAAACATGCATTTTTCTCACGAAAAATTAAAATCTTTAAACTTTAATAACTCAAAAAGTTTTGATTTATTTTAATAACTTTATATAACAAATGTTGCTGATAATTTGTTCCTCTATCGAATTATGGGATTATTTTAAAAACATTAATTTTCACTCACGAGAAGGGGTGGCATCCACCCCCAGGATAGAAGCGCCAGTTGGCACCACGTCACATTTGTTCCTTGAAATATCCTCTAACCACTCACAAATTTTCATGCAAATCTATGGAGGTTCAACGCAATCAGAGGCAATAGTTCATATCCACCCTCAGTGACTGCACTAATACACCAATGTGAATTTAACCATAAATAACAAGCAAGTTGAAGGGTTACGTCCTACAAATATTTAGGGGTTTGGTTCAATGATACTAATGACCAGACAAGAGAAATTAAGAGGCGAATAGAAATAGCGAGACAATCATCTATTTAAATCAAAAAGTTCCTCTGCTACCGGGACATAAATCTGAAATTAAGAACGAGAATGTTAAGGTGCTATGTTTTCTCCGTTCAGTTGTACGGCATGGAAGCTTGGACACTGAAAAAGATAGGCATCAAAAACATTGAGGCATTTGAGTTGTGGTGCTACAGGAGAATGTGGAAAATACCATGGACAGAGAGAGTAACAAATCAAGATGTTTTGCTGAAGATTAGGAAAGAATTCGAAGCCATAAAAACCATACAATCGAGAAAACTGGAATATCTAGGCCACATAATGAGAGGGGAAAAGTACTCCTTGCTAAGGCTCATAATCCTGGTTGCGAAATTTAAGGGAGTGGTATGGGTGCAGTTCAATAAAATTGTTCAGAGCTGCAGCCAAAAAAGTGAAGATTGCTGTGATGGTAGCCAACCTCCGATAGGAGACGGTACTGCAAGAAGAAGAAAGAGCTTTTGATAGGATAAAACATCAAACAATTCTACTATTTATGTCTAGGTGGAGAAGATATTCCAACTAGCAATTCAAAACCAAACAAATGAGAGAAGATTAAACGGAAAACATATAAACCACACCTGTTATGCTTATATTGCTTATGACACTGCTTATACTCATAGAGGATTTACAAGAATTCAAGGGCGGATCCAAGCCATGGCCCCCAAAATTTAAAAAAAATATAAATTTAAATATTTGCAGTTCAAATGTTTTTTGCACCGCAACCCGCAAAAGTCAGTCATTAACCAGATATCAGTCATTAACTCTCCAGAGGTCTAAACAGATACAAGAAAATAGAACTACGACCAATAGTAGAGTCTATAGTCTATAGTGTTAAGTCGATAAAATATTCCTCTAAGGGGCCACCATAATGATGGCCTTTTGCTTCTTTACGAAGATGCTGGACCTAACAATGAGGGGTATTTCAAGGAATTGTTAATAGTCCAGGGCGCATCTGTTTTGAGATGGACGTTGAGAGGCGACTCAAATTTTTTTGCAGAAATTGCTTGAAAATAAATCAAATAATAATATTTGAGTTATCCTCCCTCTCAAAAAGGTCCGGAACATTGTTTAAATAATGAAAATGTCAAAAAATGAATGAAAAATTCGATTTCTTTCTTCGTTTTTTGATTATAACTTTAAAAGTATTCATTTTCGAGAAAAGTTGTACTAACATAAAAGTTGCGTAATTAAATTTACTACAATACAGAATTGGTTAAAAACTTAAAAAATTGTCACCCTAGTTGCAAAATAGCAATATTTGCGAAAAAACCATACAAAAACAAGTATTCGCATTTTACGTTTTTCAACCATTTATGCTACACTTAGGACCTTCATATTTCACCCAGAAAAACTTTACGATATAATAAAACAATACTGTAAATTTCATTAAGATCGGTTCAATAGATTTTGCAAAATAAATTTTGCAATCCAGCTTTCGCAAAAAAATTCATTTTTTCAAAATGTTACAGGACTGAAAATAAAGTAGATAGCAAGTTGAAATTCTTTTTGCGTATAGAAGTGTACTGTCATTTACTTTCATTTGCAATTTGCAAAATTAAAATCGATTAATTACCACGGCGTCAGGAAATTTTTTAAATAAACATTAATTTTTGGTGCTACGCGCAGGACAGCGGTGTTCGATTCACACGAATTGATTTCCACCAAAATGTCTTCCAATCTTTATCTAATATATTATTTTCTTACTCTATATTTTGTTGTATTTTAATATTTTAATTCCAGAAAAATCAAACTAATGTTATTATTGTTTGTGAAGTATTGTTTAAACAATTGCATATGTTTAAAAATAATAAACTTTTATTCTCTAAGTTAAAATATATGAACAAAGAAAGTTTTTGCTTATAAAAGTGTTATTTCAAAGGATAGAGTATGTTTTTATTTTGCAATAAACAAATTTATTTATTTATATCGAAATGTAATAAAAATTAAAAAGTATCATTCATTATCAAAGGTCATTGGAATGCCCAATCAGAGCAAACTATCCGCTGTCCTGCGCGTAGCATCAATAATTAATGTTTATTTAAAAAAATTCCTGACGCCGTCGTGTTCATCGATTTTAATTTTGCAAAATTGCATATAAAAGGTACATTACACTTCTATACGCAAAAAAAATTCAACTTGCTATCTGCTTTATTTTCAGTCCTGTAACATTTTGAAAAAATTAATTTTTTTTGCGAAAGCTGGATTGCAAAATTTATTTTGCAAAATCTGTTGAACCGATCTTAATGAACTTTACAGTATTGTTTAACTGTATCATAAAGTTTTTCTGGGTGAAATATGAAGGTCCTAAGTGTAGCATAAATGGTTGAAAAACGTAAAATGCGAATACTTGTTTTTGTATGGTTTTTTCGCAATTATTGCTATTTTGCAACAAGGGTGACTATTTTTTAAATATTTAACTAATTCTATATTGTTGGAAATTTAATTATGCAACTTTTATGTTAGTACAACTTTTCTTGGAAATAAATACTTTTAAAGTTATAATCAAAAAACGAAGAAAAAAATCGAATTTTTCCTTAATTTTTTGACATTTTGATTATTTAAACAATGTTCCGGACCTTTTTGAGAGGGAGGATAACTCAAATATTATTATTTTATTCTTTTTTTAAGCAATTTCTGCAAAAAAATTTGAGTCACCTCTCAACGTCCAAATGTACTAATATTTTTACAGATGCGCCCTGGTCTACAAGGTTTAAAATCGCATCAGGAGCTGAGACTCTACACCTATTCACAGCATCTTCTCGAGCAACATACATTAGTAGCACCAGTCAAAATCAATGAATCAGGGTCAAAGAGGTGTTTATGTAGCCCCACTGAAGACGTCTTGAGAGACAGAAACATCTGTCTGGGGATGGTGGATATCCTTTGAATCGAAAAGAAACATAAACTGTCTTTCACTTCTATGAACTTTCAATTAAAAAAATTATTTTTAATACCTATAAATTTCCGGTATATAAAAACGGAATGATATTTTAAAATCAGACGTGACCAGAGGTTACCAACAAAAGTTCCCAAAGTCAAATAAATAAACCTGCTATAACTTGCTAAAAATTTAGTGGCAAATAAAACATAAATTTTTGGATATATTCAAATATTTTACAAATGTATTATCCATCCACAGAAATTCAGTAGTAATAAAAAGTGAGAAATATTATTAAAAATGTTCATTTTTATACTGCCCAATTTATCTTCTTCTTTTTTAAACTTAATGCATTTTACGATTTTTTATTTTTCAGTTTCTTTAGCATCTTGTTTCTACTAATCTAAAGTCTTATTCCTTTACCCTTGCTTTAATTCTTCTATATCGTCGACGTAATGTATAAACTGCGTAACTCCATTTATCCAAATATTACAGGAGACACGAAAAACTATCTCTCTAAATATGACTAATGCGAATACTAGAAATATTTTATAGGTACACATATCACTCATCATCATCATTATCATGCAACCTCTTCTGTCCACTGCTGGACATACGTCTCTCCCATTCTTCGCCACTCTTCACGGTTCTGTGCTTCTTGTTGCCATTTCTTGGATATTCGGTTAATGTCGTCCATCCAGCGTGTTGGTGGTTGTCCCCTGCTGCGTTTGTCTTCTCTTGGGCGCCAGTCAATTGGTTTTCTGGTCCATTTTGAGTCTTTCAGTCGCGCTATGTGACCTGCCCAATTCCATTTCAGCTTGGCTATACGTTCAACGACATCAGTGATACCTGTTCTTTTCCTTAAGTCTTGGTTCCTTATTTTGTGCCATTCGCATTCGCATTTTGTGCCACTCGCATTCGTTCCTTTCCATGCGCCTTTGTGCCACTCGCATTTTTAGTGCTGTTGTTTTTGTGAGCGTGAGAGTTTCTGCTCCGTATATCATAATAGGAAGAACGCATTGGTCAAATTTTCATAGCTGTCGGGATGCTGCTCTTAAAGATGTCTCTTAGTGAACCATACGCCGCCCAAGCAAGTGTTATTCGTCGTTGAAATTCTGAAGTCTGATTGTCCTTGCCTATTCTGATTTCTGATGAGATATATGTACTTTTCTGTCAATTCTACCACTTGATTTTGGATTGTTAGGTGTTCGCTGGGAACTAAATTTGTCATAAATTTGGTCTTACTGATATTCATTTTTAGACCTATTGTTGAAGATACGTTTTCTAATTCAAGTAGCATTTGTTGTGCTTCAACCAGATCTTCGGTAATAAGTACCATATCGTCGGCAAAACGCAGATGATTGAGCATTTCTCCATCTAGGTGGAGAAACACATATCACTAACATTTGTATATTGTTTAATTTAGTATAAATATTAGTTTAATCTATCTATCTATGTAGGGACTTTTACAGCTGTCGCCGCCTTCCTTCTTTCAGCCAACGTCTCCAGTCGTTTCTGTTCTGTTCTGCTATTCTCCGTCTTTAAGGTCTCGTCTTTCCATGGCCTCGTCCACTTCATACCTCCATGATCTTCGGCGTCTACCTCTTCTTCTTTTTCTATTGGGCTCCAATCCGAAATCTTGGATATCCACCTTGTACGATCTGCTCTTCTCACATGTCCATACCAAATTAAACGTTTTTCTTCGATGTAGCTGAGGATGTCTTGTTCTAGTGACATTCTTAGTTTTATCTCCTCATTTCTAATGGATCTATTCGTGTTACTCTGCAGCTTCTTCTTATGAACTCCATTTCAGTTGATGTAATTTTGGACGTGTTTCGTTTGTTTATTACCCAATTATCTGCTCCATAGGTCATTATACTACATTCCAAGGTGTTAGTGTATTCTCTTCTTTGTATTTCTGGTAATCTGTCTATCCCACAATACTCAGTTCATTTGTTTAATGCATGTTCTTGTCTGTGCTAATCTGCTGGTTATCTCTTGCTCGGTGGTTCCATTCTTTGAGAGTATGAATCCTAAGTATTTGAATGTTTCAGTGCCGTTAATTTCCCTATCATCGTCCATTTCCAAGTTTCTCACTGGTTCTTGTTCTTCTATTGTTAAGTATTCGGTCTTTTCTAGGTTTATTTACAGTCCATTTTTTGTGTATTCCTCTTCTAATTTTCGGAGCATATAGGACAGATCTTCTTCATCTTGAGCCGTTACCACTTGGTCATCTGCAAAACTTAATGTGTACAAGAAGTTGTCCCGGATTGGAATTCCCATCCCTTCACATTCCCTTTTCCATGGTTTTAATATTTGTTCTAGGAATATCTTGAATAGTGTCGGAGATGTAGAGCATCCCTTCAATAAGACTTTTGTGGTCTTAAATCAGGTGGAGTATTTATTGCCGGTTTTAACCCTTACCATGTTGTTGTTGTAAAGGTTTTTTTACGCCTTCTATTAACCTTAAATATTAGTTTAAATTTATAGTTTAATAAAGTACCTATTTAATATTACTTACCACTATACCACCAACTTTTTCTTCAAGATATCACTTTCTAAACAGTGATGGGTCAGTCGTGTGGTATGAGAAACTAGGGAGTTACGTATTTTTAATACTAAATTTGGCGGCAAGGGAGATACGGTGTATACGAAGATGTCTGTATTTACTCATCTGGTAAAGATATGCATGTGCATCCTTTTTTAAACGATAAGTAGGGATTTTTTAAACAGATGGCAGTAGTAACTCGTATTCATAGAATTATGGAGTTACGCCGTTTATAGATTGGGACGTTATATGTTCTAGTTAACTATACAGGGTGAGGCAGATATAAAAGTCCTATTAGAAATATCTCGAGAACTAAAGGAAACAGAATCATGAAAATTGGAGTAAAGGGGTTTTGAAGAGTGATCTCTTTAATAAAAATATTTTCATCGATTTGCTACTTCCGGTTATACCGGAAGTGACTTATAACTTCGTTTTTTTTAAATCTAACACCCTGTATATTTTTACATTTTTGAATTCTCCTGGATGTCTTCTTTCTTAAAATATGAGGTTTTGTAATGTTATACAGGGTAGTTTAAGAAATAACTACGTTTTTTTTTCTTAATTTCCTAGCAACATTCACACCCTGTAGAATTATAGTAGTTTGACATCAAAAACTCTATTTATGTTTAAATGATTTTTAATATAGTCTACTATTGTTAAAAATTGTTAGTATAGATAATGTTGAATTGTACTATACAGGGTTGGTCGAAACTCGGAAAGAGTATTTTCTGAGTTTTCTTAAATGGAACACCCTATATTTTATTATTGTAATGAAATGATATTTTATGCTACTTTTTTATTTCTTAAGCATTCCCTATACCTAACTGCTTTAATTTGTGAGTTATTGGTGATTCAAGCCAAACATTAATTTCAACAAAAAATACGTGAAATTTTATTAGGTTGGCCGTGAAAATATTCAATCACAAATAATTTTTCGGAAATAAATACATATTAATCTAGACTGATCTTTAAAATTGACAATAATGGTTGAGCTATCAAAATACCTACGTAGTTAACATTCTTGCCGCGATTAACAATTAAGCACAAATTAAAGCATTTAGGTATAGGGAATGCTAAAGAAATAAAAAAGTACCATAAACTGTCTTTTCATTGCAATAATAAAATACAGGGTGTTCCATTTAAGAAAATTCAGAAAATCCTCATTCCGAGTTTCGACCAACCCTGTATACTAAAATTTAACATTTAGCTATACTAATAATTTTTGATAATAGTAGACTATATTAAAAATCATTTTAACATAAATAGAGTTTTTAATATCCAACTACTACAATTCTACAGGGTGTGAAAGTTGCTACGAAATTAATAAAAAAACGTAATTAGCTTTTAAACTACCCTGTATAACATTACAAAACCGCATATTTTAAGAAAGAAGACATCGAGTAGAATCTAAAAATGTAAAAATATACAGGGTGTCCCATTTAAAAAAACGAAATTTTAAGCAACTTCCGGTATAACCGGAAGTGGCAAATTGAGGAAAATATTTTCATTAAATAGATCACCCTTCAAAACCCCTTCATTCCAATTTTCATGATTCTGTTGCCTTTAGTTCTCTAAATATTTCTAATAGGCCAGTTATCTGCCTCACCCTATATATGTTCATTCCCAAGATAAGCTTGAGGTCACACTGATCAATGGGATTGTCGTGTTAGCCTACTACAGCTGCAACACTACACATTCACTGATCACATGTTTCTCTAGCTTATCTTGGGAATCAATGTAGTATAGTCCAATTTTTGTACCTAATATTTTTCAATATTATCAGCGTTACCAACTGTTCAAAGAAATATATCTCAGAATTTGATAACCTCAAGAGAGGAAAATATTAAAATACTTACCCCTAAATTTTGCTTTAATATATTTAGAACGAAGTCATCTTCACATGTATCAGATAATAAAAAATTATCATCAATTGCCTAAAATTAAATTAAAAAAATTTATACAATATTTTATTATGTTGCATAGTTGAAATTTACATTACACTTACCTTTTGTAAAGTATTCTTTAATGCTGGCATGATCCATTGGAGTAATTTTTCATCCACTTCACTGACATGGAAACTTGATAAGTACCTAAGGCATGTTTTAATATGCTCTAAAATCTTGGAGCCTTCAGTTTCAGCTTCTAGTGAACTGTATTGAAAGTGTTAAGAAAAATATGTAAGAAATATCAAAAAATAAATTAAAGATAGAAAATGTAGAGGATATTAATTTGTAAACAGAAACGAATGACATCACATATGTGATCTAAATAATTTCCCATCAATGAAAATACCTCATGAGCGACATGCCCCATATATCACTGCATATTTTTCTCTGCTACACTGTATAGGGTGTTTGGTAACGAATGGGCCATAGCTTAACCTTAGATTCCTAAGGTTAAAATAGATCGATTTAAGATAACTTGCCTTAGTACAAAAGTTGATAACATAGGCGTAACCAGGGGGGGTTGGGGTAGTTGTAACCCCCCTTAGGATCATCCTGGTTACGCCTATGGTTAATAATAACCGAAATGCAGGGTGTCAAAGTTAAACTTTTATTTTATTTATTTTTGAGAATTTCCTGACAGGCACGGGATAACAACACGAAATTTGGTATGTGGGGGTGTTTTGGGACGAGAAACCTAAATTCCCTACCAAAAATTTTATATTACCCAGAGGACGCCACATACGTCTTTCAATGCTCATTTAATATGTTCAATTTTTTTTATCCGCCACCCTACATACATTTGAGATAAAAACTTTTATTCCCCTATCATTTTTACTTAAAAAAAGTTATACTAAGTACATTCATCTCGCTAAACTCAACCGTTGTCGAGTCAAACGCATTTTAAATCTACAATGCAAAATTCAATTTTTTGCATTTCATTGTAGTTACTAAAAACCATTTGACATATCATTATCTAGACAAGACGAAAACGGTGGGTTCGTTGGGGAAAATATTCCCATGAGATTTTTTTGCATAATTACATTCGTGAGACATCCCAGAATAATGTTCAAGAAGTCGCTTACGTGAAAAGTGGGCCAAATTTTTTTTAACAATTTTTTTTTTAATCAAATTGCAAAAATCAATATTTTTGGCACGGACAATTTTTTTGTAGGTTTTTTGGACCATTCTGGATAAAAAAGGTCTCTTAGAATTTTTCTCTAAAGTTGATCGTTTTTGAGTTATAAGCAATTTAAAATTGAAAAAAAACGAAAAATGGCGATTTTCAAGGCATAATAACTCGGTCAAAAGTTATTATTATGAAAGTCAGAAAGTGACTAAATCAAAGTTTAATGTTCCTCCTACAAGATCCCGAAGAAATTTTTGTCATTATTTTATTACTAAGCTGTTATTTTTAAGTAATAATATTGAGCGCCATGCACGTGGTAGGCGGCCGTAAATGTGAGTGCAAGTAAGATGCACAATTGGACTGCCGGAGTGGCATCTCTCTCGCACTCCGAATTTACGGCCGGCTACCACGTGCATGGCGCTCATTATTATTACTTAAAAATAACAGCTTAGTAATAAAATAATGACAAACATTTCTTCAGGATCTTGTAGGGGGGGCATTAAACTCTGATTTAGTCACTTTCTGACTTTCATAATAATAACTTTTAACCGAGTAATAAGTTTTAAGCCTTGAAAATCGCCATTTTTCGTTTTTTTCAATTTTAAATGACTTATAACTTGAAAACGATCAACTTTAGAGAAAAATTATAAAAGAACTTTTTTATCCAGAATGGTCCAAAAAACCTACAAAAAAATCGTCCGAGCCAAAAATATTGATTTTTGCAATTTGATTAAAAAAAAATTGTTAAAAAAAATTTAGCCCACTTTTCACGTGGGCGACTTCTTGAACCTTATTCTGGGATATCTCACGAATGTAATTATGCAAAAAATCTCATGGGAATATTTTTCCCAACGAACCCGCCGTTTTCGTCTTGTCTAATCATACTTGGCAGCAAGTGTAGGTACTGTAAACTTTACTAAATTATGTTAAACAAACGTTTCTAGCTACTACCAGAGGCGTACGACGGGGGAAAGTGGTTGACCCTTCCCAAATTTTACGCCACTGGCGAACTTGCTATTTCATTGCAATTTTTGGATTCTTCAATATCTTCTATGCAGATAATATGCTCTTCATTCGTAACGAAAAGTCATTAGTTTTCGAGATATTTGAAATTAAGAACGATGGGGCATAATACATTAATCAAAACACCAGAATAAGGTTCAAGAAGTCGCCCATGTGAAAAGTTGGCCAAATTTTTTTTAACAATTTTTTTAATCAAATTGCAAAAATCAATATTTTTGGCCCGGACAATTTTTTTGTAGGTTTTTTGGACCATTCTGGATAAAAAAGTTCTTTTATAATTTTTCTCTAAAGTTAATCGTTTTCGAGTTATAAGTAATTTAAAATTGAAAAAAACGAAAAATGGCGATTTTCAACGCTTAATAACTAGGTTAAAAGTTATTATTATGAAAGTGACTAAATCAAAGTTTAATGCCCCCCTACAAGATCCCGAAGAAATTTTTGTCATTATTTTATAACTAAGCTGTTATTTTTAAGTAATAATATTGAGCGCCATGCACGTGGTAGCCGGCCGTAAATTCTGAGTGCGAGAGAGATGCCACTCCGGCAGTCCAATTGTGCATCTTACTTGCACTCACATTTACGGCCGCCTACCACGTGCATGGCGCTCAATATTATTACTTAAAAATAACAGCTTAGTAATAAAATAATGACAAAAATTTCTTCGGGATCTTGTAGGGGGGACATTAAACTTTGATTTAGTCACTTTCTGACTTTCATAATAATAACTTTTAACCGAGTTATTATGCCTTGAAAATCGCCATTTTTCGTTTTTTTCAATTTTAAATTGCTTATAACTCGAAAACGATCAACTTTAGAGAAAAATTATAAGAGACCTTTTTTATCCAGAATGGTCCAAAAAACCTACAAAAAAATTGTCCGGGTCAAAAATATTGATTCTTGCAATTTGATTAAAAAAAAAATTGTTAAAAAAAATTTGGCCCACTTTTCACGTGGGCGACTTATTGAACCTTATTCTGGGATGTCTCACGAATGTAATTATGCAAAAAAATCTCATGGGAATATTTTTCCCAACGAACCCGCCGTTTTCGCCTTGTCTAATCATACTTGGCAGCTAGTGTAGGTACTGTAAACTTTACTAAATTATGTTAAACAAACGTTTCTAGCTACTACCAGAGGCGTACGACGGGGGAAAGTGAATGGTTGACCCTTCCCAAATTCTACGCCACTGGCGAACTTGTTATTTTATTGCAATTTTTGGATTCTTCAATACCTTCTATGCATATAATATGCTCTTCATTCGTAACGATAAAGTCATTAGTTTTCGAGATATTTGAAATTAAGAACGATGGGGCATAATACATTAATCAAAATAACTGCCGTTTTATTTTTAATTTCAAATATCTCGAAAACTAATGACTATCGTTACGAATTAGGAGTATATTATTTACACAGAAAGTATTGGAGAATCTAAAAATTATGCTAAATAAAATAGCAGTTCCGACAATAGCGTAGAATTTGGGAAGAGTCGTACATTTACTTTCCTCTGTCGTATGCCTCTGGTAGTAGCCAGAAACGATTATGTAAAACCATTTAGTAGGGTGTACAGTACCTACACTTTCTGCCAAGAATGACACGGATATGTCAAATAGTTTTAAAGTACAGTAGAACCCCGATTATCCGTGCTCCTTGGGACCGGAGGGTGGCATGGATAATTGAAAAGCCCGGATAATCCGAACATTTCTTATATATAACGATATAATACATATTATATGTACGTACATATAATATGTATATACGTGTATATACATACATGTACCTATCATAAAAAGATAACAGAAAAATAAATCTTTTATTATGATTATGAGTCTTCCTCTCGGCGTATAGAGTTTCGTACGAGCGATTTATGGTGAAGCTATTTTGATAAAACCTGAAAAATGCAATTTGAGTAATAGAAAATCATAGCATGGATAATCCGCAGCCCGGATAATCCACACACGGATAATCGGGGTTCTACTGTATTATTATTTTTTTTAATAAATTATTCTTTGTTTAAAACTTTAAGAACTATTGTACCCGGTACTTAAAAACTATTTGACCTTTCCTTATCATACTTGGCAAAAAGTGTAGGTACTATACACCCTACTAAAATATATTAAATAATCGTTTCCGGCTACTACCAGAGGCAGAAGACAGGGGGAAGAGAATGGTTGACCCTTCCCAAATTCTACGCCAGTGACGGAACTGCTATTTTAGCATAATTTTTAGATTCTCCAATCCTTTCTGTGCAAATAATATATTCTTCATTTGTAACGATAAAGTCATTAATTTTCGAGATATTTGAAGTTAAAAATGAAATGGCACACTTTCAATGCCCTTTCAATTTTAACTTCAAATATCTCGAAAACTAATGACTTTATCGTTACGAATGAGGAGTATATTATTTACACAAAAAGTATTGGAGAAACTTAAAAATATGCTAAATAAAATAGCAGTTCCGTCAGTAGCGTAGAATTTGGGAAGGGTCGTACATTTACTTTCCCCTGTCGTACGCCTCTGGTAGTAGCCAGAAACGATTAGTTAACACAATTTAGTAGGGTGTACAGTACCTATACTTTCTGCCAAGAATGACACGGATATGTCAAATAGTTTTAAAGTATTATTTTTTTTAATAAATTATTCTTTATTTAAAACTTTAAGAACTATTGTACTCGGTACTTTAAAACTATTTGACATTTCCTTATCATACTTGGAAAAAAGTGTAGGTACTATACACCCTACTAAATTATGTTAAATAATCGTTTCTGTCTACTAACAGAGGCATACGACTGGGGAAAAAGAATAGTTGACCCTTCCCAAATTCTGCACCACCGACCGAACTGCTATTTTTGCATAATTTTTAGATTTTCCAATCCTTTCTGTGCAAATAATATACTCCTCATTTGTAACGATAAAGTCATTAGTTTTCGAGATATTTGAAGTTAAAAATGAAATGGCACACTTAATGTAGTATCCCCTTCATTTTTAACTTCAAATATCTCGAAACCTAATGACATTATCGTTACGAATGACAAGTATAATGTTTACATAGAAAGAAGGAGAATCCAAAAATTGAACTAAAATAGCAATTCAGCCAGTGGCGTAGGATTTGGGAAGGGTCAACCATTCACTTTCACCCATCGTACGCCTCTAACTGGTAGTAGTCAGTAACGTTTCTTTAACATAATTTAGTAAAGTGTACAGTACCTACACTTGCTGAAAAGTATAACAAGGATATGTCAAATTGTTTTTAGTAACTGCAATGGAATGCAAAAAAATTTAATTTTGCATTGTGGATTTAAAATGTGTTTAAATTGAAAACAGTTGAGTTTAGCGAGATGAATGTAGTATACCTTTTTTAAGTAAAAATGATAGGGGAATAAAAGTTTTGATCTCAAAATTATATAGGGTGGCAGGTAAAAAAAATTGAATGTGTTAAATGAACATGGAAAGACGTATGTGGCGCCCTCTGGGTAATATATAAATTTTGGTGGGGAATTTAGGTTTCTCGTCCCAAAAACCCCCACATACCAAATTTCGTGTTGTTATCCCATGCCTGTCAGGAAATATTCAAAAATAAATAAAATAAAAGTTTAATTTTGACACCCTGTATTTCGGTTATTATCAACTTTCGTACTAAGGTAAGATAGCTTAAATCAACCTATTTTAACAACAGGAATCTGAGGTTAAGCTATGGCCCATTCGTTACCAAACACGCTTCTTAATTTTAACAAAGTCCATCTGCCTCATTTAACATATTATACAGTTTTATTCTAAATGTATGTCTTTTGTTCTTGATGTATTGTTTCTAAATGTTAAGCGGCATCGCCAAAGAACCATTGACTTGTCTAAGGAAAGCTGTTTATTTGGATAATAAATTTGATTAATGCGTTGGTTAAAAAATCCTATAGCCACCTAATGTTTTTCAGGCAATCACTATAACCTGTGGTGTTGGTGAAAAATGCAAACATCTTAAGGTTGTAAGAAAACGATTTCTACTCATACAATGTCTACAACATGCAAGATTCTATAGTTATCTGTTTTCCAATGATTATGAATACAATTAATTCATTTGAATATTACCCATTGTCTCATGTGTACCTAACCATAAACCCAAAAATACTTTTAGTGATGAAACAGTTAATTGTTTCCAGGTAGTTATTCTAGAGTCCTCTTGTTTTTTCACTCAAAAACAAATTTTCAGCGTACACATTGGTTTCCTCCACTATAATACAGGGTGTCCCGAAAAGATTGGTCATAAATTATACCACACATTCTGGGGTCAAAAATAGTTCGACTGAACCTAACTTACCTTAGTACAAATGTGCTCACAAAAAAAGTTACAGCCCTTTGAAATTACAAAATAAAAATCGATTTTTTTCAATATATCGAAAACTATTAGAGATTTTTTATTGAAAATGGACATGTATAATTCTTATGGCAGGAATATCTTAAAACAAAATTATAGTGAAATTTGTCCACCCCATAAAAAATTTATGGGGATTTTGTTCCCTTAAACCCCCCCAAACTTTTGTGTATGTTCCAATTAATTCATTATTGTGGTACCATTAGTTAAACACAACGTTTTTAAAACTTTTTTGCCTCCTAGTATTTTTTCGATAAGCCAGTTTTTATTGAGATGCGGCTTCTTTTTCAATATATTTACGTAAAAATTTTATGGGGGTTTTGTTCCTTTAAACCCCCCAAATGTTTGTGTATGTTCCAATTAAACTATTATTGTGGTACCATTAGTTAAACACAGTGTTTGTAAAACTTTTGCCTCTTAGTCTTTGGTTCATGAGTCACCTTTTATCGATATGTAGCTTCTTTTTCAAAATATACCTAAAAATGTAAATTACAAATAAATTTTCAGATTATTAACAGGTCTCTATAACCGTACTTAACCATATACAAATATGTGGTGGATTCGACAAATATTCAAAATATCTCGATAAACACTGGCTTATCGAAAAATTGCTAAGAGGCAAAAAAGTTTTAAAAATAATGTGTTTAACTAATGGTGCCAAAATAATAATTTAATTGGAACATACACAAAAGTTTGGGGGGTTTAAGGGAACAAAACCCCCATAAAATTTGTATGGGGTGCACAAATTATACTTAAATTTTTTTTAAGATGTTGCTACCATAAAAATGCCACATGTCCATCTTCAATAAAAAATCTCTGAGAGTTTTCGATGTATGAAAAAAAATCGATTTTCATTTTGTAACTTCAAAGGGCTGTAACTTTTTTTGTGTGCACTATTGTATATAGGTAAGTGAGGTTCAATCAACCTATTTTTGACCCCAGAATCTGTGGTATAATTTATGACCAATCTTTTCAGGACACCCTGTATATGTTCGAAAAAGTAATCAGTAAATAATTGAAAAAAGACATAAGGTTTATCTGTAAGTAAACTTGTTTTTAGCCCAGAATTACCATAAAATTGAAAATTATTGAAATTTGGTACAGTAGACTCCCGTAAGTTCGGCCTCGGTTAGTTCGGTCTCCGCTTAGTCCGGCCGGCTCTCTGCCTGCAGTGGCCACCAATTTTTCTGGTGGCCACCACCATCATCGAGGATCATCGATGATCAAATTATCATCGAGGATCAAAACTTGAGCCCAGAGCAAATAGCCAACGTCAGCGAAACTGGGTTAAATTTTAAACTGCTGCCCAGAAAGACAGTTATCACCTCACAAGAAACATCTGCTGCAGGGTAAATCAGCAAAAAAATGATAACGGTCACCTTGTCTTCAAATGCTTCGGGGATCCACATTGGCTCCTATTTGTCATTGGCACAGCAGCAAAACTGAAAGCGATTCTTCTTCTTTCTCATAATCCTTAGTGCCCTTCAGGGCGTCGGATCTGAAAGCGATTAAGAACATAAATATGGAAACTTTCCCAGTGTATTATCGGTCACAGAAATCAGCATGGATGGACACATATTTGTTAAGGGAATGGTTCGTCGACGAATTTGTTCCCAAAGTGAAAAAACATTTTACAAAATTAATACTGCTCAGCAAAGCATTTCTACTTCCTGACAACGCGCATTATCACCAGGAAGATATTCAGTGTGACAATGAAAATTAAATAAACTGCTGTTCCTGCCACCCAATGTAACCAGTCTTCAGCAGCCGATGGACCAAGAGGCCATTGAGTGCTTCAAGAGGAAGTATCGGCGAAAACTGCTTTCTGAAGTTCTTTCCAAATTGAAGGCTGATGACAACTTAGACCTAGAAATACTGCAGTCAGTTAATATGAAGGATGTTGTGTATATGTCGACTAAGGCATACGACGAAATGCCACTGTCGACTTTTATAAAGTCATGGAAAAAACTTTGGCTACATATAGAAGATAAGATTGACGAAGCAAACATGACAGCAGATGAGCCAAACAACATTCTTGTTAACGCACCTGATGACAAGGCACGACGTTCGGCAACTACCGAACTGTGGTCCCATTGTTGAAGATGTTTTGGTCTGAATCAACTTTGAAAAGGGAGCTGCACAACATGGTTTGAACGACGACGACGAAATCTCCGAGTGTGTTATTCGCCAGGAAAATGAGAAAAATATAGCGATGCAAATGCTGCTGAGAAAGTGTTTAAGAAGCCAAACCAGTAACTTACAGTAATATTTTTAAATTATATTAGGCCTACAGTTCTGTAAGTATTGTTTTGTAGTGTCTTTTTATCCTTCTGTTTTTTCATATGTGGTAAATATATGGCAGAGTATCCCACTGTATTGTATTCTACAGAATGTGCAAGTGTTTCGTGCTTGCTAGATCCTTACAAACAATAAATGAGTATTTTTTAGATAGGCATCGGTTAGTTCGGCCACTTTTAAGTTCGACCTAGGGTCCAGTCCCAAGGTGGCCGAACTTACGAGAGTCTACTGTAAATCACTCCATAACAGCACATTATGTTACGTATATTTTCATTTGAGTGAGCATGTGAATCGTTAAGATTTTCTAAGTTAGTTTCATCTATGGCTTCTTCTTCTTTATAGGAACTAGACTCATCATCATTGGGTTCATAGTCACTCCTTTCCGGATATAGTTCGATATCACTACCAGATGAATTTAGCAATTCTTCTAACTGATATTCAGAAAAATTACATAGGTTTATAGGATTTCTATAGTCTCTTTGCATACTTTTAGGTCTAAATGGTCCTGTAATTGCACTGTCCATACTGAAATTACACTTCACAAGCTATTTAAAAACCAGAACTGTAAGTACCTTTTAAAAATATCTAGCAATAGGCTGGAATATAATACACAACCCTTCCTAAAAGCTATGCTATACTGAATCAATTATTTTATAGGACATACTTGACTTAAGAGTTGAGTCATCGCCTGTAAGTGGAAACCGTCCTACATAACTCAACTTTTGAGTCATTGGAATTCAACAAGTTAATAGCCATTTTTTCATTATCAACAATAAAATAGTTTTTCGGAAATAATTGTACATCGGCGGTAATGAAATATGTTCAGTTATCATAATTTATTTAGTTAATTATAACCACAGATACTTCATAAACTTAAAAATTAAAGGACATAATAATTGTCCTTTTACTAACCAATTATTGTTGTCTTGGAATAGACTTTTTAAAAGGATATTATTACTCCACTAATCTTTTCATCTCTCTCCCTGAGTAAATCTGCTGAAGAAGAATCATCCTGGCCATCCATTTAAATGAACTAAGTAAAAGAAAATGATATATTATTTTTGTATTCTAAAGATATTCAAGATATAAAAATTGTTTATAAACTTTGAAACTTTTAAATATGAAATGAAAATGACATGACATATAACAACTAATGTCAAAGACAACAGTCAACATCTGTGGTCAACATCATTTGGTTTGTCACAGGCTACATTATGGTTCCGTGTATGCAGGATCACCACCAAAACTTGTTACGCACGTGGAGCTATATACAGGGTGATTCAGGTTTTAGCAAATTCTAAAATAATAAAATTAGTCCATCATTGTTAACTGTTGCACCTGATCAGTGGTCACTGTCACTACAGTAGGAAAAATGAAAGAATACCCATGAACGAACATATAAAACACGCTGTATTTTTCTGTCACCGTATCAGATAAAAAATTGGCCAGTGCAAGTACATGTAATAATTATTATTGTTACATGTACTTGCACTGGACAATTTTCTTTGTGACACGGTGACAGAAACATACAGCGTGTTTTATATGTTCGTTTATGGGTATTCTTTCATTTTTCCGACTGTAAGTAATTGATAATCGGTGATAGTGATAAATCTTTGGAGTTGGTTGTGATGGGAAAATATAATTTTAATAATGTCAACAATTATTAGATTATGTAATGGTATACAGATATAAATGAATTGGGCCAAGGTAGGGGAGCCCAAGCGGGAATTTTTGCAGCTACTCGAGCGCGTCAGAAAATCACATGGGCAGAAACCTTATACGCTCTGAGCTTCGCTGGTGTCGCTCCTAGCGGTTACTAATTCAACTTTTACTGGTCGTCAATCAGGTACTAAAAAGCCATTACCACTGTTCTACGTTGAACTAAAACAAGCCGAGAATAACAAAGATATATAGGAGATCGATTCATTGTTGAACTATAAAGTAATTTTTGAACCTCCACATAAAAAGCGTGTAGTACCTCAGTGCATAAAATGCCAACGCTACGGCCACACCAAAAATTTTTGCTACCTTTCTCCAAGATGTGTTAAATGCGCGGGTAACCACAGATCTGATCAGTGCTCTTACAAAGAAAGAAACAACCAGGTGAAATGCGTGCTGTGTGAAGGAAATCACCCAGCAAACTATCGTGGGTGCTTAGTCCACAAAGAGCTGCAAAAAAGAGCATTTCCACAACTGAGAAGCAAACCAACAAGTCAGCCTGTCCAATCAAACCAACACTTAGTAGTCCCGAATGTAACCTATGCTCAGGTAGCAACCGCTGGTAATCAAATACCATCAAATACAGCTCCCAGTCTTCAACAATCCACTGACATGCTCGAACTTAAAAATATGATCAAACAATTGGTAGAACAAATGAGCACAATGTTAAACCTCTTAACCGCTCTCATTGCTAAAAAACCCTAAGATGGAGGCGTTTCTAAAACTAGCTTCATGGAACGCCAATGGCTTATCACAACATACACAGGAAATCAAATACTTTCTACACCTTCATAAAATAGATATACTGCTAGTATCCGAAACTCACTTTACACAAAAAAGTTACCTTAAAATTCCAAACTATACTATATATACTACTAATTATCCAGATGGATCAGCACATGGAGGCTCTGCTATTATAGTTAGAAATACAATAAAACATCATAATGCTGGCGAGTACCAAACAAATCATATTCAAGCGACCAATATTGTGGTTGAAGACTGGGATGGACCACTTACAGCAGGCCCGGACTGGGCCGCCGGCCCACCGGCCCATGGGCCGGTGCGCCTTTTGCCTTGGTTAGTATCTATCCTTAAAAAAATTAAACGCTGAAAAAATTTTTTTTTAACCTTTACACAAAAATGATGTAGCTATCATTCCCCTAAAAAATGTTTTTACTTGCTTCTGATTTCGCCGTTTGGCCGGCGCCCTCGAAGACCATTTTTACTATTCGGGCGCCTTTCGTAGGTTCAATATCCGCTGTTTCTATTGTAATAAATAGCTTAGATGCGACGCGCAGCGCCCTCGAAGACTATGTTTGTGATTCGGGCGCCTTTCGTTGGTATCAATTTCCGCTGTTTCTATTATAAAAATAGCTTAGATGCAACGAGCGGCGCCCTCGAAGACCATTTTTACGATTGGTGCACCTTTCGTGAGTATCAATTTCCACTGTTTATCAAATAACGGATATTTATACATATGGAAGGCGCTCAAATTGAAAAATAATCTTCAAGGGCGCTGCACGTCGCATCTAAGCTATTTGATTATCTGATACCTGATACAAAGAGTATTACATCCCACAATTGGACTAAAATATACAGGTGTGGTTTTCAGTGCTCCAAAACTACATTATACATGCAGAATTGTTGTGTCCCAAACTCCTAAATAATGAAGCCACTGGGTACAATAAAATACAACTTGTATCAGGTATCAGATAATCAAATAGCTTAGATGCGACGCGCAGCATGCTCAAATACCATTTTACGATTCAGGCGTCTTTCGTAGGGTCAATATCCGCTGTTTCTATTATAATAAGTAGCTTAGATGCGACGCGCGACGCCCTCGAAGACTATTTTTATGATTCGGGCGCCTTTCGTGGGTATCACTTTCCACTGTTTCTATTATAAAAAATAGCTTAGATGCAACGAGCGGCGCCCTCGAAGACAATTTTTACGATTGGTGCACCTTTCGTGGGTATCAATTTCCGCTGTTTATCAAATAACGGATATTTATACGCGAAAGCACTACGCGTCGCATCTAAGCTATTTGGTTATCTGATACCTGATCTCTCGATCAACTCCTTCACATCCTCGCATATCGGACCAATCAAGCCAAGAGCATCCACAAAAACTTCCTGATTTGAAAATCTTTTTAGATCGCTATCTTCATCTTTTCGTTTCTTCCTTTTGCTCGTTAGTTCAAAACTCACATAGTTATGTAAGCTGAGCGATTGTTATTCCAAACCAGTCCAGCTTATGACACTGTTTAGAAGTGATGTTGAAACCAGCGAGAGGTCCAGAAAGGATTCAATATTACTTCTTACGAACGTAGGTGGCTTACCGTCATTTAGCATGGTAAGTCCCATGGCGTGGATCCATTCTGATAGGTATTCCCCTCTCGAAGCGGGACGTTTGGTGAAACATAACAATTGTACGCCAGCCGGTCTATAACTTATGCCTTAACATACCTATTAACATTCTTAACAGAGTGTCTGGTGATTCCAATACGTCGGTTCACCACGTATACGGTCACGGCAGATCTCCTATTTTTAATGATTACCTGTCGAAAGACCAAATGTCATACCTTCCCTTCGTGCGAGTGCCTCTGCAACGTCGTGAGCGGCCCTCACCTTTCCCACATTTATTTAAAGGAACTGCGTATTAGATGGTTCTTATCTTTCTAACTTACTTACCCATACGCTGTCTGATTCCTGGTCCAAGGTGTTTTCACCCACCATTTTCTCATCGCTTGTGGCAGGGTGTCTCTTGAGACCCCGCTTTTCCAGGATCAGTTTTTTACACTCCGGGCACTGTAAGCTGTCGGCAATGTGACCGGATTTTTTAAAAGTCAGGGAAAAAGTCGTCTCACTACTGCACTCTCGTGACTGGTGCCCCCTCCTTACCACATCTGTAGTAGGAGTCCTCCCTGTTTTCTCTCTTGCAGTCCGTTTTACTATGCCTGAACTGCAGGCATCTAAAGCACCCCTGGACACGCAGTCTCTCTCGTATCTTGCATGAGTTCCAGCCAATAGGTATATGTTGTCTATCCAGTGCCTTCTTGGCTGTGATACGTGACAGTCCAACCGTGACGTTTGTGTTCATTATTTTCCTTTATACAGACGAGTTTGACGTCGTCAGGCTCCCTGCTGCCGGTATACCTCCGAACTTGTCTCAGGATTTCTACCTTGGGACTCTTCCGTCTATATCAAATAGATACACCTGAACCTGATAGCCCCGGACAACCTCTACTGCGTTTCCATCCGTGCGGGCCACGATAGTCTCCTTCAGGCGCTCGGTCTGTTCTTTCCCTGTCACTTCGAGGATGAGGTCCCTCTTATGCCTTCTTTAGTGCTTTTAACGCTAATCCCCTCCTTCCTCATGTCTACGCTACCCTTGATTTGCTTGAGCAACTCGGCGTAGGATTTTCTGCCTCCCTTCACGATCACTTTCTACGCCTCCACTCGCCTTTCCCCGAGTTTATACTCCTCCAGCGCGAGGTGGAGGTCCACACCCATAAAGGTGAGTTCCAGGAGCTTCCTGAGGTTGCTACCTCTGTAGCCCCCACTACTCTTAGGTATGTATGTCTCTCTGGTCTCCAGTGTCTCCATGTCTTCCCTCAATTTATAAATAATTGCCAGTAGTCTCTCGTCCCCGTCCATTTCCGTCACCCTTGTCTCTACGGGGGACCATGAAAATGGTCTGACGGTTTCCTCGGTTTTCTTCCTTCTGACTCTTCCTTGTAATTGTAGTCATAGTATTAAGTTGGAGGTACTCCACCTGTCCTGGTGTGTTTGCACCTCCTGCACATATTCCCAGTTCATTTTTCCCCTTATCAGTTCGTGTAACCTTTCTTCCTCACCGAAAAGTCCATGTTCCATGACCACTACAAAGTCGCCTGCAAGTTTATTCCCTCTTCCCGGTTTAGCGACCGTATAGTGATCCTCTTCCAATTCGACTGTATAATGTCCTTTATTTTTTCAAAGCCCCTTTTCCCTGAGTTCAGGACCGTTGCGATCATTTTTATGCGAAGATTTTCGGGGAAGAACTCGTCGAAATCCATCTGTGTGCACACTCGTACAGTCTTCCTAGTCGTTTTTTTCCTCACCGGTTTTCTACACTATTCTATTTCGTTTCTTAATGCTGCCGAGGGCGACTTGTCTGAAAGTAACCTCCATGTCTTCGGTGACTCTCTTCAGGTATTGTACCTCATTCTTGATCTCGACCTTAATGTTTGTATGGTCGGACATTAGTTACACTAAATTATTTGTAACGCTGGTAAGTTTCTCCATTGCTCTTACCATGGCCGTTATGTCCGAGCTCTCCTCCTTCTCTCTAAGTCTCTAGGTGTTCTCTCCCCAAGTGAGGAGCTCCTTTGCAAGGTTGTCTCCTCTGGAAGATCCGTCTTGATCAGGTCGCTACCCCAGACTGGAGATCTTCCAACAGATCTTCCGAAGACCATAGTCTCCTCCTTCCTCTTTTTCTCTTCGCTGAATACTTTCCCTTTGTTCCCTTTACTACAATGAACACCTTATCATCTCATTCATAGCTTGTTCCAGCTGCACCATCACTGGTGACTCGCTCCATTATCCCTTCGTTTTGTTGTTTCCCTTTTTCCTGCATGATTAAATACTTACCCATATAGTTTCCACGAGTAGGGGCGAATTATACTTTCTGGCGAGGTAGTGCGCCCTTGCCAACGCTAAGGCTTGAATTACAAAGGAGTTTCAGCAGTTCTCCGAGGGCTCCGTTTGAGACCGTCTGACGTTAGGCCATTCACCACTTAGGCACGGATCGCCTGACACCGTGTGTGGTTGCGGATTTTTATCGAGGTTTACTCTTATGCTATATGGAATTTAGTAAAAAATTTAAAAAAATTCAAAAGGTGACTTCTATTGAACACAAATCATCATGATTTTTGTTAAATGTTTTTGAACCAATAGATTCTTTTGTAGTAGCAAGTGAAAATTGAACACACTTTTCGAAAATTGTTTTGGAGTCTTCAGAGAGTATCAAAGAGTGTAGCAGAGTAAAACGGATACTGGGAAACTGAAGCTATATTTTTGTGTAATCTCAATATAATTTACTATTCCCAATAAAAATAGTAAATTGTTTTACGGATTTAAAATAAAATTAGTCATATTGATTTACTTTACACGCATTACGATTTCAAAAAAGTTTGATGTCAAAGCTTAAGAGGGAGGTCTGGCGCCATTGTTTAGATATTCTGTCTTTTTTAGAATTTGGGCTGGCGCCTTTTTTATAATTTGGGTTGGCGCCTTTTTTATGAGCCAGTCCGGCCCTGACTTACAGTATCTGCGCTGTATTGCCCCCCACGACACTCTATCACAAACGAACAATTTAAAGATTATTACAATTCACTTGGGAGCCGCTTCATAGCAGCAGGGGACTATAATGCCAAACATACCAGGTGGGGATCAAGACTAATCACTCCGAGAGGTAGAGTTCTCTTAAATATCATAGAGTCAAATAATATGGATTATTCATCAACCGGCGAACCAACATACTGGCCCTCGGACAGAAATAAAATCCCCGATTTGGTCGATTTTGCTGTAGTTAAGAACATCCCTAGGTCTAATATAAAAGCTACATCATGCTACGAATTATCTTCTGATCACTCGCCTATACTATTCACAGTTGGAACCCAGGTACTTATTAAAGAAATATCCCCCTCACTTTATAACAGACGCACACACTGGCCAAAATTCAGATCTATCCTGGAGAACAAGGTGTCTCTAGACATTCCACTAAAAATCAAAGAGGACATTTTTCTTGCTGTGGAACAACTAACTACAAATATCCAATCAGCTGCCTGGCAAGCAACACCAACAATACAAAATAAATGCATAATAAATGACTGCCCACAAGTTGTCAAAGAAAAAATTTTGCTAAAGAGAAGACTGAGGAAAAGATGGCAACAGACCAGAGATCCTGCTGATAAGCGTAGATTCAATAGTGCATCAAGGGAATTAAAAAAGCTCTTCGAAGATCTCAAAAGCCAATCACTTCAGTACTACTTGGAAAATTTAGATTCCACTAAAGATACCGATTATTCGCTATGGAAAGCCACGAGAAAACTGAAACAACCCCAGAAACCGTCACCTCCAATTAGAAAATCGGACAGAGAATGGGCTCGTAGTGCACAAGAGAAAGCAAGTTGTTTTGCAGAGTATTTTTCCGAAGTATTTACTCCCAATCAAGTGAATTCACCTGTGGAAGTAGACGTATTCTCATTTCTTCAAAGTCCATATCAAATGAGTTTGCCTATTCCGAAATTTAAGTCGTCCGAAGTCATCTTGGCTATTAATAATTTAAACGATAAAAAATCTCCAGGGTACTATTTGATCAGTGGAAAAGTATTGAAAGAATTACCTATCAAATGCATAAAACTTATAACGTTTATATTCAATGCCATATTAAACTTAGGTTACTTTCCTGATCAATGGAAAGTGTCTCAGATAATAACCATTCTAAAACCGGGGAAACCTCAAGAAGAAACTACATCGTACAGGCCAATCAGCCTCTTGCCAATCACGTCTAAAGTTTTCGAAAAACTATTAGTAAAAAAACTCGAACCCTGGATCAAAAATCTAATTCCAGACCACCAGTTTGGATTTCGATCCCATCACTCAACAATCCAACAAGTTCACAGAGTGGTAAAACATATAAATGCTGATTTTGAGGCCAAAAGGTACTGTTCAGCGGCATTTCTTGACGTTAGGCAGGCATTTGACAAGGTATGGCATGAAGGCCTCCTATACAAGCTAAAAAAGACATTACCGCACAGCTTTTACATTCTTCTTGAGTCATATTTGTCAGGTAGGTGTTACTTTATTAAAAACCAAGATGCAATTTCCAAACTCTATTCTATCAAAGCTGGCGTACCACAGGGTAGCGTGCTGGGACCTACCTTGTATCTCTTGTCTACCGCAGATATACCTCCACCTCTTCAGGAACCACTAGAGGAGAGACCACTTACAGAAGAAATGATGCTAGGAACATTTGCCGACGATACTGCAATCCTAGCCTCACACACAGACCCTATTTATGCCTCGCATATCCTTCAAGCGTATCTAGACAGAGTACAAATTTGGTTTTTGGAATGGAAAATTAAAGTGAATGAAGGAAAATCTATTCAAGTTACATTTACAACACGAAGAGGAACTTGTCCTCCTGTAACTTTAAACAATCACCAATTACCATCAGCCAACGAGGTAAAATATCTTGGTATTCATTTGGACAGAAGTCTCACATGGAGGAAACATATCTGGACCAAGAGAAAGCAACTAGGTCTCCAATTCAGAAATATGTATTGGTTAATGGGCCGTTCATCAAGACTATCTCTGGATAATAAATTGCTGCTCTATAAGGCAATACTTATGCCAATCTGGACATATGGGTTGGAACTATGGGGAACAGCCAGTCACTCCAACATCGAAATCATCCAACGCTTCCAATCAAAAACCCTCAGAACCATCACTAATGCACCTTGGTACATCAACAATAGAATTATTCATCGAGACCTTAAAACTGATACGGTACAAGAAGTCATCACAAAACGTAGCGCTGCTTACATTGCCAAGTTGGAGGATCATGAAAACCAGTTTGCACTTAACCTCCTAGACAATTCCCAAGAACAGCGTAGGTTAAAGAGGTTCAAACCATTGGACTTACCATTTAGAGTAAACTTTTAAACTAATGAGTTAGTAGTTATGAAATGTAATTATTTTGTACAGAACTTTATAAAAATTGTACTTTGATTTTGCCAGTGGGTAAAATCTTTCTTGTCCTTAGTCAATGTAATTACTTTTGTTTATTGTTGACACTCAACAGATTGCAAAATAAATTTAAATAAAAAAAAAAAAACTTTTACTGGTAATTTTTAAATTTATTATTTAATTGTTATCGCTTAATATTTACAACGCAAAAAAGTAATTAAATTGTAATCGATTTTTTTAAGATTTTTCTAATCATTTTGACGTTCTCTTAATAAAATATCGATTTCTTACTTCGGATACTTTGACAATAATCGTGTAGATGGCGCTAAGATTATAATAGATTATTTATAATTAGATATTACGGAACATTAAAAAAACTTAAATTCAGTATTTAAAACGTAAGTATATTTAAGGTAAAAATATATACCACAGCTTTGACCAACTAATATTGTTTATAATTAATGTTTTTAATTTTAATTTTAAATTAATCACATTGACATTTATGTCAAATTTCCGGTAAACGTTTACAAACTTGTCACTACTGGCGTTCGCGAATTTGTAAATATCCCCTCTACGTACGAGCTCACAGCGTATACGCTCTGAGCTTCGCTGATGTCGCTCCTGGCGGATTACTAATTCAACTTTCACTGGTAATTTTTAAATTTATTATTTAATTGTTATCGCTTAATATTTACAACGCTAAAAAGTAATTAAATTGTAACAGATTTTTTTAAGATTTCGCTAATCATTTCGACGTTCTATTGATGAAATATTAATTTCTTACTTCGGATACTTTCACAATTATCGTGTAGATGGCGCTGATTAATTTATAATTACATATTATGGAACATTAAAAAAACGTAAATTCAGTATTTTAAACGTAAGTATATTTAAGGTAAAAATATATACCACAGCTTTGACCAACTAATATTGTGTATAATTAATGTTTTTAATTTTAATTTTAAATTAATCACTTTGACATTTATGTCAAATTTCCGGTAAACGTTTACAGACTTGCCACTACTGGCGCTCACGAATTTATAAATATCCCCTCTACGTACGAGCTCACAGCGTATACTTACTCTGTAAATGTACCCCTACCATATATTGGATCTTACTACAGGGGAGTTCGTTAAGGGGATCCGAAAAAAAATCTACCCTGAGAATAACTCGAAATTGTCAGATTAAGATAAGGTAAGTTAAGTACATGAGGTAAGGAAATGGGTGAGTCACAAAGTTTCACAATAAAAAAAGCTAATATTACGAGAAATAAACGTCAGATCGAAAAACTAAAAATTACGAGTTCAATATTTTTAAAAAATTTATCGAATGATACCAAACACGACCCCCACGGAGGTGGGGTGGGGGGTTACTTTAAAATCTTAAATAGAAGTCCTCCTTTTTTATTGCAGATTTGGATTTCTTACATAACAATAAGTAACTTTTATTCGAGATATTTTTTCGAATTATGGATAGATGGCACTATAATCGGAAAAACGATTGTTGGAAATGGAAAACTAAATTAAAAAAATGGAAAGTCCCCTAGTCCCCACTAAAATAGAAAACTTTACTTAACTTTTTTTGGTTTTAGGACCTAATCTCCACAACCCAATAGGTCCCCATATCGCTCGAGTAACTGCAAATTTAGCATACTTTCCTACCCTACTATATCTTATATAAAAAAAATTATTAGAAATTACACCATATATTTACTTTTTTATCAGACTGTGAAATTGAAAAAGAATGTGTGTGTACTTTGTACGCACGTAAGAAGTTATACTTCTATTATATGATTATATGATTATAAACGAAATTAATATACTTTTTATTTATATTTTATTTAAATATTAAATTAATTTATACTTACTACTTCTCAAACATTTTTATTAAAACAGTGCCAAAAAACACATTAAAAATGCCACAAATGATTTCTGAACATTAATTGTCGGAAATTTTTTTAACTAAATACGTATTTTCTGAAAATAAAATTATATAATAAATATACTTACAATCATAAAATGTATAAAAAAAATAAAAAAATAAAAGTTTCTACTGGGATTCGAACCAACTCACCACGCGGCTGGTATTTGCGTTGTATCGGGATTCACCCGCATTAAAACTTCGCCACAGAGACAGCTTGTCATTATGTGCGAAGATCGTCTAACTAAACAGATTAACCTTTTGACATTTTTAACTTATGTAAATCAAATTATTTTGATTTTGAATTGAAATGATTTAGAATTGAAAAAATACAACAAAACATAGAGTAAGAAGACAATATATTAGGTGAATATTGATAGAAATTTTGATGGTAATCAAATTATGTAAATAAAAGTATTACATACTACTTATGTATTTTGGTAGGTTCAAGGTAGGTATCGGAGCCCGTATAACGACTAATAAATTTCGCAATCACTTGCGTCGTGCAAAGTGGCTATGTTCAAATATCATAACAAAATTTGATCAACTATTTATAAAACACTTACCAGTGAAAGATTCTTTAGCTTTGAATAAGCGAGATCTGCGGCACTCATACTAGGCACAGTTTGATGAGCTTTCACATTGGCATGCAACAATCATCTCTTCTATGTAAATAAGTCCAAAAATATAATATGAAAACTATTTAAAAAGGCAGTATAACCATTAACTAACTTTTTGTTTGTTGTTTCTCTTCCTACAAATTTTAAAACGCAACAAGCATACATTATAACCAAACCATGCACAGTCCCACAGCTGTGCCACAGCTGCCATATTGGATAATTTTTGTCATGTCATTTGAACATCCAATCAGAACAAAGTTATAATGCGCATGCGCCCGGTCGCTAGGTTTTCCCATATAAAATTTCACCGTCATTACGCCCGTAAAGAAGTATAACTTCAAAAATTTGAAGGAACCGAAAAAAACCGTTTGGACCGAAAAGATTGGTCAGAACCGAATCGAAATATTTTAACAAAACCGGAACCGGACCGGACCTAAAATTTTGAATTTTACTAGAACCGGAACCGGACCGGAACCTTTTAATTCATTTCGGTCCGGGTCCCTGGTTGTAGATGCTTGATCTCAAAATATCATGGTTTAACCGGTTTAACCCAAATCACTTAAATAAAATGTGACTTCTTACTGAGATACAGGGTGTTTTATTTAAAAATTTAAAAACTATTTTGTACGCAGTGCTTTGAAACTATTTGACATATTCTCATCATACTTGGCAGAAAGTGTAGGTACTGTATACTCTACTAAATTATGTTACATAAACGTTTCTGGCTACTACCAGAGGCGTACAACAAAGGAAAGTGAATGGTTGGCTTTTCCCAAATTCTACGCCACTGGTTAACACAATTTTTCGATTGCCCAATACTCTCTATGAAAATAATACACGACTCATTCGCAACGATAAAATCATTAGTTTTCGAGATATTTGAAATTAAAATGAAGCGGCACAATACATTACTCAAAATAACTGTGCCGTTTCCTTTTTAACTTCAAATATCTCGAAAACTAATGGCTTTATTGTTACGAATTAAGAGTATATTATTTTTATAAAAAGTATTGGAGAATCGAAAAATTGCGCTAAAATAGCAATTCCGCCAGTGGCGTAGAATTTGAGAAGGGTCAACCATTAACTGTCCCCTGTCGTACGCCACAGTTTTTATTTTTTTTATAAAAATAAATTATTATTACGATAATATTACTATAATAGATTACTATATATAGTTGGGAGGTAAGGGATCGGACTTAACAACAATACATCAATCGATCCCAAAGTCAACCTCACCTGCACGAGTGGTAGTCTAAAGGCTGCGTCCCACCATCAAATAATTTGATCAAACTGGTTTGAGCAAACTGAAAGTGACAGTTAGTGACGTCACATCCTGAGTGTTCATTGTGGATAATAATGAAAAATTTTAATTTTAAATGAAGTACAAACAAGTTAGACAACTCAATACAAAAAATTTGATCAAACTAGACTGATAGTGAGAGCACAGATTTTTAGAATTTCAAAAAAACTGCAATTGTGACGTCACTTTGACGTACTTCCGGAGTTTGCTCAAACTGTTTGATCAAATTATTTGATGGTGAGACGTGGCCTTAAATTACCTGGTGCCTCCTGCTACATAACAGACGAGGCTCTGGCGACCGAGTATGAGCGGGATAACCATACAACAGTTACAGGGAGTCAAGGAAATGTGATCCCTACAACTCACCAACCCGCCTGGCCAGCGTGGTGTTTTATGGCTATTTTCCCCAAACTAACAATGTCGAACTTACAACAAAGCGGAAATGGACCCCAGGTGGGTAGGAGAAATCCGGAGTCCCACATCGGGAAACCGATCTGCCTCATGGATTCTGGGGGAGGTAAAAGCTCGACAAGAACAAATCAGAGAAAACGGAAAAAGAAGGAATGCAACAGAATACACGTAGCGACATATAATATCAGATCCATGGCTCAAGATGAAAAGCTGTACGAACTCGAAGAGGAATTAACTAAAATCAAATGGGACATGGTAGGATTGTCAGAGGTCAGATTACTATATTACAAAATAGATTGGCATTTTTAGTTGAAGAAATAATTTCCAACAAAAGACAATAAAAATAAAATAAAATAAAAATTCCATTTTTATTCACTTGCAATGCGAAGGCAAAACAATCTTATTTTTCACTTAGAATACGGAGAGACTTTAAGATTTTTAAATATTATTAATATTGCTATTAGGATTGAAAACTACTTCATCTTTCAATTGCCAGATGACGCTAGTCACCTAGTCCATTCACGTCAGTTGCGGTGTGGGGAATAAACTCTCGGTGTTGGTCACTTAGAGTATGGAGTAGCAGGCCTACGTTCTCTCCGATGAGACTCCAACAGAGTCGAAAATCGTCGATTCAGAGTGCTGGACTGCGCTCCGTATTCTAAGTGAAAAATAAGATTGTTTTGCCTTTGCATTGCAACTGAATAAAAATGGAATTTTTATTTTATTTTTATATTGGTCGTCATTTTCTGTTGGAATTTACCAGCTGAACAGACGGGGTCGTGAATTGTAAGTTTTTTGAATTCCCTCTTGTCTTCTTGGATGTGTTACCAAGAAAATTGACCAATAAGTTTTCAATTTGAAAATCTTTTAATATTTTTTAATAATTTAATATTTTTAAATATTATTAATATTGCTAATAGGATTGAAAACTACTTCATCATCAAAATACAATAATTTTAGCAACATTGTACCATTCGACATTATTCGACTTTCAGTGACTTTTGTGCTGAAATAGTTCAGAATCCACTAGCCCGATTGAGTATTTGATTTTTATAATTCTTTGACAACCTTTTATTGTCCAACTGTGTGGAGCGGAGTCGAGATAAATTACATGTAAATTATATGTTCCGTTTAAAGATGAATTTATCTGTATAAATAATGCCATTAAAAGATAAATAAACAAGGTATATTTTCTTTTAATTAATCTTAATAACTTATTATTAACTTATACTAGGTAAATATATCTTGTATATTTATGTATTAACCAGTGGCGGCTGGTCAGAGGAGGCAAGGGAGGCTTAAAATTTTTTACACATGCTACACTGTTTTGTTTACTTAGAGATATCGGAAAAAGTTATTTGAACAAGTTGTTCTAAATATTATTCTAACCCCGCATACAAATTTCATCATAAAATTCGCACTTTTAGTGGTTTCATTATTTGTAGTCAGTATCCTAAAATTAGTTGTCCCGAGAGCGAACGCTGCCGGCCTTCTCTTGCTAATGCTCCGCGCAGCCCAGTAGTGTTTAAGGAGACCTGGCCTCCTTAACGCTGCACTATCGCTTAAAGCACACGCTGCCCGGAGATTAGCAAGGGAGGCTTGCCGGCCGGAAGCCTCCGCTCTCGTGACAACCAATTTTAGGATCCTGGATACAAATAATGAAAAAACTAAAAGTACGAATTTTGTGACGAAATTTGGTACGAGGGGTTAGAATAATATTTGGAACAACTTGTTCAAACAACTTTTTTCGATATCTCTAACACGAAGAAAACTACCGGAAATTTACCTTGTTTGTGGATTCGCATTAGGCCGCGTTTAAAATTTAAATTTCAGTTGAGTATCTTAAAAAGTGTGAACCTTCAACATGTATGACAGTGCAAAGCTTCAAATGCTGTATTTTGATAGCCGAAATATAGGGCTATCTTCATTTAAATGCGACACACTGTATATGTAAGTATATATATAAATTTATTATTAAACTTATTAAAATTCTATTTATTTGTATTGTATTTAATTGTATTAAAACAATTTTTTTTTTGTCTAGTACAAATTTGTCTAGTTTTGTTTTTTGTTTAGTCCAAATTTATCTAGATATTTTATAGTTATAGCCTCCCCTATTGTAAAAATCACGAGCCACCACTGCTATTAACGATATTAGGTTTGTTCTAGCATCAGTTTCAAACGGTTTGAAACCATCAGCGAATAGCGGACCAGCACGAGTAGAGGGGATAGCACTGGTGACTGCATTATGTTCTCTCACTGACCAACTGTTTTCTGACGGTTTCTGACTAGTTTGACTGTTTGCTAGAACAAACCTAATATTTATATTATTTTAAAGTGCGCAGGCGATTTGCTGACAATTTGTCAGCAAATTACCCGCGAACACAGTTACCCGCGAACGCACCTTTTATATTATAGATTGTTATAGATTTATTCCACACTTAGAATATAAAAGAACAGGAAGGAGTCTGTCATATATCAACAACACCTTAAATTTCTAGCGGAACTGGCCATCTTGAACGTCTGTGGATGACTCATGAGTTTTTGTCAACGAGGTAGAAGGTGTTTGTGTATGGACAGCCTAAGTCTGACGTCACAAATGTCACAAAATTGGGAGGAGCTTATATTGGCTCCAAACAATTTTGTTTGTAACCTTAAATGGTCATAAGGAATTTTTCATTTATGTGCTTTGTGTGGCAAAATAAGACTTCATTTAGGTATTTCGTTAAAGAAACGTGTTAATTAAGAGATTTTTATTCGTTTTTGCTCGGGTGGTTTTTATTCCTTAGTGATTGAAAATAAACATAACCTCAAAACTGTTTATATTCTAATCATTGCATTAAATTAATTCACCTGGGCAAAAACGAATAAAAATCTCTTAATTGGCACGTTTCTTTAACTAAATACCTAAATGAAAAGTCTTATTTTGTCACACAAACCACGTAAACAATAAATTAAAAATTCCTTATGAGTGTTTAACATTATAAACAGAATTGTTTGGAGCCAAATATAAGCTCCTTCCAATTTTGTGACGTCAAGACTTAGGCTGTCCAGGCGTACCATCTGGTAAAGCTCCTGTATATGCAATCAATTAACTGAAGTTATTAGTATAATAAAATGTTATTTAACTGACTTTTCAACAAAATATTATATTAATACGTATTTTCTCTTGATCTATAGCTGTTTCTTTAACATCAAAGATGTAATAAAATCGTTAAGGAATTTATTTTCTTCCCTCTTTCAAAGGTACGTCACTGGAGATAGAAAGCAAATCTGACAGCTGATCGCCGTTTGCAACCTCCTTCCTGGCTCGGAGTCATTTCGCATTTTACTCCTTCCTAGTTTATTTTATATTCTAAGATTCCACATTTATAGGGCTTTTCATTCACAGTCATTTGTTTCGAGCTTCTGTCATGTGTCACATAATATTAATATATCTACGTCATACGTTATATACATAGCCACCTTTACTTTACTTTACTTTATTGGTTAAGTAAAGGTGGCTATAGTATATATCATGATACAAACCCTTAGATTAATGAAAACACCTTCTTAAATCTTAAATATATGTACTTCTTAATCTTAAATCTATGGGCTTCTTAAATCTATGTACAAACCAGTGATGTGGGAGAGAGTATCTCTCTCCCACATCACTGGTACAAACCAAAGACGTATGACGTAGATATATTAATATTATGTGACACATGACAGAAGCTCGAAACAAATGACAATCGATGAAAAGCCCTATTCGCGCAGAATGCTCCGAACGTGTCCTGAAATTTCCCAGAGGTAAAATGCCAATGGCCTTTACCATAGCCACCTTTACTTTACAAGCCATGAAGTTGAAACTTGGCAACATCTAAGCGTAGACCGGTTAATTGTGACAGTTCTCATTTATTTTTAAATGTTTTTAAATAATATTCACTGTATTTACAGAAAAACTCAAACATTTTACAATATTTCGTGCTCCAAATTATAAAGAATATTAAAAGGTATGTATTAAGATGATTTTAGTTCAATATAATATATTTTTATATAATATATTTTATAGTATAATATATTTTTATATAAACTTACGTGCATATAGAAATGCGTCCACTTAGAAGTGTATAAATTGGATGAACCAACCCAGTTATATATTTGTGGATATGTGGCTCATCAAATTCATAAAAGTAAAAACTATTGTGAACATTTCAAACAGCTTGTTTTCTGCACTAAAGGAGAGACAACTGGAGCAGATTACTACGATTATTTGCAGAGAGATGGTTTGTGCTTAGCAACAGACTCAGTAAAATTTATTTATTATCATCTTTGCTCAACATTCGAATTTATTATAAATATTCCCAATCTTGAAAAATTATTTTTGCAGCACAATTGTCACCTGAAGCTGTTATCATGTTTGGTAATGAAAGGTTTACAACATGAAGGCTTTCATTTAAATTTTGAATTTGAGTGTGAATGTGGGGAAAATGCCTTCAAAGTTTATTCTGCTATTATAAAAATTATGTGTAATATTGTTTTAAATAATTATACAAAAAACAAAAATAGCAGCCATCAAAGTGATGAATTTTCAAAAAAGTATAAAAAGAAAAGTAATGCTAAGGGGAATAACAAAAAAAGAAAGTTATCGACTCTAAACCCCAACACTTCACATCAAACCATGTGAGAAATTGTTGTTATAGTTATTTCTAGCGATATTTGTATATAATTTAAAATAAGATATTATTTATTTAAAATAAAGTATTTTACACATATTCTTGTTATTGGTTTTTTTGTATAATAATAATAATATATTAAAACCCAACTATAGACTCTGGTTTTGTTAATAACATTCTGTTTTTTTTATTATTTCGCTTATGTTGGATAATAAAAAAAGTTAGCTACTTTAAGAACTAGATTTTTGTTCTTTATCAAATCAGGGTGTTTCTAAATAAGTGCGAAAAACTTTAAAGGGAAAGGAACAAAATGCAAAATTTTGACGCCTGTCAAAATGTTCAGTGTATTTTAAATGCAATCATTTTTTTCGAATCCTGAGAAAACTAATAAGTATTTTTGAAAAATTTAATCGCTGAATGAAAGATTACTTTATTACCGAGGGCCGAAAGTCCCTTAGAATGAATGAAAAGTTGTTTTTGAATGACATATTTGAAACTAAAAATCACACTAAATTTTCTTAATTTTTCGCCCCTGTAACTTATTAAAATAAACATAGAAGTTTTCAGTGACTTTCGGCCCTCGGTCCTAACGTAATCTTTCATTCTGCGTTTAAATTTTTGAAAAATACTCATTAGTTTTCTTAGGATTTGAAAAAAATTAATCCCATGTATATTCTTGTTATTGGTTTTTTTTTGTATAATAAACGTTACTTACAAGGAAGCACTTTTAATTTTATTTTGTACAAACTTCTAATTAATAACATTTTCTTGTTCGACTCAAAAATACTATAAATTTTACCAGAATTTCTACTTTAAAATTGTGTTTTCAAAAGCGGTAGTCCGAAAGTCGGACTACGCACGTCATCAATTGCGATGTTGCCTTTTTCTCTTCATGGCTTGTTAAGTAAAGGTGGCTATGCCTTTACCAACTCCCCGTGTGAAATGAGCTTAAGATACAAGTATTTGGTTTTAAAAGTGCATTTTGAATACTTCGACAAGGTCAACTGAACCTCTAATAAAAGCAGAAGAAATAATGAGGTTATGAATTTTATCAAATTGACAGTAGTGTCAACAACAGCAGAATTATAAACAAATTAGTTTATAGTTTTTAATTGTTTTAAGTTTGAATTAAAATTTTAAAAGTGTGTCATGGTAGATTTAGGTGGAGGACATGATGGACCCATTGAACATGGTTTTTCTAATTCGGTGTTTATTATTCCTGGAATAGTTTTTGTTTCACTAAGTGGTAAGTAGAAAGTAGTATTTTACAAGTACACCAATATTAAGCTGCATTGTTCATATTTTAGAATTTTTTATTAAATATTTGTAAAGTTTTAAATTCCTGATAGAAGTTGAAGAACATTGCTAGTTGTATCTTTTTGATTTTTTATTGAATTTCTTGATTTAATTTATTATGGAGTTCCATCCTAGTGTTGTTTTTGAACAGCTGAAGAATATTATCTGAAAGTTTGCTAAAATGGCCCTTGTTTTTGGGAAGAAGCTTTTGGCAAGGAATAGAGAATAAATTTACTAATTTGAGATCCAGTTGTTTGTGTTGCAAAATAGATCTGCATAACATTTTGTAGCTCGCAGGAAGTTTAGAAAATATGGTGATGGTGGTTAAAATACAGCTTAGAATGCTTTGATATTTTTGGATGCTGTAATACATTATGTAGAAGAAATACATCTTTTAGATATTACAACATCCATCGAATTACCTGCTGCATTTTTCCTCCAAGACTATTCAAAAAGAAGCAACCCCATCAGCAAAATGCAGCAAGCTTTGGTTGCAATACTTAAAGAAGAAGAAGTGAACAACAAGAATATACCTACCAGCGACAGCAGATAAGAAAATGTGAAACAAAGGTCTAAATCATACAGGATACACTGCAACACATAATACACAATTTATACATTAAAAACTCACAATTTACTAACACTCCCAAACACAGAATCGCATAACACATGGAAAAGATGCATAAATACACAGAATAATCAGAATTTGATGTATCATGTGGCATAAAACATCCACCCTCATATCTTTTTAGCTAAAGTGTGACTGTTGCCTACAATACCATAGGCAAGTAAATCAAACCTCAATTTTTTTATTTTTTGATATAACCTAACATCAAAAACATCTTGGATATCCAGCAGTGGCGGCTCGTGACCTCAGTATGCGGTAGGCTACACATATACTTCGGGTAGGCGACAAAAAATATCCTACAATTTGTAATAAATTTTGAGCCATCTTGCAATACTAAATGTAATCTATGAGCACAACAATGTGTAAAAATTGCTTTTGGAGCATCTACTTTAATTTTTGATTGTAATCCGTTTAAAGAGCCAGCCATTACACTTGCATCATCGTAAAATTGAGCAATTAATTTATTTTTGTAATCATATGGCTTAAGCACGTTTGAAATTAAACTATATAGAGCGTCTGCAGATCTATTCTCGCTAACATCAAAAAACCCTAAAAATCTTTCTGTTACCTGACCAACTTTGTTAACAAAACGGATTGTTAAAGTACACTGTGATTTTTCGGTTATATCAGTAGTATCGTCCGCTAGTATAGAAAAAAATTGACTTTCATTAATTTCTGTTGAAATTTCAATTTTTACGTAATCGGCAAGGCAATCTATTAAATCATTTTGTATTGTTTTTGACAAACCCGTGAACACCCCTTCTATTTTTTAACATGATCCTGGATTTCCTGATCGCGTTTAACTACTAAATTAAAAATTTCTTTAAAATTACCCATGTTTGAAGAATTATGGCTCTCATCACGACCGCGAAATGCAAGTTCTTGTTTTACTAACAGAATTGTAACATCAATTTCTTCAACTTCTTCAATCTTTTTCAACTTCTTCAATCTTTTTCAACTTCTTCATTATATATCTTATTAGATAGAGAAATTTGTCCAGCTAAAGTACTGTCAATAGTTTGTTTATTTTTTTCTAACGGTTTTAAACCTAAGCAATTGTTTAAATGTTCTTTCGAAGATTCATATTTTTTTACACTAGCTGAAAATTTTTTCAAATCTGAATATCCCTGACTCACCCAAACATTTTGCTTCAAATTTGAGAGCAACAGACAAGGCCAACAAAAAAGTGAATTTTTAAAATAACTTCCGCTTAGCCATTTATGATTTTCATACCATATTGTTTTAAACGATCGCGAAAATGGTTGATTGTCTTTTGTCTTATCTGTGGATAAAATTGTTAAATTTGGTAAAGGCCGGCCCATTGAAATAATTTGTGATCTTTCTTGATTTTGGCGCCTTGAAAAAGGCGTCTCGATCAAACTGCATATTACATCATTTAAAATATTCATATTCGATGACTAAAGTTTTTCCACCAATAAAACTAACACACCTACGTTTCAACAACGTCAAATATTACTTATTTTATTTATGTATCAAATAATAATTTACTCTTCGAATAAATTAATAAGTTAACAATTAACCTCGCTTTAAATTTTTAATTATTTATATAATCTAATAACACAATTCGTCAGTTTAATTTTAAATTATCCAAATTGTATTGAAACACAATAAAAATATAATGGACGACTGACAAATAACTATTCACAGATTTATTTGTCGTTAGTGAATTATTACTAAATTAATATAAAATTAAAATGCTCTTCAATAGACTGATCTCAAATTTACCTGTTTATTATTCAGTTTTCATAAACAAATTTAAATTGTCCTACCTAGTTTTATTCAATACTTAACCTACTAATAACAGCCAAAATCAAAAAACAATTATTTAAAACAGTTTCACAAGACACAAGAGAAGCAACTGATAAAATTTTGTAGGTCCGGCTATAAGACTCTGTGCCTATCCGCCCTTTCAAATTCGTAGAATACGGTCGCTACCAGCAAACCTGCAGCAGGCCTGCTCACGTAAACAGAGAGAGATCGCACGTCATTTCGGTGTTGGCGTCGTTCTATTTCAGGCTACGTTTTCAAGTGCCTGACCAAGGAAGAATATAGAATCTTATACAGTACTACTGATACTACAAGGAGCGTACAATAATTATAACTACGGAGAAAATTTTTTGGATATTTTTAAAAATAATTTGTATAATTTTTGCTATTTTATTGTAGGTATTGTGTCAAAATTTATAAATTACAATTTTGAAATAAGTAATTTATATTAATAATTTATATTATTGTACTACATTTGAAGAGGGTAGGCGGCGCCTACCTTGCCTACCCCGACGGGCCGCCCCTGATATCCAGAGTAAACATCAAATCTTTTTAGGTAAAAATGTAATTACATATCATTACAATCGATTGTGGCTGGCTAATCCCATATAAACATAATATATAACATGGGGATTGGTGTTTTTATTGATATATAAGACCTGATCTGTTGATTTCACCTTGTCTGATGCTAACTTCGAGAAGAATAGTAATGACATTGGGTCCCAATTTCACTCAGTCACTGATTAAAAACTTATCTGTTTCTTTCCCATTTATTTTGACTGTAATCTTTCGAAGTGCAAATTTTATCATTCTTTTTTTCTTTTTGTTTATTCCCATTGGTCATAGTGCTTTGTATATTTCTTTCTGTTTTACTTTGTCTAAAGCTTGTTTAAAGTTGATGAATAGGTTCATATTGATATTCTCCAATTTCATTATTTTTTGTTTTTTGAGATAGCTTGATTGTTATACACTCCTGGCCAAAAAAATCGGGACACCTTAAAAATGAGTCATTTTGATGTCTCGCATCTTCTAAATCTGTTGTCCGATTTTAGTGATTTTTTTAATATGTTATAGCCTTATTCTCTAACAATATGGATATAGTAATAGTGTTACTGAACAGGTAAATGTCATTGTATACCGGGTGTAACAATAATACTGTGTTTTTTCCTGAAAGTTCGTAACACCCTGTGGAATATTCTAGCATTTAAAAAAAATTGAAATTAAAACTCAATTATAGCCTTAACATTTCTTAACATTTTGCTTTTTGACTCATTTACTTATGTTGGATAATGACAAAGTTAGGTACTTTGACAACTAGCCATGTTCTTCATCAATACAGGGTGTTTCTAAATAAGTGCGACAAACTTTAAGGGGTAATTTTGCATGAAAAGATAATGACAGTTTGCTTTATAAACATATGTCTGCAAATGCTTCGTTTCCGAGATACGGAATGTTGAATTTTTTCTTACAAACTGATGATTTATTTATTACTCTAAAACCGGTTGAGATATGCAAATAAAATTTGGTAGGTTTTAAGAGGTAGTTATTTCCTATTTTTTGGCTTACAACTAAAAATTTTATATTCGCCAGTGGTGTGCATACAGGTAATATCACAGGGTACTTTGACCCTTGTGCACGCCAATGGTGAATATAAAATACATAATTGTATGTCAAAAAATGCGCAATAACTGCCTCTTAAAACCCACCAAATTTCATTTGCATATCTCAACCAGTTTTAGAGCAATAAATAAATCGTCAGTGTGTAAGAAAAAATTCAACATCCGGTATCTTGGAAATGAAGCATTTGCAGACCTATGTTTATAAATCAAACGGTCATTATTTTTTCATGCAGAATTACCCCTTAAAGCTGTCGCAGAAACTTCATTATCCAACATAAGTGAATGAGTCAAAAATCGTAATGTTAAGAAAGGCTAAGGCTACAATTGAGTTTAATTTCAATATTTTTTAAATGCTAGAATATTCCACAGGGTGTTACAAACTTTCATGAAAAAACACAGTATTATTGTTTTAACCTGGTCAGCAACAATATTACTACATCCATATTCTTAGAGAATAAGGCTATAACATATTAAAAAAATCACTAAAATCGGACAACAGGTTCAGGAGATTCAAAACATCAAAAATGACCCATTTTTAAGGTGTCCCGATTTTTTTGGCCAGGAGTGTATTATATACCTACTGCAAGTATTTTTTATTTGCAACATTTAGTATGGCTATTCATTTATAGTTGTGGCATTAACTGTTTTGGTCGTTTTTATGAATTGATCACAGTGTCACTTTAATCCTTCAAAGGAACAATATACAACTGTCTTTTGTATATGTTCTTGTTCCTTTAGCAACTTTTCCAAATGCTTATAGTACTGGTCTTCCATATTTGAAAACTTCTGCTGTTACTTCATCCACTCTTGGGCTGTTATTGTTCTTTAGTTTCTTTATTTTTTTTATTAGGCGATATTTTCTGTTTGTTCCGGATCAGTATTTTCCTTCAGTTTTTCTTCTTCACGGAACATCAGTGGTGGGAGGGAGCCAGTCAAGTAAATATCGCTTTAATTTTACATAAATAAATGTGTATGTTTATGTAATAGCAGTTCTGTCAGTGGTGTAGAATTTGAGAAGGGCCCACCATTCACTTTCCAATGTTTGTTGTACGCCTTTGGTAGTAGCCAGAAATGTTTATTTAACATAATTTAGTAGGGTCTACAATACCTACACTTTCTGTCACATATGACACGGATATGTCAAATAGGTTTAAAATATTTTTTTAATAAGTATAGGTACTGTACACGATCGGTACTCACCGGAGGGACCGCAGACGTTCGGATACAATTAGCGTCTCTTTGCAAAGACAATGACGTCGACTTTGCAAAGTAACAAGACACTTACTCAACACACACACTACACATTACACCATATACAATTACGTGGCTAAAGGTTCTAGTTCTAAACCAAGGCCAGAATCAGAGAAAAAAAAAGGTACTGTACACCCTACTAAATTATGTTAAATAATAGTTTCTGGCTACTACTAGAGGCGTACGATAAAGGAAAGTGAATGGTTGACTCTTCCCAAAATCTACTCCATTGACAGAATATTTTAGCATAACTTTTTAGGCTATTGATTATGTACTATAGAAAGGAACTACAACGTTAACGGGGTTTTATTATTTCATATCGTCAATGAATCTCTATATATGAAAAAAAACGCGGAGTGCTACCATTTAAAGGGGTGCGTTTTTGAGAAATGGGTGAATTAGTCCCTGGGCACAGGTTACATTAGGGTGAGTTCTATGAACTTTTGGTACAAACAAGTCTACATAAAAATTGTTCCTGGTTAAATTTCCTATCTACATATAACTTTTTAAAGTCAAAGATACTTTTTTTTACAAAAATATATTCAAAAAGAAAGCACAAAGAAACCCAAAAGAAAGAAATTTTGTTTTTTGTCCCATAACTTTTGTCCACAAGGATATAGGTATAGACATTGCTTCACAGAAAAAAAACTTACATATTTTCTCTTTAAAATGATGTTTGGTAGAGGTCATTAGGATTTACAGTTTTCAAGATATGATTTTTCAAAGTTTGCCACTCACAGCAATTTTGGGCAATTCTCCTTGTTATTTCGCAAATATTGTTCTGTAACTTTTTTCTACGCAACTTTAGGCATATGCAATGGTACATGTAAGAGGAATATAAATCAATTACCTTTAAAATGTTCTACTGTATAATGTTGTACGACTTCTTTTAAAGAGATTATCTTTTTCAAGATTTTATACTTTTAACGAGTTTTTATATTTTTTACGATTATTTTTTAAATTTCAAATTATAACTTTTTTTTTCTATATTTAGGTATATATTATATAATAAAAAAGAAAGCTTATTCTTTTTACTTTAAAATGGTGTATTATAAAAAATTCTAGGATTATTTTTGAATAAGATATGGTTTTTCAAAATGTAATAAGTACTTGCATCAATTTTTGATTTTAGGATTATTTTTTAAATTTCTCATTACAACTTTTTTATGTGATTGTGTGTTATGATTGAATCTTATTTTTTATACGTACTATTTACTGTCAAAGCTCCTGCACCACAAGCTTTGCTTGAAAAAATAGCATGTAAATGTACCAAAGGATGTACAAAAAACTGCGGTTGTAGGAAGATAGGAATTAGTTGTTCAATATTCTGCAAAGGGTGCATGTGCATGGGTACTAATTGTGGAAACTCTAAGATAACTGAGGTGCCAGAGGAAGATATTGAAGCTAAAACTAACGAACAGATGGACTTTGATTTTGAAAATTTTTTAAATGTTAACATTTAAATAATTTTAACTAAAGTGACAGGTAAAAAATATCAAAGAATCACTCGGTTTCCATTATTTAAATATAGATGAAACACCATTTTAAAGAACAGAAAATAAGCCCTCTTTATTGAGCAATATATAGTATATTCATGTACAAGAAAAAAAATTTATAATGAGATATTTAAAAAATAATCCTAAAATCAAAAATCGTTGCAAGTACTTATTACATTTTGAAAAATAATATCTTACTAAAAAATAATCCTAGAATTTTTTGTAGTACACGATTTTAAAGTAAACAAAATAAGCTTTTTTTATTATATAATATAATATATACCTAAATATAGAAGAAAAAAGTTATAATGAGAAATTTCAAAAATAATCGTCAAAAATGTAAAAAATAATATTTTTTTATATTAGGTATTATATAATATATAATATAATATTATATTATATATAATATAATATTATATAATATATTATATATTATATAATATTATTTTATTTTTATACATATTATAAAAAATCGTTAAAAGTATAAAACCTTGAAAAACCATAATCTCTTTCGAAAAGAAAAAGTCGTACAACGTTATACAGTAGACCATTTTAAAGGTAATTGATTTCTATTCCTATTACGTGTACCATTGCATATACCTAAAGTTACGTAGAAAAAAGTTACAAAACAATATTTGCGAAGTAACAAGGAAAATTGCCCAAAATTGCTGTGAGTGGCTAATTTTGATAAATCATATTTCGAAAACTATAAATCCTAATTACCTCTACTGAACAGCATTTTAAAGAAGAAATATGTAGGTTTTTTTTTCTGTAAAGCAATGTCTATACCTATATCCTCGTGGACAAAAGTTATGGGACAAAAAACAAAATTTTTTTCTTTTGGGTTTCTTTGTGCTTTTTCTTTTGAATATATTTTTGAAAAAAAAAGTATCATTGACTTTAAAAAGTGATATGTAGATAGGAAATTTAACCAGGAATAATTTTTATGTAGGTATGTTTGTACCAAAAGTGCATAGAACTCACCCTAATGTAACCTGTGCCCAGGGACTAATTCACCCATTTCTCAAAAACGCACCCCTTTAAATGGTAGCACTCCGCGGTTTTATCATATATAGATGTCCATTGACCATATGAAATAATAAAACCCCGTTAACGTTGTAGTTCCTTTTAGCTATCTTATTTTGAATATAATCAATAGCCTATTTAGACTCTCCAATACTTCCTATGTAAATAATATACTCTTCATTTGTAACGATAAAGTCATTAGTTTTCGAGATATTTGAAGTTAAAAATGAAAAGGTACAGTTTAAAAAAAATTTTACGGAAATTTGAAAAAATTTTGTGAAAATTCGCTTTTTTTTATTCAGTTTTTCATGGTTAAAATATATTTATTTTTTGGTCAAATTGTGGTAAATTGTCACGTAAGAAACCTTTCTTTTTCAAATGCCGTATGATTTTTTTGTTTCAGAGATCACAACCTGCACCGGCGAACTGCGTGGACAGTTTTGTAAAGCACGCTTATAAGCGAGGGACCGCAAATTGAACCTAAGCTGCGATCACTGCTTGCGCTCGCTGGTCTTACTTGGGAACGTTTGTCATCGGGTACAGTTTTTCTTGAGTCGTGGGATGCGTGACTCACTGCCAGATGTTTATTTTTATTTGTTTTTGTTTGCGAGATGAACGTATCTGAAATGAATACGGATGGTATTACCTAAGTACAATTATTTATTGTGATAAATAAAAATATTAGCATAGTCAAAACCCCGAGTGAAAACTGCTTTGTCTTTGTCATTAAATTCTGATAACTTTTGGTAGACTAAATAAGCTTATATATTAAATAATTTTGGTAGACGAAATTAATAATCAAAGTTATACCTTTACAATAACACATTATTAGAAAAATAAGGTGAAAATGATTCATGTTTTTAAAACCGTGATCGATAAATATATCGTATTACCCTCAAATTTAACTTGTCGGCATATTACATTTTTGTTTATGCTTAAAAATTAAAAACGAAATATGCAGATAGTGTTATTTTTTATAACCGATCAGTAGTAGCGGAGCGATTATGAAATAACTCTGATATTATTTTAAATATGTAGGTATTATGTGCAGAAATAAAATAATACTCAGTGTAAGACATCTTATTATGCACCCGCTTATGATCAAATTCGATGTTTTTGAAAGTCATACCGCTACGACTACTAGGGACATGTAAAATATTTTTAAAACGTTACGAGTTACATGTGCGGAAATACCGATTTAAAGTTGCCTATTCAATTCAGTACAAGGATCAGATACATAAGTATTTTGTAATCAGTATTTGTACTCAGTATCACTGACAGCCAACGGTTGGGTCGGATTAGGTTCAATATGTGCGCTAGAAAAATAAATGCACGGGTCATCCGTCCCGCCGGCGCAGGTTGTGTCTCGCTTAGGTTCAATTTGCGCCTGGCTTAACTGTCCGCCATCCAGAGTGGCAGATCCAGCATCGTCAAGAGGAGGGGGGGGCGATTGGCTAAATTTCTATGAAAAATAAATGAATAAATGACTGTTTTTATATTCTTTATATATATAACTTGGTATGAGAGAATGAGAGGGGGGGCCGATCGCCCTCCCCTGGATCCGCCACTGGCCATCGGAACTACTTTTTTTCGAGGCCCCGACTTTTGCGCCCTCTACAATATTAGTGTACGTGCATAAATGAAAAAAGATATATATTTTTTTGTACTCTCTAAGGGCCGGTTGTTCGAACGCTAATCAAAAATGATCATTATCAAATATTTAATTACTGTCACAACTGTCAATGTCAACTTTGATTGGGTTGCTGAAAACATAATTATTGATTACAATTATGAAATTACTTAATGAATTATGTTAATAATTGTTATGTTAATTGATTAACTAATCTCATAATTATAATCAATTATGTTTTCAGCAACCCAACCAAAGTTGACATTGACAGTTGTGACAGTAATTAAATATTTGATAGTGATCATTGTTGATTAGCATTCGAACAACCGGCCCTAAGAGTTAGATATTAATATGTGAAAGTTTTATGTTCATTTTTAATAAAGGTTCTGAGAAAAAAATTTATGAAAAAAATGCCTATTTTTGGTCTAAAGTGTACTAGTACCTTAATCGGTCATTAACCTTATTTTCTGTGCAAAACTTTTAAAATAGACAACAAATTTTACATTATTTTATTTCTCAAATAACCTTGAAAAAAAACCATGTTCCTATTTTTCATTTAAAGGCTATAGTTAATTTACAAAACACCATATAGTACATAATATTCATCCATATCGATACCCTGAACTTTGTTTACTTATTATATAAAAAGTTATCAAAATAAATGCTTACTACATAAATGATAAGGATAACCAATGAGCTAAGGTATTAATAGTCTGGTACAATAATTATAAAAACTTCATTTTTAACCATGTACACAAATGAAGGTAATACATATATGATATCATAGTAAATTATACAGGGTGTAACAAAAGGGAGGCCATAAATTAAATCACATAATCTGGGATCAAAAATAGTTCAATTGAACCTAATTTACCTTAGTACAAATGTGTACATAAAGATAGTTACAGTCCTTTGAGTTACAAAATAAAAATCAATTTTTTCCAATATATCGAAAACTATTGAAGAGATTTTTTTATTGAAAATGGACCTGTAGCATTATTATGGCAGGAACATTTTAAAAAAAAATACCAGTGAAATTTGTGCACCCCAGAAAAATTTTATGGGGGTTTGGTTCCCTTAACCCCCCCCCCCAAACTTTTGTGTACGTTCCAATTGAATCCAGATTTAGCCATACGGCTCACACTCCCTCTAAGGGGAAAATTGACTCATCCCAGATACCTATGGTATCAAAAAAAAAAGGATTGGGCTCTGGTGAGACTCTTTCCGTGTTATCGAGCCCTAGGTGACTTGGAATGCAGGTGTATCTCCCAAAAATTTTCGTACACTTCTGGCCGTCGCGAGTAGTACAGCTTTCTGCATGGTCTTATAAAGATGTTCATTCAGACCCAGCTTTTTTATGCCTTTCGAGGAGGGTCTTCGCAATGACTCCAGTAGTAGACATAATAATCGGTATAGTCTGGGTACTTTGCATTCTCCATTGCCTTCGTATTTGAATTTCTAGATCTCTGTACTTGGCGATCTTTTCAGTAAATTTACTACGTAGATTATTGTTGTAAGGTATCGCCACATCAATTAGTGTTGTTTGTCTTGTTAATTTATTAACTAATATGAGATCTGGTTTATTATTTGCCGCTGTTTGGTCTGTGAGCACAGTGCGGTCCCAGTATAGCTTGTAGTTGCCATCCTCAAGCATACTCTCAGGGACGTATTGATAATACGGGAGATGGTCCGTTTGGAGAAGTCCCAGCTTGATAGCTATCTCTTGATGAAGGATTTTTCCCACTGCGTCATGCCGTTCCTTGTATTCAGTTGCAGCAAATGCCTGGCAGCCCGCTGTAATATGTTGGATGGTTTCTTGGGCTTGACATCCATATAGGCATCTGTCGTTTTGAACCTGAGGGTCTTTGATGATATATTTCAGGTAATTTCTTGTTGGTATAACCTGATCCTGAATGGCCAGTAAAGAACCCTCCGTTTCAGGGAACATCTTTCCTGATGTCAACCAGTAGTTCGACGCTATATTGTCGACATAATCTTGGCTGACCTCATGGGGATGTCGCCCGTGCAGAGGTTTACCCATCCAGGCGCGCACTTTTTCGTCCTTAGTAAGGTGGTTTATGCGCATTTCTGGTTCCCTCAGTTTGATCGGTGTTGTGTCATCTACTGCGCAGATAGCGCGATGTAGAGTAGATGTCTCAGCCTGCATCTGAAAATAAGTTCTTAAATTAGCAGTTTGTTTATCTAATTGCTCACCTATATCCATAAGTCCTCTTCCTCCTAGATTCCGTGGTAGTGTTGTTCTTTCTACTGCACTTTTAGGATGGTGTTTTTGCGCCTTTGTGAGGTGTGTTCGTACTTTTCGCTGAAGATTTTCTATATCTGTTTTTTTCCACTTAACAATACCAAATGAATAGCTAAGCGCGGAACAAGCGTAGGTGTTTAGTGCCTTAAACAAATTTTTACTGTTAAGCTGTGAACGAAGCAGCTGTTTTATCCTTCGTATAAACTCAGTAGTTATTTCAGTTTTCATTTGCTTATGGTCAATTTTCCGCGCCTGCTTTACTCCAAGATGTTTGTATATATCGTTTTCACCCATGGCATCGATGTTCTGGCCATTTTGCATATCGAATCCACCGGGCTGTATCTTTCCTCTGACTATATTTAAAACGCGGCACTTGTCTAGTCCAAAGTGCATATTAATATCATTAGAGAATGTTTCTACTGTTTTTAGCATCTGTTCTAAATTCTCTCGAGTAGAAGCCATTAATTTCCATATACAACAAATGATTAAGCTTCGCTACTACAGTATTGTTGTTTTTAATGCTAAAACCTGAGTCAGTGGAGTTTAATAGCTGTGATAGTGGGTTCATAGCCAAACAGAACCACAATGGACTCAGCGAGTCTCCTTGAAACAGGCCTTGGTTGATTGCGATATCTTCCGTTTCGATATTGTTTTCACCAGGTATTTGGAGGTGAATTTTAGTCTTCCAACTTGTCATTATATGCCTTAAAAAAGTCACTATGTTATCATCGACTTTGTATATTCTTAATATATCTATAAGCCATTCATGCGGCACTGAATCAAAGGCCTTTTTGTAGTCAATAAAGGCAGTAAAGAGGTTCCTTTTTTTGGAATATGCCTGATTAGAAATGACTGAGTCGATGATAAGTTGTTCTTTGCAACCCATAGAACCCTTAGCGCATCCTTTCTGTTGAGGCTCTATGATATTGTTTAAAGCACAGTGTTGGTAGATACGCCGGATTATACAGGATGTGACCAATTTATACAAAGTTGGAAGACAAGTAATTGGGCGGTACTTGTCTGGATCTTGGGTGTTATTTTGACCCTTTGGTATTAAATAAGTGGTTCCCTGAGTTAGAAATGATGGTATTTCCTGCGGGTTAGAGATAACATGATTAATTAATGTTAATAAGCACTCATGTGTACTCCAAAACTTCTTAAGCCAGAAGTTCTGAACTCCGTCTGGTCCAGGAGATTTCCAGTTATGAAGCTCTTTGATGATATTTGAGACCTCTTCAGTAGTGAATGGTTCGTAGTTAGCTGTGACGGAGTGTGACGTAGTGGTGACAGTTGTGCGTCGTATCTTCTATCCAGCCAGCATTGTTGTTAAGAGCAGCTGGTGTGGAAAGTTGATTTCCCCAAAACTCATGAATCTCTTCTTGGCTTGGGTAAGACTTGTCGACGCTTTCTACGGTGGAATTGAGTTTTCGGTAGAACGCCTTCTCAGAATTCTCAAAAAGTGCATTGTCACATTTTCGGTTGTTACTAACTTTATACCTTCTTAATCGTCCTGAATAGACGGAGAGTTTTTGTTTTAATGTATCCAGACACTGTTGGGCTGTGTTATTTTCTAGATCGTATCTCGAGTGTCTTGCAGTGATCCGTATTATTTCTTCAGCTCTCTTAATGACTTTCTACTTGTTACACGTCTTATATATTCTGTGACTTGACCAATATCCCTACGCAGTAATTCAATTTTTCCGAGAAGTCTTTTTTCCCAGGGTACAATTCTGTTACCAGTCCTTCCGTTATTAGTACCCCGTCGTGTTATGATCTTAACGCCCACTACATTAGCAATTGCTGTTGCTGCACAGTAGATTAGCATATGCAGATATTCCAATGTGTGGGCTGCTACGACATAGTTGGGTAGGACTTCAATGTTTACAATTTGTAACAGCGCACCTAGTTTCTTACAAGAGTTTATTCGTGGTAGCGGTGGTCTGCTAAGTGGATTTGTTCCATTAAACTCTTGAAAGGCACGAGCCATTTCGTTTGCTAGAATATCGCGCAACTCGTTGTTTTCCTGCTGTGTATTGTCAGGTTGAGTTTCTGGTATGGGAATCTCAGGAATCTGCTCATCAAGGATTTCATTAGGGACTTGATCTAAAACTAGCCCTTGGTTGTTAATCTCCCGTTCGACTTCGCTTTTGATCGTATTGCGCCTAGTCTCTGGGATAAGGTTGTTTCTTATTATTATTGTGGTAATACCATTAGTTAAGCACAATGTTTTTAACATTTTTGCCACGAATGACATTTACCTGTCCAGCCACAGTATTACTACATCGATATTCTTAAAGAATAAGGCTGTAAGAATAAAAAATCGGACAAGTTTAGGAAATTCGAGACATCAAAAATGTCCCATTTTTAAGGTGGTGCGTTAGTTTTGCTGCTCAGTGTATTTCATATTATTTTCCAAATACCCTATATATTATCCCATTCATTAATATCTCTGAAATTTATTCTATAACTGATAGTAATAATAAATGTATATTTTTGTAATATTGGATGTGGAAATTACGAAATTTGCCCGACCTATAAACATACGTGATGATTTGGCGCCACATCACTGGGTTTCAAATAAAACGTCAAACTACTCGAAACACAGCAGGAAAATTGTATTTCATTTAAACGCTGAAAATGGCAGAAAACGGTGGTGATGTTGGTGGTATCCCGAATGTGTTTGGAAAAGATGGAAAAATTCCCACAACAGACGAACTTCTAAAGATGTTGGAAGGGATGTCGGAACTTAGTGAAGAAAATAAACGGGAATTAAGAGAGAGTATTCTAAGCGGAGGACTAGCTAGAGAAGCACAAAATATGGCTGATTCTGTAAAAGAAAACGTTGCATCTGGTGGTATTTTAGGAGAATTCACAATTTTATTCATTTTCCTTTCAATAGTTTTTTTGATTCTAGGTAAGCTTAAGTAACATATGTTATCGTGTAATTGTATAAGAGAAACATTTAAAAAAGTACTTTTCGGTCACTATAATTTTGTAACTTTTGTTTTTGTATTTCTATTTTGATTGTGTCTTATTTTTCCTTTTTTTATCTTATGAATTCTTTTTTCTGTACCTAATTATCTTTCTATAGATATCTTTATATTATGTATAGATTCCTATGTATTCTTGTTGCATTGCTGCAATTGCGCTGATCTAGTCAATCACGCAATTTCCCTTTTTGGCAAATTATCATGCAATTATGATGTTCCTTGTATTTTCTACATTATTTAAATAGTCATCATCATCGGTGGCTCGTTATGAGCCAAAGCTCTCTTCAGAACAATCCTCCATTTACCTGTTTCTCTGGCCACTCATCTCCATGCTCGAACTTCTTCTTCTTTTGGTGCCTATTCGTTTCGAATATTGGCGATCATTCTGGCTATAATTATTTTATTAACTGATGCTTTAAAGAGATTAGTAGTTGTTGTTGTGGAGAACCATTTCCTCAGGTTCTTTAACCATGATATTCTTCTTCTCCCAACTCCCCGCTTTCCGAATACTTTACCTTGAAGGATTACCTTCAGTAATCTGTATTTAGTGCCGTTTCTCATTATGTGTCCGAGATATTCTAACTTTCTCCTTTTAATCTTATACATCACCTCTCTTTCTTTCCCCATTCTTCGCAATCGGTCTCGTTGGTTATCTTGTCCGTCCATGATATCCTTAGGATTCGCCTGTATTCGCGGTGTGTAAGTACTTGGAGGCGATACGAGAAACGACCGTGCACGAGTCGCGGAGAAATATTGTAACTTTCTTAAATAATTCATTGTCAATTGAAATTGTCAAATTGACGTATATTTCATATCTACTGTCAATGAAGAAGAAAAATTATATATTGCTCCACAATATTGATCATCATCATCAATGGTGCTACAGCCCTATGAAAGAGCCTCGACCTTCCCAAGTCTATTACGCCAGTCAGTCCTATCCATTGCCAACCGTTGCCAGTTTGCTGCGCCTATTTTTCTCCCATCCTCATCTACACCATCTTTCCATCTAAATTTTGGCCTACCCCTATTTCTACTTCCCACAGGTTGTGACATAAGGATTCTTCTAGGAGGGTTGTTATGCTGTGATCTTGCTAGATGTCCTGCATATCTTAGTCGTCCTATTCTTATAAGAGATACTACGTCTTTTCCACCAAATATATGTTTATATCTGTGGTATACCTCGTAGTTGTACCTCCTCCTCCAAATACCATTTTCACAGATGCCACCGAATATGCCTCTCAGGATCCTTCGTTCAAATATAAGCAGAAGGTTTTCATCTGCCTTGGAGATGGTCCATGTCTCCGATCCATATGTCAACACTGGTTGTATAAGGGTTTTGTATATGGTTATTTTTGTTTTTTGGCTTAAGTTTCTGCTTCTCATATGTCTACTTAGTCCAAAATAGCATTTGTTCGCTAGGATTATCCTTCGCTTGATTTCTTCTGTCATGACGTTTTCCTTGGTGATCAGGGAGCCTAAGTATGTGAATTTGTCCACCACTTCAAAGGTAGAGTTATCAACAGAGAATTGGTGACCGATGTTTCTGGCTCTATTGTTGGGTGTTGATGCCACCATCTTAGTTTTCTCCTCGTTTACTGTCAGGCCCATATTTTTTGAGGCATTTGAGAAGGTGGTATACATTTCTTCTAGTTTGCGTGTTGTGCGGGCAACTACGTCCACGTCATCGGCATATGCCAAAATTTGGGATGATTTATTAAAAATATTTCCTCTGTTGTCTATTCGGGCATCTCTGACCGCCTTTTCCAGAGCTATGTTGAAGAGGAGACACGCCAGCGCATCTCCCTGTCGCAGCCCAATATTCGTTTCAAACGCCTGTGATTGTTCGCCCTGTATTTCGACTTTGCAAACGACTTTACGCATTGTAGCCTTAACCAATCTTATCAGTTTGTCAGGGATGTGGAATTCATCCATGGCTTCATACAATTTATTTCTTAGGACACTATCATAGGCCGATTTAAAATCTACGAAAAGATGGTATGTGTCGATATTGAATTCATTGGTTTTTTCCAGTATTTGTCTTAGCACAAAGATCTGGTCTGTTGTTGATCGACCAGGCCTAAAACCACTTTGATATTCTCCAAGAAGCTCCTCTGAATATGCACTTAGGCGACCATATAAAATGCTCGAAAATATTTTGTAAGCTCCATTTACCTGTTTCTCTGGCCACTCATCTCCATGCTCGAACTTCTTCTTCTTTTGGTGCCTATTCGTTTCGAATATTGGCGATCATTCTGGCTATAATTATTTTATTAACTGATGCTTTAAAGAGATTAGTAGTTGTTGTTGTGGAGAACCATTTCCTCAGATTCTTTAACCATGATATTCTTCTTCTCCCAACTCCCCGCTTTCCGAATACTTACCTTGAAGGATTACCTTCAGTAATCTGTATTTAGTGCCGTTTCTCATTATGTGTCCGAGATATTCTTATGTCGGACACATTCACGGATGTCGGAACTTAGTGAAGAAAATAAACGGGAATTAAGAGAGAGTATTCTAAGCGGAGGACTAGCTAGAGAAGCACAAAATATGGCTGATTCTGTAAAAGAAAACGTTGCATCTGGTGGTATTTTAGGAGAATTCACAATTTTATTCATTTTCCTTTCAATAGTTTTTTTGATTCTAGGTAAGCTTAAGTAACATATTTTATCGTGTAATTGTATAAGAGAAACATTTAAAAAAGTACTTTTCGGTCACTATAATTTTGTAACTTTTGTTTTTGTATTTCTATTTTGATTGTGTCTTATTTTTCCTTTTTTTATCTTATGAATTCTTTTTTCTGTACCTAATTATCTTTCTATAGATATCTTTATATTATGTATAGATTCCTATGTATTCTTGTTGCATTGCTGCAATTGCGCTGATCTAGTCAATCACGCAACTTCCCTTTTTGGCAAATTATCATGCAATTATGATGTTCCTTGTATTTTCTACATTATTTAAATAGTCATCATCATCGGTGGCTCGTTATGAGCCAAAGCTCTCTTCAGAACAATCCTCCATTTACCTGTTTCTCTGGCCACTCATCTCCATGCTCGAACTTCTTCTTCTTTTGGTGCCTATTCGTTTCGAATATTGGCGATCATTCTGGCTATAATTATTTTATTAACTGATGCTTTAAAGAGATTAGTAGTTGTTGTTGTGGAGAACCATTTCCTCAGGTTCTTTAACCATGATATTCTTCTTCTCCCAACTCCCCGCTTTCCGAATACTTTACCTTGAAGGATTACCTTCAGTAATCTGTATTTAGTGCCGTTTCTCATTATGTGTCCGAGATATTCTAACTTTCTCCTTTTAATCTTATACATCACCTCTCTTTCTTTCCCCATTCTTCGCAATCGGTCTCGTTGGTTATCTTGTCCGTCCATGATATCCTTAGGATTCGCCTGTATTCGCGGTGTTTAAGTACTTGGAGGCGATACGAGAAACGATCGTGCGAGAATAGCGGAGAAATATTGTAACTTTCTTAAATAATTCATTGTCAATTGAAATTGTCAAATTGACGTATATTTCATATCTACTCTCAATGAAGAAGAAAAATTATATATTGCTCCACAATATTGATATGATATGCAATTATTAAATAAAGGTAAATGTAATTAATTGTATTTGGCTTGCATTACTGCATTTTAATAACTAATTTTATTTACTACATACAATTAGGCATTCCAAATCACGTGATATAATATGGCTGCTGGATGGCAAAACTGTCATCCATAGGCGTATCCAATTATTAAACCATTTCATATTTAATTTGCTATCACAATTTCACAGATTTCGCTACACAATTAACAAAAAAACAAAACCAAACAGGATATTCTTTATAAATTTGTCAATATTTAATGTAAACATTAGATACGCGATGACCACCCCCCTTATCCATGTCTATGGCCATGTCAGTTTAGCCATCCACCGGCCACCACTGACAGTTCATTGGAATCCCTAATTGTTTACGTTTTAATAACATAACCTGAATCTTATTTTTTCTTCTTATTATTTTTTTGGACTATGGCCTTGACAATTATCCAGCAACCAGGACCATATGATTGGCCAATATAATTAAAAGTGCGAATAAAAGTGCAGAGCGAAGAAACCAGGTGTCGCTTTTCCGAACTTGCACGGTCCCAATAGCCACATCTCGAAGACTTCAAGTTTTTTCTCCATTGCTTCAGTGAACATAGCTTTGAACTTTGTCCATAGCTGACCTAAATAGTGTCGTGGTGCTCACTTCATACCACTGGCGGGGATTCCTAAACCAGGATGTTTTTCTGCGTCCAATGCCGCGCTTTGCCTCTATCTTTCCTTGGATAATTACATGTAGCATTTCATATTTCGGATTTCTAGTCACGTGGGAAAAATACTCTAGTTTTCCTCTTTTGATGATATTCAGTACTTCTCTTTCTTTGTTTAGCCGCTGCGTTACCGCTGGATTTGTTACTTTGTTCATCCACGATATCCTCAATATTCTTCGGTAAGCCCACATTTCAAAAGCCTTAATCCTCTTGCACATTGTTTCCGTGAGGGTCTATGCTTCCATTCCATAAAACAAAATGCTGAATACATAGCAGTGTAATCAGCTTATTCGTAAGCGTTATTTTTAATTCTCTGTTGGTTAGTACCTTTTGCATTTTGCTAAATGTTGTTCTCGCTTGCATTATTCTGCAGTTGATTTCCTGTAATAAATCCCATTTTTTATTCACCCAGCAGCCTAAATACTTGTATGCTGCTGGGCCATTGCTGGACTTGTATGTCTCTGCACTGTGTCTCCATCTATTATATCTGCTAAGCTATTAGCTATATTTTTGTTTTTGCTGATGACCATCCATTAGATTTTCTTTATGTTTATCTTTAGACCAATTTGTTGGCTATGGTCCATTACAAAATGTAGGAGTGGCTGCAAATCATCCCTGTCCATTGCTAACAGAACTGTGTCATCAGCGTATCTCAGATTATTGATGATTATTCTATTGGTCATTATACCCCCTGTTCTGTCTTCTACTGCTTCTCTGAAAATCTTTTCTGCATACAAATTAAACAGAAGCGGGGAGAGCACGCAACCTTGTGTAACTCCTTTCAGAATAGGAATTTCTTCAGTAGTCTGGTTGTTAATTCTGATGTCAGCTGTTTGATTCCAGTACAAATTGGCTATTATCGGAATGTCTTGTCCATCCAGGCCTATCTCTTCAGACAAAGTAGGCATATTCATCAACATTCACATCCCGACATCTCTGTATAAGAACCTGAATGCTAAACAGCGCCTCCCTTATACCGAAACCACTCTTGAAACCAAACTGCTGCGACAGTCATTTGCAGAGCTTCATTTGAATAGTGTTTAAATTGCCCATTGTAATTTAAAATGGTCGGTCGGTGAGCATTATTATAACAATGAAATACTGAAAACTTTTGTTTTCAATATTTCCACATATAATTTATTAAAATTTAATGTCACTACGCAGTACCGGTGCTAGGGTATAAGGTGCACGCCTGCAAAACTAGCACAGGCGTCCTTTGGTTATTTAAAATCAGTATTTTGTGTAACACCGACAGAAAAAAGCTCATTATGGCGCCCCCTAACCAACGGCTCCCGCCTGCAGTGCATCCCTTGCAGGCCCGTTATCGCCGGCCCTGTCACTACAACTGTTTCGGCAGAGTGCCTTTCTCAAGTGATAAGTTTTTACAATGCGTCTACACTTTAAAGTCTCTAACTGAATTTCATGCGGTCAAACTGACAGAACCTTTGACAAACGCATAGCAGAACACAAAAGGGCTTTCAATAATAGGAAAACAGAATCTACGTACTCACTTCACCTTCTAGCTAGATCATAATCATTATTTTAATGAACAGTATCAAATTCTTCATATTCAAAATAAAGTCCTTTTTTAGAATCTATGGAAATTAATAAATTTAAAAATAGAGATATGATTCTGAATGACCAACTTTAGACAAACAGCTCCCTACTCCCACAGATCACCTGTGCCTACTCCTCAACCTATTCAGTTAAAGACTTTAAAGTATACACGCATTGTAAAAACCCATCACTTGAAAAAGGCACTCTGTCGAACAGGTCCGGCCCCAGGGGTGGACGAGCTGGGCGGCTGCCCAGGGCGGTAAAAATTCAGGAACGGCAAATTTTAGAAGACAGCCAATTTTTGAAATTGAAGAAATAATAACTTATGTTTTTAATATTTTAAAAATCCATAATAATCAATAACAAGAGCGGCAAAAATGCAACTGTAAAAACGAGAATTAAGTAAGTGAAACAATAACAATTGCAAGGTTCGGAATTGCAATTCGACGGAAAATCAACAACACCGCCTTCTTCATCGCATAAGAATAGTAGGATCAGAACTACACTAAATTCACTGAAATTCACTTAAAATTAACTTTACTGAAAATGGATATAATAATTAGAAACATATTTATGTCTGAAGCTTTGTCCAGCCACGTTAAGTCTCCAGCTCATCTACAGTCACAGCGACAGTGGGTAGAACTAGCAATTAGACTAGAATCGGGCAAAATCATAGATGAAGAAACACAAAAAGTTCCAAATTCAGAAACTGGTCATTGGAAAAATGTAATACAACGACTTATATCAATAATACAGTTCTTAGCACATCAGTGTTATCCAATGAGGGGCGATTCTGATAATAAACATTTTCATCAAAACAATGGTAATTTTTTAAGCTTTTTGAGATCTTTAAAAATTTTGATTCTGTGTTACAAGAGCACATTAGGAGAATAACTAATGGGAGTAACAAGCAGCATCACTACTTGGGAAAACGTATTCAAAACGAAATTATTCAGCTCCTCCATGACCAAATCAAAAATAAAATTTTAAACTTTTTGAAATCAGCAAAGTATTATAGCATAATTTTAGATTGTATATCTGATATTGCTGGGGTGGAACAGATGACTATTGTTGTACATTTGGTCGATTTAGGTTCTTGTTCACAAAGTGTTAAAATTGAAGAACATTTTCTTGGATTTGTGCCTGTAGTGGAAACCACTGGCTTGGGAGTTACAGAGTCCCAGAATGAACTGGGAATATCTTTGGAAGATATGAGAGGACAAGGGTATGATAATGGGGCAAGCATGGAAGAGAAGAACTTGGGAGTTCAAAACAGAATTTTGAAAATGAATCCTAGAGCATTTTTTGTCCCATGTTCTAGCCATTCACTCAACTTAGTCGTAAACGATGCTGCTAAAGCCTCACAGTTTGCAGTTTCTTTCTTTTCCTTAGTGACAAAATTTACAACTTTTTCTCAGCATCTGTTCATCGTTGAACTATGCTAAAAAATCATATTTCTACCCTAACATTGAAACCTTTGTCCGAAACTATATGGGAAAGTAGAATAATTGATGCAATTACTCCCATTAGATACCAAATTGAAGAAATTTACGATGCTCTTGTAGAAATCACTGTGAATAAAAACAACGATAAAATGGTTGCTCATGAGGCAAGCTGTTTGGCAAATCAAATCCGTGATTTTACTTTTCTTTGCTCTGTGGTAATATGGCATGACATTTTACTTCACATCAACGTAGTCGCATATTATGCAGAGTGTTGATATGGGAGCGTATCAAGCTATCAGTTTATTAGAAAAATCGGAAATCAATTTTAAGTCTCTCGGAAGTGATTTAAAATTCCAGGGCTATTTGACAGACGCAAAAGGGCTCATCAAAGTTAGAAATTGAGAATCCGAAAAGAAGGCTGAATATGAAAGTATGGACCTAGATCCAGAGACACGATATAAAGTTGACTTCTATTTAAAAATTATAGACACAACCGTTAATGCATTAAGTGATAGATTTCAGCAAATTAAGAGCCATGGTGAAATTTTGGAGTTTTTGCGTACACCAAGGGGGAGGGGCGGCGGTCGCCCATCTTGCCTAGGGCGGCAAAATCCCTAGGGCCGGGCCTGCTGCCGAAACAGCTGTAGTGACGTTAATATTTTAATAAATTTTGTGCAAATATTGAAAACAAAAGTTTGCAGTGTTTTATTGTTAGATAAAATGAACTTCCATCAAGTAACAGTCGAATCCATCAATTATTATAACAACGAGTTTAGTTATTTTTTGACGCGTACCTAATGCCACGGAGTAGTTTGCAGAATAGTTCTCTTCTTTAGACGGTATCGTATGCAGCTGATAGGTTAATGAAAGCAAAGGTTGTTTTTAGCTTTCTTTGAAAATATGCTTCAATATGTGTTGTTAAGGATAGGATCTGATCTGTTTAACTGTGGATAGGTCTGAACCCTGCTGGCTCAATGGGTATACTTAGATTCAAATATGTTCCTACTAATTTTGCTGCAGGTTAAGCGTTCCAGCAGCATAGACCCGTAATTTTGAGACTGATCATTTGCCTTTCCTGGTTTTAATATAGATGTAGACTTTTTAAGTAAGTGAATTACGACTGGCCGTAATTCAAGGGTCGCCATATGGTTTCCGGGTGAAATATCACTTTTGCATTCCATCGCCAACTAGTAAATAGTGCAGACTAAATATAAATGGTATTAAGTGACGTTTATATAAACTGCTTATTGAAAATGGCAAATATAGCTATTGTATCTTTAGATGAAATAATTTGGACATTTTTATAAATATATTTTGATAATTGTCTTTCTGACATTACATTATATAACAACATTGCGAGGTGATACTATAAAGTATAAAGGAAGATATTATAGTCTCCCACGCTATTTTGAACTTACAACAAAATACAAAAGAATTAAAAATCTAAATCTAAAATCTTGAATTGATGTTCAGGTATAAGCGGCTGCTGTGGTGAATTGTTAAGATCAGTACGTTCTCCAGTAGCAGATTCATTAATGGGTACCATTCTACCATTTGATTATCATGATGATCAGGTTCTATCATTAGATCTACATTTTCATTGATAGGGTTTGGATATAAATGAACTGGAGGAACTGAATGTTGGATAGACGGTAGAAGATGTAGGGGAGGTTCTTGATATTGTGGCTGATAAACAATTACTTCTGGTTCGTTTACAAAGGTTACATTCTTTTTAGGTACCATGGTTTTACGAATTTGGTAAATGTGACGTTTTAGACAATACCCATCATCAAGTTGTGACTTGGTAATGTAACAATCCATACTTTTTAACAATTGTGCCAAATTTCCAAAGTTCCTGGTTTCCTTGGTAATACCTTACTTGTACCCTCTCTCCCACATTTAACTGTCTTGCACCAGGAGGTTTTGGATGACGAAGTGCGTCGAGTTTGATTCTTAACGTTCTGTTCAAGTACATTTCTGCTGCTGATTTTCCACAGGAAAGTGGTGTCGCCCTATTTTTTAAAATAATTTCTTGTACTTTCTTACTCATGGGTATACAAGCTTTTAGTCTCATTTTTAGAGTTTGAACATTTCGTTCAACTAAGTCATTTATATCAGGATGACCAGGAGCAATAAACTTTTGAAAAATACCATGGATTTTTGAAAAATGTTAAATTGATCACTTTACAAAAATTGTAGCGTTGTCTGATACCATAATTTGAGGATATCCGTGAGCAGAACATATCTCTGACAGAGGATCAATTGTTCTTTCTGATGTTGGCGCATCCTTAACAACTTTGATTTCAGCCCATCGTGTTTAGCGTCAACCATTACTAAAAAATAAAAACCTTGGAAAGGACCCGCATAGTCAATATGAATGCGGGGGACCGCATTCATATTCATATTGACTATGCGGGTCCTTTCCAAGGTTTTTATTTTAAAAATCTGGTTATTCAATGTTTTACCTCGTCGCCAATTTATTATATCTTTGTGTTATGTTACGTTATGACATTACATTACATAACAACATTGCGAGGTGATACTATAATAAAGGAGGATATTATAATATCCGAAACGTTTAAGCAATAATAAAGTTTTTTATCTTGTTTAAATCTAATATCAAATTAATGTTTGGCCTTTTTGTTTCAGTATTCTTTGGTTATAAACTGTATTCATCGCTGATGGAAAAAGAAAGAAGAAAAGAGGAAAAGAAACGACAAAGACAACAAAAGAAGAAGAAATAAGAAAATGTATTGTGTGTTGTAATATATACAAATTTGACTATCACAAACATTCCATTATGTACCTGTTTTTTGACTCTTTACTACGTAACTTTGTGGCAGCTGAACATATTATAAAGTGACTTTCCTTGTATTATATTAAATATGACGTGACGTATTAGAAAGTCTAAAAAACAGAGCCTATGAGTATAAGAGTTAACTGTACATTTTATGTCATTTTAAGAAAATTGTGTTCAAAGTTTCTTGTATGTGAAAGTATCTATGAAGTCTATTTTAATGTTGTATTGTTGTAATATTTTATGCTATATTATTTAAGGAATATAAATATATTTATGGCAGTTATCTGTAGTCTTATAATTATAAAAATTGTCTACCTATCAAAAAGATCGCCCGCTAATATTATTCTGAACCATTCTCTTTTCCAATGTCTTGCTTGTTTGTCACTATTTTTCCTTTCTTCCGTATTCTTTCTTGCGTTTGTTATCTCCCTGTTGTCTTCTTTTTCCTTCCATCGTACTTCAGCTTACCGTTTCCCATATTTTTCCTTATCAGTATGTACATATTATGCCATTGGATCCTCTGCTTTTATGACTTTGAATGTTCTTCGTTTTCATCCCTTGTCTCGTGTTTGTTTAATCACATTCGATCATACTATTCTTTTTTTTTAACTTCATTCTATCTATCCATTTTCTTCTTCTTCTTTTTGTATAGACATGGCTCTGTCTGTTTTTTCAATGTCCCTCCAGTAAGTTGTCGTTCCATCGTTTTCGTGCTCTTCCCACTCATCGTCTTCCTATTGGGGAACCGTCTCTCGCAGTCCTTACTATTTGTTGTCATTCGGCTTATGTGGTCATTCCATTTTAGTCTTCTGTTTCTTACCAAGTTATTAATGTTGTCCACCTTGCATCTCTGTCGTTTATCTGTATATACTTCTAGCTCTGTCCCATATAGTTAAAGCTTGTTACTGACTGGGAGGTATACTATAATATACAGGGTGTTTCATTAATAATTGTCCATATAGTAACTGGAGAAACCTTAGCACAAAATACGAAGATTTAACCTAAAACACTTAAATAAAATGTGACTCCTTACTGAGTTACAGGGTGTTTTATCTAAAAATGTATTAATAATTTGTACCCAGTACTTTAAAACTATTTCACGTATCCTTATCATACTTGGCATAAAGTGTAGGTACTCTACACTGTACCAAATTATGATAAACAAACGTTTCTATCTACTACCAGAGGCGTACGATAGGGGATAGTGAATGGTTGACCCTTTCCAAAGTCTACGCCACTGGCGCAATTGCTATTTTTGCGCAATATTTGGATTCTCCAATACTTTCTATGTAAATGATGTACTCTTCTTTAGTAACGATACAGTCATTATTTTTCGAGATATTTCAAGTTGAAAATGAAACGGCACAGCAATTTTGTGCTATGCATTGTGCCCCTTCATTTCTAACTTCAAATATCTCGAAAACTAATGACTTTATCGTTACAAATGAAGAGTACATCATTTACAAAGAAAGTATTGAAGAATCGAAGAATTGAGCTAAAATAGTAATTCCGCCAGTGGCGTAGAATGTGGGAAGGGTCAACCATTCAATTTCCCCTGTAGTACGCCCCTGGTAGTAGTCAGAAACGATTATTTAACATAATGTAGTAGTGTTTACACTACCTACAAATAGCTAATATTTAACCCAAATCACTTAAATAAAATGTGGCTCCTTATTGAGTTGCAGAGTGTTTGATTTAAAAATGACCTATTTGTGCCCAGTACTTTAAAAGTACTTGACATATCCTTATCATACTTGCTAATAAGTGTAGGAACTGTATATCCTGCTAAATTATGTTAAGTAAACGTTTCTCGCTACTACCAGAGGCGTACGACAGGGGAAGTGAACGGTTGACCCTTCCCAAATTCTACGCCACTGACGGAATTGCTATTTTAGCATAATTTTTAGATTTTCCAATACTTTCCATGTAAATAATATACTCTTCATTCGTAACGATAAAGCCATTAGTTTTCGAGATATTTGAAGTTAAAAATGATCGGGTACATTAAATAAAAATAACTATGCCTTTTCATTTTCAACTTCAAATATCTCGAAAACTAATGGCTTAATCGTTACGAATGAAGAGTATGTTTTTTTACATAGAAAGTATTGGAAAATCCAAAAATTGCACTAAAGTAGGAATTCCGCCAGTGGTGTAGAATTTGGAAAGGGCCAGCCTTTCATTTTCCACCGTCGTACGCCTCTGGTAGTAGCCAAAAAAGTTTGTTTAACATAATTTAGTAGAGTGTACAGTACCTACACTTGCTGCCAAGTATGACAGGGATATGTCAAATGGTTTTAAAGTACTGGATGCAAATAATTTTTAAATAAAACACCCTGTAACTCAATAAGGAGCCACATTTTATTTAAGTGTTTTAGGTTAAATCTTCATATTTTGTGCTAAGGTTTCTCCAGTTACTATATGGACAATTGTTAATGAAACACCCTGTATATTATATCTCATATTGCTCATTATAATAATAAGTAAGCCTGCATACAGGGTGATTGATTAGTGGGGTAAAGCTCAATAGATCCGCTATAGTAATAGATAGCAATAAAAGTTAATAACAAAAATTTTAGCCGCCTTTGAGCTTCACATTACAAAATTAGTTAGAATGTTACAGGGTGTTCGATAACACAGTGGCAGACCAAACTTATGTTTTTTTAAATGAAACACCCTATATTTTAATTTAAATTCGAAATCCTGTTAACTTCCCCATCACAAAAATATAAAGGTTTGTTATGTTATACAGGGTATTTACAAAGTTATAACCAATTTTTTATGAAAATCTTAACAAGTTCAACTCCCTGTATAAATAAAAATAAGCACAACAGCAATGGTTTATTAATACCATATTTTTTTATTTATTGTCAAAAATTTTAAGAATGATTGATATTGCTAATTTTCTTTATATCAAATACAGGGTGAGTCAAAACGCAAGTACATTATTTTCTCAATAATTTTAAATGGAACACCCTGTATTTTATAACACTATTAAAAAGTACCATTACCGTACTTTAATTTTTAGATAACTATGTCTAAATTTATTAGTTTTCGGGATATTTTCATTTTTCAATGGACCAGTAGCGTGGCCACCCAAATCACCAGAATTTAATAAACTGGACTGATTTTTTTGGGGATACGTTAATAATGAAGTTTATAAAATACCTCCAACAACAAGGGATGAGATGAAAATTAGAATACAAAGTGTATTTCGATGTGTTAATTTACAAATGCTTAGTAGAGTAAGTAGCTCATTCAATGATCGTTTTTAGGCGTGCATAAATGTGTAAGAAGGTAATTTTGAATACCTTATGTAATTAAATTTTAAAAATATTTTATTAAAAGTAGCTTCTAATTTGTTCAAACATTTTTTTTGCAAAATGTATTACTGATAAAATATTTTTCGTTCTTTATTTGTTACATTTACATACAAAAGTAGTGTTTAATTGTCTTCACATGTTGTATTTTGTTTGTGTGTTTTTTTTTTGTAAAATTTATTACTAATTTTCTTTCTTTATTTGTTACATTTACATAAAAAAGTAGTTTTTCATTGTTTCAAAAATGTTGCATGTTGTGGTTGTTTTTTTTTTTTTTTTTTTGTAAAATGTATTACTAATAAATTATTTTTATTTCTTTATTTGCTACATTGTTACATTGATTACCGGTTGATAATCAATAATCGTCAATTGTCCATTTAGTCATGGCTTACTTAAAATTTAGGTAAATTTAGACACCTAAAATAATTTGCTCTGAAAAATGAAAATATCTCGAAAACTAATAAATTTGGACATAGGGAATGTTATATAAAAAATTACGGTAATGTTACTTTTCAATAATGATATAAAATACAGGGTGTCCCATTTAACATTACTGAGAAAATAATGTACTTGCGTTTTGATTCACCTTGTAATTGATATAAAGAAAATTAGCAATATTAATCTTCTTGATAATTTTGACAATAAATAAACAAATATGGCATTAATAAACCATTGCTGTTGTGCTTATTTTTATTTATACAGGGAGTTGAACTTGTTACGATTTTCATACAAAATTGGTTATAACTTTGTAAATACCCTGTATAACATAACAAACCTTTATATTTTTGTGATAGAAAAGTTAACGGGATTTCAAATATAAAATAAAATATAGGGTGTTCCATTTAAAAAAAAAACATAAGTTTGGTCTGCCACTGTGTTATCGAACACCCTGTAACATTCTAAGTAATTTTGTAATGTGAAGCTCAAAGGTGGCTAAAATTTTTGTTATTAACTTTTATTGCTATCTATTACTATAGCGGATCTATTGAGCTTTACCCCACTAATCAATCACCCTGTATAATAAGCGAGCCCGCATTAGACGGAACCATAATATTAGTTCCGTGTACGCAGGCTCACTCGTTACTGTAATTAGCGATATGAGATATAATATATATTATAGTATAGCTCCCAGTGCGTGACAAGCTTTATTGTACCATCGTTTTTTTTTTAAGGATTTTTATCTCCGCTGTTTCGAGCAATCGTTTTGTCCTCTTTGTGTCAGGTCGTGTTTCTTCCGCGTATATCATTATAGGTCTGATGATTGTTTTGTAAATTCTGCATTTCTTTTCTGATATTTTTATTTCTCCATATTGTGTTATTCAAGCAACCTGCGGCTCTGTTTGCTTTATTCACTTGATCTTCCACTTCTGTTTCCACCTAGATATTTAAACTCCATCACTTGTTCTATTATCTGACCCTCAGCTCCAATTGACGTCTTATTGTATTTACTGTTATAGCCATGCATTTTGTCATTTTTAGGGAAATTAACATGTTAAATTTTCTGCCAGTTATATTAAATTGGTGCAGCATACGTTGTAAATCATCTTCACTTTGAAAGATTAGTATTGCATCGTTTGCATAGCAGATTATTTTAAGTCGTTTTTCTCCCATTTGATATCCTTTTTTAGTTCTTACTTTTTTTTTATTATATCATCCATGATCAGGTTGAACAGTAAAAGACTCAAGGAAACCCCTTGTCTTATCAGTTTTTATTCTTCCAGTACTGGGCATAAGCCCCTCCATCCTGTTTAGATTTACCGTTTTCTGGGCCAAACTCGTTCATCTTGTTCCTACATGTTCTTTGATGTCATCTGCCCATCTTTTCTGCGGTGTTCATCTTCCACGTTTGTATTCCCATGGTCTTCAGTGAATGATCTGACCGTCCCATCTACCATTTTTCTGTCTACTGATGTGGTCCACAAATGACCATTTAAGTGTATTTATTGTTTGTATATCACCTTTTCGGATAAGCTCCCTGCCAAAAAATGGCGGCGACACCCTCTTGAAACACATGCATAAACTGATAACTGCAATCTGGCAACAGAAAGAAATACGTATAGACTGGATGTTGGGCGTGCTGTGTCCTCTACACAAAAACGGAGACATCATGATGTGTGATAATTATAGAGGTATTACTCTACTTAATATGGCATATAAAATGTACAACATATTGTACAAAAGACGCCTCCCCTACGCCGAACATATAGTGCGAGGATATCGGTGCGGTTTCCGTCCTAATAAATCAACAACGGACGAAATATTTACAGTGAGGCAGATCCTTGAAAAATCCTAGAGTTCGGCGTCCACACCCACCACATATTCGTGGTCTTCAAAGTGGCATACGACTCAGTTAATAGAGGTAAACTTCTACTTGCTATGGTAGAATTTCAAATTCCGCTTCATCATGGCCAATTAACTGAACTTTCACTCACAGGAGCAGAGAGCATGGTAAAAATTCAAAAGTATTTCTCAAGGCCATTCCATTGCAAAAATGGACTAAGACAGGGTGATGGACTATCGTGTCTCATATTTAACCTGGCATTAGAAAGAATAATTCGAGAGTCCCAGATTAATACGAATGGTACTATCTTTAACCAATCAGTACAAATTGTCGGATATGCAGATGACATAGACATCATAGGTAGGTCCACAGAATTTATGACTGAATCAATTCAGTCGTTAATAGCAATCTGCACAGAGAAGTTGAGCGTACATACAATAGTGCTGGTGAGTGGTATCCTCATTGTTCTACATTTTTGTTTCCATCTTTTTGAAGCAGTTTCAAGGTATATTTTAAATAAAGTGGGGGGCAGGCAATATCCTTGCTTTAATCCTTTTTATTGTTATAAATCCTGTTATTACCTATTTGTGTCCCTTTTTTATTTTTGTTATTGATTGATTGTATAGCACTTTGGCGGCTTTTATTAATTCTATATTAACATTCGTGCTTTCCATTGATTGCCACAGCTTGTTTTCTCAACAAATCCAACCAAATAATTAGCGTCAGTGCCATAGTAACTTGGCCGTAAGTGATTAGTGCCTTAATTCAATCATAGCTGTATCAACTGTAAGTAAGAAAGATGATATGTAATACATTATTATTTAATCATCTAACATCAAAGTCGCGGTGTTCCCATTACATCTAAACGGTTTGCTGTTCCAACAAGTTAAACTCTACGCGGTATAAACTGTCTCACAAATAAACTTATAATTTAAACATATAATATCTGCTATCTCTCGCTTATTCTTCTATTCATTTAACTCTTCAATATACATATTTTTTATTGTTGTATAAACAACATTGTGTTTAATTATAGTCGGTTTACCAAACTCAGACACAACTGGCTAGCGATTTTAGTAGGTAATTTTTTTGCTTTTTGCCAATTTTGGCAAAATTACCAACTATTTTTAGCAATGATTTTTTTTTTGCCAATTTTACCAAATTGGCAAAATTACTTACTAAAATCACTAGCCAGTTGTGTCTGAGTTTAGCGAACCGACTTTACCTACCAACCGTAAAGAGTAATCCTTATAGGTGCTGGATTCCCAGCTGGCTTTTCGAAAAAGAAAAAGAAGAACTCCCAAAACCTGTATGCGAAAACCGAACATTGAACCAGCCGAGTTTGCTACGGCGAGCTTCTTAATCGCACACAACTTCTTCAGTGGAGCAGTGTCGTAGGCTTTCCGTAGGTCGACAAACAACATATGAATTTCTTGATTCCGCATAAATGTTCTAAAGTCCAAATATATGTGTTGCACTAGGTCAAGCAACCCGACGCCGACAAAACAAAATATTTGACGACCTAGAACTGTAGGAAGGTGTCGACACCTTCATATACTTAGGCTCGCTGCTAACTAAAGATAACAATGTCAGTGACGAAATTAGAAGAAGAAGTGTTACTATGGCTTAAGAAGACAGTTAGCCTTAAAAATACCTATGTAGAAAAATTAAATTGACTGTGTACAAGACACTAATAAGACCAGCGCTAACATAATGGTTATACTGGAAGCCACTGATATATGATGATAGCACCTTTTACTTTAGTCCTGCTCCTGCTTCTTACCAATAATGACTCTTCTTGTTAGGTTGCACCGCTAGAATACATTGGTCAAATGTGTTAGTTTCGAAACATTGTGGATAGTTTTCAGTAAGTATTTTGTGGATATTATTCAGTATTAGCTGTCCCGAGATGCGCATCTCGGGCCAGCTAATTGTAGCTGTAGTGCGAATTCTGTCATAAAATTTGGTATGTGGGGTTATAATAATATTTAAAACAACTTTTTCTGATATCTTTATCTTACTTTACTTACTTACTTAGTCCTAATAAGCCTTTCTACCTTTGGGTGTAAGGCTGGTCGATTTGAGTTTGGCATTGTAGTCTCCATGCTTTCCGATCTTGCGTTAGGTTTCTTGCACTTTCCAATGTCAATCCCTTCTTCTCGACTTCTTTCCTGATTTCATCTACCCACATAACTCTTGGTCTTCCTCTTTTGTTTTTCCCTGCACTCTCGTTTCGAACACTCGTTTTGTAAGCCTCTCGTTCGACATTCTACACACGTGCCCGAACCATCTAAGTTGTCCCTCCACTATTTTTTCATTGATTGGTTCCAGTTTTAGGTTTTGTCTAATTGTTTCGTTTCGTATTTTGTCTGTCCTCTTTCTGTTTACTATTTTCCTCAGGAACCTCATTTCCATAGCATTGACTCTGGATTTTTGTCTCCCCGTCAATGTCCATGTCTCGCTGCTATACATGATTGTTGGTCTAACTACTGATTTAACGACTGCCGTTTTTACTTTCTCTGGTATCTCTTTTTTCCCCAAAAATGTTGTTTTCATAGCGTTAAATAAGCTTCCTGTTCGTCCCATTCTCTCGTTTATTTCCATGTCTTGTTTACCATTTGCTTCGATTATTACTCCTAGGTATTTAAGATATTCCACTTGCTCTAGTTGTTTCCCGTCTAATTCTATTGCGTGTGTCTTCTTCGTATTTGAAATTATCATTGTTTTTGTTTTCTCTGTATTAATTTTCATATTTATGTTTGATAGCTCTTCTTATAGGATTTCAAGATTGTTCTGTAGGTCTTCTCTGTTTTCTGCTATCAATACCATGTCCTCTGCGAATAGTAGCTCCGATAGTTGAGTCCGTTTCATTTGCCAGTATCCTAATGTTAGTTTTCTCATTCTTCTCTTGGCTTTCTTTATCGCTTCATCCAGTACCACTGAGAATAGCAGTGGACTCAGCACGCATCCCTGTTTGACGCCTTGACTTGTAGTAAATTCTCTGGATTCCTCGTTATTGGTTCTTATTGTATTTGTATTATTTTTGTACATATCCTCTATTATTTCTATTATGTCTCTGTCGACTCCCCTTTCTTTTAGTGTCTTCCATACGTCCTTTCTTCGGATTCTGTCAAACGCCTTTTCCAGGTCAATGAAGCACATATGTATCTCTCTATTCTTCTTGATTACCTTCTCACTTACTTGTCTTAATGTCTGCGTGCTTCTGTCCTTCCTGAATCCACACTGTGTGTCTTCCATAGTTGTTTCTATTTAGGCTTTTATTCTTGTCTCTATTATTCTTGCGAATACCTTCCCAGGGATACTTGATATGGTGATACCTCGGTAATTATTACAGTTTCTCTTGTCTCCTTTTTTGTGTATTGGTAGTATAATGTCTTTCTTCCAGTCCTTTGGTAATTCTGCTCTATATATGATATCATTCATTAGTTCTTTCATGCTATCCATTCCCTCTGTCCCCATGAATTTTATCATTTCCGGGGTAATATGATCCTTGCCTGGTGCTTTGCCCAATTTTACTCTTTCTATTGCTTTCTCTAATTCCTCTCTTGTTATGGATTCCACTTGTTGTTCTTCATTCCTTTCTTGTATCTCCCCTATGTTGTCCGTGCTGCATGAGTTAGCTCTTTAAAATGTTCTCTCCATCTTTCCATTATTTGTTTTTCTTCTGTTAGTACGTTTCCATTCTTGTCTTTTATATTCGGCATCGTGTGCTCTTTCTTTTGTCTGAGTTGTTTTAATGCGCCGTAGAAGAGTTTTTGGTTTTCCCTATAATTTTTTGTCATTTTTTTGTCCAAATCTCTCCCATGACTTTTCCCTTCCTGCTTTCACCGCTATTTTAACCTCTTTCCTTTTTTCTTTATATGCCTCGTACTCTTCCGGGTGTTTTGTACTTAGGTATCTCTTCCATTTTTCTTTTTTGTTCTTTATTTTCTCTCGTATTTCTTCCGTCCACCATTCCGTTCCCCTCATATTAGTATTTGCTATTTTTGCTTTCCCACAAGTTTCCTCAGCTGCTTTGATTATGCTGGTTTTTAGATATTCCCATTTTTCTTCTATATTTGTGGGGGACATGAAAGGAGCCTCCACGTAGATTGTGATCACTTGTGAATACAATCGGGCGTCCCCTGGAAACGAGTAATGTCGGCTAATCCTTTCAACACCGGTGCACCAACAACACAGATGCAATCAAAATCAAAACGGTCTTTATCAAGGCCATTTTTGATGACGACCTCAATTAATATTGAAGGACTATCAGCAGATAAAGAAGACCTATTGTCTAATATGTGCAGAGAACATGGTGTCGATGTTCTACTGGTTCAAGAAACCCATAGAGGTACTGCAAGCCGCAGACCAAGGATTCGGGGTATGAAGCTCATACTGGAGAGATCACACGACCAATATGGTAGCGCAGTCTTCGTCAGACCAGATATCGACGTAGCATCCACATCTCTAACAGATCAAAGTGACATCGAGATCCTCACAGTGGAGATAAACTCCTGTACAGTAACGTCAATCTACAAACCACCAAACGCTGACTTTGCTTTTGAGGAACCGAATAACTTTCAATCACAGCAAATCAAATTCGTACTGGGTGACTTCAACTGTCACAGTGTCGCGTGGGGTTACAACGAAACAGATTCCAATGGCGAAGAACTAGAAAAATGGGCTGAAAGCATGAACCTAAAACTTATTCACGATCCAAAGCAGCCTGCGTCGTTCAACAGCAGAAGATGGCGCAGAGGTTACAACCCAGACAATATATTTGTCAGCGACAGAATTGGAGACCAGGTGACAAAAATCGTTGAAAGCGCCCTCCCAAAGACACAGCACAGACCAATAATTTGTCTTTCCAACGCGGCAATCAGATACGAAATTGTTCCTTTCAAGAGAAGGTTCAACTTTACTAAAGCAAAATGGGAAAAATTCTCTGAAACATTGGATCAAGAAGTTTCCCAGCTAGAACCTTGCCCTGATTCATACGATAAATTTGTAGAAATCGTAAAGCAAGTATCACGGAAATTTATCCCTAGAGGTTGTCGAACTGAGTACATAGCGGGGCTCAATGAAGAATCTAAACCCCTACTTAAAAGATACGAACAGCTATATGAAGAAGACCCTTTCTCGGAAGCGACAATACAGGCTGGGGAGGAAATGTTACATGCGATATCCGCCAACAGAACGGAAAGGTGATGCAAGCTGGTCACGAGTCTGGACATGAAACAAAACAGCAGACGTGCCTGGAAGCTGATTCGGAATCTTGGCAACGATCCCGCTGCTCCGGCAGTTAACATGACAGAAGTCACACCCGATCAGATAGCCCATCATCTTCTAATGAACGGTAAGACGACATCAAGAAAGAACAAGGTGAGAGCTCAACGGAACATCGACGAAGAAAGGGATGTTCTAGGTACCTCTTTTTTCTTACGACATACGAACAGAGCAAATAAAGAACTTTGGACTAAAAACCGTAGAGTGGCTCGTAAAAATGATGAATTGCTGCATCCGTACATTACAAATCCCCAAAATCTGGAGAAAAGCTAGAGTGGTAGCTCTTAAAACCAGGGAAGGATCCGGCGGATACAAATAGTTTTAGACCTGTATCTCTCTTGTGCCACCTTTTCAAGGCCTTTGAAAGAATGATACTGAACCGGATCGCAGAATATGTGGAGACTAAAATTATTCCAGAACAAGCAGGATTCAGGCCTGGAGAGTGCTGCTGCAGCCAAATTCTTAATCTCACCCAACATATTGAAGATGGTTTTGAACGGAAGGAAATAACAGGAGTAGCGTTCATAGACCTAACTGCCGCCTATGATACAGTTAACCATCAACGGCTACTCGCAAAACTCTACGAAACTACAAAGGATTTCCGACTAACAAGGTTAGTGAAATGTCTCCTCCAGAATAGATGCTTCTACGTAACGCTCCAGTCCAAGAACAGTCGGTGGAGGGACCAAAAAAATGGGCTACCACAGGGAAGTGTCCTCGCGCCGATTCTATACAACATATACACCAACGATCAACCCATACACCAACAAACAAGGCAATTTATTTACGCTGATGATACAGCGGTGGCAGCTCACGGAAGAACCTTCAATGAAGTCGAAGTGAAACTGACAGATGCCCTGGGAGACTTAGCTCTATACTATGATAAAAACCATCTGAAACCCAATCCCACAAAAACCCAGGTATGTGCTTTCCACCTGAGAAACAAGCATACCCGAAGGTCGCTGGAGGTGGAATGGCGTGGTCAGATGCTGGAACACAACAAGACGCCAAAATACCTTGGCGTCCGTCTGGATAGAACTCTGTCTTACCGATACCACTGTCAAGATGTCAAGAAGAAAGTAAGTGCCAGAAATAATATCATCCGCAAGCTAACTAATACAAAATGGGGAGCACAACCACACACTATGCGCACTTCTGCCTTGTCATTATGTTTTTCGGCCGCGGAGTTTGGAGCACCAGTATGGGCAAACTCTGCTCACGCAAAGAACGTCGACGTGGCTCTAAATGAAACGGTCCGTATAATATCGGGTTGCCTGAAACTGACACCTATCGAAGAGGTATACCCCATTGCTGGAATTGCTCCACCACCTATCAGGAGGAAGGTCACGTCAGAGGTAGAACGGAAAAAGCAGGAGACGGACCGAAGACACCCCTTATATGACCACCAAACTCAGCCAAGCAGACTAAGATCTCGGAAAAGCTTCCTGAAAACATCAAGATCCATCCCCGAAGCGCCAGAGACGCGCCGAATACACCTATGACAAGCGTCAGCTACCGCGACACATTTTCCTCCCTCGGAGGAAATGGCTGCTGGACACAATTTACCGTATCCGACTTGGAAAGCGCTAAGCAGACTAAGAACCGGCGTTTCACGTTGTGCTAGTAACCTGAAAAAATGGGGATACCAGGAGGACGATACCTGCGACTGTGGCGCGGTTCAGACCAGCCGGCATCTACTATCATGCACAGAGATGAGAGAGACCTGCACAGAACAAGACTTATTTATAGCAAATGACAGGGCCATCTATGTGACCAACCATTGGAAATACAGAATTTAAAGTTGTTGGTGTTCCGGACACGGAAAGTAAGAAAGTTCTATATTTGTATTTTTTGCCCTACCTTTCAGAGTATTATCTAATTTTTCTTGGAATTTCTTCTTATATCTTTCCTCTTTTAATTTGTAACTTTTTATTTTTTCGTTTACTACCTTTCTTCTCTTTTCTTCTTTTTATATCTTTTGATATCTTTATCAAGAAGCAAATTATCGAAAATTCACCATGTTTGTGGATTCGCAGTAGGCCGCGATTAAAATTTAAATTTCAGTTGACTATCCTAAAAAAATGTGAACCATCAACCTGTACGACTGTGCAAAATTTCAAATCTGTATTTTATTTTGATAGCCGATATAGGGGAGTCTTTATCTTAAATGCGACACACTGTATTTTCTTACTCAGGTATCAATTATAAAGATGAATTTTTGCGTGTACAGCTCTAATCACATGTATTTAATATTTACTCATTATTTCTTCTATCAATTATTAATAAATATTAATACATAATATTCAATCTATAATTTAATTTATACGCTGCCACTGATCAAATATTACAAAATAATATGCATTTAAATTAAGCGTATGCATATGGAATTAACGTCATTGGTCACTTCTGTGACTATTCTGTCTAAATCCTGGCCCACTACTTTGCGCTGTGTAATTTGAGTTGCCTATATAAACTTGAGCCTGAGCCATAACCATAACCATAGATAAGACATGGAGGCACTCACTCTTAGATGTTAGAGCAATGAGAGGGGCAGACATAGGGTCCGACCGCATGTTGATTAGAGCCAAAATCAAACTCAAACTAGCCAGAAGCAAAGAATACATATCTCTCACAAGAACCGACACGGACGGCGATTCTTTTGTTGTTAGCATGTACTTAATTTTAGTATCGAGTTAGCAAGTGTACACTGAGAAAAGTCTCGCACATTTCTGGCGTGTATCAATAAAATTTTAGTTGCACTGAGAGAAAGGTTGCATGCAGGGCCGGCTTTTGTTGACATTCTTAATATGGTGGAATTATTTTTGATTTACAAAAGGTTGCAAATACAACACAAAGTAATGGTGAGAATTATATTGATTAAAACCATGGATAAAATACCTTTTTTTATCCTGATTTTAGCATTGAAAGACCAATAATAAAATATATTATAGTGGCGTGACATTCACTAATTATTCTTTTTGGCTTATATTGATACAACGATACAAAATATAATTTGTTGTTTTCACCAATTTTGAAAAAGTGTGAACAAGTTGGTGAGAATTTGAACGACTTGGTGTGACTTAATAGGCTGTCTGTCCGTCCGACCGCGAATATAACTTCTTCAGTCACTATACCAGGTAGAATGACAAATGAGGTGTCAAATGAAAGCTTATAATCCATGGATGGTACTCAAGGTGAGACATTTGACCTAGACTGTCTGTCCGTCCGACCGGAAATGTAACTCCTCCGTCACTATACCAGGTAGAATCACAAATGAGGTGTCGAATGAAAGCTCATAATACATGGATGGTACTAAAGGTGGGAAATTTGACCTAGGACTTCCGGTTTTAGAAATGCGACCGGAAGTACTCTTTTAAAGTCACCGCAATAGCACAAGTGATATATTATTCGACGCGCATTCGCAAGACGAGAACAAATATATACTTCTGGTTTCATGACTGTCTGTCCGTCCGATCGCGAATACAACTCCTCAGTTACTAATACAGATAGAATGACAAATGAGGTGTCGAATGGAAGCTTATAACCCATGGATGGTATTAAAGATGAGAAATTTGACATCGGACTTCGGTTTTAGAGTTACAACCGTAGGTACTGCTTTAAAATCACTCAAAATATGATATGAATGTAAAACAAGATGACAAATTTAGTAAAATCGTAGATCAATCGACGCAAAGTTACACGAAGAGTTCCAATATCGACTTCCAGTTCTACTTTCGATTACTTTGGGTGAAAACCTAGGACCAATTACTTGTTTGTCGAGGTATTTCCTAATTCATTATATTCGTTATTTCGTAAAATAATCGAAAAATAACAGCCGTTGTAACCGTCACGGAATCCAATTCTTTTTGGATGACAAATGTTCGTGATCAACAACAAGAAACTGTATGTTAAAATCGAATGTCAATATTTTCAATTTTTATTGTCTTGGAAACCAGCCAAAACATTCCGTACATTCCAGCCAAAACCAGCCAGTACATTCTTTAAAGTCGAATATCGGGGTAAATAAATAAAAAACCAATAAGTATTGTACTATTTTATTTCTATAAATATAGAGATGTAATAACTGAAAAAATATACATAGTATACAATAAAAACTAATAAGCGATCGAGAAAAGAGAAAAAGTAATTTTTTAAATTAATATATTAATTAATATATATATATGGAAACGTTTTGATCATTATGGTCAGAAGCTTATATTCCATATGAAAGCAGCCCTTAGCTTTTTTTGTTGGAACGCAAGTATAATCAAGAGAATGTAAACCTATTATGAAGAGTGTATTGTCAATTATCAAGCATTAACTTGAATGTTGAAACAATTTCAAGTGATATTGGATCAAACTTTTTGAATTAGCTAAATTATATAATGTTACTCCTGAAAATCCTGAATTTCAAGTAGTCAGTCATAAATTGTTTTATATATTTGACCTAAGTTATTGTTTTATACAAACTACAGAAACAATTTAATGAAACATAGTTTATTAAATTTAATTTAGGTTTGCTGATAAAAGTACTTTATGGAAGTTTTTGTGAGTATTGGATTCTCAACTTTTTAAACACAGCACGTGGCTTGTGGAATGAACACATATAAAATATGACTTTGTGCTCTTCGTGAAGATGCATTTGGTACAGTAGAGGTCAAAGAAAGGTTAGAGAATTTGTATGATATTTTAGATTCAAATTCTTTGTGAAATCCCAATAAATACAAAATTAATTTTTTATACGATAGTTTATAGTTCATGAAAAAGCTTAAAATAATTAATTCACATAATCAAGATATCTCAAAAAGAATTAAATTGTATAAATGTTGGAAAATAACAATTAATAGTTGTAGGCTATATAAGAAAATATATATAGAAAATAAGTCTATACAAAATATTATGAGCTACAAACTGATACAAAAACAAAATACTAACGCCAAGCCAAGCAAAACAAACAACTGTGACAACAAACGCCGATCCTGTACAAGACAAATGTCACCAAAATTATTTGCTATTCATACAAATTGAGAAATGGCCGATCTGGCACATGCGCATAAAAATTTAGTTCTTAGATAATCCGTTTGTGTCGGTTCTTGGGAGATATGTATTCTTTGCAGTGTTGCCAGACGTACGATAATTATCGTATTTGTACGATAATTAAAGGTATTGTACGATGTACGATCAATATGAATAAATGTAGGATAATTTCTGAATTATGTGAAATGCATAAACAATTGATCGAAAAAAACCTTTTTTTGCTTATTTTATAAATACATATATTTACTTTAATTTATAAAAAAAATGTTATATGAGAAATAACATAACTGTTATTTATTATCCTAACAAACATTTTTAATTTTAACAAAGATGAGGATATTTGTATTGGGACTGTTAAAAGGTAGGTACACCTGTGGTAAATTTTTCTAAAAAGTCAACAACAGGAAAAAATATGCAGTTTTATTTTTGTTATAATTAAATTCATTCATTATAACAAAACTAAAGCATCCTTGATATTTTTAGTATTGCGTCTTCGTCTGTTAAGCGGCTCTATTCGAGTTACTTTGGATTTAAAAAATGAAGAAAATGCTATAAAAGTCGAGAAAATACATTTTTTTAACGTATACGTATACCGATTTTGAACTTTGAATATTTTTTATGATGAATGATGATTATTGATCATCATATATGATGATAAAGGTAGTTTTTGAATACTCATACCTGAAATATTACTTTTTTGCAATGTGATAGCAAAAGAGGTAAAAAAATAAAATCTACCGAAATTTGACGATTTCTACCGAAAAATTAAGTGCAGTTGGTTGTACGATAAAATCATTTAAAAAACGATAATTTCTGCAGCATTGTAGGATATTTTCGTTTTGATCATCTGGCAACCCTGATTCTTTGCCAGAAGTAAGAAAACGCCAATGGAACAACGAGAAAGATATAACGTTCACTGGCTCAAAGACGGAAATGAAAGTACTGAAGAATATAAGAACAAGTTAAGAGAATTATATAATAAAACTTACAACACAGAAAATGCCACGATAGAAGAGCTGTGGGATAAATGCAAGTATGTATATACACAAGCAGCAAAAGAAACGATAGGAATACAAAAAAGAAGTAATAAACCATGGCTATCGAGAAGCACGTGGGAAAAAATAAACGAAAGGAAACTACTTAAATGTAAAATGCTAAAAAATGATCTAAGAGATAGGGAACAAATGAAGAGAGAATATAGAGAGAAAGATAAAGAAGTTAAAAAAAGTGCGAGAAACGACAAAAGACAATATAACGAAGAACTGTTAATAAAAGCAGAAACAGCAGCAAAAAACAACGACATGGGAACTCTATATAAAACGACGAAAAAACTAAGCTCGCGCGGAAAAATGAACGTTGAGCATGTAAAAGACAAGAACGGGAAAATATTGAAGAATGAAAAGGAAATAGTTGAGAGATGGATCGAACATTTTAGAGAAGTATATGCCAACAGAACACTAGAACACGAAATGGAAAATGAAGAAATAAAGGAAGAACTAAACTTCACCGAATCGGAATTCACAAAAAAAGAAGTAAGTAAAGCAATACAACAGCTGAAAAGAGGAAAAGCAGCTGGAATAGATAACATTACCACAGAACTACTGAAAGCAGATAGAGAAACATCGGAAGAAATCCTGTATGTACTAATAAACAGAATATGGCAGGAGGAGAGAATACCTGATGATTGGAAAAAAGGTATAATTGTAAAGATACCCAAGAAGGGAGATCAAACGAATTGCAACAATTGGAGAGCAATAACACTACTTTCTACAGTGAGTAAAGTCATGACAAGGATGATACTAGAAAGAATGAAAGAAACTATAGACCAGTTGTTAAGACCAAACCAAGCGGGCTTCAGAAGTAATAAAGCATGCACAGATCATATTAACACATTAAGAAACATTGTAGAACAAACAATAGAATGGCAGAGCAAAATCTATATAAATTTCATTGACTTTAGACAAGCCTTTGACCGGATTAACAGAGAAAAAATGTGGGAAATATTAAAGAGATATGGAATTCCATTAAAATATATAAGAATTATCAAAATGTTCTATGAAAACTATACCGCACAAATCATGCACAATGGGAAACTCACAGAACCAATCAACATAGACAGTGGAGTCAGACAGGGGTGTATTCTATCTCCAACCATATTTCTGATCTTAATTGACTGGGTCATGAAGAAGGCAACGAAAAATAAAACAGGAATTAGATGGAATGCTTTCGGTCAGTTTGAAGATCTAGACTTTGCAGATGATATATGTCTGGTGTCCGAAAAAAGACAACATATGCAGAAAAAAACAGAAAAGGTGACAAAAGAAGCAAGAAAAATAGGACTAGAGATTAACACAAGAAAAACCAAACTTATGAAGATAAATACGGAAAGAGAAATGGGTATATTCATTGAAGGAGAAGAAGTAGAAAATGTACAGAAGTTTTGCTATCTGGGAAGCAAAATTGACGCTAGCGGTGGAATAGAAGAGGAAATTAATGGAAGGATAACTAAAGCCCAAAATGCGTTCTATATGCTGAAGAAAACATGGGAGTCCAATAGATTAACAACCAAAACCAAAATCAGGATATTTAATACAAATGTAAAGAGTATTTTGCTATATGCAGCAGAAACTTGGAAAATAGAGAAAAAGATTATACAAAAGGTTCAAACATTTGTAAATAGATGCCTTAGACGAATATTGCAAATATATTGGCCAAATCAGATAAGTAACAAGGAACTTTGGAGAAAAACTAATCAAGAGCCGATAGCCAAAACGATAAACAGACGCAAATGGAAGTTTATTGGACACACATTAAGGAAAAATGAAGATGATATAACCAAACAAGCCCTGGATTACCAACCAACTGGAAAAAGAAAACAAGGCAGACCAATGACATCCTGGAAAAGAAATATTACCAGAGAGCTAGAAGACAATGGGTTAACATGGAAAGAAGTGAAAGCCCTGGCCAGAAATAGAGATGAATGGAGGGGGACTGTAGAGGCCCTATGTTCCAAATGGAATCAAGAGGAGTAAAGTAAAGTAAGTATATAAACTTGAATCGGCGAAATGGGTCTTTGAGTTATTTAAAAAATATTACATACAAATAGAAATTGTAATAAAATAGAAATGGGAAAATTATTAATTTATAGATATTACAAAGAAACAGTACCTAAATGGTTTTCAAGCAAGTCATGCTGTATGAAAGAATTTTATAAATAATAAAATCTTGCTATATTCTAAATTTTGCTAACAACTTAAAGGGCCGGTTGTTCGAACGCTAATCAACAATGATCACTATCAAATATTTAATTACTGTCACCAAAACTGTCAATGTCAACTTTTATTGGGTTGCTGAAAACATAATTGATTAAAATTATGAGATTAGTTAATCAATTAACATAACAATTATTAACATAATTGATTAAGTAATTTCATATTATGTTTTCAGCAACCCAAACAAAGTTGACATTGACAGTTGGTGACAGTAATTAAATGTTTGATAATGATCATTGTTGATTAGCTTTCGAACAACCGGCCCTAAAAGTTCACATTGTAATTAAGGCATGAATAAATTAAATTATGTAGGTAGTACCTTTTTAGATGTACTTAAAAATGAAACTGAAACGTTATATACTATAAAGATTGATCTGTGGCTATGCTTGATCTAAATAAAACAACGATTAGATAATATAAAAATCACAAATTTTATTAAATTTGGGAAAGGCTAATAAATACAAATACCAATGTTAAAAAGTATTTAAATAACAAGTATTTAGGTATAGACTCAAAATTCAAAATCAATTGATGTAAAGTCACTTGAAGATCGGTGAAAAGCTAGGGCCTAAGTAGTTATTTAATTAGTTGTTTAAACTCTAGATTTTAATTGCGAAGCGCATTCAATATTATGTGATTTGCTTATATGCTAATTATGTCATGTGCATAGATAAAAGTTTTAGTTGGTCATGTGTGAATGGTCATATGCGACCGTTAAAATTGTTTTTAGAAAAACTCTGAAAAGACCATTTAGTGATAATAAAAATTGATATTTACTGCAGTTATGTACATAAAGTTAGCGAATCATTTCTCGCAAATATTATGGCAAGCACAATGGGAATTTGCCGCTTTTTTGCCGTTAATTAGTTGTGAAAAAATTAATTTTGCCGCTCTTTTATTTTTCTTAATATTCGATGTTTCGCTTAGCGAATCACAACAGCAAAAAATGTTTCAAATTCAAATCGAGTTGGTGCTGAATTTGCCGCTTTTTTGCCGCTCATTAGTTGTGAAAAAATTAATTTTGCCGCTCTTTTATTTTTCTTATGATTCGATGTTTCGCTAACTTCATATGAAGTTAGCGAATCACAACAGCAAAAAATGTTTCAAATTCAAATCGAGTTGTTGCTGAATTTGCCGCTTTTTGCCGTTAATTAGTTGTGAAAAAAATAATTTTGCCGCCCTTTTATTTTTCTTAATATTCGATGTTTCGCTAATTTCATAAAGGGTGGGGAATTAGTGGGAAGAAGTCCCATTACTCGTTTATCGTAGGAGATTTGGAAAAAAGTTATTTAGCTAAAAGTTGGTGCCTAGACAGGACCATAATCTGAAAATATTTTCAAATATACAGGGCCATCCGTATTGACAGGGTGACACAAAGTTATGTTTTTTTAAATAGAACACCCTATATATTTTTATATTTTTGGATTCTACTGTACGTCTACTTTCCTAAAATGTAAGCTTTTGTAGTAATATACGAAGTAGTTTAAAAGATAATTACGTTTTTTGTTAATTTCGTAGCAATATTCACACCCTGTAGAATTGTAGTAACTTGACATAAAAATTTCTCTTTATATTGAAAATATTTTTAATATAGTCTACTATTGTTAAACATTATTAATATAGAGAAACGTTTAGTTTTAGTATACAAGGTTGGTCAAAACTAGGAATGAGTATTTTTTGAGCTTTCTTAAATGGATTTTAGTATAGTATTTTGGTATTGTGAACCAACAAATTTGTGATAATTATAGAAGAATAACACTACTAAGCACAACATATAAAATATTGACTTCAATAATAAGAAAAAGATTGTCAAAGATCACGAAGAAGAGAGTGGGACAGTACCAATGTGGAGTCACAGAAGGAAGATATATGGAGGAAGGAAGAATAATGGAAAAAGCAAATGAATACAAACTGGAATTAGAAATGCTATTCATCGACTTCAAACAGGCATTTGATTCGATTAAGAGAAAACAACTAACGATTGCCCTGGAAAAATTAAAAATCCCAATTAACTCAGAAAATTAATAAATATGACAATGAGAACTACCAAAATTAGCATAAAAACGCAAAGAGGCGAGACACATGAATTCATTATAAATAAAGGAGTGAAACAAGGGATGCCTTATCCACTGTTTAATCTAACTTTAGAATATGTACTACGAAATATAAACAAAGGAAACCTAAGAACAAGAGGTGGACAAATAATCGCCTACGCAGACGACATTGATATTATTGCAAAGAATAGAAACATAATGAAAGAAATGCTAAACGAAATAAAAGAGAAAGGGGAGACAATGGGACTCAGATTAAATGAAGAAAAGACAAAAATATTAAGACTAGGGAAAACAGCAATAAAAGGAAAAACCAAAATAGGAAATTCAGAGTTTGAAGATGTAGAACATTTCAAATACCTAGGAGCGACAATAAGCAAAACGGGTGAAAGAATACAGAAATAAAAGAAAAAATATTGGCAGCGAATAAAGCTTATTTTGCAAATAAAACACTACTTAAAAGCAAAATACTGTCTATTAAAACCAAGATAAGAATGTATAACAGCATAATTAGAGCAATATTATTATACGCAGCTGAAACAATGACGATGATTAAAAAAGATGAATAAAAGTTAAGAATAGTGGAGAGAAAGATCATCAGAACCATACTGGGACCAATCAGAACAGAGAAAAATGAATATAGAAGCCGAACAAATGCAGAGATTAAGAAAGTACTTAAAGAAGATATCGTGACCAAAATAAAGCAATGCAGAGTTAGATAGTTAGGTCACATCTGGCAGGCAGGAGATGAAGCAATGACATATACTATGATAGGATGGAATCCAGTAGGAAGAAAGAAAAGAAGGCCAAGATCAAAATGGTTGCAAGAAGTTGAAGAAAACTTTTGCCGCTCTTTTATTTTTTTAATATTCGATGTTTCGCTAACTTCATATGAAGTTAATGAAGTTAGCGAATCACAACAGCAAAAAACGTTTCAAATTCAAATCGAGTTGGTGCTGAATTTGCCGCTTTTTTGCGTTAATTAGTTGTGAAAAAATTAATTTTGCCGCTTTTATTTTTTTTTAATATTCGATGTTTCGCTAACTTCATATGAAGTTAGCAAATCACAACAGCAAAAAATGTTTCAAATTCAAATCGAGTTGGTGCTGAATTTGCCGCTTTTTTGCCGCTCATTAGTTGTGGAAAAATAAATTTTGCCGCTTTTTTATTTTTCTTAGTAATCGATGTTCCGCTAACTTCATATAAAGTTAGCGAATCACAACAGCGAATAATGTTTCAGATTCCAATCGAGTTGGTGCTGAATTCTGAATTTGCCGCTTTTGCCGCTCATTAGATGCGAAAAATATAAATTTTGCCGCTTTTTAAATTTTTTTAATATTCGAGGTTTCAATAACTTCATAAATATTAACTTGGTGAATTACAACAGCGAATAATGTCTCAAATTGAAATCGAGCTTGTGCTGAATGGTACCATTTTTTACGATATTGTAACATATTTTTCTTTTTTTATAATTCTGATAACGCTGCACGATAATTTCGTAGGATGCGTCTGGTAGACTTGCATCTCCACACAACTCTTTTGAGTCCTGATTGACGCTTCTAGTGGTACGCGGTACGAATAGATTATTATTAATTTATGGATATTGTAATGTTATATTGTAACACGTGGTAGGGTTCCTAGGTTAACTTTGGAGGATAGGTTATAATGAAACAACTTGTATCTATCGTGTCTAGATTCAGAATGGTTTTATTTCCGTTTCACTGTCCTTGTCACTGTCACGTCACTCTTACAATATTACCAACTTGAGTGCGTTCCGAATACTACCTATTTACATACATCACATCCCCCTCTTTTTATAATGACAAAATAAACATAACTTTCTTTAACAAATCTTTAAATAAACATTTATAAATTTCCACAATTGTTTCATTCACCCTTTACCCCCTTTTATTTTATAATAAAATTACTTATAAATCTAGTCTATCAGGTATTTTAACAATTCGACCTGAAGAGGTTTGTGGAGGTAAGTTTATTGGAGAGTGATGATCAGAATGGTTATCAGAGACACTTTCAAAATTTTGTGACTCACTAGTTTCAGATTCGTTATCTGAATATTCATCGTCAGAAGTTGCAGGAATGCGAACTAAAAATTGTCTATTTCTTGCAATTTCTGACCCAGAATCTCTTAATTTAATCGAGTAGGTTTTATCTCTTAATTTATGTGTGATAAGACCTTCTCTCAATTTGTTTTTATATTTAATATAAACTTTTTCATTATTTTTAAGCGGTTTTAAATTTATTGTCCCTCTATCATAATAAGCTTTTTGACTGTTTTGTCTTTTCTGAAAATCGCTGATTACTATTTTAGAATTACATAATTTTGGTTTTAGAATTTTGTCAGTGGTGGGAATCTGAGTTCTAAGTACTCGTGACATTAAAAGTTGAGATGGTGATGGTAAATTTGAATCAATTGGTGTATTTCTAAGTTGTAGTAATGTTAAATATGTATCTTTACCATCTCTAAGAGATTTTCTTAGCGCTTTTTTGTAGGTTTGAATATATCTTTCACTTAGACCATTAGATCTATGATTTTCTGGGCTTGACTTTATGCTTTTAAATTCCCATTCTTGACAAAATTTAACAAATTCATTGGCTGTGTATTGTGGTCCACCATCAGAGTAAAATATTTTTGGTATTCCATGACGAGCAAATATCGATTTTAAATGTGTAATTATAGTTGAACTGGTTGTATCGTTCAACAGACAAATTTCTGGATATTTACTGTAATAATCTACCACCATTAAATAACTTTTTTGACCTATGTAAAATATATCAGAGCCAACTTCCTCCCAGGGGAGTTCTGGGATATTGTGTGGAGTCAAAGGTTCTCTCTTTGCATTTTCAAATTGTGGGCAAATTGGACAACCTTTAACTTCATTCTCAATGTCAACTGTCATAGAAGGCCAATATAATGATTGTCTAGCTAACATTTTACATTTATTTATTCCTTGATGGCCATAGTGAATTCTTTTTAACATTTCTTTTCTCATTACATGAGGAATTATAATTTGACTATTCCTCATCAACAAACTATCAAAGAAGGTTATTTCATCTTTAATCTTAAAAAATGCTTTTAAATCTTTATGTACATTATTTAATTCTTTTGGCCAACCTTTTTTTATGAAAGTCTTTAGATCAATTAAAGTTTTGTCTTTGCTAGTCTCTTCTTTGATTTTTTGCAGTTGATTGTTTGAAACATTAATGTTTAATCTTACTAAACAAATTTATGATTCTAGTTCAATATCTAAATCATTCTTTATTACAGGCAATTCCGAACAACATCTCGATAGCGTATCAGCTATATATAGTTCTTTACCTTTTTTATACATCAGATTATAGTCATACCTCTGCAATTTAAATAACATTCTTTGAAGTCGTGGTGGCGCATTCATTAAGGGTTTCTTTACTATGGATATCAATGGTTTGTGATCAGTTTCTATATCAAACTTGGAAGCATATATATAATTATGAAATTTCTCACATGCCACCAGAACTCCAAGAAGTTCTTTTTCAATTTGTGCATAATTTTGTTGTGTTAAAGTTAAAGCCTTTGATATGTAAGCTACTGGTTGACCTTTTTGTAAGAGTACAGCTCCTATTGAGTCTTTTGAACAGTCAACCGATATTAAACACTTTTCATTTATATCAAAATGTCTTAATACTGGGCTTTTTGAAATTATTTCCTTAATTTTACTAAAACATTCATCATGTTTATGTGACCAATGCCATTCTACATTTTCTTTAATTAATTCCCTAAGAGGTGCGGTTAAGTCTGACAAATTTTTTATGTGTTTAGACAAATACGTTATCATTCCTAATAATCTCTGTATGTCTTTTTTATTTTCTGGCTTTTTCATATCTTGAATGGCTTTAATTTTATCACTATCAACACTTTGACCATCTTTATTGTAATTAAATCCTAAAAATTTTACATTTTTTACACCAAAGCTACATTTTTCATAATTAAATTTGACATTATTTATCCTAGCTCTTTCTAAAACTTGATATAAACATTTATCATGTTGTTGTTTTTGATGAGCCATAAACAATTAAATCATCAAGATATGTTTCTACACCCTCCATATTAAATATTTTACTGAATCTTTTGTGAAACACTTCACTTGCTGAACTAATGCCATAAGGCAGTCTTAAAAATTTATATCTACCATAGCAAGTGTTAAAAGTACATAATTTACTACTTTCTTCATCAAGCTTTATGCTCCAAAATGCTTTTGAGGCATCAAGCTTGCTGAAATAAACGTTACCTTTTAAATTTGCAGCTATTTCATCAATCGTAGGGAGTTGAAAGTGCTCTCTTTTGATAGCTTTATTCAAGTCTCTAGGATCTATACAAACTCTTATGGAATTACTTTTTGGTTTTCTTACCAAGACTATCGAGTTGACCCAATCTGTAGGTTCATCAACCTTCTCAATTATTCCATTTTTCTCCATTTCAGCTAATTCAAGTTTTAGTTTCTCCTTTAATTGTAGTGGAATCTTTCTTGGAGGATGTATAACTGGTTGTGCAGTTTCATTTAGCATGATTTTGTATGGCTCATCCAAGCAGCCTATACCTGAAAAAACTTCTCTAAATATTTTTTTCACATCAGAGTAATCATTTTTAAATGTAACTTCTCTAGAATTCAAATTATTTTCAATTTTTTCTATAGTATTGATTCTTTTTAAAATATTTAAAGCTTTACATGTAGGAAGACCTAATACCGTTGGTGAATTAATTTCTACCACATAAAACATTATGTTGTACATGTTATCTTTATACTTGCATTCTAAACTACATTTTCCAATGACCCTAAGTGTTTCATCCGAAAATGTCGTTAACCTGCAGTTTGTTTTCTGTAGTTCAACATTAACTTCTAGAGAATTTAACTTATTTATTGATATTACGTTTGCCATTGCCCCTGTATCTAATCTACAGCTTAATTTACGCTTGTTAACTTCAAAATTTATCATGAAATCATCATCAAAACTGCTATTTTTAGTATTTACCAAGCCTATAAACAAATCATCTGATTCTGAATCATCTACATCTACATACTTAATTTGTTTTTGAAAACATTTTTTTGCATAATGCCCTATTTTATTACATAAATTACACTTAGCTTTATATGCTTTGCATGGTTGGTCTCTGTGCTCCATTCCGCACCTACTGCACCCTGAACTGCTTCCAGATTTACCATTGAACTGGCCGTCTTGGGACTTTGAATGAGTTGGATTCACTCTTCTGTCTTCCCACTGTTCTCTATTTACATATTTCTTATTGAAGTTTCTTTTCTTTATGTAGTGCACCTCCTCTGACTTCATTTTTTCAGACTGGATTTTCGAACTTTCTATACTTTTACACAGATTGATTGCTTTTTCCAAGCTCATCTCATCTTCTTCTAATAGTCTCTGTCTCATCGTTTCATCTGCTACCCCACAAGTTATGCAAGTCTTAATCAGACTGTCCTCCAAATTCTCTAGCTCACAATTTTTTGCCTTGTTTATAATATCTGTTATAAATTTGTCTACTGACTCACCTTCTTCTTGTTTTCTGGTGAACAGGCAATACCTTGCATTTGACACGTTGCTTTTTGGCTTGAAATGTGCTTCAAATTTTTTTATTAACAGTTCTAACTTGTCTTTTTGTTCTGTTGAGAACTTAAACGTGTTATATATTTTGAACCCTTCGTCCCCTATTAACTGTAATAGCTGTGCACACTGGGTTATTTCAGGTTTCTTTGTTAATTCTGTAGCTTGTAAATAGTTTTTGAATCTTTGTATGAAGAATTTCCAATTTTCATACAAGTTACCTGACATTTGCATCGAGTTTATAGCTGCCTTGAATTCCATTGCACTTATATCTTTTCTTAACGTATTCGATCTTGTTCGGCACCATGTAATGTTATATTGTAACACGTGGTAGGGTTCCTAGGTTAACTTTGGAGGATAGGTTATAATGAAACAACTTGTATCTATCGTGTCTAGATTCAGAATGGTTTTATTTCCGTTCAGGGTTACCAGGTCTACTGATTTTTCAGTAGACCTACTGATTTGAACTTTAATCTACTGACCTACTGAAAACTGTATAAAACCTACTGATTTGAACTCCAATTTACCGATCTACTGAAACTTCAACTGAAAAATCTAAAAAAATTCAAAATTCAACGTCCAACAACGTGTTAATCTTCTTTCGTTTCACTTTAACCTAAATTTCTATAAATAGTCGGTAGTCGGTACCTATTATGGGATGTTTAGAATTTTCATGGTACTTAATAAGGATGTCAAGTGGCTACAAAGAAAACATAGGGACTCTTGGGTTGAGAGATAATTGCTTTGTTTTCAATAGACATATGACATATGTGCCATGTGTTTCCACTGATACAACCAAACTATCGGGTATTGTGACGCCTTGGATAAGATTTATGACTATTTGATGAATAGAGGTACAGTTTTTAGGGTCAGTGAATAGTTTACAGGCTGGCCGATTTTTTAAAATTTTTACCTCGTTTAAAATGCACCTTTTGCGTCAAAGTGGCGTTGCCAGTGGTGTACCTAGTATAGGTTGATTAAAATTAAAAAATCAAAATAATAAAAATATATTTTACAAAATTTAACAAACTGGAAAATATAGAAAGAAGATTTTTAGAAATAAAATTTATTATGGTCTTAATATGATTTATTTTATTATTTTATTTTTCAATACATCTCTGAAGAGTTCTAAAACAACTGTTTTTATATAAAAGTAAACTAAAAATCTAAAAATTAAAGGAATAATGCAGAAAACATCAAAAATCGTCGATATACTTAATTAACCTATAAAATGACAGAAGTGCCAAAATTTCATAAATGTCGTAAGTGTGAAAATTTAATAACAGTGGAGTAAACTGGCCTGCGGTTGGACCAATTAGAAACAAGCATTACGGGGTAAATTTGAATCACTCCTCTTGCTTAAAAAATAAACAATAGCTTATTTGAAAGGTTATTCAATTATCTATTCAGTAATATAAACATCTTCTTCCTTCTTGGATGTAGGCTTTAAAGCCTGTTTCTTCTTCAATATTAGCCTCCTAAATTATTTAAGTTATCGCACCATCTTTTTCTTGGTCTGCCAATACTTCTTCGTCCATTTGGTGACTTATCTCATGCTATTGTAAGTATTGTACTATCCTATCCTCTGCCATTCTACTAATGAATATAAACATTAATACCTACAATTATTTATACAGGGTGTCCAAAAAAATAAATACATTTATTGACACAAATTAAAAGAAGAATGTATGAAATTTAATTCAAAATACATTTTACTGCTTTGAGAAAAGAGAAAAAATGTTTATTTGATAAATAAACATTACTTTTCGCTTAAATTAAATGTTCAAACTTCTAAGAGGTAGGTGGGTGGAAGCTTTAACATTGAATTTAAGCGAAAAACAATATTTATTTAGCAAATAAATATTTTTTGATGTTTTCTGGCAACAGTAATGTATTTTGAATTAAGTAAATTACATACCTACATTCTCCTTTTTATGTCAATTAATTTAATTCAATAATTTTTTTGTACCCTTTATACAAAATTATTTTAATGTTTGAAGCAATAAATGTTTATTACACTGAATAGAGAATTGAACAACCTTTTAAATAAGCGAGCACACGATCCTATTCTTATTTAAAAAAAATCATCGCTATATACGCCAAAAAAGCATAATCTAAAAATTAAAAATGACCCATTTCGGGATTTTTCTTCAAAGTCACCCATTCACAAAAAAATTATTTTATTTTAACTTTCAAGGCCGCGTCCCACCATCAAATAATTTGATCAAACTGGTTTGAGCAAACTGAAAGTGACAGTTAGTGACGTCACATCCTGAGTGTTCATTGTGAATAATAATGAAAAATTTTAATTTTAAATAAAGTACAGACAAGTTAGACAACTCAATACAAAAAACTAGACTGATAGTGAGAGCACAGATTTTTAGAATTTAAAAAAAAACTGCAATTGTGACGTCACTTTGACGTACTTCCGGAGTCCGGAGTTTGCTCAAACTGTTTGATCAAATTATTTGATGGTGAGACGCGGCCTTTACGCGCTCACTATATATTAGATAAAAGACCAAATAAATAAATAAATAGTACCTATCTATGTAAATTTCTATGAAGGCTTTAAAATTATGAGATTTTTGTTACTTGGCCGCGTCCGTAATATAGAGGTGACCATAGATACCAGTACATAAATATAAGGGAATCTACATAATATAATTAGTTTGGAGAGTTTTAAACTGGCCGTTATTTAAAAACTGGCCGTTAGTAGAAATGGCCGATTTTAACAGGTGGCCGTTAACACAGGTTTTATAGCTTTTTTTATTATAAATGGCTTAAAAAAATCTACTGATGGCTACTGATTTTTTGAAAGCAAAACTACTGACGACATCAAAACTGACCTGGCAACCCTGTTTCCGTTTCACTGTCCTTGTCACTGTCACGTCACTCTTACAATATTACCAACTTGAGTGCGTTCCGAATACTACCTATTTACATACATCACAGATATCTTACTTAAAACATAATATAATTTCATCTAACATAATATCCTCACTGTATAAAATACTTGAAATAAAATATAAAAGGAGGGGGTAAATATATGAATTTATATTTTATAATATTATTAATATTATAATGAATTTATTCCAACTCAAACGTCCTTACTCTATAAAATACTTGAAATAAAATATAAAAGGAGGGAGTGAATATATGAATTTATATTTTATAATATTATTATAAAAAACTTGAAATAAAATATAAAAGAAGCGGGTAAATATATGAATTTATATTTTATAATATTATTATAAAATATAAATTCATATATTTACCCCCTCCTTTTATATTTTATTTCAAGTATATATATATAATATTATTATAAAATATAAATTCATATATTTACCCCCTCCTTTTATATTTAATTTCAAGTATTTTATACAGTAAGGACGTTTCAGTTGGAATAAATTCATTATCTCGAGAAGGAGCCAATTTGGAGAGAAATCCTGAGACAGGTCGAATTTTATTTTGAAATTATGACTTTTTAGCATATATATCACACTAGTGACGTCATACATCTGGGCGTGATTACGTAATGGATGATTTTTTTTAAATGAGAGTAGGAGTCGTGTGATAGCTCATTCGAAAGGTTATTTAATTCTCTATTCAGTAATATAAATAAATTGGCAGTTTGAAATAAAAATTTCAACACCCCGTATCTCGCAAACGAAGCATTTGCGGATATATGCTTATAGAGCAAACCGGCATTATTTTTTCATGTAGAATTAACCCTTAAAATTTTTCATACTTATTTACTAACACCCTGTAAACGTTAACATAATTATTTAAACAGGGTGTCCAATTTTTTTTTGAATTAAATTAATTGAGACAAAAAGGAGAATGTAGTAATTCATTTATTTCAAAATACATTTGAGTTCTGTCAGAAAACAGAATGAAATGTTTATTTGACAAATAAGCATTGTTTTTCGCTTAAATTCAACGTTAAAACTGTCACCCGTGATCCAAAGTAGGAATGAGTATTTTTTGAGTTTTCTTAAATAATACTTTTTTATTTCTTAAGCATTCCCTATACCCTATAAGACACTACCTAAGTGTAAAATGCGAAAATGTATTGTTTAATTTTTGTGTGTTATCTACTTGTCGATTGATTAGTGAATGGTGTTAAAATTTCTTTATATCAGGTCATCAGGTGTCTTGCAGTGAAATAATATATTTTGCGATAACAACGCGAGATATTCATTATAATGTGTTGTATTATAACTACCGGCTGAATTGCATTTTCAAATAAAGAACCTTTTTATTCATTGTGTTTCCTACTGTTCTACTGAAACAGTAGAACTATTGTTTGGTAGTTAGTCACAATAATTATATTGTATCTATGTTTTTGTATAATTTAAATATACACGGGGAAACAAAGAAGCGCAGATGTTGACATTTTAACGGTTAAATGGGAGAGACCGACAATAAGTATTGGTGTATGTTTGTCGTTTCGATTTACACTCCGGAAATCGTTCTCAAAAAAGATTATTCTACAAATTCTGGAAACATTTTATAACCTTTAAACAAATCAGGTCATAAAATCTTCACAGTACCTATTTTTAGAATAAGGTTTTTTGAGAACAATTTCCGCAGTGGAAATCAAAACGTCATCCATTAGTTATTTAAATATATATTTTTATTATACCAATAATTACGGATCAATCTCATTTAAACATAATATACATAAACATATTGTGAGAACGTTTGAGTTGGAATAAATTCATTATTTCGAGAATGGGCGAATTTGTAGAGAAATCCTGAGACAGGTCGATTTTTATTTTTAAATTATGACTTTTTAGCATATATACTATACTGGTGGCGTCATCCATCTGGGCATGATGACGTAATCGATGATTTTTTTAAATAAGAGTTGGGGTTGTGTGATAGCTCATTTGAAAGGTTATTTAATTCTCTATTCAGTAGTATGAACATTAAAATAATTATTTATACAGGGTGTACAAATTTTTTTATTATTACAATTATTTACACATAAAGAAGAATGTAAGCAATTTAGTTAATTCAAAATACATTTACTGCTGTCAGAAAAACAGTTTATAATGTTTATTTCACAAATAAACATTGCTTTTCGCTTAAACTCAGTGTTCAAACTGCTAAGAGACAGGTGGCGCAGGCAACCAAATAACGTTTACAAAACGTTGAAGAGACGTCATAATTATTACCAAACCACGTCAGTTTGTCACGTTTTATCGACGTCGAAAGTTACGTGAATATGTCCCACCATAACTGACGTCATTTTTATCACGTTTTAAATACGTGATATAAAAAACGTAGTTTTTATGCCGTTTTCTCTAGATTATTTTTCATTTTATGGTTTTAAAAATACACAATAATAATTATTCGTATGGGCCTTGTTGGTATTGCAATTTTTCATTTAACTGTTTTAAATTTAGCTTATAGGTTAAAAAGAGAAAAGCCAAATTATGGGAGACTTTATAAAATGATATATAGAGAATTTTCACTTTTTATATACCTAGGTATACTTACTGTGTCAAAACTAAAACAACATATTAAACTAATAAATAACACAGGTTTACAAAAAAAAAAAATTGTGGACTATTTAACGAAACCATATGACTAGGGGGTTTTTGGGGTCGCTGATCACAAATCCGGGGTCCGCTGATCTCTATCAGATCAGGTAAAGGTCATTTCAAGGTCAAATCAAGATAAATCGACACAATCGCTCTGAAAAAGTAAATTAGTAGGTTTTGGGGTCGCTGATCACAAAACTGGGGTCCGTTGAGCTATAACACGTCAGATAAAGGTCATTTAAAGGTCAAATCAGTTTTGTGATCAGCGACCCTAAAAAACCTCTAATATACATTTTCAGAGCAATTGTGTCCATTTATCTTGATTTGACCTTTAAGTGACCTTGAGCTGGACGTGAGAAAGATCAGCGAACCGCGGATTCGTGATCAGCGACCCCAAAAAACCCCTAATATACTTTTTCAGAGCAATTGTCGATTTATCTAGATTTGACCTTGAAATGACCTTTACCTGACGTGATAGAGATCAGCGGACCCCGGATTCATGATCAGCGACCCCAAAAACCGCCTAATGTATTTTTTCCGAGCGATTGTGTCGATTTATCTTGATGATTTGACCTTGAAATGACCTTGAGCTAGACGTGAGAGGTCAGCGGACCCCAGATTCGTGATCAGCGACTCCAAAAACCCCCTGATATACTTTTTCAGAGCGATTGTCTATTTATCTTGATTTGACCTTGAAATGACCTTAACCTGATGTGATACAGATCAACGGACACCGGATTCGTGATCAGCGACCCCAAAACCCCCTAGTCATATGGTTTCGTCAAATAGTCCACAATTTATTTTTTTTTTGTAAACCTGTGTAATTTATTAACAAATTATTTTAATTAAACTCGATAACACATACTAATTAGTTCAAAAACAAAACAAAACACATAACCTCAAACCGTTTTCAAGAAGAACACTATTGCATTAGACTAACTCACTTGAGAAAGACGAATAAAAATCTCTTAATTAGCACGTTTCTTCAACTAAATATCTAAATGAGGTCTTATTTAGCACACAAAGGATGTAAACAATAAATGAAAATTTTTTTATGACAATTTAAGCTTATACACGTCAATATACAACATTAAACATTATAAGCATTAACTCGTTAAGCTCCTCCCATTTTTGTGACGTCAGACTTGGGATATCTGAAATGAAAACGTGTTTTTAAACGTATTTTAACGTCATTAATCTTACGTATTTAATATCTCCTGCAAAAGACGTTTATACGACGTAATGTTCAAACACGTGTATATATTCAACCAAAATCTGACGTTTCCTCGACGTTATTGACGTCACTTGGTTGCCTGGGCAACCCTGTATACTAAAACTAAACGTTTCTCTATATTAATAATGTTTAACAATAGTAGAATATATTAAAATCGTTTGAACATAAATAAACATTTTTATGTCAAATTACTACAATTCTACAGGGTGTGAATATTGCTACGAAATTTAAAAAAACCGCACTTAATTATCTTTTAAACTACTTCATATATTACTACAAAAGCCTATATATTAGGAAAAGAGAATTCAAAAATGTAAAAATATTCAGGTTGTTCTATTAAAAAAGCATAAGCTTGTGGAATCCTGTCAATACGGATAGCCCTGTATATTTCAAAATATTTTTAAATTATGGTCCTGTCTGGGGACCAACTTTTACCTAATAACATTTTTCGTATCTCTTACGATACATGAGTAATTGGACTTCTTCGCACTAATTCCCCACCCTTTATGAAATAAGCGCAACACCTAATATGAAAAAAAAAAAAAAATAAAAACGCGGAAAAATTAATTTTTTCACAACTAATTAACGGCAAAAAGAGGCAAATTCAGCACCAACTCGATTTGAATTTGAAACGTTTTTTGCTGTTGTGATTCGCTAACTTCATATGAAGTTAGCGAAACATCGAATATTAAAAAAATAAAAGAGCGGCAAAAGTCTTCTTCAACTTCTTGCAACCATTTCGATCTTGGTCTTCCTCTTTTCTTTCTTCCTACTGGATTCCATTCTATCATAGTATATGTCACTGCTTCATCTCCTGCCCGCCAGATGTGACCTAACTATCTAACTCTGTATTGCTTTATTTTGGTCACGATATCTTCTTTTAGTACTTTCTTAATATCTGCATTTGTTCGGCTTCTATATTCATTTTGCTTTGTTCTGATTGGTCCCAGTATGGTTCTCATGATCTTTCTCTCCACTATTCTTAACTTTTCTTCATCTTTTTTAGTCATCGTCATTGTTTCCGCTGTGTATAATAATATTGGTCTAATTATGGTGTTATACATTCTTATCTTGGTTTTAATAGACAGTATTTTGCTTTTAAGTAGTGTTTTATTTGCAAAATATACTTTATTCGCTGCCAATATTTTTCCTTTTATTTCTGTATTATTTCACCCGTTTTGCTTACTGTCACTCCTAGGTATTTAAAATGTTCTACATCTTTAAACTCTGAATTTCCTATTTTGGTTTCTCCTTTTATTGCTGTTTTAACTAGTCTTAATATTTTTGTCTTTTCTTCAATTAATCTGAGTCCCATTGTATCCCCTTTCTCTTTTATTTCTTTTAGCATTTCTTTCATTATGTTTCTATGCTTTGCAATAATAACAATGTCGTCTGCGTAGGCGATTATTTGTCCACCTCTTGTTCTTAGGTTTCCTTTGTTTATATTTCGTAGTACATATTCTACAGTTACTTCTCTCTTCACAAGTTACACTCTCTTCTTCGTGATCTTTGACAATCTTTTTCTTATTAGTGAACTCAATATTTTATATGTTGTGCTTAGTAGTGTTATTCCTCTATAATTATCACAAATTTGTTGGTTCACAATACCAAAATACTATACTAAAATCCATTTAAGAAAGCTCAAAAAATACTCATTCCTAGTTTTGACCAACCTTGTATACTAAAACTAAACGTTTCTCTATATTAATAATGTTTAACAATAGTAGACTATATTAAAAATATTTTCAATATAAATAGAAATTTTTATGTCAAGTTACTACAATTCTACAGGGTGTGAATATTGCTACGAAATTAACAAAAAACGTAATTATCTTTTAAACTACTTCGTATATTACTACAAAAGTCTATATTTTAGGAAAGTAGACGTACAGGAGTATCCAAAAATGTAAAATTATATAGGGTGTTCTATTAAAAAAAAAACATAACTTTGTGTCACCCTGCCAATACGGATGGTCCTGTATATTTGAAAATGTTTTCAGATTATGGTCCTGTCTAGGCACCAACTTTTAACTACATAACTTTTTTCCGTATCTCCTACGATAAACGAGTAATTGGACTTCTTCACACTAATTCCCCACCCTTTATGAAATTAACGAAACATCGAATATTAAGAAAAATAAAAGAGCGGCAAAATTAATTTTTTCACAACTAATTAACGACAAAAAAGCGGCAAATTCAGCACCAGCTTGATTTGAATTTGAAACATTTTTTGCTGTTGTGATTCGCTAACTTCATATGAAGTTAGCGAAACATTGAATATTAAGAAAAATAAAAGAGCGGCAAAATTAATTTTTTCACAACTAATTAACGACAAAAAGCGGCAAATTCAGCACCAACTCAATTTGAATTTGAAACATTTTTTGCTGTTGTGATTCGCTAACTTCATATGAAGTTAGCGAAACATCGAATATTAAGAAAAATAAAAGAGCGGCAAAATTAATTTATTCACAACTAATTAACGGCAAAAAAACGGCAAATTCAGCACCAACTCGATTTGAATTTGAAACATTTTTTGCTGTTGTGATTCGCTAACTTCATATGAAGTTAGCGAAACATTGAATATTAAGAAAAATAAAAGAGCGGCAAAATTAATTTTTTCACAACTAATTAACGGCAAAAAAGCGGCAAATTCAGCACCAACTCGATTTGAATTTGAAACATTTTTTGCTGTTGTGATTCGCTAACTTCATATGAAGTTAGCGAAACATCGAACCATAAGAAAAATAAAAGAGCGGCCAAATTAATTTTGTCACAACTAATTAACGGCAAAAAAGCGGCAAATTCAGCACCAACTCGATTTGAATTTGAAACATTTTTTGCTGTTGTGATTCGCTAACTTCATATGAAGTTAGCGAAACATTGAATATTAAGAAAAATAAAAGAGCGACAAAATTAATTTTTTCACAACTAATTAACGGCAAAAAAGCGGCAAATTCCCATTGTGCTTGCCATAATATTTGCGAGAAGTGATTCGCTAACTTTATGTACATACTGCAGTTACCTGATATTTAATATTAAAATAGTATTATATTATAAAAACACAAATTACATTAAAGTGGTGTATATTTTTTAAATGTGATTATAATTATTAGGTACATTGATTTGTATATATCAGTGATGTGGGAGGGAGTATCCCACATCACTGGTATAAATTTGTAATATTTTTTGAATAATAAACAGGCCCATTTCGCCGATTCAAGTTTATATAGGCAACCCAAATTACACAGCGTGAAGTAGTGGGTCAGGATATAGAATCGAGTTTCTGTGACATCTGTCTTCAGTGTCAGTGTCTAGTCTTCTGTCATCTTGTGATAAGTCAAAATTCCAGTGGGTTGGGTTACTTTACTGGTCAATCAAATAATTTGCTGGTTTATTAAGTAGTTGTTAATGAATTTCGTAAAGTAATAATATTTACTTATCCAATTAATTAATGTAAATTGATTCTTAAACGCTAAAAAATGAGTAAGAAGTGCGCAAGGTGTGAAAAGACAGTATATCCTACTGAAGAACTTAAATGCTTGGACAAGGTAGGTATAGTTTTTTTTCTATAATTTTTTAATTTTATTTTGCCTGCGTTGGTGCAATGAAAGTACTATAAATTATTGAACAATACATGCATTGTTTTTAAGACAATGAATATAGTTAAGATCAAACTAGATCAACAAATGAATTCAAGGCTGTTAGAATAAGAAAATGAGTCATAAAAATTAACTAAACCACTTCCCTTAATGAGGTTAACTTTACGAAGAAAGCACTGAGGAATGTACAATATGCGTCAATATTTTCTATTTAAATTGTTTTTATCTTTTATTCTTAAGTAAAATTGTATTTACAGGTTTGGCATAAGCTATGTTTCAAATGCAAAGATTGTGGAATGGCACTCAATATGAGAAACTACAAGGGATTCAACAAGGAACCCTATTGCGAAGCGTAAGTGAACTACATATATATTTATTTTAGGATTAGTGTTATCAAATATCCAAGATTTAAAAGATCTCAAATATATTTAATGTGACACTTTATACTTAAATGGGTCTGAACTATGAGCCTCTAAATAAATTAACCTACTCTAAACATTGATTCAACAAATTAAAAGCACATAAAAATCAAAGACCCAAAGGTAATTCAGTTTAACATTAAAAGAACTTATTATTTGCGTTTCGTGTTTATTATAATGCAATCTAACCAGAACCCCGATCTAGGTGGATCTAAGAAATCTAGGTGGAACATAGATCATTAAATCTTGAAGGAGTTCAGGGCTAGAGATTGCAATTGCTGGATCCAGCATCCAGCAATACAGCTGGATCCAGTGCTTTTTTTACATGCTGGATCCAGCAAACCATTGCGGGGATCCACAAACGTGTCAAATTCAAAATAAGTTACTTAATGTCTTCATTAGCCTCTTTATTCAAAGCCGTGAGTCGGCAACTTGCCATTCTATCATGCTAGCAGTAGCTCAGTATGCTGGAAAGTTTCTACAGCCTAAAAGTTTGCATCGATAAAGCGTTGATAGACATTGATTCTGCGATAATATTCTCTGCTGGTGAGTGGTCAATAATCAATGAGTTGATCGCCACTCTTTAACTGGTGAAACTGGCTGTAGAAGTTCTTTGCAGAAGAGAGTCCACTTTGGTAACGGCCGACACAACCATCAAATTTGTCTTAGACAAACTAAATAGCCAGGACTCTAGCTTTGCCTATCCATCGGAAGCATTACGCAACAGAATCACGGAACGGCACCTCCCTGAAATTACAGGTACATTAGTGTACTTACAAAATCTAAAAAAGTATGACGAACGACTAAACAATCCTGGTTTTTTCCCCATGTCGAAAAAGAATGCAATGCGACAAGAGATGAAAAATTTGTTGAGTCGTATAAATAAACAAGTGATTGTGTAAACATTGCAAGAGGATATAGTGAAAGAAGATGAGTCAACTAATCCGGAGCTTGAACTTGAGATTGAATTGAATCGAGAATGAGAAAACTTTTATAACCAATGAAAAACTGGTTTTCTAAAAGATTACGAAAAGATTTTGGAAAAGGGAATGGCCGTTTATGAGACAGATGGAGTGAAAGGCGATCATTTGTCCATGGTCTATGACTATTTGATGACCTTAAAACCGACCAGCATAGTGGCCGAAAGAGCTTTCTCCGCAACCGGTTACATGTACAGTTCTGTGCGAATTAGGTTAGACGATAGATAAAATTATTTTTTCAAAACTTGGTCTTCCAAAAACTAAATAATTCAGGTTTCGGTTGTTTAGAAATTTAGAATACAGACAAAAAAAACATTAAAATTGTGTTTTTTTTGATTGCATATTTTGCTGGATCCGCACTGGATCCAGCTGGATTTAGGCCAATCTTGCAAAAATCCAGCTGGATTGAAAATGCTGCTGGATTGCAATCCCTATTCAGGGCAATACATTAAGTTTTTAAAATTGTTAAATACAAACAGAAAATCTAATATCTCTCTATGAGAAGATGAAGAACAGTAATCAGTTAACAAAAGCATGCCTGTGTAAGAATAAGGAATGGGAAGCTTGAAACAAAAATACATCAGGAACCTACTGAACTCTCTCAAGTATTTCAGTATGACCCAAAGTGTAAGTGACCAAACAACAGAACAGTACTCTAGATGTCAAGTAACCAGAGAATTAAACAGTAACTTCAATGTCTGCAAGTTACTAAAATCAGACAAGTGTCTTTAAACAAATCCAAGCTGTTTCAGTGCTTTAGCAGAGGTATATTCTACATGCGCACCAAAAAATCACACTGAAATATAACACCAAGATCTCTAACTAGATACTTTCTGTGCCGAGTAACATATAAGAAACATCAATTTTATGAAAAGTTGTGCAAAAAGGTTAGAGTACATTACATTTAAAGGGATTCAAATTTAATATGTGATAAGAACATCCTGCATTTGAACACAGTCAGATGGCTTCTCAATTATTTGAAACAATTTAATATCATCAGCATAAATTAGTATTTCCTAGTCTTTAATACATTGTACTACGTTATTTAATATTCCAAAACACTTAGTGAGATTGGTGAAAGAAACAGTCAGGTGTAACGTTAGTGTGCAGAATGGGATATCAAGAACTTTCCAGACACAAACATGACTTCGACAGGGAGATAGTCTTCTATTCAACATTGCCTTCTTCTTGTGTCTTCCATTCAACATTGCCCTAGAGAAAGCTATTCGAGAATTTGGAATAACAGGAAGAGGGACATTATTAATAGGAGTGTACAAACACTAGTGTATGCAGATAGCATTGATATAGCACGAAGAAAGACGATCTGGTTCAATCGTTCACAGCATTGGAAGCAGCAGCATAAAGAATGGGGCTACAAGTTAATGCTAATAAAACTAAGTGTATGAAGGTCTCAAATAATAAACAAGTAGTGGGACCTGAAGATCGAACAGTTGGAACATATACTTTCGAGTACACACGAGTTACACTAAGTAGTCGTTGTTATGTAATTAGAAATATAAGGGATAATGTATCCTTCCATATATTAAAACTAATGTACTATGGCTTGGTGCAGTCAGTCCTTCAGTACTGCTTAATATTTTGGGGCTCATCTCCATACATGAATAGAGCTTTTATATCTCAAAAAAATACTACGAACTATGTTTAAAGTATCACCAACTGCATCATGTAAACCACTATTTATAAAAGCTAACATCTTGACTCTTCCTAGCCTATATATTTTACAACTACAGTAGAACCTCGATTATCCGTCAGGGCACCGGACCAAGGGTATGACGGATAATTGAAAAGACAGTTAATAGAACATTAAAAAAAATAAAAAATTCATAGTACCACTCTCAAATTTCATTTGTATGTTTTGTTTGAACATAAGAGGGATTTGTGTTTACAATTAAATCAATTTAAAATATTCTGAAATATTTGTTTGTTTTACTGTTGCTTCACATTTTGCGACAGCTGAATTTCTCAATCGGCATAAGATCATGCAATTTACTTCATTGGCTTCTTCTTGTTGAGAATATCACTCGATGAATTATTGCATGTGCGATGCAGCTTCTCTAGATTATTTACGCAAATCTTTGTCAGTTACAATAGGTTCATCAACATATCTACAGTCAAATTCCTGTCAAGTCTGTGTCAGCTTCTGAATCTGTTTGGTCCGCTTTTGTTTCCATTTTAACGATTTCTTTACCTGTCAGCAATGGATAGCCGTTTGTGTCCTCATCACAAATCAAATTAGCTTTTTTTTTATTTTTTACATTAAAATTTTTGCTTGTGTAGTCAATACAACGTCTGTATATACCCTGACGGTTAACAGAGGTGACAGTTAATGGAGAGACGGATAATCGAGGTTCCACTGTAATAATGTATATAAAAAACATGAGCAAACATTCCTTAGGAACGCTGATCTACATTCACATAACACACGCCTCAAGGATAACATACACCAGCCTTTTTCCCGCCTGGGAGTGGCTTAGCATGCCCCTACCTACATTGGGATCAAATGTTTTAGTGACATGTCGGCGACACATAAGATGCATCTTGGCACTATTAAATGCTTTGAACAAAATCTAAAAACATTTCTAGTTAGCCATGCTTTTTACAGTATTGAGGAATTTTTAAATTTTTAATGTGTTTCTTGTAATGTATTTTTTTTTTCTTTGATGTACTAAATTTTTTAATGTGTTTACATTTGCATAATCATATAATATTTTTTTTGACTAGTCAGATAAATTTGTGTAATGTTGTATACATTGTATAAATTTCTAGACGAATAAATTCTATTCTATTCTATTCGAAGGAGTAAGAGAGTTTGTAGGCTCACAAATCAATCAAAGTAATACAGTAACTGCAGAAATTAACAGGTGTATACATATATCTAGCAAATAGAGCATACTATGGATTAAAGAAACATTTAACATCAAACATAGTCACAGTAGCTTATAACTTATCTTATAATACAGGGGTGGCCAAACTGTGGCTCGCGAGCCACATGTGGCTCTTTAAAGGATTATTTGTGGCTATCAATCAATGTACCTGAATTACTTTTAATTTTTGTGTTTCAAAATGTCTTAAATTAGTGACAAGGAATGTAAAAGACTAAGTGTAACATCCGGACTTTGACAAGGAGACCCATTATCACCGTTGCTATTCAATTTTTCCTTAGAATATGTAATAAGTAAAATATCTGATTTGACAGCGGATTTGCGAATCGCTGATCAAAACTATTGTTTGCGTTTATTGATGATCTAGGTGCAGTCGCTCGTTCTACAAGAGACGTAAGAGAGGTGTTTTCACCAACTCGAGGAAAAAACAGGTAGTCCAGGCCTTAGAATAAATGAAGTGAAGACGAAATACATGCTAGTAACCAAAAATTCAAGACCAAGAGTTAGGCAGAACATAACTATAAATGACCACAACTTCGAAGAAGTAAAAGAGTTTAAATATCTAGGGGTGGTAATCGCAGATGACAACCGCATATAAAAAGAGGTCCCCGCAAGGATAGCTGCGGGGAATAGAGCATTATACTCCCTATCATCATTATTAAGATCTAAGTTACTAAAAAGACAATCTAAATTAAGACTGTACAAGCCAATTATTCGCCCAATGGTTACACATGTAACTGAAACATGGACTCTACATCAGCGGGAAATAAATATGCTGCTGGTTTTTGAAAGGAAAGTTCTCAGAATCATATTGAAAAGCCCTCAAAGAGATGAATTGACAGGAGAGTGGAGAAGGTGCCGCAAAGCTGAATTGGTGACTGTGGATGGTACTGAAAACGTTGTTAGACATATATAAAAGCTAAGATAAGATGGGCAGGTTGTGTGGTAAGATTAGAGGAAGACAGAGTGTTAAAGACAGTGTTTTTTGAAAGACGGTAGATCAGTAGGCCGTCCCAGAAAAAAATGGAAGGATGATGAAGAATCGAAGTATTCTGAAATAGTAAGAATTATTGCAGAAATATTTGCATATTTGAAATAACGATGTGAACCATTTTATTCACTTTAAAATTAGTAAAATCAAAAACTGAGAGAAAAATTGAATACCTTTTTTACACTTTTTAAATAATTGTTTAATTGCGGCTCGCGAAAAATTTCAAATTTTGAAAAATGGCTCGGACTATCATGGAGCTTGGCCACCCCTGTTATAATATCTAAAAAATAGTTAAGAATTTCAGTTTGACATAAAAACTTCCATAACCATAAAGGCTTATCAGCGAAGAGCCTATAGATTATTTATTATAAATGTAAAGATCAAATTTGATGTAACTGTGACATTAAAACATATATGAAACTCATAGTACCCAAGTTAAATAATATTTTACATGGGATTAAACCACAATTGATTTTAGTGAGAATTATATTTTACATTTATTTTGACATTTTAAGGGCCGGTACTTTCTGCAACTTTCTGTCCCGATTAAAACCCAGTTAGCGAAATTTTACATAACAAAATTCCTCTAACCGGGACAGACAGGTGCATAAAGTACCGGCCCTAAATTTGTAAAATGTTTGATATTGTTACAACTCTGTAACATATTACACCTAAGAATGTTTAATAACTCATTTCCCCACTTTCTTAAAACTCATATATTGTTTATTATTTTATACAAAATAGATCGCAATAAAATGGATGTAAAAAAAATTTCTCCTCTGTTAAGGCAAGCCGCACACCAACGAAACATGAAACGAAAAACATGAAACGTAAAACACGTTTCATGAAAATTAAACACGGCTAAACAAATCTTGAAGTCCGCCTACCAATGAAACGAGTGTGATTCATGCTCATAACACATTTTTATTTTCGAAAAGTTTCATAAATGGCCGGACATCTATTTGTATAGCAGTGTTTTATTTCCATGAAACGTGATTTACGTTTCATGTTTCTTTGGTGTGCGGCCTGCCTAAGAGTTTTATAAATGCCTATTTGTTACGCAGTGTAGTTAAATTAGTATGTAGCCTAAAGTGTAAATTAGTCTCAATTCACAATTCTCCCACTACTTCACATCTGATTTTGACAATTATCACAAAACTCTTGAATTGCATACATAGCAAATTAGTCAATTAAATTTAGTAATTTTATTATCTCACAGTGTTTTTAAAAAGTGTTTGTGATACGAAATAAAATAATTTTATTTCCTCATTTACCATCCGTTTATTTCAATGCTGTTGTTCTCCACATAAGACAGGAACCAGCTTCTTGCAAGATTGATTACGAAGACTTTGATGAATCTTTGTTGAGTCAAAACAAGGTGTAAATCAGCCAATCTCCACCAATTAGTAAATTGGTGGAGCGTTCCTGCGCAGATATTTTACATTTGTTTGTATTTCCAAAACGAAAATCGTTTCTGAAAATCCAAGTTTCTGACTTGTAAGTCAACTGTCGAAATTTTTTAGAAACGGTTTCTGGATTGTACATCAAAACGTTGAACAAATGTAAAATGCAATTCCCTTTACAATGAATTGTGGTTTAAAATCTCATGTAAATACAAAATTTTACTTGAATGTCCCACAAGAAAAAGCTTCAAAACCTCTTTATACTGTCAAAATCTCTAAAAGAAAACCTTTTTAGAGATGTCCATACAAAGTCATGTTGATTTTTTCAACATATTCATGTTGATTATATCTCATAGAGAGTAATCTTCAAATTCTGAAGTTCTAGATTCTAGATTATTAATGGTGTGTCCCTTAATAAAAGTAAAGTTCGTGTAACCTTCTGGCTAAGGTCTAGTATTGGGGTTTTCAGATCGCGCAAGCGCCCCTAACATGATTTAACGACTACTTACGTAGCCGGGACCGACGGCTTTACGTGCCCTCCGAAGAACGGTGGCGGCTCAGTTATACCGGGTGTCCCCTTATATTTTCCCCCATTTTAACTGCCTATAACTTCTAAACGGCTCAAGATGGAAATATGCGGTTTTCGCTGAAATGTTTTATTTTAGTAAAAGTTTTGTCTGAATGGATTGAATTTTTTATATCGCTTTTAAATACGAAAAAAAAAATGGAGGATTTTTGAAAAAAAACGCTGTTGAGTTTTTTTTTAATGGAACACCCAGTATATTTTTTTGTAAATTGAAAGAAAGGTCATTCACCTATCCAGCGATATAAAGTTTTTCAAAATCGGTTTTCAAATCACTGAGTAATTAATTTTTAAAATGACAGGTGCAACGTGGATATCACATACCTACATAAATAACATAACTAAGCAAAATGATATTATGTTATGTGATTTCCACATTGCATCTCTCATTTTAAAAATTAATTGCTCGGTCATTTGACAACCGATTTTAAAAATTTTTATATCGCTGGATAGGTAAATGACCGTTTTTTCAAGTTACAAAAAAATATACTGGGTGTTTTAATAAAAAAAGTCATCAACGTTTTTTTTTCAAAATCCGCCATTTTTTATTTAAAAGCGATATAAAAAACGGTCATTTACCTAAAAACTTGAAAAAACGGTCATTTACCTGTCCAGCGATATAAAAATTTTTAAAATCGCTTGTCAAATGACTGAGCAATTAATTTTAAAAATGAGAGATGCAATGTTAAAATCACATAACATAATATAAATTTGCTTAGTTATGTTATTTAGGTATGTGATATCCACGTTGCACCTCTCATTTTAAAAATGAATTGCTCAGTGATTTAACAAGCGATTTTAAAAAACTTTATATCGCTGGTTAGGTGAATGACCTTTCTTTAAATTTACAAAAAAATATACTGGGTGTTTCATTAAAAAAAAGTCAACAACGTTTTTTTTTCAAAAATCCGCCATTTTTTTAGTATTTGAAAGCGATATAACAAATTCAATCCATTCAGACAAAACTTTTACTAAAATAAAACATTTCAGCGAAAACCGCATATTTCTACCTTGAGTCGTTTGGAAGTTATAGGCAGTTCAAATGAGGGAAAATATAAGTGGACACCCGGTATTAGAAATTGAAAATTTTGTCAGTGCCAGGATTCGAACCCGGGCCCTCCAACTTGTTAAGCCAGTAACATAGCCACTGCGCTGCGGCCGCCACTGTCCCATAATGACTTTGTGGAATGAAAAGGGTAATCATGCATTATAAATTATATAAATATTTTAGTATGTACATGTCTGCTGATAATAATTAATTATTAAATTGTTTACACAATTTGGGAAAGTTTTATCATACTAGCCCAAACTAGTGGTTTATTATCATAATGAAATATTATGATAACAAAACACCTATATTTACATAAAATTATTATACATTTATTATTATTTATTACGTAAATATTCAAAGGAACTTTGATTGTTTATTATATGACGCTAATTTTAGAAGAGTTTTTTAAAATACCAATTATATAATTCCAAGATTAAAATTACATGCATATAGGGTGATCAACTTTTGTGACAAAGAACGTTATAAGATACCAAAAAAAAAATTACAAGACATGTAGATTTTTACGAATTAAACAAACAGTTTCTAATGCCCGGTTGCACCAACAGATCTTAATCTTAAGACGAGAATAACATAAGAATTAATATAATATAATTATAATATATTATAATAAAAATATCATAATGTAGTAATAGATATGATTGATAATAAGGTAAGAATCGAAAATTATGGTGCAACGTAAGTGATACTCAAAGAGGCTCTATCTATAAGTAGAGCTTAGCTAAGCTGGAGCTTAAGATTTGTTGGTGCAACCAGGCATTAAATATGTAAAGAAGGAAGTGTTAAAATCCTGTGATCTTTGAAGTAGCTTCTGTAATGTGTTGCTCTTCTGAGGCAAAGCAGATATCTTATTGCTCTTTTTTGTAATTTAAAAATAACATCGGATTGGGCAGCTGTACCAGAACCCCAAAAAGGAAGACCATATCGAAGCTGCGACTCGAACAAAGAAAAATATGTTATTTTGGAATCGGCTAAATTGATTTTCTTCGAAAACAGATCTTACTACATAGTACATACATACAAGTAAGATTTAAACCAATTCAAAAAATACCTCAAATTCTGTAGAAATTTAGTTTTTTTTTAAATGTGATTTACACAATCAAAGTTTTGGCATAGTCAAAAAACACTGGCAGTGTGAAGATTATTGTTTAGTGCTTGATAAACCTCATGTAGTATCATATATGTAGTATCCCATAGAGATAGTAGTAAAGCTCATACAGAAAACATGGCATCAGTGGTACATTTATTATTTAAAAAGCCGAACTGATTTTGTGATAAAACATTGTTTTCATCAAGAAAGGACATGTCAGGCTTTTATGAGTCTCTCAATAATTTTGGAGAGTACTGGTAATAATGCAATGAGTCTATAATTGCAGGCATTAATTAGGTTTTTCACCACCCTTATGAAGAGGAATAATGATAATTTCTTTAGGCACTCTGGAAATTTACCTTTCTCAAAAGAATCATTAATTAGTGAGATGAGAATCTCCAACACATTTTGTGGGAGATTTGAGAAAAATTTTATAAATAGTCCATCGGTACTACAGAATGATTTGCTTTTGATACTATTGATTGTTAGGATCAGGTCAGATTTATCAACTGGTCTTATAAAGAATGAATTTTATTACTTTAGTATTCTGGTACATCCTAAATTAGGAACCATTATTAAGCAATATTAGATTTTGCTTCTGATGAAAAGGTAGATATGATCTGGATTTTGGGGGAATGCTATAAAAAATGCATTTGTGATAGGCAGCAACCTAGACAAGATACTTTTGAGAAATTGAAAGATTGGATTAACAACAGGGGTTCAGTGGCTATGAAAAACATGAACGAACAGAATCTAGTCTGATAGAGAAAAACAAAATGAATGTCTTGATGGCAGATACTGAAAACCCAGACACAAGTACATATAAGGAGTATTTTCAAAGAACAAGAACTTAGTACCTACTCTATTCAAAAAATTCTTTTAAAAACAAACTGCACCATTACCATGTTCAAATGCACCAAGAATGATTTTTAGAAACTGATAGACCTTTGAAAAAATTAATCAGCAATTTTTTTTAATTATACATAATATATTCTATTTGGAACTTGTGATATACCTTGCATGGAGCTACATTTCATCGAAATGGTTCTATTCAAAGGCATAACTTTCACTACTATTAGACAAGCAATTCATACCATATCACATAGTCAAAATGTGTGGGGAGGTATCGTCGGTAACTAAGTAGTATTAGTGGTAGACTTTATTTTTTGAATATAGAATTAAATGATCAAATTATGTACTTAGATTCTTACCATAATACAGGGTGATTGAGTAGAGTAATAGATAGCAATAAAAGTTAATAACAAAAATTTTAGCCACCTTTGAGCTTCACATTACAAAATTAGTTAGAATGTTACAGGGTGTTCGATAACACAGTGGCAGACCAAACTTATGTTTTTTTAAATGGAACACCCTATATTTTATTTTATATTCGAAATCCTGTTAACTTCTCCATCACAAAAATATAAAGGTTTGTATGTTATACAGGGTATTTACAAAGTTTATAACCAATTTTGTATGAAAATCGTAACAAGTTCAACTCCCTGTATAAATAAAAATAAGCACAACAGCAATGGTTTATTAATGCCATATTTTTTTATTCATTGTCAAAATTTTTAAGAATTATTGATATTGCTAATTTTCTTTATATCAAATACAGGGTGAGTCAAAACGCAAGTACATTATTTTCTCAGTAATGTTAAATGGAACACCCTGTATTTTATATCATTATTGAAAAGTAACATTAACGTACTTTAATTTTTATATAACATTCCCTATGCCCAAATTTATTAGTTTTCGAGATATTTTCATTTTTCAGAGAAAATTATTTTAGGTGTTTAAATTTATCTAAATTTTAAGTAAGCCATGACTGAATTGACAATTGAAGATTACCGATTATCAATCCGGTAATCAATGTAACACTGTAGCAAATAAAGAAATAAAAATAATTTATTAGTAATACATTTTACAAACAAAAACACAACCACTACATGCAACATTTTTGAAACAATTAAAAACTATCTTTTTATGTAAATGCAACAAATAAACAAAGAAAATTAGTAATAAATTTTACAAAAAAACACACAAACACAAAATACAATATTTTGTGAAGACAATTAAACACTACTTAAAATTAAAGAACGAAACATAATTTATCAGTAATACATTTTGGAAAAAAACATGTTTGAAAAAATTAAAAGCTACTTTTAATAAAATATTTTTAATATTTAATTACATAAGGTGTTCAAAATTATCTCCTAACACATTTATGTACGCCTAAAAACGATCATTGAATGAGCTACTTACTCTACGGAGCATTTGTAAATTAACACATCGAAATACACTTTGTATTTTATTTTTCATCTCATCCCTTGTTGTTGGAGGTATTTTATAAACTTCATTATTAACGTAACCCCAAAAAAATCAGTCCAGTTTATTAAATTCTGGTGATTTGGGTGGCCACGCTACTGGTCCATTGAAAAATGAAAATATCTCGAAAACTAATAAATTTAGACAGGGAATGTTATCTAAAAATTAAAGTACGGTAATGGTACTTTTCAATAGTGATATAAAATACAGGGTGTTCCATTTAAAATTACTGAGAAAATAATGTACTTGCGTTTTGACTCACCCTGTATTTGATATAAAGAAAATTAGCAATGTCAATATTTCTTGAAAATTTTGACAATACGTTAAAAAATATGGCATTAATAAACCATTGTTGTTTTGCTTATTTTTATTTATACAGGGAGTTGAACTTGTTCCGATTTTCATACAAAATTGGTTATAACTTTGTAAATACCCTGTGTAACATAACAAACCTTTATATTTTGTGAGGGACAAGTTAACAGGATTTCGAATTTAAAATAAAATATAGGGTGTTCCATTTAAAAAAACATAAGTTTGGTCTGCCACTGTGTTATCGAACACCCTGTGACATTCTAACTAATTTTGTAATATGTGAAGCTCAAAGGTGGCTAAAATTTTTGTTATTAACTTTTATTGCTATCTATTACTATAGCGGAGCTATTGAGCTTTACCCTACTAATCAATCTCCCTGTATAACGAATTAGCATGTGGTGAACTTTATGATCAGTTTGGTGAAAGATGGAACGGAAAGAATGAAGTGTCTAAAACACCTCCAACAACAAGGGACGTTATGATATATAGGATATAGGTTATAATATAGGATCGGAATTGTATTTCAAAATATTTCTTTACAAATGCTTCTTAATATAAGCAACTCTTCCAATAACCACTTTCAAGCATTCATAGATGTTTTGGAAAGTTGTTTTGAACACCTTATCTCAAAGAAAAGGTAAAATTAGTATTTTTTTTTATTTTTCTGTGTGTTGATTTTCAATTTTCGATTAGTTAAATTTTTGTATAAATTTTATTTGAATTAAATAAAAGTTTTCTTTTCTTTTACTAATACATTTACTTACTTATATCAAGAGAAGAACTTAAGTAATAATAGATGAAACATGATCTCTAGATACAGAAATCAATGGCGCGATTCGGAAAAATATTAAGTTCTATGCGTATAATTTGCTGTCGGGTCTTTCAGTTGTATCAGTATATTATAAAGACATTTTTTATAGCCTTTGTTTCTATTCGAATTGTCGAATAAAAGCCTCTCCCATTTCTCGCCATCCATCCCTGTTGTGTGTGAGGAGTTTCCACATTGGTCCTGCTCCTTTTTTGATGTCGTTGCTCCAGCGCATTTGAGGTCTTCCTCTTGGTCTCTTCACTTCGTATGGTCGCCAGGTTTCAACTTCTTTGTTCCATCTACCATTTTCGAGATGTTCGTTGTGTCAAGCCCATTTCCATTTTAATTTAGCTGCTTGTTCCACAGCGTCCCTTACTTATGTTTTGTTCTGGGTTGCTTCGTTTGTTTGCCCATCTATGAGTGAGATATCAAGCATCTGTCGTTACATGGCTTGCTAAGTTTTTCGAATCTTGTCCATGTTTATTTTTGTAAATGTCTGGATTTGAGCTCCGTAAGTGAGAACGGGAGGGATACAAGAATCGAACAAATTGGTTCGAAGGTTTTTTGGTATCTTTTTGTCTTTCAGTATGTATGAGAGTTTTCCGAATGCGGCCCCAATTAAGTGGTTTAAAGATGTCTTCAAGTGCGGCAGTAAATAGTTTTGGAGAAATGTGGTTCTCTATCTTACTCCTCGGTTGATTTTTATTGGCCTCGTTTTCATTCCGTTATCCATTTTGACTACCATTTCAGCATGTTCATCTCTCTCTTGTCGTTTCTCCATTACTGAATCGTCATTTCTTCCAATATTCCTAACAATTTTTTTCCATTGATCTCTATCTTCAGCTGCTCTAAGAGCTTCGCATAATGACTTTCCAGCTGAATTCTTAATTTGATCGGACCATCTAGTTGGTGATCATCCTCTTGATCTTCTCCCCTGAACGTTTCCAGAAACAATTAATCTCTCTCCAATCTATCGTGACTTCTGCGAACCACTTTGCCGAAGAATTGCAGAATTCGTTGCAGGCATATTGTGGATAGCCCTTTTTTAATCTCGAGTTGGTTTAGAATGAAAACGTTTGTCCTATGAGCTGTCCAAGGTATGCGCAGAATTCTTGAGGAACCCCATCTCAGTTTTTTGGCGCTCGCGTGCGCGAAGAGTCCAAGTGTCTGCCCCGTATAGAAATATTGAGAATAAAAGGGCATCCACCAGCTTTATCTTGATATTTTGAAAGATAGATCTGTCTTTCCAAACTTTAGTTAGGCGACTGATCGCATTTTTTGCCATACCAATATGTCTCCGAACTTCTGCTTCACAGTTGCCATCGTTAGATATACTAGACCCGAGAGAGACAAAGCTGTTTACTATCCGATATTCCTGTGACATGTTAGTCAGTTGAATAGTGTGGAATCTATCGACCACCATTATTTTTGTCTTAGTTTATTGATTTTCAAACCAACTTTATTACTTTCGTACTTAACTCTTCGCAGGAGATCAAACATTTCTTGCTCATTTGCTGCTATAAGTGTAGTGTCATCAGAAAATCTTAAATTTGAGATTTTCCTACCAGCCACTGTTACTCCACCGGCCGAACCTTCTAAAGCCATCCTCATGACATGTTCACCATAAATGTTGAATAAGTCAGGTGACAACATGCATAATTTTCTAACACCATGTTCATGTATTATGCATTAATATCCTATATCTAGAATATATTCTGCTGTTGACCAGTGCTTCCTCAATAGCCGATAATTCTATGCTGTCACAAGCTTTTTCGTAGTCTATAAATGCTAAACAGATTGGTAAATTGTATTCGTTAACTTTTTCTATTAGTCCCTTTAGTGTGTTTGTGAAGATGGTCACATGTACTGTGTACATGTGTGACATGCCATGTTTTATTTATTTTAAACAGGAAACATTTGGTTGATTTGGTTGAATAGACAATGTATCGGGTGTCCCAATAAGAATGGCTCTCGGCCATATCTCAGGAACCGTTTATAGTACAGCTTTGAGAAAAGCCTGGAAATTATTTTCATAATTGTAGGTCCACCGCTAGAGGACGTAATTGAATATCAAAAATTAAAAAATTAAAAAGAATAAGTTTTCTCTCTAATGGCACATAAAACAACATAATGCTATTCTACATCCCACCAGAATGAAAACAATGGGAACATCTGATTGGAGTACTTAGGGAATCATTCTCGTTGGAACTTTACCGCGCTGAGCAGATGGGACGTGAATTGTAAATTGTAGAATTCCCTCATCTTCCTTAGTCTCAGCATCCGTATGGCTTGCAAATTGTAGAAGCCTCGGAGGTGTAACCAGAGAATGTTCCCATTGTTTTCATTCTGGTGGGATGTAGAATAGCATTATGTTGTTTTATGTGCCATTAGAGAGAAAACTTATTCTTTTTGGTAGCAGTTGCCGCTAGGGCATCTATGCCATTTCGTTCGTTGCAATCCGGGACTGCACGCTGGGGTTTGTTTTGGTTGGATCGGGGAGAGCAGCATATGTGCCTCCTGATGAGAGACTAATAAGTTTCGAAACCGGTAGAGGTGCTTGCTGCACTCTCTGATTGGACTAGAATGTGGTTCGGCTGTATTTTCGTTTTGCAACGAAATTGAAAATGGTTATTCATTTTTAAAAAATTAAAATTTTACAAAATTTAGCTAATGAAAGGGCACTGGAAATCCAATCATCGTATTCTTCATAAAATTCTGCGCATATTTGATTTCTCAAGTTTAAGTCTACCTTTGCAAATAAGAGCTGGGGGTGAGTGGGAACCTTCTTATGAAAAAATGGCTGTAAGTCCGGTTCCGATTAATCGAATTTTGCATACTTGGTCTTGTTGAAAACTGCTCTTTTTCGTCAATGTAAGTGTCTTATTTTCGAAATAGCCTAATAAGTAATATGCCAGCTAGTAGGCGTTATTAAATTATTTTCGGAAATCTAGTTTTCTTTGGAGAATTAGACCAAATTAGCCACATAATACCGAAAACCGCATGTCGATACCTTTTTCTATCTCGAGATATCTTAAGAAACGTGTAAATTTTAAACAACTCTTAATGTCACCGGTAAACGAGGTTAAGGAAAAGTAGTGTGCTATGGAAAAAACAAAGAAACATTTTCCAGATGTAAACGTATATAATTAATTAAAACAACAATAAGACAAACAACACAATAAAATTTAACAAAGAAATAAAAGCAACTACTTACTTAGTCTTAGTGACTGCCTAAATGTTCAAATTGTTGCCCATCATTTTGGTTGCAAGCATTTACTCTTTCAAGAGTAGATTAAATAGCAACAGATTTAACTGTTTTAGACTTTTATTTGTGGGGACGGATTAGAGACCTTGTTTTTGCCGCTAGGCCTACTACCCGAGAAAACATTATCTAAAATCTAGAGAATACGAAACGCCATTCAAAGCATTGCGAAAGCAGAAATTGAGACTGCTGTTCAATCTACTCTTGAAAGAGTCGTCAACAATTTGAACATTTAGGTCGTCACTAAGTAAGTAGTTGCTTTTATTTCTTTGTTATATTTTATAGTGTTGTTTGTCTGATTGTTGTTTTAATTAATTACAGTCGGAAAAATGAAAGAATACCCATGAACGAACATATAAAACACGCTGTATTTTCCTGTCACCGTGTCATAAAGAAAATTGTCCAGTTCAAGTATATGTAACAATAATTATTACATGTACTTGCGCTGCCCAATTTTTTGTGTGACACGGTGACAGGAAAATACAGCGTGTTTTATATGTTCGTTCATGGGTATTCTTTTATTTTTCCTGCTGTATATACGTTTACATCTGGAAAATGTTTCTTTGTTTTTTTTCATAGAACACTACTTTTCCTTAACTTCGTTTACCGGTGACATTAACAGTTGTTTAAAATTTACACGTTTCTGATATCTCGAGATAGAAAAAGGTATCGACATGCGGTTTTCGGTATTATGTGGCTAATTTGGTCTAATTTTGTAATACAGGATTAAAAATGCATACTTGTATTTAATATTCTCCAAAGAAAACTAGATTTCCGAAAATAATTAAATAACGTCTACTAGCTGGCATATTACTTATTAGGCTATTTCGAAAATAACACTCTTACATTGACGAAAAAGAGCTGTTTTCAACAATACCAAGTATGCAAAATTCGATTTAGCAGTACCGGACTTACAGCCATTTTTTCATAAGTAGGTTCCCACTCACCCCCACCTCTTATTTGCAAAGGTAGACGTAAACTTGTGATATCAAATATGAAGAATACGATGATTGCATTTCCAGTGCCCTTTCATTAGGTAAATTTAGTAAAATTTTGATTTTTTAATTTTTGAAATTCAATTACGCCCTCTAGAGGCGGATCTACAATTATGAAAATAATTTCTAGGCTTTTCCCGAGGCAACAGTTGTTATAAATATTTTTTCTCAAAGTTGTACTATAAACGGTTCCTGAGATACGGCCGAGAGCCATTCTTATTGGGACAGCCGGTACAAAAGTAAATCACTATCTAATTTTTATTTTTTCTCTTTACAGTCATATTCCAAAAGCCAAGGCAACGACTATGGCTGAAACCCCTGAGCTGAAACGAATCGCTGAAAATACCAAACTGCAATCTAATGTTAAGTACCACGCTGATTTTGAAAAAAGTAAAGGTAAATTTACGCAAGTGGCGGACGATCCAGAAATGTTGAGAATTAAACAAAATACGAAAATTATTAGCAATGTAGCATATCACGGAGATCTTCTTAGGAAAGCTGAAATGGAACAAAAGAGGCAGATAAACGAAAATTCAAATGGTAATAACATATCTGATTTGTAATTTGTAGCATAAATTTTGATAAACTAGAAGTCAAACAATTAGGAATGTACGTAATTTTCCCCTTGTTGTCATATTCTAAATTTGAAAAAATATACAGGGTGTTTCATTAATAATTGTCCATATAGTAACTGGAGAAACCTTAGTACAAAATACGAAGATTTAACCTAAATTACTTTAATAAAATGTGGTTCCTTAATAAGTTACAGGGTGTTTTATCTATAAATTTAAAAACTATTTTTGCTCAGCATTTTAAAACTGTTCTACGTATCCTTTTCATACTTGGTAGAAAGTATAGGTACTATACAAACTACTAAATTATGTTAAACAAACGTTTCTGTCTATTACCAGAGGCGTACGACGGGGGAAAGTGAATGGTTGACCCTTTCCAAATTCTACGCCACTGGCGGAATTTTTATTTTAGTCCAATTTTTGGATTCTCCAATACTTTCTATGAAAATAATATACTCTTCATTCGCAACGATAAAGTCATTCGTTTTCGAGATCTTTGAAGTTAAAAATGAAACGACACAGTTATTTTGATTAATGTATTGTGTCGCTTCATTTTTAATTTCAAATATCTCAAAAACTAATCATTTTATCGTTACGAATGAAGAGTATATTATTTACATAAGTATCGAAAAATCAAAAAATTGCACTAAAATAGCAATTTCGTCAGTGGCGTAGAATTTGGGAAGGGTCAACCAGCCACTATCCCCCGTCGTACGCCTCTGGTAGTAGCTAGAAACGTTTATTTATCTTAATTTAGTAGGGTAAACAGCACCTACACTTTCTGCCAAATATGATAAGGATACGCCAAATAGTTTTAAAGCACTGGGTACAAATAATTTTTAAATTTTAATCATATGAATCATAGCATAAATTAATCAAAATAACTGTGCCGTTTCATATTTAACTTCAAATATCTCGAAAACTAATGACTTTATCGTTACCAATGAGGAGTATATTGTTTACGTAGAAAGTATTGGAGAATCTAAACATGGCACTAAAATAGTAATACCTCCAGTGGCGTAGAATGTGAAAAGGGTCAACCATTCACTATCCCCTGTCGTACGCCTCTGGTTGTAGCTAGAAACGTTTGTTTATCATAATTTAGTAGAGTGTATAGTAGTCGCACTTTCTGCCAAGTATGAAAAGGATACGTCGAATAGTTTTAAAATTCTGAGCAAAAATAGTTTTTAAATTTTTAGTTAAAACACCCTATAACTCAGTAAGAAACCACATTTTGTTTAAGTGTTTTAGGGTAAATCTTCATATTTTGTGCTAAGGTTTGTCCAGTTACTATATGGACAATTATTAATGAAACACCCTGTATAGGGAATAATCAGATTTTTTGACATGCCATTTCTATAGGGCTTTTCATCGATTGTCATTTGTTTCGAGCCTCTGTCGTATGTTGTATAATCTGTATATAATATTAATATACACGGATTATACGACATATGACAGAAGCTCGAAACAAATGACTGTGAATGAAAAGCCCTATTACAGCGAGCATTTTATTGACTAGGAGTAGTGACGATTATATAATATGACATCAGTATTATATTATTTGGTCAGATGGTAAATGGTAACTGACGCCTGTCATAATATTGTAGATTAAATAGAATGTCAAATTATTGTTTTCAAATTATATTTTATTTATTTAGTTTATATTTTAATAACAGTGTATTTTTTCACCAACTTCACTTTCCCTGCCCTATTCTTGATTGGTTTGTTGTATAGTAGGTTTAATTAGGCGTTAAGCTTAAAAAATGTTGCTGACTAAATATGCACAGCTCACAAAGGCCATAAAAGAAGAAAAAAATAAACAAACAAACATCTTACATAACCTTATATCGGACAATGTCAGTTTTGACACTTATACAGTTGAGTCCCCGAGTCTTTACCCGTGCGTCATCATTTAAAGCATACGAAATAAGTTGGAAATTTACTAAACGCAACAGTACGTGACAGAAACTGGGTCTTATTCCGATCACGGGTTATAGTATAAAATTTGACTTTATCAAATAAATAGAATGTCAAATTTAAGTTTTGCTTTAAAATGTTGGTGCATAATTACAGCTACATTTGAAGTAGCTTAATAAATTCTTTTATTATCATTGATTAATAAATAAATAAACAATTTATAAAAAAAAATCGAAAACATATTTTCTTTTTGTTATTTTATTCACTTTGGCGGAACATTAAACACAAGCATTTCTTAACTGTGTCAAGAATGAGGTTATTTGTACGTTGTCAAAATTTATCGTAAAATAACATAAACTTATCATAAAATTTCTAACTCCAATATAAAATTAGTTGTGAAAACAACTGTTTGTATACTACACTGGGGTGCAAAATTAACCGGACGCCTTAAAAATGGGTCATTTTTGATGTCTCGAATTTCCTGAACCTGTTGTCAGATTTAAGTAATTTTTAATATGTTATAGCCTTATTCTTTAACAATATCACTGTAATAATATTGTTGCGAAATATGTAAATTTTCATTGTATACCGGGTGTACCAATGAAACTGTGTTTTTTTCTCTCAAACTTCGCATCACCCTGTAGAATATTCTAGCATTTCTAAAATACTCAAATTAAAACTCAACTATAGCCTCATGTTTTCTCAACATTCTGCTTTTTGCTTCATTGGCTTATGTTGGACCATAAAAAAGTTAGGTACTTTAACAATAATTAGCTATGTTTTTCATCAATACAGGGTGTTTTTAAATAATAAGTATGGCAAACTTCAAGGGGTGCAAACTTCTACATGAAAAAATAATGACAGTTTGCTTTATAAAGCTATGTCCGCAAATGCTTCGTTTCTGAGATAGAGGGTGTTGAAGTTTTTCTTACAAACTCAAGATTTATTTATTGCTTTAAAACCGGTTGAGATATGCAAATGAAATTTGGTGGGTTTTAAGACGTAGTTATTATACATTTTTTGGCATACAAGTAAGAATTTAATATTCACCATTGGTGCGCATACGGGTAATATGAGCCGTCATATTACTCGTATGCGCGCCAATGGTGAATATTAAATTCTTAATCTTATGTCAAAAGATGTGCAATAACTACGTCTTAAAACCCACCAAATTTCATTTGCGTATCTCAACCGGTTCTAAAACAATAAATAAATCGCCAGTTTGTAAGAAAAATTTCAACACCCCTATCTCGGAAACGAAGCATTTGCGGACATACCGTTTATAAAATAAACTGTTATTATTGTTTTATGCAGAATTACCCCTTAAAGTTTGCCATACTTATTTAAAAACACCCTGTATTGATGAAAAACATGGCTAGTTGTTAAAGTACCTAACTTTTTTATGGTCTATGAGGTCTATTACATGAGGCTATAGTTGGATTTCAATTTCAGTATTTTATAACTACTAGAATATTCCACAGGGTGATGCGAACTTTGAGAAAAAAACACAGTTTGATTGGTACACCCGGTATACAATGAAAATTTAACTGTTTAGCAACAATACTATTACAGAGATATTGTTAAAGAATAAGGCTTTAATATATTAAAAAAATCACTTAAATCGGACAACAGGTTTAGGAAGTTCGAGACATCAAAAATACCCATTTTTAAGGTGTCTGGTTAATTTTGCACCCCAGTGTATAAAAAACTTCAAAATGCAAAAATTCGACAAAATAACAGCAATAAATTCAACAAACTGACAGCCACAAAAGTAAACAAACCAAAACGTTAGAAATTGTACTTAAAATATGTGAAAACATCTCCAATCGTCTTTCTTTGTACCTATCTCTTTTCAATGCACTGAGTCTAGATCGTTCATAAAAATAACATGTGTTTTTACTTAATAACGGGCGGCAGCTGGTTTGTCATTAGTTTCATGCGTGGAAGAGAATGATGCTAGATAAAAAGTATGTGTTTTATCTCGCCAGGTATTAATGACGCACGGGTAAAGACTCGCGGACTCAACTGTAGTAAAGATTTCACACTCTGAAAGACAAAGAGAAACAGTGTAAGGCTGTAACAGCTTTGGTAAATACCTAAATATGTGTTTTTTATTTGGTAACAGCGCTGTCTATCAGTAAAAAACAAATACACAAATTGTATGAGGAAAAATTTCTAAAATTTGTTTGCCGTTAAGTTTGTACCGGTGCATGATGTCATTAAATATATGACATGCATTCCTAATTGTTTGACTTTCAAATATAAAGGTAGCGGCATAGGCAATGTTAAATACTTATGTTTTTATCAAATTGTAGATGGCCTAGAGATATGGATAAAAAAAACGGCCTTTTAAAAATGTTAAACAAAATTTTAATAACTTTTATTTTCTCAATTCTCCTTATACACTGCGCCTCAGAGAAAACAAATATTTGTTTATTTATATAAAAAAACAAATATAAAATCCTAGAATGTCAAATATTCCAAAAATTATATTATATTGCAACCCACTAAATTTCGTAGATTTTATATTTTTTGTACCTATTTCTGAGTTTTTTTAACTTGTTTTATGTTAGTTAAACTATATGAATTATCACGTGTACTGAGAATCTAGACCAGTGGTTCCCAACCTTTTATGTCTGGCGACCCCACCTTCTGATGTTTTTTCATATTCGCGACCCATCCCTCACCCATTATATATTTGCCTGGACCTTGGTATTTTCCATAATCTGTTGACCTGCTTTTTCGTCAAGCAGAAGTGACGAAATTATTTCTGTCCCGGGCAAAATAAGGTTCTCGCCTGCTGTGTGCGGAACGCTATTTTTTGCAATTAGCACAGACAGCTAGTAAGAGGCCATGGTTTTTTTTATTAGGTACCTTCTTCCGACGCCAGATTCTCCATATTCGACCAAGTGGAAATCAGTTCTTTTTTGTTACTCTGAAAAGACATCAAAGCTTTATTCAAGGTTTCTGGATGTTTAGTTGAAATGCGCCTCTGAAGTTTTACTCTGAAGGTTCTACTTCCGTACTTACGAACGTGAATCCGTATTAATTAAAGGTATTCAGGACAATATTTTCGAAACATTTTCTTTCCTGTCTTAACATTTGAATATACTGGAGGCACTTTAGCGTCATTGGTAGTAGATGGACGATTAAGCTCACGTTCGCCAGTAGATTGCAGTTTTCGCTAAACATAAGACCTACTTTTCAGCCAATTCTACATCATAAATAGTTCGCTGCTTCACTACTTTTAAACGAAAATATCGCTAGAAAGAGTATCTAGCTACCGTCGTATGTTATTACGCAGGCAAATTCCAGAGCCAGACTGAGATCTGAGATGTATTTAGTGGTACTGAGAACAAGAACCGAGTGTTTGGGTCCGAGTGAGAGATCGAGTGGGAGAAAACTGGTCGGACTGGCGATGTTGACAACTGTTTAAAAAACTTAACAACGATTTGTTGAGACCCGGTGTGGGTGCCAAAAGGAGGACAACAGCCACAAAAGATAGCATTCTCACTATCTCTGCATTGCGAAACCGGATGCAAACTGCTAGAATACTCCAAAGGCAAATTCAGCAAGCCTAAGGACTAGTTATCTGCGTTTCTACTATTCGACGAAGGTTAAGGCAAGCCGCACACCAAAGAAACATGAAACGAAAAACATGAAACGTAAAACATGTTTCATGAAAAGAAAACACTGCTAAAAAAATCTCAAAGTCCGCCTACCAATGAAACGAGTGTGATTCATGCTCATGACACATTTTTATTTTCGGAGACTTTCATAAATGGCCGGACGTATATTTGTTTAGTGGTGGTTTATTTCCATGAAACGTAATTTACGTTTCATGTTTCTTTGATGTGCGGCCTGCCTAAGAGAACAGGGTTTGACAGCTTGCAATCCAGTAACGGGGCCATTATTTACTGCTGCTCACATAAAACGAAGACTGCCTGTGAACACGTCAATTGGAGGATAGACGATTGTAGAAAAGTATTGTTTACAGATGGGTGTACAATATCAATTTATGGTAAAGATAGTCGAAATAAGCTCTACAGAAGGGTCAGGAAATGTTATGATGCCTGCACTCGGTCATACCAGGTTGCTTTTAGTGGTGGCTTAGTAATGTTTTAAGCAAGGATTTTTGAGGCACACACTGATCTCGTTTTGATTGAGAGGGGCGCATTAACAACACAGATAAATAACGGAGATTCTACAACATCATGGGATGCTATATGCTGGTTTTTTGGTAATGGTATTCTGCTAATGCAAGCAAGATAGTAGTAACACATCAAGGATGGTAACACAGTATCTTGATGATGCTGGTATTCCAAAAATGGACTGGCCTGCTCAAACTCCAGACCCTATTCCTATTGAGCATATTATATGGAGCCTTTTCAAAAGGCATATAAGATGTCATATACCTGCTCCAATAACATGTGAAGAGCTTCTAATGGTTCTCATTGAGGAATGGACTGCTTTTCCCCAAAGGGATACCCAAAACGTGATCAGTCCTATGCCAAATGGAGTGATGAGTGTCATTGATGAATGATGTTACCATGATGGTAACGCACATTATTGAAACTAGTGATATTCACTCTATAATTCAGTTACTGTTGTAAGTGTAACTCTAATGGTACAGTCACGGTCACTGAATAGTTCACACCTTCATTTTTATATTGTAATACTGTAAAAATGCAGTGTCATACGGATTTACTAAATGTCAAATTGATTGTCAAAAATTTCGTGCGTATTTAAAATAAAATAAACGCGCTCAAAATATAGGCATTTGAATGCGCCTATAGGCATTTGAATGACGCACAAGACCAGGAATTGCCGAACTCAATAATTTTAGCTCAATTTTATTCAAAAAACTCAATTTTATTTAGATGTTTTAATTTCAAGCAACCTGGCCTGGGTCCGCCACTGGTAAAGTCAGTTTGACGTAAAAGGTGCGTTTGAACGAGGTGACAATTCAAGAATTTTACCATGGCCACTGGATATCAAAGGGTGTAAACTATTCAATGGCCACAACTGTACATCGAAATTTTCAATACATTTTTATTATTTTCTCAAAATTTTCCTTATTTTCCATTTTTTACTAACGATAATGTGGGGTTACGTTCTAAAAGGGTAATAGTCTAGGGCGCATCTGTTTTGAGATGGACGTTGAGAGGTGACTCAAATTTTTTTGCAGAAATTGCTTGAAAATAAATCAAATAATAATATTTGAGTTATCCTCCCTCTCAAAAAGGTCCGGAACATTGTTTAAATAATCAAAATGTCAAACATTGAAGGAAAAATTCGACTTTTTTCTTCGTTTTTTGATTATAACTTTAAAAGTATTTATTTCCGAGAAAAGTTGTACTGACATAAAAGTTGCGTAATTCTATTTCCTACAATATAGAATTGGTTAAAAATTAAAAAAATAGTTACCCTAGTTGCAAAATAGCAATAATTGCGAAAAAACATACAAAACAAGTATTCGCATTTTACGTTTTTCAACCATTTATGCTACACTTAGGACCTTCATATTTCATTCAGAAAAACTTTATGACACAGTTAAACAATACTGTATATTTCATTAAGATCGGTTCAATAGATTTTGCAAAATAAATTTTGTAATCCAGCTTTCGCAAAAAAAATTCATTTTTTTAAAATGTTACAGGACTGAAAATAAAGCAGATAGCAAGTTGAAATTTTTTTTGCTTAGTGTACTGTACCTTTCATTTGCAATTTTCAAAATTAAAATCGATTAATTACGACGGCGCCAGAAAATTTTTGAAATAAACAATAATTTTTGTAATTAAACAAAAATCAAACTAATTTTATAATTGTTTGTGAAATATTGTTTAAACAATTGCATATGTTTAAAAATAATAAACTTTTATTATTTAAGTTAAAATATATGAAGAAATGAAAGTTTTTGATAATAAAAGTGTTATTTTAAAGGATAGAGTATGTGTTTTTATTTTGCAATAAACAAAGTTATTTATATATATCGAAATGTAATAAAAATTAAAATGTATCAATCATTATCAAAGGTCATTGGAATGTCCAATCAGAGCAAACTATCCGCTGTCCTGCGCGTAGCACTAATAATTAATGTTTATTTAAAAAAATTCCTGACGCCGTGGTGTTAATCGATTTTAATTTTGCAAAATTGCAAATGAAAGGTACAGTACACTTCTATACGCAAAAAAAATTTTCAACTTGCTATCTTATCTGCTTTATTTTCAGTCCTGTAACATTTTGAAAAAATGCATTTTTTTACGAAAGCTGGATTGCAAAATGTATTGAACCGATCTTAATGAAATTTACAGTATTGTTTTACTGCATAACGTTTTTTAGGGTGAAATATAAAGGTCCTAAGTGTAGCATAAATGGTTGAAAAACGTAAAATGCGAATACTTGTTTTTGTATGTTTTTTTCACAATTATTGCTATTTTGCAACAAGGGTGACTATTTTTTAAATTTTTAGTCAATTCTACATTGTAGTAAATTTAATTATGCAACTTTTATGTCAGTACAACTTTTCTCGGAAATGAATACTTTTAAAGTTAAAATCAAAAAACCAAGAAAAAATTCGAATTTTTCCTTAATTTCTTGACATTTTGAATATTTAAACAATGTTCCGGACCTTTTTGAGAGGGAGGATAACTCAAATATTAACTCAAATATTATTATTTGATTTATTTTCAAGCAATTTCTGCAAAAAAATTTGAGTCACCTCTCAACGTCAAAATGTACTAATATTTTTACAGATGCGCCCTGGTCTATAACGGAATCAATACACAATATTATTAAATTTGATATAAACAAGAACTAAATAAAAAAAATTCTAAAATTTTTTGGGTGACCCCTTTTTTTAACGGTGTAGTATGATGACTAAAGATGTAAACGTTTACTTAGGTAAAACTTAAGAGGCTACAGTATGCGTCATCAAAGTGGAAAACACGTTCCAAGATTGAGGCTTTAATTTTGAATATTTTGGCACACATATTAGTAATATAGTAAAGAATGGCGGTACAGAGCCCAATGTGAGACACGAGAAACGTGCTAGTATGTGGAAATGACCCTGTAACTAAATACAATATTAAAAAAACGAGCCTGTACCGCCATTAAGAGGAACAAAAAATACACTTTTTTCAAATAAACTTTTTTATCCCATGCCTACCTAGATTTTGTGTCATATTGGAACTACTAACTTTTTATATCTAAGAAGAAATCGAACTTATTATAACAAAATAACTGATTAGGCAACATAGAGAAATAGTCACTGTCATTTTGACAAACCTGCGTCAGATTTCTAAGTGTAATATACTCCTTCTCAGAGGCATCTTTCAGTACGTCACAAGTGACAAAAAACGGTAGGTCCGTCATACATACATATTTATAATATTTATTCCAGTTGTTGATAGATGGCGCTATAATCGGAAAAAAGATTTAGGTATTTACCCATTATTTACCTATTACATATTAATCTATACGATTATAATTTAAAGTTCTTCTCAGTCTTTCAGTGTGTCATTAATGATGTAATATATGATTTTAAGATTTTAGAGAATCAGCATGACATTTTAGTTAAATCTGACAGTTGTCAGAATCGTAATCGGAATTTGGTATAAAAACAAATCAATTGTGTTTCTTTCATTTATAAAAAGGAACGTTGTTTGATTTGTATAGTCTTATAAAGTGTACAGATTATAGTCGTTTAGATAATACATAAATCGTTTTTTGTTCGATTATAGCGCCATTTATCAACAACTAGAATAAATGACTTTAATAATGGACGTACCATTTTTTCTGTCACTTCCAACTTAATGCGTTAGAAAGAAATCGAAAAACTGGGACGCACTGAAAGATGCCTCTGAGAAGGAGCATAGCACGATTCTCTTATTTGCTCTGTTATCTGTATCGATATCTGTTCAGTGCAGTAGTGTATTATTTTAAGAATTCGTTAGTGTTGATCCATAGGGAAATAGTGTTTATTTTATAATTATTTTATTATATTTTTATGTAATAGAACTAGGTTGTTGGACTATTTTAAAAAATAGATTATTGTTAATTGTGAGTTTTACTTATAGGTAAGTATATTTCCGTAAAAATATTTTGAATTCCAATGCGAGTATATAAAGTTTTAGGAGGATTTTTTATTCTAAAAATATCATCAAAAGTTTAAAAAATGGGAAAAGTTCATTTAAAGTTATATTAAAAAAAATGGTTGAAACTGTTAGTTAGGTGCTCTCTGAACTAAATAAAATAAGACGGCTCTTGTTTCGCTTCACAACGAAATGACCATTTTTTATTGTTTATTATTATTTCGTGCAAATACCTACGTTAACAAAATTTTCACCCATTTTGGTTTATTTTTATAAATATTTATTTACTAATAATAAAATTGTTTTCTATTATATACTTCCATTTAGCGAGCCTATGAGTAATTGTCAAAATATTGATCTTACATAATGTCAAATATTGCCACTGTTGCCAAAGTTTCAAAGAACTTGCGAAAAAGGATGATACTCTCTCCCGAAGTTATATTGACGACGCGCTACTGTTGGCTCTTAAAAAGAAATAACTACACAGATTATTAAAAAAGCTCACAAAATCCATTTTTTAACATCTATCCCTTTTTTAGGGTTTAAAGATCCAGATCTCAAAAATGCTAATCAGCCTCAACCGCAACCAACGTATAATGCCTCATCTTCTCATTCCCAACCACCAGCTCCTATGCAGACTCCAGTTACTAAAAGTATGGGAAAAATAGACGATTATGACCCACAGGCAACAGCAGGACAGTATCAAAGCCCATATTCGTCTAGAAATTCCCAAACTCTTATTTACTCATCAGATGTTGGAAGCGTCAATAATCCGCCTCAGCGTCATATAGGTAAGTTTATTAACTGTATACAGTGAGAATCACAAATTATGGAACATTTTTTTTTTCGGCAATAGGCGACTTTGGATACAAATCCCGAAACAAGTCTATTTCTGTTTTTAAATTATGATTTTTTGGCATGCATATCATAGTAGTGACGCTATCTATCTGTGCGTAATGATGCAATTGATGATTTTTTAATGAAAATAGGGATTGTGTGCTAGCTCATTTGAAAGGTTATTCAATTTAGGGCAGTCAATGAGGGTATATGGCTCCGAATTCCATCCTACTACATCGGTTTACTTGATATTTTCACACTAAGTAAGGAATAGCTCAAGAAACAAAGTCTACCCTAGCCGATGTGCGCTTTTATCTTGGGGGTGGTTCCCACCCCTTCTCGGGGGTGAAAAATGTTTTGGTTAAAATAGCCACGGAAGAGGCTAGAGAACCTAATTTTAAGCAAAAACTGTTCTATAACTATTTTTTGAAAACTCAATACTTTTTGAGTTATTCGTGGTTGAAAATTGGCCATTTTCATTGAAAAAGACACCTTTTCGGACGGATTTTTGCGAATACCTTAAAAACTATGCATCTAACAAAAAAATTAAATAAAATATTTCTGTAGGTTATAAAAAAAACTAAGAGATTCGTGCCTTCATAAATCTTCAAGTTAAAATACAAAGAGGGATATGGTAGGTAAGAAGAGTTTGTTTTTTTTTGCTGCATGCTCAAATCGGTGTATTCAACTTGAAATAACAGAGAAACGGTCGATTTTAGGTGTATAACGATACAAATAACTTTTGTAGTGCTTGAAAAGACCTTTAAAATGAGCAATACTAAATGTCGATTACATTCAAACTAAGCGAGATATTCTGCAAAAAAGTTGATGATTAATGTATTTTAAGAAAAAATGAGAAATATATTTATCCCCTCATCCATCAGAATTTAAATACATCGTTTTCCTTCTACAATACTTTTTATTATAGTGTTATTTCTATGTTCAAAAAGTTGAGACTGGTTTGAAATGAATGGTTTTTGAAAAAAATAAGATCAAATTATAGAGCGCATTTTAAAATGTTCTTACAAATCTTCCTTTTTCTCCATGTAACTCGAAAATGATAACAGATACGAAAAAAAATACCACACATTAATGTAGGGCTTTTTCAGATAAAAATTTTCTTTTTATTTTTCATTGCTGTATCTCTTATCATTTTCAAGTTACATGGAGGAAAAGGAAGATTTTTAAGAAAATTTAAAAATGCGATCTATAATTTGATCTTCTTTTTTGCAAAAAACCATTCAGTTTAAACACGTCCAACATAGAAATAACACTATAATAAAAGGTATTGTAGAAGGAAAACGATGCATTTACATTTTGGTGGATGGGGTTTAAAGTTACAGTAATACCCCGAACTTACGCGATAGGTGGGACCGAGCAATAATCGCGTAAGTCGAATTCGCGCAAGTCGGGGTATAATTTCGTATATGTATCTATGTATATAAATTATTTTAATTTGGACCGGAAGTTAAAAAAAATGCACTCTTTCAAGTCTTCTTAAACAAAAAATCCCTTTATAAAAGTAACAAACACCCACTCCATTAGACAAAACTGCAGATAAGAAATACCTAATACAAAATAAAATCGCCGATTCCGTGTGAAAAGTCGAAACATGTATAATACATTGGATGAGCAATAGTGTGTGGGTGGTAATTCTATCTCGTCGATAACTAAATGATCGTGTGGCGTTCAAATATAATGAATCGACAATATTTTAAAATCGCATATCAAATAACAAATCGACAAGATTTGAAAATCGCGTAACTCTGGGTTCGCGTAAGTCGAGGTATTACTGTACTTCTCATTTTTCTTAAAACACATTAGTTATCAGTTTTGTTTGTAGCATATCTCGCTTAGTTTTAATGTAATGGACCTTTAATATAGCTCATTTTAAAGGTCTATTCAAGCACTACAAAAGGAATTGGTAGCATTATACACCTAAAATCGACCGTTTCTCTGTTATTTCAAGTTAAATACACCAATTTGGGAATGTATCTCTTTTTGTATTATAACTAGAAGATTTATGAAGGCAAGTGTCTCTTTGTTTTTTTTATACCCTACAAAAATGTTTAATGTAGTTTTTTTAGTTGGATGCATAGTTTTTAAGGTATTCGCAAAAAACCGTTCAAAAAGGTATTATGTTTCAATGAAAATGGCCAATTTTCAACCACGAATAACTCAAAAAGTATTGAGTTTTCAAAAAAAAGGTTCTCTAGCGAATTCCGTGGTAATTTTAACTAGAAAATTTTCCACCCCTAAGAAGGGGTGGCAACCACCCCCAAGATAAAAGCACACATCGGCATAGGGTAGACTTTGAATTAGGAGATATGTAGAGGCTAGGCCCAAAATTTCATTAAAATCCATGCAGTAGGATAGAATTCGGAGGTAATATCCTATTCTTGCTCCCATTGACTGGAGTAATTATCTATTTATGTATAATCTAATTCCCTTGAATCCATATGGTGCCGGGATGAAATGCACTGTCATTTCAACTGCGCACAAATAACTTTCAGATCCTATCTTCTGCCATAACCTTTGCTTTCTTCTGTGTAACTCCTTTTTTGTCAAGTTGTTTTGCTATTGCATCGTTCCAAGTCTCCCTAGGTCTTTCTCTGTTCTTTTTCCCTCGTGCTTAATTTCCCATATCTTTTGACAGGTATTTCACTTTTTAGTCACTGTAGATGACCCTACCAACTTAACTGCTTTTTTTCAAAATACTCAGTCATTTTTAATTCATCTCTTATAACATTGTTTCTTAACTGATCTCTTCTAGTCACTACATGTACCCTTCATAAATATTTTATCTCTGCCGTCTTTGTCTTACGTTTCTGTTGCTTCCTTAGTACCCAGGACTTGCCACCCATCTATCAGGATGTGATCTATCTGGTTAATGGTTTCGTTGTAAGGGTATTCCCATGTTCTTTTGTGTATCTATCATTTTATAGCGAAATCGTATTACTCCTACTATAATGTTTTTGGTCCTTGCAGTGTATTAGTCTCAACTCATTATCAACACTCTACATGTAGGCTGTCATGTCCGATAGTTGGATGAATAAAAAAAACGTACTTCTGGATGGAGGCTCTACGCCACAAGAAGTACAGAGATTTGTTAAATAAGGCGCAGAGGAAACTTCTGTTGAACGTAGTCAGTGTCTACAAGACTACGTCTACCACGGCCCTACAAGTGATAGCGGGCGCCCCTCCTATCTACCTGCTAGCCAGGGAAAGAAAATCTCTATATGAGCAACAAAATGGCCACCTTCCGGAAGTAAGAGCGGCTACTCACGGACTGGCAGGCAGAATGGGAGGCGGAAATAAGTAAAGCCTAATGTGGGGCCAAGAAACTAAATCGCGAATGTGGGGACGTGGTACGCTTGCAAGTTTAAGCGGGTTAATTTTTATTTCACCCAATTTTTAACCGGACACGGGTCCTTCCTGGAGTTCACTTTCAGAATCGGTAAGGCTAACGACGACCTGTGACGGACCTGTCACGTGAGGAAAGACGCAGAACACTGCGTTTTCCGGTGTAGCGTCTTCGCTTGCGAGCAGGCCAGACTCAGGAAGAGATTCGGCGATATGCCGACTCAGCGGAACAAGACGGGTGAGATGGGCTACACGTAATTGACAAAAAAAAACTTCCTCAACAGGAATAAACATTAATCATCCTTAAGTCTCTCTCCCTAATCAAGTGGGTTTTTTCTACCATTTGAAGGCAGGCTCCACTGGGCCGATTATCAATTAAATAATGCCCACCTTCAGGAGCAAACTCTCCCCTATCCGTCTGTCGTTTTCAGACAGTCGAGAATAGCATAGGGGGGACCAAGCTAATACTATATGTCTATGCAGCTCACTGTCAGACCCCCCTGTCCGTATGCTGATCTTATGTAGGCGAGTACAGTATAGATGGGAAACACGCCTTTTCATTTAGGAGTTTATCCTCAAAGTCCTCCCCTCCTATCCTAATGTCCGTTTTTAAGAAAAGCGAGAATAGTATAGGAGGACCTATGCCAATCTCCTCCTTTAGCCCTACTTACATAGACTGCGCGAAATATCCCCATGTATCGTTCACTAATGAACACGTCTAGGGATATTTTGGGGCGTAAGAGGGGGTGGTTTTAGTTGGTAGGCGGCTGGTTATGGAGGGCACGCGGGACGCTTGGGCCATACTCTTGGTCTGTGGGCCCTAGCGTGTTCTCCTCTCCTGTCCGAGTCCAACAGTACTAGAGAGACCTTCCCTAGTCTGCTAAGAGCGTTCCACCTCAATCCAAAAAAATGGTTATCATCAGAAAGTGCATATTTGATAATCTCTGAAAACACTATACTAACAAAACTTGACAAACTATATAGAACAGCTGTTTAACGACAACCGAGACACAATAGATAACGAATATTTCGTTGAAGAGACTGGACCATTAAAGAACTGAAAACTGGGAAAGCTGTAGGACCGGACGAAATACCGACAGAAATATTGCAACTTATATATGTAATTGTCGAATGCAATATACATGTAATCGTCGAATTATAGTGTTTTTACTACAAAAGCAAGATTACGTAGGTCAAAATTTTTGACGTATAGTGTGACCAACTCCTATTTAGTCAAATTCGGGACACGGCTGAAAAAAATACCTGAAATCCGGGACTTTTCAATGAAAATCGGGCCATTTTTTTAATATAGAACTTTCATAATATCATCATTTTATTTATTAAACATTTTTATGTTGACAAAATTATATTTTTAATGGAGTTAAGCCACAATAATTGGTTGTAATGATAATGACGATAATTAAAATACAGAAACGAAAAAAAAGTTCACAGTTTGAATTTTTGTAGAACTATAATACCAAATATGTACCACGATTTGCAGCGTTTTAGATGTAGTATTAATATTCTTCTTCTTCTTCTTCAGCCTTCAGAAATCCAACTTTGGACATAGGCCTCCCCCAATTCAATCCAGTGTTGTCTATTTTGCGCCACGTGTTTCCAGTTGTGTCCTCAAATCTTCTTAATGTCATCAGCCCATCTCATTTGTGGCCTTCCTCTGCTTCTTCCTAACCACGGTCTCCATTGTTGTATTTCGTGATTTCATCTTTTATCCTTCAGTTGGGCATTGTGTCCTGCGAAGCTCTATTTTAATTTGGCAGCATGTTCTCCTGCGTCTTTTATTTTGGTTTTGATTCTAATCCATTTATTTGTTTTTATCTTAAGCCTCACCCCGAGCATTGATCTTAATATTACACTCTCGAAATCGACTTTTTTTCGTCCTACCAATTCAGTTTGATATGAATTCTTAGAATATTCAAAATTTCAAAATGGAATTTTACCAAAACATTGAAAATTCGGATGGCCCGGAAGCCTGGTCCGGGACGCCGTTACACGACTTCGTAATTCGGGCCATGTCTCGGATTTTTCGGGCTAGTTGGTCACACTACGTATGAGCACTGTCAAAACATTAGAATGTGACTTTTCATCATGGCCACGTTTATGTCATTACTTGTCAGAGATATTTTTCTTTGTTTTTGTTTACTAGAAAAATAATATCTATAATTATTTATTCTAATTAATGATGTCAATTGTTTTTCATTACTTGCCGAAATATATTAATTAGCAACAATATTATCATAGTGTAGGTATAATCATTAAAATAGATTATTTCACAGCTCACAGCATAATTGACCGCAACCAGCAACACTGAACTGTCATTTGCGTTTGAATGTATGAGTAGTGTACGAATGTCTAAAATATTTAACTAAAATTATTATTTTTTGGAATATTGAACTTAAATAATTGTTTTAGAAAATTTATATTATTGATAATAGTAAATGTTTTTGGTTATTTAATTAATATAATTCTAAAATTCTCAATGTAATCGCGATTACGTTTTTTTTTTTATTAAAATACCATGTGGACGCTTATACAAGATTGGGCAGTTCTGTGTTGGTGTCGTATTTTAGCTGTGCTACACAAATTTCATTTCTAGAATTGATGTTATGAAATATCATTATTTTCGTTAACATTAACAAATAACATATGAATTCAAATTGCCATATGAATAATATATTTCGGCAATTGATGAAATCCGATTGACATCATTAATTAGAATAAAGAATTATAGATATTATTTTTATAGTAAACAAAAACAAAGAAAAATATCTGACAAGTAATGACATTAACGTGGCCATGATGAAAAGTCACATTCTAATGTTTTGACAGTGCTTTTACGTCACAAATTTTGACCTACGTAATCTTGCTTTTGTAGTAAAAATATTATATTTAATATCATATACAGAACAGTTATATTACCTAAAGAATGGCTTCTATCAACATTCGTGACTATACCGAAAGGGAGAAACGCCAGACAATGTTGCGAGCACCTTACCATCAGTCTAATGTGCCACATACTCAAAGTATTTCTAAAGATTATTCATCGTAGAATATACAAAAAGTTAGAACAAGACATTGGACAAACTCAGTTCGGATTTAGAAATGCTCAAGGAACCAGAGAAGCATTATTTGCAGTAAATGTGCTAATACAGAGATGTTTAGATGTAAACCAGGACATCTATGTCTGCTTCCTAGATTATAACAAGGCATTCGATACAGTGAAACATAATCCGTTAATAAAACTACTAAGAACAAAGAACATCGACACACGGGATATAAGAATAATAAATAATCTGTATTATGAACAAGAAGCTGTCATAAGAATAAATAATTTAAACCCCAATAAAATAAAAATCAAAAGAGGCGTTAGACAGGGTTGTGTCTTGTCGCCATCACTGTTTAATGCATACTCAGAAGATATATTCAAAAAAGCATTAGAAGATGAAGTAGCAGGCATAAAAATAAATGGCCTACCCATATGTGAAATTAGATACGCCGATGACACAATACTAATAGCAGAAACTATTACAGATCTACAAAGAATTTTAGATAAGGTTGTTGCAACGAGTGAAGAATTTGGTCTGTCACTAAACATAAAGAAAACGAAATTCATGGTTATATCAAAGAAACATATTAGAAACATCAATCTGCACGTAAATAATAAGAAGATAGAACGAGTTCAGAATTATAACTATTTAGGGACAGACATTAGTGAAACAAACGATTATACCAAAGAAATCCGAATTATAATAGAAAAGGCTAGAAGTGCATTCACTAATATGAAACAAATATTATGTAGTAGAGACCTCAGCCTAAATCTTAGAAAGCGAGTACTGAAATGTTATGTATTTTCTGTTCTTTTGTATGGTGGGGAGACAGGGACTCTCAATAAACAATGCCTCAACAGATTGGAAGCACTTGCGATGTGGACGCATCGAAGAATGCTGAGAATCCCCTGGACAGACAGAATAACCAATGAGGAAGTACTAAGGAGAATACAGAACAGCAGGGAGATACTGGATTCCATCAAAATAAGAAAACTTCAATACTTGGGTCATATAACACGTGGTGACAGATATGAACTCCTAAAATTAATTATGCAGGGAAGGATTCAAGGAAGGCGCAGCATAGGTAGGAGAAAAATGTCCTGGCTGAGAAATCTCAGAGAATGGTTTGGATGCAGCTCAACTGAACTCTTTCGGGCTGTAGTGTCAAAAGTGAGAATAGCAATGATGATTGCCAACCTTCGTCGCGGAGATGGCACGTAAAGAAGAAGAAAACACTAAAATTCGAGCTGCCAGTATCGATTTACAACTAAATACATTCTAACCATCATGTTATTTCGTTGTGAATCGATACTGGCAGCTCGAATTTTAGTGTGTTCAGAGATAATCAAATATGCACTCTCAGATGATAACCTAATAAGGTTTGAAACAGGTTAGGGTGCTTTGGATGCTCTCTGAACAAACTGAAATATAAGACGGCTCTTGTTTCATTTTACAAAGAAATGATTTTTATTTATATTGTTTATTTTTTTTTTTGCAAAATCTAACGATAAATTACTAACAATAATAATATAATTTGTTAAGGTTCTGTACATGATATGGATCCCGTAAATCATAACTATGGCTCTTTGGGTCGAGTTTATCGAGCCATGTACGACTACGAAGCACAGGATATAGACGAAGTGAGTTTCCAAGATGGGGATCTTATAGTAAACGTGCAGAGTATAGACGGTGGTTGGATGACAGGCGAGGTGCAACGTACAGGGCAAGTAGGGATGTTGCCCGCTAATTATGTACAAATGGTAAACATTTGAAGTGAATTTTTAGATATTTTTTAACTTTTTGACCCTTTTACAATAACCAGTCCTTATTTATGCATCAAATAGGCGTTGGTTTCGTACTGCAACTATAGAAAAAAAATGTATGATATATTTATCATAAAAAAAGTTGTTAAGGTCTAGTGCGATTTTTCGACAGTTGCAGTATCCACATAAGAAGTACTACTTGTAATTGATATCAAATTAAATACTAACAAGATGCATGTTGTGCTTTTCGCCACAATGACAATAGTTAATAGCTGGGCTATTAAAAGAAAATGTGCCAAAATAACAATGTAGATTAATTTATAATAGCACAGATTATCAATGATTACCAAATAAATGATTTGTTCTTCCCAATTTCAAGAAGATCTAAAATTGTAATCTCTTAAACTACTTCATTCATTTGTTAAAATATTGTATTCTATATTTACTAAACTTACACTAAACAACAACACTAAACAATTATTGATCGTTCTTGTTATAATATTGAAATGATCGTTCTTGTTATTATATTAATACTGATTGTTATCAGATGTCTTCATATCACGGTAATACGTATCTATGATTATATTAATTTTTAAATTGGGCTTCCATATAAAATACGTTAGATTTTACAAGGCTGTATACACAAAATATACACAATTTGTATATTTGAGACTATTTGATGCATAAAATAGGAAGAGGCAAAACTCACTGAAACGTCTGCCTAACATATCGCTATGTTTCTTGGTAGTGATTTTTCAACTTTGACAAAACTTAGTCAGCTAACGTTGAGTAAGTTTTTGTATGTATGTGCTATTATATTTTTTGCAATTACCAAACTTGTTTTAGTATATTATATTCACGATGTACCATCTAACTCGCATAGCATTTTAGAGACTGCCTCGTTTACTACTAAACATTTTTAAGTTTAAAAGTCCACTATCAACTTACAATCGTTTGCTATTGTTAATAAGTAATTTATCTGTCAATAAGACTTCTCCAGTTACCTCACATTGGTAACTCACAAATAAAACATTTGCTAGCTTGAGATACTTCAGATTCAAATTGCAAAGTAAATGTTTATTAAGCAACATTGTCCCAGTCATCAGGGTGAATTGGCGCAGTCGATCAAAGAAGATATATTTATTTTTATGTTTATTTATTTTTAAATACAACATATAATATATTTTACCGTATACTGTCTTGACGTAACTCTTGTACTTGCTGTTTACTATGTGCTATGTACACTGTCAGAATTCGAAGAACTGAACATTTACATCGGCAAATTTTTACATATACAGATACTTTTGTGTGTTGATGTTGGATTTTTGAAATCATTTATATATTTTATCAAAACACTGTATAAATTAGTTGTGTAAAATAGCAATAAATATATTTGAGTAACTTATAAAATCAACGTTACGGGATTAAATAAAACGTAAATGTCATTCCATAATTAGCCATTGTACTTGCCATTTTGTTGGTTATGTGAAAAACAAAATTATCCGTGGGTCATTTTGATTTAGAAAGCTATCAAAAGTTTGTTACAAATAAGAGACCCTTATCATTGCAACTGAAATCTTTAGATCAAATATAATATTTTTAGAATATTTTAACATATATATTGTTATGGTTTTTACTTATTAAGCTGTATCTTTATATAAACATTATTTATTATTTATTTAGTGATTCAATTAAGAGTATATATATAATTTATTGATTCTAAACATCCACCTTTATTTATATCCTTAACGTATCATAATATGGAGTATACGAACATTTTTTGTGGACCGTATTTTTTACAGAGGAACGTATGTAAAGTCGCCCATTATTACTACTTCTCTTATATTTCCCGTTTTATTTAATAGGAGTGTCAAATTTTCGTATAATTCTTCCTTTTCAGTATCACTTGCATCGTCCATTATTGAATATATGTCTAATATAGTAATCTTGTTTGAATTATATTAGAATGCTAATAATTCGTTCATTAATCGGTTAGGGCTCATACTCCTGCTATGGTAAGTTTGTCCTTGCTATCAACACTATCAAAGGGTAAATAACTACCTTTTCTCTCATTTCTATTCCCCTTCTTTTTTTATCACTTAAAACTAAAATATCTAACGCATAGTCATCGGAAGTCTCAAATAACTGATGTTTGGTACTGATACCTTGCACGTTCCAACATCGTAAATTCATAGGATACTTTGAAGGATACTTTTTTTAAGAAGGACATAAATTATTAGTATTAGAACTATGTGATGTGCATGTATTTTTAATGTAATATATAATAATAAAAATACATTAAATGATGGAGAAAGAAATCAGAAAGTACTCAAAAAATTGTTTATTGCTTATGAATAATAAAACTAGAACATAAACTTATAAGGAAACATTAAATTAAAATAAAAACGTACTAATACAGAAAGTATTCCAATTGCTGACGAAGTCAGAAGTGAAGTGCCTAATTATACATGGTACAAAAAGGGGTTCTTGAAAAGAAAGATATAGAAAATATAAAAAATAAATGTAAGTAATTAATTAAACAACGTACTTATGAATATTTATAACTGATTAGGTAAAAACAAAGCTCCATTAGCTATATAATAATATATTATAACGGTGACGAGTACGAAAAATGGGATTTAACATATTAGACACATCTGAATTGAAGGAATGGCAGTGTTGTGCCTACGTTAGGTGCATTATCGGCGGGCGATAAATATTTAAAAGTATCCGAATATCAAAAAAAGTATCCGGATGCCGGATACTTTAAAATTTGATCACGGATACGGATACCGGATACAAAATTTAAAAAGTTTTCGGATACATAAAAAGTATCCGGATACAGAAGTATCCGGATACTACCCAGCTCTGACAAAAAGTACAAAAAAAAAAGTAGCTGAATATTACCAAACCTAAATTAATCACATACATAATATCAGACGACATGAGTAACAAAGGACAACGCGCGAATCAACGTTGAATAATTTTGGTTTTTGGAAAAACCATTATTTTGACGACGTTTCGACAAGGTCAAACTTGCCATTGTCAAGTCGCCAGATTAGTTCTGTTGTCCTGATGCTCGAGGGGAACTGGAGAAGTGGTACTCTTTTTTCTAAATATTCTTGAATTCCTTTAAGAAAGTTATTTTGTGTGGCTTTTATTGCACTTTGTCTCTGAAATCAAATAGTCTCTTCCTTTACTAAATTCTCGAATTTCTTGACTACTCTTCATATCATTTTTTAACCACCTTTTAACAGTGCGCCAAGTGCTACATTTTTATTTCCTTAACCCTCCAATCATCGCTCTGAGTATGACAGACTCAATGAAACTTTATTGCTGGATTTATTATTATCAGGAAGTGCTAGTGAGCTGGATATCTCAATAGCTTCTTACCCTAACTTGTTTTTGTTTTCCTCAATAGATTGTACCGGTTAGTTATATAAATAATTAATTGAAGTATGTACATATAAAAAAATTTGTGAAAATATGGAATTGACATATCACAGTTTGAGCCTCATCGACTTAACGCAACAAGTCATGTTCCACCAAGAGGGGCGAATACCGAAGGGTTCAAATAAAAAAAATACCACGTTTTTTATAATCTCTTAATTAAATTACACGAAAATTATATTAAATTAAAAAAACCATAACAATACATTGTATATAATGATCTAGGAGTGAGAATAATGTTTAAAATCTTGTACATTGGCTCTTATAATCTGTTTTTCTCCATAATATATTTTTTTGTCATGTAATTCGTTATGAGACACATTATGAGAATATAGCTGGACAACCTAACAAAGTAAGTATAACGAATAATAACCCCAGAATGGTATGATGTAAAAGAATAATTAAGATATTTTGAAAAGGGAGAAAGAATATTTGAGCAATGTATAGTTTCAGTACTTGCTTTAATGCTGAACCAACTACTTTCAGTTTATTGGGACTTATTTACCCCAAGCACGATATAAATATTGTTACACCTTTTTAAATTACTTTTATTGAAACACCAACAATATTACAATACTTTTGACTCAATGACAACTATCAAGTTTAAAAGCTCAATTATTACTGTTCTTAAAATGTCACCTTCCTGTGTTTATATACATTTTCTGACGTTCTAGACATTTCGGGATTTTTCGATGACATCTCAGAACATTTTTTTACTACTTCGTTTTTTTCAAGGAACTTTTTCTATATGGAATAAATCTCGCTGAAGTGTCGTAACACTGCACCCTCCTTTATAGTTGATTGTTTTATCAAGGAAGTACACTCGAAGTACAAAAACAAACCCTCGAAGCTCTACATGACGTACCTTAGCAGTAACCCTGGGCACCAGGTGCTTCGGAGGTCGGTTCTGATTGCAAATTCGTGTTCAGTGACCCCAAATACCCCGAAATAAGAAAATCTGGCCCTTAATATACTCATTTTAACATGTTTATGCATTTTTCGAGGCGTTTTATACACTTTAAAATGTAATAATGCATTTCCACCTATTTTTTTATTGTACTTTTTTCCAGACGTCATCCTAATCCTAAATACAATGCAAAAAGTTGCAAGTCTCTATGTACCTACTATATTTAAAATAGATTTATTCCTGTGTTTTTAGTGTTAAATGCCCTGGTCTAACAAAAAAAATGCCATACCTACATGTAAAATTAAAGTTGATGATCATAGTCTAGAAATATTATCATTTCTACATATTTTCCGGTCAACCTAAGCTATTTTTTTCTAGGCCTGATAAGAATAGTGTGTATTTATTATTAAAATCTAATGTGTTGCATTTCTATTTTCAAAAGAACTAACATCTGTGAAATTCTGTGAATTATCTACCTCGACAAATCGTATAGACATCTGTTTCTGGGTGCATGCTTTGTTAAATGAAATACCTCCCTCTATTTCAGCTACTTCTCAGCGCCCTGTAATCCTGTAAAACTCTTCATAGCCTTCGCCCTACATAGATAAAATTTTAGTTAACTGTACTTGATACCGAACACTCGTGGAATACCGATCCGACTCCGAAATCAACCGAGTAGATACAATACTCGAAATCAAAATAGGTACTCGCTCTGATACGATTGGTACGAAGTAACGAAGTAATTTGATCACAGGAACTATAATAGAACACACTTGTTTAAACTTAAAGGTTTGAAAAAACGTAGTAACATTGAAAACTCGTTTATAGAAATATTCTTAACCTGGTTAAAAGGAATAAGAGATGCAATTGATAAGAATTATTTAAAATTGGTTTATATTCTACCAAAAGAATCAGACGCGACGGCAATACAGTTGAAAGCTACAGTTTTAAAGTAAAACACAGATCCATTTTTTTAATATAGTTGAGAGTGGTAAACTTACGAAGATGTTGAAAGATACAACATCAATGTTAGATGTAATCTTAAGAAACATTATCGAAAATCAGAATGTGGTAATATAGCTTCGAAGTTTAAGTGGAGATAAGGTGAGATAACCAGAATGTTAGTACCAATAGTCGATTTAAAAATGCAAAGATACCGCAAACCAACATAATAGTACTACATATTAGAATTGAAATTTTTAGAATTAAGATCAAAATATTTTATTATCTTGATGATAAAAACCTTTACTCTCACTCCTGCATCACTCAGTATAAATAATAACCCTTGTGTATTTATGTAAACTTCATTCCAATTTGCATTTATCTTGTTTAGTTTATCATCGATGTTATAAAGCAATGGTGTGTGCCTTTATATCCAAATAATCTTTTTACATTGTTAATAATTAGTATTACAGGGTAAGTCACATTTACTACTTTAATTATCCATATCAATGTTTTTAAAAATGACAATAGTGGTGCGCTAAATGTGGCTCACTCTATACAGGATGCGCCTTGCTCAACGAGCCTACTGCAACCTATATCGAATTTAAATCATTACCGCTACAGCAAAGTTATTTATGATGAAGTTTCAACAAGCATTTTGCAGATACGCCATTGAATGATTGGGACAGCGGATTATGACTGCAAGCGTGTATAGCCGATGCCAACCGAAGTGAAGAGCGCTATCGTGCTTATATGGATATACCTATATATACGCGTTTGAGGTTTTCAATATTTCGACGTCTTGGACGAAAACTAACAAATATTCAGAAATTTAGCTGGCGTCGGCTATACACGCTTGTAGTCATAATCCGCACTCTTCATGCCTATTCTGTAACTCATTTCGATTATAGAAGTCAGGAAAATCGAATAGAAGTGGCTAAGTCGAATAGAAATAGTCAAAATCGGCATTTCATAACTCCCTCGGAATCTCTACAATCGGAATATTGAATAGAAATTACTTCGACACCATTTACCCTGTCGAAATTAGATTTCGATAATCTGAATTGTGTTTGACGCAAGCGCATTGTATTTTGTTTTGACGTTTATATTTTATATCTACTAAAAATAATTAATTACTACTTATTTATCATTATTTATAGTATTTTTACCTTTTGTATCTGCTCAATTTTTAGTGTGTGGTGGTATTTACTTAGGGAATTGCATATTTAATTTAGACATGTACGAGTATGCATCAAACCTAACCTTAAAATTGATTTGTTATCCGAAATTCAGATTCTGAATGCTGAATATTTGCCAGTCACAGTGTTGCCAAGTATTTTTTTGTTAATTTCTTGTACAATTTCAATCAATTGCATAATGTACAATAATATATTGTACAAGAACGTTTAAAATATAAAGATAGACTTATAGCGTTGATTGATAAATATATTATACCAGTTTACTTGTATTTATACCGCTTATAGAAAAGAAAATAATTATAGAAAAGACGCCGTTTTTGGGAAAAGTTGTTTATCAGTTATTTTAGCTGGAATCAAATCTTAAGATTGTATATATTAGTAATATCTTACATTATACATCTTAGCTTCATTTATCTCTTTTATTTATCAGTTTATCTTCTTTTTTAGAACAATTTTAATTAACTTTGATTTAAAACCATTTATCATCTTTTGAGGTTTTTGTGTCCAATATTTACGCTAACATTTTATTGTTTACTTTTCAAAACTTTTCCTTATTTCAAAACTATTTATAAAAAAGCAACTGTATGTAATGTGATAATATGAAAAATTGAAGATATGGCAACGGTGTCGTATTTCAAATTTAGAAAGAACTAGTAACAAACGGATCACAGAACACAATTTCGCTTGACAATGCGGGGTTGCCACCTCCGCTTGACCGCGTGAAATAGAAATCGCTGATTTCGATTTAACTTGCTTACGATGTGAGTTACAGAATACCAATCCAAACACGAAAATGACGCGATAGATATCAAACATTCCGATTTCAGGTAATTACGATTCGACTTGGTCATTTCTATTCGATTTTTTATAAGTTACAGAATAGGGTTGATTGTCTGGAAATGCAAGTTGAAAAATATCCGTTTGCACATCCACCATAAACGACGTTTGCTGTACATATTACGTTTTCCTGCCAAATAAATGTTTCTTGTAATTTTCTTACATTAGGCTCAGTTCTGTATAATCTGGAACATTCTGTATATTGGTTTTTGATAGACTTTACGATGTTTGTATATGTATTTATAACTGTTAAATATCTTACAATGAGTTACAAGTTTTTCGATGTGATTTTTTATACAATTTGAGATTGGAAATTAGTATTTTTGAATAGTTTTGGTCATATACCTATATTATTTAGCTCTAATATCGGCCTTTTATATATTTAGGACAATTTTATATAAATCATACACTTTTATATAAGAAAAAATTAACTAAAATAATTTAATGTACTACTTATGTATTCACAATTAATTATCGTACTGTCATACGTATCATACGTAATATCTACATTTAGAATCTCTAATGAATTAAATATACCGATGTTAATATCTTTGTTAAAACGTAGATATATAAATATATTAATTTTATAAATTGCTTAAATTTTAATTTAAAAAAGTAGCTACATTACACATGTATCTATATACGTGCTTTTTTCAGTGCGTCACAAGTGACAAAAAAAATATGTCCGTGATTATACTCATTTATAACAGTTACTCTAGTTGTTGATAGATGGCGCTATAATCGGAAAAAAATGATTTACCTATTACATATCTATTCACTGTGAGCTTCGCTGGTATCGCCAACTAGCGGATTACTAGTGCCACTTCGGTTGGAAATTTAATGAGAAAAGTATTGCGGATAATTATTGTCTATTATATTATGATTTTATCCTCGACACCGTAAGGTACAAGAGGACGGCTTAAGTAAGTAAGTAAGTATATTATGATTTCAACGATATTATATATTTTAAGCAGTTTATTTGTATTTTATGTAATTAAAATAATGCTGGAATATTAGTTTACTTCTTTCGGGCGCGACGCAAAATAGTAACAACTCTACCTTATGGCATTACAAAAAAAATATGTATGTCTTTGTACCCACTTTATAATGCTCAAAAAATTACAGGATCTGGATTTCAATGCATATTTATTTATAATTCTCGTATTAAACTTAGGCGTGTTAATGACAGTAGCAATTTTGGGGGCGACCCACTTCTTTCCTGTTTCCGATAGTTTCACAATTATCGTGTAGATGGCGCTAGATTAATAAATTAATAATTTTATTATAAGGTGTTAAAAAACAATTTTGCTATTTGAAACGTAAGTATATTTAAGATAAAAATGTATGCCACAGCTTTGGCCAACTAATATTCTTTCCTATAATTTCTTTTTAATTTCAAACGAAGTAAAGTAACACAGACGTACTCACAATCATTTAATTTACTTCGACGACCGGTTTCGATCTCTACAATATACAGATCATCTTCAGGTCGGCGTTACAAGTGATTAAATGATGCCGTTACAAGGGATGACTTGTAAGTTCATCAGTAACATGTTTAAACGTCCAGATTATGCTAGTAGGGTAGCTAGGTGAAGGACTGGGTAGGCGGACATGCTTCGTGGGTCAAAACACAGTGTATTGAAATGGATCCTGAAGGCAGATGTGTGATGTGAAACAAGAGATAGATGTATTAGTTATGAGTTATGAGAAAGACAACGTTCGGATGGAACTGTTCGTAAATGTAGCTAGTGTTAATTGATTCAGTGTACGCACTTGTACGATTGTAAAGGTCTTTGCTCTTAGGTGTTTTGAGATGTGGGCAAAGGTCGAAGTAAGGAAAAAGACAAATAGGAGTCAATTGTGTTGTTCCCAGTCAAAGGACTAAGGGATGTCAGTTAGTTTGTATCACTGTAGGTGCCTGACACTAAGAAATCTTTTACATGTAGAGAAATCCAGGAAAATTAATTAATCAGATAAAGGGAAGGTCAAGTTTGGATAAAAAACTGGAAATTTAATAAAGGTGCTCTGAAAGAGGAGGGTTGTTTAAGCTATTGGATGATTATGTATGTTCAAAAAATAATGAATTAATAATTACAGGGTGCAGGCACTTACATTGAGAAATTTAAAATAAATAAATAAATTAACACATAGGATTTATCACAACTACACAGACGAGACAACAAATGGTTTAAAATTGGTAAGGAGTAGCACTATATTTGTTAAATTTATTGAAATAATTGTTTTTTTTTTATTTTTTCAACTTTTTAATTTCAATATTTTAAATTATTCACTTTCACATTTATGTCAAATTTCCAACCGAAGTTCACCAACTTGTCACTACTGGCGCTCACGAACTTTTAATTTTCCCCTCTTCCTACGAGTTCACAGCGGATAGGAATAAAATCCAAAGTTCTTCTCAGTCTTTCAGTGTGTCATTAATTTTGACATCATGTATATGATTTTAAGAATGTAGAGAATCATTGCATGATATTTTAGTTAAATCTGACAGTAGTTGTCAGAATCGTAATCAGTCACATATGAAAAGGTTATTGCAGTACGTATAACCATTTTGTTTGCAATTTGGTATAAAAACAAGTTAATCGTGTTTATTGCATTTATAAAAAGGAATGTTCTTTGATGTGCACATTAATACCTCTTCAACCGCTGGGGTTACGTTCCGAAGAGAAAGGTGCGGTTGGTGAAACCGTGGTTGGCGAGGGATCCACGATCCAAAGAAGAATATGACATATAATCACAATTTGGTTACGTATGTAACCAAATTAGTATGTATTGTAACCTCGGAGATCGTTGGGAAAATTTCCGCTCAAAATAACAAAATTCAGTTTGGCAACACTGTGTGAATGTTGATAGTAACATATCCATTTTAAGATAAACAGAACTGTAATTTAGTCTAGACGAAGTAATATATTTTTTTGTCAACAAAAATGAGGTTTTTCAACCAAATAATATTTCAAATATTATGATGTGCAAAATAATTTTTAATTGGGTTCTGCTAATGAGCTTGCTTTTTTGTCATTAAAGTAGAAAAAAACTTTAAATTTCACTCATTAAATCATTATCATTATTGTTATTTTAACTGTACTAATATCCGTCCACTAATTCTGAATGATAAATGGGTTGTTAAAACATTTTATCTGTAGCGGCTTCTGGAATGTCTTAAAAATGTCGAATTTCATTGATAAAATGCACATATCCCACCGATCTTCGCTTCGATCATACATAGAAAAAAATATGATGAAATTGCATATCTGTGAAATAGTACTATCATATCAACAAAAATAAAGAAGCTGAGATCAGCGTCCACATTCGCCGGTATTTTAAACCTTCCGAATCATAAACTAATTGCCGTAGTCAAAAGCCCGCATTTCACTCTCACCGAAGTCGATCGAGGTTCAACAAGTACGAGAGTGTAGACGGCCACCTTGTGTAACTTCGCCTGACTTCGTTCTACTTCCATTCTCTGTCGGTCTGGTCAAAGGGATCTTTGTCGGTATCGCACTTCGAACGAGTGTGTAGAGAGGGTACTTGCGACTTCGGTCAACTTTGGCGAAGTAACTTCGCCGAGAGTGTGGAGCCCGTTTTACTACTAAAAACAAGCGCCAGTGGCGTATCATGAGTAATTTAACGCGACTGGTCAAATTATAAGAAATATATAAAAATAATAAAATATTCTCATTAAAGATTCAACAGATATCGCAAAACCACGGTTGATGAGTCCGCGGATAACGAGGGCTTACTGTATAGTCGTATAAATTGTACAGATTATAGTCGTATAGATAATACGTAAATAATTTTTTTTTTATTTTAGCGCCATCTATCAACAACTAGAATAAATGTTATAAATGAGTACCCATAATCACGGACGGGCCTTTTTTCTGTCACTTCCAATTGAATGCGTTAGAAAGAAATCGAAAAACTGTGACGCACTGAAAGAAGCCTCTGAGAAAGAGTATACTTAGCCTCTCCGCCCGATGGCGCCACTATCGCAAGAGAAATGTACTATCGTATAATACATTCTCGTAGGCGACCTATGCCAAAATCTCAGCTAAATAAGAGTCGTAGTTTTGTTTTGACCGCGCGTTTAAGCGGGCACGACTGGGGATTTTAGAAAAATGAAAAAAGCGCAATATCGGTATGTGAAACGATTTTAAGCGTGGTCACACGCAGAGCTGGGCAATACCCTGGTACAAGCAAGTACCCGAATTTTGTACTCGTAAGTACATTTTGGGTACTCAGTACCCGAGTACATTTTCAATAAAGTACTCGGTACTCGTACTCGTAGCCTATGGGTAAAATACCCGGTACCCGCGTTTATTATACGAATACATTTTCCGAGTACTTTTTGCAAATCTAAACTTGTCATGTGGGACAGCAAATTAATAGCAACACGCAAAACGCCGTTTTCAGTATCAGTCCATTCTCAAAGTCAAGCAAACGCCTATTGTCTTATGCCATAATAATTAATAGCCCTCGAAGAAATGCTGAGAGAGTGAGCAAATTCAAATACCTAGGAACGTGGCTTTTTGAAGACTGGGCATCGGACAGGGAAGTAAAATGTCGCATTGAGCAAGCTCGACAAGCTTTCGTAAAATTCAGGAAGGTACTGAGCTGCTCAGAGTTCGACCTTACACTGAGACTAAGGTTTACTAAATGCTACGTGTGGTCGGTGCTTTTATATGGCATAGAGGGCTGGACACTCAAAACGAGGGATATAAACAGATTAGAAGCCTTCGAAATGTGGCTTTATCGCCGTATCCTAAAGATACCATGGACGGCGAAAGTCACAAATGTGGATGTCCTTAGAAGAATCAACCAAGAACGTCAGCTTTTCGAAAACATCAAGAAAAGAAAAACGGCGTATTTGGGTCACATCATGCGAAACGAAAAATACCAGTTCCTTCAACTTATAATCCAGGGTAAAATTGAAGGCAAGAGAGGAATAGGACGCAAGAAAATGTCCTGGCTCCGAAACATAAGGCAATGGCCTAATGATTACCGACATACAATCACTGATATACATTGCAAGAAACAGAGAGTTAATGGAAAATGTGATCGCCAACATCCATTAGTGGATTTGCATTTGAAGAAGAAAAAGAAGAAATGCTCTGAAGAACTGATGAAACTTTGAAAAATTAGTTATCTTAAAAGCCAATAAAATTAATCAGTGAGTGTGAATGGTGTTATACTGATAACAGTAAAACCTGTGTTACCGGCCACCTGTACTTACTGCCGGTTTCAAAATTCCACAAACCAATTACATATATCGCACCTTTAATAAAAAAAAAGAAATAACTCAAAAAACACAATTTGTGGGAATTTGCAGTCAAAGTTTTTAAGTTTTGCACAGTACAGGTTAAAAATTAATTTCACAAAAATCATACGGGTTAGAGGAATTCTAAAGGTTGGTGTGGAGAGTTTAATTAGTAAGCTCTTAGATTTTAGTAAATGCTAATCCTCTCGTCTATTGTTAAGGGTGCAAATGTGTTGTTCTTTTGATAGTTTATAGTTATTTCACTTTATGATTAAACATATATTCTGCGCCGATGAAATAATTCTACATGATGCTCTTTTATTGCTAAATGAACTGTCATGTAAAATAAACAATTAGGTTTTCCGCAAATCGCCAGGAAATTTTGACATTCCTGTCAAAATTTCTTGAAGAAAAAGTCAGGACTTCCTTACTGTAAGGAAATGTCATTTCCTTACTGTAAGGAAATGATATTTCCGTACAGTTGTTAGTGTTCTACATAAATGATAGTCAAGTTTGACAATTCAACCTCAATACGTTTCCATAGTAACCCAAGTAATTTTATTAGGAATTTCAAAGCACCATTTATTTGGGAATAAAATTATCGCGTTTTGTTTTAAATCAATCAATATCTGTCGAATTTTAAACGATTTGCGGAAAAATAGTATGTTTACCTCGTAGAAAAAGCCACATTCCTGGACTCTGTGTTGCTAAGTCTCGGCTTGCGCCTCGACTTAGCAATCTTGAGACTTAGCAATCTTCACAGTCGTCCAGGAATGTTAAGCTTTTCCTACCCGGTAAACAATGTACTATTGTTGCAGTTTTGATGTAAAAACTTTGAGTTGACACTGAAATAATCCTAGTTGTTTCTATATTTTCTTTAACACAAAATGAATTTTCGTTTTCTTTATAATAAAATACTGATTATTCGTTTATTTATCTTTATTAACAAAATTGCCTGATTACAAAATTAAACTAAAACATAAGTAACATTATAATAATACAATGAAAAGATGTTAATACATTTTAAAAATAAACCGAAAATATAAAATAGATTGTTTCAAGAAACTTGTGTGGCTACTCTCAAATATGGCACAACGTTTATCTTAGAACTATGAATTAAAGAAACGATTAAATTATTGAATTATAAAATTGGGAGTAAAAAGAAGAAATCAATCCTTTAGATAGCAATGCTTGCAAATCTTTCCGTTTGTTTGTACTCAATTTTTGTTTTTGTTTATAGGCGGGTTTGAGTGCTATTTCCGTTATTGATCCTATTTTTTTTCGTTTGTTCCTTACATCTACCTGTTTATAAGTCTCATCCTTGTATGATGTCTTATAAAAAAATATGTAGGATTATCTTTGTTCACTTGTATTGCTTTGATTTCGTTTCAGTTAACATTTTCTCCCTCAGTATTAATCGTAAAGTTATACCCCAATTCTTCTTGCAAACCTTTTAAATCATAAAATGATTGGTAATTCATCTCGTGCACAATTAGAGGTGGGTTTGATGTTCTAGCATTCCTTGTTAAAGTTACATATTGGTCTGGAGTGTAAATAGATCCAGATTTCAAGCTCTTTTTAACTTCTTTCTCAGTAAGACTGTGCACACTATCGGCTTCGTTCTGACTCTGGCCCCTTATTAAAAATGTATGTGTAATTCTCTTAATTTTTAACGTGTACACAGCGAATAAATACAGCGACATTATATACTTATTCTTGTTTTGGTCCACAGCAATTGTCTGAATAGAATATGACTTCTTTTTCACCATCATTCTTTTTCACCCTTCACTTATATTTTTTAAATAGGCCCATATGCATGAACCGATTTCTATGGAGCCTCGTTTTGCATCACATTTAGATCAAAAATAACAGTGTACATTTTTATATGCCTGATTAGATCCTTTCTGTCAGTTCCGACACCGTTAAATTGTAACAGTTCAATTTTGATTTATAATAAAATGAAGAAGACTGACCTGTATGACATTGCAGCACAGCTAGCTACTCTTACATTTTGGCTGACTTTGTTTCGGCCATTTAATTTCTCAGCCCTACTCCAGTTTTTTTTTCTTCTAAATTTGATTTATATTTTTGCTCCAGGTCTTTATTTTCATTAACATTGGAATTGTTGAAGGTATTACACAGATCGCATTGATCTTTTTTTTGGTTGGAAGAAACCGATATTAAATTCAGTAGTAAATATTTTATAATAGGTAATATATGTACCAATTTCTTTATTGTTCCGCTCATGTTCTAATTTAAAATCATTGTATAAATCTTTAATGGTTTTGCTGCCTTCTATGTATTCTCTTGAAGTAGAAACGCGTAGGCAGTGAGATTCAACCCTTGGTATAGAATTAATATGCCCCTTGTTGTCAGTTATCAGTTCGGGATCATTTTTTCTGTGCTTGCCATGTTTTCCTCTTAAATCATCCAGTGCAAAACCATTTGCATCAATCTTAGTCTGTATTGTAAAAATCATGCGGTCAGAAATATCTAAAGTTGTTTTAAAAAATGTTTTGCACACTCTAATTTTGACATCATTTATAACAAAATGGAAAGCCTGGTTGCAGCGCCTAGGATTCTCAGCGTTTGTGTACCTGTACTTAGGTTGAATATCATCCATACAAGAATTTATGTATGCTCCTTGCTTTAGCAAACTGCCCAATTCCCAGAACTTGCAAAAAATACCATATTATTATCTGTTTGCTGTATTGATATTATCGGAGCACTTAAGTCTGCACTTTTCGGTACATGGCTCTTTCAGACAACGAGCGGGGATAGTTTTTTTTTTGTATTTTTTGACATAGATACGTAAGTTTACTATTATTACGTAAGATACTATTACTTTTTGATAGAAACAAGTAAAAGCCTTAGTTTATAATAAAAAAATGTGTATTTATACATATATTAAAGTAATACAAATTGAAACTTACTTCTTCCGTAGTTTCACATTTATTATTAACGGGTTTTTCATTGATGGAATTATTATCCAATGAGGAATTTTTCGCTACTAATCCAAGTATTTTTGTGCTCTAGACTAGAAGACGCCACTGTAAAACAAGAGTATAAATATTATACCGGTTAGTTAGACAAGAAGCTGATAGTCAACAAGAATCTAATTAGATTGGATTATCAAAAAATAAGTACATAAGTATCAATGCAAACATCAAACCATTGCATATTAAAAGTATTACTATTACAATAATTATTGTTGATTTTATAATAAAGTGAAACAAGTCAAAAACGTGAAGGTTTCTAACTACCTATCTAATAAAATAATAGTAGAATATTGAAATAATACTTATTGTACTTCAGTAATTTTTAAAATTTTTAATTAGAAACTGCATAAAGTTGAAATAATACGGCACATAATAAGAAATAATTTCTACTAAAATGAACTAACTCATAAATGAACTAACAAATCTTCAACTAGTTTTCTAATAAAGTGAAATAAATCTGAAAGGATACACTTTTCTAAAAAGCGATAGCAAATAATATACTTACTCGTTAGTAAAACACAGAATTGTTTCGTATTATATCACTTTCTTTGAAAATACCGGATATCTTACCTCCAAACACAGCCGGAGTATAACTGAATTCACCACTTTACGAGTACCGGTTTGTGCAAAGGCGTTAGTAAAAAAGAGCGGGAAAATCATATATCTCCCTCATTTTCATCATTTTAACCTGGCTGTTAAACGGAACAGTTTCTTCTCGTCTAGTTATTTCACTTTATGATTAAATCTCGAAAACCATGAATTTTGAGTTATTTCGCTTTTTTATTAAAGGTGCGATATGTATATTCCCTTATTTATGACCTGCTATTTACGGTCACCTTTATAATACGGTCGCGGCCAAATAATCACATATTTTTAAAGCCCATTTTATGGAAATTCCCAGTATTATTTATTAGGACCTATTGTATCTACCTAAACAGGATATTAAATAACCTGCATCGGGTCGGTGGTCACAAGGTTCTTAAAATCCTATAATAAAATGTAAAAGAGAAACGTTTGTCACTATTTATAAGTATGATTTAAATTCACAAAAGTTCGCTGAAGAATATGGTGTAAAAACTCAAATTATCAAAGGATATAAAAAAATAAAAGTGAGTTGAAAAATTCTTTATAAAAGCTTAACATAAATCTGTTTTTTCCGTATTATAGTATGTACCTACCTAGTTTTGTTTTATATTAGGATATTAAAGTCGTTTTAGTAGTTTCCGTTTATGTATAGAATTATATTTGCTTTTATTAACAAAATAAACAAAGTTCCAATTATCTTTTTAAGTATTTGTGGACTACAAAAACTGAAAATACCGGCCACCTTTCTATATCGGCCTATATTTCCTTCATTTTTGGTAGCCGTTAGTGACAGGTTTTACTGTATTAATCAATGATCAATTTTTAAAATTCTTTTTTTTTATTTAATTGTACGTTATTTTATGTTTTCATGACTCATAAATAAATATGTTTAGAGAAGCAGAGATAATTATTACCTTCTTACCTTTTTTCGGGTTCTATATTCAAATGTACTCGAAATAAGTACCCGAGAAATTCGGGTAATTGTACTTTGAGTATTGTACTCTGAGTACTTTTTTTGAGCAATGTACTCGGTACTCTGTACTCGTTCCTCAAATATGAAAAGTACCCGATACTCTGTACCCGAGTACAGTTTATCAGTACCCGGCCCAGCTCTGGTCACACGTCGGTTTTTGATAAGTAACGCCCAGGTGTACGGGTCACCACGGAGGAGAACGTGGAAAAAATCCACGATCTCGTATTGGCAGACCGCCGACTGAAGGTACGCGAGATAGCTAAGACAGTAGGCATCTCAAAAGATCGTGTGGGTAATATCCTGCATGAAATTTTTGGCATAAGAACGCTGTCGGCGCGATCAGTGCCGCGTTTGCTCACTCGGGACAATAAACGCAACCATGAGACCGCTTCGGGGCAGTGTCTGAAACTGTTTAAGACAAAATCCAAAGGAGTTTCTATGTTGTTTCATAACCGTCGACGAAACTTGGTTCCACTGGTACACACTCGGCTCCGAAGAGGGCGATGACTGTCCTATCGGCTGGAAAGGTGATGGCCGCCAGTTTCTGGGATCCACAAGATGTGATCTATATCAACTTCCTGGAACAAATCGGTCACATGGCTTTACTCTGGGGCATTATTGGGACGATGCGAGGCTGAATTGCAGAAAAAAGGTCCCAATTGGGGCAGAAAAAAGTATTCTTCGAAAACGCACCGGCTCACATATCCGCCGTCGCCATGGCCAAATTGGTCGAATTGGACTACGGCTGTGCAATCCACCGTACTCTTCATATTTGTACGACTTCTTTTTGTTTCCAAACTTGAAAACATCACCTGGCAGAAATTTAAGTCGAATGAGGAGTTCATCACCACCACGGAAGCCTACTTTGCAGACCTCAAGAAATCGTATTTTTTAGACGGGTTAAAGAAGGTAAAGCATCGCTGGGTCAAGTGTATCGAGCTAAAAGGAGACTATGTTCAAAAACAAATCACCACTTTTCCAAAATTTTCGTTTTTTGAAACTTCTCTCGTACTCATCGGACCGCCCTAGTATTATACCACTTTTTTATTTTTTGGTAAAACGTTTGTTCAAAAGCTAAATAGAATGATTATTGCACATTGCAGGATGCTTTGGTTTACAATAACAAAAGGACGGGAACTTTAGTCTAATATAGGGGGGAAAGTAGTTTGAGTCCTAGCTCTAACTGGCAAGAAGACTGAAAGGAAATTTAGAACTAAAAACGGTTTCCGAAGTGGAAATCTAAACAACCAAAATAAACCTGTTTTCAATTAAAAATATGGTTATTTCTCATTATAAATAGTAGAGAACATAAAAATGCCACATGAAAATAGTTTCAGAACCATATTAATAGAATGTACTGAAAGGAAAGGTGCTATTTGCTTTTTTAGATGATCATTTTAATCATCTTTAAATGATAAAGAAATATGGGAGAACACAATTCAGATGAAGACCAACATTGTTAAAAAACCTGTTACCGGCACAGAAGTACTATAAGTCGACTCTGAATTTAGAAATTTATCATTTGCAAAACCTACGACCAGCCATAACGACACCATAATTCGTATTACAGCATCCAATAGTTAGATGAATTAAAGAACAGCACACGCATTTATAAATTCCTTTATAAATTTTTGTTTTTCATCTCATTTTATCCGACACTAGCGAATTGGCAACTAGAGCCAGAAACAAAAGTATGGATGGGATGGCTTAAGAGAGTACTAAGCAGTCCATTTTTGGTATAAAATTATTGTTTTCGCCCAATTTACAAGATTAAAATTTGAAAACCTTGAATTATCCATATCTGTCGGTCCGTCCGTAAACACAACTCATCGATTATTAGAACAGATAGAACGACAAATCAAGTGTCGAATGAGAGCTTTTAACCCATGGATTAAAGATGAGAAATTTGTCCTCGGACTTCCTGTTCGGAAGTTGCAACCGGAAGTACTGTTTTCAAATCGTCGAAATAGTACAATCGATATATTATTCGACGCGCCTTAGCAAAACGAAAACAGTTAAAAAGTTTTGACCGGTAGTTTGGCAAAAATTACTCAAAATTAGTGATATTTCCGCAAAGTTACACAAAGAGTTCAAGTATTGACTTCCGGTTATACTTCCCTTAACGTTGGGTGAAAACGTAGGACTTACGAAGTTTAACTGCTTATTTTAGTATGAAAAAACAATATGAAATAAAATATTTAAAGTTGCACGTCCTCTAACGATTATTCACAGAACTTCTAGACTCGTTTCCTTTGTAGCCTCATCTATAAGTAACTACTTATACCGTCACAATATGTTTAATAGAATAGTGATGTTAATTGTCAGATTATGTACAATTGCAATTATAATTGGGTGTAAATAATGTAGCTTCTTTTTAAAGATACGTTTTGATAAGAAAAAAGTCTGTTAATAATTATTAAGTAGTTTATAATAATGGTTCCATTATGAAAAAGTCATTAATCTATTTCAAAATGTATCTTTTACGATATTTATTTTTCTATATACACTTTTTACATTTTCAAACCTCGGTGCTTTTTATGAAATCAAAAAACAGATTTTAATTTTAAGAATAACGTGCTTTATTTTAAATTCATATTATTAAAAAAACGTGGTTTTCGATTAAACAATTCTTTTGCTCTAAGAAGACAAATCTAGATATCATTTTTATATGCACATCACCTGGTTTTTCTTAATATTCTTTTGTAGAATTTTTCTTTTTTCGATATCACCATATTAGAAAATACCTTTTTATATGCTTTAATTTTGTGAATTATAGTTATTATAATGTGTTAAATAAAAGTATCAGTTTATAATTGTAGTTTTTTTACCTCATAGACCTGCGAGATTTGGAAATACATGACTGTCTAGTATATTATATTTCACGAATTTATGACTATTTTGGATTAGGGATGAAATCTTTGACTTAAATGGTCCGATGTGCTGAGAAAGTTATGACAAATTCTCCCAATATTTGAAGCACTGTCGAAGACAAACAAAAATGCGGTTTTAACTGAATATATATTAGAGAAATATACAATTATTAGTGCAATAATAGACGAAGATTACAAATTGAGGGGGACAGACGTAAAAGGGTTTAAGTGCAGTTTTGATAGTTCTTAGATAATCAGCTTCAAAGTTGTTTGAGTTTTATAAATTCTAGGAGTCATTAAACTAAAATATGTCTAGTGTACAATGTACTATAAAATGATAAAAATATAAGAGTATATTACTCTTACTATATCCTTCCTTTTTTTTTCAATTATTAAAAAAATGTACCTGAATCGGTACAAGGTGTTGATAAATGTTACTGGTAAAACGGTTAAGGTGCAGATGTTAACTATTACTATATAATAATTTTTAACCATGTACATAAAGTTAGCGAATCACTTCTCGCAAATATTATGGCAAGCACAATGGGAATTTGCCGTTAATTAGTTGTAAAAAAATTAATTTTGCCGCTCTTTTATTTTTCTTAATATTCGATGTTTCGCTAACTTCATATGAAGTTACGAATCACAACAGCAAAAAATGTTTCAAATTCAAATCGAGTTGGTGCTGAATTTGCCGTTAATTAGTAATTAACATAATTATTTATATAGGGCGTCCAAAAAAAATTTTTTTGAATTAAATTTTTTGACAAAAAGAAGAATGTGTGTAATTTATTTAATTCAAAATTCATTTTACTGCTATCAGAAAACAGGACAAATGTGTATTTGGCAGATAAATATTGTTTTATTTATTTATTTATTTATTGGTACACATCACAAACACCAGTAATAAACAAAAAAATGTTACAATGGTAATCACAGGTGATGGCAACTTACAAACTAACAAACAAAACAACAGACTAACAATAACAAAAGAAAATACATATATATATATATATATATATATATATATATATATATATATATATACATATATGATATAGATCTATATGTTATATAACTTCTAATTGCATCTGAAAATTATCCCAGCCCACCAGAAATTTCTGAATATCTTTACAACTTGCATCGAAAAAATCCAGTTCTGGATGTTGGTCTAAAAATTCATTACAAACTCTGAGCATATTATTGATAGGAGATAAACTGTTCCATACAAAAAAAGGTTTCCTATCTATAATTCTCAGCCTAATCTTTGATATCTTAAAATGTACAAAATTAACCATTTCACAACTTTTATACTTAAAATTATTTACAATATTATATATGAACATCACAGACTGCCGATCCCTTCTAGCAGAGAGTCTTTCGACTTTGAAATACCTTAGCATTGAATAATATGAGATCATATAAGGGTACACTCTATATTTTCTGAAATAAAGATATCTTAAAAAACGCTTTTGAACCTTTTCAATTAAATCCGTTTTAAAAGCTGTTGTTGGGGACCATATGACTGACGCATATTCTAGATTTGGTCTTACAATGGCATTGTAGAGCCTTATAATTGTGTCAATATCAAAGTCCCTAGAATTACGTATAATAAAACCTAATATTTTATATGCCTTATTTACAATACTATAAAGATGTTTATGAAAGCTCATGTTTGACTCAAAATTGACCCCCAGATCCCTAAATTCATTTTTCCTGTCTATAACTACACCATCTATATGATAATCTTCAATGATGAAATTTAATTTACGAGTAAATGTGACAACTGAACATTTGCTAATATTAAGTGACATCTTATTAATTCTAAACCAACCAGCCACATGACTTAGATCAGACTGTAACATATGACAGTCTTCATTACATGAGATTGTTCTAAAAAGTTTAAAGTCATCAGCATACAGTAGGCTGGTTGAAACAGTTACTGATGCTGGTAAATCGTTGATAAAAAGTAAGAATAGTAAAGGGCCTAAATTACTACCCTGTGGAACACCTGACATGGCATTAAACTGACCTGAAAATGTTCCTCCCACCTTTACTATCTGTGATCTGTGAAGCAGGTAAAATTTCATAGTTATATGCATTCTCAGAGAAACCATATTCAACCAACTTATTTAAGAGTATGCCATGGTCCACCCGATCAAAAGCTTTTGCGCAGTCTGTATATATGACATCTAGCTGTTTTTTATTGGCTATTGCATTACACGCATGTTCTGAAAATAGGCAAAGATTAGTAACTGTAGATTTATCTGGGAGAAAACCATGTTGTGAAATTGTTATTGATTCTTTTACAAAATTATATATATTTAAATATAAAATATTTTCAAAAATTTTAGCGACTCCATTCAAGATACTAATTGGTCTATAATTACATATGTCACATTTTTTACCATTTTTATGTACAGGAGAGATCACAGCATTTTTTAAATAGCTAGGAAATCGATTTTGTTCAATTGCTAAATTAAATATAAAAACTAAAGGCTTAATTATAAACTCAGCACAACCTTTATAAATATAAGACGGTATCTCATCAGGTCCTGTGGACTTTTTTGGTTTTAATTTTTTAATGCTATTTAATATATCAGAATCTACAACTCTAGGAAACTCAAAAAGCCCCCAGCTTTCTTTATTTGAACTATAATCAGTGTAATCAGTTTCTGCATATACAGACTGAAAAAACTGTGCAAAAGCGTTTGCTATATTCTGAGAACCCTCGTAGCTCTTGTTCTTTGCTTAAATTCAATATTAAAGCAGCCACCCACCAGGCTCGTGACAGTTTAAACATTTAATTTAAGCGAAAAGCCATGATTATTTTTCAAATAAACATTTTTTTCTGTTTTCCGAGAGCAGTAAAATGTATTTTGAATTAAATAAATTACATATATTCTTCTTTTTGTCAATAAATTTAATCAAAAAAATTTTTTTTGGACACCCTGTATAAATAATTATGTTAATGTTTATATTACTGAATAGACAATTGAATTACCTTTCAAATGAGCTATCACACGACCCCTATTCTTATTTAAAAAAATCATCGATGACGTCATCACGCGCAGATGGGTGACATCACTAGTATGATCACACATATGTTAACATATGTGTGATAATGTTGTGTATCAAATTGCCATACGCTAAATAAATAAAACTAGTATGATATATATGCCAAAAAGTCGTAATTTAAAAATAAAAATTGACCTGTTTTGGGATTTTTGTCCAAAATCGTCCATTCTCGAGAAAATGAATTTATTCCAACCTTTACGTGCTCACTGTATACAGAGTGTTTCAGAGAAAGGTAACACGATCTCTAAGATAGGTGAAAAACTGAAAAATAATTGGGGTTTGCTTACATAAAATGTTTGTACCGGCATTGCGTTTTCACGATACAGGGCGTTGAAGAACAAAAAATTTTACACATTTTTTTCACTATTTTTCCGAAACTACTGGCAACATCGTATATTATTTGTTATACAAAAATTTTTACTAAGCAAAATAAAATATTGAAATAATAAATATGTTATTTTATTTTAAGTTTTTATTAAAAAAGATCAAATAGAAGAATGCATGAGAAGAACAATAAAGGATGAAACCAAAAATGTATGTAAGGATGGGCCAAGCAGGGAAAATGTAAAATTAGTTTGGACATATTTCATGTCATGGGACATGAAATTACGATTGGCAGGGATAACCAGACACATGAACTAAAAAGAATCGTTCTTGGGTGGGCAGCATTTGGAAACCTAAGAGAAACTTTTAAGAGTGAGTTGCCCATATGCCTAAAGAGAAAGGTATTTGATCAGTGCGTCCTCCCAGTCTTGACGTACGGATCAGAAACACTTACCTTACCTAAAGCCTTGGCTACCAAACTAAGAGTAACGCAGAGAAGAATGGAGCGGTCAATGTTAGGAATAATTTTCCGAGACAAAATCAGAAACGAAGAAATCAGGAGAAGAACAAAGGTGACTGACGTCATCAAAAGGATAGCTAACTTGAAGTGGAGATGGGCAGGACACATAGCGAGAATGACACATGGGCGATGGACAAAAAGGTTATTGGAATGGAGGCCAAGAGAAGACAAGAGAAGCGCCGGTTGACCGCCTACAAGATGGACAGACGACGTAAGAAAGCTAAATAAAAACTGGATGAGAGCGGCGCAGGATAGACGTGGTTGGAAACGAGGGGAGGAGGCCTACGTTCAGAAGTGGACTTTTGAGGCTAGATGATAATTGTAAGTTTTTATGATGCGATTAAAATAATAACAAAGTTCTTTTACCGGGCTTCCGGTACTTTTCGCAACCTAGTTTTCCATTTAGGTTCAAATGGTGACTTGGGTGTTACGTAACGTTTAGGTAGGGGGAGGGGGGTACATAAAAACGTTACGATGCGTTACATGAGGGAGGGGGGTCAAAAATCGTCAAAAATTGCGTTACGTAATACTTGAACGCTCCCTAACTTCAAATGAAGTTAGCAAATCACAACAGCAAAAAATGTTTCAAATTCAAATCGAGTTGGTGCTGAATTTGCCGCTTTTTTGCCGTTAATTAATTGTGAAAAAATTAATTTTGTCGCTCTTTTATTTTTTTTAATATTCGATGTTTCGCTTACTTCATATGAAGTTAGCGAATCACAACAGCAAAAAATGTTTCAAATTCAACTCGAGTTGGTGCTGAATTTGCCGCCTCTTTGCCGTTAATTAGTTGTGAAAAAATTAATTTTGCCGCTCTTTTACTTTTCTTAAAATTCGATGTTTCGCTAACTTCCTTGGAAGTTAGCGAATCACAACAGCAAAAAATGTTTCAAATTCAAATCGAGTTGGTGCTGAATTTGCCGCTTCTTTGCCGTTAATTAGTTGTGCAAAAATTAATTTTGCCGCTCTTTTATTTTTCTTAATATTCCATGTTTCGCTAACTTCATATGAAGTTAGCGAATCACAACAGCAAACAATGTTTCAAATTCAAATCGAGCTGGTGCTGAATTTGCCGCTTTTTTGCCGTTAATTAGTTGTGAAAAAATTAATTTTGCCGCTCTTTTATTTTTCTTAATATTCGATGTTTCGCCAACTTCATATGAAGTTAGCGAATCACAACAGCAAAAATGTTTCAAATTCAAATCGAGTTGGTGCTGAATTTGCCGCTTTTTTGCCGTTAATTAGTTGTGGAAAAATTAATTTTGCCGCTCTTTTATTTTTTATAATATTCGATATTTTGCTAACTTCATGTGAAGTTAGCGAATCACAACAGCAAAAAATGTTTCAAATTCAAATCAGTTGGTGCTGAATTTGCCGCTTTTTTGCCGCTCATTAGTTGTGGAAAAATTAATTTTGCCGCTTTTTTATTTTTTTTAATATTCGATGTTTCGCTAACTTCATATGAAGTCTTCTTTAACTTCTTGCAACCATTTTGATCTTGGTCTTCCTCTTTTCTTTCTTCCTACTGGATTCCATTGATAGATGTGACCTAACTATCTAACTCTTCATTGCTTTATTTTGGTCACGATATCTTCTTTTAGTACTTTCTTAATCTCTGCATTTGTTCGGCTTCTATATTCATTTTGCTCTGTTCTGATTGGTCCCAGTATGGTTCTCATGATCTTTCTCCCCACTATTCTTAAGTTTTCTTCATCTTTTTTAGTCATCGTCATTGTTTCCGCTACGTATAATAATATTGGTCTAATTATGGTGTTATACATTCTTATATTGGTTTTAATAGACAGTATTTTGCTTTTAAGTAGTGTTTTATTTGCAAAATAAGCTTTATTCGCTGCCAATATTTTTTCTTTTATTTCTGTATTCTTTCACCCGTTTTGCTTATTGTCACTCCTAGGTATTTGAAATGTTCTACATCTTCAAACTCTGAATTTCCTATTTTGGGTTTTCCTTTTATTGCTGTTTTCCCTAGTCTTAATATTTTTGTCTTTTCTTCATTTAATCTGAGTCCCATTGTCTCCCCTTTCTCTTTTATTTCTTTTACCATTTCTTTCATTATGTTTCTATTCTTTGCAATAATAACAATGTCGTCTGCGTAGGCGATTATTTGTCCACCTCTTGTTCTTAGGTTTCCTTTGTTTATATTTCGTAGTACATATTCTAAAGTTAGATTAAACAGTGGATAAGGCATCCCTTGTTTCACTCCTTTATTTATAATGAATTCATCTGTCTCGCCTCTTTGCGTTTTTATGCTAATTTTGGTAGTTCTCATTGTCATATTTATTAATTTTCTGAATTTATGTGGGATTTTTAATTTTTCCAGGGCAATCGTTAGTTGTTTTCTCTTAATCGAATCAAATGCCTGTTTGAAGTCGATGAATAGCATTTCTAATTCCAGTTTGTATTCATTTGCTTTTTCCATTATTCTTCCTTCCTCCATATATCTTCCTTCTGTGACTCCACACTGGTACTGTCCCACTCTCTTCTTCGTGATCTTTGACAATCTTTTTCTTATTATTGAAGTCAATATTTTATATGTTGTGCTTAGTAGTGTTATTCCTCTATAATTATTACAAATTTGTTGGTTCACAATACCAAAATACTATACTAAAATCCATTTAAGAAAGCTCAAAAAATACTCATTCCTAGTTTTGACCAACCTTGTATACTAAAACTAAACGTTTCTCTATATCAATAATGTTTAACAATAGTAGACTATATTAAAAATATTTTCAATATAAATAGAAATTTTTATGTCAAGTTACTACAATTCTACAGGGTGTGAATATTGCTACGAAATTAACAAAAATTGTAATTATCTTTTAAACTAATTCGTATATTACTACAAAAGCCTATATTTTAGGAAAGTTTTAGGAAAGTACAGGAGAATCCAAAAATGTAAAAATATATAGGGTGTTCTATTTAAAAAAACATAAGTTTGTGTCACCCTGTTAATACGGATAGCCCTGTATATTTGAAAATATTTTCAGATTATGATCCTGTCTAGGCACCAACTTTTAACTAAATAACTTTTTTTCGTATCTCCTACGATAAACGAGTAATTGGACTTCTTCACACTAATTCTTACCCTTTATGAAATTAGCGAAACATCGAATATTAAGAAAAATAAACACATTCTACCGCATAGGTACTTTTAAGCCATACGGACGTGTCTAGTAGTAATCGTATTTGGTTTAATAGCTTGTTAATTAGTTCTAGTTTTTTCTTTTTGTTTTGGTGATCGTTTAAAAATAAATACATAAATTGTGTGTTTTTAAATAAATAGACCCCGTAATGGGGGATAAAAATCTAAAGACGTCCTCTTTGACGAAAGAAATTGATATGGACGTGTCTAGTGGAAATAGTGTATTGGAAACTAGTGGTGAAACAACTCAGGAAAAAGATGATTTGCAGTCCAAGGAAAAGGAGATAAAGCATTTTAATTTGCAGTCAGATAAGTACAATTTAAATAATATCTGGGTATATATTGAAAGAATTGGTGATTTAAGTAATTTATCAAGATTACACCCCATGGTTTTAGGGGATTTATTATTTAAAAAGTTAAAATTTACTCACATACAGCAAATACGCAGTATTGGGAAGAATAGGATAAAAGTCTTATTAAATTCTCGTTTAGATGCTAACAACTTAGTAAATAATAAGTCTCTAAAAGAACATAATTTGCGAGCTTATATACCGAATCACTTGTTAGAAGTGGAAGGGTTGGTAAGAGACCTGGATACGACGTTTGATGTTAATTATCTTTTAGAGAATATTGAATGCACGTCAAAAGTTTTAAATATATATAGAACAAAACGTAGGATTCAAAAAGAAAGTACAATAGAATATGTAGATAAGAAAACCGTAGTCATTACTTTTGAGGGAAATATTCTACCCAATTGCGTTGCTTTCAATCGTGTTTATTTTCCTGTTGAGCATTTTGTTGGTAGGGTTGTTTAATGTTACCGGTGCCTGAAATTTGGGCACGTCTCTAAGCAGTGTAAAAGCTCACAGGAATCCTGTATACAGTGTGGTGAAATAAAAAATCCAGATCATAAATGTGAGAAAAGTATGTTTTGCATTCACTGTAAAAATAGTAACCATGTAACAATATCTAAAAACTGCCCTTTTTATGAAAATGCCCTTTTTATGAAAAGCAGAAGAAAATCAAGACAATTATGATAGAGCAAAAAACTACCTTTTTAGAAGCAAAATTATATTGCGAAAATTCATTCTCCGGCCAAATCAGTCACAATCCTTTTTCTGTTCTTTCAAGTTATGATAAAGAATTTCCCACACTCCCTGTAAATAACAATAATGTTTCTTTAAATCGCCCTAATATAAGTATGAAACAAACCCAATTTTCAACACACCGTCAAACTATTTCTAGTAGTGAAAACCTTCCTACAGCAAAGAAAAGAAAAGCCAACACCCCTCCTATGCAATCACCAGCACATCAACCACATTTTCCATTCATATTTGGACCCTCACAACCCTTACCTCCTAACCCATACAAACCAAACTATGGAAAAACTGACAACAAAAATGAATTAGCTTAATGTGTGTCATCTTTTATAATCAATCTTTTAAGTAACATTCGTACATTGGAAGACATAAAAACAATAGACAATAAAACAATAATTTCAGGTTTAGAACAAGTATTGGATAAAGTAGATAATAGTAAATTTTAATGTCTCTTAAAAATACTTTTAAAATAAGTCAATGGAGTGCTAGATCTGCGGTTGCCAATAAAGGTAGCTTAATGAATTATTTAAACAAAGAAAAAATAGATATTCTCCTCTTAAGTGAAACATGGTTTAAAAGAAATTTGCAGTATGGATTTAATGGTTACAATCTTATCAGAAATGATCGCCAAGATGGTTTTGGCGGTGTGGGTATATTAATTCATAATTCAATTTCTTTTAGTGAATTAAACTTAAATTGTAATTTTAATAAGGATATTCAAGTTTGTGGTATAAAGATTAAATATGAAAAAAGTGAATTAAGCATATTATCTATATACAGCCCACATAACAATTTCATGTTCTTAGTAGATTCATAGAACATACTTTTCAGAAATAGTATATACTTAGAATATGCGTAATTACCATTGCGAATGTGCAGAGCATATACTGAGTATATACTACATTACAGTACTTAAACGTTCTATGTATATACTTAGAATGTACTACCGCACTTCTTTTCAGTATATACCAAGAACATACTTTTTAGAAGATTCTAAGGAGGTGCCATAAACCTTCAATTTATATACTTAGAATGTACTATCGCACATATTTTTAGTATATGGGAAGAATATTCCAAGGAAGTGCTATATACCTTCTAGTTATATACTTAGAATGTACTATCGCACATATTTTTAGTATATGGGAAGAATATTCCAAGGAAGTGCTATATACCTTCTATGTATATACTTAGAATGTACTATCGTACATATTTTTAGTATATGGGAAGAATATTCCAAGGATGTGCTGTATTTCTCAGAAGTATGTTTTCAACATCACCCAATCTCATCCTAGGTTCTACTAATATTATTTACATATTCTAATTGCATATGAGAATGTAGTTATTATTTTCTACAATATTACGTAAAAAGTAAGTATAAAATATATAAACTTTAGTTATGTTATATAAATATATTTAGTTATTATGTGCACATCAAAATAAAAATGCTGCTTATATAATTATATAATAGCCAAATATATATAATATGTATTTAAATTACTAAAATTTATAGGTGTCTATATGCATTATACATACTTCCACTTACTAGGTATTTAGGAAATATTGAAGTACCAATATGAATTTATTATTTTCAAGCTGCTTTTTATGTTCTTAAAAATGTTTTAGTCCTTGTAGCTAGAAATACTTCTTTCGCTTCGTCCTAACAGCGTAAACATAAATGCATAACTGTACTCTGGACGTCTCTGGAAACTATTTTCATATTTTGCCCTTTTGTTTTACCTACCCCCTTCCCTTGTGCAGGTATAAAATATGCAATGCAAGGGGTCAGAATGACAATGAATAGCCGTTTCCGGATTCCCGAAAACTATAGGTAAAAATACTAATGGTATAAACTCAAATCAAAATGGTATTATATTCATTTCAATTGAAAACGAAACGAGAATTTCTCATTTTTCTTCAATAGAATTAAGTTTTAAAGTTTTTTACCATACAATTAAAACGGTTTAAAAAAATGAATTAGATAGTTCAGTAACCTACCAAAATACCTAAATTTTATTAATTATTCTTAACGCGAAGTTGATAATCTATAGGCTAAATTCTTCTTCCTATAGGTACATACAGTATATTCTTTTTAAGATATTTTAAAAGTATATACAAGTATGTGTTAAGCATATACTTTTGCATATACTAAGAATATTCGATTAAGGTATATTCTAAGAATATAAACTTTTACGAACATTCCGAGATACTACGTACACGAATGTGCTCAGTATATTCGGTGCAAGAATATTCTTTCAGGCACATGCAAAGAACATGAAATTTAGAATGTTTTTTATGGTACATGCTATGCTTGTACTACGCATATACTAAAAAGGATATACTTCGAGGAATGTTGGTAGGATATGCTTAGAACATGATGCGAACATCATTGTTATGTGGGAGATCACCTAAAAGTAAGAGCACAGTAGATGATTGGAAAAATATTTTTTCGGAAGTCAGTAAACCAGCAATTATAGGTGGAGACTTCAACGCACATCATGCAATCTGGGGATCGACTTTTAATGACGCAGTTGGAAAACAACTCATAACAGTTGCAGATGAATTGGATTATATAGTAATGAATAATGGTCAACCAACTATTTTTACCCGACCTGACCAAAATACTTCAGCCATTGATGTAACTTTTGTTTCGCCTGAACTAACTAGTAAAATAAACTGGTCCGTCTATCCTGACACTTTAGGTTCAAACCATTTTATCATCAACATGGAAATAAATTGCCAGAATAAAAATGAGGAGATTAATCCTGCGAGCAAGTGGAACGTAAAAAAGGCCGACTGGTATTTATATACATCTTGTGTAGAACAATTTTTTGATAAGCAATACCAAATGGAAAATATATCAGAAAAATACAATTTCTTAATAGATGGGATCAACCAGGCAGCAGAAATTTCAATTCCACGGTACAAACCTTTAAAAACAAAATTCGAACCCCTCCCCCTGGTGGAATAGAGATTGTGACAAAATCATCAGTGAGAGACAAGAATCACTTTCAAATTATAAACACAATTCGAATTTTGAGAACTATTTGAAATGCCAAGAGACCATAGCAAACGGTAAGAAAAAACTGAAAGCAATCGCAAAACAAAGTTGGAAAATTTTTGTCTCCACCCTTAACAAAAATACTCCATCATCATCCTTATGGAATCAAGCCAGGAAAATAAACAGAAAACCAATATCGAATACAAAATGCTTTGACAGTACATTAGAGGAAGAATTTTTTGACCAGATATAGCACCACCATCTGTTAAACCACGAGAAATTATAATACCTACTACAAAAAATAACGAAAAGGAAATTTTACTAGAACCATTTAAAATTGCTGAGTTAGAATATGCACTCAAAAACAGATGCAACACAAGCCCAGGATTAGACAATATTAAATATCCTATGATTCAATTTCTTCCTAAAATTGCTAAACTCTTTTTATTAGATATATTTAACGACATAATTATTAATAATTCAGTTATTTATGAATTTAAAGAAGTAATTATTATTCCTATTCTCAAACCAGGTAAAAATTCCAACTTAGCAGATTCGTACAGACCCATTTCCCTTATGTCTTGTTTACTAAAAACATTAGAACGAATGATCAAACATAGACTAGAATGGTGGTTAGATAGGAATAACTTACTTCCAGAATTTCAATTTGGATACAAAAAAGGATGTGGTTCTATAGACGCTATTGCTACATTAGTAACAGACATTCAGAATACATTTACCAATAATACATATCTACCTACAATATGTTTAGATATAGAAGGTGCATATAATAGTGTGTGTCTTGACATCCTAATGGAAAGAATGATTAGAAATTTTCACATACCAGCTGCATTAGCGAAAACCATACTCAACTTTTACACTTGCAGAAAAATTTATCTGAGATCTAATAATAATAGACTGATAGGTCCTCGATATAACAACCTAGGACTTCCACAGGGGTCAGTTTTAAGCCCTCTATTATTTAATCTGTATACAGCTGACTTGCACAATATTTCAATGGTAAATAACAGCTTTAATATAATACAATATGCTGATGATTTTCTGATATACTCATCTTCCAAATCATACGAAAAGTGTATACAAATTTTAGGAAAAATGGACGACTTCTCTAATAGCTGGTTCAAAGAAAATGGATTTGAAATAGCACCGAGCAAATCCAGTATATGTATTTTCACGAGACATAATCTCCCAAAAATAGACAAAATAACAGTAAGCAGTCGTGAGTATAATTTCTGTGCCTCAATTAAATATTTAGGGATGATTCTTGACCGTAAATTAACTTGGAAGCTACACATCGAATTCATGTTAAACAGATGCAACAAGGGACTAAATTTCCTTAAAGCAATTTCTAAAACTTGGTGGGGAGCCGATGTAGAAACGGCATTGCTTTTTTATCGATCGTACATAAGATCAATCATCGATTATGGATGTGTTTTGTATGGTTCAGCAGCTAAGTATATCTTGGGAAAAATAGATGTGTTTCAAAATACTGTTACAAGTTCTTTACAATACTTTATTTAAACTCCAATACAATATTACAATACGTTAACAACTTGAACAAACTGACAACTTTAAATACTCAAAATCTCAAAATACAACTGAACTATCAAATGTCAAACACAATGTTTATATAGTTTTCTGACGTTCTAGACGTCACCAGACATTTCTGGGTTATTCCATGACATCCAGAACATTCTCGTACGTGGCTACTTCTTCTTTCACGTCGAGGGACTCTTTCTATGTAGGAACAATCTACGGAACTGTCATAACACTGCTCCCTCCTTTATAGTTATTCGCCTCGAATAACTGGTCTATCAGGGTCTGGTTGAAGCCAACAGGGTGGATCAGTTCCATGATATGGGGCTAATCTCTCAATGTGAACTACCTTGGGTTTACTTCTCGCTGAAAACTGGATGCGGTAGACTAGATCATTTATTTTCTTTAAGACGGTGTACGGGCCTTCCCAGTTTCGTTGAAGTTTCGGACAAAGTCCTTTCTTGCGTGTGGGATTGTATAGCCATACTGGGTCACCCCTTTCGAAAATTGTCCCAGTAGCTTGCACATCGAACCTGGACTTGGCTTTATCACTTTGAAGCTTCAAACTTTTACGAGCAAATTCGTGGACTTTTTCCAGTTTTTCTCTTAAGCTTTCTAGGTACGTCAGGGATGAAGGTTCTTCTTCACAGGTAGGCAATTTTCCGAAAATAAGATCTTGAGGAAGCTTCATTTCTCTTCCGGTGATCATCATTGATGGAGAATAACCGGTTGCTTCATGTTCAGAACTTCTGTAGGCTAACAGGAATAGAGGTATTAGGGTATCCCAATCTTTTTGATTATCAGCAACAAACATTGAGAGGTATTGACAAATAGTTCTATTATGTCTTTCGATCATTCCGTCTGATTGTGGGTGGAGAGGCGTAGTTCGAGTTTTCTTAATACCCAAGATTTTCATTAGTTCTTGCCATAATTCGGATTCAAAATTTCGTCCCTGATCAGAATGCAACTCTAAAGGAACTCCATGTCTTGATACGACGTGTCTTATGAATGGTTCCGCTACAGTCGTCGCTTCTTGATTAGGAAGAGGTGCAATTTCAGGCTATTTTGAAAAATAATCCATTGCAACCATTAAGTACTTGTTACCTCTCTCTGTCGTTGGAAGTGGACCGAGAATATCAACTGCAAGTCGTTCAAAAGGCTCTCCGGAAAGATATTGTGCCATTTTACCACGACTTCTTGTTCTAGGGCCTTTTCTACCGTTACACAAGTCGCATTTATTACACCATTCTTCTACATCTCGGCGACAATTGATCCAATAAAATCTGTCTCGAACCCTGGCCAGTGTTCTTTTTACCCCAAAATGTCCTCCAGACAGGCTGCTATGAAGTTCTTGCAACACACTTTTAATGTGTGATTTTGGCAGTACCACTTGTTGAACTATACGTACTCCATCGGGACTTTCCCACTTCCGATATAATAGACCATTCGAAAGATGCAAAGATTCCCATTGAGCCCAATACGCCTTTATAGTTCGACAGTATTTAGATATTTCCTGCCAAATAGGTCTTACTCCATTTTTAAGCCATTCTCGTATGACTCTTAAGTCATTATCTTTCTTTTGACTCTTCTTAATGTTTTCCAGGGAAGTCTGATCATTATCTTCTTCCTGTTCAACCGTGGTCATGCAGAGACTTACTTCTTCAGTTACGCTCTCTTTTTCTTCAAGTCTTTTACAGTACTGGCATTGTCGTTCTAAACAGGGTCGCCTAGAAAGAATATCGGCATTGTTATGGAGACGCCCTTTTCGATGTACTATGTCGAAGTTATACTGTTGCAGTCTCTCTATCCATCGAGCCACTTGTCCTTCTGGCTTTTTAAAATTCATTAGCCACTGCAAAGCGCTATGGTCTGTTCTAATTGTAAAATTTCTGTTATAAAGGAAGGTATGAAAGTGTTCTAGGGCTTTTATAATAGCTAGGAGCTCTTTTCTGGTAACGCAATAATTCTTTTCTGCCTTTCCTATGGTTTTACTAAAATATGCAATAACTTTTTCTTCACCTTCCTGTTCTTGTGATAATACAGCGCCAATACCATGCTGAGATGCGTCACAATCCAACAGAAATTTTCCATCTTCTCGTGGATAGGCTAGGATAGGTGCTGTTGTAAGTAGTTTTTTTAAATCTACGAAGGCATTTTGACAATCCGGTGTCCAGTCAAATTCAATGTTGTTTTCGGTTAGTCGATAAAGGGGCTTAGCGATGCGGCCAAAATCTTTTATGAATTTTCGGTAATATGAACAGAGTCCAAGAAAACTTCTAATTTCTTTTTTATTTCCTGGTTTAGGCCAATCTTTAATAACTGAAATCTTCTCTGGATCAGTTTTAATTCCATCTGCTGAAACTATATGTCCTAGATAGTACGCTTCTCTTTGAAATAGTGAACATTTCTTATAATTAAGCTTTAAGTTGGCATTTCGCAATCTGTCAAATACCTCGCTTAAGTTTTTCAGATGCTCATCAAAGGTTTTGGACATAATCATTATATCATCAAGATATACTAGACATGTTCTGCAAGTAAGTCCTCTTAAAACCATTTCCATCAGGCGTTCAAACGTAGCTGGAGCATTACAAAGACCAAATGGTAGAACCTGAAACCTATAGAGACCACGGCCAGTTGAAAAAGCTGTTTTGTCTCGATCATCAGGATGTACTTCTACTTGCCAGTAGCCTCTTTTTAAATCTAGAGTCGAAAACCATTTAGCACCTGATAAAGTGTTTAGTGTATCATCTATTCGTGGCAATGGATAGCTGTCCTTTTGTGTAACGTGGTTTAATCTTCTGTAGTCTACACAAAAACGAGTAGATCCGTCTTTCTTAGTTACTAAGACTACTGGTGAACACCAGGGGCCCGAAGCTTCTTCGATGATATCGGAATTTATCATGTCTTGTATTATGTTTTCAACTTCTTTTTGTCTAGCAAACGGTAATCTGCGTGGGGCTTGACGAATTGGTCTTGCATCCCCAGTATCAATTCTATGTTGAACTAGACTAGTACGCCCTGTAGATTTCTCGGATTCAAAAATGTCGTAGTTTTCATTAATAAATTCATTAACTTTTTCTACTTCTTCATTTCTTAAGTGATCAACATTTTTGATCAGTTCTTTCGCCAAGTTAGCGTCAACTTGGTAACTTAAAGCTGTATTCTTTTTCAGACACTTTTCGCACTTGATTATTTTTTCTATTGGTGTACAGAGTGCTATTTGTTGTTCTTTCTTCAACTTAAAAGTCTTTTTGGACAAATTAGCAACCCTTACTGGAATTATCTCATCTACATTCACAAGGCATCTGGCTATCAAGATTCCGTCATTAACAAGTTCCTCGCTTTCAACAACGCCGAAATGTAAACCTTCAGGTTTTTGACTCAGCCTCGCCAGGACTATACTTTCAGAATTTTGAGGAATTTCTGTATCTTCACTAACTATAACTCTTACTTGAGGTGTCGACTCTTCAAAATTTAAGACTATTTCTTCATTTTCAATAAACAAAATTTTATTTTGAAGATCTATGATAAATTTGTTTTGCATAATGTCCATTCCAAGGGTGTCGCGAAAAAAGGTCGCCAACAATTGGTCGAGCGAAAAAATGTCGCGCACATTTGAGCGCGTATCAAAAGGTCGCCGGCGAAAAAACAGCGCCGACGAAATAAGGTCGCGTGCAATTGATCGCGCGAAAAAAGATCGCGTCATGTTTTACATTATTAAAACCATTCAATTGGTTTTCAAAAAGGTTCTAAAGAAATTCTATTTGCATACTTTAACTTTATGCATTATGAGCCGATTAGTCTTGGAATTCCATCTAATTACTTTTTAATGTATTTTGGATGTATAAGAAGATGGGAAAAATAACGTATATCTAAATACTTTTTAATGTATTTTGGATGTGTAGGAAGATGGGAAATATAGGAGAATGGGAAATTATTTCATATGGTATTTTCAGGTTATTCAAGTGAATATACTTGAAAATTGAACAATTTTTAACATGAAGAAAGTATTTTTTTTGTTCTACGTGAATAATTTTAATATATGGATCTAAATTCAGAAAGGTACTTTCCTTCACACTTTTTACAGGCTTAGGACTGTCAGCAAAAAACTGGCGTGTTTAAAAGTGTTTGCTCTTCCTAATCGGATATCGTTAAAAATGTACAGTAATAATAGTTCTATTTACAGTATATATTACATACAAACGAATACCAGGTACCAGTTTACCTATTTTTGGTATTTTCAGAGACCGGTAATTAGCATAATTGGTTCTTAGTAGAAAGTCGTTATGCAGATTAGTGAAGAATAAGTAGTTTAGATAAGGGCACCTTATTGTGTAGGTATTTATTAGGAATTCCATGAAGTCATTACGATAAGACATTATTGGAAATCCTAAAATAAATATTGTACAAAAGTTCTTTGTCTAATTGTGCGTTATTCACTAATGTGGTAATTATTATTCCATATTCGTGAAACGTACTTTTATTACTTTTTAATATATTTTGGATGTATAAGAAGATGGGAAAAATATCGTATATCTCATTATTCATTAGCTTGTCGATTTGTCAAGATGGTCTTAACTTACGTAAAGAGTCAAAAAGGTGCCAATATGTTGGTGTATAATGGATATATCCATAGAAAGGAAAAAACGATTGATCAAAAGACAATTTGGAAGTGCGCTCAGTACAATAAGCATAAATGTACCGGGAGAGTTCACACAGTGGGAGATGAAGTAGTGAAAAGTACAAGTCACAACCACGTTGCCGATGCGTCAATATTAGAAGCAAAAAAGGCTTGTAACAGAATGAAAGAACTGGCTCATCAAGTTGAACTAACAACACAAGGAATCATAGCTACCGTTTCACAAGAAGTGTCTGTGGGTGCAACTGGGCAGCTACCTTCTATTTCATCCCTAAAGCGAACTATTCAGAACACACGCCAAAGAGTGGAAGCTATTCCGGCAAATCCAAGAAGCTTAACAGAGCTTATTATTCCGGAAGAATACACCAGAAACAATAACGGCGAACCGTTTCTTTTATTTGACAGTGGTCCAAACGAACAGAGAATTTTAATATTTTCCACTGAAAGAAATTTAACTTTGATGGCGAGCTGTGAACACTGGTATGCCGATGGAACATTCACATGTACTCCTCTATTGTTTGGTCAGCTGTATACAATACATGGCGTACAGTATAGCAACGTTATTCCAACTGTTTTTGTTCTACTTCCTAATAAAACTCAGGCAACATACACTCGACTCTTCCATGAATTAAAAACGTTACGACCAGGTTTACGTCCTACAACAATAATGGTGGATTATGAAAAAGCAGCAATTAATGCTTTACAACAAGAGTTTCCTGAAGTCAGAATCCGTGGATGTTTCTTTCATTTCACACAATGTTTGTGGAGAAACATGCAAGGTACAGGACTGCAACAAGTTTATACAGAAGACGCGAATTTTGCTCTACATCTGCGACAATTGGCAGCCCTAGCCTTCGTACCTGAAGTAGATGTTGTTGCAACATTCGGAGAGCTACTGGACAGCGAGTTTTACACTCAAAATGAAAATTTACTAACACCTTTAATAAACTACTTTGAGGATGTATGGATAGGCAGATTGGATCGACGACAACAAAGAAGACCGCCAATGTTTCCAAGGAATCTTTGGAATTGCTTCGAATTTATAGAGGAAGATCTACCGCGTACTAATAATGCTGTCGAAGGTTGGCACAACAGCTTCTCCTCGATATTAAATGCAGCACACCCAAATCTATGGAAGTTTATTACGGGGCTAAAGAAAGAAGAGAGTTTAAATCGATTAAAAGTGGAGCAATACATAGCTGGAAACCAACAACCTCAAAAAAAAAAAAATTATAAAGATACAGCGCGGCGAATAAAAACGATTTGTTTGCAATACGGGAACCGGCCAAATCTAGAATATTTAAGAGGAATTGCCCAAAATTTTCAACTGCAAGTATAAAAAACTAAAAAACAATTAAAAAAAAAATAAAAATTAAAAAAACACAAAAAAATAAAAATAAAAAAAAATAAATAAAAATTAGAAAAAAATAAAAAAATTAAAATTAAAAAAACTTTTAAACACGCCAGTTACTAACTGCCAGTCCTAAGCCTGGATAAAGTGTGAAGGAAAGTTAAAGTATGCAAATCTGTTATTAATATAAATGTATTCTTTAACTATGATATCTTCAATAAGTACTCACCAGTGACAATGTATTAATGAAATTGTGCCTGTTATATAATTTTTAACCACAATATCATTATTTTATTTGGGAAATTTTATTTTAATAAAGATGGTAGCCCTTAACCTACCCTATCTATATGTAGTATATACCCTGTAAAATATATTAAGCTTATATTAAAACTTACTCTTAAATAACCAAGGGTAAATTTTGCGACACTGCCAAGTCGTGAAATAATACCTCTAGGTAATTTCCCTACAACATTTACAGTTAAAATTACCTTAATTCGACCATTAAATTGGTCGAACATTTTACATGATCAATTTCAAATAGGATTATTTACTTCCAATTATTTTCCTATTATTTAAAGTGGAAAATAAAACTAAAGTCATTTAGAAGTCAATATTGGGTTGACGAAATATTTTTTACCAATAGGTTAAAATGACTAATAAGAAAATATTTAACTGTTTGGGTCATTATTTAACAGCAATCCTTTAGTTCTATTGCATCATCTAAATCTGACCTAAGCCTGGATTAAGTGTGAAGGAAAGTTAAAGTATGCAAATGAAAACATATTTTCTGACGCGATCTTTTTTCGCGCGATCAATTGCACGCGACCTTATTTCGTCGGCGCTGTTTTTTCGCCGGCGACCTTTTGATACGCGCTCAAATGTGCGCGACATTTTTTCGCTCGACCAATTGTTGGCGACCTTTTTTCGTAGATCCCATTCCAAGAATGCATTCATCTTTAATATCGGCTACAAGAAATATGTGTTTTATCAAGGTGTTGCCAATCTTTATGGTCGCCGATACTTCTCCATGAATTGGAATGGTTTGACCTGAAGCTGTTTCAAGAACTAAGTTTGTTTTAGATGGCTGCAGTTTTCTGTTGAGAAGTTCTTTGCGAACGAAAGATCTTGTTGCACCGGTATCAATAAGAAAAGTGCATTTTTGATTGTCAACGTAGCCCTTAAGTAATAAATTCTGTTCATTTTTGTTTAACGTATAACTGCGAATTTGGGGGCTTTTATTAGATTCAGCCGACGCCCGCCCCTGTGTCGACTTTTATTCGTTTCCCTGGCTATTGTTTGAATATCTGTGGTCAGTTGTGGGAGATCGACTTCTTACATACCTATCTCTACTAATATTTCTAGTAGGACTATATGATGGGCTTCTGGATGTCGATCTAGGCGACCTTCTGACATCATTCTTGTATTCTTTCTTTCTCGTTTGGGATCGGCTTCTACAATTGGCCTGCAAATGTCCAATTCTTCCGCAGTTAAAACATCTTCTGTTTTGATTTTGAGCTTTTTGTTGATTTTGTTGAAGGTTTTGGAGTATGTTCAACATCTGGGACAAAATAGGTTGTCGATTATCTGTGGTAGTGACTTCTTCATCTTCTCGAAATCTTATTTCTTTTAATCTTGGGCGAGATCTTGAAATACTTTTAGCCGCTTCAAACTCCTGGGCTGAAACTAGTGCTCCATTTAGCGTTTTGTGTTGTTGTAATCGGAGAGCCTGTTGCATTTCAATATCATGTAGTCCGTCTATGAATGCCTGTATACCGATTTGTTCAAGAAAATCTTTAGGTGCCTGAGAGTATGCCAAATGTAGTAATCTTTTAATATCAGCTTCAAATTCTTGTAGGCTCTCGTTATGTTTTTGATACCGAACTTTAAGCTGACTTTGAAAAACCTGCTTCAGATGTTGTTGGCCATATCTTGTTTCTAAAGCTTGAACAAGTGAGTCATAACTAGGTGAATCCTGAGGAAGAAATTGAAGGACGGTTGCTGCCTGGCCTCGAAGCGACACCACCAAGGAAGCTGCCATTTCTCTCTCAGTCCAGCCATTTGCTCTTGCTGCAGCTTCAAATTGGAAACGATACGTTTCCCATGCTGTTTGGCCATCGAAGGTGGGTGGTTTCAAAATTTTGCTCTTTCTGATTGTGCCTGATTCAAGAAGATTTAGGGGATGTGAAGATGAAGGGGCTGTTTCAGATTCGACATTCGTTACTGAAACAATACGAGATAAAGAAGCTTGGGTATCAATTTTTCGTTCTAACATAACTATTTGTCTTTCTAAACTAGATTTTAAATTATCTTGTTGTTGCTTTAAATCATTTTGTTGCTGTTCTAGTTTATTATCTAAATAGTTTTGTTTTTCTTCTAATGTGTCAATTCTACTATTAATTTGACTTACCTCTAATGTAAAATTTTCTTGAATTTGTGACAAACTATTTATTATTTCTACCTCTACTTGTCTACGCCTCTCCTCCTCTTCTTGCCTACGTTTCTCTTCATTTTCTTTCTCTGATTGCCTACGTTTCTCTTCATTTTCTTTCTCTTCTTGCCTACGTTTCTCTTCATTTTCTTTCTCTGCTTGCCTACGTTTCTCTTCATTTTCTTTCTCTTCTTGCCTACGTTTCTCTTCATTTTCTTTCTCTGCTTGCCTACGTTTCTCTTTCAACTCTTCCATATTTAAAAACCATTCTGGTGGTCCGGATGTATCCATTTCTTTCTCGAATTTAGTAGATCTTGTATTGACCATATACAAATTACTTAATGTCTTCTTATCCCACCGCTGTCACCAATGTTACAAGTTCTTTACAATACTTTATTTAAAAATACTTTATTTAAACTCCAATACAATATTACAATACGTTAACAACTTGAACAAACTGACAACTTTAAATACTCAAAATCTCAAAATACAACTGAACTATCAAATGTCAAACACAATGTTTATATAGTTTTCTGACGTTCTAGACGTCACCAGACATTTCTGGGTTATTCCATGACATCCAGAACATTCTCGTACTTAGACAAGGAAAGAGAGAGGACGAGTAATCCTATGACCAAAAGTGAAGCCAAACTGACACCAGAGATTTTGATCATCGACGTATCTTTGGGGTATTGTTATGCATTGAGTATTTAAAATAAAAACATGAAATGTATTTAAAATGAAGAATTTGTGTACGGTAAATGTTTTATTAAGTTGCTCATATTACGTACATATGTTTCAATACATACATATGTTTTTATTACGAATTTTAGATGATGGTTTACTTTATTTTTTATGAAATTTTAACCTTCAACGAACACCCACCACTGGCAACCTATTGTTATTTTTGACGTGACCGCCATGTTTCTGGTGACAAACAAACCAAAAACTGGCTTCACTTTTGGAACGTGTGTGTTAAATGGGTGTTACCCATGCCCCGCGGACTCTAATAAAAAACATGTATAGTATTTTTACTACAAAAACGTTATTACGTAGGTCAAAATTTTTGACGTAAGAGAACTGTCAAAACATTAGAATGTGACTTTTCATTATTGCTATGTTTATTATAAACACGGCAATAATGAAAAGTCACATTCTAATGTTTTGACAGTTCTCTTACGTCAAAAATTTTGACCTACGTAATAACGTTTTTGTAGTAAAAATACTATAATCGTATTTATTTTCCTTCCATTTTGTCGGAGGCGCTGATGTCGGCATTGTGATTGGTGGAACATGACTTTTGACAAATCCTGCGCTATCTGTGAATCTGTGTTCAGTGTTCGTGTTCGTTCGTTCGTTGTCGTCATGCTCCGCGCACTCTAATAGAAAACATGTAATCGTATTTATTTTCCTTCCATTTTGTCAGAGGCGCTGATGTCGGCATTGTGATTGGTGGAACATGACTTTTGACAAATCCTGCGCTATCTGTGTTTAATGTTCGTGTTCGTTCGTTCGTTGTCGTTCAGTCATTTTATGGTCGGTTTATGTGATGTGTTTGTGTCACCATAAAAAGCTGATATTCAGTCGTGTTTTTTGATATTTTGTAATCGAGTACCTTTTTAAAGGTAAGTTTTTCTGATTGTAAGGTAGAGATTTTCTGATTGTAGGTACTGTTTATCCAACAGTTTTAAAATACACATTTTATTTCGCGTTTTGTTGTTAGGTCTAATGGCTCCCATCAGGTGTTGTGTGCAGACGGAGGAAAAATTCAACGAGTAAACATATTTAATCCAAATTAAATACTCATATTTCTATGTAAAATGTCACATTATTGTATAAATAAATAATTAAGAATCAAAAGTTGTTTGTGTTGTGCCTTTATTGTCCACTTGAATAAAATATTAAATATTGGAAGTAGCGTATGGAGGCTATGATGTACCTAGCATGGAGGCTAGATTACGCCACTCTTCCTATCCAATCAACAGCAAGAACGTTTAAAATTTCACACCTATCATGTCGAAGCTACAGACCACTTATGTGGAGGCCAGATATGTAGTACCCTTCCATTTAACCAGGTGCTGAGATGGCGCTGAAATACGTGACATATTTTTCAAAGAGTAAGATCGCATTCTACCAAATCACACAACACTTTTTTCTATGGTTGTCGTTCAGTTATTTTATTTGGTCGGTTATGTGATGTATTTGTGTCACCATAAAAAGCTGATATTCAGTAGTGTTTTTTGATATTTTGTATTTGAGTACCTTTTTAAAGGTAAGTTTTTCTGATTGTAAGGTAGAGATTTTCTGATTGTAGGTACTGTTTATCCAACAGTTTTAAAATACACATTTTATTTCGCGTTTTGTTGTTAGGTCTAATGGCTCCCATCAGGTGTTGTGTGGAGACGGTGGAAAAGTTCAACAAGTAAACATTTATTTAATCCAAATTAAATACTCATATTTCTATGTAAAATGTCACATTATTTTATAAATAAATAAGTAAGAAACAAAAGTTGTTTGTGTTTTACCTTTATTGTCCACTTGAATAAAATATTAAATATTGGAAGTACCGTATGGAGGCTATGTACCTAGCATGGAGGCTAGATTATGGCACCCTTCCTATCCAATCAACAAGAACGTTTAAAATTTCACACCTATCATGTCGAAGATACAGACCACTTATGTGGAGGCCAGATTTGTAGTATCCTTCCATTTAACCAGGTGCTGAGATGGCGCTGAAATACGTGACATATTTTTTAAAGAGTAAGATCGCATTCTACCAAATCACACAACACTTTTTTCTATGGTGTTACCCGTCCTCTCTTTTTTCCTTAGGGAGTTTTTGTTGCTACGTAACGTACGCATCTCCGTATACGTAAAGCCACTAACGTGTCGTAGAGGATGAACGTTAAAATAGGTAGTTTTTGTGACTGCCTTAACGTAACGTAAAGCAAATCGTAAAGTAATTTTTAAATTCCGTTGACATTAAAAAAATAAAACAATGTTCACACAATATACAATTAATATACAAATGTAAAAAAAGATAAATGAATGATGAAATTGTATGGTTTTTATTGCTTCTATTTAAATATAAAAATATTATTTTTCCTTAGGTTAAAATTTTTTTATTTTTTGTTTATACTTACTTTTTAGTTGTAAATTATTGTACCTACATCAGAATTCCAGTATAATGTAAATAGTTTGTTCATATTTATTTGAAAATTTTACAGAAATTAGCTCATTTATTTATCAAGTTATTAATTGTGGTAATCACTGTATTTCTTAAATTAATACAAGATTTGTTTGTTTTGCTTTATTAATAGACAACTTGAAAACAATAAAATTTTAAATCTATTATGAAGTTCCAATTTCCAATTACAAACACAGAATAATTTTACTCAAATAGACTAAACCAATAACCAATATAACCTTAAATATTTATAAACGGGTACTGGTAGTACGCTGATGAAATGTTCATTTGGTAGCCATTGGTAGGTAATCGCCAATCGGGCAAGATCCTCGTGTGCATTCGGTGACTTTCGTCTCGATAGGGATGCGTTCTCACGTACGTATCAGAGCGCTACTTTAGGTAATACGCATCGAGATACGGGAGTTCAATCATTAATGCGCAAGCGTATATGTCAAAAAGATGGGTTACGTTTACGTATTTGTGTGCACAAAAACTCCCTCTTGTCTAAGTTCTCGTACGTGGCTACTTCTTCTTTCACGTCGAGGGACTCTTTCTATGTAGGAACAATCTACGGAACTGTCATAACAATACAATATTACGTATTTGCCTGGGTACTATGAAGTCAACTCCAACCAATTCGTTATATGTTGAATCTCTTGAATTTCCATTGAGATATAGAAGACAATATCTTAGTCAAAAATTTCTGATTAATATTTGTCATAGAAACCCCTCTCTCTACTCCAATATTAGCAAACTTAATAATGCAGATTTAATAAATAAATATTGGATCCACAAGAACTCCCCTCCACTTTGTGAGGCTTTTAGGAATCTCTCATATTGCGATTACACCAACTCACATACATGTAACAGCTCAAACTTTGAAGATTTTGATGCTTTTTTGCAAACTATTACGGTAATTAAACCAAGGTACCATGTAAATACTGCAATCAGCTTCAATATTTTAAGAAATTTATTAGAAAACTGGCCAGAATCAACAGTTATTTACACAGATGCATCAAAGTCTTCTTTTGGCACTGGATGCGCTTTTTATATCCCCTCAAAAAGTATAGAAAACATGTTTACACTGGATCATAATTTTTCAATTTTTACTGCTGAAGCCATAGCAATTTATGAAGCATTAAAGTATTTTAAGAGTTCCAATGACAGCTCCGCAACAATTGCGTCTGATTCTTTGTCGGTTCTTTTAGCCATTGAGACTATGTTTTTACCCAGTAAAAACACAAATATTTACATTTTTCTAATTAAAAAAATTATTTTTGAATTACACCATGAGCAAAGAACAGTTAGATTTTTGTGGATTAAAGCTCACATAGGGCTCGAGTATAATGAGCATGTATAGATATATTAGCTAAGGAAGCCATTGCTTCTGGTGTGAAAACAGATTATAAGCTCTGCATTCCAGATGTATTTATAAAAATCAAGAATGATCTAAACAAACAGTGGAAACAAGAATATTATGAATATAGTCAACACTCCAAGTCACAATATGCACTGATACAACCTACAATCCCGAGTGAATTTTGGTTTAAAAATTACTCTGTAACACGTAGATACATTACATCTATTATCAGAATGAGATCTGGATACGCGTGTTATCCAGCCCATCTAGCAAAACTTAGAATTTTAAGTTCCAATTTATGTGAAGATTGTCAAAAAGAAGCAGATTTAAACCATATTTTCTTTGAATGTACAAAATATATACAACAAACTGATGACTTAATAAAAAATTTAATCAAACATAAAATCCTTCCTCCTTATAACATTTGCTACCTTTTGTCATTAAATAATAAAACCGTATATGACTATTTAACAGAATTTATTTCAAAAAGTAACCTTAACTTGTGAGCACAGTTAAACTAGTAACCTTTGTTTTACCCCATTTGTTTAAAACCTTCTTTCCGTGACCCAGTCTAGTTTGTGTATTAATTTAATCTCTTGATGGTCCCTAGACGAGAAGCGAGTAACCATGTTATTCCTTACTGACAATCAAATAGGTATTGTGATAATTACTTTCTTTTCTTTGCTTTAGGAAGAACTTAAAAAAGTTGTGACTGGCTGAATGGCAAAAGTCTGTGCCAAAAAAAAAGAAAAATAAAAGAGCGGCAAAATTAATTTTTTCACAACTAATTAACGGCAAAAAAGCGGCAAATTCAGCACCAACTCGATTTGAATTTGAAACATTTTTTGCTGTTGTGATTCGCTAACTTCATATGAAGTTAGCGAAACATCGAATATTAAGAAAAATAAAAGAGCGGCAAAATTAATTTTTTACAACTAATTAACGGCAAAAAAACGGCAAATTCAGCACCAACTCGATTTGAATTTGAAACATTTTTTGCTGTTGTGATTCGCTAACTTCATATGAAGTTAGCGAAACATCGACTATTAAGAAAAATAAAAGAGCGGCAAAATTATTTTTTTCACAACTAATTAACGGCAAATTCAGCACCAACTTGATTTGAATTTGAAACATTTTTTGCTGTTGTGATTCGCTAACTTCATATGAAGTTAGCGAAACATCGAATATTAAGAAAAATAAAAGAGCGGCAAAATTAATTTTTTCACAACTAATTAACGGCAAAAAGCGGCAAATTCAGCACCAACTCGATTTGGATTTGAAACATTTTTTGCTGTTGTGATTCGCTAACTTCATATGAAGTTAGCGAAACATCGAATATTAAGAAAAATAAAAAAGCGGCAAAATTAATTTTTGCACAACTAATTAACGGCAAAAAAGCGGCAAATTCCCATTGTGCTTGCCATAATATTTGCGAGAAGTGATTCGCTAACTTTATGTACATTTTTTATCCCAGCTCTTATCCACAGTGTAACTACAACTGGCACGTTGCATAATACTTACATTAGTCTTCAACATTCGTCACAAATCTAATATTTATTTACTTGAAATTAATCCTGTATTAACATGTGTTTTTACAGAATACTAAAAATAGTTTTATGGTAAAACGTTTCAAGTGCACGTAAACCTGTTTACTACTATATGGCGACTGTAGGGCGAAATATGCTTGAATCCTTTTACTACCAAGTTATAATACCATTTAAGTATGCGAATCTATACTTCGAGCATATTTTTAAAAAAGTTACGTAAATTCAAAACATTCAAAATTTCAACCATCTTTTCATTTTAATAGTGGAATTACTTATTCTATTTTAGGTTCACTGATGATGGGTCCGAAAACGTTAGTTCTGAACACATTTTTTACGATCCATTGGGATTTTTTAGGATTTTATTATATTATACCTTACATAGAAGTTGTTTTACTTCGATGTTAGAGTTTATTTAACTATATGGTATAAAGCCAACTCAGGGAACTATCCCTTTTTAGTTTATATTTTAGTAAATTTAGTAATTATTTTTTGCTACGTTGCGTTGCGTTGGTTAAATTTTTACCGACTTACAAACTGGAAATTACTATACAACCAAGCATACTTGCTTATACGAACCCATTGTAAAATGAAGAAAATATAACAAAAATTAAATAAAAAATAATGTACGGGCGATCTGCGGTCCGGAAGTGGATAGGGGTTAGTTTTTAAGGGTAAAAAACGGGTTATCATGATTTCCGGCAAAACTATAAGTCTTAGTGAAAAAGGGAAATAGCAAAGTTCTAGTTAATAAAAAGATCTACATTTTGTATTTATACTCTTTTACATAGCCACATAATTTGTGCGAATAATACAAATAACTGAGTTTGATTTTTGCTTAAATAATTATTCATTATGTTAAAATATAAATGTGAACAATTTGGAAAAATATATTTTATTTTTGATTAACAGAAACAATTCAGTATACAGAAATAATTTTTATTTACTTATTAATCCACGGTACATACTAAAAGTTATATTCACATGTTAGTTGTCGAGGTTTCGTATGTCTTAATAATTTGACCAAATTGTTTTAAATCCTCTTTTCTTTCCATTTGCTCAATCTCTAATCTAGTTTGTAAGGCTTTTATTTTCTCTTCCGCTAATTCCAACTGATCTTTTAAGGTGGAATCCAAAGATCTTACGGAATTGATTGAACTATAACTCTGCCTGTAAAAATGTACAATTAAAATGAATTTATGTAGTTAGTAGTATTCATTTTTGGTTCTGGCCTGGCCTGGTTACTTAGAAAGAATGCAAAATAATCGAGCTGTAAAAGTAATTCAGATATGGAAGGCCCAAGGAAATAGAACAAGAAGAAGGTCCCGTAAAATATGGATAGACAACCTAGAGGAAGATCTTAAAGTCATGAACATCAGGCAGTGGTGAAGGAAGGTATCCAACAGGGCAGAATGGAAGAACATTGTTAAGCTATATGGAAGATCTCAAAAATCCTATGAAATTAAATCAAACGTATTCCACCGTTACATGGAGAAAATGGGATAGGATAAGTATACGACAGAACGAAAAGCGGAAGCAATTAAACACTCACCAAAAAGTAGGAAGAAGATTATTATAGTAATGACAGCGATTAATTTGATGACAATTTTTGAGAAATGTGTAAAGTTGAAGTATTTTTGATTTTATTTTGTTTTTCCTATATGACTGTAAAATTAAGTTATAGAATGACTAGATTAGGCTTGTAACCTTAAATGTCTTTCCTGTTGATTGCCTACATGCCTGCCTTACCGTGTGGGGTGGGTATATAGGTAATTAATAATTATTAAGAAAAAAGAAAAACCCTTGAATGAGAAAAGTGTGACCCTTGTCCTTATTCCAAAATTTTTATTAAGATTAATTTAGCAAAAATTCACTTTGAAAATAAAATGTTTATTATAGTCCTGTCGCCAGGGGGGTACAACGGCCTCCTTAATTCAGATGGACTTACCCAAGTTTTCTTTATGTATTTTGACCCGTAGAACACGAATTTTTTGGGTAACAGTCGATCCGGATGTCGATAAGATTGTTATAAACAAAGAACTTGAGGAATCACATAGCGATTTTTCGCAAAACAAAACATGTTTTTGTATTCTTTGGATGATTCTAAGCAAAAAATTATTTTACAAGTTTTTTGGTAGGATGCATAGTTTTCGGCATAAACGGGGTTGAACTTTCAAAAAATCGAAAAATTGCAATTTTTGAACCCGAATAACTTTTGATTGAAAAATAAAATAGCAATTCTGCTTACCGCATTTGAAAGTTCAAGTAAAATTCTATCGGTTTTGATTATTTTCATTGCTAGAAATTAATTTTTTTATTGTTAAACAAAGCTATCAACACATAGTAATTGAATGATATTTTCAATGCATTTCTAATTTGAAATCGAACGAGTAGGCGCGCATACAGAATGTCTACGTACATTACGTCCATTAAAACGCATGCATTGGGCCCGGGAAACGCTATGTGTTTACACCTTTATTTAACAAATTAAAACTTATTTTTTAGCAATGCAAACAATCAAAACCGATAGAATTTGACTTGAACTTTCAAATGCAGTAATCAGAATTGCTATTTTATTTTTTAATCAAAAGTTATTCCGGTTCAAAAATTGCACTTTTTCGATTTTTAAGTTTAACCGCGTTTATCTCGAAAACTACGCGTCCTACGAAAAAACTTGTAAGACCATTTTTTGCTGAGAATCACCAAAAAAATACAGAAAAATATTTTGTTTTGCGAAAAATCGCTGCTATGTAATTCCTCAAGATCTTTGTTTATAACAATCTTATCGACATCCGGATCAACTGTTACCCAAAAAATTCGTATTCTACGGGTCAAAATACATAAAAAAAACTTGGGTAAGTCCATCTGAATTAAGGAGGCCGTTGTACCCCCCCTGGCGACAGGACTATTATATCTATTCTTAACAAAAAGGTCGGTCAGACTTAGATAACCTTAACTTAGATTCCTAATTAGATAGTTTAGATAAGATATATTATGTTTATATATGTACTATTTACTTTGTTTCTGGCCGCATGGTCTAATCCTAAAGCCAATAAAAAAAGTTGAAGTATGACCATTAATTATTTATTAAAAATAGTTTTATTAATAATTAAAATAAGAGATATTCTCAACTTTCTTTTCAAAGTACAGTATAGACAACTAATTATGTACTATTAATACATAAATATATGAAACAATGAGAATTCTTAGATCCGAAAATATAAAACGTCTATCGTTGGAACCAAGATGCTTGTGACAATCTGAATTCGTGCCTTCCAAAATTTGCAAGGCAAACGAACGATAAATAAAGCAGACTAGGGAGAATCTAAGATTGTATTCCACGTCCCGTCAATTCATTTAAGTAAAATTCTATCGAATCTTGATTCCTTGTTCTCAGATAAGAGATAAGAGTAAAACTAAAACAAAATGAAAGACAGTTAATATTTCAGTCCGTTTAAGAAGACGTTTTTTTAAGTTATTGTACAAAATGTGTTGGTTTAGTACATTTTGTGTCACTATTTCAGTCATTCCAGTGCATTTACAAAAATTTCTCTGGCAACACTGTTGGTAACTAAAAAGACATTCGATGGCGGACAAATATTGCAAGGCGGGAAATTTAACAGTTACAAATGCACATTTAAGATTTAAATTGGTAGTGTCTAATTCTTGTAAGGTCTATAATTACCGATATAGCTCTGTTATACTGAAAAAGTTTACGATCATTTTATCATCGTCTAATATTATTATATAGGTTTAATTAAAATAATTTTAGTGGTTCAATGTGTTTTAATTCGATGATGAAAAAATATGTGACTGCATTTATTGAAGCTTTTTATATTCTACTAATAATATTGCTTTGATTAAAACACGAAGCTAATAATTACTCCTAATAATAATCGCGTTATGTGTAAAATCTCGCATGGACCACAAATGGATGTCCAATGTACGTTGCAATCAAACGTCCAATGGACGTCGCGTAATGTACGTACATAGTACGTCCAGTTTTGGTCCATGGACGTTTGGACTTTAAATGTGCGTTACATATGGACGTCCATCGGACGTTGTGTGTTATATGGGAAGATATTGGTGACCACCTGAATTCGTGCCTTCTAAAATTTGAAATGCAAACGAATGATGAATAAAGCAGACTAGGGCACTAGGGCTAGACAAAGTCTAGCCCTAGTGCCCCTAGACAACAGCAAAATTATTTCATATAATTTTGCTTAGTAAGATGATTGATTTTCGTTACGATTCAGAGCAGATCACGATTCTCTCTGAAGATCCCAAAAGGGTGAAACGTACGTAATAGGATGGTAGTTGTCTCTGAAGCGGAATGAAATATTAACTGTCTTTCATTGTCATAAATATGTATATGAATTTACCTTGTAGAGTTTTCCAATCCCATTCTAGCTAGTGCTGATTCGCTTTTAACTACCTTTTGTTTTTCTATTTTTAACATAGCCTGAGTTTTAATATGGGCTTCTCTTTCACATTTGAGTTTTTCATTTCCAGTTTCAATTAGCTCCAAAAGACTATTGTACCTATCCATTGGTTCTGATACTTTTATCAGTTCCTCCTTTAAAGGAATTAATAATATATTACCTATATAAAAACAAGTCCAAAACAATAGATAATTGAGAATTGTAGGTATAAATCCAGTTGGAAGTATTGAAAGTCGTAATGGGGCAATGTGTGATGTGCATTTTGAGACAAGATATTTGACTGCTTTCATTTCTGTGAATAATTTTGTGGTCCAATAAGAATAATAGAAGTTGGATAACGAGAAATAGTTTAATATTAAAACAAAGCATATCAGAAACAAAAAAATGATTACAAAAAAGGAAAAATAATCTTAATACACATTCATTAAGCTTAATTTTACCCTTTATTTTTATTATTAGACCAGGCAGTATCTGTTCTAAAACAACCTCATGTGCTATCACTATGGGGACACTTAAAACTAAAAATTCAATTTTTTTTCTCCTTTTCGTTGCTGTATATGTCTCGACAGCTAGGCATTTTAGAAAAATATTGCGAAGACAAAAAAGTGTTGCAATCAATTTTCATACAAGATATGATTAATTACAAATTGATATTACAAAATTGACAAAAATTGTTAAAAAAAGGGTCAAAAAGCAATTTTTTCCATAATCCTTTTCAGGCATTTAAAAGCCACATAGAACTTTCAAAATTTATCCAGGAAATATTTTTAATGCAAAATATACTGCCCTAAATTTCAGCATAATCTATCAAGTAGTTTTCGCAAAATAATTTTGCATTATTGTGAGTACCTATACATACAGAGTGGGCCAAAGAAAAGAATCCACCTCGATATTTGGCAGTATTTATTAGATTTTAAGGAAATGACGAAACAGGTCAATTTTTGATCTATGGGAGACACATTTTTACGGTACATACATCGGTCATTTGTTAACCCCCTCCCTTCCACTTCCCCCACCCCTTATTTTTAAGTAGGGAATAGGGGTCGTGTGCTAGCTTATTGAAAAGGTTATTCAATTCTCTATTCAGTAATATAAACATTAATATAATTATTTATACAGGGTGTCCAAGAAAAAAAATTTTAAAATCAATTAATTGATAAAAAAGAAGAATTTATGTAATTTATTTAATTCAAAATACATTCTACTGCTGTCACAAAACAAAAAATATGTTTTTTGATAAATAAGCAACCGACGCCCTGAAGGGCACTAAGGATTATGAGAAAGAAAGAAAGAAGAAAGATAAATAAACATTGCTTTTCGCTTAACTTCAATGTTCAAGCTGCCACCGCATCTGCCTCTTAGTAGGTTGAATATTGAATTTAAGCAACAAATACTGTTTATTTATCACATAAACATTTTTTTCTGTTTTGTGACAGCAGTAGAATGTATTTTGAATTAAATAAATTACATACATTCTTCTTTTTGTGTCAATTAATTTAATTTAAAAAAAATTCTTGGAAACCCTGTATAAATAATTACGTTAATATTTATATTACTGAATAGAGAATTGAATAACCTTTCAAATGAGCTAGCACACGATCCCTATTCCCTATTTAAAAATAACGGGTGGGGAAAGTGGAAGGGAGGGGGTTGACAAATAACAGATGTATGTACCGTAAAAAGGTGTCCCCCTTAGATCAAAAATTGACCTGTTTCGTCATTTCCTTAAAATCTAATAAATACTGACAAATATCGAGGTGGACTCTTTTCTTTGGCCCACTCTGTAAAATATAATACATATAGGTATTATATTAATTGAGTGCCTGAGTAAGAGAATAAGGGGCTATGCCATACAACTTGAGATTTTGTTTTTTTTTGTCGTTCTGCATGTTCTGCCATCAAGGAACTTCTTGTAAGTGTGGCGTATCCCCTTGTTTGTCTAAAATGCAATTGAAAATCCGACAATTCGAGCGTCAGCTGTTTGTTTAGAAAGATAAAACCTTTAATTACTCCAAAAAAATTTTTGTGGCATAATCCCTTCTCTTTCTCAGACACTCAATTATAATACTCATAAGTATTTAATTTTTTAAATATTTAAATTGAAATAAAAGTTATTCTATTTGTTTTTTGGTAAAAATGGTCTTCTTCTTCTTTAAGTTCCATCTTCTATCGAAGGTTGGAAATCATCATGGCAATGCGGACCCTGTTGGCTGCCGCTCTAAATAGCTTTGCCCTACTGCATTCGAACCATTCCCGTAAGTTCTTAAGCCAGGATGTTCTTCGTCTTCCCACATTTCGCTTTCCTCGGGTTTTGCCTTACACAATAAGTTGTAATAATGAGTATTTTTGCCCTCTCATCACATGTCCCAAGTAAAAATGGTACAGTTGTTTAAAAAATTACATAGGCTCTCTATTTAACGGATTTTAATAATTCGAAGTATTTAAAATTTTTTGTTGGTTCTGCATAATTTTTTAAAATTGCTAAATTTTTGTTGACGTGTCGCGCACGTCCCGTCCTAAAGGCGGAGATACATATCCACGCCGCGAACTCCGCGCCGTGTGAGCGCCGCGCGTTCGTGGCGCGGTTAATGTTCGTTAAAATTTTTCATTTTGACGAACCTTCCGCGATCCATAGGAAACTTACGAACATTTAGTAATTTTAGACAATTAGTATTAAATGTGGGTGCCTACATTGGATCCGTTTTTCTCCGATCAGATCAGATCCGATATCGGCCGACGTCGGGAGTAGCTTCTCCTATTCTCATCGAGAAGTGTTTGGTTTCATTCCGATTGGTTGCAAGTTGAGTTGCAAGTTGGTTGCAAGCTGGTTGCAAGTTGGTTGCAAGTTGGTTGCAAGTTGGTTGCAAGTTGGTTGCAAGTTGGTTGCAAGTTGGGGGTTGCAAGCTAACATGTTTAAATATATTCAATGTCATTTTCATTTTCTACGGTAAACATCAATAAGTTTGATATTTCCTTCCGACCACTCCATTACTAACAAATATTCAACTCAGGAGCCCCAAAACCAACAAACCACTTGCAAACCCGTCCAAATACGTATTGCGAACCATCAAAGCATTTGTTGAAAAGCCGACAGAAGTTATATCGTGGTGCGCCGTGTGCGAGCAGTTTGTGTGCCACTTGAAAACACGTATACTCCATCTAATTTACTTACCGTTGCACGTCATCCGCGTCATAGCCCGAGAAGTCACATGATACCAACACGAAATATTTAGGCGGTAGGTGTGTTATTTTTTAGAATCACTTTGCCTAGTACACTGGCGTTACAGCCACTTGGAATATTTTATTATATACGCGTAGAAATAATATTTAAAGATTTCTATTAATGTTAACTTAAAGAAATACACAATAATATGTTTCATTTAATTTGTATAAATGGATTATAAAGTGTTTTTATGAAGCACATTTGTTCGGAATACACTGTAACTATAATAGAACGAAGGTGATATTTTGGCATAAATTGGTAACATTTATTTGACAGTTGCGGTGATGACACTTCATATTTGTTTATATTCTTTACTATAAGTATTTGTTTCATTATATTTACTGTTTTTATTATGTACTATAACTTAAGATTATAACTTAATTCTTGTTTTCTATTTCTAAAGTTTTTGTTTATTTACATTGAATATTAATTTGTTTTGCTGTATAATCCACTTCCGCAAAAATTGTGTAATGTATTTAATTTAAAATGAATTCAAGAATTTTTTGTAATTGGGCAACAATGTCAACTTAGATCTCTAACGTAAATGGTGACGCGCAACGGTAAGTAAATTAGACGGACTGTACTAATCTAACAAATATGCTGCGCGCGAACGGCTCGCACACCGAGCAGAGCGCATATGTATACCCGCCTATCTATAAGTAGAGCTTAGCTAAGCTATAGCTTAAAATATGTTGGTGCAACCAGGCATAAGTTACGAACTTTTAAAAAATTATACATATCACAATATACAAAAAATGAAAAGAACACAATGTCATGGACACAATTTTGATTCCACGATGCTTTAGGCACACGGGAGACTCTTTTCGCCGTGAAAGTTTTAATTCAAAAGATGTTGAGATGTCAACTGCGACGTACAGATTTGTTTTGTCGATTGCAATTGCAGAAAGGCGTTTGTTGGGTAAAACATGATAAGCTTATAACAATGCTGGTAACATGGTAAAGCATGATTTAGTTCTACAAATGTCCTAAACTATCTTTGTAAACTTACATTTTTATCAAAATTATTAAATGTCGATTTTTTTTCAAGCTCTGCTCCTTTTTCGTTTAATTCTTCTCGAAGACTTTTAATTACAGATTTGTATTCTTCAATTTCCAATACAAATTGCTTTTTTTCTGTTTGAAGTTTTGTGATCAATCGCTCTTTTTGTAACATAAGATCATTTTTCATTTCCTTGGAAGAATTTAATTGTCCCTAAAACAAACAAAAAATTATGTTTTACATTTTCAGTGTTTAAATCAAATGAAATATAACTGAGGGTGTAATTTTAAGTTACCTACTAGCGCTACCAAATACTATATACTCTATGAACTACTAGCGCTACTAATCTATGAAACTACCTTACGAACTGGTAACGCCTATGGATTTTATAACCCGGCAACGACATAATAATATGTTATTTTTCGGCTCCTATTATGAGCCTTCTAAATTCTTTACGCGTAATAAAATCTTCCGTCTGGGACATAATAAAAATTAATGGATTTTTTTTGCGATGTTAAGCAAGCTCCACACTCTCGCGAAGTTTCTCGGTTCGTTTTGAAACATCCAACAAGAAAACAACCATAGTTCAGTGCAAGAGATGCCAAAACTATGGACATACCAGGAACCAATGTACGTTACCTTATCGATGCGTAGATGCTGGTAATCATGATTATCGTACATGCTCAAAGAAAAAAGAAGACGGAAAACCAGCTACATGCACTTTATGTGGTGGTGAGCACCCGGCTAATTATAAAAAATGTCAGGTTTACATAGAAATACTAAACAAGAGATATCCTCAGAAAAATGGAATTGCTTACCAACAAAGCAATAATATATCAACACAGATAACAACACAAGCTCCTATGATGGTCCAGGATTACTAGGGCTATCTTCTCCCGGTAAGGGTGGTTAACCCTTATCCGAGGGGTGGAATGATTAATAGTCGTTTCACTGTTGAAGTTGTTTTATTATACTCGCATGAGTACAAGCTGGTAGCAACCTACGTAACGTCGTCTCGCGGAGTGTAGATGACACTATCTTTTAATGTGAATAATCTTACATCTAATAAAATATAATGACGAATGTGGAATGTGTAATGAGGATTCCCTTATTATGTTTTGGTTGTATAAATATATTTAAAAGTGCAAAGTCAGCGTCGACCCTGAAAAGTGTTTATAGTGGCTGTATGTATAAATACACCTCACGATCTAGGTCAACAATGTTTATGTAACGAAAGAAGGTTGGAATTGTTTATGATGACATTTAAATAACCGAAAGAAATTAGCGTAGATAATTAAAGGGTGTTTTTAAAAGATATCTAATGAGTACAGATGAATTCTTGTACACCTTTCCCTCCTAAGAATTTTCTGACTACGGGCAGAAAATTTTGCAAGTAGTGCTACCAACCCATACTGTGTTGTAATCAATACAAAAAATTTATTTTATATACAAACTTCCTAAAACTACGTAAATACATAAATAAAAATAAAAATGTTCGTTTAACAACATTGTTTCATCACACTTGTCACTCACTGTGTTTTCGGATTGTAAGCATATAATCTATTCTTATGTATTTCCTTGATTTTATTGTTTTCTATTCTGATTTTACAATTAACGTTATTTACTTCTGTTATTGTGAAAGGACCTACATAAAGACTATCAAACTTACCATTCTCTTCCCTTTTTACCAGGACTAGGTCTCCTATTTTAAAGTTTTGAGGTGTTGCTTTGAGCTTATTCTTTTCTTGCCGCTCTTTTTTGTGTTTTAATAAGAAGGTTCTGGCTCTCTTGTGTGCGCTTTGTAGTTTGTATCGTAACTCATTGTAGTAGGCATCTATATTGTAACATGGTTGAATCTCCTGTGTAAGGTCTTCCGGTAGGTTAATCTTCCTGCCATATAGCAGTTCGAACGGTGTGTATCCATGATACGCGTTAGGGGTTGTATTGTAGCAGTATGTGAACATTCTGCAACACACATCCCAATTTTCTCTGTCTTCGTCTATGAATGCTCTTACGTACTCGTTCAACGTTCTGTGTAGTTTTTCGCAACTTCCAATGGACTGTGGGTGGTATGCCGTTGAAAAGTTGTGCTCTATTTTTAATAGCTTTGTTAATTCCTGCATTACTTCGTTCTTATACTCTGTGCCTTGGTCTGTTCTTATTTGCTTCATGAGTCCGTATGTTGGTATGAAATGATCAAAGATTCCTCTTGCTATTGTCTCTGCTTCTTTATTGCACACTGGTATGCTGACCGCGTATTTTGTCAGTTCACACAACATTGTGATACAATATCTATTACCTTCATTACTTCTAGTGAATGGACCTATTGTATCTATGTATACTATGTCCCATGGTTTGGAAGATGTGTCCGATATCACGAACTCTTCGACATGTGTTCTTTTCGGTTTGTTAATTTGACATTTGTGGCATTGTTTAACGTATTTTCTTACGTCTTTTTCCAAATTTTTCCATCGGAATCTTGCCTTTAGCTTCTTTATTAGTCTATTATTCCCTACGTGTCCTCCGAACATCGGGTGATTATGGTATTCTTCTATTAATCTGTGTTTTTCTTTGTCATCTTTTATTGTTTCTGGTACTTCACATATGTATATGTGAAGTATTATATCTATATTCTTCAATTTTTTATTTCCTTCTTTAATAAATTCATCAATTGTGCACAATTTAAAAATAATATCATTTACGTATATCTTTACTTTACGTACTGCATTCTCTACCGCCAGCTTATCAAGCTGTGCCAACGCTTGGTTTAAATCGAAATGATCCAATCCTGTGGCTATGCTTTTGCTGCATTTTATTTTGTTTTTGGCCCTAATGCTCAGTCTTGGTGAGATTAGTTCTGCTCCAAAGGACAAAATTGGTAGTCTATGCGCCTCTAAATTATTTAGTACCTTCCTTACTGTCTGTTTGGTGGCTTCTGGCTGTAGTGCGAGTTCACTTTCAGCCTTTGTTTGTCTTGCTTCCTTCTCCTTTTCTCTTGCTTGAGCTCTTGTTATAGCTAGTATATGGGTGTTGTCTATGTATAGGTTCTTTAGTTGATGCAATGTTATTCTTGAAAGGCTGTCTGCGTAGTTACTTTTCCCTGTTATATACTCTATTTCGAAGTCATATTCTTCTAGGTCTAATCTGATCCTCGTGAGTTTTGAGGTTGGTTCTTTCATTGCAAATAGGTGTGTCAAAGGTTTATGGTCTGTTTTTACTTTGAATGTTGGTGCTCCATATAGATAACATTTAAAATAATTAATTCCCCAATGAATCGCTAGTAATTCCTTAACGATTATAGGTTTATTACATTCTCCTTTACTAAAACTTCTTGATGCATATGCTATAGGTAGGTCTATTCCGTTGTAATCTTGACTTAGGATTGCTGAACAACTCTCATTGGATGCGTCTGTTGTTAGGATAAACTGTTTGTTGAAATCAGGATATTTTAAAATTGGTGGTTTCGTCAGAGATGCTTTAAGCTTTTTGAATGCTTTTTCACACTCCTCAGACCAAAAAAATTCTACTCCTTTCCTCGATAATCTGTTGAGTGGTCTGCATATTTCCGCAAAATTTTTAATAAAACGTCTATAATAGTTGCAAAATGCTACAAATCTCTTTGTTTCTTCCGCTGTCTTAGGTGTCGGATATTGTTCAATTGCTGCATACTTCGCTTTGTCGGGTGATACTCCCTCTTGAGAAAGATCATGTCCTAAATATGTTACTTCCCTTCTAAAAAATTGACATTTTCCTGGGTTAAGTTTCAAATTGAATTTTCGACATGTCTCAAATGTCTTTTTCAGGTTGTCTAGGTGATGTTTTTCGGATATTCCAATTACTACGATATCGTCCATGTAAAGAAATGCTTTGTCTGGTGTTAATCCTGAAAATGCTATTGACATCATTCTTGAAAAGCTATTCGGGCTTACATTTAATCCAAAAGGTAATCTGGTAAATTGAAATGCTCCGTTTTCCATGCTAAACGATGTGTATTTTCTCGATGACTTTTCTAATGGTATTTGATGAAAACGTGACATTAAGTCTATAACTGAAAACCATTTTGCTCTTCCTAGTTGATCTAATATCGAATCTATTCTTGGTAATGGGAATTTGTCTGTAACTATCTTCTTGTTCAATTGTCTAAAATCTATGCATAATCTCCATGCTTTTCCTCCATCTATAGCTTTTTTCGGTACCAGTACTACTGGGCTGTTGTACTCGGATGTAGATGGTTCTATGATTCCTTGGTCTCTTAGTTTTTGTACTTGTCGATTTAATTCCTCTGTTTGCGCATGAGGTGTCCTATAATTCTTGATATATACCGGAGTTTGGTCTTTAACTCTTAGTTTCTGTTCGTAGAAATTGTTACAGGTTAACATATCATGCCTTAGGGCGAATATGTCTGCATATTCTTCGCATAACGATACTAAGTTATCTCGTATATATTCTGGTATGTCTAATTTCAGTGATTCTCGTAATTCTTTTTTCCTATCCTTGCTGTCGTTGACTAGTCTATATATATTGAATAGTTTAATGTCCAACGTCCTGATTGTGCTTGCCTCTACATTTACTGTTTCGTATGTTGTGTTCAAAATTTTGATGTATGGATTATTACTTGAAATAATTGCTCTTGCTATGAATATTCCTGGTTGTATTTCTTGTTGCTCCACTATCCTGTCGTTCCTTAGCGTTTGAAAAATTTTGACTATTCTGTAAATTTCACATCGGGGTGGTATTATTATGGTGTCATTATCTATATTATCCAGAATTTTCGTACTAATGTAACAATCGTTGTCCTCTTTAATGTGCATTTTAAGGTTTGCGTAGTCCAGTATACATTGAAAGTTAGAAATAAAGTCTCTCCCAATGATTCCGTCTGTTGGAATTGGAAAGTTAGGTTCTACCAATTGAAAGATGTGTTCGAATCGAGTTCCTTTTACTTCTAGTGTTGTCTCAACTTCTCCCATTGTTTGCAACTCTCCTTTAGTGACTCCTTTTATTTTCGCCTTTGTGTTTGGTTTCACCTGTTTCTTCATAAAATCTTGTGAACATTTTAGTATTGAAATATCAGCTCCTGTGTCTATGATAAAGGTGCTTGTGTTTTCAAGGATTCCTGTTTTCATTCGTACAAAGTTCGTTAGGTTCAGGTCGAAGTTGTAAATGTTATATTTTATTTCTGCCTGTGTGCTTCCAACTTCTTGTTCATTCAAAACCCCAACTGCTGGTTTTCTTGTTCTTCTTGACTGTCCTCTATCTCTAGTAACCTTACGTTCCTGTTACGTCCTCCTCTCTGGTTTCCTCTGTATGTTTCATTGTTAAATTGTCTGTATCTTCTGTTCGAATAATTTCGTTGATTGTCCGTTGCTTCTCCTTCGTTCCGTTGTCCGAAGTTATTTCTTCTTCCTCTGTCATATTTGTTATGGTATCCTCTTCTGTATTGCTGCTGTCCTCTCCTATTCTCGTAGTTTGTCCTATAATTTAAGACTCTTCCTTGTGCATTTTCTTCAGTCGTATCGATCGATAAAAATTTAGATACTACTTCCTGCGGTGATGTAAAGTTACCTGCTTCCAGTATTAGCTTAGCTTTCTCTGCATTAACGTTTCGTTTCATTGTTGTTACTACTGTTTCCGTCGTATATTTCTTCGCTAACTCCAGTGGCATTCCTTCCGCTATGTATGCTACTTTTAATTGTTCTGCTAACTCTTCCACTTCAGATGCGTACACTGCTGCATCTCTATGCCCTTGCCTTTTCTTGGCTAATTTGGCTATTAAATTCTTCGGATTATCACCTTTTAGTTCTTTCTTCAGTGCTTCAGCTATCCGTGGAATCGTATCTTCCGTGGTTATTAAGTTCCTAGCCTTATTGGTAAGTCGTGTTTTTATTAGCGTTACAGCTGTGTTTTCATGACCTTCTGCCAATTTTCCAAGTAGTTCTAATGCGTCCAAAAATGGTTGTAATTTCCCTGCGCTTCCATCGAACTCGTTGGGCAATATCTTGCTTGCGATATTCAAAAATTCATTGATTGTCAGAGCCATGTTTAATATTGTTATATCTTGTTTTATGTCACCTTTTTCCTCTTTTATTTCGTCGTTAATTATTTCTTATTCTACTTCCTCGTCGCTTTTTCCTTCTTCTACTTCCTCGTCGCTTTGTTCCTCTTCAACTTCCTCGTCGATTGGTTGATGTATTGAATTTGGAACCACTGTTCTTACATTTACTGCTTGAAATGAGCGTATAACTTTGTCTCTGATTTTTCCAAAATATTTGTTGCACGCTTCCCTCTGTTTGTCCGAAAGTGCTTCCCAGTTTTTCTTAGTTAAGTGCGTGAACTTGTTATAGGATTTAATTAGCTGTGTCGTTACTTCTTCCTGTATGTCCTTAGATTTCGGTACTTTTTTCTTTAAGACCCTTCTGCTCTGTCTTCCTACTTCTTGTGCAAGTTCCTCAACTATTTTGACAAAATCTTCCCAAGTAATAACTTTGTTGCTACTCATTTATACATAATTTTCTATCCTCAGTTCCTGCACTTCTTAGCGAAAATATAAATTCGACAGTCTTACGGTGTATATAGATATGTGGTATATAGATATATAGCAAAAAATAACGAGATAAAATAATACGTCAATATATGGTAAAAATATGTAAAAAAAAATTGCAATAATAATAAATAATAGTTCAAAAATAAATAACGTTATATTAACCCTTGTAAATAAGTAGTTAGAATAATAATGTAAATGTATTATGCATATAGCGTATATTTGTTATATATTTATATCGTATATTTATATTGATAGTGTATATTTACGATAGCAAATATTAAAATCATAAAAAAAATTGCAAAAATGTACCCTCGTAATAAATAATATAAATAATATATACCTCAAATAATAATGGTAATATGCCATGTGAATAACTTTAATATGTGTTAAAAAAAAATTCCAATAATACCCATAAAGATAATTAAAAATAAATAGATAAAAATACTAGAAATATACCTTACATTACTGCTATATCATTCATTTGTTAAGAAATATCGTGGAAACACCATAAGAACAAAATATAGACTCACCACTTTAAACGTCTATGTTCGCTGTAGATCTCGCCAATCCTCGATGAATGTTTCTCTTGAGGCTCCTGCGGTGGGCTTTCCATAGTGACCATGCCAGTCTCATGATCAGAACCGTCGTGATGATATAAAGAAGTACCTTTACCTCTGTGTCCAGCTTAACGTCTTTGTTTTTGACGATGAAATTGCTGTTCACCACTCCATTTTCTTGGACTTCGTCTTTTGATGACTTTCCTCCCATCCTTGATCCATCAGGTCTCGTCTGGTCTAGATCGCCATATGATGGTCCAGGATTACTAGGGCTATCTTCTCCCGGTAAGGGTGGTTAATCCTTATCCGAGGGGTGGAATGATTAATAGTCGTTTCACTGTTGAAGTTGTTTTATTATACTCGCATGAGTACAAGCTGGTAGCAACCTACGTAACGTCGTCTCGCGGAGTGTAGATGACACTATCTTTTAATGTGAATAATCTTACATCTAATAAAATAGAATGACGAATGTGGAATATGTAATGAGGATTCCCTTATTATGTTTTGGTTGTATAAATATATTTAAAAGTGCAAAGTCAGCGTCGACCCTGAAAAGTGTTTATAGTGGCTGTATGTATAATTACAGCTCACGATCTAGGTCAACAATGTTTATGTAACGAAAGAAGGTTGGAATTGTTTATGATGACATTTAAATAACCGAAAGAAATTAGCGTAGATAATTAAAGGGTGTTTTTAAAAGATATCTAATTAGTACAGATGAATTCTTGTACACTCCTACCCAAGAAGCATTTCAATTAAGTAACGATGAGGTAACAAGGGGAAGACCTACCTACGCCCAAATCACCGAAAATCAACAAAATGTACAAAATCTGTCAAACAATAATAACGAGTCCAACAACAGCTACCTTCTCAACATAATCTCCAATCTGCAAAAAACTATAGAAGAACAACAAAAAACAATATCACTGCTAACTCAAGAAATCCGACAAATTAGAGAAGAACTTATTTCTAGAAAATGTTGACACAACTTTTAAGAATAGCACAATGGAACGCAAATGGAATAATCAAACATAAATATGAGATTGAATACTTCTTAAATATGAACAAAATCGATATTTTGTTGATTTCAGAATCACACTTATTTAACAGTGCTCAGTTGAAAATAACAAACTTTAACATAAATAATGCGGGACATCCAGATGCTGAGAGAAATCCAAGAGGTGGAGCAACAGTAATAATCAGGCAGAACCTGAAACATTATTAATTACCCAAATTTGAAGAAGATTTTATGCAAGCAGCAAGTGTCGTAATAGAAGATTGGGTAGGGCCACTAGCGATATCGGCCGTTTATTGTCATCCGAGATACAGGCCAAATAAAGAAGGTTTTCTAAATCTGTTCAAAACACTGGGAAACCGATTCTTGGCTGGAGGTGATTTTAATGCAAAACATACTAGTTGGGGTTCCAGACTCTCACCTCCAGGAAGGGGAAGAGTATTATATTCAGTTGTACAAGAAATGAATTTAAGCCACCTCTCTACATATCAACCCACATACTGGCCAAGTGATCCAAATAGAGTTCCAGATCTACTCGACTTTTTCATTGTAAAAGATATATCAGACGAGCACTTAAATATAGTATCCAGCGATGATTTAAATTCTGACCACACTCCAATTATTGCACCCATATCAACCATACCTCAAGAAAAGGAGGTGACACCTCATCTGATCTCCAAAAAAACTGACTGGGAATATTTTAAATCAATACTAGATCAAAATATAAATCTACAAATACCACTGAAAACACCAAATGATATTGAATTAGCAGTCGAATATTTTACTAAGTTGGTTCAAAAAGCAGCATGGGAAGCTACGCCCCATGAGAACAAAAACAAAAGGCACCAAAGACAATGCCCACAAATAATTATAACTGAAATACTAGAAAAGCGGAGGCTTAAAAAAACGTGGCAAATAACGAGACACCCAGATGACAAAACCAACTACAATCGAAAATGTAGGCAACTAAAATAATTAATAAAAAATCTTAAAAATGAGTATTTTCAAAGTTATATGCAGAATTTAACGCCAACTGCGGATTCCGACTATTCTCTATGGAAGGCCACAAAAAATTTGAAAAATACAAAACAACAAATCCCGCCTATCAGGCATGATAACAAATGGTTACGAACAAACCAGGAAAAGGCAAAAGCATTGGCAAAATATTTCGAAGAAGTATTTCAGCCTTTACTTGCAGATGAGAATAATATCGATGAAAGAATACATGAATTTTTAGGTAGTATATATCAATTGTCTCCACTTCCCAGACTAACAACACCTAAAGAAGTAGCACAAATTATTAAATACGAAATTCGGACAAAAAAGCACCTGAACACGATCTCCTTACTGGTGAAATATTCAAACAACTACCAAAAAAAGGGATTACAATGGTAACACAACTAATAAATGCGACTATAAGAGTAGGGTATTTTCCAGCACAATGGAAGTTAGCAGACATTATACTAATACAAAAACCAGGAAAACCTGCTAAAGAGATAAAATCATACAGACCAATAAGCTTGTTACCTGTTATGTCTAAAATTGCAGAGAAGATTATAAAAGAACGATTATTAATAGAAATAGATGAACATAAACTATAGTCCCATCGCATCAATTTGGATTTCGCCTTAAACACTCGACCATTGAACAAGTGCACAGAGTCGTTGATATGATACAAACTACATTTCAGGAAAAGAGCTACTGCAATGCTGTATTCCTGGATATAAGTCAAGCTTTCGACAAGGTTTGGCACCCCGGATTGCTTTATAAACTAAAGAAAAACCTATCTCATCCACTTTACATCTTGCTCAAATCTTACCTTGAAGAAAGGCACTTTCAAATAAGATATGATGACTTTATAACAGACATTCATCCTATAAAAGCTGGTGTGCCCCAAGGAAGTATACTTGGTCCCATACTTTATACTTTGTTTACAGCTGACTTTCCAACCGATGACCATCACCTAACAGCTACTTTTGCAGATGACACTGCAATTATGGTGAAAGACAAAAATCCGGAAATTGCGACCCGCACATTACAAACAAGAGTAAACAAAACGCATAAGTGGGCTTGTAGATGGAGAATTAAAATAAACGACGAAAAATCAGCTAATGTAACTTTCACAAAATGCCAAGGTGACACACCATCAATATATTACAACAACCACCTAATACCAAAAAAAGATAGTGCCAAGTACTTGGGATTGCATCTAGACAGAAGGCTAACTTGGAAAACACATATCTGGAATAAACGTAAACAACTAGGAATTGTACTTAAAAAACACTACTGGCTAGTTGGAAGTAACTCACCACTATCATTAAAAAATAAACTCCTGGTCTACAGTTCCATCATAAAGCCTATTTGGACATACGGCGTACAACTCTGGGGTACAGCATCTGACAGCAACATAGCGATCCTAGAACGATTCCAGTCAAAGACTTTAAGAACTATAGCGACTGCCCCTTGGTTTATCTCAAATCAGGTCATTTACAGTGATTTAAAAATCCCTACAGTGAAACAAGTGATCGCGCAGTGTAGTGATAAATATCTAAAGCGTCTTGAAGTGCACTCCAACAATCTTGTAATCGGTCTTCTTGATAACAGTGTAAAAAATAACAGACTAAATATTCGTAGTCCACTGGATTTGCCCTTTAGACAATAGACAACAAGTAAATGTTTAGAATAAGTTTAGATTAAGTAGTGTAAATAGATATAAGTCATTCCAATGTATATCAAGTTAGACAAATATACTCAACCCAAAGAGTTATAGCCACTGGACGATCACTCTTAATGTAAAAATTCTGTTCAACAAAAATGCTTAGTGTTTATGGTTTGAAATAAACAGATGGCGTTTGTAACAAAATAAAACTTCGGAAAGTTGACAGAAGTCCGAAGTGCATAAGTGTACATATTTTATATTTTATCTTTGACATTTACTTTGACAGGAATCTCGACACTAATTTTTTTTTCATAAATGCATACAAATCCCATATTAACTTTAACAAGAATTCAAATTTAACTTCCGGTCTCCAGTTACGTCATCATGTGCGAACTCGGACGTATTTGAGCTACGGGAAGATACTATCTCCTTATAATTATAGTATGTATCATGTCTACCACTATAAAATTCCACTCTTCTGCGAAACACTTCTTACTGCTAAATTATGTTATTTACAAAATTTGACCATATACAGGGTCTTGAAAACTTATGGTCTCGTGGTCTTTGACATAAAAATTATTTTATTTTTAAAATTAATTTTGATCTATAACAATATTTATATAGAGAGGTGCAAAGTTATGGAATAAATTCATTTTTCGGGAATAGGCCACTTTGAAGAAAAATCCCAAGACAGGAGGATTTTTATTTTTCAATTATGATTTTTGACATATATGCCGTAATAGTGACGTCATCCATTTGGGCGTGATGACGTAATCGATGATTTTTTAAAGTTATTATACTTCTTTAGGCGCGTTGGGAGTAAATTTATATGTGCGCGAATTTATCAAAAGTCTTGGTCCTGGGCGCAGCTGAAACGTTATACAGTGCTAGTCAAAAGTCCGTACCCCCCTCTTATCTTTTGAATGGTTATACCTATAATAGTGAAATTTGGAGCGAGGAAATAAACGGACGTAAGCTTTTTAAATAGTCATAATAGGTGACGTAATAGTGACAGATGACATTACAGAGCCACTGTGACCGATATTTTTAAATGGGACCTTATGGTAAGTGATACTTTGTTTGAAAGGTATTCAAAATACCTATTCAGTCATACTAATTTTTTTGGGTTTAAGTTGATTTTGATTTAGGTGAATAAATTAAATTAATATAATATTGTAGTTTCGCATTTAATTAATAAAAATTCAAATGTCCGCCTATGTTTTTTTTTGTTAAAAAAGTTGACGTTTTTCAATTCTCTAGTAGTTTTTAAGACAACATCAACCTTTTTGACAAGTAATCATAGGCGCAATTTAGAATTTTTATTAATTAAATGCGAAACTACAATTTTATATTATTTCATTTATTCATCAAAATTAGCTTAAACTCAAACAAAATTAGTATGTCTGAATAGGTATTTTCAATACCTTTCAAACGATGTACCACTTGTCATAAGGTCCCATTTAAAATTATCTGTCACAGTGGCGCTGCAAAGTCATCTGTCACTATTACCTCACCTGTCATGACTAGTTAAGAAGCTTACGTCCGTTTATTTCCTCCCTCCAAATTTCACTATTATAGGTATAACCGTTCAAAAGATAAGAGGGGGAGGTACGGACTTTTGACTAGCACTGTACGTTCTCTGATTGGGTAATTACAATGACCTGTCAACAATTGTTCAATATGTCGGTTATTTTATTAATACGTCAATGGTTATGGGTAAACAAAAAATGTTGTGTATATTAGTTTTTACTGTTGTGAGGACACAGACAAAAGCAAGTTTATAATTGTAGTGACTTTTTAAATAGTTTTTAAAAGTAACAGGTACGTAATTGTAAATGTTTCAGTATTGCAATAAAAAATTACAGAGATACTTACTTATTTGGAAAATGGAAAATGTACCTATGCTAGTAGGTAATGCTTTGATTTACATAATTTTATTACCAACAAAATTACTACCAATCTTCATCTAATATATTGTTTTCTTACTCATATGTTTTGTTGTATTTTAATATTTTAATTCCACAAAAATCAAACTAATTTGATTAAATTCAGAACTGTCAAACAGTAAAACGTTCAGTTGGCCTATCTTCCCACATCTCACTTCGAAAACCATATGACAATAACTGCAATTTTTTCATGAAATGCCCTTGGAATGCAGTCTAATAGGAAAAAAATCTATTTTTTAATGCTATATAGCAGAATCTGCAAAAAATGTTTAAGTTCGGCACCAGAAAGATACATCCCTATGGCTTTTATCAAAAATCGATTCTTCTTTTTATACCATCAGACATTATCTGCAGTGGATGCTCTTCGGTTCTAAAATTGGAACAAAAACTTAGATCTATATGGCAATATGTGCAAAATGTGACCCACGCTCGTAAAATAAAAGCGAGATGTACTAAGGAAAAATCTTTTAAATGCAACAAAACATACGAGTGCTGCAGAGAGATTTCATTGCAACACTGGAAATAAGCGACAACATCGTACTGCAGATGGGTTTATCCCAAAAGAAAAGCGAGGAACTCATAAGAATGGAAAAAGAATCAACGAAGTCGTGAAACAAAACAAAATGATTTACATTGAGTCCATTCTTAGAGTGAAATCTCACTACCTAAGGAAACAAACTACCAGATAATTCGTCAGCGATGACAAAACTCTTGCTGATATTCATCGCGATTATATAAAATTTTGCAAAGAAAAAGTTTCGGTGTTCGGAAATTACGCTACGATGATAACCATATTTCACACAGAATTTAATATACACTCCTGTAAGCCTAAAATACCTTTGCTTGCTGTAAGAAAGTTACAGAAATTAATTAGATAAATCGACATTAGAAACAGTCTATAATACTCACCGTCAGGAAGTGGAACTCAATAGGAAAGAGAAATAAATGCCTTAAAATCTGCAAAATCCAACAATCGCATCACTTCTTGTTTTGATTTACAATCATTACTTCCGACGCCTTCAGGCGAAGTCTCTTTATTTTATTACAAAAGCAGATTATCAACATTATTTAATTTCACAATTTTTTACCGGACCACAAATGCAGGACACTTCTGTCTTTGGTTCAAGCGAATTGCTAATCGTGATTCAAATGAAATATCGTCGTTCCTGTTACAATTTCTGAGGAACCATGCCAGGGAAAAATAAATAATATTATACTCAGATAACTACTGTGGGCGAAATAAGAACAAGTATATTGTCTATCTTTATCAATATGCAGTACAGAAATTGAAAACATACCTAAAATTACCCACAAATTTTTGATAACGGGTCACTCCCAAAATACGGTAGATAACGTGCATTCTTTGATTGAGAAACAAAAAAAGGCTTTAAAAGATGACCAATTTACGTGGCTGCGCAATGGTTCACAGTAGTTCAAACAGCGAAAAAAATAGGTGAACCTTACCTATATAAAATTAGTGAAAGGTGTACATCGGATATATTGGACTTTAAAAAACGATGTAAGGAAATGGGAAATAATTATAACATTGACGAAGAAGGAAATCAGGTCGTCTGTCGTCTGGAATGACATAAGATGAACTAGGTGGAGAAGACATTTAAAAATAAGTTTCAGGTTAAGGCAAGATTTAACGATACAGAGTTCAGAACCATTAATATAAGGCAAAAACAACGAGGGATGGTAGCTAAGATAGAACTAAATAAAGCATATTCGCATCCACCAGGAATATGCAATCTCAAAAAACAAGATGTACACTCTCACTATGTAAGGCTAATGTTATTCAACAGCACTATCATAGGTTTTATGCAGATTTACACGTGACCAATGCAACAATAGAAGACGAACAGACAGATTATAATATGCAACACTTTAATTAAGTATTAACACTAAAAATTTGTAATAAATAAGTATGTGCTAAAATACCTATTAATTTTAGCAAATTTTATGTACTTCTTAATTTATATAAAAATATGCAAAATTAAAGACAATTATACCAAATATCAGGTTTGTAGTTTAATTTTTGGAACTACAGGAAATAAAATTAACTTTACAAAAACTTAAAATGCTCATAACTCGATATTGTGATTTTTGCAGTTACTGCCCTATGGTTTTCAAGGTGCGACATGATATGTGTAAGTGGATAAATGAGTAGAGGCTTCCACTACAAATTAATCTAAGCGCCCTGATATGCGCGAGTTCAATCCCCAATGCAAGTTTTTATTTTTTATTTTTTTTTATACATTTTATGATTGTAGGTATATTTGTTATATATATATTTTTTCAGAAAATGCGTATTTAGTTAAAATTTTTGCCAACAATTATTGTTCAGAAATCATTTCTTTGTGGCATTTTTCAATGTGTTTTATTTTTGGTATGGTTTTAATAAAAATTTTTGGAAAGTAGTAAAAGGAAAGTAGTTTAAAATTAGTTTAATATTTAAATAAAATATAAATAAACTGTTTAAAGCACATACATCAATTTCGTTGAAATCACATAATAGTGCGTTCATAATAGTAATCTTACGTGCGTACAAAGTACACACACATCCTTTTTTTAAATGGGAACAGGGGTCGTGTGGCAGCTCCTTTGAAGTATGTTATTCAATTCTCGATTCAGTAATATAAACAATAATATCATTATTTATACAGGGTGACAAAGAATAATAATTTTTGGAATAAATTAATTGACGCAAAAGGAATAATGTATGTGATGTATTTAACTCAAAATACATTTTACTGATGTCAAAAAATATTTAAAAAATGTTTATTTCATACATCAACATTACTTTTCGCTTAAATTAAATGTCAAATAGCCACCACCTGCCTCTTTGGCAGTTTGAACAATTAATTTAAGCGATAAACAATGTTTATTTGTAAAATAATTTTTTTCAATAAATAAGTTTTTGAAATTTTTTTATTAAAAGAGAAAAGAAAATGGATTTAATAGATAATAACGTAGCTGAATGTCTTCAGATTGAATGTCAAATTGTTATAAATATATTCTATAAAATATACAATTTAAATTCCTGCCATATTTTTTCAATAGTCAACACGTTTGCAACGTTCAGCACAGGGGCGTAACAGAGGCACCCGCAGCGGGAGGCTTGTGAGTGGCCCCAATGGAGCAAGGGCCCCATCTTGTCGTCTGATATTATGTAAAAATCTGTTATAGGTAATATGATTTTACTTTGTGTGTTTAAATTTAAAAACGTAAATTTCTAAATCGGCGTATTCGGCAAGTGAATCATCTCATATCGAGAAACTTAATCCTTTCCGGTCTCGCGAACTTTTATGGGTGACAACAATAAACTATAATGCTTTGTACGTGACTATTGAAAGATTAGAGAATTGTAATTTGCCGAATTTTAGAAAATTATTTCTAAATCTAAAAATGGGTTTTCTCTTTAATCTTTACCTACGTTTAGTATTTCGATACAATTATCCAGAGGCGTAACAGAGGCCCCCACAGCATGAAGCTTACGGGGGCCCCATCTTGTTGTCTAACTATGTTGCTATATTATTTGCATACATACGTTTTTTAAGCAGTGTAGTATTGAAAATGAAGTTGTCCATCCGAATTAATAAAATTGTAGATATATTCGCTGATATAATAGTAGATGTACGAAGAAAGTTGTTCATCTCATAGAATAATACTAATGTAATCATTTAGAAATTTTTGTTCTATTTTATTCTATACCAATAAAGATGAAAAATGTAAGTCGTCATAAACAATGCATGAATACACCAATAGCTCAGTAAATGACAGTTTTGGAGTGAAATTATCAGCGTCACGATGGACGTATTTGCTTGACAATTTGGATTTAGGTTCTCTTTACACTCCACTTAAAAGTTGGATTTATGCGGTTGGTTGCTTTTACGTCGGGGAGTGACACCCCTCCTTGGGATGAAAAACATACGTTTAAAATAAGTCCGGAAATGTATAAATTGACTAATTATAAGCAACTTTTGTTCTATAGAGTTTCTTTATCTATGTTAATAATGTACTTTTCAAGTAATTTGCGAGTGAAAATGTTTATTTTTCAACAAAAAAACAACGTTCTCAGACAGGTTTTGCGCAAATAAGTATTTATCGAATTAAATATTAGATATTGAAAAAATATTTGTAGCAAAAATGTAGCTTTCATGAACTCGATCGCCACAGTAAAAGCACAGTTTAACCTCATGAAAAATTATTCTTATTCGTCCAATTCCAAATCGAAAACTTCAACGTGAAATAACCAAAAAATTAAACAATTTTCGGGAAATACTCATTAAAACTTTTTTAAATATTTCAAAAAAGCTTTATTTTTATTTTTATAAAAGTTTCTATTAGCACCAAAACTATACGAGTTACGCTCCAAAAAAAGTTGGCCCCTTTTTTGGTAAAAAAAAAACGTGAAAATCTGCCCCTATTTCGCACCCCTAATAAAATTTATCATTAGCGCTTTACCATTTACTTTAAATATTTACTGTTTATAAGATCTGTAAGGTTGACCGGATCGAAGTTCTTATTTTTGAAAAAATTTGGTTTCATAGTAAAAAAAGTTTTTTTTATTTTGGAAAAATGCCTTTTTTAAAATAACTTATAAAGTATTAGTGATACGAAAAATCTCAAAAAATAAAGAAATGTATGTCTTGCTTTCAGAAATATTTTGGTTAAGAAAATTGGTTAAGATATGGCTGTTTAAAATTTGCATATACTCGTGATTAGTGACTCGTTCAAGCCCTTCCAACTAGAACCCTTTTAAAAATAAGCACTTTGAACCGGTGAAACTTATTACAGGTCATATAAAAAAATTAAGTAATTTGTAAGGCGATAATGATTAGTTTCATTTGGGGTGCTAAATAGAGGGAGATTTTCACAGTTTGTTTACCAAAAAATGGGATTACCTGTATTTTGAGCGTAACTGGCTTAGTTTTGATGCTAGAAACTTTTGTAAAAAATAAAGCTTCTTTTTAACATTTAAAAAAAGTTCTAATGAGTTTCCTCGAAAAGTATTTCATTTTTTGGTTATTTCACGTTGAAATATTCGATTTGGAATTTGACGAATTAGAAAAACTTCATGAGCTACAACTTTTCTTTTACTGAACCGATAGACTTAATTTTTGTTTCATTATTTTTATAAGCTAGATACATTTTTGCTAACAATATTCTTTTCGATCGAATACTCTTTGAACTATTTGCGAAAATCGCCTAAAAACGTGGTTTTTTTGTTGAACAATAAACATTTTTACTCATAAATAACTCGAAAAGTCTTGAGTTGACCAATTCGATGGTGACACTGAAAATTACACGGTATCGCCATATTTTACGTTGATTTACTGGGCTGTAACACACATTAGCTCCGTGCATGACTGACGCGACACCTAGCGTAGTTGTCTGAAATTTTTGGCGAACACAATTTGACGTTAAACATATGATACACATATGACATATTTGACGTTAATGTAATACTTTTATTTACCATTTTTGATGTTATATTTTGTCGTTTGTATCAAACGACAGCAGCAGAGTGTCAAATAAACGTCAAATTAAAAAACAGATATTTGAAAATTACCTGAAAAAAATATCAATTTTAAGGGTTTTTCTTCACTTTTTCGTTATAGTTTAGTTGTCAGTGTTTATATTAATTAAGTGTACATCGAAAGCAATTAGGCAGTGTGAATTATTATTACCAGATTTTAACATTAGCTGGTCTATTCAACTATTACTTTCGTGAACACAAAATGGAAATAGATGACGATAGGGATAGGAATATACCACCAGATCGGGGAAGGAAAGTCAGTATGAAAATATAAAAATAAATAATAAATATCAAAACGGCAATAATCAGGTAAGCGAAATATCTATTGAAAACAATTATTATTCAATCATATCCACCATGGTCACGCACGGAGCCCATAGGTATTTGTTACACATGTCACATTTAGTAATTTTTTAAAGGAGGCCCCATTTTCAATTCTGCGGGGGGGCCCCGACGGAGTTTGTAACGCCACTGGCAGCATAAATATTTTATGCTTGCAAAAATGGCGATCCTTTCCAAACATGTTTGCTGTCATGGCTCCAGTACACGTTGGGCCAACTAGTTGGCCAATGAGTTGGGCCAATAAGTTGGGCCAAGTAAGAACAGTGAATACATGGTGATTACACGTTGGTGGAGTTATCAGTCTGCATTAACCTTTCTTAGTGGATAAACAAAAAACAAACTATGATTATGGATATGGATGTGGAGACTGTAGCAGCCGCCGCAATTAATTTGTACAACGTGTTCAATGCTTATAGAAAAGTGTACCAAACAAGAGTGACTAAAAAAAATGGCGCAAACGACGGTGCTTTTACACCGAAAAAAGTATTAATATGAAAACACAACCTTAAAATTAATACTTATAAACAGTGTCAGTATTGTGAGAAGAGAAAACAAATATTTTAAACTCAACGACAACAACATGTTCATAACCAAACAGCTGTTTAACAGATCGCGCAAGTCCCAAAAATCCTTTGATTTGTGCACCAAATACCGACAAAATTCGGTTTGTAGACCAACGCTGACCGCCAATCGCAAACTCATGCCAAGTGGTCCTGTACACGTTGGCCCAACTCCTTGGCCCAACTCCTTGGCCCAACTGATTGGCCCAACGTGTACTAGCCCCATCAAGTGCAAACTGATTGCCAATCACAATCACAGGTCACCAGGTGCATAACAGAGGCCCTCGCAGCATGAAGCTTGCGGGGGGACCCCAATATGTCAGGGGTCTCATCTTGTTGTCTAATGTATGTAAAAATGTGTTATTGTTATATTATTTTGCGCATACATACGTAACGTTTTTTAAGCAATGCAGTATTGAAAAAAAGTTGTCCATCAGATACATAGATACAACGTATAGTATTTATGTATGTATTGTATGTAATAATAAAATTGTAGATATATTCGCTGATAGTATAGTGCACGAAGAAAGTTGTTCATCTCATAGAATAATACTATGTAATAATGTAGTCGTATGAATTTTCTTTCTATTTTATTCTATACTAATAAATATGAAAAATGTAAGTTGTCATAAACAGTGCATGAATACGCTAATAGCCCAGTAAATGACCGTTTTGGAGTGTAATATATCAGCATCACGACGTGTTTGTTTGACAATTTGGATTTAGTTTCTACTTATCCTCCACTTCAAAGTTGGAGTTGTGCCGTTGGTTGCTTTTACTTATGGGGTGAAAGTCACCCCTTCTTGGGGGTGAAAAGCATACGTTTAGATTAAGTTAAGAAATGGATAAATTGACTAATTATAAGCAACTTCTGTTCTATAGAGCATTTTAATCCAAGTCAATACTTTTCAAGTGACTTACGAGTGAAAATGTTTTTTTTTTCAACAAAAAACCACGTATTCCGCAAATAACTTAAAAAATAAATATTTTATCGAATTACATATCGAAACATTATCGAAAAAATAGGTCTAGCAAAAATGTATCTTATAAAAAACAAAAAAAATGGTGTACCTATTCATGAAGTCTATCTACACAGTAAAAGGACAGTTGTAGGTCATAAAAAATGTATTGTTCTTATTCGTTCAATTTCAAATCGAATATTTCAACGTGAAATAACCAACAAGCAAAGCACTTTTCGGAGAAAACTCATTGAAACTTTTTTTAATGTTTGAAAAAGAGTGTTATTTTTATTTTTTTTATATAGCAGTTTATATACATAGTAAGCTTCTAGCATCAAAACTAAGTGAGTTACGCTAAGTTTGCAAAATAAAGTTGGCTAAAAAAACTTGAAAATCTCCCCCTAAGTTGGATCGGTTCGAAGTTATTATTTTTGAAAAAAATTGGTTATATATACTATAAAAAAAGTTTTTTTATTTTAGAAAAATGCCCTTTTTTCAAAATAACTTAAAAAGTATTAGCAAGAGCGGATCCAGAGAGCCATCCCCCTCGAGAATTTAAAATAATATAAATTTAAATATTTGCAGTTCATATGTTTTTAGTTTCAAACACCGTAACCTAAGCTATGCATGTATCATAAAAAAAGTTCATGCCCCCCCCCCTTGAAAATCGGTCTTGGGTCCTCCCTTTGAGTGAAACTCAGTATTAGCACGAAAAATCTCAAAGAATAAAGAAATGTAGGTTTTGCTTTTATAAATATTTTGGTTTTATTTTGTTTTTCTGTAAGATAAAATTGGTTAACATATGGCTGTTCAAAATTTGCATACACTCGTAATTAGTGACTCGTTAGAGCCCTTTCAAATAAAACCCATTAAAAAATAAGCACTTTGAACCAGTGAAGCTTACAGGTCATATATGCGGTAATGATTAGTTTCCTTTGGGGTGCTAAATATAGGGGGATATTTTCACAATTTTTTTACCAAAAAGGCTTTTACTCTATTTGAGCATAACTCGCTTAGTTTTGATGATAGAAGTTTTTATAAATAGTAAAAAATACCTAAAACTTTTTTTAAACACTTTAAAAAAGTTTTAATGAGTTTTCCCCGAAAAGTGTTTCATTTTTTGGTCATTTCGCATTGAAATATTCGATTTGGAATTTGATGAATCAGAACAATTTTTCATGAGCTACAAATTTGCATTTACTGGGTCCATATAGACTTCATTTTTTTGTATAAGCTACATTTTTGCTACTTATGAATACTTACATTTTGAGTTATTTGCGAAAAAACGGCCTGAAAACATGGTTTTATTGTTGAACAATGTTGAACATTTTCACTCGTAAATAACTCGAACAGTATTGACTGGACCACTTCGGTGGTGACGTTGAAAATTACACAGTATCGCCGTTTTTCACGTTCATTTACTGGGATATAACACATACAAGTTTTTGTTACATAATATGTCGCATTTAGTAATTTTTTAAAGGGGGCCCCATTCCAATTCTGCGGGGGGGCCCGACGGATTTTGTTACGCCACTGCAGATCACCTTCTTCTTAAAGTTCCGCTCCTATCGGAGATTGGAAATCATTCTGGCAATTATAATTTTGTTGGTTACGCGCCGGAACAGTTCAATTGAGCTGCATCCAAACCATTCACGGAGATTGCGTAGCCACGAGATTTTACGTCTTCCTAGGCTTCTTCTGCCTTTGATTTTGCCCTGCATTATATTCCTTAATAGTTCGTATTTTTCACCTCTCATGATGTGCCCCAAGTACTCCAACTTCCTGATTTTTATGGACTTTAAAACTTCGCATTGTTTTCCTAGTTGTTCGAGCACTTGTGCGTTTGTTTTACGATCTGTCCATGATATTTTCAGAATACGTCTATAACACCACATTTCGAATGCTTCCAGGTTTTTAATGTGGGATTGTTTTAGTGTCCATGCCTCAACCCCATACAAAAGGGTGGAGAAAATATAACAACGAAGCATTCTTATCCGGAGCGTTATATTGATATTGCGATTACAGAAAAGTTTCCTCATTCTGTTAAAAATGGATCGTGCAATTTCAATGCGGCATCTTATTTCTTTTGTCTGATCAGTATCTTCTGTGATCCATGCTCCAAGGTATTTGTACGAAGATATTTGCTCAATTTCTGTATTATCCAGTACTAGTCTAACTCTGATGTTTTGTGCTTATGTAAATACCATGAACTTGGTTTTCTTCAAATTTATTTTTAGTCCATAATCGTTGCAATGTATATTTAGTTGATGAGCAAGGTGTTGCAATTCTTCTAGTGTTCCCGCTCAAAGTACGGTATCGTCAGCATATCTTATATTATTAAGTGGCTCACCGTTTATTATTAGGCCCTCATTGACTTGGCCAACGCTAATTCTGAGATGGCTTCACTATATAAATTAAATAACAATGGTGATAAAATACACCCTTGGCGCACCCCACGACGAATCTGGATATCCTCAGTCAGTTCATTTTCAACTTTCACTTTTGCTGTCTGATTCCAATAGAGGTTACATATAATTCTAATGTCTCTACTGTCTATGTTTTTATTTAACACAATTTCTTTAAGACGACTATGCTGCACTTTGTCAAATGCCTGCTCAAAATCAATGAAACAGGCATATACTTCCTGATTCATATCTAGGCAGCTCTGCGAAAGAACACTTACTGCAAACAGTGCGTCCCGTGTTCCCAGACCTTTCCTAAATCCCATTTGTGTATCACTTATGCCTTCGTCTAATTTCTTATGTATTCTATTGTGAATCACTTTTAAAAACAATTTCAAGACATCACTCATTAAGGCTATGGTGCGATGTTCATTGCACTCCTTTGCATTGGTTTTTTTGGGTAGCAGTATAAATGTCGATTGGAGCCATTCTTTAGGTATTATACCTGTTATATATATGGTGTTTAATAAATCCAAAAGAAGGTCAATAGATTCAGTATCCACAATTTTGAGTAATTCGACAGGAACTTCATCAGGCCCGGGAGATTTACCACTTTTAGCTTGTTTCATTGCATATTCGACTTCTTCTCGTATAATGTCAGGTCCAGTATCATCTTTAAATTCTTTTGGTGCTTCTGTTCTCTCTTTGTCTTCAAAAAGCTGTGCTATATATTGTGTCCATCTCTGTATTTCTGGTTTATATCTGTAATAAGTGCACCACTTTCATCTCTTAGTTGCCTTTTGAAGTGTTTTTTCATTCCGGTTAGTTCTCTAATTCTTTATGCATGTTAAAAAAGTCATATTTTTTCTCAAATTCTTCCAGTTCTTGGCACTGCTCATGTAATATTCTCTCTTTAGCTTCTTTTATTTTCTTTTTAATTAATCTATCGGTTACATTATATTTAATTGGATTTTTTGTTTTGAATGATTTTCTTTCATTCATTAAATAGTATCTCTTCAGTCATCCAGTCTTTATGTTTTCTTTTCTTTGGTTTTAAGTTTTCACTCGCTGTTTTAATTACTGCTTGTTTTATATTTTCCCATTTCTGATCAATGTCATAGCTACTTTTATTCAGTTCTTGGGCAATATGTAAATTTTTAGTAAGAGTTTTTACAGTTTGTTCCTTTGTTTGTGGTTCCCTTAATCTCTTAACATCAATTCTACTTTGCGTGGGTTTTTTAATCAGCTTTAATTTGATTCGTAATGTGACTACTATGGGGTTATGGTCTGAACCGATATCTGCTCCAGGGTAAGTTTTAGCAGAAAGTATAGAATTACGAAATCTTTTTCTAATGGGGACAAAGTCAATTTGATTTCGGATTGTTCTATTGGTTGTGTCTCCGGGAGATTTCCATGTATACAATCTTCTTTTTGGTAGCTTAAAGAGTGTGTTAGCTATTACAAATTCTTCCATCTGACAGAATTGTATTAAACGGTCACCACGCTCATTTCTATTTCCTAGACCATATTCACCCACATATCCATCCACTCTTCCCTGGCCAACTTTGGCATTGAAGTCGCCCATTACTATTGTAGTGTGATGTCTCTTCATTGACTTTAAGACTTGTTCCAAATCATGGTAAAATAGTTCAATTTCGTCTTCCTCTTTATCTGCCGTCGGAGCATAAACTTGAATAAAATTCACTATACCTTTCTTAGACTGAAGTTGTAATGATACGATTCTATCAGAATAAGGAGTAAAACTTACTACAGAGTAGTTGACCTTTTTTGCAACTAAGAGAGCAACACCATAGCGATGATTAGTCTCGTTGTTACCTGAATAATACATGGTTCCATTATTTGTCGTTTGTTTATTGCCTGAACCTGGCCACTGTACGTCACTTATACCTAGAACATCAATTTGGAGGTTTTCCATTTCAAGGAGTACGTTCGCTAATTTACCACTTGCATATAGACTTCTGACATTCCAGGTTGCTACTTTAAATGTCTTAAATGCACAGGGATTTCTCTGGTTGACGACCTGGGAGGCCCTGTGGTCTACAGCTATTCCTCCCCTGCCGGATCTTGGATTCCGTGGTCCATAATCAGTAAGTCTGTTTACTGTTTTTGTCATTTGCCATTCATGACTTTACTAGGGGTACTCTACGAGTCTGTAATGCAGTGGTTCCCCGTTGCCGTCTGCATCCTTAGGCCGTTGACCTATTAATTTCGGTTGATCCGCCTTTAGGGCCAGTTTCCCAACCCCTGGACAAAAGAGTGCCCTACCACTCACTGACTCATCCGCCCGAAGGCGTTGGTCAGCAAGTGGGGGACTGCTTATACCGGCAATCACTCGGTGAATAGACTATGGTAGAAAGAAGTATAGTGACCCTTCTGCCCTCGGAAACCTAATAGCCATTCGGGGTCGGAAAAAACAAGAGTTAGCCAAGAGAGGCTGATAGGAAAGATTAAAGACATTTCACTCAAGACAAGTTGAAGAAGAGTAAAATGTGAAGGCCCTTATGATCCGCCAGGTGCGTTCCATAAGGGTATGAGTATTGATACACTTTGTGGTCCCGCTCATCTGCGCCATCTGCGTCAACACCCGCTGGTCGGGGTGTTGACTACAGACTGTATGGCTCGTCCAGCATGCCATAGCATGGAGGATGGGTGCACGCCATTTTTACAATGTAGACACCCAAATTCCATGGCCTGACACCTGCAGGTCACCACAGGATCATAATCACAGCACATTGCCATGCTATGCCTACAGTGTTGCTAGAGTTTCAATATATCCGTAAACTATCAGTAAATTCAAATTATAGCTAAATCAAAGAATAAGAACCGACACGGACGGATTATCTATGAACTAAATTTTTATACGCATGTGTGAGATCGCCCATTTCTCAATTTGCCTCCATAGCAAATAATTTTGGTGACTTTTGTCTTGCACAGGATCGGCGTTTGTTATTTGTTTGGCTTGGCTTGGCGTCAGTATTTTGTTTTTGTATCAGTTTGTAGCTCGTAATATTTTGTATAGACTTACTTTCTAGGTTTTACGTTTAGTTTTTATTTTATTTGTGTATAGTGTATGAGTTTATTAGTGTAGTATTTATTCGTGTGTACATAGTTAAGTGGTTTATTTAATGTTGGAATGGCTGCGAAACGACGAGGGTTTTCATGTATATTTCGTGGCTGCGCCCACCCATCAAAATCCATGGGTGGGCGCAAGCCCACCCAGCCCACACTGTTCCGACGCCACTGCTGCCAGACAAGAACAGGGGATGGTTTAAGCCTATTTTCAATCCCAAAAAATCAGGAAAGGTATGTAGCAATTTTGTTATACCTTATTCTTTATCGATAGAGAAGTTTTTTATGTATACATAGTGGTAATAATACTGCAGTATAGCGACACAAGTTTTGTTGGAATCATATGAGAGTGAGTACAAATACGCACACAGAATAATTTTTTTCTAATTCCACTTTAAATTTACCGTACCTTTCATCAAAACTATTACCCAAGAAAGTTATCATTATTATCACAAGAGAGTGAGTATATTGTATACTATACAGTGCTAGTCAAAAGTCCGTACCCCCTCTCGTATCTTTTGAACGGTTATACCTATAATAGTGAAATTTGGAAGGAGGAAATAAACGGATGTAAGCTTCTTAACTAATCATGACAGGTGACGTAATAGTGACAGATGACGTTACAGAGCCACTGTGACCGATAATTTTAAATGGGACCTTATTTCAAGTGATACCTCGTTTAAAAGGTATTCAAAATACCTATTCAGTAATACTAAGTTTTTGCGTTTTTCAATTCTCTAGTAATTTTTACGTCAACGTCAACCTTTTTGACAAGTAATCATATGCGGAATTTTGAAATTTTATTAAATATTAAATGCGAAACTACAATTTTATATTTATTCCATTTATTTCTCAAAATTAGCTTAAACTCAAACAAAATTAGTATGACTGAATATGAATAGGTATTTTCAATACCTTTCAAACGAGGTATCACCATAGAGGTATATATTAACATAGAGGGAGCCTACCTTCCGCGCTTCCTGACAACAAGATCTCATGGACTGGTTTGCTGCATCTCTTTCTAACACATTGTATCGAAAATCTATGATGACATTCAGTGTGAATATAGGCACGGAAGAGGAGGACAACTGTAGCAGCTTTACTATGCGTAAGAGTGAAACGACACTAATCCAAATAAAAAAGATGGTGTCGTCACTTCGCTCTGAATGACACTCTCTCTATGCTAATATATAACTCTATGGGTATCACTTGCCATAAGGTCCCATTTAAAATTATCTGTTACAGTGGCGCTGTAAAGTCAGCTGTCGTAATTAAGTCACCTGGCATGACTAGTTAAGAAGCTTACGTCCGTTTATTTCCTCCCTTTAAATTTCACGATTATAGGTATACCCGTTCAAAAGATACGAGGGGGGGGGGGGTATGGACTTCTGACTAGCACTGACAGGACTGTATATATTTTTTTCTACGAGCGTGCAAAAATGTCTACTTTCGTGCATGCATTTTAGTTTAGAAAGTTTTACTTTTCCGCACGCGTGTTACTTTTCCACACGCGTTTTACTTTTCTGCACGCGTTTTACTTTTCCGCACGCGTTTTACTTTTGCGCACGCGTGTTAATTTAGATATGTTAATATGACCTTAAAGTAATTATAATACATGCAATAAACTAATATTTAGATATTATTTACTAATTTATTTCAAATATATCTTATTGTGTTCATGTTTTAATGAAATTAACGGGAGAATTCGATGAAATAAAATAATTTTGACATAATATTCGAAAGTCAAATCAGTAGACAATAACAGTGGTTTTGAATCGTCGTCATGGAAACCAAGATCGTCGTCATGCTAACCAATTATGCTGAAACTTTGGTTTTGACAACCTTGTCAAAGAATTAATTTATGTACAGTTGAGTCCGCGAGTCTTTACCCGTGCGTCATCATTTAAAGCATACGAAATAAGTTGGAAATTTACTAAACGCAACGGCAAGTTGATATTATTCCGATCACGGGTTAGAGTATAAAATTTGACGTTATCAAATAAATAGAATGTCAAATTTAAGCTGTGCTTTAAAATTTTGGTGCATAATTACAGCTACATTTGAAGTAGCTTAATAAATTATTTTATTATCATTGATTAATAAATAAATAAACAATTTATAAAAAAATTCAATAACATATTTTCTTTTTGTTATTTTATTCACTTTGGCGGAACCTTAAACACAAGCATTCAATTGTGTCAACAATGAGGTTAGCTTTGTACGTTGCCAAAATGTATCGTAAAATAACATAAACTTATCAAACAATTTCTAACTCCAATATAAAATTTGTTGTGAAAACAACTGTTTGTATACTATAAAAAACTTCAAAATGCAAAAATTCGACAGAATAACAGCAAAAACTTCAACAAACTGACAGCCACAAAAGTAAACAAACCAAAACGTCAGAAATTGTACTTAAAATATGTGAAGACATCCCCAATCGTCTTTCTTTGTACCTATCTCTTTTCAATGCACTGAGTCTAAATCGTTCATAAAAATAACATGTGTTTTTACTTAATAACAGTCGGCAGCCGGTTTGTCATTAATTTCATGCGTGGAAGAGGATGCTAAATAAAAAGTATAATGTGTTTTATCTCGCCAGGTATTAATGACGCACGGGTAAAGACTCGCGGACTCAACTGTATGTATTTTCAAATAAATAAATTAATTGATTAAGATTTGGTCATTTTTTAAAGACTCGTAGAAAAAATATTGTTCCTAACGCTTGCAGAAAGTCTCTTTTCCGCATTCGACTGCTTGCCGAACTCCCGCTTACGCGTCGTTCGGCAAACTGCAGTCGCGTGCGGAAAAGTATGACTTTCTGCGCTTGTTAGGAAAATCACTATTTTAAGTTATTACATCTTTATATTTATAGAAATAAAATAGTACAATACTTATTGGTTTTTTATTTATTTACCCCGATATTCGACTTTAAATATGTATGTACCTACTTTTGGCTGGTTTCCAAGACAATAAAAATTAAAAATATTAACATTTTATTTTAACATATAGTCTTTTTACTACAAAAACAAGATTACGTAGGTCAAAATTTCTGACGTAAGAGCGCTGCCAAATCATTAGAATGTGACTTTTCATTTAAGCCACGTTAATGTCATTACTTGTCAGATATTTTCTTTGTTTTTGTTTACTGTACAAATAATATCTCTAATTCTTTATTCTAGTAGCGATAGAAGGTGAAACAGTAGCGATCAACAGGTAGCGAAAACGCGTTCCAAGATTGCGGCTGTAATTTTGAATATTTTTCGAGATATTTGGCACACGTATTCGTAATATAATAAAGAATGGCGGTACAGAGCCCAATTTGAAAAATATATTAATATGTGGAAATTACTCTGTAATTAAATACAATATTAAAAAAACGAGCCTGTATCGCCATTAACCCGGCACCTGCCACGTGGGGTGCTACCAGCACCCCATAACACATTTTCATCAAATATTTGGTATTTCAAATTTGTTAACCGTCCTGTGCGTCATAGTAGCTTTCAATAATATTATATAGCATAGATCTGTTTGTGTTTGAAGTGGTTATTTAGTGTCATTCTGAAATTGTAGCTCTAAATTCGAATTGGGGTGTCATCATCTGGCAGTAAAATTTTTTTATGTTTTTGATAAACAGGTCAGATTTACATTTTTTTATTTTAATAACTGATCTAAATTATTAATATATTCTCTATACTCAATAAATTTTAATTTTCTTAGATATTTTACATCACTTCATTTATTATGGGTTGGTACTTGCTAATTTGCTTATAACACCTTTTTAATTTTATTTTTTAACTTTTATAATATTTTAGTAGCTAATAAGTTAATAAAACATGTTTTTTTCTATTCTTGTGTAACTCAACACATTATTTTGTTTATAAACAAGTAGATCACAGAAAATTTTTAAGGGGTGCTGTGAGCACCCCACGTGGCAGTTGATGCCTTGCAAAGCCACGTGGCAGGTGCCGGGTTAAGAAGAACAAAAAAATACACTTTCTTCAAATAAACTTTTTTATCCGATGCCTAGATTTTGTGTCATTTTGGAACTACATACTAATGAAATAAAAAATTTTAGTAGTTCCAAAATGACACAAAATCTAGACATCGGATAAAAAAGTTTATTTGAAGAAAGTGTATTTTTTGTTCTTCTTAATGGCGGTACAGGCTCGTTTTTTTAATATTGTATTTAATTACAGAGTAATTTCCACATATTAATATATTTTTCAAATTGGGCTCTGTACCGCCATTCTTTATTATATTACGAATACGTGTGCCAAATATCTCGAAAAAATATTCAAAATTACAGCCGCAATCTTGGAACGCGTTTTTGCTACCTGTTGATCGCTACTGTTTCCTCTTAATGATGTCAATCAGTTTTCATTTCTTGCCGAAATATATTAATAATATTTGTAATGTTAATTAAAGTAAATAAACATCAACTTTAAAATTGACATTTCTCTAGCATTTCTTACTAAGTGTCAACATGGTTTATTATAAGAAAAACGTAATCGAGATTATATTGAGAATTTTAGAATTATATTACTTAAATAACCAAAAACATTTTTTATTATTAATAATATAAATTTTATGAAACAATCCTTTAAGTTGAATACTCCAGAAAATAATAATTTTATTTAAATATACATTAGACAATGGTACGCTACTGATGTGACAGTTCTGTACTACATTTTTACTTCATTTCGTACACAATTTGATTCAAAATATAACTTTAAAACAGTGTACTGTTTTTATAAATACCTACATATTAAATATTAGTATGGTATAGTTAGACCCAAACCCAGACATCCAAAGTGAAAGTTATCCTCCCAACACCAAATTGTTCTATACGCTGTGAGCTCGTACGTAGAGGGGATATTTACAAATTCGCGAACGCCAGTAGTGACAAGTTTGTAAACGTTTACCGGAAATTTGACGTAAACGTCAAAGTGATTAATTTAAAATTAAAATTAAAAACACTAATTATAAACATTAATTATAAACAATATTGGTTGGTCAAAGCTGTGGTATATATTTTTACCTTAAATATACTTACGTTTTAAATACTGAATTTAAGTTTTTTAATGTTCCGTAATATCTAATTATAAATAATCTATTATAATCTTAGCGCCATCTACACGATTATTGTCAAAGTATCCGAAGTAAGAAATTGATATTTTATCAATAGAACGTCAAAATAATTAGAAAAATCTTAAAAAAATCGATTACAATTTAATTACTTTTTTGCGTTGTAAATATTAAGCGATAACAATTAAATAATAAATTTAAAAATTACCGGTAAAAGTTGAATTAGTAACCGCTAGGAGCGACACCAGCGAAGCTCAGAGCGTATATGGTCCACATAATGTTCAGAAAAAAGTCACACCATTTTGAGCGTCGGGTTTGGGGGGGAGAGGGGGGAGAAATCTGCAAATTCGTAGTTTTTTAGGTTTTTCGTCAATATTTCTAAAACTAAGCGGTTTAGCATGAACAACCCTCTACACAAAATTGTTCTACATTAAATTTGAAATAAAAAAGGCTCTATCCATAACCCTTCTAAAATGAACGGTTCCAAAGTTACGGAGGTAGTATAGTATAATTGGTCCAAAAAAAGGCCTAACCCAGACATCCAAAGTAAAAGTTTTCCTTCAACACCAAATTGTTCTATATGGTCCACATATTGTTCAGTAAAAAGTTACACCATTTTGAGCGTCCGGTTTGGGGGGGAGATGGGGGAGAAGTCGGTAAATTAGTAGTTTTTTAAGTTTTTCGTCAATATTTTTAAAACTATGCTTTAGCGCAAGGAACGTTCTATAGAAAAATGTTCTACATAAAATTTAAAACAAAAAAGGTTCTACACATAATTGTTATAAAAGCAACGGTTTCAGAGTTACGGAGGGTGAAAAGTGGAGGTTTTTGATACTTTTTATATTTACCGATTTCTCCCCCCTCTCCCCTCCAAACCCGACGCTCAAAATGGTGTGACTTTTTTCTGAACATTATGTGGACCATATAGAACAATTTGGTGTTGGAGGATAACTTTCACTTTGGATGTCTGGGTTTTTGGTATAGTTATATCATAAATATTGCCCAAAAAATATAAAAAGTATCGAAAACCTCGATATTTCACCCTCCGTAACTCTGGAACTGTTGATTTTATAACAATTATGTATAGAACATTTTTTATTTTAAATTTCATGTAGAATATTTTTGTGTATAACATTGTTTACGCTAAAGCATAGTTTTAGAAATATTGGCGAAAAACTTAAAAAACTACTAATTTACTGGCTTCTCTCGCATCTCCCTCCCAAACCGGGCGCTCAAAATGGTGTAACTTTTTACTGAACAATATGTGGACCATATAGAACATTTTGGTGTTGGAGGAAAACTTTTACTTTGGATGTTTGGGTTAGGTATTTTTTTGGACCAGTTATACTATACTACCTCCGTAACTTTGGAACCATTCATTTTAGAAAGTTATGCATAGGGCCTTTTTTATTTCAAATTTAATGTAGAACAATTTTGTATAGAAGGTTGTTCATGCTAAACCGCATAGTTTCAGAAATATTGGCGAAAAACTTAAAAACTACGAATTTACCGATTTCTCCCCCTCTTCCCCCCCGCAAACCCGACGCTCAAAATGGTGTGCCTTTTTTCTGGACATTGTGTGGACCATATAGAACAATTTGGTGTTGAAGGATAACTTTCACTTTGGATGTCTGGGTTATGCCATCTTTTGGATCAACTATACTATTGGCTCCGTGCGTCTCCCCTCTACTTACAGTCACGTGACACGCTGTCAGATTTTGTAAGGACGTTTACATTGAGTCTTATGGGATTATTTTGTTAAACTTGAATATTTTATTTTGTAGTGATAATAACCGAATACAATTGTTAGAATTCATTAGTTATTAATTTATACTGTAATTTATAGTGCAACAAAAATATTTTCTTTTTCGTTAATAAAGATTAATTGACATAAACTGCGATAGTGAGGTTATGTATACAAAATCAAACTGATGATCAATATTGGAAAGTGAAGAATATATATCAGATTAAGTGCGTTTTTATTTTCTGTTTATATTAATACATAGTATCACTAGCGTGACACGGCATTTTTTTTAAATATCTCATTTAAACATACACAAAGCGTCCTTATAAAATTTCAAAAAACCGCCACCATGAGCAGGTCGGTCGATTATGCTTTGACACTTTGTTAACGCTCGGAGCGAATACTATATACCTTAATTTAAAAACCATTGTAATTATTCATGTGTACCTATTAACTGTGTTTGTATTTGTATTGAGAAACATATACCAAATCAAAACGCTTCTTTAATAGATTATTTTGAACAAGAACGAAATAATGGGAATCCCTTTTACCATTAACTGCAGAGAAGTGAGTTAAATAATTTAGATTTTTTAGATTAGGTTTATTAGAAATGAGATTATTAGTAGATTTACAGATCAGAAAGTTTTCGTATGAATTTTATCGTTTGCAGTACTTAGTTTTAAAAATATTAAATAATCTGGTTTAATTATTATATAGTCGATTCGCTAATCTGAGACACAACTGTCTACACTACAATTACAATAAAAATGTACTATATAGAAATAAACAAACAAAGGCACGTTGAATGTTAGAGAAGCACTCCCAGATAATGATTTGGGAGTGCTCCTTGTTCTTGTTTATTTCTAATGCATGTTTATTGTAATGTAGACAGTTGTGTCTCAGATTAGCGAATCGACTTCACTATACCTACACTATGCTAATATTGTTGTTCATTAATATATTTCGGCAAGTAATGAAAACTAATTGACAGCATTAAGTAGAATAAATAATTATAGATATTATTTTTACAGCAAACAAAAGAAAAATATATCTGACAAGTATTGACATAAACGTGGCCATGATGAAAAGTCACATTCTAATGTTTTGACAGTGCTCTTACGTCAGAAATGTTGACCTACGCAATCTTGCTTTTATAGTAAAAATACTATACCTACAGTTTCTTGTTGTTGATGTTGATGACGAACATTTTTTGTTACCCAAAAAGAATTTTTCGATTATTTTACGAAATATAATGAATTAGGAAATACCTCGACAAACAAGTAATTGGTTCTAGGTTTTCACCCAAAGTAATCGAAAGTAGAACTGGAAGTCGCTATTTGAACTCTTCGTGTAACTTTGCGTCGATTGATATACGATTTTACTAATTTTGAGTCATCTTTATTTACATTCATATCATATTTTGAGTGACTTTAAAACAGTACTTACGGTTGTAACTCTAAAACCGAAGTCCGATGTCAAATTTCTCATCTTTAATACCATCCATGGGTTATAAGCTTTCATTCGACACCTCATTTGTGATTCTACCTGGTATAGTGACGGAGGAGTTACATTTGCGGTCGGACGGACAGACAGCCTAGGTCAAATTTCTCACCTTGAGTACATACTATCCATGGATTATAAGCTTTCATTTGACACCTCATTTGTCATTCTACCTGGTATAGTGACGGAAGGAATTATATTCGGACAGACAGCCTATTAAGTCACACCAAGTCGTTCAAATTTTCACCAACATTTTTTCAAAATTGGTGAAAACAACAAATTATATTTTGTATCGTTGTATCAATATAAGCCAAAAAAGAATAATTAGTGAATGTCACGCCACTATAATATATTTTATTATTGGTCATTCAATGCTAAAATCAGGATAAAAAAGGTATTTTATCCATGGTTTTAATCAATATAATTCTCACTATTTCTTTGTGTTGTATTTGCAACCTTTTGTAAATCAAAAATAATTCCACCATATTAAGAATGTCAACAAAAGCCGGCCCTGCATGCAACCTTTTTCTCAGTGCAACTAAAATTTTATTGATAACACAAGAATCTACAGGTCGAGCAAGTCTCGTAAATTTCACGATTGCGAGCCACGCTTCACGCAACCGTGTTTGCGTACTTGTGTTTCGAGTTGCGTGGTCGTGCGGAGTTATATTTACCAATTCGCGCAATCGTACTTGAGACGCTGTGTCGTCAGGTGAGGTGTTTGAAAATTTGTGTAACTTGATTGCTTGATTCTGTGGTGTGAAGGTGGTTAAACTTTTGTTTTATTTTTTTTTTGTTTTGTTTGTTTTTGTTGTTGCGAATATATCGCAGAAAGTTTTTAGATGAAGTAATTGTATGATGAAGATAACACAGAAAATACAAGAGGGCAGCATACTTTGCAAAACAACTGCTACAATTTGAAATCAACAATTTGTTAAGTTGTTGTCTTGCAGGTAAAAAAAGTGACTTTTTAAAAAAATTATATCTTGGAAACTAAAAATTATTTTTATTTATAATTGAAACATGTAAAAGTATAGTACTCTCAAAAAAATTTCAGCCAAAAATATTCATTTTTGTAGAGTGGACTGCAATTTTTCGACAACAGCCCTTTTTTGCGGTGAGCAGCATAACAAGTCCAGTCTCATCTGAAATCAAAGTTTCTTGTAGTTTATACCTCTGGCTAGTGAATGAACAAAGGATTTTTTATTAGATGAGGTCATTTTTGTTTTATAAAAAAAACTACTTTAAAAATGAGAAAAATTGGGGTCAAAAATGTGTTTAAACTTATGTAAAATCTTCAAATTTCATTTTTTTTAATTCCTTCGTTCATATTCTAGCCAGAGGTATAAACTACAAGAAACTTTTTGATTTCAGATGAGACTGGACTTAGTTATGCTGCCAACGCAAAAAAACTTAAACTCTACAAAAATGAATATTTTTGGCTGAAACTTTTTTTGAGACTACCTTAAGTACTATACTTTTACATGTTCCAATTATAAATAAAAATAAATTTTAGTTTTCGAGATATAATTTTTTTAAAAAGTCACTTTTTTTACCCACAAGACCTATGTAACCCCTTAAAAAAATGTTTGGAAGAATATGTTTGATGGCCAAGATGCATACATATATTTAGAAGGAAAGTTCCTGATTTCTGTAGTATAATACATAATACTGAAGAGGAAGTAGCTCTAAGCGCCGGACTCCACTTGCGATTTGTAGTTGTGAAGATTGAACACATTCTTTCAAATAGAAGTCAATCCATGATTATTTAGTCACAAATGGATTGACTTGTATTTGAAACAATGTGTTCAATCTTCCTGATTACAAATCGCAAGTGGAGTGCGGCGGTAATAACACCAAAATATTCCATATAGGTCCATAGAAGGTACACAGACATTGAAAAATTCCTGGAATATCCCCGAAAACATGTTCCCTGAACATCCCAGGAAAATCCTGTGTCAGCATTTTAAACATTACCTGAATGTTTTATTGGAACATTGCATGAATGTCCACGAATGTTCTCTGGACATTCAAAATATATTTTGTAGACATTCCCTGGATATACCAGAAATACAGTGATGAGCGCTGTAATAACCGGCAAAATAGCACAAAAGATGTATTAAGTAGTGAGATAAAAAGACATGAAACTAGTCGAGCTGGGTAGCGATATTAACTTATACATTTAGATTGTATTGATTGTGTACCACCTTCAGACGTATCAGACGAGTTTGGAAACTACCACTGTCACAGTGACAGTTTTAGTTGACATACTCCTCCGATATGTGTAAAGGTGGGATCAATATAACGTAAATTTAAAGGTTAATTTCGCTAAATTTCCCAGCTCAACTAGTTTCATTTCTTTTTATCTCACAACTAAATATGTTGCCCATATTTTGCCGGTTATTAGGGCACTCATCACTGTACATTTTTGCTGATGTGACAATACCTCCTATCTGTTTTTTCATGAGTTTTGTATGAGAGATGGAAAAACATGTTTTAAGGTCACCTCCTGTGTTCATATGTAAGTTTTGACTTGTTTTGTAGTTCATAGATAGTTTAATTTACTACAAAACAAGTCAAAAAATATATGAAAACAGGAGGTGACCCTAAGACAAGTTTTTAGTCTCTCTTACAAAACTCATGAAAAAACAGATAGGATGTATTATTACATCACTGACGATATGTGGCCATACCAAATAATACATCCTTGATAAATATAAACATTTTTATTGAACAAAATCTTTTCATACATTTTTTAATGCAATTTACTGTTATTCCTAAATATTTCAAAAAAATGTGTCACATTTGCTTTGTAAACCTTTCTTTTGCCTTTCGTAGCCACATATTCCGTTTCCTTCCTGGTTTTTTGTAGACCACTTCTCTCAGCTGATTCTAAAAAAAATAAAATAAATGGTAATTTTTCTATCCTTTACAATTAACAATCAGAAGAAATATTATTTACAGATAATGATATGCATAATAATAATAGGTTTGTTCTAGCATCAGTTTGAAACCATTAGCGAATAGTGGACCAGCGCGAGTAGAGGGGATCGCACTGGTGACTGCATTATGTTCTTTTACTGACCAACTGTTTGCTGATGGTTTTTGACTAGTTTGACTGTTTGCTAGAACAAACCTAATAATAATGAATATTTTGTATTTTGACAATGACATCTGATGTGGAAGTCAAAACATTAATAAAATTATTTTTTCAAGTTAACTTTCACATGCGCGTCTTAAAATTGTACTTTTAATACTTATATCATAAATAACTATTAAAACTATCTTAAGAGGAAACAGTATCGATCAACAGGTAGCGAAAATGTGTTCCAAGATTGCGGCTGTAATTTTGAATATTTTTTCAAGATATTTGGCACACATATTCGTAATATAATAAAGAATGGCGGTACAGAGCCCAATTTGAAAAATATATTAATATGTGGAAATTACTCTGTAATTAAATACAATATAAAAAAACGAGCTTGTACCGCTATTAAGAAGAACAAAAAAATACACTTTTTTCAAATACAACTTTTTTATCCGATTTTGTGTTATTTTGGAACTACTAAAATTTTTTATTTCATTAGTAGTTCCAAAATTACACAAAATCTAGGCATCGGATAAAAAAGTTTATTTGAAGAAAGTGTATTTTTTTGTTCTTCTTAATGGCGGTACAGGCTCGTTTTTTAAATATTGTATAATTACAGAGTAATTTCCACATATTAATATATTTTTCAAATTGGGCTCTGTACCGCCATTCTTTATTATTTTACGAATACGTGTGCCAAATGCCTCGAAAAAATATTCAAAATTACAGTGACAATCTTGGAACACGTTTTGACTACCTGTTTATCGCTACTGTATTACCTTAAAACATTGTAATTTGCTAAACCAGTATATTTTACTCTACTACTACTCTACTAGCTACCTCATTTTCCACTGTTTCTAAAGACTTGTTTACATGGGTAGAGTTTTGAGGAGAGTAGAGTAGTGGTAGTACTCTACCAAAAATGGCTTGATACCATTCACATGAGGAGAGTACAAGTATAGTACAGGGTGATCAGTTAAGGGTAGCGAGCGGCCATATCTCATAAGATATTGGTCGTATAGATTTGAGAAAGAAAAATCATGATAAAAGTCGCCAAGAGAAATTACTGGAAATTATTTTCGAGTTTGTCAAACGTCCGCTAGAGGGCATAACAACCAACACAAAGTAGAAAAATGGAATTTTTATAGAATTTTGTCTAATGAAAGTTTATCGATGATATCATTTTCATATTTACAGACCATTTCCCTACATTTTTTGTCTAAAACGTTTTGTTCTATCTATCAAAATAAAGCGGTGGGGGAAGTTCAATTGTTTTTTTAAACAAACCAAGATTTCTTCCGTTTCTTTTGACCGATTTTAGCAAACTTAGGCTCATATGAAAGAGCATAATTTGCACTACAAAACGCTTATTTGGTTTTGAATTTTTACGTTTGCTGTCGCCGCTAGATGGCGTTAACTGAAATGGTAGCAAATTTTTGAGTTTTTAAAAAAAAAACAAATGTAATGGTATATTAATTTTTATATATTTTAAAAGAGGATAAATTTCTCTATAATTTAATGAAAAGAATTTATTATCTACCTTTTTTTGAACCGTTGATATTGACCAAAATATAATTTTATTACATTAAAAAATGGCACGCCACTGTTTTTTATCAAAATAAAAATCAGTTTTGTAATCTCTTATTAGTTGCTAACAAAAAGAACCTCTTGACTTTTTTCGTTAGACAAACGGTTTTAGATTGAAAAAAAAGTAAATTAGTAATGTTTCGAGATATGGGCGCCCCATGTAAACATATCTTATTTTCTCAATCCAAAACCGTTTGTCTAACGAAAAAAAGTCAAGAGGTTCTTTTTGTTAGCAACTAATAAGAGATTACAAAACTGATTTTTATTTTGATAAAAAACAGTGGCGTGCCATTTTTTAATGTAATAAAATTATATTTTGGTCAATATCAACGGTTCAAAAAAAGGTAGATAATAAATTCTTTTCATTAAATTATAGAGAAATTTATCCTCTTTTAAAATATATAAAAATTAATATACCATTACATTTGTTTTTTTTTTAAAACTCAAAAATTTGCTACCATTTCAGTTAACGCCATCTAGCGGCGACAGCAAACGTAAAAAATTCAAAACCAAATAAGCGTTTTGTAGTGCAAATTATGCTCTTTCATATGAGCCTAAGTTTGCTAAAATCGGTCAAAAGAAACGGAAGAAACCTTGGTTTGTTTAAAAAAACAATTGAACTTCCCCCACCGCTTTATTTTGATAGATAGAACAAAACGTTTTAGACAAAAAATGTAGGGAAATGGTCTGTAAATATGAAAATGATATCATCGATAAACTTTCATTAGACAAAATTCTATAAAAATTCCATTTTTCTACTTTGTGTTGGTTGTTATGCCCTCTAGCGGACGAAACTATGCCTCAAACTCGAAAATAATTTCCAGCAATTTCTCTTGGCGACTTTTATCATGATTTTTTTTTCTCAAATCTATACGACCAATATCTTATGAGATATGGATGCTCGCTACCCTTAACTGATCACCCTGTACTGATGCTAGTATAGTGAAACCGATTTTTGTATTTTTAAACACTCTTGATTATAAGTGCACCTTAAATTCTTAATTTTTTGCTTAAGCTCGTTTACTCCAAAGCCCCCTTTGCCATTCTTTCTACGATTTCATCCTCTGCAGCTTGCTGCAAACTTTTATTTCTGTAGTATACACTACCTAAATTCCATAAAAGCTTAAAATTCCATAAATTCCACTACCATAGCTTTCGACAAAGTTAATCATGAGCTCTTGATTCATAAACTTTATTTATACGGAGTTGATGGCCTTATATTGAAGTGGCTCAAGAGCTATCTTACGCAAAGATCGCAAATTGTCAGGGTTAATCATCACTATTCTCATACCATCTCTGTTAACTCAGGTGTACCACAGGGATCACACTTGGGACCTCTGTTGTTTAATATATTTATCAATGATCTAATACCCTGTTTCCAAGTAAGTGAAACTTTGTTATTCGCTGATGATTTAAAATGTTTTAAAATAATCACATCTGAGGCTGATTCACTTAGTCTACAAGGTGATATTGATCGCCTATCTAACTGGTGTATGCAAAATGGTATGTGTTTGAATGCATCCAAATGCCATATTCTTCGTTTCCACCGAACTCATCATCCAATCATCTTCGAATATAGTATAAATAATCTGACCTTACATTCTGCCTCTGAAACTAGGGATCTAGGTGTGATCCTTGACTCCGCCCTTAGCTATAAATCACACATTTACAGTACAATACAGAAGTCTATGAAGATGCTTGGCTTTATAAAAAAGAACCACTAGAGACTTTACAAACATCTCAGCTATTAAATCTCTTTATTTCTCCCTGGTTAGATCTCATTTCGATTACTGTTCCACAATTTGGTCCCCCTATTACTTTACTCATAAACTGAAGATTGAGGCTGTCCAACACAATTTTCTGAGATATACTGCCAGTAAGTTGCATGTATACTATGACTATTCTGTATTAGAGCGCATACTGAACTTACCTCCTCTTGAGGTACGCAGAAAACAAAGAGACTTAATTATTTTATTTAAAATTATCAACGGGCTGTGTAACTGCCCCGAACTTCTCTCCAAAATATCTCTATTTGTCCCCAGTCGTTCGACTAGGCAGGTGCAAACCTTTTATGTCTCTTTTCATAGATTCAGTTATTCCTACAACACATTTATTCCTAGAACTCTTCGATTAGCTAACTCATTAAATAACCTCGAAATTTTTAATATATCAGTTTCCCGCTTTAAAAACCTAATTTCTTCCCTAACTTTTTAACTTTTTAATATTTTCGGCCAGATCTTTTGTATTGTGATTAGTGTTACATGACCTGTATGTATTAGATAACTTAAAACCGTTATACCTTACAACATTTCCGAATTGATTTAGGTGATATCTTTTGTTTGTAATTGTACTGACCTAATGTTATCTTATTCTTTTTTTTTTCTTTTTTGTAACTGTATTACTCATACGAGTTATTTTTTCTCAAACCACTTGGTTATATGTTATATTACGATAGTTTATGTTATATAATTGGTTAACATTAATGTTATATAATTGTATAATTATGTTATATAATTTAGAACACTGTAAAATTTATATCGGAATAGGGCTTGCCCGTGAATAAATAAATAAATAAATAAATAAATAAACACTGGTATTCGCCGTATTATAGCTCTACAAGTTTTAAAGTTTCATCTTCGGTGAACTTCATTTTCACTATTTACACAAAACACAATTCCAGCCAGAATGACAGCGCCCCCATGTACTCTCCTACCTACTCTATTCTGCCATAATTGAGCGTGTTCCATGGGTAGAGTGTGCAGCCGAGTAGACATTTTGGCAGTAGTGGTGGTCATAGAGTAGTTACTTTGCCATAGGTTGCTAGTCACTCTACTTTAACTCCAACTATACACTCTACCAGCTATTCTACTGTGCTGAGCATTTTTACAGGTAGAGTTACTCTACTCTATCAAGTACTTGCATCATTACTCTACCTGTGTAAACAAGTCTTAAATCTACTGAATGAAAATCTACTTAATCTTAATCTACTCTTAATGAAAAATGTCTAAAATCATTTACCCACCTAGTATTATTGTAGAATTTAAGACAGTCCAGTGCCTTATAAATAATTTCAATATGAATATTTTTCACTTTAATTCTCCTTTGATACCACTCCATTTTAGATTTTGGGGAACTTATTTCATTGTGTTTATAGACCATATTTATTGAAGGAACCCAATCTGGAGATTGTTATTATCGATTAAGTCGGCTGATTTTCCTATAAGATTAAAATGTTAACATCTTCAAAAATCGTTACTGTTGTAATTGTAACTTACCAGATATAAAATGATTACAGCAGACAGGACAGGAAAATTTTCATTTCGCTAGTAAAACCTGTACATTGTATTGCATTTAACCATTGTTGTCTCTCAGATACCTTATTTAGTTCAGTTTAAAAGTGAACTTTATCTTGACTTTATCACAATTACTTTGCATTTCACACTTCAAAACACAACACAACACCAATGAAGCATATTATCTTTCTAAATTAATACTTCCAGAGAAAATGTTAAATTAATCTTTGTACAACACAAAATTACAAAGAAATACAACTAAAATTATCTAAAACTCATTAAGAACAGATAGAATAAGATTTATCTTTTACACCCAGTAGCCATATTGACATATTGATTTAATTTTGAAAACGATTATATTTAAATTTGGTAAATATAACGCCGCACGACCACGCAACTCGAAACACAAGTACGCAAACACGGTTGCGTGAAGCGTGGCTCGCAATCGTGAAATTTACGAGACTTGCTCGACCTGTAGATTCTTGTCGCGAATACACGCCAGAAATGTGTGAGACTTTTCTCAGTGTACTCGTGTGTGCTCTTGCCAACTCGATACTAAAATCACCACTAAAATTAAGTATGATTAAGTACATGCTAACAACAACATAACATAGATAAAATATATGTGCTAACAACAAAAGAATCGCCGTTCGTGTCGGTTCTTTTGGCTAAATCAAATCCCGATTACTTTACAAATTTACAGTAAATTGCCGCAGTCGCAGTATAACGAATATAACGCGTAATTGTAACTTGCCACGGTGAATAAGATACAAAATATGTGGTTTTGTTGATTTTAAAATACTTAAAGACCGCTTTACAGCTTGCAAGAAAACTTGCTGCAATACTCTTGCATGCAAGACTTTCATGCAAGTCAATTGCATGGTCTTTTACAGCTTGCAACCCGGCTTGCATGCAATTTGAAATTTTACCCTTAACCTAACTTATAAACTTTTGTTTTTTTTTAATTACTTTATTGCTGTTTATTTAACTTGGTAAATTTCGAAATGCCAAGACTATCAGAAATAACCAAATATAAAAGGAAAAAGGCGGTAGCAGCAACTTTAAGTATTATTATTACTGCAGCCAGCCTTTTAGTCACTAATTTAGAACACCGAGATCGGAGCTGGTGAGTAAGATCTTAGTTGAACAAGAAGAGGGGTAATAATGTATCTCCAACAGAATTTATCCAAGTAGATGATGAAAATGACTCTAATTTTCTAGGAATGAATGTACATTTTAATAAACCCTTGGGAAAAATTGAACAATTACAAAGAAATCTATATTTCGAAATACTATTTCTGCGAAACACAAATTAATTATTATCCTAAGGTACTTAGCTAGAGGAGAGAGAGCTTCCGTAGCTTAATATACAATTTACAATAATTATAGAATCTCAGAAAGTGCCATTTCATTATTCATTCATTTCCATCGTTGATATATTTCACAAACAGAAAACAGCTGATCGGCATGTATTCGTGAATCCGTGTCGTCAATGACATTTGATATTGTGGAAAAATCAAATTCCCCTAGACTTGCATGAAAACTTGCAGAAAAAATGGCACCAAACCGATTATCGCGCAATTGCAAGAAGTTGCATGCAATAGTCAACTGACGACATACTGCGCATGCCTTTAGGCAACTTTCTTGCGTCTTGCATGTAGAATTGCAAGCTGTAAAGCGCTCTTAACTTATTTAAAAAAGTTATAAAATTAGCAACATTGCAACTGTCATCTGTATCGTTTATCGTTCCGTTCGGTATTTTCCGAATAGGACTTTTCATTCACAGTCATTTGTTTCGAGCTTCTGTCATAAGTCGTATAATCCGTGTATATTAATATTATACACAGATTATACAACATATGACAGAAGCACGAAACAAATGACAATCGATGAAAAGCCCTATTGTACATGTTTTTAATTTGTTTGTTTATTTTAAGAAATTTCGGAAAAACCCACTTGCCTGTTTTGGCCTACTTCTACTTCATTTATTTAATGTGGTTTCTTCTGCTTTTATGACATCACCAAAATTGAGAATTACCCAGGCCCAGAGCAGAGAAATCGTTTCAGCGAAAGCTATCAGTTCATCAGTGGGTTATTTTAGTTAGTAATGTAATTACAGTACTTACTTTTACATGTATTACAATAACTTACGTCTTAAAAAATGTATATACACGAATTACTAGATGAGCCCAAAAGAAAATTATGCAAAATTCTTGACAAAGATAATAAATGGCTAGAGCTAGGAGGTGTTCACATGAAGTATGATGTTACAGACTTGGAAGAAATAAAAAGGTCAGTAAAAGAGGGTTCATCTATTACTTCAGAATTGCTAACTGTATGGAGCCATCAAAACCACACAGTATTGGAGTTGTTTGTATTACTCGGCCGCATGAAGCAGTATCAAGCAATGATGGTGTTAAAAGAACTTGTTGATAAAAAGTATCATGTACTCATTAAAGACAGTGTGGATGAATTAAATCCTTTGGTTCGTCAAATGCTTCTGGAGAAAAAGAAAATTAAAAACGTTGATTATAGAATACATCCTGATAACTATAATGGTGATCCTGAGAAGATACTGAATACTAAAATAATTCCTCGGCTACCAACAATAGTAAGTAATGAAAATAATGAAAGCAGTAATTTTCTTCTACCTAAATCTCCAGTTAACTTCATAAGATCGAAGATGTATACTGCTTCAGATATATCATTTGTAGCAGAGTCAGTTGGGGGACTGCCATCACTTCCCTACGAAGAATTGCAGGCATCTACTAATAATTGGAGTGAAAGCACAGTTCTTGGAAAAGGTGGCTTTGGGAAAGTGTATAAAGGTAAGATTACTTAATATATTCTCTGATATCTCAGGTCCATTTTATTTGTTAATTTTTCCTGTTTTTATTCCTTTCCTATTTTCTAATATTTGATTGTAAACTTTTATTTTAATATAATAGCAAGTAGTGCAAGTAGTGCCTTAGCAGGTTTTTATAATTCTTTAGGAAATTGAGCCCAAAATAGCATGTGTTTGCCACGCAAATTCTGCTGTTAATCTCTGTGGTGGTGGTGTTATATGAGTGCACGAGATGCAAAACTCGCTTATCGACAAAAATTGAAAAAAGTAGTTAGGCACGCCATCTTGTTCGTATACTATTTACTTATTATTTTACATAAGCATTTGGAGCAAAACTAATTTTTTAACACACGAAAAGCTATCCCAAAAATCATGACTTGATGCAAAACTCGCTTTATGCATTGATGCGTGCGATGCAAAATTCTCTTTTTGTAAGGCGTCCAATCACAGCATCAGATTTTACTCACGTGTTTACTGGTGTGATTCGACCATTTGAATCAGTTGCGTTTTAGCGCCATTTATCGGTGTTCTGAATTGTTTGTTTAACTTTGGGCTGCAGTGGTTTAAAACCTTGCGACATTTATCTACAAATTTAATGTAGGTAATATTATAAGTAACTGTTTAATTGCTTTGTGAATAAATTTTTTCCAAACTATTTCTGTATCATTTTTTTGGTGCAAAACTCGCTAAATGCTTTTTTTCTTATTTTTTTTTTAAAAATCTACACTATTTTTTTAAAATATGTTATAAACTATTAGAGATGTATATGTTCTAAAGGGACGCTAACAGTATTAATTGATTATTAACAAATATAATGCAAAAAACGTTTTTTGCACTTTTCTCAAATTGCCTTTACATGCAATAAGCGAGTTTTGCATCTCGTGCACTCATATTCAGTGTTGATAAGGACTCCCAAGAATAGAAATTGCTTAATTTGATAATTGTTTCAATGACATTATTCTTGATAATAATTGGCCATAGGGTTTGTGGTTGGGTACTTATTTTCATGTATTTCGTTTTGTTGGTGTTTATTATTAACCCGCCATTGGTCTCTATATCAGATTTTCTCTTAAGGTTTCAGAACATGGCACACAACTTGTTCCCTGGTAAATTACACATGCTGTAGTTCCTTCTAGTCTCCTAATTATCCTTCCTCTACAATCGAATATACTTGTCTGCTCAAATGGTGGTTCAGTTGACTTAGTATGGGCAATTGTTAAGTCAGTGTGCTTCACGTGTGATATTCTCTCATCGCGCGACCACCGTCTATAATATTATTTAACATTAATTTATAGCATTATTTTATTTTATATTTGCAATATTAATCGTTCAAAGATAATCTTAAAGCTTGCCCTGTTGCATGACAATAATATAAAGGTACCTACTAGTACAAAAAATCTGAAATTAAAATTAATATTATTTCTGCATTTTTAGATTAAAATGCCGTACAAGCGCATCAACAGTCACATTGTGTAAAGCTAATAATAACTTTATTAACGCCCGGTTTCATAATCAACTTAAACTGAACATTAACTAAAGTTCACTTTAATGTGTATTACAATCCCATTGATAAAGGTACCGACTTAAAATTTAAAGTCCACTTTAACTTTATTATGAAATCGAGCATAAGTTTAAAATCTATTTTCAAAATGTTATTTCGTTAAAAGCAGCAAAAGTTGGATATGTGAGACAAAATCTTACACGCAACCACTCATGTAAAAGTCAACCTAGCGACCAATGCCGGGTTAAGCACAATTTTGTGCTTCTTTTAGTGCTACATGGATGCCTCAGAAGCCAATCGGTGTAAGTCAATTAATGTTTGAAATGAGATTATAACATGTTTGTGAAAAAAGTTGCAGAAAAATGAGGAGCCATAAATAAGTAAACTGCCTTTATTGATCATAATATAAGTATTATATTTATAAATACAAACAAGGACAAGCTATTTGTTGTTGGTCTATTCTTTGGTGTTTCATCACATAAGTCATTTTTAGGGAGAACTTGACTTAAACTGTTTGACTTCTGAAGCATCCTCATATGCTTCTTCTATAGTGTTTTCTGTTTTCCCAAAAATACTGATATCATAAGCCTAGGCATGGATTTGACTGATTTGTTATATATTATTTATTTATTTATATTCTGGGCTGATTATTATTTATCAAATACACTTATATCAATATTATTTAATCAACAACTCAAAATATTCCTGATGCCATGTCAAATATTTAAAATTGTCACTGATTGACTGATTGTCACTGTCTGACTGACAGTATGCTGACAATATTCTATTCGACTGAGTGCGTTGTATGACAAAGATAGATTTGGAAATATTACCACGGACATTGTGTTCATTTTTTTCGAATCCTGAAAAAACCAATAAATATTTTTGAAAAATTTAAACGCAGAATGAAAGATTATATTATTACCGAGGGCCGAAAGTCTCTTAGAATAAATAAAAAGTTTATTTTGAATGAGATATTTTAAATTAAATATCACACTAAATTTTCTTTTAGTTTTTCACCCCCTGTAACTTATTAAAATAAACATTATAGAAGTTCTCATGGACTTTCGGCCTTCGCCAATAACGTAATCTTTCATTCTGCGTTTAAATTTTTCAAAAATACGTATTAGTTTTCTCAGGATTCGAAAAAAATGTATCCCCATTTGAATAGCATTGCAGCCGAAAATACGTACCCATCCTCTTAATATTTTTATTTTATTCACCCGAACCCAAGACTTACCAACTCTTACCAAGGAAGCTAGCCTCTCTCCTCTGTGATACTAAGGCAGTTTGCACAATCTTTGGGTTTTGCAGCTACAGCGACAGTATTTTTGTTAAAATGAATTTACATCAGGTTAATTCTGTAGATAATATTAATTTATTTTGGCTACATTTTTGAATATTTTAGGAACATGGAAGTGTACACAAGTTGCCATTAAACGTCTGGACCAGAAAGATAAAAAGGAATATGAAACGGAACAAATAAAACAATCAATAACGGAACTGCATTGTCTTAATGCTTACAGGCATGATAATATTCTGCCATTGTATGGATACAGTATTGGAGGCCCACATCCTTGTCTGATTTACCAGTACATGGCAGGAGGATCTCTCGATAACAGACTTAGAACTAGAGATCCTGAGAAAGTGCTTAAATGGCCAACTAGGCTGAATATTGCTATTGGAGTCGCAAGAGGTAAATATTAATCAGAATATTTAATTAACAGAACAAGAAAAACGTTTTGAATTAACTATCATTCATTGATCTTTTCATATTTTTCTTCTACTATTAGTGTTGCTAGTGAATGCAAAAAAATAAAACTTTTATTGATTATGTTTGTGTAGTCCATTCGGTCACCGTAAAAATTGCAAATCCTTCGAATTTTAAAGAACCACTTCGATTGACATGAAATTTGGCATACACGTAGCTAAAATGTCAAACAAAAAAAGGGGGTGTGCTTTTGCCCTGGGGGTGAGTACCACCCCTTCTCGGGGGTGAAAAAGTAAGTCAAAAGTTCAAAATAATCATGGAATGGATAAACTGACTAACTCTAAGCAATTTTTGTTCTATAGTGTCAAAAGTCAATACTGCTATTGGAGTCGCAAGAGGTAAATATTAATCAGAATATTTAATTAACAGAACAAGAAAAACGTTTTAAATTAACTATCATTCATTGATCTTTTAATATTTTTCTTCTACTATTAGTGTTGCTAGTGAATGCAAAAAAAATAAAACTTTTATTGATTATGTTTGTGTAGTCCATTCGGTCACCGTAAAAATTGCAAATCCTTCGAATTTTAAAGAACCACTTCGATTGACATGAAATTTGACATACACGTAGCTAACATGTCAAACAAAAAAAGGGGGTGTGCTTTTGCCCTGGGGGTGAGTACCACCCCTTCTCGGGGGTGAAAAAGTAAGTCAAAAGTTCAAAATAATCATGGAATGGATAAACTGACTAACTCTAAGCAATTTTTGTTCTATAGTGTCAAAAGTCAATACTTTTCGAGTTATTTGCGAGTGAATATATTCATTTTTCAATAAAAAAACCATCTGTATAGACGATTTTTCACAAATAACTCAAAAAGTAAGTATTTTATCGAAAAAAATATTCTTAGCAAAAATATAGCTTATAAAAAGTGAAAAATAAGGTGTACGCATGAAGTCTGTAGACCCAGTAGAAGCAGAGTTGTAGCTAATGAAAAGTAGGTTTTTATTCGTTCAAATTCCAAATCGAATATTTCAACGTGAAATACCCAAAAATTGAAGTACTTTTCGGGGAAAACTCTTCACAAGTTTTTTAGTGTTAAAAAAATCTTTATTTTTGTAATTTAAAAAAGGTTGTAGCGTCAAAAATCAGCAAGTTACACTAATAATAAATTTGGTCCCTTTTTTTTGGTAAATAAATCGTGAAAATATTCCCCTAATTAGCATTCCAAATAAAATTAATTGTTACTGCTTTTCTCAACTTTTGTTACTTATGTATTGCTTATATGAGCTGTAAGTTTCATCGGTTAAAAGGGCTCTAGTTGAAAGGGCTTGAACGAGTCACTAATCATGAGTGTACGCAAATTTTGAACAGCCATATCTTAACCAATTTTTGTTATAGAAAACCAAAAAATCAGATATATTCAGAACAGTAAAACCTACATTTTTTTATTCTTTGAGGTTTTTGAAATCACTAAAAATTTTTAGTTATTTTGAAAAAAGGCATTTTTTTCACAATTAAAAAAAAATACTTCAAAACCAAACTTTTTCAAAAATACGCACTTTGAACCGATGCATGCGATGGGACTTACAGATCATATAAACAATACATAAATAAAGCAAAGTAATAATAACTGTGAAGCCGTAACAGTTATTAATTTCATTTGGGATGCTAATTAGATGGTGACTTTCACGATTTTTTTTACAAAAAAGGGACCAACTTTATTTTTAATGTCCAACTTCCGTACCTTTGACGCTAGAAACTTTAGAAAAATAAAAATGTTTGTATACTTTTTAAAAACATTATGATGAGTTTTACTTTTTTATAAGCTATATATTTGCTAAGAATATTGTTTTCGATAAAATATGTACTTTTGAGTTATTTGCGAAAAACCGTCTAAAAACGTGGATTTTTTGTTAAAAATTGAACATGTTCACTCGCAAATAACTCGAAAAGTATTGACTTAGTGAAAAAACTCTATAGAGCAAATGTTGCTTAGAATTAGTCGGTTTATCCAATAGGGAACTGGCACATTTTTTTAATACATAATAATGTTCAGTTTTGTTTAAAAATGAGATTTTCAAAATTTCACGGTTCAAAAACCCATAATAACTTAGAAGTACAAATTTAAAATCTTCTGTGTATTTAAACCATTTTAAACGACCCGTGACGTCACATCATTATATTTTATTTATGTTTATGGTTATATTTATATTTTAATGACATTTATCATATGCCATTGTAATAATATATACCAATCGTTGAGATTGGAGTTTGATACAGTTTTTGAAGGAAAGGAAAGAAGGTTTACTATGGAAAATAAAAGAAAACATGATAAGTGTTGTTTAGTGCCATTTTGTAAAAGTGCAAATATTAAAAACCCCAATAAACTAGTTATTGGATTACCAGCCGATAAAAAACGGTGTAGGTATAATATACATATTATGTACTTACTTATCTGCTTTAACTCCCCGAACTTCTCCAACGAAAAAATGTTCACCCTTTTGAAAATATGTGGCCACCTTACACATATTTACTATAGGTAAGTTATCAGACTGGCCTTTAGAAAACCCTCTTCGGTCATTTTAAAAAAATTGTCTTAAGTAATAAAAACACTCAACTATTAATTACAAATTGTCTTAACAAAAACACTTAAATATTAGTTCGAAATTGTCTTAAAAACACTCAAATATTAGTCAGAAATAGCAACTATCGAAATATTTATAAAACTGAGTGTCAAAACGAATGCCAAACCTAATGAATTAATGGCGAGGACATCCAATACTACAATGATATGACGTCATAACCAATGAGGGCGCGTTTTGGGCTGGCTGCTATAATTTGAATTTTTAATCATCTTTTGGCGCCATACGGAAGACAAAAAAAACTTTTTTTTTGTTTGATATAATATGTTTTAAATTATGTTCTGTTGTGATTGATAGCATTTTTTTCGAATTTAAAATTTTATATAAGTTCCCTATTCGGGACCTATTTTAAACGTATGTTTTTTTTCAACCCCGAGAAGGTGTGGTACTCACCCTCAGGGCAAAAGCACACATAGGCATACTATCACTTTTTTTCTTTCAGATGTTAGCTATGTGTATGCCAAATTTCATGTCAATCCAAGCAGTTATTTAAAATTCGGAGCAAAAACCATCAGTAAATGGACTATTAAGGATGTTACAGTTTTCACTTCTTCCATCTATCTCTGTCATTTCATTCATCTGACTTACCTCGTTTTAACATGACTTTGTCTGCGTATTTATCCAGGATATTCCAGATCGACCTATGGGGCTCAATATTTCCTCGTTTCATTGTTTATCCATTCAAGTTAGTAAGCGGCATCTTCTGAACCTTTATAGCTTTTTGCTCTTGTTTTGTTCATTATCGAGTTTTCTATGCGTTGTCACAATACTTCACATCGATGTTTCATAGACTCACCTTTTTGTTTTCTTGCTCAGTTTCCCTCCAAATCTACGTTTTTATTTTCATGCTTAGGTGTCCATTCTGCAAAATTTAATCCATTTATCTATTTGCCGTTCCTGTTTTTCCTAAGGTTTTATTTTTCTATTGATGCATTTCCGCTATTTTTTAGAGGTCTAAGTATTTGCTGGTCCATGTGGATTAATGGTAAAAGTTTTCCACCAAAGTTGACACCTACAGCTTTGGAGTACTGCTATTCGAACTGGCCACCTCGTTATCGCCTCATTCTGAACATCGAGAGGAAAAGTTCTTGGGGGATCATGTGGTGAACTATTCAGGTGACATTTTAGAGCTTAAAGATAAACGCGATTACGACGATTGCTTTAAAGGAATACTAGAGATAGGTAAGATGTGTGTAAAAAGGTGGGCAGAAGAAAGACCTGAAATGATTTTTGTACTGATAATGTTGGAGAAAGTATCTCTAGTGGAATAAGACAAAGAGGCCAGCAATTTTTCGATTTTTAAATGCTTCGTTTCCTGGGATATGACCAGATTTTAGTTTGGAAAGTTCTTTTGGGAACTATGGGTACATAATATTAAATTGTTCATTCTATTTAATTCAGAAATAACTAATTTTATGTAATCCATTTTTAAAGCCTAATTTTCAACAGGTCTTCAATTTTTACATACGAATAGAATAAATGGCAAGCCGTTGGTTCATGGAGATATAAAATCAGCGAATATTTTACTAGACCCTTGCAACCAACCACGCATTGGAGATTTTGGCTTAGCTCGTGAGGGTCCTCAGAGTCAATATACATACATAAAGGTGAGCCGAATCCATGGTACTCGTCCCTACCTGCCAGAAGAATTTCTAAGAGCAAAAAAGTTTTCCACCAAAGTTGACACCTACAGCTTTGGAGTACTACTATTCGAGCTGGCAACTTCGTTATCGCCTCATTCTGAACATCGAGAGGAAAAATTCTTGAGGGATCATGTGGTGAACTACCCAGGTGACATTTTAGAGCTTAAAGATAAACGCGTAAAGGATTACGACGATTGCTTTAAAGGGATACTAGAGATAGGTAAGATGTGTGTAAAAAGGTGGGCAAAAGAAAGACCTGAAATGATTGATGTACTGATAATGTTGGAGAAAGTATCTCTAGTGGAATAAGACTAATAATTTAAACTCATAAGGCGCCTTTACACATGCCTATTAAAATAACCTATTATAGTGAGTTATATTATATCATTACTACACATATGGATTTTTATTTACGTCTACTATTTTCCTATCTTATTAATTCACGAGGTAATTTAATAATTAATATTCTGGAATTTTCAGTTGAATATTCATTACTACATTTGCGATACTTGTAAGGTAAAAAATTGGGATCATTTTATTTGTTTGTCAATATTTCATATAAAATACTGGGGTGAAGCGAAAAAGGAAAAAATGATTGAAAGTAGATTAACTGAAGTTCTTCTTTAGGGAATTCTTGTACTGTTTAAAAAAAAGCTAAGAAACTAAATTAAAAATCTCGTTAGGAAGAAATCACGAATATTAACTTTTTTTATATTACATATTTTAATTTACAATCTGCTTCATCGAAGCTATAAGTAAATAGTTTGAGTGTTAAATACATGAGGGAGAAGCTACCGTATGACAACCCTCTTTTTACATTAGATCATAATATATATAGTCTTTTAAGCCCCTTTTACTTTTCAGTGTCGGGACTGACACGTCTTTTCACGTGTGTACAAATGTTGACCATTGTTTCTTATTGTTTGCTAATCTGCTTGCTTCTGCTATTATTTTCCCCTTCCTTTGGATGATTTTAGCGACTACTGTATCCCAATCTTCTCTAGGTCTTCCTGTATTTCTTTTCTTTTGTATCCTAGCTTCCCATATTTTCTTCACCCGTATGTTGTCTTTCATTCTTTTCATGTGTCCCCACCAACTTAGTTGTTTTTCTTCAATATATTCAAGTGCTGATTTCGTCCTAAGATCTGTGCGTATATCTGTGTTTCTCATTCTGTCTCTCATTGTCACTCCTCTAACTTTTCGTAAATACTTCATTTCTGGGGCTTGTATCTTACTCTTTAGTTTTCTTGTTAGTATCCATGATTCACAGCCGTATATAAGCACTGGTCTATATATGGTGTTGAATACAGTTAGTTTGGTTTTTCTTGTGATTTCTTTCTTGTTTAAGAAGCTATTTTTTATTGTATGAAATAGTTTTGATGCTTTACTAATCATAATATATCTAATTTATTAAGTCTGTTGGCCATCGTTTTTTTTTCAATCGTCTTGCAAATCCGGGAGGAGCGTTTAACAGTCTTGCTTCATCATTTGGATGACTTCTCAGTTCACCAAGGTAGTTCTTTGTGATTATTCGAATTTCTTCCTCTACCAAAGGTGTAGCTGAGTCCTCGTGTAGGGTGATAGTGCTAACATACCAGGGCGCCTTGAATATCATTCTCAATATTTTTTGTTGAACTATTTGTATTATCTTGATATTTGATGGCTTTGAGCAACCCCAGAGTTGGACACCATAGGTCCAAATTGGTTTTATCATATACTTATACAGGATCAATAGTGAGTTTTGTCGTATTTCGATGTTGATCTGGGCTTTCTTGACATGCATATGCGGCTTCCATGTTAATCTTTTGTCAAGGATTAGTCTCAAATATTTAACTAGTGTGTGTAACTGGTGATTCTGTATCATTTAATGTTAATGTTGGACATAAATCCCTTCGGTTTGTAAAAGTAACTAGGGTTGACTTCGTTTCATTTACTTCCACTTTCCATTTGTTGATCCATGATCCCAATTGGTCAAGATGGTTTTGCAATTGTGCAGACGCGATAATGGGGTCTTCATTGATAGCCATTATGATGGTGTCATCGGCGAATGTTGAGATTTAGGTTGTTTCAGTGGTTGGGATATTTGCGGTAAATTAATAGGTAAAGGAGAGAATCCGGGACGCTACCCTGTGGTATGCCTGATTTAATGGAAAAATATATGGAAGTTGCTGTGTTATATTTTACTTGGAATTAACGATCTTCAATGTAGGATTTCATAATTAGGTAGTAGTGGGTTGGAAGAATGCTTTTGAGTTTGTATAAGAGTCCAGTATGCTATACTCTATAAAATGCTTTTTCTACATCTAAGAATACCGCTGTACAATATTTTTTCCTCAGTAGCGGTAAGGATTTTGTTACAATTCTAAGAGCTTGTTGTGTGGAGTATTGGAGTAATTAACTATTTTTAATGGGAAATAAGCCACGATTTGACTAAAAAAATTATTTTATTGACGTTTCCACGTCCAAATCGGTTGCCGTTGTCAAAATACAAAAAATAATAATGAATTAAACAAAAATGCTGTTGCTTAGTAAAAAATTCTTCTAATAATTTATTTAATCTGACTCATTATATCGGCAATTCAGACATATATTATAACATTTAAGTAGAAGACTTTAGAATGATATTGCCGATATTTATGAGTTGCGTTCCTTTGACGACTTTACTGAAAGATAGTTCATTTGATTACATGAAAGCAATCCCAACTCAAGAATATCCGTCAAAAAAATCATAGCATGTGATGTGTCTTTAAAAAGACAACCACATGCAACGGTGACAGTAAAATTCCCATACTAAAAGAGGAAGTCAATAGAAAGAAAATACCACGATTAGTATGTCAATAACATATCGAGTTGGTACATATTTTATATTTTAGTATTATTTATATATCTATGTATTATTAATATTATTTATAATTTAAAATAACATATATTATACGTATTAAGTTCAGAATTTGGTATTAGTTTTGAGAGTAAATTGTGACGGATATTCTTGACTTGGAATTGATTTCATGTAATAGCATGAACTATCTTTCAGTAAAGTCGTCCCAGGAACGCCACTCATAAATATTGGCAATATCATTTTAAAGTCTTTATCATTTTAAAGTCTTCTAGGTACTTTAAAATGTATAATATATGTCTGAATTGCCGATATAAATGATGAGTCAGATTAAATAAATTATTAGAAGAATTTTTTACTAAGCATCAACATTTTTCTTTAATTCATTAATATTTTTTGTATTTTGACAAAACGGCATCCGATTTGGACGTCGAAACGTTAATAAAATAATTTTTTTAGTAAAATTGTGGCTTCATCATCATCATCATCATCATCATCAACCCGTACGCGTCCACTGCTGGACATAGGTCTCCCTCAGCTCTTTCTATTTATCTCTATTTTGTGCGGCTTGCATCCAGTTACCGATAACATGCTTCAAACCATCGGCCCATCTGGTTAGTGGGCGTCCTCTGCTCCATAGTGCTTCTTCTCGCGGCCTCCACTCGACAATACGTTTTGTCCATCGGTTGTCTGGCAATCTGGCGACGTGTCCTGCCCAATTCCACTTAAGTTGACTTAAGCGACGCGATTTTTTCGACAGCCTCTGTTGTTTTTGTTCTACGGCGTATTTCTTCGTTTGGGATTCGGTCTCTCAGGGAGACACCCAACATCTGGCGCTCCATAGCCCTCTGAGTTACGCGAATCTTGTTCACTACCTTTTTTGTTAGTGTCAATGTTTCGGCTCCATAAGTGAGTACAGGCAACATACACTGGTCAAAGATTTTCCTTTTGAGGCATATGGGCAAGTCCGATTTAAATACATAGTTCAGTTTACCAAACGCTGCCCAGGCTAATCCTATGCGACGTGGGAGTTCGCATGTCTGGTTATCTCGTCCCAACCGAATTTCATGTCCCAAGTACTTATAGGATGCAGTCTCCTCAATATCCATTCCATCAACAACAATAAGTCTTTAGAAGGTTTTGGACATTGTCGGTAACAGGCTGATTGGTCGATAGGATAATGTTTTATTTGGAGGTTTGCCCGGTGATTATTAAAATATAGTCTTTATTTGACGTGCGTGACTTCCTAAACGAGATAAAAGCTGAGACGGCTGCTCTGAAAAGTTCATTTATTGATGTACATCCGTACCATTCTTTCAGGTTACGCAGCCACGATATTCTGCGTCCCCCTATGTTCCTTTTTCCTTGAATCTTTCCGTGCATAATCAGTTGGATCAAGCTGCGTCTCTCTCCACGTGTAATATGTCCGAGATATTCCAATTTTCTGGTTTTGATTGTATTTCAGACTTTCATTACTTTATTCATCTTTCTCAGAACATCTTTGTTTGTGACGTGTTCTGTCCGCGATATTTTCAGAATTATTTTATACACCCACAACTCGAATGATTCCCGTTTTTTTGGTTGATGTTGCATTCAATGTCCAAGCTTCCAAACGTAGCACCCGGTCCAACCTAACTTGTAGCTCCAACTGTAAATCTCTTGTGCAGAGGTCTCTTCTCATAATGACAATTAATTATTATGTAAAAAATAGGCTCAAACTACATACTTATTTTCAAAAATGTCCACTACATTTACTTCTTATACATCATATGTATATTTCACAATAGTCCAGAAAGCCACTGCGCATCCGCTAAGAAAAATATTCCGATTCATATTTTTTGCACAATCTTACTCAAAAAGGACCCCTTTTAACAAATTTGCATGTTGCCAGGACCAAAAGTGGGTCAAAAAATGTTTAAACGTTTTTTTTTTGTTTTTTTCGTAAAATTATTTTTTTTGCATGGAACAAAGTTTTTTTAGGTTTTTTGGATCATTACAAACAGAAAAGTAGTGACTTTTCTCTAAAGTTGATAGTTTTTGACATATAAGCGATTAAAACTTGAAAAATGCGAAATCGATCATTTTTAACCCTCAAAAACTATGTGAAAAACTGAAAATTTTAATATTGCAAAGGTAGATATTCTTTAACATCGATTGATGAAATCGCGAAGAGTTTTTTGCAATACAATATTCAAAACTCCTTTGTTTTTAATTGCTAATCAAGCATGCGCGACACTATTTTCCACCGTTGCATGTGTATACAGTATGGTGCAAATGAAAGGAATAAATTCGTTATTTCGTAAACGGTGACTTTAAGGAAAAATCCCGAAACAGGTCGACTTTTATTTTTAAGTTATGATATTGTGGCATAATATGGTATATCAGTGACATCATCCATCTGTACGTAATGACGTAATCGATAATTTTTTTAAATGAGAATAGGGGTCGTGTGCTAGCTCATTTGAAAGGTTCTTTAATTCTCTATTCATTAATATAAACATTTACATAATTATTTATACAAGGTGTCGAAAAAAAGTTTTTAATTAAATTATTTGAAAAAAAAGAAGAATATATGTAATTTATTTAATTCAAAATACATTTTACTGTTACCCGAAAACTAAAAAATGTTTATTTCACAAATAAATATTGCTTTTCGATTACATTCAATGTCCAAGCCAGCTCCCACCAGCCACCTGTCTCTTGGAAGTTTGAAGATTTAATTTAAGCGAAAAGCAATGTTTATTTGTGAAATATACTTTGTTTTCTGGTTTTTGAAAGCAGTAAATTGTATTTTGAATTAAATAAATTACAAACATTCTTCTTTTTTTGTCAAATAATTTAATTTAATAAAAATTTTTTGGTCAGCCTGTATAAATAATTATGTAAATGATAGAGAATAGAGAATTGAAGAACCTTTCAAATGTGGTAGCACACGACCCCTATTCTCATTGAAAAAAATCATCCATTCCGTCATCAGGTCCAGATGGATGACGTCACTAGTATACCATATATGCCACAATATCATAACTTAAAAATAAAAATCGACCTGTTTCGTGATTTTTCTTAAAGTGGCCGGTTTATAAAATAACGAATTTATTCCTTTTATTTGCATCATACTGTATACACATGCAACGGTGGAAAATAGTGTCGCGCACGCTTGATTAGCAATTAAAAAACAAAGGAGTTTTGAATATTGTATTGCAAAAAAACTCTTCGGGATTTCATTAATCGATGTTTAAAGAATATATATATATATATATATATATATATCTACCTACCTTGGCAACATTCAAATTTTCAATTTTTCACATAGTTTTTGTGGGTTAAAAATGGCCGATTTCGCAATTTTAATCGCTTATATGTCAAAAACCTTAAAAAACTTTGTTCCATGCAAAAAAAAATAATTTTAGGAAAAAAACAAAAAAAAAAACGTTTGAAAAATTTTTGATCCACTTTTGGTCCTGGCAACATGCAAATTTGTTAAAAGGGGTCCTTTTTGATTAGGATTGTGCAAAAATTCCGAATCGGAATATTTTTCCTAGCGAATGCGCAGTGGCTTTCTGGACTACAACTTTATAGCTATTTTAGATATTAAGGTACAGCTATCAAAACGAAAATAATAAAATACCAACAGACTGCTTTTCTGTGAAGGGACTGTTAGTCGTGAAGGAGAGTATGTTTTTATTTAGATTGATTTCTAAAACTTCTTGAAAGTTATTTTTCAAAAAATGTTTTCGTTGTTAATAACAATTCTAAATATCTTTGGGTTTGATGAGAGATCAGCAGGCGGCAGTTTGTAATTGAATTGTGTAACTGATGTCACTACACCATAAATAATATATGTTCAATTTAAGAAGGGTTAATCATATATGTAAAACTAGCAATACAAGGGATTTCATGAAATGACAATGCTAAAAAACAAGCTACCGACTACGAAAAAGAAGAAAAACATTTAAATATATTTTAAAGTATTCTCTGAACAATTTCATATTTATTATTGATTATTTAATACTTTTGAAATTGAATGTATTTCTTGTATAGTGTCATCAGTTACAACTTTTAAAAACTAAACTTCATCTTAAAACTAGAATGCTGATTTTTTAAATAAACCATTTATTATGTTTTAATCAGAGTAGCTATTAAGTATTATAGTATTAACATAGTAAAATTGTCTTCCAAAAGAACTATTTTTATAATTCATATGCTAATAATAAGTTTGTAATTCAATTATAAATATATACTGTGATACATTTTCAATAAAGTTTTTATTTATTGTATTACTTGCGTTTTGCTTAGAACCATTCCAAAAAAGTATAACTTATCATCAGACTTATAGTCCCCTATACGCCGTTCTTTTTTGATAATGATCACAAAAGTTTTAAAAATGGTTTGAACTGCTTCGTTTGTGGGAGTCTACCACTTTCTAAAAATTTTTAGAGAGCAGGTTGGACGCGTTTCCGCACGCACAACAACTGAACCTGTAGCTCTAGCGCGGTTATGTTTTGTTATTGCAAAATTACAATTTTTAAGTTTAATCAAAAATTATACGTTAAAATAAAATAAATTATTTTTGTATGGCGAAAAAGAGGGAGCAATCGTAGAGTCCGACACCCGCAAAATGTCACTCTTAGACCGGTCTAGTTAGACTCAAAAATAGGAGTGAGGTTACAATAATTACCATCAAGCTGAAAATTGGTAGGATTGTTCAAAATACCATCATAAATGAAATCTAAAAAGTCCTCATAAATCCGACCCGAGCTAAAAAATTTACGCGGGGTCAAAGGTCACCAAATATAGTTTTTAGCGATTTTCAGCGAATCGGTAAGTTTTAGCATAAAATTAGTTCTAACAAAAAATGTAGATTAGATAATTATCTATAAAAAATATCTTAATACTTTTTTCGTAAGAGCCACCGTTTTTGAGATACAACGATTCAAAGAGTTGAAAGAGTTCTAATCGTCATAATATGTATTAGTACACCACGTATATACATCACTGAAGCTGTAATACAAGTAAACATAATATTCTATCGGTCAACTTAACTTATATTACACATAATAATATAAGATATTATAAATATGATAATGTTTCTACTATACAGCTTGCGGTCTACGGAGGGATGCAATGTATAAGCTGTATTACATTACAGTGCCAACAAAAAAAAAATCATTACAAAGTGAATGTAACGCGAAATTAATAAGAATTAGTATTTCAATTTTACGGCTTATTCCCAACAAAAATAGTAAATTGTTATGACAAAGTATTACCTAACTTATAATAATTATTCTTACTTATGCGTCTTATTCAATTTGTAAAGATGGTTTTTGTCGGAAGACACACGTTTTATCGGTACGTCGGCTAATCTAATCACTCTAACTATTCTTTTCTCAGAAGGGTTTGAACATGATAATGAAAGCCAACTTTCTAGGCAAAATGTTTATTGCTAAGTACTAATAAACATTTCAATATACAATAAATTACCATGGAATCTCTAACGCGAGAATTTTACCGTCATCGTTGCATTTGGTTGTCTTTTTAAAGACAGATCACATGCTATGATTTTTTTGTGACGGATATTCTTGAGTTGGGATTGATTTCATGTAATCGAATGAACTATCTTTTAGTAAAGTCGTCCCAGGAACGCAACTCATAAATATTGGCGATATCATTTTAAAATCTTCTACTTTAAAATGTATAATATACGTCTGAATTGTCAATATAAATGAGTCAGATTAAATAAATTATTAGAAGAATTTTTTTACTTAGCAACAACATTTTTGTTTATTTTAGTAGTACATATTTTGTATTTTGACAACGAAACCCGATTTGGGCTTCGAAACGTTAATAAAATCATTTTTTGGTAAAATTGTGGCTTATTCCCATTAAAAATAGTTGATTATAAAAATGCCACAAGGAAATAGCTTCAGAACAACATATACAATAAACTTTATGCAAATGTAGTTTGTTTACTATTATGCAAATTATACCGTTATCTTCCTGGGTGGCGAAATTCTTCAAGTAGATGATACCCTCGAGGTATAAATAATTAGTCTTGAGTACTACTCCGGAGTGAAATTACGTGTTAAACCTAATTATATTACTTGAATGTGCCGAAGTGTTAAAAAAAACTAATTCAATTCCACAAGAAGTTATTTCCAACGGAATTAGCATTCTTCTCTCTATGTATGGAGCGCCTAAAAAACTACGTGCCTAGATAAGTTTCGATATGCATGTTTCTTTAAAAATACCCGAAATAAAAAATAAGTGCAATTATCTTGTCTTCCTCCAACCTCAGCGGCTGCTCATAACATCTTTTTCGGGTATATTACCAAGTTCAAGTGTGGCTTGGTTATCAGCTAGATCCAAAAGACTGGGGATGGAAATTAGTCGACAGTTCATTAGAACCAATTCAAACTTTACTCCCACCTGCGCCGGAAAAACTCCTGAACACAATTTTTTGCAACTGTAAAAAGGGATGTAGCGCTAAATGTGGTTGGAAAAAGTTGGACTGTTTTGGTCGGTAGCATGCACTAATTGTCAAAACCGGTTGTGCTCCAATGTTGAATCATTAACAATTGAGGATTCATTTGATTATATCGAGCAGCCATGCGATGTGTCATTATTGGGGCAATTTACTTGCACCCAGGATGAACAAGAAGAAGGTGAATAACAAGAAGAAGAACAAGGAGAAGAGGAAGCAGACGTATTAGAGAATTATGAACCAGTTGGATAAATTTCCTTTTTTTTTTAATTTATACCGCTTTTTATAACTTTTATCATTTTTAACCCTTGGAAATATCAATTATTCAATAGCTTCAAATTCAACAGAATCATAACAGATCCGTGAAATAGGCCTACTAGGGAAACCACGTTAAAAAATCGCGCTAAGTACACTACCTCAAAGGTGGTGTGGAAACGTGTGCGCATATTATGACGATTACAACTTTTTGAATCGTTTTATCTCAAAAACGGTGGTTTTTAGGAAAAAAAAGTAATATGTAATACATTTTTTATAGATAATTATCTAATCTACATTTTTTGTTAGAACTAATTTTATGATAAAACTCACAGTTTCGCTGAAAATCGCTAAAAACTATATTTGGTGACCTTTGACCCCGCGTAAATTTTTTAGCTCGGGTCGGATTTATGAGGACTTTTTAGATTTCATTTATGATGGTATTTTGAACAATCCTGCCAATTTTCAGCTTGATGGTAATTTTTGTAACCTCGGATGTGTAAGTTAACCGGAGTATCTAGCGCCGTACAGTTTTGTTATTACAAATCTCTTAATTTTCAATTGAAAGTACTTATAATTAATTACAAAAGACTGTCGATCTCTTGTCCGATAAATTTACAGCCTCATTTCTTTTGTCCGACAACGTAAATATGTTAACTATGGCAGGTTATGTTTTGTGATTATGATAGATGTTATGATAACTCTTATAGTTAATCAATACATTTATTCAAGTGTTCTTTTCATTGCGCCAGAATTGTGAAGCAACTGCTAAACGAAAATTTTCCAATCCATTGGATAGACCGTAGTAGTCCGTTGATAGATTGGCTATTCAGATCTAAAAGTTCTACACTTCTACCTCTTGGGAGTTATCAAACAAAATTTAACGAAGCCGTTCAAGACACGTAGATGAACTTAGTGCAATAATTCAACAGGCACAAATTACTCCCCAACAACTAAGAAATGTAATTAGAAATATTAGTGCTACGACACATTTATCCAATTAGATGGTGGATTGATAAAACACTAGAATTAAAACTAAAATGATGACAGTCAGTTGATACAAAATATTCATTTTTAACCGTATCTTAGTGAGTTTTAAAATTGTAACTTATCATAACTTAGTTATTAATAAACATATATTTCAGACCACGCTAAATCCCCACTTTAGAATAATAAAAAGTATCGTAGTATGCCCTGGAAGTATGAACAAACGTTTTAAATTATGTCCCGAAGTTAATTACTTATTTGAAAACAAAATTGGTTTAAAGCGATTACCAACTTCAAATTTTATAGAGGTGTTTCCAATGTAAATGGGTCACACTATGTATAGTGCAGTCACTGAAGGTTTTCACCTCTGATTTCTATGAACATTCAAAGATTTTTATGAAAATTGCTGAGTAGTTAGAGGATACTTCAAGAAACAAAAGTGACATGGTGCCAACTTGCGCTTTTACACTGGGGGGTTAATGCCAACTCTCCCTTCATTTTATTAGAAATAACCCCATAAATCTATAGAGGGACAAATTCTAAGCAAAATTTGTTATATCAAGTTATTAAAAAATTGAATACTTTTTGAGTTATTCAAGATCAAAGATTTTAATTTTTCGCGAAGACTTTCGCCTATTTTAAAGCGGTTGTTACAAAAACGATTGTAAGTTTTTACAAAAAATTTATCATTATCAAAATTGAATTTAATAAAAAGTAGAATAAATTCCTTACTTAAAACACCTTTTAGTATTAATTCAAAGCGAGTTATAGGTAATTGAATGTAGGTTTTTTTTTCGGCGAGTACTCAAATCTAAATATTCAAGCTTAAATAACGGGAAAACTGTATTTTATAAAATATACTTGTCAAAGTACTCAGAGATACCGATCAAATGAGCTCCAGAATAAGTTGATAGCATCAAAATTAAGCAAGTTATGATGAAAATAAGAGGACCCCTTCGAATTTTTCAGGAAAAAATTAAAAATAAAACATACGCAATTTCCATAAAAATTAAAAATTATAGTAATCCCTAAGACTTTCTTTACTTTAGAATACCGAAGTAATGACCATAACATAACCAGTTTAGAATGCATATTTTTGAAAAAACACATGAATTAAAATAATCAGAATTTTTCAAATTTTCGTAAATCGTTGCCGTTAATGCAAAATGGCATGTTAAATACTGCACTTTTCAGGAGACAAAAAATAACTACAAATAATATTTACTGTGTGAGTAGTGTTTTTCTTCAAATTAGGGTTTATACATATATATCGTCTTTTGTTTTTAAGTATATTTTCTAATTTAGAGAAAAAACAGTAAATATTATTTAGTTTTTTTGTCTCCTGAAAAGTGCAGAATTTAACATAATATGACATTTTGCATTAACTGCAACGAAATGTCATTTTCTTTTGATATTAACTCCAAAAATACTCGATATACGCTCTGAGCTTCGCTGGTGGTGCTCCTAGCGGATTACTCATTCAACTTTCACCGGTAATTTTTAAATTTATTATTTAATTGTTATCGCTTAATATTTATAACGCAAAAAAGTAATTAAATTGTAATCGATTTTTTAAAGATTTTTCTAATCATTTCGACGTTCTTTTGATAAAATATGAATTTCTTACTTCGGATACTTTCACAATTATCGTGTAGATGGCGCTAAGAGTAATAGATTAATTTATAATTATATATTACGGAACATTAAAAAAACTTAAATTCAGTATTTAAAACGTAAGTATATTTAAGGTAAAAATATATACCACACCTTTGACCAACTAATATTTTTTATAATTAATGTTTTTAATTTTAAATTAATCACTTTGACATTTATGTCAAATTTCCGGTAAACGTTTACAGACTTGCCACTACTGGCGCTCGCGAATTTGTAAATATCCCCTCTACGTACGAGCTCACAGCGTATACGCTTTATAATCAAAGTTTATCCGACTAGACACCCTTAAGCTATTAACAAATTTTCAGCTTGCTATTAATCAACTTTTTTTTCATACGCGGGATCCAGACCTATAACGATTTAAGCGGGTCGTAAGGAAATGGGCGAGCCACAAAGTTTCATAAAAAAGCGAATATTTCGCCAATGGACACCAGATCGAAAAACTGAAAAATACGTGTTCAATATTTTTCAAAAATCCATCGAATGATACCAAACACGGTCTCCTACGAAGAAGGTGGGGTGGGGGTTACTTACGTAAAAATAAGTAATTTTTATTCGAGACCTTTTTCGAATTATGGATAGATGACGCTATAATCGGTAAAAACGATTTTTGGAAATGGAAAATCCCCACTAAAATGGAAAACTTAACTTTTCTTGGGTTTATGAACTAATCTTCACAACCCAATAGGTCTCCATGACGCTTAATAACTGCAAATTTAGCATCCCTACTATTACAAAAAGCATCGTTTTCCCGTTATTTAATCTTGAATACTTAGATTTGAGTACTCACCGAAAAAATGTACTTTCAATTACCTATAACTCGCTTTGAATTGATATTAAAAGGTCTTTCGAGTAAGGAGTTTACTCGATTTTTTATTAGTTTCAATTTTGGTAATAGGTTTTTTGTAAAACTTTTTAAAAACAGTTTTTGAGTTATTTATGAAAAACCGCTTTAAAACATACATTTCTTTTCGCGAAAAATTAAAATCTTTGATCTTGAATAACTTAAAAAGTATTGATTTATTTTAATAACTTGATATAACAAATACTATTTAGAATTTGCCCCTGTGTTTATGGGGTTTTTTAATAAAATAATTTTCACCCACGAGAAGGGGTGGCATCCAACCCCAAGATAAAAGCGCAAGTTGATACTATGTCACATTTGTTTCTTGAGATATCCTCTAACTACTCACCAATTTTCATGCAAATCGATGGAGGTTCAACCAAATCGAAGTAATAGCTCATATCCACCTTCAGTGATTGCGCTAATAAAAAAATTAGTTGCATATACCTAATAAAATTTCACTATTTTTAATAGTTAATAAAAATTAATCATACCACCAATGAACTAATAACTTCTTGGTCTCTAGTAGCTTGTTCCTTTAACATGGTCGATTTCGATTTTAGTAGAGTAACATCCATGTCTGCAACTTTATATCTAGCTTTTAATGCATCATGTTTCTTCTTTAGTTCCTCATTTTTAATCTTTAATTGTTCAATTTCCTTTGTCAAAGTGATCAATTGGGCGTCATTTTTAGATGCAAAAGAGACCACCTCTGTTGGATTAGAACCTACGTAAAGAAGACATTTTTTTATGCAGTATAAAAAAACGAAGCTTTATCGTTTAAGGAAATTAGAAGCAATAATAAGAGAATGTAAAAGTACAATGCCTTTTTAACATTTATTCAGAAGAAATATCCCACAAATATTACCTTGGGAATTTTAGATATATCATATAATATAATATATGCTGCCATCTATTGTAAAATGTGTCTGTTCTAGTTCTACCGATTATTGTGTGAAATGTTTCGGATAGCGGCAATATTTTTTTCTTCAGTTTTATGTACTAAGAACAAAAAAATGGTCCCAAAGAGTGTTCCCTCAAATTTTAAAATCAATGTTGTTGGAAACAAAAAAGTGAATATTTTCTTTAATTAGACATCTAAGTGACATCAGTAATTAGACATCAAAAACACTATGGCTAATTATAAAAATCTGGAAAAGCCATTAAGTAGCTGTAGGGACCAAAATTAGACTCGGACTGAAGACAAATACTAATAGAGACTAAATTAAGAAGAAGCTTGGTTCTAGAAAGCTAAAATCGTTAGAATCCCTTGGGTGACCCGAAGAACAAATGAGTCATTATTAAGATAACTCAACATCAAGACTGAGAATGCAAGTAAAGGACCAGATTGTCGCAATCATAGCTAGTCCCCTTCCAGTATGTGTGCGAATGACAAAAAATATAGAAGAATGAAGGAACATCGGAAACATCAACTTATGTAGTCACAGGTAAATGACTAGACGAAAAAGATAAGTGTTATGCGAAAGTTAAGACTCAACCGTTAATTTATTAGTACATTTTAGTTTCTAAAAGGTTTTGAAATTTCACTTCACTACTATAAATTAACAGCCATAGTATTTTATTATTTGAACCTATTTGAAATCGTTATGAAGACAATAGAATGAAGACAATAGAACCAAGAAGTAGGAAATGGACCTACAATTACCAAAGAGGAAATTGAAAAAGCAGTAAAACGTATCAAAATGATAAAATTATGAGACCGGACGAAATACATACATAAATTTTAAGATTACTAACAAAGAACCACATGGATATACTATTTAGTAGAATTATTATTCAACGAAGTTTACTATACCGGAGAACTTCCGAAAGAATGGCTAATATCTAAGTTCATTGCAATACCCAAAAACGAACATAGGACGATCAATTTGATGAACCATGTTTTAAAAGTTTTCTTGCGAGTGATCCATGAACGTGTCCAGAGCTGGGCCGGGTACTGATAAATTGTGCTCGGATACAAAGTACCGGGTACTTTTCATATTTGAAGAACGAGTACCGAGTTCATTGCTCCAGAAAAGTACTCAGAGTACAATTACCCGAATTTGTCGGGTACTTATTTCGAGTACATTCGAATATATGTAGAACCCGAAAAAAGGTAAGAAGGTAATAATAATTATTATTATCTCTGCATCTCTAAACATATTTATAAGTCATAAAAACATAAAATAACGTACAATTCCAACTGAAATAAAACAATAAGAATTTTAAAAATTAATCATCGATTAATAATCAGTATAACACCACTCACACTCACTGACTAATTTTATTGGCTTTTGAGATAACTAATTTCACAAAGTTTTCATCAGTTAGAGCATTTCTTCGAAGGATATTAATTATTGTAGCATAAGAGAATAGGCGTTCTCCAGGCGCAGAAGAAGGCAAGCATGTATTATATCTTAGAAAAACTTTTTTTAATTATAGGAAACTCATTTAACGAATACTTTTTTTGCCGTCTAGAAATTTAACAAGGTCTAGTTCTATTTTGGATGTTTTGGTTGTTTAAGTTTCAGACGATTAATACTGATGTGATTGGTTTCTTGTGTCTTGTTTAGGTGGATACTCTGGTTCATTGAAACCGAAACAGCCATCTGGGGTGGTATTACTTGAATCTCCCGTATCTAGTTTTTCGCAATAATCAAAAGAAGTTAGTTTTTCAGCAGCGTTAATGACTATCTTTTTTAAAGCGTCCTCAGAAAATTCTGCATTTTTTAAGACATACCAACGCAATTTAAACTTAGGATGGACAATTGCGGATATAATGGCCTCTTCCGATGACAAATTAAGTATTTCGGAGAATCTTTTCTCCAAGCTCTGCGTACATATTTTTAGAAACAATTCACCGCCGTAACTCAGTGTTTGAAGCTTTAACTTCTCACATTATTCCTCAAAGATAGCAGACTTGGAAGTAAGTACCCGTAATAGACACATTCTTCTCCTTGCAGAGCATCGAGGGTTGTAGCGAGAGGTTTCAAGACCATACAGTACTTTTCCAGATACAGCAACGTTTCTTTAAAGTTTTTTATATCAAGCCTTTGAAAAAGAGACGGTAGCTTTTCTTTTTCACTTAAAGTTTGCGAAACCGAGTCATAATAAGAGTTCCATTTTGTTACAGCTGGATAACTTTTGACGAAGGGACTGATACTGAAAACGGCGTTTTTGCGTGTTGCTATTAATTTGCTCTCCCACATGCAGCGATAATTTTAGACTTGTAAAAAGTATTCGGAAAATGTACTCGTATTAGTAATAGTCTAAGAGCTAGTGAACCCTCCGACTAACGGTCGTCCTGTAAGGCTAGAAATTTTTCTAGTGATAATTCATAGCACACCAAGGCTAAAAACCATGACCTGGCAGGCCTCAGTGGTGCACGTGTATCTACCAGGTGAATCGAAAAGTGCAAATTTAGGGGGTAAAATAAACTTTCTCCTGTAAGTTTTAAATTTAAGTATGTGTTTGAGTAAGTCATTCAGAAGAAATGTGTACAATGACAGGCGATTCTGAAGAGCATAAGACCTTGCCAGGCGAGGGGAAAGATTAGGGGTTTTTCCTAAAATTATTCTTTTTGCATCGAGCAATTTTTTTTAGGTTTTTTGAATCATTCCAAACAGAAAACGTCTTTAGTGATTTTTCTCTTAAGCTAATAGTTTTTGTTATATAAGCGATTGAAAATTTTGAAAATTGTGAAATCGGCCATTTTTAACCCTAAATCGGACATTTATCTAAAAATTTGCCTAAAATGTGGCCAAGATACGTAGATATTCTTTAAACATTGATTGATGAAATCCCGAAGATTTTTTGCAATAAAATATCGAAAACCCCTTTGTTGTTTTAATTGCTAATCAAGCAGGTGCGACACTGTAGTACAAGTGAGGATGTTTGAGTTTGCATAAATTCATTATCTCGAGAATGGGCAAATTTCAAGAAAAATCCTCAGACAGGTCGATTTTTATTTTTAAATTAGGACTGTTTGGCATATATATAATACTAGTGACGTCATCCATCTAAGCGTGATGACGTAATCGATGATTTTTTTAAATGAGAGTGGGGGTTGTGTGATAGCTCATTTGAAAGGTTATTGAATTTTCTATTCACTAATATAAACATTAACATAATTATTTATACAGGGTGTACAAAAATTTTTTTTTTATTAAATTACCTTTGATTAAATTTGACAAATAGAAGAAAAATTTTTTTTGTACACCCTGTATAAATAATTATGTTAATGCTTATATTACTGAATAGAGAATTAAATAACCTTTCAAATGAGCTATCACACAACCCCTACTCTTATTTAAAAAAATCATCGATTACGTCATCACGCCCAGATGGATGACGTCACTAGTATTATATATATGCCAAAAAGTCCTAATTCAAAAATAAAAATAGACCTGTCTGAGGATTTCTCTTGAAATTTGTCCATTCTCGAGATAATGAATTTATGCAAACTCAAACGTCCTCACTTATACTACAGTGTCGCACACGCTTGATTAGCAATTAAAAAAACAAAGAGGTTTTCGATATTTTATTGCAAAAAACTCTTCGGGATTTCATCAATCAATGTTCAAAGAATATCTACGTACCTTGGCAACATTGAAATTTTTAGATAAATGTCCGATTTAGGGTTAAAAATGGCCGATTTCTTAATTTTCAAAATTTTCAATCGCTCATATAACAAAAACTATTAACTTAAGAGAAAAATCACAAAAGACGTTTTCTGTTTGAAATGATTCAAAAAACCTAAAAAAAATTTGTTCGATGCAAAAAGAATAATTTTAGGAAAAACCCATAATCTTTTCCCTCGCCTGGCAAGGTCTTATGCTCTTCAGAATCGCCTGTCATTGTACACATTTCTTCTAAATGACTTACTCAAACACATACTTAAATTTAAACCTTACAGGAGAAAGTTTATTTTACCCCCTAAATTTGCACTTTTCGATTCACCTGGTAGATACACGTGCACCGCTGAGGCCTGCCAGGTCATGGTTTTTAGCCTTGGTGTGCTATGAATTATCACTAGAAAAATTTTTAGCCTTACAGGACGACCGTTAGTCGGAGGGATCACTAGCTCTTAGACTATAAACGCGGGTGATGCGGGTATAGTCGGTTCGCTAAACTCAGACACAACTGGCTAGTGATTTTAGTTGATAATGTTTTTGTTTTTTTTTTCAATTTTGTCAAAATTGGAAAAATTATTAACTATTTAGTAATTATTTTTTTGCCAATTTTCCCAAATTGGCAAAATTACTTACTAAAATCACTAGCCAGTTGTGTCTGAGTTTAGCTAACCGACTATACCGGGTATTTTAGCCCATATGCTACGGGTACGAGTACCGAGTACTTTATTGAAAATGTACTCGGGTACTGGGCACTGAGTACCGAAAATGTACTTAGGGCCGGTTGTTCGAACGCTAATCAACATTAATCACTATCAAATACTTAATTACTGTCACAACTGTCAATGTCAACTTTGGTTGGGTTGCCGAAAACATATTTATTGATGACAATTATGAAATTAGTTAATCAATTATGTTAATAATTGTTATGTTAATTGACTAACTAATCTCATAATTATAATTAACTATGTTTTCAGCAACCCAACCAAAGTTGACATTGACAGTTGTGACAGTAATTAAATATTTGATAGTGATCAATGTTGATTAGCGTTCGAACAACCGGCCCTTAGAGTACAAAATTCGGGTACTTGTACCCGGGTATTGCCCAGCTCTGAACGTGTCTACAAAAAACTAGACGATAGCATAACAGGAAACCAACTGGGATTTAGAAAAGGCTTTGGCACTAGAGAGGTATTATTTACTATATACAAACATAGAACGGTGTCGAGATGTCAACTGTGACGTATTCATATGTCTGGTTGACTTTAAAAAAGCCTTCGACAAAATACTACAGAAGACTTGGAAACATATTACGGAACACAGAAATAGTTCCATAATTCGAAAGCCATAATTCGAGCAGACCAATAAAAATCTAAAGAGATTTCAATAAGAAGAAAAGTACGACAACCATGTGTACTATCCCCTCTACTTTTTAATATGTTCTCAGAAGAAATATTAAAATAGACACTAGAACACATCAATGACGGCGCATTAATTAACGGAACACTAGTAAATAATCTCAAATATGCAGATGATACAATGCTCCTTGCTGACGGCAGACAAGGCCTGCAAATTTTGGTTGATCGCACTACGCAGTACTGCGAAAGGTAGGTAATGGCTGCGAACACAAAAAACAAAAATCATGGTTGTCAGTTAGAACAAGATTGAAGACGAAACAATCTACGTTAAAGGAAAAGCTTTAGAGAATGTGCCTGTTTAAACTACTTTCTTTAATGGGTTATAAGTCAAACAATCATAGTATTGAGTAAACTTATATATTTTTATAAAACTTACTAAACATCTTACATACAATAAATCATACAAGTCACAACCATGTTGACTGGCTTGAAGTTAGCCATGTCATGTCTAGCACGCAGCCCCTTGCTACGCTGTTACACAGCTATATATATTAAACACCTTCCCCCTAAGATCGATATCTATAAGGGGTCTTTATATTACGACCAACTCTCGTCTTATAACTGTTAGAAGTCTCAATATTTGGGTTGACTTTATGACTCAATGTAGGTACTGATTTTACATTTGGGCTTGGGCAACTAATGGTTTTATTAACACTATCATTTACGTTAATGTGAGTGGTATCTTTATGAACACTTTGTGAATGAATATCAGGGTACAACTCGGGTTCTAAAATGAGTTCTTTTTCAAGTGTTGTGGTGTATGAATGTTTCATTTGGTGTGAATTCCGTCTAATAATTTTATTGTTATCTTCTTTTTTCACCCAATATGATCTAGGTTCATTGGCCTTTTCTAACACAATTGCTTTACGCCAATAATTATCTTTTGAACTTCTTATTACTACCCTATCTCCCTTTCTAAACTCTACTGGTTTTCTTCGTGCTGTCTTATCATAACGTACTTGTAATTTCTCTTTTTCTTTGCATAAATTCTTATATACTTGTTTCTGGATTGTAGGTTCTAATTTATTAGCTGTAGTTGGTAATTGTCCTCTCAGGATCCTGCTCTGTAAAATTTGAGCTGGAGATGCATCAAGATTTATTATGCAGGTATTATTATATTCCATCACCAAATCTCTAAAATCAACATTTTCCTCATTACTCTTTCTTAAAATTTGTTTGCTTATATTGACTGCTTTTTCTGCAAGTCCATTACTCTGGTGGTAATGTGGAGTGCATGTCATAATTGTAATGTCTTTTTCTCTATAATAATTTTTACATTTTACCGAAGTAAATGGTAGATTATCTGCAATTAAAATTTCTGGATATCCAAATCTACTAAAAGTATCTTGAAATGAGTTGATTACTGAACTGGAGGTTTTATCTTTTAATATTGAAATGTCCAACCAATGCGAAAAATAGTCTACAATTACTAAATATGCTTTTGAACCATACTCTAAAATGTCTGTACCAACTTTATTGAATCTTAGTCTGGGAATGTCATGAGGCATCATTGGTTCTTTAAAATTATTTGGTCTGTATTTCTCACATATCCTGCATTTTTTTATATAGTTTGTCACATCATCATTAAGTCCTGGCCAATAATATATACTCCTGGCTTTGTTTATAGTTTTACTGACTCCTATATGGCCTTTGTGAAGCAATTTTATCATGTCAAGCCTAAGTTTTTTCGGAATAATTATTTTGTCATCAATAAATGCGATGCCAGCTTCAAAATACAGTGAATCTCTTATACCATAGTACTTTTTGCACACTTGAGGAACATTTTTTTCTTTTGGCCACCCATTATAATAAAAATCAAAAATTACTGCTAATGCCTCATCCTGGCTAGTAGCTAGTCTTAACTCAGATTGCTTTTCCTGGCTCATAGGTAAATGTTTACTCACTGAGTGGACCATTTCAAACATTTCTGGGTCATGTGTCTCTATATTTAAACTGGACCTAGATAGCATATCAGCAAAATGTATGTCTTTCCCAGGAACAAAATATACATTTAATCTGTACTTGAGAAGTTTAAGCCTTAAACGTTGGAGTCTAACTGATCCAATTTTGGAAATTGGCTTCTTCATAATGGAGATTATAGGTTTGTGATCTGATTGAACGTCAACATCAAAATTATAAATAAAATTGTGAAATTTTTGAGTAGCATAATAAATTGCCAATAGTTCCTTCTCAGTCTGACTATAATTTATTTCACTATCATTCATATTTCGTGATGCACAAGCTACTAATTTTAAAATAGAATCATATTTCTGGAACATACAAACACCTAAACCATTTTTAGATGCATCACATTGTAAAATAATTTTTTGATTAGGATCATAAGGGACTAACGCTGGTGATTTACAAATTATGTTCTTTAAATTATCAAAACATTTTTGATGTGACGGGAGCCACACCCATTCTACATTATTTTTAAGTAATTGACAAAGAGGTTGAATATGTTCAGCCATGTTCGGAATGTACCGTCTAACGTAATTAAATGCGCCCAAAATTCTTTGTAATTCTACTTTACTATTTGGTTTTTCAAGTTTACAAAGTGATTCCACTCTGTCAGGATCTATTTGCATCCCTTTATGTGAAAAAACTTGACCCATAAATCTGACCTCTTCTTGACAATATTGAAATTTGTCCCCATTAAACTTTGCTCCTACTTCTTTAGCCCTTTCTAACACTTTTTTAACAGTTGTATCATGTTCTTCTTTTGTTGTTCCCATAACAATCATATCATCATGACAAATCAATAAATTCTCTATACCTTTAAATTTATCTTCTACTACTTCTTGAAACAGATCTTGGGAATTTGATAATCCATATGGCAATACTTTATATCTGAAAATTCCATAAGAAGTTGCAAAACAGCATTTCCATGATGATGTCTCGTCAAGTTCTAAATGATGATACCCTTCAGAGAGATCAAATACAGAAAATATCTTTTTACCTATCATTTGTGCACAAACATCTTCCAATTTATGTACTACTCTTGGTTTGCGGACTATTTGTTTGTTTAGATCTAATGGGTCTAAGCATAAACGTAACTTACCATTTTGCTTTTCCACAATAACAATGCGGTTTATGCTTGCCCTGGGGTCAATTTCGTTAACTTTGACAATTGCCCCTCTTTTTGTCAACCTATCTAATTCATTTTTTAAATTATCTCTAATTGCGACAGGTACATTTACAGGTGGGTAACTTACTGGCTCAAAATTGTCTACTGTAGTGATCCTATGTTTACCACAAAATTTACCATGACCTCTAAAAACTTCAGGGTTAAGGTTTATAAATTTATCCCTTTCTGCTAATTCTAAAGTACCACAACTCTCAATATTGTTGATTCGTTTAACTAACCCCAAATCAATACATAATTTACCACTTAAAAGAACTCGAGTTGCCCCATTAATAATTGTAAAATCCTCGTAAACATACTTATTTTTATGTTTACAAAATAAATTTACGACACCCATTGTTTTAGCCTGAGTACCCTCAAACCCTTTCAGTACATAATGATTATCCCTAATTTTAAATTGTTTATCAATTTTCTTAAAAATTTTTAATGGAATTATACTTACATCTGCACCTGTGTCAAGTTTTACTTTAATTCTCTTGTTTTCAATTTCTATAATTTCATCCCAAATATTTTGACTACTTACATTTTGGTATACTTTATTGACATTTCCTACAAAACTATCAGCTGATCCATCACTGCTATCTTCATCTATGACATCAATATTCTTCACTCTACACGACTTTGCAAAATGGTTTAAAAGCCCACATTTCTTACATTTCTTTCCATACGCTGGACATTCTCTGGCCCCATGAGTTGATTGACATCTTTTACACTTGAATTTTTCATTGGTATTCGCTTTACTTCTAGAGTTATTATAATTTCTATGGCCCTGGTACCTATCTTTACGAACTTCTCCTATGTCTACATCTTTTCTTTCGGTATGAAATTTCAAATTTTGGTTCTTACTTTGTTCACTAGTTCTACAAAATTCGATGGCTTTTTGTAGGGTAAGTTTGTCCACTCTCAATAGAGCTTCTCTAGTAACTGGATCTCTGATGCCCATTAATATTTTGTCTCTCAGAGCTTTATCTTCGGCTGTTTGTTCTGGATCAATTTCATTATAATTACATGTTCGAATCAAATGTCTACAACTAGTAAGAAACTGCTCAAACGACTCTCCTTCTTTCTGGACCCTCATGATAAAATTGTATCTTTCAAATGATTCATTCATCCTTGGATTAACATACTTATCGATTAGTGATATCATCAAGTCATACTTGTTATTTTCGGCTTCTGGGATCTCGAATGTGGACATAATTTTGGCAGACTCAGCCCCAATTATATTTCTTAAAATTGACATTTTCATTTTATCTGCTGACTGGTCTTGTCCCGTTGCTAGTAAATAATCTTCGAAACTAGTCTTCCAGAACTTCCATTCGCTTGCAGCATTTTGATCCTGCAGGTCAAAATCTGGTGGTAATTTTACATTTATTCCCATCACTGCCATTGTAGGTTATGTATGGTACCTCGTGTACAAGTTGCTATAAATTTAGCTTTTCGACTGTAAACTGTAACCCAACTAGCTGTTTGACTGCGCCATGTTTAAACTACTTTCTTTAATGGGTTATAAGTCAAACAATCATAGTATTGAGTAAACTTATATATTTTTATAAAACTTACTAAACATCTTACATACAATAAATCATACAAGTCACAACCATGTTGACTGGCTTGAAGTTAGCCATGTCATGTCTAGCACGCAGCCCCTTGCTACGCTGTTACACAGCTATATATATTAAACAGTGCCCAAATACAATTATTTGAGATGTGAGCTAAATGAACAATGGGACCGCATTGAGATGACAAGAGAGCGCTTTCAATAAGATGAAAATAGTATTATGCAATGGAAAACCGGGAATCAAAATTATAGTGCTTGGGCCCACATATAAATTTAAATTATTATCTATGACCACACCGTCGAAACTTTTTGTAATTGTTATTTGGGTGGAGTCGGACAAATTTGGAGCTTGGCGCATTATGGTAGTGGGGCGTTTGTCTGTCAAGCTGTCACGAAGTTGTCAATTTTATGCAAAAAAATGTATAACCACATTTGTCATTTTATTTTAATCAATGGTTTATATCATATAAACAGCGAAAACAATTTTGTCGGACAAAAATATTGGGCCATATGACGTGTCGGACACGCTAAATATGTCAAACTTATGAAAATAATATAAATTTATTACCACGATGGCTAATTTTAACAGAATGTACAATAAAATCTTTTTACGATAATGTGGTAACCTTGTCGGATAATTTTCACGGGGCATATGCGCAGTCGGATGCGCCGAAGATGTCAATTTCCTGGAATTTTTTTATTTAGTACCACAGATGTCATTTTTATTTTGTACTGTTTTTTACATGTGTAATGCATATTGGATTACTTGTCGGACAAAAATAATTAATGAGTCCAAAATTTTCAAAAAATTTTCCCTCTTGTCGAAAATTTTTTGGAAAATTTTGGGTACAACTCTACGTCACGCCCTTTTAAATGTTGTACTTAGTGTGTGTACCAATTTTCAGCTAAATCGATACAAAAGTAACGGAGAAAAAATGTTTTAAATTTTTTTTTTGACAATACCTTCTCTTAATTAAGGGCATCAATAACCTAAAAGAATTAAGTTTTCTGTTCGTTTGCCCCATCATTTTTGTCAGACAATTACATTTTTTGTTTAAGAATATAATTACTTGTAACTGTAACCTACTAATTTTCTCGGAAACATGGTTGTGAAGATAAAAAATGCACGAACCCAGCATAGTTTAAAAGTATAGTTTACTAATAAAAATTAAATTTTTTGTCCGACTGTCGATTTGCCCCAATATTTTTGTCGGACACTTAGATTTTTCGATTTAGAATATAATTACTTAAAACCTCCTATTTTTGTCGGAAAAAGGGTTGTAAATAAAAAAATTCCAGGAAATTGACATCTTCGGCGCATGCGACTGCGCATAAGCCCCGTGAAAATTGTCCGACAAGGTTACCGCATTATTGTAAAAATGTTTTATGGTGTATACCCGCTTTACACCAACAATAAATTGAATAAAGTGCACTTTACATCAACAATAAATTGAACAATAAATTGACCAAGTTATTCAAGGCCAAATTTGACGTGTTCTCAAAGCACAATTTGACATCCAAGTTTGTTCGTTATTAACTTGACGCCAATAAATTCGTGAATTTCTTGAAAGCAAAATTTTCTTGTCCTCAAAAAAATTGAAGGAACTTGGAATAAATGTTGTAAAAATGTCAATATTTTCAGTAGTACCAATGCAATGATTTTTTTATTAGAAGCTTTTGAATGTCGTTTGTTTCTTTGTTTGAGTAAAGTGTTTGATTTGAAACAGAATAGAATAGAACAGATTAATAAAATAAATAAAATAGAGAGATAGATTAGAATAGATATATAGTATAAAATAAACTGAAATAGAATAGAGTAGAATATAATAGAATAGATGTAATATATATGTAGATACTTACTAATAAAGTATTTGATTTAAAACAGAATAGAGTAGAATGTAACAGATTAAATGAAATATATAGATAGATTAGAATAGATATATAGTATAGAATAAAGTAAAATATAATATAATAGGTGAAATGATTGTGAAAAGCAATAGTTTTAAGTACCTAGGATCGGTATTACAGAGTAATGGAGAAATAGATGGAGATGCATGCAGTAGAATTAGGGCTGGATGGATGAAGTGGAAAGAAGCGAGTGGTGTGTTGTGACAGAAAAATTCCAATGAAGCTGAAGGGAAAATTCTATAAAACAGCCACAAGACCGGCTATGATGCGCGGAACTGAATGTTGGGCAGTGAAAAAGAAAGCGGAACAACGAATGCATGTGGTGGAAATGAGAATGCTTAGATGGATGAGTGGAGTGACAAAGAAGGATAAAATTAGATATGAGTATATTAGGGGAAGTCTAGGTGTGGCACCAATTGATGCCAAAATGAGAGAGCATAGGTTAAGATGGTTTGGTCATGTTCAACATCGTAACGTTAATCACCCAATACGAAGAATAGCTGAAGTGCAGATTCCTGGAAGGAGTAGGAGAGGAAGACCAAAGGAGACGATAAGGCAGGACATGTTGGTAAAGGGGATTAACATTGATATGACTCAAGATAGAATTGTGTGGAGAAATGCAATTAGGGAAGCCGACACTGCATAGGGATAAGGCAAAGAGAATGATGATGATGATAATAGGTGTAATGTGTAGATACTTATATAGAATAGGTTTGAAATAGAGTAGAATATAATAGAATAAAGATACTATATACCTACATCCCTAATAGCACAAGGATGTCCTTCACAGACTTTAGGGAGGTCCGTTTTCGTCCAAGGAACGTCCTATTTTGGTCCAAATGTCGCGCTACCGAATGTCTGTTGGACGTCCACTTAAGGTCCGAAGGGACGTACATTGGACCTTAATCGGACGTCCTAGGGGACGTAAATTGGACCTTAACAGGACGTCCTATTTTGGTCCAAATGCCACGTTGCCAAACGTCCAATGGAAGTCCACCTAACGTCCGAGGGGACGTTCAGTGAATGTCAATTGGACCTTCATAGGATGTCCCAGTTTGGTCCAATGTCTTGCTGCCGAACGTCCATCTAACGTCCTGAGAGGACCTCCGGTGGACGTCTAGCATCGATATTTAGACCTGTGGAGAATGTATGGTGGGAAATAAAAAATATATTTTTAAGGAACTTATATTACATCTTATATTAAATTACAATTATTGGATATTACATTATTTACATTAAATTACAATACACTTCTCCAAGAAATTAACGCACCACCTTAAAAATAGGGCATTTTTGATGTCTCGAATTTTCTAAACCTGTTGTCTCATCTGAGTGATTTTTTTATAATATAGCCTAGGCTATAGGTTACATCCTTAAGCTTGTCATGCACTGGTAGCTATACTGTAATATATGTATATTATATCATATCGCTCTCTATAGTAATGAGTGAGCCTGCAGACAGGGAACTAATGGTTCCGTATGTGCAGGCTCACTCATTACTATAGAGAGCGACGTGATATAATATATATTACAGTATAGCTCCCCGTGCATGACAAGCATAAGGCAGTAACCTATAGCCTCAGGCTATATTATTATAAAAAAATCACTTAGATGGGACAACAGGTTTAGGAAATTCGAGACATCAAAAATGCCCAATTTTTAAGGTGGTGCGTAATGCACTGTATATATAGGTAAACTTATATACAGGCTGTAACAAAAATAAAATTTTTGTGTTTATTTAGTTGGCTATCTATTATAGTGTACAATCATCTAGAATATTTTGAACAAACTAAAAACATGAATATATCATCGAAAAAATAATAAAAAGGTCTTAAAATGCTTGGTTAGATATTAAGATCTAGTTAAAAAGAAACCAAAAACTGTATATTTTCTACAGAACGTAGATTATGAATTTTTAAGCCAGCTAATCCCATTTATTATACAGGGTGTCCCGAAAAGATTGGTCGTAAATTAAATCACATATTCTGGGACCAAAAATAATTTGAATGAACCTAACTTACCTTAGTACAAATATGCACACAAAAAAAGTTACAGCCCTTTGAAGATACAAAATGAAAATTCGATTTTTTCGAATATATCGAAAATTATTAAAGATTTTTTATTGAAAATGGACATGAAGCAATATTATTGCAGTAACATCTTAAAGAAAAATTATAGTGAAATTTGTGCACCCCATAAAAATTTTATGGGGGTTTTGTTCCCTTTAACCCCCCCAAACTTTTGGGTACGTTCCAATTAAATTATTTCTGCGGTACCATTAGTTAAACACTGTGTTTTTAAAACTTTTTTACCTCTTTCTATTTTTTCGATAAAGCTCTTTTTATCAAGATATGGCTTCTTTTTAAAATGGTTCAAAATATACCTAAAAATGTAAATCATAAATAAATTTTCATATTATTAGTCTCTACAATCGTACTTAACCATATACAAATATGTGGTGGATTTGACAAATATTCAAAATATCACGATAAAAACTGACTTCAAAAAAGTACTAAGAGGCAAAAAAGTTTTAAAAACATTGTGTTTAATAGTACCACAATAATAATTCAATTGTAACTTACACAAAAGTTTGGGGGGGGGGGGGGTTTAAACGAACAAAACCCCCATAAAATTTGTATGGGGTGTCGGGTGTCCAAATTTCACTATACAGTGGAACCTCGATTATCTGTCTCTCTATTAACTGTTAACCATTTTGTAAGAGAGACTAAAAACTTTTTTTACAGTCACCTCCTGTTTTCATATGATATTTTTTGACATGTTTTGTAGTAAATTCAATTATCTATTTACTACAAAACATGTCAAAATTTACATGTGAAAACAGATGACCCTAAAAATGGTTTTTCGTCTCCTACAAAATTCATGAAAAAGCAGATAGGAGGTATTGTCACATCACCGACGATATACCAGAAGTATATGTGGCCATACCAAATAATACATCCTTGATAAATATAAACATTTTTATTGCACAAAATATATATATTTCTATATATATATATTTTTTTCCATAATCATCACTACGATGATGATTCATTTGTATTGAATTGTACATTGCAATTCTCTGATGTTTGGGAAAAAGGGCTTAAGTCAGAATTGCACATCGATAATGTTTTGATGATTTCTGGACCAGAAAAATCGGCTCTTTTTATTGGTACATACAGTTTAAGTCTGCAACACTTTTTTTATGGTCCAGAAATCATCAAAACATTATTGATGTGCAATTCTGACTTCAGCCCTTTTTGCCAAACATCAGAGAATTACAATCTGGTCATAACTGACCAATGAGCAATTTTAATTTAACCTAAATTACTACTGTTCCTTAAAATGAAGAGCTTACCCTATAGCGTCTCTTATCTAATCTAACAAGATCGTGCACTATTCTAACATACACAGGCACACAAGCACTACGCTCTGCTTTTCACTATCACCTATCACTCAAACTAGTTCAAAAGGCTTTGTCCTCTTCAATCTTCTAGTTTGTCCAGTAGTAGATATCGAGGAGCTGGATTTCCTCAATATTCTCATACTTATGAAGTTGTTGTTGCTCATGACCTCCTGCTATCTTCTTGATGACTATATTATCCAGGTTCCATTCCTAGGTCTTGATATTTGTTTATAAAGTAATATCTTATTATGCATCGACAATGTGGAGTTTCTTCCAACTAGTCAATACACTTTTTATAGGTATCTTTCTTTTGCCTTTCATAGCCACAACAAGGCTATAATACGTTTCCTTCCTGGTTTTTTTGTAGACCACTTTCAGCTGATTCTAAAAAATTAAAATGAATGGTAATTTTTCTATTCTTTACAATTAAAAATCAAAAGAAATAGGAAATAGGTACTACTATTTACAGGTAATAATATGCATAAATAATTCGTTTCCTAAAGAATACAGAAAATTGAAAACGTTTTTATAATACTTACATAATTGTTTAAACAAAAGAGACCCAGCCAGAGCAAAACTAACAGACAGAACTGCAAAAAAGCCACTAATTTCCATTTTCCCACCCCCTTATCTTATATGCATTTTCCAATCAAAATTTTTAGGTTGTCATGAACATGAAAGACTCAACCCATAGCCACCTTTACTTAACAAGCCATGAAGAGAAAAAGGCAACATCGCAATTGATGACGTGCGTAGTCCGACTTTCGGACTACCGCTTTTGAAAACACAATTTTAAAGTAGAAATTCTGGTAAAATTTATAGTATTTTTGAGTCGAACAAGAAAATGTTATTAATTAGAAGTTTGTACAAAATAAAATTAAAAGTGCTTCCTTGTAAGTAACGTTTATTATACAAAAAAAAACCAATAACAAGAATATACATGGGATTAATTTTTTTCAAATCCTAAGAAAACTAATGAGTATTTTTCAAAAATTTAAAAGCAGAATGAAAGATTACGTTAGGACCGAGGGCCGAAAGTCACTGAAAACTTCTATGTTTATTTTAATAAGTTACAGGGGCGAAAAATTAAGAAAATTTAGTGTGATTTTTAGTTTCAAATATGTCATTCAAAAACAACTTTTCATTCATTCTAAGGGACTTTCGGCCCTCGGTAATAAAGTAATCTTTCATTCAGCGATTAAATTTTTCAAAAATACTTATTAGTTTTCTCAGGATTCGAAAAAAATGATTGCATTTAAAATACACTGAACATTTTGACAGGCGTCAAAATTTTGCATTTTGTTCCTTTCCCTTTAAAGTTTTTCGCACTTATTTAGAAACACCCTGATTTGATAAAGAACAAAAATCTAGTTCTTAAAGTAGCTAACTTTTTTTATTATCCAACATAAGCGAAATAATAAAAAAAACAGAATGTTATTAACAAAACCAGAGTCTATAGTTGGGTTTTAATATATTATTATTATTATACAAAAAAACCAATAACAAGAATATGTGTAAAATACTTTATTTTAAATAAATAATATCTTATTTTAAATTATATACAAATATCGCTAGAAATAACTATAACAACAATTTCTCACATGGTTTGATGTGAAGTGTTGGGGTTTAGAGTCGATAACTTTCTTTTTTTGTTATTCCCCTTAGCATTACTTTTCTTTTTATACTTTTTTGAAAATTCATCACTTTGATGGCTGCTATTTTTGTTTTTTGTATAATTATTTAAAACAATATTACACATAATTTTTATAATAGCAGAATAAACTTTGAAGGCATTTTCCCCACATTCACACTCAAATTCAAAATTTAAATGAAAGCCTTCATGTTGTAAACCTTTCATTACCAAACATGATAACAGCTTCAGGTGACAATTGTGCTGCAAAAATAATTTTTCAAGATTGGGAATATTTATAATAAATTCGAATGTTGAGCAAAGATGATAATAAATAAATTTTACTGAGTCTGTTGCTAAGCACAAACCATCTCTCTGCAAATAATCGTAGTAATCTGCTCCATCAGTTGTCTCTCCTTTAGTGCAGAAAACAAGCTGTTTGAAATGTTCACAATAGTTTTTACTTTTATGAATTTGATGAGCCACATATCCACAAATATATAACTGGGTTGGTTCATCCAATTTATACACTTCTAAGTGGACGCATTTCTATATGCACGTAAGTTTATATAAAAATATATTATACTATAAAATATATTATATAAAAATATATTATATTGAACTAAAATCATCTTAATACATACCTTTTAATATTCTTTATAATTTGGAGCACGAAATATTGTAAAATGTTTGAGTTTTTCTGTAAATACAGTGAATATTATTTAAAAACATTTAAAAATAAATGAGAACTGTCACAATTAACCGGTCTACGCTTAGATGTTGCCAAGTTTCAACTTCATGGCTTGTAAAGTAAAGGTGGCTATGCTCAACCTCAACAAATAATAATAAACAAAAAGCTCTACAGCTCTACTTCCACTTCCCGCCAAATGGACACAGGTTGGTGACACTGAATTCACGCCAAATAAATGAAAAAAAGCGTCATAAAGTTAGCGAAACGGTTTTTTCAAAGTCGTTATTTTGACTTCTACCATAACTCAAAAAATTGCACCTCGTTTGCGGATAATTGCACCATTCAAAATTTCATTTGCGGAGTTTCCGTTTTCGAGATATAAGCAAATCAAAAGTGGAGATTTCGGCGCAGCGCTAAAAATAAATGTCAATTTTCAGGGTATAAAATGCCGTAAAGTCACTAAATAACCATATCAAAAAATTGCACCTCGTTTGCGGATTATGAATAAACTGGTTTTAATTGAAAATTGTGAAAATTGAGAATGTTATAAAGGAAAAACGATTTTAATGTTGGTTGCCTATACTGTAGGGGCAAAGGAATGCCAGAATAATTTTCACATTTGGTAAACCTAAACTGTAAGGCTAGTATGTACCATAGTCAAAATAACTCCTCCTGACTTAAAGGTAATCCCTCCTCTGAAATTTCATTTGCGGATATTCCATTTTTAAGTTATATCAAAATGAAATTTCTCGGGACAGCGCCAAAGTATACAGTGAGCACGTAAAGGTTGGAATAAATTCATTTTCTCGAGAATGGACGATTTTGGAAAAAAATCCCAAAGCAGGTCAATTTTTATTTTAAAATTACGACTTACTGGCATATATATCATACTAGTGACATCACCCATCTAGGTGTGATGACGTCATCGATGATTTTTTTAATAAGAATAGGGGTCGTGTGACAGCTCATTTGAAAGGTAATTCAATTCTCTATTAAGTAATATAAACATTAACATAATTATTTATACAGGGTGTCCAAAAAAATTTTTTTGAATTAAACTTATTGACATAAAAAGACGAATAATGTGTAATTTATTTAATTCAAAATACATTTTACTGCTATCAGAAAACAGGAAAAAATGTTTATTTGGCAAATACATATGTTTTTTTGCTTAAATTCAATATTAAAGCCGCCACCCACCAGCCTCGTGAAAGTTTGAAAATTTAATTTAAGCGAAAAGCAATGATTATTTTACAAATAAACATTTTTTTCAGTTTTCTAAGAGCAGTAAAATGTATTTTGAACTAAATAAGTTACATACATTCTTCTTTTTATGTCAATAAATTTAATCCAAAACAATTTTTTTTGGACGTCCCGTATAAATAATTATGTTAATGTTTATATTACTGAATAGAGAATTTAATTACCTTTCAAATGAGCTATAACACGACCCCTATTCTTATTTAAAAAAATCATCGATGACGTCATCACGCCCAGATGGGTGACGTCACTAGTATGATATATGTGCCAAACAGTCGTAATTTAAAAATAAAAATTGACCTGTTTCGGGATTTTTTTCCAAAATCATCCATTACCTAGAAAATAAATTTATTCCAACCTTTACGTGCTCACAGTATATTTCCATTATCGGGATATTTATCAAAAGCTGTAAAAATAACAATAACTATATCATTTAATTTCTTCTGGTTTGAGGATTACGAATAGACCTGGTTTAAACTAAAAATCATAAAGCTTAAAAATTTTCCGAAGAAAAAAATTTTCCATTTTGGTGGTCCTAAACTGTATTTGCAAAAGTATTATCTGTATTGTAATGTATATCTAAAATAATTGCTTCTGACGTAAGAAAATCCCTCCATTCGAAATTTCATTTGCGGATTTTCCGTTTTAGAGTTATAAAAAATAAAAATTTTCGGCGCCGCACCAAAGTGTTTATTTCCTTTTTGTAAATATCAAAAGCTATAAAAGCACTAAATAATCATATCTTTTAATTCCTCCTCGTTTGAGGATTATGAGTATACCTTTTTACTAAACTAAAATTTTTAACTTTTAACTAAAAATCATAACAATTAAGAATTTTCCGAAGAAAAAATATTTCCATTTTGGTGGGCCTAAACTGTATTAGCAAAAGTATTATCCACCATATCTAAAATAATTCCTCCTGATTTGAGGATAATCCCTCCATTCGAAATTTCATTTGCGGATTTTCCGTTTTCGAGATATAACTAAATAAAAGATTTCAAATAAATTTTCATTTTCTGGGTATAAAAAGCCGTAAAATTGCTAAATGACCATATCACCTAATTGCTCCTCGTTTGCGGATTATAAATAAACTGGCTTTAATTGAAAATAATAAAAATTGAAAATTTTATAAAGAAAAACGATATTAATGTCGGTTGTGGTTGCCTACACTGTAGGGGCACAGGCAAAGGAATAGTAGTGATGTTGATTATAGTTACTTTCGAGGATTCGTTACAAATCGTTACTTTTGTATAAAATAGTCATTTACAAAATAAAAATGTATACCATTTTTATTCAGTTACAATGCGAAGGCAAAACAATCTTACTTTTCAATTAGAATACGGAGTGCAATCCAGCTACCGAGAGCTTTTCCCACACATTGCAACTGAAACAAATAGGGTAGGGGACTTCTGGCAATTGAAAGATGAAGTTTTTCAATCCTAATAGCATCATTAATAATATTGAAAATATTAAAAATATTACTAAAAGATTTTTAAATTGAAAAACTTATTGGTACATTTTCCTGGTGACACCTCCAAGACTTCTACAATTTGCAAGCCAAATGGATGCTGCAGTGAAGACAAAGGGAAGGAATTCTACACTATGCAATTCACATCCCCGTCTGCAGCTTGGTATAAAGTTCCAACGGAAAATGCACCTAGTTACTCTACGGAGTAATACGACTATACGCTGTGAGCTCGTAGGTAGAGGGGATAATTAAAAAGTCGCGAGCGCCAGTAGTGACAAGTATGTAAACCTTTACCGGAAATTTGACATAAATGTCAAAGTGATTAATTTAAAACATTGAAATTAAAAACATTAATAGGAAATAATATTAGTTGGTCAAAGCTCTGGTGTATACTTTTACCTTAAATATACTTACGTTTTAAATACTGAATTTTAAGTTTTTTTAATATTTTGTAATATGTAATTATAAATTAATCTGAGCGCCATCTACACGATAATTGTGAAAGTATCCGAAGTAAGAAATTAATATTTCATTAATAGAACGTTAAAATGGTTAGCAAAATTTTAAAAAAATCGATTACAATTTAATTACTTTTTTGTGTTGTAAGAATTAAGCGATAACAATTAAATAATAAATTTAAAAATTACCGGTAAAAGTTGCATTAGTAATCCGCTAGGAGCGACACCAGCGAAGCTCAGAGCGTATTAAATAAAAATGTATACCATTTTCAGTTGCAATGCGAAGGCAAAACAATCTTACTTTTCAATTAGAATACGGAGTGCAATCCAGCTCTCTGAATCGCGATTTTCGATTCTTATTGGAATATCATCGGAGAGAGCGTAGGCTTGTTATCCATATCCTAACTGACCAGCACCGAGAGCTTTCCCATACATTGCAACTGAAACAAATAGGGTAGGTGACTAGCGTCATCTGGCAATTAAAAGATGAAGTAAGAAAAGTAAGATTGTTTTGCCTTCGCATTGCAACTAAATAAAAATGGTATACATTTTTATTTTATAGTCGTATTACTCCGTAGAGTAACTAGGTGCATTTTCCGTTAGAACTTTACCAAGCTGCAGACGGGGATGTGAATTGCATAGTGTAGAATTTCTTCCCTTTGTCTTCACTGCAGCATCCATTTGGCTTGCAAATTGTAGAAGCCTTGGAGGTGTCACCGGACGGGTGAACCCTGGAGAACCTGAGCAACCTTACCGGAGATTGGGTAACCAACCCCAGTGGAAAGTAGGGTAAGGGCTGACGAGGAAGGGAGAAATGGTCCTCCGAAAAGGGGGTTGGGCGATAGGCCAGTAACCTATTCTTGTAAAAAAGTACTACTACGAAACCTTCAGATAGGCCTCGGAATGGACGGATATCAAGACGACGACTTTGGCAACGGAATATGGAATTTATGCTGGGAACATGGAATGTCAGAACGCTAAATAGACCAGGAGCACAGAGGATCCTTCTACACGAACTGAAAAGATATAAAATAGGAATCACTGCAGTACAAGAAACTAAATGGTTGGGAAAACGTAGCCGGGACACTAAAACACACACTATACTGTATAGCGGTAAAGATGAAGGAAATAAAGAATTTGGAGTAGCCTTTATCGTAGATAATAAAATGAAGCACCTGATAACAGATTTTCAAGCCATCAATGAAAGAATCTGCAAGCTTAGGATAAAAACGCATTTCTTTAACATAACCCTTATAAATGTGCACTGTCCCACAAATGAACAGGAAGAAGACACTAAGGTAGCCTTTTATCAAGATCTAGAACGAATCTATGACTCAGGGAGTTTTGTGCACACAAATACGTAAACGTAACGCATCTTTTTGACATATACGCTTGCGCATTAATGGTTGAACTCCCGTATCGCGATACGTATTACCTAAGGTTACGGGCTGGTACGTTAGGTTCATACGCATCCCTATCGAGCCGAAAGTCACCGAATGCACACGAGGATCTTGCCCGATTAAGTACCAAATGAACATTTCATCAGCGTACTATCCGTTTATAAACATTTTAAGGTTATATATTGGTTATTGGTTTAGTCTATTTGAGTAAAATTATTCTGTTTGTAATTGGAAATTGGAACTTCATAATAGATTTAAAATTATATTGTTTTTAAGTTGTCTATTAATAAAGCAAAACAAACAAATCTTGTATTAATTTAAGAAATACAGTGATCACCACAATTAATAACTAGATAAACAAATGACCTAGTTTCAGTAAAATTTTCAAATAAATATTACCACACTATTTACATTATACCTACTGGAATTCTGATGTAGGTATACAATAATTTACAACTAAAAAGTAGGTATAAACAAAAATAAAAAAAATTTTAACCTAAGGAAAAATAATATTTTTATATTTAAATAGAAGCAATTAAAACCATACAATTTCATTATTCATTTATCTTTTTTTACATTTGTATATTAATTGTATATTGTGTGAACATTGTTTTATTTTTTTGAATGTTTTTCTGAAGCTATTTCCTTGTGGCATTTTTATAATTACGTATTTTTTATGGGAAATAAGCCACAATTTTACTAAAAAATGAACTTATTAACGTTTCGAAGCCCAAATCGGGTTTCGTTGTCAAAATACAAAATACTATTAAAATAAAACAAACATGTTGTTGCTAAGTAAAAAAATTCTTCTAATAATTTATTTAATCTGACTCATTTATATTGGCAATTAAGACGTATATTATTATTATATTTCATTTTTTAGTAAAATTGTGGCTTATTTCCCATAAAAAATACGTAATTTTTTTGAATGTCAACGGAATTTAAAAGTAACTTTACGATTTGCTTTACGTTACGTTAAGGCAGTTACAAAAACTACCTATTTTTAACATTCATCCTCTACGACACGTTAGTTGCTTTACGTATACGGAGATGCGTACGTTACGTAGCAACAAAAACTCCCTAATACCAAGAAACGACATTAAAATGGTGATAGGCGACACAAACGCCAAGATCGGAAAAGAAGAAGAGTACATAGGGGTAATAGGGAAACATAGGGAAACACAATAAATCAAATAGACCATATACTGACTGAAAAAAGAATGGCGACGAGTATATTAGATGTAAAAAGCAGACGTGGCGCAAGCTGTGACTCAGACCATCTACTAGTGCAGACACGGTTTAGATGCAAAATCAGTCGAAAGGTAAAGGAAAAATATCCAAAACAAGAAAAACTAACCTTAGATAACCTAAAAGTCCCTGAGATACAAGAAAGATTTGAGAGAACAGTGGATGAAAAATTACTAGAAGAAAACAGAGCAGACTCCACAATAGAAAATCAATGGAACACCATAAGCACCTAAACACAGCGAAAGAAATCCTAGGAACAAAGACACAACGGAGAGAAGAAACATGGTTCGATGAAGAATGCAAACAAGCTATACAGGAAAGAAATAAAGCACATAAGAATTACATACTCAGACGTACTAGAGAGAGAAAAACAGAATTTGAGAACAAAAGACGAAGAGCAGATAAACTGTGCAGGTAGAAAAAGAGAAAGTACGAAAACCAACGGATACTAAATATAGAAAGGGAGTTTAAGGAAACGATAAACACTTAGTTCATACCAACTTATCAAACATTTAAGACAGGGATACAAACCGAAGACTAGCCTCTGCAAAAATAAGAAGGGTGAAATCATTAGCGATATGGACGAAATTAAGATAACCTGAATGACATATTTTAAGGAAGTATTAAACAAAGGGGCACAACCACCATTACAACAACAGAGGCAGCAGCAGACATGGCAGGAGGTACAACAACAAGAACTGGGGAAGATGGAGAAGAAAATGAATTAACTAGACCCCCAAAGCTAGAGGAGGTCCAAACGGCAATCCACAAACAAAAAAGCCATAAAGCACCGGGAATAGATAAAATACCGGCAGAACTACTCAAGCAAGGAGGAAGGAATTTGACACAACAGATGTACCAGCTAATACGAGAGATATGGATAGAAGAAGAAATCCCCAACAATGGAAGAAAAGTATAATCTGCCTTATTCATAAAAAAGGAGACAAACTGTTGTGTCAGAATTATAGAGGCATCTCTTTACTTTGTTCGGGATACAAAATATTCACAAACATCCTTAATCGAAGACTTCAACCTCTCACGGAAAAAATCATCGGGGAATATCAAGCAGGGTTTAGGCAAAATAGATCTACCATTGACCAACTATTTACAGTTAAACAAATACTAGCCAAAACATGGGAATATGACATGGACGTTTACAATGGGTGCGTTCGGACGACCATAGCGGCTGACTGTCAGCAGAAATCGGCTGAGTGGTTGTATCCAGCCGTGATAGGGAAAGCTTAGTAAATCTCTCAGCGGCTGACTTCCAGCGGTGACGTCTGACAACTATTGCTAGCTCAGCTGTCCAGCCGCTGTGGTCGTCCGAACGCACCCAATCTCTTTGTAGATTTTAAAGAAGCCTATGATTCAATAGATAGAACAATTCTACCTAATATATTGGAAGAAATTAGCATACCATCAAAATTAATACGACTAGTGCAAATGACAATGACAGAAACAGAAGCACAGGTATGTATTCAAGGACAGATCACTGATGCGTTTACGATAACGCAAGGACTGAAACAAGGCGACGGACTGGCTCCAACGCTTTTTAATCTTGTTCTTGAATATGTAATTAGACGGTTGACGGTGAGAGGAAATAACATACTTACAAACAAATCTACCCAATTAGCAGCATACGCAGATGATATAAACATAATGAGCAGAACAATAAATGTAGCGGAAGAAACCTACGTTGAGTTGAAACAGAGTGCAGAAGCAGTAGGGCTAGCAATAAATACAAATAAAACAAAACTACTCATACAAACCAGATCAAATAGACCGGCGCAACAACACTTTATTGACGATATACAACATATGAATAGATTCACGTACCTAGGAATGGATCTGGTTGCAAGCAATGAAGAACCGGAAATAAATAGAAGGCTTGTGCTGGCAAATAAAACCTATTTCGCGATGGGCCACATATTCAAATCGCGAGACGTACGCCGGAAAACAAAACTCCGGGTATATAAAACAATAATCAGGCCCATAGTAAGTTATGGCTGCGAAACATGGGTGGTGACACAGAAATCTGCCAATGCATTAGATGTGTTTGAAAGAAAAATATACCGTAGGATACTGGGCCCAATAAGTGAAAATAACAACTTGCGAATTAGGTATAATAGAGAAATATACGAGCAATATAGCGAACCAACTCTAGCACAATACACTAAACTGCAGAGATTACGGTGGGCAGGGCACGTGGTCCGCATGCATGAGAATTGAATCCCCAGAAAATTGCTAAATGCAAGAATGCAGGGAAAACGACCTGTTGGAAGACCTAAAAAGAGATGGGAAGACGAAGTCGATGAGGATGCCAGGAACTTCCTGGGAACGCGTTCATGGAAAAGAACAGCGGTAAATCGAAATGATTGGAGAAGCTTGTTGAAGGAGGCCAAGGCTCAATTTGGGCTGTAGTGCCATTGGATGGATGGATGGATGGAGGTGTCACCAGGAAAATGTACCAATAAGTTTTTCAATTTAAAAATCTTTTAGTAATATTTTTAATATTTTCAATATTATTAATGTTGCTATTAGGATTGAAAAACTTCATCTTTCAATTGCCAGATGACGCTAGTCACCTACCCTATTTGTTTCAGTTGCAATGTGTGGGAAAAGCTCTCGGTGCTGGTCAGTTAGGATATGGAGAACAAGCCTACGCTCTCTCCGATGAGATTCCAATAAGAATCGAAAATCGCAATTCAGAGAGCTGGATTGCACTCCGTATTCTAATTGAAAAGTAAGATTGTTTTGCCTTCGCATTGCAACTGAATGAAAATGGTATACATTTTTACTTTATAGTCGTATTACTCCGTAGAGTAAATAGGTGCATTTTCCGTTGGAACTTTACCAAGCTGCAGACGGGGATGTGAATTGCATAGTGTAGAATTCCTTCCCTTTGTCTTCACTGCAGCATCCATTTGGCTTGCATATTGTAGAAGCCTTGGAGGTGTCACCAGGGAAGTGGACCAATAAGTTTTCAATTTAAAAATCTTTTAGTAATATTTTTAATGTTTTTCAATATTATTAATGTTGCTATTAGGATTGAAAAACTTCATCTTTCAATTGCCAGATGACGCTAGTCACCTACCCTATTTGTTTCAGTTGCAATGTGTTGGAAAAGCTCTCGGTGCTGGCAGTACCGGCGCTAGGGTATAAGGCGCCCGCCTGAGAAACTAGCATAGGCGCCCTTCGGATTCTTTTAATTTAGTATTTTGTATAGTACCAGCAGAAAAAAACTCATTTTGGCGCCCCCTAAACAGGGGCGCCCGCCTGCAGTGCATCCCTTGCAGGCCCGTTATCGCCGGCCCTGGGTGCTGGTCAGTTAGGATATGGAGAACCAGCCTAAGCTCTCTCCGATGAGATTCCTATAAGAATCGAAAATCTCGATTCAGAGAGCTGGATTGCACTCCGTATTCTAATTAAAAAGTAAGATTGTTTTGCCTTCGCATTGTAACTGAATAAAAATGGTACACATTTTTATTTTGTAAATGATTACTTTATACAAAAGTAACGATTTGTAACGAATCCTCGAAAGTAACTATAATCAACATCACTACTATTCCTTTGCCTTTGCCCCTACAGTGTAGGCAACCACAACCGACATTAATATCGTTTTTCTTTATAAAATTTTCAATTTTTATTATTTTCAATTAAAGCCAGTTTATTTATAATGTGCAAACGAGGAGCAATTAGGTGATTTTACCCAGAAAATGAAAATTTATTCGAAATCTCAACTTTTTATTTGGTTATATCTCGAAAACGGAAAATCCGCAAATGAAATTTCGAATGGAGGGATTTTCTTACGTCAGAAACAGTCATTTTAGATATACATTACAATACAGATAATACTTTTGCAAATACAGTTTAGGACCACCAAAATGGAAAATTTTTTTCTTCGGAAAATTTTTAAGCTTTTTGATTTTTAGTTTAAAGCAGGTCTATTCGTAATCCTCAAACCAGAAGAAATTAAATGATATAGTTATTGTTATTTTTACAGCTTTTAATAAATATCCCGATAATGGAAATATATACTTTGGCGCTGTCCCGAGAAATTTCATTTTGATATAACTTAAAAATGGAATATCCGCAAATGAAATTTCAAAGGAGGGATTACCTTTAAGTCAGGAGGAGTTCCTTTGCCCCTACAGTATAGGCAACCAACATTAATATCGTTTTTCCTTTATAACATTTTCAATTTTCACAATTTTCAATTAAAACCAGTTTATTCATAAACCGCAAACGAGGTGCAATTTTTTGATATGGTTATTTAGTGACTTTACGGCATTTTATACCCTGAAAATCGACATTTATTTTTAGCGCTGCGCCGAAATCTCCACTTTTCATTTGCTTATATCTCGAAAACGGAAACTCCGCAAATGAAATTTTTAATGGTGCAATTATCCGCAAACGAGGTGCAATTTTTTGAGCTATGGTAGAAGTCAAAATAACGACTTTGAAAAAACCGTTTCGCTAACTTTATGACGCTATGAAAAAATAGAACAATTTTCTTTTTCGTCAATTTCTTCACGTGAAGTTTATAACGAACAAACTTAGATGTCAAAGTGTGCTTTTACACGTCAAATTTGGCCTTGAATAACTTGGTCAATTTCTTGTCCAATTTATTGTTGATGTAAAGTGGACTTAAGAAATTGACCAAGTTATTCAAGGCAAAATTTGACGTGTTCAAAAAACAACAATTTGACATCCAATTTTGTTCGTTATTAACTTCACGTCAATAAATTCGTTAATTTCTTGGAAGTCAATAGACGTTTCACGTAAATTGTCAAGGTCAAGACAGCAAATTAGTTACCATTCCAATCCAGAGATGTCGCCGTCAGTCAATCCTCTTGTCATATTTAACATTAACAACTGACAGTTGACAATTAAATTAATTTGTTATTTACTTTTAATTTTACAGTTTGTGGCTTAATTATTTTATTATAGTGGTGTTACGTTTTTAATTAGATTAATCACAATTTTAATCAATTGTATTAACTTTCTCTCCGTTTTAATGAGTAGAATTTTTAGTTTACATTGATCATCCCGTGTTGTGTTTCTCCACGTTTAAAAAAACAATATAATAGATCCTGAAACAGTTTATTTTAATAGACAAGTGTGTCATCAACATTTCGGGCCTATATATTTTTGGAAGTTTGTAAAAGATTACCTATTTATCTAAACAATCATCCTATAAGATTCTTTCAAAAATTTTCATTCAACTCAATATTACACATCAGTGCTTTCGCTTTCACGTGACACATGGCAGTAGTGTTTAGCATTTTGAAAACAAATTGGAATATTTGAAGTTTTCAGTAAAATATTGAATAAAACATTGAATTGTCTTTCTGTTGTTTTAATTTCCTGCGAAATTTCGTCAAAAATCCCGCAAAATTTATAATTTGAAATTCCCACGTAACTAAAATTTGTCAATTTAGTTCCCATTCCAATCAAGAGATGGCGTTAATTCGATCCGAAAGATTAACATGGTCGTGAAACGTCTATGAGTATGTATGGTTTGTGGTCAAAGTTAAAGTCAAAGACTTCAATAAATTGAAGGAACTTGGAATAAATGTTGTTAACGTGTCAATATTTTCAGTAGTACCAATGAAATGACACAGCATAATAAATCTAGTTAAATCTAATTAGAATTATTATGCTGTCACAGTGTTCTATTTCGTCAATTTCTTCACGTGAAGTTGATAACGAACAAGCTTAGATGTCAAAGTGTGCTTTAACACGTCAAATTTGGCCTTGAATAAATTGGTCAATTTCTTGTTCAATTTATTGTTGGTGTAAAGCGTGTAGTAGATTCTGTTAAATTTGGCCATGTGATAATAAATGTATTATTTTCATAATTTTGACATATTTAGCGTGTCCGACGCGTCATATGGCCCACTATTTTTGTCCGACAAAATTGTTTTCGCTTTTCTTGTGATAAAAACCATTTATTAAAATAAAATGACCAATTAGTCCATTCTTTCACGGTTTTTGCTCTAAATTTTAAAGAACCGCTTGGATTGACATGTAACTTGGCATATGCATAGCTTACATGTCAAAGAAAAAAATTGATAGTGTGCCGATGTGTGCTTTTGCCCTGGGGGTGACTTTCACCCCTTATTGGGGGTGAAAAAATATAAGTCCAAAATAAGTCCGGAAATGGATACACTGACTAATTTTAAGTAACTTTTGTTCTATAGAGCTATTTCGCCAAGTCAACACTTTTCGAGTTATTTGCGAGGGAATATATTCATTTTTCAACAAAATAACTACATTTTTAGACGGTTTTTCGCAAATAACTCAAAAAGTAAGTATTTTGTCAAGAAAAAACGTTTTTTGCAAAAATATAGCCTGTAAAAAAGTAAAAAAATGGTGGACGCGTTAGGTCTCTGGACCTCGTAAAACCAGAGTTATAGCCAATGAAAAATAGATTCTTATTCACCAAATTTCAAATAGAATACTTCGAAGTGAAATATCCAAAAAATTTAGCACTTTTTGGGGAAAACCCATTATAACTTTTTTAAAGTGTTTAAAAAAAGCTTTATTTCTGTTTTTATAAAAAGTTGCTAGCATTAAATTTAAGCAAGTTACGCTTAAAATAAAGTTGGTCCCTTTTGTTTTGACAAAAAAAATCGGGAAGACCACCCCCCAATTAGCAACTTAAATGAAATTAATCGTTAACGCTCCACAAAATATTTTACTTATGTTGTGTTTATATGATCTGTAAGTTTCATCGATTCAAAGTGCTTATTTTGGAAAAAAATTGATTTTAATGTAAAATTTTTAAAAATTTTAATTTTGAAAAATATGCTTTTTTTGTAAAAAAAGCATATTTAAAATAACTTAACTTAAAAAATGTTAGAGATACCAAAAATCTCGAAAAACAAAAAAAGTTAGCATTGCTTTTCTGAATATCATGTATTTTTTTGTTTTTCTGTTAGACAAAAATTGATTAAAATTTGGTGCTTCTAAATTTGCATACATTCGTGATCAGTGACTGGTCCATCCCTTTTAACTACAGCCCTTTCAAAAATAATAAAGACTTTGAACCGATGAAACTTACAGATCATATAAACAATACACACACGAGTCAAGAAACTTGTGAAGTTGTAACGATTAAGTTCATTTGAGATACTAATAAGGGGTGATTTTCCCGATTTTTTTACCAAAAAAAAGGGACTAACTTTATTTTGAGCGTAACTTTTTACTTTTGATGCTAGAAATTTTTTTATAAAACAAAAATGAAGCTTTTTTTAAACACTTTAAATAAGTTGTAATGAGTTTTCCCAGAAATGTGCTTCATTTTTGGTTATTTCACGTTAAAGTATTCCATTTGGAATTTGACGGATATGAACCTATTTTTAATTAGCTATAACTCTGCTTCTACTAGGTATAAAAACGTGATATGTACACCATTTTTTAAAATTTTTTACATGCTATATTTTTGCTATGAATGTTTTTTTCTACAAAATACTTACTATTTGAGTTATTTGCAAAAAAAAAACGTCTAAAAGCGTGGTTATTTTGTTGAAAAAATGAACATATTCACTGGCAAATAACTCGAAAAGTATTGACTTAGTGAAAAAACTCTATAGAACAAAAGTTACGTAAAATTAGTCAGTTTATCAATTTCCGGACTTACTTTGGACGAATACTTTTTCACTCCCAAGAGGGGGTGAAACCACCCCCGGGGCAAAAGCACATATCGGCACAATATCACTTTTTTTCTTTGACTTGTTAGCTATGTGTATGCTAAATTTCAAGTCAATGTAAGCGGATCTTTAAAATTTAGAAGTTTTGCAATATTTTACCGTTAAAGAACGTACTAAATGTGGTAATAAATTTTCTTGCATAAAATTGACAACTTCGTGACAGCTTGACAGACAAACGCCCCACTACCATAATGCGCCAAGCTCCTTTTTCCGACTCCACCCAAATAACAAGTACAAAAAGTTTCGACGGTGTGGTCATAAATAATAATTTTATATGTGGGCCCAAGGACTATTAGAACTAGAGTGTTGAGATGCTACGTATTCTCTGTCCTTTTATATGGAGTTGAAACCTGGATTTTGAGATGTGGTGTTTGGAAGCCAGCTTTGAGATGTGGTGTTATCGAAGAATGTGGAAAATATGATGGACAAAACACGTAACAAACACGGAAATATTAAAAAAGATGAAAAAAAGTGGAGCGTGAAAAAAAAACAATAGAACTCTTCAGAACTGCTGCAGACAGAGTAAGATGGGCCATGATGATCTCCAATGTCCTTAAACGATGATGCACATTAAGAAAAAATAAACTCCTGAACAAAATTAACGCACCACTCATATTTTTCTCAATAATCTTTATTTATTGATAATTTACTGTACAAGTTGCCTATGGACCTTGTTTCACAGTGGCAGTTGTTTGTAAGCTAATAATAGTCTTGTTTTAACAATAATTTGTATTAAACTTCGTTTTAGACTAAAAGTGAGTTAAACTTTTCATAAAAAGTGCCGATTAAAGCAAATTGTTTGTGAGAAACGAGCTTTTTATTGTGATATTTTTCATCACATGCATGTTTGGAAGTTCGTTTGCTTAAAAATCAAATAAAAAAATTAACCGCCAAAGAAATTTGTCAATGGAGGAGACGGGTCTAGGACGTTTTATCGCCGCCGTTTCGATGCCGCCAGTTCGATGCCGATGCCGGCCGATTCATCGCCAGTCAATTAATTCCTATCTGATATATTTCCGAATTTTCGACAGTTACAATTATTAGTTATTTTTAGTATTAATTAAGAATTCTAGGAAATGCGAGATATGACGGCAATGAAATGGACTGGCGATGAACCGGCGGCATCGAAACGGCCGGCGATGAACCGGCGGCATCGAAACGTCCCATTCCGGAGGAGACAGTGCGAGCATCGACTCTTAGGTCTGGATCCCGCGTATGAAAAAAAAGTTGATTAATAGCAAGCTGAAAATTTGTTAATAGCTTAAGGGTGTCTAGTCGTATAAACTTTGATATATGGGAAACTGGAACAGGGGCAGTTTTAATTGTGGAACAGGTTAAAAATTTGGAACGGCCATACCACGAAAACGGCACATTTATTTTGTCCGACAGAATAGACTTAAACTCTCCGAACAGAGATTAAACTCTGATGCAAAAATCAGACTGCTATTTATCACCTGTCATAATTACTGTCATTTGACATATTCTACATGTTCCACTCATTAAAACGCCCATTTGGTGATAAATAGCAGTCTGGTTTTTACATGAGAGTTTAATCTCTGTTCGGAGAGTTTAAGTCTATTCTGTCGGACAAAATAAATGTGCCGTTTTCGTGGTATGCCCGTTCCAAATTTTTAACCTGTTCCACAATTAAAACTGCCCCTGTTCCAGTGTTCCCATATATCAAAGTTTATACGACTAGACACCCTTAAGCTATTAACAACTTTTCAGCTTGCTATTAATCAACTTTTTTTTCATACGCGGGATCCAGACCTATCTCCTAGATGAAGGATATTCAATGCGATACGTTGAAGGTTTGTTAGGAAGACATCGTTCCAGCATCAGTCACAAGGTGAGGCGATATAATGAAACAGGGTTGTACCATCGAAGACCAGGGCAAGGGCGAAAACGTTGCACTAATCAAATTGATGATCGTTTTTTGAGACAACGTGCTCTCAGAGATAGGAGAGTCACCAGCAATTTGCTAAAAAATGAACTAGCAGATGTTCGAAATGTCGCGATATCATCTCGAACAGTTAGAAGACATTTACATGAAGCAGAATTGAGCAACAGGAAACCGGCCAAAAAACCCTTGCTTACCAGAGAACTACAGGGTTCAGAGATTGAATTTTGCAAGATTGCATCAAAATTTGACCATCGACGATTGGAAAAGAGTTCTGTTCTCCGATGAGACTAGAGTAAGCCTAAAAGCTCCAGACGGCCGTGAGCGTGTCTGGCGAAGGCGAGGAGAAAGGTTTGCCAACTGCAATATCTCTTCTAAAGTACCTTTTGGTGGTGGCTCTAAAATGTTTTCGGGGGAATTTGTTTTGAAGCTCGTACGGAGTTGGTCCCCATACGTACGAGGTCTATGAATGCCCATTATTACTTAGACAACATTATTGTCGAACATGTAATGCCTTTTGCTCCGTTTCTTGGACCTAATTTTTTATTTATGCAAGACAACGCTCGTCCTCATGTGACTCGACAGGTTATTGGCTACCTAAATGATGTTGATATTCCATTATTAGAGGGCTACCTAACAGTCCGGACATGAATCCTATACAGCATCTATGGGACTATCTCAAAATCAAAAGATTCGAAGTCGTAAACCCCCTATTGCCAATCACAACCAAGTCATTGAGGCCGTTATTGAAGAATGGGAGAATATTCCGCAAGCTTTTGTTGAACATTTGATATCAAGCATGCCTCGACGCATAAATGCAGTCATAAGAAGTAGAGGAGGGCCTACACGGTATTAGTGTTGACCCAGATGCATTTTATTGTGTTACTTTACTGATTTTTTTCTTTTTGCAATTTGGAGTTATGCTAGCTTATTTACGCATTTCCGGCAAAAACAATTTTTTAAAGAAACAATAAGGCAAATTAAGGTCATGATAGAATCATGTTGAACTTATTTGTAGATGATTATTATTATTTCAATGTAACTTAGTTTTATTTTGTGTTCATATTGTAAATATTTAGATTAATTAAAGTGGTGCGTTAATTTTGTCCAGGAGTTTATTTTAATATAACATTATAATACCTTGAGAAGTTTTCAACTTTTCTTTTAACTCTGAATTTTTTTGTTGTAGATCTAGAATGTGTTGAGCTCTTCCTCTCCAACCATTTAAGTTGTTTAGCTTTTGTAGAGCTTCGAAATTTTCGCCAGTTTCTTGTTGAATAATTTTCTTAGCTAATTTTAGTTCATTCTTCAGTAGCAAAATTAAATTGTTGCTTTCAGATAATTTAGTGTTCAATGTTTCTAGTTTTTCAGTTTGTCTTTTATTTTCTTCTTTAGGTAAATTGACTGCGGGCGTGTCTTGAGCATTACATTCTTTAACTAGAAAATATTTTAGACTTTAAAATTACTGAACCATTTATGATAATACTGTCTTGAAAAATAGGACACTAAGTGCACAATCCCGTGAAATTATACATACATAATGATTTAAAATTTACGCAGAAGGAAATTTTACTGTGAAAAAGGTAACAAATAAAAACCGAAAAACCTTTGAACCTGAACCCCGATTGATCTGATAACGTCGCGTAACCAAAATTTTAGAAGAAGAGGTAAGAAGAACAAATAAATCGCAATCAAGAAAACCAAATAGCCATGGATTAATGATAACTAATATCTCAACTTGGTAAAATGAAGAATACCTAGCAGATTTCGCGGCACTGGTGGTATTCCGATAGAGCTAATAAAGTACGAGTCCGGTAGAGGAACAATAATTATTCAGATACTTAAAAAATAGTGAATGAACGCTACACAATCACTTAGATACTGTTTGAATTAATTGGAACAACCTATTTTTCTCGTCTGGCGAGTTAGTATGTGATTATTGGTGATTTACCAAATAGGGTGTTCCGAAAAAACCAAAGTTTAAAAATGTTGATCTCTCCGGATGTTTTCTGGTGATGGGTAGCCTATAAATCCTCAATTTTAAATTTCAGTTCAAAAGGTTAATCCTAACCTTTGTCCCAAGCCCCCAAAAAAATTTTTTGTTTTTCAAAGATTTTTCTCTTCTCTTTTTTGACTGTTTTCAGGTGACGGGTAGCCTATAAACCCCAATTTTAAATTTCAGCCCAAAATGTTATTCCTACCCTTGTCCCAAGTCCCCCCCCAAAACAATTTTTTGAAGTTATACTTCTTTACCGGCGATAGAGGGTGAATTTTTATATGGTAAAACCTAGCGACCGGGCGCATGCGCATTATAACTTTGTTCTGATTGGATGTTCAAATGACATGTCAAAAATTATTCAATATGGCGGCTGTGGCACAGCTGTAGTTAGATTATTTATGGTTGTTGCGTTTTAAAATTTGTGTGAAAAGAAACAACAAACAAAAGTTAGTTAATAGTTATACTGCCTTTTTAAATAGTTTTCATATACCTATATTTTTGGACTTTTGGACTATTTTGGACAAGGAAAACTCATTCTAATTTGGTAAGTAGTTTTTATTATAATCATATTGTAATTATACATTTGGATTAGGTTGAAATACATACATTTATTTTCTCAAGAATGCGAATTTTAGAGAGAAATCCCAAATTAGGTTCGATTTTTATTTTTAAATTATGATTTTTTGGCGTAGATTTATTTATCTAGTAGGTATGTAATGCTTTGATTTACATACTTAATTTGATTACCAACAAAAGTTCTACCAATCTTCATCTAATATATTGTTTTCTTACTGTTTTGTTATATTTTTATATTTTCTTCCACAAAATTTAAACTACATAATTTAATTTTCAAAACAACTGTCAAACAGTAAAACGTTCAGTTACCGTATTTTTCCACATGATAAATACTGTGGGATTGGACGAGTGAGTCTACGCTTCGATTACGAATCAAAGCGCCACGAAATTCACGGGTTCAATTCCCGATGCAAGTTTTATTTTTTTATGCATGTTATGATTGTAAGTATATTTGTTATATAATTTTTTTTTTTCAGAAAATGCGTATTTAAAATTTTTGCCAACAATTATCGTTTAGAAATCATTTTTTCTTTGTGGCATTTTTCAATGTGTTTGTGTGCGTTTTATTCTTTTATTTTTTTAAATTTTTGGTATTGTCTTAAAAATCACATAATATGTAGTAGAAGTATAACTTCTTACGTGCGTACAAAGTACACACACATTCTTTTTTATTTATTATAATCAGTTTTAAATATGTTCTCAGAAAAAAAATCATCAGCCATGTGTACAAGTTTAATATGAGGATTAAAATATTATAAATATTACCCATTTTCACGGTTATTGGTTTTCCGGTTCCCAGTTTCCAGCTTCGCCGGTCGTTCCATTCGCCAGGGTGAAGATTCCTTTCCGACATTGCCTTCTGAATGCCGCCTAGCCAGGATTGTTTCGGCCTTCCTCTCTTCCTTCTTTCCCTTGGCGTCCATTTTAGAATTTGTTTTGGCAGTCTCTCGTCGTCCATTCTTTCTACATGGCCACACCAGATCAGTTGTCTCCTTTGATCTATGATGGATCTTTTCGTCTATGATGGTTGACTTGACTCCCATTATATTTCTGATTTGGTCATTTTGTATTCTTTCAAGCCTTGATTTTCTAGCCGATCTTCTCCAGAAGTCCATTTCCAATGCAAGTAGGCGTCGTTTCAGGGATTTAGTAAGTTGCCATGTTTCGCATCCATAGAGCACTATACTTTTAAAGATGGAGTTAAAGATAAGATGTTTTCTTTGATTAGATAGTTCTTTTGACCATAGCATCGGGTTTAGGCATCCAACCACCCTTTCTCCTTTCACGATCCTTTGCTCTATCTCTTTTTCGGTGCGCCCACTCTTGTTGATTATTGTTCCCAAATATACATATTCCTCACAGTTCTTGATTGTTTCTTGTTCGTTAACTATTAGATCTTCTACTTCAGTCCCGATGCATAAGTATTGCGTTTTGTTTCTATTTACAGAAAGGCCCACTCTTCATATGTTTGAAATAAACATTTTCCCCTCATCTTCCTATAGTCTCAGAATCCACATGGCTTGCATTTTTAGAAGCCTCGGATGGTGTTACCAGAGAAAATTTTCCATTGTTTTTAATCTGGTAGGATATAAAATGGTATTTTAAATATCATTTTATATGCTATTAGATTAAAAAATTAAAAATAAAATAAAAATTTTATTTTTAATTCAGCTGCAATGCGAAGGCAAAACAATCTTACTTTTCAATTAGAATACGGAGCACAGTCCAGTCCCTTGAATCGCGATTTTCGGCTCTTATTGGAGCCTCATCGGAAAGAACGTAGGCTTGTTCTCCATATCCCAATTGATCCGTACTGAGAGGTTTTCCCACCCATTGCAACTGAAGTGAAAATATTAGGTGACTAGCGTCATCTGGCAATTAAAAGATGAAGTTTTCGATCCTAATAGCATTATTAATAATATTTAGAAAATATTAAAATATTACTAAAAGATTTTTAAATCGAAAACTTATTGGTTCATTTCCTTGGTAACACCTCCAAGGCTTCTAAAATTTGCAAGCCAAATGGATGCTGAAGCGAAGAAGACAAGAGGGAATTCAAAAAACTTACAATTCACGACCCCGTCTGTTCAGGTGGTAAATTCCAACAGAAAATGGACCTAGTTACTCGAAGGAGTAAAGACCAATATAAAAATAAAATAGAAATTTTATTTTTAATTCAGCTGCAATGCGAAGGCAAAACAATCTTACTTTTCAATTAGAATACGGAGCACAGTCCAGTCCCTTGAATCGCGATTTTCGGCTCTTATTGGAGCCTCATCGGAAAGAACGTAGGCTTGTTCTCCATATCCCAATTGATCCGTACTGAGAGGTTTTCGCACCCATTGCAACTGAAGTGAAAATATTAGGTGACTAGCGTCATCTGGCAATTAAAAGATGAAGTTTTCGATCCTAATAGCATTCAAGCCGAAAATCGCGATTCAAGGGACTAGACTGTGCTCCGTATTCTAATTGAAAAGTAAGATTGTTTTGCCTTCGCATTGCAGCTGAATTAAAAATAAAATTTTTATTTTATTTTTATATTGGGCTTTACTCCTTCGAGTAACTAGGTCCATTTTCTGTTGGAATTTACCAGCTGAACAGACGGGGTCGTGAATTGTAAGTTTTTTGAATTCCCTCTTGTCTTCTTCGCTTCAGCATCCATTTGGCTTGCAAATTTTAGAAGCCTTGGAGGTGTTACCAAGGAAATGGACCAATAAGTTTTCGATTTAAAAATCTTTTAGTAATATTTTAATATTTTCTAAATATTATTAATAATGCTATTAGGATCGAAAACTTCATCTTTTAAAAAATTAAACTTTTTTCTAGCAGATGTCGCTAGGACATCCATGCAATTTCGTTCGTTGCAATCCGTGACGGCACGAGAAGTATTATTCTAGTTCATTCAGAGAGAAGAGCATATGGATCTCCTGATGAGGGGCTAAGAAGCCCCGAAACCGGTAGAGATTCTGGCTGTACTCTCTGATTGAACTAGAAATATAATGCGACTGCGGTTTCGGGTTTCAACGAAATTGAAAATGTTTATTCATATTTGATTTATATTTTTACTCTATTTGGAGTACTAAGGGAACCATTCTCGCTGGAAATTTACCACCAGAGCAGATAGGATGTGAATTATAAATAGTAAAATTTCCTCATCTTCCTATAGTCTCAGAATCCACATGGCTTGCATTTTTAGAAGCTTCGGATGGTGTTACCAGAGAAGGTATTCCATTGTTTTTAATATGGTAGGGTATAAAATGGTATTTTAAATATCAAAGACAAAGGCAAAAATATTTTTAATTGAAAACTTATCGATCCATTTCCCTGGTAACACCTCCATGGCTTCTAAAAATTGCAAGCCAGATGGATGCTGAAGCGAAGAAGACAAGAGGGAATTCAAAAACTTACAATTCACGACCCCGTCTGTTCAGCTGGTAAATTCCAACGGAAAATCTACCTATACTTCGTCTAATTTACTAACCATTGCACGTCATCCGCGTCATAGCCTGTGACGTCGCATGATACCAACACGAAATATTTAGGCGGTAGGTGTGTTCTTTTTTAGAATCACTTTGCCGAGGACACTGGAATTACAGCCACTAGACATATTTTATTATATACGCGTAGAATTAATATTTGAAAGTTTCTATTAATGTTAACCTAAAGAAATACACAATAATATGTTTCATTTAATTTGTATAAATGGATTATAAAGCGTTTTTATGAAGCAGATTTGTTCGGATCACGATCACACTGTAACTGTAATCTAACGAAGGTGACATTTTAGAATAAATTGGTAACATTTATTTGACAGTTGCGGTGATGACACTTCATATTTGTTTATATTCTTTACTATAAGTATCTGTTTTATTTATTATATTTACTGTTTTTATTATTTACTTTACTATAAAAAGATCCTCTACTATAAAAATATAAATTTCACCTAATTTTATAACGACTTGAAATAATCGAGGTATCTGACAACTTTTTTAGTTGTTATTGTAGACATATACAAAGACACCTACCGGCTTTTTGCCAAGAGTTCGGAGCCGTTTTTTAATTATTAACAATGCAGTGCAAACACGCTTGCACTGCAAATCTTAAAAGATTATAACTTAATTCTTGTTCTCTATTTCTTAAGTTTTTACTTATTTACATTGAATATTAATTTGTTTTGTTGTATAATCCACGTTTACAATAATTATGTGATATATTTGATTTAAAATGGATTCAGGATTTTTTTATACTTTGGCAACTATGTCAACTTAGACCTCTGGCGTAGACAATGACGTGCAATGGTAAGTAAATTAGATGGACTGTAGTTACTCAAAGGAGTAAAGACCAATATAAAAATAAAATAAAAATTCCATTTTTATTCAGTTGCAATGCGAAGGCAAAACCGTCTTATTTTTCACTTAGAACAGGGAGCGCAAACCAGCACTCTGAATCGACGATTTTCGACTCTATTTGGAGTCATCATCAGAGAGGCGTAGGTTTGCTGCTCTGTGCCCGAGGTGACAAAACTACGAAAGCTTATCCCCGCATTGCAACTGACGTTTATGGAGTAGGTGACTAGCGTCAATGGACGGGAAATGTCGGAAAAGTAGGGAAATGGACCAATAAGTTTTCAATTAAAAATGTTTTAGTAATATTTTTAATATTTTTCAATATTATTAATGTTTCTATTAGGTTGAAAATTTTGTCTTTCAGTTGCCAGATGACGCTAGTCACCTACTCCATAAACGCAATCCAAGTCAGTTGCAATGGGGGGATAAGCATTCGTAGTTTTGTCACTTCGGACAGAGAGCAGCAAACCTACGCCTCTCTGATGATGACTCCAAATATAGTCGAAAATCTTCGATTTAGAGTGCTGGTTTGCGCTCCCTGTTCTAAGTGAAAAATAAGACGGTTTTGCCTTCGCATTGCAACTGAATAAAAATGGAATTTTTATTTAATTTTAAATATCATTTTATATGCTATTAGATTAAAAACCTAAACTTTTGTAATTATTTTCCAAAAAGGACGACGTACTGTGGACTAGCAGTGCTTAATCGAATCAGAACAAACTGCCGAAGATACGCTGACTCTCTCTACAGACGGGGTAAACCTCCCTCGCCTTCTTGGGTTTGCGGCTTGCGGTGCGGTGAGGCAGACGATCAGTGTACAGGACTGCTCACACAGATCATACACATGCTTCATAATGGCAACCGAAGAGTCAATAGAATATACAGGATGCGCCAAACCTCTGGTTTTCTTTGATTAGGGCTAAATTATGGGATATACAAAAAAATGTTTTTAACAAAATTAATGTATGTCGAAGCCGTCTATAATTTAATATTATTTTTGATTATACAGGGTGAGTCAGAACGACGGTACGAACCAAAGATATGTTTTTTTAAATGAAACACCCTATATATTAAATCATTTTTAAATATATTTTTTAAAAATATTAAGAATTTATATAAGGTATTATAGGCCTAAAGTTAACAATTTTCGAAATATGTACACTTTTATTGAGAAAAATGGTAATATTCGAAGGGCTGTGAATTAGGCTGTCAAGGTATTAAACATGTAAATGATATGTCAAAGTTTTTTAGTATACTGTTATTTTTAAATAAATTAACATATTTGACATATAGCCATAAAATATACAGTGTGATCACTATTTGCAAATCCAAAATTTTCTCATTTTTTTTAAATGGGACACCCTGTATATTAGTATTGCCTTTTGTAGTAAATATTACAACCTTTCTTTTGGTATAAGGTTGTATGTATGGGCCATTCCACGAACATACGCCTGTTTTGGATTACTTCGACAACGAATATTTTACTGGGCAACATAAGAAGTACGAAAGTAAATGGCGCTAATAATTATTCCAATAAACAACAATGTAATTTGCAATTTACTTTCGTTCTTCTTATTTTGCACAGTAAAATATTCGTTGTCGAAGTCATCCAAAACAGGCGTATGTTCGTGGAATAGGGTATACCTAGCATGTTTCGTTTTGTAGATATTTAAAAAAAACTATAGATTTTACGTTTTTGCGGATTTTTTATTAAAAATTTTTTTTTGCAAAAAAAAATAATTATAATCTGGTTTTAGAAACATACATTAAAATATCAAATATAAAAATAAAAACGTAATTAAAGATTAAAATAAATCGTATACTAGTACAATTCAATTGATTTAATAACTTAAAATTCTTTTCCAAAAAATATTTTACCATACTAATGAATGCATAAATTAGTTACTAAATTAAATAACCAAATTTGATATCTACCCTAGTAATTTTTCTACCACAGCAACTTTCCTGTACCAAATTAATTGTTAGTTATATTGTATTTACGAGTAAGGTCAGTTAAACTTTTAATTTACCTTTTAAAATTTACTTACATCTTGAGAACATAATAATAATTATAAAGTATGCTTTGAAACAAATGAATGTTAAATGTATCAACCAAATTATTTATTAATATAAATAGTATTAAATGGTGTCACAATAGCTGGTAATACTTTTGTAGTTGAAATTTTTGTAACAATTTTTTATATTTTAAATTTTAATTTTTCAACCGGACAATTGGTGGATATGACATTTGTTTTGGGCGAAACCATAATTATTACCAGCTTTTGTGACACGACTACATACAGTCGGAAAAATGAAAGAATACCCATGAACGAACATATAAAACACACTGTATTTTCCGGTCACCGTGTCACACAAAAAATTGGCCAGCGCAAGTACATGTAATAATTATTGTTACATGTACTTGCACTGTACAATTTTCTTTGTGACACGGTGACAGAAAAATACAGCGTGTTTTATATGTTCGTTCATGGGTATTCTTTCATTTTTCCGACTGTAGATACTATTTACTTCATAATATACTTCTATAACGTTCATTTGTTTCAAAGCATACTTTATACGTTCTCAAGATGTAGGTAAATTAAAAAGTTATTAACTGATCTTACTCATAAATACACACTTTATAACAAAATTGGGTACAGTAAAGTTACTAGGGTAGAAAAATTTCTAGGGTAGATTTTAAAATTGGTTGTTTACTTTAATAATTAATGTATCCATATTAATTACTTATTAGTATGGTAAAATATTGTTTGTAACATAATTTTAAAGTTATTAAATTCAATTAAGTTGCATTTGTATACGTTTTATTTTAATCTTTAATTGCGTTTTTATTTTCATCTTTGATATTTTAGTGTATGTTTCTAAAATCAGATTATAATTTTTTTTGCAAAAAAATTCAAATAACATTACCGCGGATATAAAATATCCGCGAAACGTAAAATCTATAGTTCTTTTTTAAATATTTACAAAACCAAACATGCTATGTACATACAACCTTATACCAAAGGAAAGGTTGTAAAATTTACTACAAAATGCAATACCAATATACAGTTTATATTCAGTTTATATTATGTTTATATACAGACCAATATTCCATTTAAAAAAAATGAGAAAATTTTGTATTTGCAAATAGTGATCACACTGTATATTTTATGGCTATACGTAAAAGATATTAAATTATTTAAAAATAACACTATATTTTAAAAACTTTGACCTACCACTTAAATTTTTATTACCTTGGAAATATAATCCACAGCCCTATAAATATTACCATTTTTCTCAATAAAAATGTAAATATTTCGAAAACTATTAACTTTAGGCCTATAAGATCTTATACAAATTTTTCATATTTTTAAAAACTATATTTAAAAATGATTTAATATATAGGGCGTTCCATTTAAAAAAACACAACTTTGGTTCGTACCGTCGTTCTGACTCACCCTGTATAATCGAAAATAATTTTAAATTATAGACGGTTTTGACATACATTAGTTTTGTTAAAAACACTTTTTTGTATATCCCATAGTTTAGCCGTAATCAAAGAAAACCAGAAGTTTGGCGCACCCTGTATAAAACATTGTATATCTGTTTGTAATGTATTGTATAAATCTAAAATTAATTAGGAACATATTCTGTGATGTATGCCATACGCCAAATAAATAAATAAACCAAAACAAAAAATGAGTAATCTTTCCTCTTAAAAGAGGCAATTTACAGTTTTTTTAAATAAAAAATTGAATTACTTACCACTTATAAGTTGCTCATCTTCTAATTGTTGTTTTAAATTGAAAGCGTATGTCTCAGTTTTGGAGCATCTTGCTTTAAGAGTCTCAACTTCCAAATTTTTTTCTCGTAATTTCTTACTAAGATCAATTATTTTTGAAGTAGCTACCTGGGAGGACTTAGCATTATCATAGATCTTTTCATAGTCATTAAGTTTTTCCTCTAGTTTTTTAATGTTATCTTTACTGGTCATGTAACGAATTTCCAAATCGTTCAAATTTTGTTGTAGCAACCCGCTCTTTTGAACATGATACTAAAAGTAATAAATTCGGCAAATATAGGAGAAATATATAGAAAGAAATATACATCATGTTTAGTTTTAAATTAGATATACATCCTATAAATGGCAACACTGTGCGCCGTTGAGTACCAGACGGTCCCCACTTCCCACGCACCTGATTCTCGCTGATTTTATCTCCGTGTCGCTCCGTTCTCCGCCGTCATTAGGCGATTAAACAACGATAGTGGAATGAGCAATGTTGTTGATTTTAGCGCTTCCTTTAGTGGCCTATATATAATCGAAAACTACCTAAACGTATTGTATATAGGATAAACAGAGAAGTGACTTCTAGCATTACAAAAATTTTCAATGGAGAAATAAAATTGATTGCATAGCATAGGTATGTAGGCTTAAATTGCAGTACCTATACTTATAAACACTGAATGTGTTGGAGTCTTAAATGGTCTCAAACACGGCTATTTCAACATATTCAGTCAAAGTTCGGTTAATAACGGAATCAATATGAAATTTAGTTTGATAGAGTTATCGGCAAAAGCCCTTTACACGACCATCTAATAAAAATATCAGATTTTCGGAACAGTGCGATTAGTATACTAATTACTACGTATACGTTTACATCAGACATCTTGTAACACATTCGCGGACACTTGCTATATTTTTGATTTACTCAAAACATCACCATTTTTTGGTGGAGGAGCACGGTGTTATTTCTTTCTTTCTTTCTGAAAGCGAAAAATGCTTTCATGTGACACTTTCCTGACAACAAACTCGATATATAGTCGAGGAAATGAAGTTGGAAAAATGGAAAAACCTCGCAATTTTTTCGTCCAGCATCGATTTGTACAAAAATTTGAGATTAGGCTCATTTCACCCTCTAGTTCATTTTCTATATTGAGCCGTTGTACGCTTTTGGTCTTTTAAGAGTGAAAACCACCCCTAATTGTAAAAAATTATAATACAACATTTTAAACTTTAATATTGTCAAGATTTGCTTCTTATTAGTTACATAATGATTGTTTTATGCTTTAAGATATAATATCATAATATTTCAACCCTCAAAACCACCCTTGTTGGAGCTTTATATAAAAAGTTTACTTATCCTAAAAGAATTATTTCGCCTTGCATCAATTTACATAAAAATTTAGGGTTAGGATCATCTTATCCCGTACTTCATATTCTATATCATGCTCAAGGGCGTTGATTATTTTTAGGGGTGTAAACCATCCCTTATTGTCAAAAAATATATAAAAACATTGTAAACTTTAATATGGGTAAACTTTGGTTTTAACTGGTTAAATAATGATTGTTTTGTGCTTTAGGATATAATATCATAATATTTCAACCGTTAAAAACCACCCTTAATAACATTGCAATTTTTATAAGTAGATAATTTAATAGACCTATACAGAAAAAAAGTAGAATTAAAGAATTACAAAAACATTTATTTACACAAAAATACGAATTTACAAATATGTAAAAATACACTTACAAATAGTTTTTTAGTCATAATCCAGTATACGAACCGGTTCTGTGGTATTATATAAATTGAAAAGGCTCTATAAGAGGACTATTCGAATTTTTCGAAAAAAAAAAATTAGTTTTATAAACATAGCTCCTCTCATTTTTGGCGATAAAAAGTTTTTCAATAATAGTTTTGTAGGATTTTTGAAGAGTTATAAGACTATGTTAATTAAATTCAGCAAGATCCCTTCATTTTTAATTGAGGTGGGTTTAAAGGGCTCGAATAAGGGGGTGTTTGCTCGTAAATAGATGTTGTAAACAGCTATATCTCGCTAACTATTCACTGTAATGAAAATCTATGCATAAGGAAATTTTAGTTATTAAAAAAGCTACAATTTAGTAGTCTATCATTTTTTTCCGCATCTCCAGTATTTTCGGAGATATTTTGAAGAAAATGATAAAAAATGCGAAATTGCAAAAAATCAATTTTTCTTTAAACTCCAATTTTTCTAAAATTAGGCCTTATAAATAGGTCAAACTTCTTGGGTATATTGAAAATACAAATATAAAAGGAATTACAGAAAGGCAAAGACAATTTTTAATTATGAGGGTAGTTAGGGGGTTGTTTTCACTGTTTGTTTCGTAGAGAAAAACAGGTACCGACTTTTTTTTGATCATAAGTTGCTCAATTTTTATGCTAGAAACTTTTAATTATTTTTTTTGACAGATCTTATTGTATGCTTGAAAAAACATCATGTAAGTTTTCCTGGAGATGGGTAAGGTTCTGGCGGATGAAAGTCAACAAAGATTATAGGTTTTGTTAGAAAAATCTTAAATCATCGCGTTAAAATTGTTATAAATTAAGTATAGACCAGGGCGCATCTGTAAAAATATTAGTACATTTGGACGTTGAGAGGTGACTCAAATTTTATCAGAAATTGCTTGAAAATAAATCAAATAATAATATTTGAGTTATCCTCCCTTTCAAAAAGGTCCGGAACATTGTTTAAATAATCAAAATGTCAAAAAATTAAAGAAAAATTCGATTTTTTTCTTGGTTTTTTGATTATAACTTTAAAAGTATTCATTTCCGAGAAAAGTTGTACTAACATAAAAGTTGTGTAATTAAATTTACTACAATACGGAATTGGTTAAAAATTTAAAAAATAGTTACCCTTGTTGCAAAATAGCAATAATTGCGAAAAAAAAAACATACAAAAACAAGTATTCGCATTTTACGTTTTTCAACCATTTATACTATACTTTCGACCTTCATATTTGACTCAGAAAAACCTTATGACATAATAAAATAACACTGTAAATTTTATTAAGATCGGTTAAATAGATTTTGCAAAATAAATTTTGCAATCCAGCTTTCGTAAAAAATATTTATTTTTTCAAAATGTTACAGGACTGAAAATAAAGCAGATAGCAAGTTGAAAATTTTTTTGCTTATAGAAATGTACTGTACCTTTCATTCGCCATTTTGCAAAATTAAAATCGATTAACACCACGGCGTCAGGAATTTTTTTAAATAAACATTAATTATTGGTGCTACGCGCAGGACAGCGGATAGTTTGCTCTGATTGAGCATTGCAATGACCTTTGATAATGATTGATACATTTTAATTTTTATTACATTTCGATATAAATAAATAAATTTGTTTATTGCAAAATAAAAACACATACTCTATCCTTTGAAATAACACTTTTATTAGCAAAAACTTTATTTGTTCATATATTTTAACTTAAATAATAAAAGTTTATTATTTTTAAACATATGCAATTGTTTAAACAATATTTCACAAACAATAATAAAATTAGTTTGATTTTTGTGGAATTAAAATATTAAAATACAACAAAATATAGAGTAAGAAAATAATATATTAGATAAAGATTGGAAGAAATTTTGGTGGAAATCAACTTGTGTGAATCGAACACCGCTGTCCTGCGCGTAGCACCAAAAATTATTGTTTATTTCAAAAATTTTCTGACGCCGTGGTAATTAATCGATTTTAATTTTGAAAATTGCATATGAAAGGTACAGTATACTTCTATAAGTAAAAAAAAGTTTAACTTGCTATCTGCTTTATTTTCAGTCCTGTAACATTTTGAAAAAATGAATTTTTTTTGCGAAAGCTGGATTGCAAAATTTATTTTGCAAAATCTATTACACCGATCTTAAAGAAATTTACAGTATTATTTTACTGTATCATAAAGTTTTTCTGGGTGAAATATAAAGGTCCTAATTGTAGCATAAATGGTTGAAAAACGTAAAATGCGAATACTTGTTTTTGTATGTTTTTTTTCGCAATTATTGCTATTTTGCAACTAGGGTGACTATTCTTTAAATTCTTAACCAATTTTATATTGTAGAAAATTTAAATACGCAACTTTTATGTCAGTACAACTTTTCTCGGAAGTGAATACTTTTAAAGTTATAATCAAAAAACGAAGAAAAAAAATCGAATTTTTCTTTCAATTTTTGACATTTTGATTATTTAAACAATGTTCCGGACCTTTTTGAGAGGGAGGATAACTGAAATATTATTATTTGATTTATTTTTAAGCAATTTCTGCAAAAAAATTTGAGTCACCTCTCAACGTCCATCTCAAAACAGATTCGCCCTGGACTAGTAATTTACTGTAGATATAGTTAGTTAGTGTTTGGACATTAATTTAGTAGTTAAGTTAAAAGTTAAAACGGGATAATACGTTAGTAGTGAATAAGAAATACTAAGGACATTTCTGTAAGTTTTGCCTTTATATAATCATAGTAGCAGTAGTATAGTAGAGTACAGGCTGGCTTAGGAGATGGACACAAACTATCCCGGTCCCCCTGACAAAGGGGCGGGATCTATGCTTTGCTTTCATTGAACTCGCAAAATTTTTTAAATTCCATACACATGCTAGCCCCGAGACGTAAAAATAACATTAATTTAATAGAAAAAGAACTCTGTGTTTTAAAAAATAAATTTCAAAAGGATCAGATCATGCTAACAGAAGTTAATAACTTATCACCTAGGATTGAAAATATTAGTAGAAGAAAAGTTGAATACAAGGACACTGACTTGGGCCCATTCCTTATTATGATAGAGAGTGACAAAGGAAAAGCAGGTAATATCCATCCTATGGATATTGGGAAAGTATTTCATACAATGGGTACGACTGGAATTAAAGAAATTAGTAGAAAAGGCATGAATAGAATTGGAGTAACTTTTAACACCTCCAAACAGGCAAATATGGTACTAAAGGATTTCTTTCTCAAGGATTTCTTGCTTATATACCTCAAAAAATGCTAACATCAAGGGGTATTATTAGAGATGTAAGTATAAATATTTCAATGGAAAACATAGTTAACGACAGTAAATTACAAAAAACGGGAAAATTATATCGGCCAGAAGACTTAACCGAAGAGTTTTAGATAGCAATGGGACCGTTACATACATTCCAACAGGAACTGTACAACTACTCTTTGACGTAAGAACTCCCCCTAAAGAAATAATTATCTATTCAAACTTGGTAACAGTAGATCCATACATTTCTCCTGTACAGCAATGCTTCAAATGCCTAAGATTTGGGCACTCACAAAGACAGTGCAGGGGAAAAGCAAGATGCCCGAAATGTTCCGATGAACATACATTTCAAAACTGCACAGTTTCTGTATCAAAATGCCTATACTGCGATCTCGAACACCTTGCCACAAATAAAATTTGCAAAGAATTCGAAAGACAAAAAAAGATAAATGAAGTAATGGTCTTCCAAGATCTCACCTTTTTTGAAGCTGCCAAGCTGTTTCCCCCAATTAAGGGAAAGCCAGAAAATTCGAGAATGTTTCAGAGGAGAAGTAGGGATTTTCCTTCTTTACTATCCAATTCACCCAGAGCATTTACTCAAGCACTTCAAAAATCCCCATCCTCCACTTCCCATTTCCAGAGTCAAAGTCATGTGGTCCCAGTTAAAAGGAAAAATAAAGTAATTCTTATAAAGACATTAGTTATGACAAAGAGGCGCATAAAGCTTTATTAAATGAGGATCTAAGCAGAAATTTACCTAGATTACCGATTTTAAACAAATTAAATGATTCACAAAAGTATATGGGATTACAAGGCCCAAGTTTTGCACTCTCATTAACAAGCAATCCTGTACATTCTCAGGATAGTGTATTTTCAAAAAACGTTGATTTTACCTCTGATAATAATATGGATTTTGCAGGTTTTGATGAGTCATATAATACATCCAATTTTAGTAAAAGTAGTGTTGACTGAATTGTCATTTATTTCTTGCAGATAATATAATATATTATTTTTTATATTAAAAAGAAAAAATAATAATAATAGTAGCAAATTGTATATATAGGTATGATATTTAATATTTTGCATTGGAATATTAATGGTTTCTTTAACAATAAGCAAGATCTAATGGTGTTTCTTAACGAATATGATGTTAATATCATTCTTCTAAATGAAACACATCTGAAATTTTCACAGCACTTGCATATTCCCAATTTTTACTGCTATAGGGATGATAGGATTGATGGATGGGGTGGAATAGCGGTACTTATTCATCAGTCTCTGGCAGCTGATAGGATAGACATTTCACATATTCTCTTGCCTGAAAAATGGCAGGCTATCATTGTCAAATTTGAAAAAAAAATTATTATAGGATCGTATAAGACACCAGATGTTCGTTTTCGTAAGGAGATCTTTAGAGAATTGGTTCAAATGTGTGATAAACCGTTTTTCTTCATAGGTGACTTGAATTGCCAACATTCTTTATGGGGTTCATCATCTAACAATCCGAACGGCAATCGTCTTGCAGATCTTTTGGAGGAGGATAACTTGTGTTTTCTCAATACAGGTGAGGCGATAAGAATCTCACCGCCTGACTCAAACAGTGTCCCTGACGTAGCTATAGCATCTCCAGGTTTGGCTGTGGACTGATTTTGGGAAGTTTTTCCAGAGATAGGAGCAAGTGATCACTTTCTTTTTGTAGTGTGTTACGGGCAGGATAGAAATAGTCCCCAAAGAAATGACCCTCTTCAAGATCGCAGTATCTTTAATGTGAAAAAAGCCAATTGGGAACAATTCAACCAATATATTGAGTCCAACATTAACAACATCCCTAATGAGTCTTACACAGATTTTCAAAACCTAATATTAGACGCAGCAAACAGGTTCATCCCTAAGAAAAAGCGTGTTAGATTCCATAAACCACAATTACCTTGGTGGGATGAAGAGTGTTCAGTTTTAATTAAATCAAAGAGGGAGGCAGTCAAAAAGTTCAAACAGGTACCTTCTTTGGAAAACTTCATTAATTTTAAAAAAAATTAGGGCACATTGTAAAAAAGAACTTAAATCCAAAAGAAATCATTTGTTGTGTTTTGTTCCACAATTTCCCCTGATACTCCTATATCAGTAATGTGGAGAAAAGTGAGAAGTTTCCATAAGGCTTTCACTAAAGCCTCAGTTAGAACTCCTAGTAATTCTTCGTTAGGGGAGGAAATGCTTTGTTCATTGACTCCACCTGTATTTGAGGACATTGCGTCTCACCCAGTGAAATCTAATACTATCGAGTGTGAACTCTTCACTTTAAACGAACTTTCATTGGTTTTGGTTGAACGAAAGGATACTGTGCCGGGCCAGGATGGTATAACATTTTCTATGTTGCAACATCTTCCAGAGTCAGCAATCAAGTTCCTGTTAAAATTTTTCAATTTATGTTTAAAGGAGGGAATGCATATTCCCACTCAATGGAAATCACAAACAGTGTGTTTAATTCCCAAACCCAATAAAAATATAAATTGTCTTTCGGGCTGGAGACCAATCGTTTTATCATCGTGTGTTAGTAAACTTTTAGAGAACATGATAAAAATAAGTTTAGATTGGTATGTAGAACATTTTATGATACTATCGCCTTTCCAGACTGGCTTTCGTAAAGGTAGAGGGGTGTCTGAAAACTTAATTCATCTGGTCAATGAAATCTCAATGAATATCTCAAAAAGGAAACCAGCAGCTGCTGTTATGTTAGACATTTCTTCTGCATATGATAAAGTGTCAATCATCCAATTATTGGACGTCAATCATCCAATTATTGGACGCTTTGGGAGATCTCAACTCGCCATGGTTACTTATTGAATTGGTTAAACATTTATTGACTAATCGTTTGGTGTCTGTTCGTGATCATATTTCCTTAAATCTGCTAGGACCAAGAACTGCCAATGTGGGCCTTCCTCAGGGTTCCCCTTTGAGTCCAGTACTATTTAATATTGTCATCAATATAATCTCATTTTGTGTGCTAGAGGATGTTCTAATTACTCAGTATGCAGACGATGTTGCCCTCTATTGCTCCGGCAACAGCTGGGTGGATGTTGTGGAAAAATTAAATGGTACAGTAGAAAGTATTTCTAATAAACTTCATGATATGGGAATGTCTGTCATCTAGCAAAAGTCAAGCAATTTTTTTTTTGATAGAAATAGGAATAATATTCCGAATTCACTAATATCAGTGAATAACACACGTTTAGATTGGAAACAAGAAGATTCTCATTTGGGAGTTATTCTAGATAGTTCCCTTTCTTGGAGAAGTCAAATTGAAAAGATGGCATCGAGGGCTTCCAGTGGAGTCAATATTATTCGTTGTTTGTGTCGAACTTGGTGGGGAGCACATCCTGCAACTTTACTCACTCTATATAAGGCATACATTAGATCACATCTTGACTATGGATCCATTTTTCTGGGAGGTTGTGCACGTTCTCTACTTGCAAAATTGGATAAGGTTCAGTATAGAGCTCTTAGAGTGGTGGGGGGATTTATGAGGTCTTCTCCAGTTCATATAATTTTGTCAGAGTGTGGAGAAACACCGTTAGATCTCAGAAGAATATGGCTAGCATCTAAATTCATTTTAAAAGTAGTAGCCTATGACAACCCAATATATGCCTCAATTGAGCAATTTCACAATGTCTTTCTGGGTTACTTTAGATTTTGGAGAAGAAAATATTTCCCACCAATACTGGCTGCTTTCCAGAATACTTTACATGAAATTCATGAGGTAGTACATAGCTCTTTATTTCCTTGTCACTCCTTTCCACTTAATAAAAGTCTGGTAAAAAAAAGAATCTTATCTTTTCTGTTGAAATACAAATTGCTTACTCCACATCAATTTGGATTCCTGAGTGACAAATGCACGAATGATGCTATGTTCTTCCTTTTCGATCATGTTTACTCCAGTCTAAACAGCCATCACTCTACAGCAACAATTTTCTGTGATTTCTCTAAAGCATTCGATTGTGTAAACCATAACATCTTGACTGACAAATTACAGCACTATGGATTTAGGGGAAAGGCTCTTAAATGGCTTAAATCATATCTTAATAAAAGAAGTCAGTTTGTAAGGGTTGACACGAAGACGTCTTCTTGCATGCCATTAGAATGTGGGATACTTCAGGGTTCAGTTCTAGGCCCTATATTGTTTCTGATATACATAAATGATATCTCTAGTCTGAACATTAAAGGTAAAATATGTCTCTTTGCAGATGGTACTAGTATTACTTGGAGTAACACGGATATTATGAATCTTCGCAATACCATAGCCTCAGACCTAGTCACCATTAAATCGTGGTTCGATTCGAATCTCCTGTTATTTAACGTTTCTAAAACCAAAGTCCTACCTTACAACAGTATGATGCAACCTTTAGAACTTAATAACAACAGTCTAGAGGTAGTTGAATCGGTGAAGTTCTTAGGGCTTATTGTGGATAAGTCTCTAAAATGGAACTTGCACATTGATGCCTTACACAAAAAATTAAGTTCTGCTTGTTTTGCGCTAAGATCAGTTGCTACGGAAATGAATTTGTCAACATGTAGGACCGTTTATTATGCCCTTCTTGAGTCTCATCTTCGGTACGCCCTTCCATTCTGGGGTACGTGTTGTGCGACTCAATTTGAGCGTATTTTTAAACTACAAAAGAGAGCTCTTCGTTACTCCCTGAGACTCAATAGCAGAGTTCATTGCCAAGAATTCTTTAAAAAATTTAAAATATTAACTCTTCCTTCTTTGTTTGTTTTTGAATCCGTTTGTTTAATCCGCAAACATGTATCAGAAGGTCCAGAGAGACCCACTCACAACTTCCCCTTAGAAACGTGGAGCATAATCTTTATCTGCCAACCCCACGGTCTGAGCTGGTTAAGTGCTCTATACTATACAATTCGAGAAAAATGCACAATCACCTGCCATCTAACATCAAATCCATTACAGCATTTCCCGCTTTTCGCAAGGCCTTGAAAGCTTATTTGCTAGAGAGAGCTTTTTATACAGTGAATGACTTTTTTATAAACAATTTGAATTCAGCAAATTGACTTGCAGGATTATTACTTTCGAGTACTTTTGTACATATTTGCAGCGGCATGGAACTTTTGATTTACTTTCCGTTTCCCTTTTCCTTGTTCGCCTTCTTTTTGCTCTGACGTTGTATACATATTGTTTGCAAAATTTTTAATTTTCTAATGTGTACTTAATAACCGTAAAATTATATTAAGTAGTATAACTCACGCCATTTACTTGTGTCTGTTTCTGTTTTTGTTTTGTCTGTAGTTTTTTATTATTTTTTTTTATATTGTATTTTTTTATTTTGTATAAGCTTTGTCCACAAATTGGTAAAATTTTATGACAATAAAGCATACCTTACTTACTTACTATTCAGATTTCTCCTATGGCTTATGAAACTGTCAATATGGGCAAAGAGGCAAATAACCAAACCAAGTTTATGGAATGGTACCTCAATAACTGGTCGGAATATAAACTTATTTTCACAGATGGATCCAAAGATAAACAAGGTAATGTAGGTATTGGGATATACCTTAACGAGAGAACACAGTTAACAGCAAAATTACCATCCGCTAATTCAATTTGCTCAGCAGAAGTATTTGCCATTAAAAAAGCATTAGAGTTAATCCAACAGAATAATTTTACAAAGTGCCTCATCTGTAGTGATTCTAAGAGTGCTCTAGAAAAAATCACAAGACCAAGCTACAAGGCGGCAATAGACTCACAAACTCTCTAACTAAAACAAAAACTATGTGAATTTGATGAACAACATAGAGAAATTAAATTTGCATGGATTCCAAGTCACACTGGAATTATTGGGAATGATAGAGCTGACCATCTTGCGAATCTTGGAAGAAAGCTGCCTATTAGTGAAGAACCAAAGGCCCCCTTTAAAGATTTTCAAATTAAATATAAAGAAAACCTATGGATTGGTTGGGAAAATCGATTCCAACAAATAGGACAGGCAAAAGGAATTACTTATTGCTCACAAGTTACAGTTCCATATAAAAAGGCATGGTTTACAAAATTTCCCAACCTGGGGAGAGGTATAATCACACAAATGCGTCGTATGAGAACTGGACATTGTAGTGTTTCTGTACATTTATTTAGATTGAAGGTAGTGAATTCAAACCAGTGTTTATGTGGCAGTGTAGGAACTTTACAACATGTTTTATTGGAATGTACTAGGTTCCAAAGAGAGTCCCAGTTGCTTAGAAGGGAACTAGAAGGTGATCCGACATTAACTGATGTGTTGTTTAAAAATTTAAACTCAAAGACATTAATCGCAGTGCAAAAGTTTTTAACATCAACAATGACTCGTGTGTAGCTTGCTTAAAAACTTTATGACTTTATGCTTGCTTGCAATGCATGTGCTTTGTGCTTAGTGCGGTTTTGTGTGGTAGTACTAGAACTAGACCATTAATAGTAGAACTTTAGTTATGGAACTTATAAACAATTACAAAGTTTTTTTTTATCTCTTAATTATTTCAGATTCAGGAGCTATGAGCTTAAGCCCAGATGTACCTCAGGTACGGCTCTTAAATATTCAAGTCTATATTCACGGTTCCTGGCCGGATAGCCCTGGCAGCTAAGGCCATTCAAATGAAGAGAAGAAGAAGAAGTTTTCCTGGAAAAATGCAAAGTTTTCCCGTTATTTAGCTTTGATTATTTTAAATTATGTATTTGACGAAAAAAGCTAACCTTTTCCATGCCGTATCTCGGTTTGTATTGGTCTTAAAAATATTATAGAAAAATAGTTCGGTTTGTGTTACTAAAAGATACAATTTTGGTATTTACAGTTTTTTTGACTAAATGCATATTTTTCGAGTTATTCTCAAAAAACCCTCTAAAAAAGTTGATTTTTCCGTCGAAAAACTGTTACTTTCAACCACGAATAACTCGAAAGATATTAGTTTTACGAAGAAAATGTAAAATCATTTTTTTCTTAGAATTACTCTTTACATCGATTTACATGATTCAAATGTAATAAAAAATTCCCACCCCCGAGATGGGGTGGCAACCACCCCCAAGGTTTTAGCGTACATCGGCATGATATAGAAAATGATCCTTGGACTATTCCCTACCTTCTGTAAAAAATTTCAAGTAAATCCATGCTGGACGAAAAAATTGCGAGCCAAAATGCTTCATTTCCTCGACTAATATAGGGACAGTAACCTTCATATTTTATGTATTTCTTATGGGCATTGCGCCTGCAGTAACAGACGTCATAATTTCGGCGGTACACCAATCGTCTACAACAGCAGACCTGTCCCTACACATGTGTTGCCAATTACACACACACCCCTGCGAATGTGTTAACAAATATAACTACTTAAGTTGCTAAGAAAGAATTGATAACCGGAGAAATTGTAAATCCTATGAAGGAGGATCCTACCTCACCTTCATGGACTACGAGAAGGCATTTGACAATGTTAAGCATGATATCATGATGGAACTACTGCATAAGATCAACATTTACCAGGAGATTAGAATTATTCAAAATCTATACTGGAACCAAGTGGCAAAAATGAAGATTGATCAAGACCAATATACGGATGAATTTGAAATCCGGAAGCCTGTCCACCAAGGCTGCATACTCTCTCCGATGCTATTTAATTTATACGTGGAAAATATATTCGCGGAAACATTAGAAGGCACGCAGTTAGGCAATAAGGTGAACGGCATACCAATTAGCAACCTGCGGTATGCGGACGACACAGTGATTATAATCGACAATTTGGAAGATCAGCGTTTATTATTAGATAGGGTGAATAGCATATGTAAAAACTATGGCCTCAAGATCAACATTTTGAAAACTAAATATATTATGGTCATTAGCAGAAACCCTCCAGAAGACCCGATAATATGCATAGATGACGTTCGTATAAAATGTGTGAAAACTTTTTAAATACCTTGGCACCACAATCAATGATCAATTGGATCCACAACATGAAATAAAAACTCGAATACAAATGGCAAGACAAGCTTTTATGAAATTCAGACCGCTCCTATGTAATTAAAACCTAAATTTCGAAATACGCTACAGAATGGTTAAGTGCTACATATGGTTCATCTTGCTTTATGGCATGGAAACGCGGACTTTGAAAAAACATCAATCAACAAACTTGAAGCATGTGAAATGAGGTCATTGGGAAGAATGATGCTCATACCGTGGATGGATGCTCGAAACGATGACGTCCTTAAGAGAGCCGGCGTGGAAATAGAACTCTTTGTATTAATTAAGAAACGCAAGATTAGTTACCTTGGGCACATATTAAGAGGAGCAAATTATGAAATACCACAGTTAATCCTACAAGTTTCAACTATTTATAATGGGAAATAAGCCACAATATTATTAAAAAATGATTTTTATTAACGTTTCGACGCCCAAATCGGGTGCCGTTGTCAAAATAAAAAATACTATTTTGTATTTTGTATTTTAATAATATAATAAAAATCATTTTTTAATAATATTGTGGCTTATTTCCCATTATAAATAGTTAAAATTGTAAAAATGCCACAAGAAAATAGCTTCAGAACAACATTAATCCTACAAGGGAAGATCGAAGATAGGAGAGGAGTCGGCCGCAAATAACTATCCTGGTTAAGGAATATTAAGGAATGGACAGGAATACAGGCGAGCTGTATCACGCCGCCAAGAACAGAACCTTAGTAATGAGATAGTCGCCTACGCACTTTGCTGTATGAAGGAGGTGAAGGAAAGTAGATAATAATAAGAGAAAATAATGAATAAGAGCGATTCTTCAATTTTTAATGAACGTTAAATTCGTTCACGTTAATAAAATACCATGTAAAAATACACATATCGGAAAAGTCTAGGGATATTTTCATAACTTAATAAAAATAAAAATACATGGGGTCGTTTAATTTCAATTGAATTTGTACAGCTGCTCATGGAATTTGTACAGTTGCTCATCCTGTACATTTTTGTGAGTAAAACACAACAGCAAAAGTGATAACGAATAACGAATATTTGACAAAATGTTTAACAGGAGAGGAAAAAACTATAGATTTTATACTGCAGTAAATATTCTGCTAGTTTCGATTTTGTTCATGTTATAAATTTCTTATTTAGTTAGTGCATTGAAAATATTATTTTTTATAATTAACTAGTTTTGATGGGAAATATGCCACAATTTTACTAAAAAATGATTTTATTAACGTTTCGTTTTTTATTAAAAAATTATTTTATTAATTTTTCACTCGTGATTTACTATGGAATCTCTAGCGCGAGAATTTTACTGTTACCATTGCATGTGGTTGTCTTTTTAAAGACAGATCACATGTTATGATTTTTTTGTGACGGATGTTCTTGAGTTGAGGTTGATTTCATGTAATCGAATGAACTATCTTTCAGTAAAGTCGTCCCAGGAACGCAACTCATAAATATTGGCAATATCATTTTAAAGTCTTCTACTTTAAAATGTAAAATATATGTCTGAATTGCCGATATAAATGAGTCAACTATTTTTAATGGGAATAAGCCACAATTTTACCAAAAAAATGATTTTATTAACGTTTCGAAGCCCAAATCGGATTTCGTTGTCAAAATAGTAATAATTTTTTTGGTAAAATTGTGGCTTATTCCCATTAAAAATAGTTGATTATAAAAATGCCACAAGCAAATAGCTTAAGAACAACATAAATGAGTCAGATTAAATAAATTATTAGAAGAATTTTTTTACTAAGCAACAACATTTTTGTTTAATTCATTAATATTTTTTGTATTTTGACAACGACACCCGATGCGATGTGAGCGTCGAAACGTTAATAAAATCATTTTTTTTAGTAAAATTGTGGCTTATTTCCCATCAAAACTAGTTAATTGCAAAAATGTCACAATAGCTTGAGAACAAATTATTTTTTATCATGGAACGACGTAATTTAACTTTGGATGAGATGAACAGGGCTGTATGTCTTCTTCAATGTGGCAAACTCATGTAGCTGAGTGCATGGAAGTATCCCAAAGTGTTACAAGCCAATTGTAGCGATGTTTTTATGTCACTGAATGTCCAGCCGAACATCATCTAGGACCTGAGCGCGCTACAACTGCAGCTCAAGACCGACTTTTACAGCACCTGAATTGGTTAGCGACTTACAGCGGGTATACCAGGTAACCGTAGGCCGTGATACTGTAACAAAACGTCTCCATGAAGCCAATCTCTACAATCGAAGGCCATTGAGATGTCCACCTATCTCCAGAGACAGTCACGCTGTAAGATTAGAGTGGTGTCAAGAATATAAAAACTGGGATGCAAATGATTGGACTATCGTTTTATTCTACGACGAATCTAGATTTGGATTACATCCAGATTCTCGATGAGTAAGAGGGTAGAGACGATCTGGAAACGTAGAACGCTTAAAACATGTCCAAGACGTTTACACATACAGAGGTGGTACAGTAATGGTATGGATTGGAATAATAATCGTTTGAAGAACGTACCTCGTTTCTCCAGACCGCATCCTTACAGATCAGCAATACCTCGACACCATTCTACAACCTATTGGTCATTGGTCGTACGGTTGCTAGTGCGGTTGGTCAAAACTTCCACCTCATGCTCGTCCACATGTCGCACGCGCAGTGACAGACTGGCTTAGCAACGACGGTATTGATAATGCTTTGCCTTGGCCAGCACAATCACCCGACCTGAATCCCACCGACCATGTATAGGATATGCTTTAGCGAAGAATTACTCCATTACTCCATTGACCTATTACGCCAGTCAATGGGAGCAAGAATAGGATATTACCTCCGAATTCTACCCAACTGCATAGATTTTAATGAAATTTTAGAAATCGCGTCTACTTATCTCCCAATTCAAAGTCTACCCTATACCGATGTGTGCTTTTATTTTGAAGGTGATTCCCACCCCTTCTCGGGGGTGGAAAATTTCTCGGTTAAAATAACTACGGAAGTGGCTGGAGAACCTAATTCTAAGCAAAAACTATTCTATAATTTTTTTTTGAAAACTCGATATTTTTTGACTTTTCGTGGTTGAAAATTGGTCATTTTCATAACACCTTTTCGAACAGTTTTTGCGAATACCTTAAAAACTATTCATCTAACTAAAAAAACTGTATAAAACATTTTTGTAGCTCATAAAAAAACAAAGATATTAGTTCCTTCACAAATCTTCTAGTTATAATACAAAAAGAGATATGGTAGGCGAAAAGAGTTTGTTTTTTTGGTGCATGCTCAAATCGTTGTATTCAACTTGAAATTACAGAGACACGGTTGATTTTAGGTCCATAGTTCTACCAATACCTTTTGTAGTGCTTGAAAAGACCTTTAAAGTGAGCAATATTAAAGGTCTATTACACTCAAACTAAGCGAGATATGCTGAAAAAAAGTAAGTTGTTTAATATGTTTTTGAAAAAATAAAAAAAATAAATTTATAGGGCGCATTTTTAAATTTCCTTAAAAATTTCCTTTTTCTACATGTAACTTGACAAAGATAAGAGATACAATAATTAAAAACAAAAACAAAATTTTTATCTAACAAAACCTTACATTTTTGTATGGTATCTTTTTTCGTATCTCTTATCATTTCCGAGTTAACATGGAGAAGAAGGAAGATTTTTAAGAAAATTTAAAAATGCGCTCTACATTTGATCTTATTTTTTTTTCAAAAACTGTTCATTTTAAACCCGTCCAATTTTTTGAACATAGAAATAACAATGTAATAAAAAGAATTCTACATTTAAATTCTGATGGATGAGGAGTTAAATATACTTCTCATTTTTTCTTAACATACAATAGTTATCAATTTTTTGCAGCATATCTCGCTTAGTTTGAATGTAATAGACATTTAATATTACTCATTTGAAAAGTATTTTCAAGTTTTACAAAAGGTATTGGTAGCATTATACACCTAAAATCGACTCTTTTATTTCATGTTGAATACACCGATATGAGCATGCACCAAAAAAACAATCTCTTCTCACCTACCATATCTCTTTTTTTATTATAAGTAGAAGATTTATGAAGAAACGAATCTATTGGTTTTTTTTATAATCTACAAAAATATTTTATATAGTTTTTTTTGTCAGATGCATAGATTTTAAGGTATTCGCAAAAGTCCGTCCAAAAAGGTGTATTTTTCAATGAAAACGGCCAATTTCAACCACGAATAACTCAAAAAGTATTGAGTTTAAAAAAAAATTTAAAACAGATTTTTCTTAGAATTAGTTTCTCTAGCCACTTCCGTGGTTATTTTAACCAAAAAATTTTCTACCCCTGAGAAGGGGTCGGAACCACCTCCAAGATAAAAATACACATCGGCATAGGGTAGACTTTGTTTCTTGAGCTATTTTATACTTATTGTGAAAATATCAAGTAAATCGATGTAGTAGGATGGAATTCGGAGCCAAATAACCTCATTAACTGCCCTATATGTAACATACGCCTTTTCCTTTCCTTTCAATAAATTTTGTTGTATGTTAAATACTACTAACCACTACAAAGAGATTATTATTTATCCAAAGTAATTAAAGACGTCTCTTTCTAAAAATATTCCTTGACTTTTCCGATGTATGTAATAATAGGTACCAGCTCCATATTTTTTCGATTTTCTGCAATACGTTTCTCCAAATCTGCCGTATATTTTAATTAACATTTGCAGACTCAAACCATTCTCATTCAATGTTCATTAATATGTTTAAATAATTTAAAAAAAAACATGAATACTAACTCTTAGTTGTTCCCGTAAAAAACTATTTAATTCGTTAGGATAGATTATATCCTGAGGTATATCTGGAATTATTTCTCTATGGGGTGTATATTGTATCTTTTTCGGCATTTTTACGATGTTTGTGTTAACAGATTTTCCCTCACTCATTACAAGTTATGGCAAATAAAAGGAAAGGACTTCAATAAATGACAAAATCATAAACTTGTCAGATTAAAAATTAATTGACAGTACCTAATGACTTGACGGCAGAGACGTTTGCATAATTGCTAATTAATTTGTATTGGATTCAAACATCAGTTTTAGTAGACGGCTTGGAATCACAGGCTATTAATATTAAAAGAGGTGTACGGCAGGGATGCCTCTTGTCGCCCTTACTTTTCAACGTTTACTCCGAAAGACTTTTCAGAGATGCACTTTCTTAAAAACAAGAAGGAATAGTTGTGAACAGTGAAGTCATCAATAATTTGCGGTATGCGGACGACACAGTACTCCTAGCTTCTACTCAAGAAGATTTGCAAACACTACTAGATAGTCTCGTTGAGAGCTGTGTTCCGATGGTAGGTTCCCAGGCAGCCAAACGACGTTTTTATAACGTAGATAACACGTCATAAAAATGACCAATTGACGTGTTTTTATGACGTAGTACCGACGTTGAAAATCACGTGTATTTGTCTCATCGATTTGACGTCAAAAAGGTGACGATTTTTATACGTCGGTAAAATCACGTCTTTAATACTTTCAAAAAGTGACCTCTTTCACATGTTTCAAAATAGGTAGTATAAAAAATAGGTAACATGAAACCTATAGGTCTACGTCCCATGTGTCGAATATATTATACTACCATTTGTTTAAGATCGCTTGTGGATTAGAAGCAATCTAACATTGATTCTGCATGATTGTACCAGCCCTCGCATTATAGAATTTTCACTATTTATATATAAGTATACCTACCTACTTACTGTGTCAAAACTAAAACAACATAAATAAACTAATAAATAATGTATTAACAAATTATCCAGCATACTTAATGTCTTAATTTAACGCTGTCCATTAAATCAAAAAGAATCATGAACAACTCATTTTGGAATACCTGTATACAGTAGTACATGAGCGTAATTTTTCTTTGCCATCTCATAGCTAAATCTTGTAGACTGCTTAAGCAGTCTTAGAAGGCTAAACATTAATTTAATTAAACTCGATAACACATAATTAGTTCATTAACAGAAAATAAACATAACCTCAAACAGTTGTCAAGAAGCATATTGCATTAAACTAACTCACTGAGCAAAAACGAATACAAATCTCTTAATTAACACGTTTCTTCAACTAAATATCTAAATGAAAAGTATTATTTTATTACACAAGACACAAACCACGTAAACAATAAATGAGAAATTTCTTATGAACATTATTTAACGAAATTGTTTGGAGTAATACAAACAAGCTCCTCCCAATTTTGTGACGTCAGACTTAAACTGTCTGAAATGAAAACGTTTTATAAACGTATTTTAACGTCATTAATCTTACGTATTTAAAATCACTTACAAAAGACGTCTATATGACGTAATTTTTAAACACGTGTATATATTCAACCAAAACTGACGTTCCTCGACGTTATATGACGTCACTTGGTTGCCTGGGTTACGGAATCAAAAAATAAATGTAACAACGAACAGTAATTTATTTATTTATTTTGGGTAAACAAGCGTGCTTCGTTTATTAATTCGTAAGGGTTTGTTAGCGAGGGTGTGTCTGAATCATTCGCCTGCTGTGTCGATACTGCCAGACCACAACACTCATTATGCCATCATGCTTGCGGTTTTACACTATGGCTAGAAAGGCAATAAATTACTAACATCTGCGTTTTAAAAGATGAGAAACTTTCTGTATTTTAAGAAGTTGGCATAAAGAGCGTGGCAATCTGGCCTCGGAATCTATTAGTGTTTTCTTGAAAAAAACATTAATTTTATACAATCTGCTTAGGGATACATTTACTTAACTTGTTAGCATATGGTTTGTATATTAAATGTTATTTCGTTTTGAGAAAAGTTATTAAAAATTTAGCAAAAATAGTAATTAAAACGTATCGCTGTAGCTGTAAGGAAGCAGGTCTGGACCTAAACATACGGAGAACCAAAATACTCGTAATAAGTAAACAACAGAATAGACAACCGTCTATATACGTAAATAATACCAAACTTGAGCAAGTAACACAGAGAGTCACGGTGAAGTTAGATCCAATAACAGACCTAAAATTGGCATTAAGGATCTGCCTACATCACTGCTACGTGTTCTCGGTCGTACTTTATGGTCTCGAGTCTTGGACTGTGAAAAAAATCGATCTACGTCGCCTTGAGGCTTTCGAAATGTGGCGCTATAGAAGGATTTTAAGAGTTTCTTGGGCGGAAAAGATACCTACGAAACTCCACAATACTATAACGTCTCGGCATGACTACCGAGATTATAAAAAGCATAAAGAGGAGAAAGCTGGAGTATTTCGTACATGTAATAAGAGGTCACAAATATAGGTTGCTACAAAATATTATGCAAGGGAAAATAGCAGGCAAACATAGTCCATCAAAAAAAAAATCCTACTCTCACGTCCTCGAAGACACACATGTGTCGCGTAACCACTGGGTACAAATAATAATATTAGGAGATCTAAATGCTAGAACCGGTAAAAAGTCAAATAATAAAGTAGTAGGACCATTTGGAAAAGACATAGTCAATGAAAATGGAGGCAGGTTAATAAATATATGCGAACAACATGAGCTAACAATCAATAATGGTTACTTTAAGCACAAAGAAATACAAAAATACACATGGACACAACCTACTAGAAATTTAAGATCAATAATAGATTATGTGATAACCAAACAGAAAACCGTATTAGATATTGAGGATGTCAGGGTATATAGAGGAATATGTAACATATCGGACCACCACCTGCTTAAAACTAAAATCTTTTTCCCAGTACAATCGAACAAGCAAAGATCAACACAAATTAGAAGAAACACAACAGATATCACAGAGGAAAAGTATAATGTAGAAAGCCTACGACATGATAGTACAAAATATCTTTATCAACAAAGGCTAGATAAATATCTTCAAGAAACAGAGGGTCTTACCGGAAATGAGGCATACGGAAAAGTACTGCTCAGTATAAGAAAAGCTGCTAAAGAAGCCTTGGGAATTAGACAAATAACCAGAAGCAATAAATATTGGTGGAACTCTGAGATTGAAGAACTGGTTAGAGAAAAGAAGGCTTATCTAAAATGGCTAAACACAAAACAAGATGAAGATCTCAGAAAATACAAAGAAAAGAAAAAAGACACAAGGCGAAAGATCATGTAAGGAAAAAGAGAAACATGGGATAAAAAGTGCAAAGAAATAGATACTTATATCGGAGGTAGACAATGCAGTGAAGCATGGAAATTCATTAGCAATGTAAAAGTCGATAAAAAATCCTACAACCCAATACAGCTAATACCAAGAAAAAAAATGGATAGATCATTATAAGAATCTACTTACCGAAGAAAGAACAGAATACAAAGATCAAACTCAAAATGAAATAAATATAGAAGGCGAACAAATAGTAATTGATGTAGCAGTAGTGACTAAAGCAGTAAAACAGCTTAAAAATGGAAAATCCCCCGGTCCCTGCGGAATATCAGCAGAATTGATAAAAAACGGAACGCAGAAATTGTTTAGATCTCTTGCATAGATATTCACAAAGTACGTCAATAGAGAAAGCATCCCAGAAGAATGGAAAACAGCTTTCATAACATCGATATATTAAAAAGGTAACAAATTAGACTGCAATAACTACCGAGGGCTATTAGTAACGAGTACAGTAAGTAGGATCTATGGAAGAATAATCAGAGATATGATCGAAGACGAATACAAAAACCAAGAGGAAGAGGAGCAGAGCGGGTTTCGAGCTGGTAGATCTTGCACAGACAATGTGTTCTGCTTGAAACAAATTATAGAGAAGAAACTAGCACGGAATAGATCAACACACCTTACATTCAGAGTCAATAAAGGCCTACGACAGGGGTGCTGCATATCACCGACACTTTTTAAAATCTACATTGGTAAAGCTCTCCACCAGTGGAAATCGAAAGGCAAAGGAATGGGCATACAGGTGGACGATGATACTTGTTTGTATACCCTCCAATTTGCCGTTGATCAAGTAATATGTGCAAATGACAAAGAGGATCTCGAGTACATGACACGAAAATTGAATGAGGAATTTGAAAAGTGGGGTTTGATAATGAACATGGAAAAAACGGTGTACCTCTGCGTAGGAGAGGAAACTACTGACCTGCAACTGGAAATCAATAAAACAATAAAACGATGTGAAGACTGTAAATACCTGAGAATAAATTTTAACAAAGAAGGAACGGATGATGCAGAGATAAACAGTAGAATAAATCAAGCTAGAAAATTAATTAAATCTCTGAATGGAATATTATGGAGTACTGAAATAGGAAAACAAAGAAAATTGAGAATATATGACACAATGATAAAAAGCACACTGCTGTACGGATCTGAAACTTGGCGTCTGAAAGAACATCAAATAAGGAAAATAGAAGCCACAGAAATGGATGCACTAAGAAGAGCAGCTTGAAAAACGAAACTTGATAGGGTTCGAAACAACACAATTAAGGAAAAAAATGGGTCTAAAAGAAACTGTAACCGACTGTATAGATAGAAAACAGCTTATATGGTATGGGCATGTTCAAAGAATGCCAGAAGAAAGACTACCAAAGAAAGTAGCAAAATGGATACCACCGGAACACAGGAAACGAAGAAGACCAAAGAAATCGTGGATGGACGGAGTTCGAAGATCAATGAGCGAACGAGGATTGACAGAGGACGATTGTAATGATAGGACGCGATGGCAATTGGGCATCGGACAACGTCGCAGGACGTTCTAACCCGAATTTATATACATAGTCTAGGACGAAGAACTTCATGATTGAAGATCTTGCGAGATTGGTATTGTGCCGATACAAGCATATTATTTAGGGTGGCAGTGAATAAAATTAAGATAGCTATGATGGTAACCAACGTTCTGAAAGATGGTACATGAAGAAGAAGAAGAAGAAAGGACTTACGAAGGTATCGATAAACTTCAGGATATATAAATGGGCTTATGAAAGTGATATCCATCTATTGGGACGTCTCCCATAAAATTATTAGACCCTCCGAGGTATTGGGACCGTGCAAGTTCGGCAAAGCGACCCCTATTTCTACGCTCTGCAACTTTATTCGCACTTTTAATTATATTGTCCAATTATATTAGTCCTGGTTACTGGATAATTGTCAAGGCCATAGCCCAAAAAAATAATAAGAAGAAAAAATAAGATTTAGGTTATGTTATCAAAACGTAAACAATTGTATGTAGTTAATAAAATTAGTTATTAAAATGCAGTACTGCAAGCAAAATACAATTAATTAAATTTACCTTTATATAATAATTGCATATCATATCAATATTATGGAGCAATATACAGGGTGTCCCGAAAATATTGGTCATAAATTATACCACAGATTCTAGGGTCAAAAATAAGTTGATTTAACCTCACTTACCTATATACAATAGTGCACACAAAAAAAGTTACAGCTCTTTGAAGTTATAAAATTAAAATCGATTTTTTTTCATATATCGAAAACTATTAGACATTTTTTATTGGAAATGAACATGTGGCATTATTATGGCAGCATCATCTTAAAAAAAAAATAAAATGAAATTTGTGCACCCCATTAAAATTTTGTGGGGGTTTTGTTCCCTTAAACCCCCCCAAACTTTTGTGTACGTTCCAATTAAATTATTATTGTGGCACCATTAGTTAAACACAATGTTTTTAAAACTTTTTTGACTCTTAGTCATTTTTCGATAAGCCAGTGTTTATTGAGATATTTTAAATATTTGTCGAATCCACCACATATTTGTATATGGTTAAGTACGATTATACAGTCCTGTTAATAATTTGAAAATTTATTTATAATTTACATTTTTAGGTATATTTTGAAAAAGAAGCCACATCTCGATAAAAGGTGACTTATCAAAAAAAGACTAAGAGGCAAAAAAGTTTTAAAAACACTGTGTTTAACTAATGGTACCATAATAATAGCTTAATTGTAACGTGCAGAAACATTTGGGGGGTTTAAAGGAACAAAACCCCCATCAAATTTTTATGTAAACATATTATAAAAGAAGCCGCATCTCGATGAAAATTGTCTTATCGAAAAAATACCAAGAGGCAAAAAGTTTTAAAAACGTTGTGTTTAACTAATGGTACTACAACAATGAATTATTTGAAACGTACACAAAAGTTTGGGGGGGCTAAAGGGAACAAAACCCCCATAAAATTTTTATGGGGTGGACAAATTTCACTATAATTTTGTTTTAAGATGTTCCTGTCATAAGAGTGATACACATCCATTTTCAATAAAAAATCTGTAATAGTTTTCGATATATTGAAAAAAATCGATTTTCATTTTGTAACTTCAAAGGGCTGTAACTTTTTTTATGAGCACATTTGTACTAAGGTAAGTTAGGTTAAATCGAACTATTTTTGGCCCCAGAATGTGTGGTATAATTTATGACCAATCTTTTCGGGACACCCTGTATAATTTTTCTGCTTCAGTGACAGAAGGTATGAAATATACGTCAATTTGACAATTTCAAATGACAATATAAATTATTTAAGATAGTTGCAATATTTCTCCGCGACTCGCGCACGGTCGTTTCTCGTTTCTCTTCCAAGTACTTGCACACCGCGAATAGCAAATTGGTTACCGGCATCCTTTGGAGACCCGTAAACAAACTGATCACCTCAGATAGGTAAATTAATTACCAGCTTTTTTATCCCAAGGCGCTGGTTTCTAATGCGGAAAATTACCTGTTTTACTTGTTAGACCTCTTGTTTACCTACATAATAATCTATTAAATTCAGAAATTATTTTAAGGGGATGTGTATGTATTTTCGGCTGCAATGCTATTCAAATGGGGATTCATCTTTTTTCGAATCCTGAGAAAACTAATAAGTATTTTTGAAAATTTTAAACGCATAATTAAAGATTACGTTATTACCGAGGGCTGAAAGTCCCTGAGAACTTCTATATTGTTTATTTTAATAAGTTACAGGGGTGAAAAACTAAGAGAAAATTTGGTGTGATTTAATTTCAAATATCTCATTCAAAATAAACTTTTTATTTATTCTAAGGGACTTTCGGCAGTAATAATTTAGTCTTTCATTCTGCATTTAAATTTTTCAAAAATATTTGGTTTTTTCAGAATTCGAAAAAAATGAACACAATGTCCGTGGTAATATTTTTCAAATATATCTTTGTCTTACAACGCACTCAGTCGAATAGAATATTGTCAGCATATTGTCAGTCAGACAGTGACAATCAGTGACAATTTTAAATATTTGACATGACATCGATAATATTTTGAGTTGTTGATTAAATAATGTTGATATTATATATAGTGTATTTGATAAATAATTGATTTAAGACGTGAACTTAAGAGCACACAGTAGCGATCAACAGGTAGCAACAAACGCGGTCCAAGATTGCGAAAGTTCTGCGAACTTTCAAAAATGAGGTCACAGTGCGTCGGTAATTCGACACTGACAGTGACGTTTATACTATCAACAAATATCAAAAACAATAATTTTTATACACATAGGCGCGAAATATTGCCAAGTCAGTGACGTTCGATTTCTGGTTATAAAAAAATCGATTTTTAGCAGTTCCAATGTGACACAAAATCTAGGCACGGGATAAAAAAGTTTATTTGAAGAAAGTGTATTTTTTTGTCTTTCTTAATGGCGGTACAGGCTCCTTTTTTCAATATATTATTTAGTTTCGACATACTAACATATTTCTGAAATTGGGCTCTGTACCGCCATTCTTTATTATATTACGAATATGTGTGCCAAATATCTCGACAAAATTTCAGAATTAGAGCTGCAATCTTGGAAGGCGTTTGTTGCTACCTGTTGATCGCTACTGTTTGCTCTTAATAAAAAGTTATTTATTGTGTATTATTTCACAAATTTTGTGGAAGATCCAAGCAGAGAATACATCAGGATAATATATTCTGTGATCCAAGTATTTTGTTGTTAAAGATGTTCAAAATCGTAAGCGTTCCATAGTAACAACATATTATTAAAAAATCAATTTAACACTTTTCCTCTTTTCTCGATTGAGTATTAGTTTTTGTTGTACATATAAATTATTACAATCACTGAATACATAGTTAGTGAAAAAATTATCACATTTATTAACTGAATTAATAATTTGCAATTATACAAATAACAGTTATCCAAGAACATTCAAAAGCCGTCTCTTTAAAGTTAATCATGACATTGTCAAGTAGAATGACGTTCTAGTAATGTTTACATATCCATACCAGTGTGAATTTTACTACAGGTAATTTGTCGTGTAAAGACAGAAAAAGTAGGGATAGCCGTAAAATATTTGCGAATTATGTACCGATGGCCTTAAGCAAATTGCTTTAAAATTGAACTGCTTTATTTACAGAGTGTCACAAAAAGATTGGTCATAAATTATGCCACGATTTTTAGAGATCAATTTGGCATCACCAAACGGTTGAAAAGGTTTTTATGAAAATTTATATTCTGTGTTAGCATACCATGGCTAATAAAATCGAAGTAGCGAAAATTTGTTCTCGATTTTTTCTAATAGATATTTAGAGGGGTCTACAAAGCCCCACCCATCCACTATGTTAGGATTTGTTTTATTTTTTGACAGGTAAACATTAAGAAATGTTATTAATATATTCGTGTTTATAGATATTGAGATGCCGTATATTTAACGTGTGGAATGGTCATAGACATAATAAGAATAGACAAGGTATACTGTGCAAAATAGTGTAACGCGCGGCAGTCGATCGGTGGTCTATCTATCCCTTTTTTATATCAAGCGATCCCGCGCATGTGACATAAACAGATGGTTAAACCAAAAAGTGAATATTGGCCAATGACCTCCTTGATATTGCCGTTACATCTCTATTCACAGAGCGGCTCATACCTTACCTAGTCTATTCTTATTATGTCTATGGGGACAACACGTTTCTAAATTGATCATTTTGAAAAATGGACTAAAAACTGACACTGTGAAGCTCTATAACTCAGAAACAATTGATTTTTGGGTCTTGGGGCACTGAAAACTTTTAATCAGCATGACCACATCTACCTTTCTGCAAATTTTCAACCAATTTAACTGAAACCAGAAAATAAAGAGATTATTCCAATTACATAACACGTATTAGAGATGTGATGTTTAAAGCTGATATTAAAGAACTATCATCGAATGCTTATCAAATCTACACCGATGCTTCCAAAAGTACTAAAGGAACAGCATGTGCAATATACGATCCTCAAACAAATGAGAGTAAGATGTTTAAATTAAACGCAAATAGTAGCATATACTCAGCTGAACTAATAGGCATATTAGAAGCCCTAAAATACTGCCAACATCTTCCAAACAAGAAAGTTTATATTTTCTCTGACAGTAAAAGTGCTTTGCAAAAAATTAAGCACCTTCAATCTACATCTAAAATAAATTATATAATCTTAGAAATCTTACAAAAAGTTGAAGAATTAAATAAAGATTTCAAAAAATACATCTAATATGGGTCAAAAGCCATTGTGGAATACTGGACAATGAAACAGTTGATGTCTTAGCTAAAAGGGCACATACATGAAGGAGAAGGAACAAAATACAAATGTACAACAAATGAAATAAAAACAGTTATTAACAACGTTTGGAAATCAAAATGGGAAGAAGATAATAAAAACAATCAAAAAGGCAAACATTACAAAGAAATTCAAGAAACGATTCCCAGAAAACCATGGTTTATAAAGGGGAATCTTTCCAAAAATGCAATAAGAAAAATTTGTCGTTTGAGGTTTAATCACGTACCTGTTCCCAAATTTCTATTTAAAATTCGTTTAAAAACCGATCCATATTGCAATTGTGGAGAAATAGGAGACGCAGAGCATCAAATATTAAATTGCTCTCTAATACAAGCTTAAGTGAAAATCTTTTTGGACAAAATTTATAAGTTAAAGGATGTCATACATCCAATTAATTCAAACTTCTTATTAAATCAAACTAATAATACGCAAGTGGTCATTTTATTATGTGAGCATATTAAAAATATTAAACTTAAAATATGAGTAGCTATGGTCAACTATCTGTATTTAGAAGCAGATAAAAATTGTAAAAAATAAAATGTAAAAACATTGTAATAAGTATATATATAAAAAATAAATAAAAAAAAAATAAAAAATAAAACATGAACCATTAAGAAGACGAATAACCTCCGAGAGGTTGAATCGGGTTTTAGTCTTACCGTAATGAAAAAAAAAAAACACAAAAAAATATCAAAAAAAATAACAAAAAGATACAAAAAAGGAAAAAAAAATCATAAAATCCTTTATAAAAGGTATATTTGTTAAAATCCCTATACAGGGCTACATCAAAGACAGAACTAGTTTTCGATCGGTTGACCGATCATCATCAGTGCAATCCTAAAATGTGTACAACCAGATAAAATGATGCAAAGTAGTTAAAATGTTGACTAAGGTTATAAAAAGTTATAGGTTATACTCACTTAGAATCTACATGCAAGCCACCAAAGTAAAAATTTATGAGAATATAATTAATTATTAATTATATTCTCATAAATTTATAACACCACCCCTCTCCCCTATGTTAGCTATCTCATATATTGGTCTGTTTTGTCGAACCCTTAGAGTTCCAGGCGATATGCAAGGATCTTGAGAAATGGTGGCATGTATCTTAGCTTGTATTATATATCCCTCCCAGATCAGCAAACAGTTCTACACCTTTGTCACCCACACAGTGATTTTTATGGTACTTCCACATACTATAACAACTTCCAATTATTCTAATATAATTGATAACTTTTAAATAAACACACAACTGCTTTTCTAAGCCCTAGATATCACATATAAAGGGTTTGATAATGTTTATTAAGTTTTCTGTATTATGTGTAATGTGGTTTGCCTACTTCCTCCATTACAATATTTTAACATTTACGTCAAGTCTATTTCCATTTTTACAGACCACAGTGGGAACGACTGTTTTTATTGTTATTAATTTAACAAATTTTACAATAAATACCACAAAACAACAGGGAAATTATAACTTCCTGTGGAACTGTCATTCCTGTCATGTCACCATTCAGAATTTCCGTTATCAAAATCACTTGCTTCCATACAGTCATGATGTGAACTTGTCAGATAGAGCTCATTGGTACCTCGGGCGAAAAACATTGGATATCTTAATCATCCATGTTATAATTCACATCTTTGTCATATGTTCCGATGACGGATCAATTGTAAAGGGTTTTTACCCTGTTATTTTTACTTTGGTGGCTTGCATGTAGATTCTAAGTGAGTATAACCTATAACTTTATTCTAAGTGAGTATAACCTTAAACACAGAAAAATGTGTAGTGCTTAGAATTGGTAAAAACAATCCACTTGTGCCGTACTTCGTTAACGGACAACCATTAGATTCAGTGTTCTCATATAACGACCTCGGTGTTATTGTAAACAGCAGCCTAACGTGGTCCGACCATATTCAGTCTATTTGTAAACGTGCGAACTCCAGACTATATCTTATTCGGAGGTGTTTTTCGAGAGCTTCAATGCAGTCATTCTGTAAACTTTATACTATTTACATAAGACCGATTCTTGAATATGCTGGCCCAACGTGGTATCCTGATTTGGTTCGAGACAAAATTTTGTTGGAAAACGTCCAAAGAAAAGCCACTCGAATTCCATTGGGACTGAGAAGACCTTCCTATGAAGAAAGGCTCAGTATGGCCCACCTAACTCCTTTTAGACTTCGCCGACAACGCGGCGACTTAATAACCACATTTAAAATATTAAAATTTAATTTCGGAAATCTCGACGAAATTTTTACAATCAATCAAGATGAACGCCTTAGAGGTCACCAATTTAAACTGAAAAAAGAGAACTTTTGTACGAGACCAAGACAGAATTTTTTACCAAATAGAGTTTTCGATATTTGGAATAACCTGGATGATAACATTGTCTCAGCCCCCTCTACCAACACATTTAAAAACAGACTTGACAGTTTTCTATTATAGTTAAAATATTTTTTTATGTAAACCCAAATTGTATCTCTTTTTTTTGTTGTGGTTGTTTTTTTTAATTGTATTTACTCGTAGGTTACTTATGTAATTTCTTTGTTTTTGGGCATAATAGGGACTTGTCCCTCTGCCCTTGTTTATGTATAATAATAATAATAATAATAATAATAATAACTTTTTATAACCTTAGTCAACATTTTAAATACTTTGCATCATTTTATCTGGTTGTACACATTTTAGGATTGCACTGATGATGATCGGTCAACCGATCGAAAACTAGTTCTGTCTTTGATGTAGCCCTGTATACAGGGCCGCGCCAAGGCTTTCAAGCGCCCCGGGGCAAGAAATTTTAGGCGCCCCTTTCCTACTCCATTTGTAAGTAGTTTTTTGCAACTTATTGAATCGGTTTACCATATTCGCTCCGTGCGTGACTATGGTGGCGTTGACATTGAAACAATGCCAACGTGAGTACTGGCGAAATATGACAATATTGGAGCTATCTTTGTAATGTCATTGTCATTGTTGGTATAAAAATGTTTGTCAAAAATGGTACATAACTGTTACCTATTTATATATGCTGTTATCCTTTATCGACATGTCCTGCCTAAGCCTCTCCCCCCAGGTCTTCTTTTGTTTTCCTCTCTTACTCCTTCCAGGAACCTGCAGTCCAAGAATTCTTCGTATTGGGTGACTAACGTCTCGACGTTGAACATGACCAAACCATCTTAACCTATGCTCTCTCATTTTGGCATCTATTGGTGTCAACCCTAGACTTCCCCTAATATACTCATTCCTAATCGCATCCTTCTTTGTCACTCCATTCATCCATCTAAGCATTCTCGTTTCTGCCATATGCATTGGTTATTCTTCTTTCTTTTTAACTGTCCAACATTCACTTCCGTACATCATAGCTGGCCTTATAGCTGTCTTATAGAATTTTCCCTTGAGCTTCACTGGAATTTTTCTGCCACGCAACAAACCACTCGTTTCATTCCACTTCATAGTCACACAACATTCACACACATAGTTCAACATTCACTTCCGTACATCATAGCTGGCCTTATAGCTGTCTTATAGAATTTTCCCTTCAGCTTCACTGGAATTTTTCTGTCACGCAACAAACCACTCGTTTTATTCCACTTCATCCATCCAACTCTAATTCCACTACATGCATCTTCATCTATTTCCCCTCTGTAATACAGATCGTAGGTAGTTAAAACGTTACAGTATTACTTTTCAAAAAGTTTTAAACCCTTTTCCTCAAGAGCTTGTCTCCACTGTTCCAGTTTCTGTTCTAAGTCGCTTTTACTATTTCATACTAACACTACACCAACAGCATACATTAAGAGCCAGGGAATGTTATCCTGTAGCTTCGCTGTTATCTGATCCAAAACTAATAAGAATAAATAAAGACTAAGCACTGAGTCTTGGTACACGTGCAATCCTACTTTCACATGAAATTTATCAGTCTCTTCCACACCTGCCCTAACACTAGTTATAGTCATACATATCCGTCACAATATTTACATATTCATCCGGAACTCCTTTGTTATTGAGTGCCCACCACAGAATCTTTCGAAGAATTTGAAATTCTAAAGATTTACCATCATATTATAAGCGTTTGTTTCTTTATTCCTGTATTTTTCCATCAGCTGCCTGATAATGAAAACATTATCAATTATTCTCCCCCATATTTTCATGGTGTGACTAAGTAATTTTATGGCTCTGTAGTTTGTACATTGTTGTGTCACCCATGTTTTTGTAAACAGGTACTAATATACTGATTCTCCATTCGTCTGGCATTTGTCCAAAGTCCATAATTATATTAAATAAACCTGTTAGCCACCTTGTTCCTATCTGTCGTAACGCTCTCCACACTTCCTCAGAAATATCATCTTTTCCAACTACTTGTCCTTTCATTATTCTTGAAATGTTTGACTTCACTTCTTCGTTATTTACAAAAAACAACGATTACACTATCACAGAACAAACATATAGTTCAACATAGAGTTCAGACAGTATAGTTCAGATATATAGTTCAAACAAATAGTGCAACTGAAATAAATAAGGTTTCGTACACTTATAGGATCAAAGTAATACTATACATGCTATTTTTATTTACCTACGATTGGTAAGTTTTCAATTTTACAATAAAATATTGCTAATATTTCTGGTTTGAATTTACCAGTGGTTTACAAAAAAATTTCTGGTAATTTCGGTCTTGTCAAAAACTTATTTTCGGCACCTACCGGCGCCGGGGGGCACCGCCCCCCTTCGCCCTTATGGACGGCGCGGCCCTGCCTGTATAGGGATTTTAACAAATATACCTTTTATAAAGGATTTTATGTTTTTGTAATGGTATACAGCCAACTACAGGAAATTTTTCCTCGTGGATTTGAAAAAAAAAATAATTGAATATAAAAAATGAATAATTTAATGAAAAATAGAAGTAAAAAATGTTAATGTATAATAATAATAATAATGATATGATGATATTGTATTGTATAAATAGGGAAGGAAAATAAACATAGAGTAGTTGAAATTAATGTAAAAATGAGCAAAATCGGTTAGATGGGCGAATGGACCCTAAGGTCCGCAGTCATACAAACCCAAGAAAAAAAAAACTGAAACCATTTTTACCTAAGAAAAGTGTAGGGGTACTTTGCGAAAAGTCTAATATAATTTTTCCATTTTATCTTTGCACAAATATCATGATTCATTTGCAAACAAGTTAAATCAAAACATTAAGTGAAACATACGTCGATATGTACTGTCAATGTAATGACGATTTGTACTTTGATAGGTTAGAAAATACAATGCAAATAAACCAGTAAAGACAACAAGTCGCTAATGTCACTGTCACTGAAAATGATAAACGTCAAAATGTATAGTAAACAAGGTATCAAAGACATGCCGTATTGTTTATCCGTTTAACTTATTGTGATTTCTATGTCTATGTGTTATCTACTTCGTTTTTCTTTACACGGTAAATTACGTGTAGAAAAATTCTCACTGGTATGGAGATGTAAACATTAGTTGTCATCATCATTAACATAGATATGGCTATTTCGTTCAGATTTTGAATGTTCTTTTATAACCGTTAATAGGATTATTTTACCACGGACTATGTATTCAGTGATTACAATAATTTATATACTATACAATAAAAACTAATAATCGAGAAAAGAGAAAAAGTGTTAATAATACATTGTTACTATGGAACGCTCAGATAAATTTTGAACATCTGTAACAACAAACTATACTTGGATCACAGAATATACCCTTGTGTATTCTGTGCTTGGATCTTCCATAAATAATAAGCAATAAATAACTTTTTATTAAAGAAAAGAGAAAAGTCCCAAATACAAAATTTATAAAAAATAATAATAAATAATAATTATTTAAATCTTACAACTTTTCTTATTGGAACCCCTTTCTGGTAACATCCTTAATCTCTGACTTTTACAATTTATAAGACAAGAGACGACTAATAAACAAAGCGAAAAGGACTCTACAATATGCAGTCGCATTGCGCTTTCATTCGTCTAGGAAAAAGGTCCAAAATAAAGTTCCTAATACTCAAAATCTGAGTTAAGATAAAAGTGAAAATGAAAGACAGTTTATGTTTCCTTTGGATTCAGAGGCGATGCACAATTTCCAGACAGCTGTTTCTGTCTTACGACGTCCTCAGTGGAGCTGTGTGCACACCTCTGAATCAAAACGAAATCAAACTGCCTATTTAAGTGGAATTTCGAACTATGGAATTTTAAACTATTTTTGAAATTCCACTTAAATATACAGTTTGGTTTTGATTCAGAGGTGTGCACGCAACTCCACTGAGGATATCGTAAGACACAAACAGCTGTCTGGAGATTGTGCATCTCTGAATCGAAAGGAAACATAAACTCTCTTTAATTTTAACTTTTTATTAATTTTTCGTCTTTGATCAATTATTTATCAAATACTCTATCAATATTATTTAATAAACAACTCAAAATATTAATGAAGCCGTGTCAAATATTTAGTAGCCTTAGTCTCTACCCTTAGAACAAACAAAATGTTTCTTTTGGATGAGATATTTGAAATTAAAAATCACACTCAATTTTTTCTCTTCTTTTTTACCCCTATTAAGTAACTTATTAAAATAGTTATTTATGAAACAGTTCGTGAAGTATGCTTTTTGCGAACGCACGTGATGTTTAGAGCACGAGCGACAACGGAGCGAGTGTTATAGATCGCGTAAGTTCGCAAAAAGTACTTCACGCACAGTTTCATACAATATTTTATCTACGATAAACAAATAAAAAAACTGTAACTCTTCGTCACTGGAATTCATTTCTATTCTACAATTTTTAAAACTTTGACATTTATAAATTCTAATTTCTTTCAAACCACAAAACTGTCAAAATTTTGGTTGTAATTTATTGCTCATTATGTCGTCACCATGACAATGCGAAAGTTAAGGATATTTGATTATATGAAAGTGTGTCAAAAACAGTGCAAAAAGTAAATCCCATTTAAAATAAATTGTTACTTCACGCACTGCTATCTATAATGACAGTTTTCACAAACTAAAAATTTATACATAATATGACATAGAGTAGATAAATAAACATTATAGAAGTTTTCAGGGACTTTCTACACTCGGTAATGATGTCATCTATCATTCTGCGTTTAAATGTTTCAAAAATACTTATTAGTTTTCTCAGGATTCGAAAAAAATGAATGCATTTAAAAACCATTGGAACCAAATTTTGCACCTACGCTCTTAATTTTGCGATACTAGTTTCTGTGAGTATAAAGGAGACCTAGTATAAAAAGTAATTCGTGAATAATTTCATGCATGTGCAAAGACACAATGGAAGAATATAAACTTACGTGAATAGAAATCGGCCCACTTAAAAATTTGGTCATTTTTGATGTCTCGTATTTCCTAAATCTGTTGGCCGATTTAAGTGATTTTTTTTAATATGTTATAGCCTGATTCTTTAAAAATATCCCTGTAATAATATTGTTGCTAAACAGATAAATTTTTATTGTATACCGGGTGTACGAATCAAACTGTGTTTTTTCTCAAAGTTCGGGTCACTTTGTGGAATATTCTAGCATTTATAAAATACTGAAATTAAAACCCAGCTACAGCTTCAGGTTTTCTTAATATTCTGTTTTTTGATTCATTCGTTTATCTTGGATAATAAAAAAGTTAGGTACTTTAACAACTAGACATGTTCTTCATCAATACACGGTGTTTCTAAAAAAGTGCGACAAACTTTAAGGGGTCATCCTGCATGAAAAAATAATACCAGTTCGCTTTATAAACGTATGTTTGCAAATGTTTCGTTTCCGAGATACGGGATGTTGAATTTTTTCTTACAAACAGTTGAGATATGCAAATGAAATTTGGTAGGTTTTAAGAGATAGTTATTGGCGATTTATTGACATAAAATGAAGAATTTTCTATTAACCATTTAGGGTGGATGGTGCATGCAAGTAATATGATCGGTCATATTAATTTTCATTTGCAGATCTCAACTGGTTTTAGAGCAGTAAATAAATCGTCAGTTTGTAAGAAAAAATTCAACATCCCGTATCTCGGAAACGAAACATTTGCAAACATACGTTTATAAAGCAAACTGTCATTATTTTTTCATGCAGAATTACCCCTTAAAGTTTGTTGCACTTATTTAGAAACACCGTGTATTGATGAAGAACATGTCTAGTTGTTAAAGTACCTAACTTTTTTATTATCCAACATAAACGAATGAATAAAAAAACAGACCATTACGAAAACCTGAGCTATAGTTGGGATTTAATTTCAGTATTTTATAAATGCTAGAATATTCCACAGGGTGCCGCGAACTTTGAGAAAAAACACAGTTTGATTCGTACACCCGGTATACAATAAAAATTTACCTGTTTGGCAACAATATTATTACAGCGATATCGTTAAAGAATCATGCTATAACATATTTAAAAAATCACTTAAATCGGCCCACAGGTTTAGGAAATACGAGACATCAAAAATGACCAAATTTTTAAGTGGGCCGATTCTATGCACGTACGTTTATGTAATATGTAATTAAAATAAAGGACAACTTTTTCACCATTATCGTCTTTATTTGAAAGATATTGAACGACATCTTACAGTTAAGTTCTATTGCGAGACGTACAATGAAAAAAAATTAAAAGTTAAAATATTAATCACTTTCGTCTTCATCACTAAAATATTCACTTTTTTTTATTTTCTTTCTAGGAATTTTGTTCGAACTGTTTTCTTCGACTGGACAATAATTTCCTGTGGCAACTTTATACCTGTAATCCTCTAGTTCCTGTTTTTCATGCTATAAACAAAATAAAAATAAATTATGTTTTCCCACAATATTATTAGAAAATCATAATCGTTTGTCGACTACAATGGTCACTATTAACAGTATAATCACAGTGTAGTCGACCGCAAATGACAAAGATAAAAATCCAATTAATTGATGGAATCATAAAGCATAAGGGATCATAATCACTAGAGAAGCTCTGTTTGCTCTAAATGTTCTAACACGCCTAAGATTTACACGCCTGGTTCATAGATTTAGAAAAGGATTTTGACAGGGTACTTCATGATTTACTTTAAGATATTCTAAAAAGCAAAGGAATAGATGATAAAGATCTGAGAATAATCCTTAATTTATACTGGAATCTGCGAGCAAATATAACAATGTAAGATAAAGTTTCAGACGTAATAAGAGTAACACGTGGAGTGAGACAGGGATGCATATTATCGCCACTACTATTTAACGTCTATAGTGAACATAAAGTGTGATCCAAAATTATTGTCACCATAGGTGACTCTGAACGACAGAGATAGCTATACAGTGCATGTCTATTCTTAATTCTGATATACTTTCCAGTTTACGTCAACTTTGCAGTGTACGTCAACTTAACAAGAAAAGTTAGGTTATGTAGAGATGTTGGTAGTGGACATATACAGCATCTTGTTTTGATTTTATTTATTATTGTTACTTATAATTTTGTTAATTCTTTTTATTTTTGATTAAAGTTCTGTGTTAAAGGTTTTGACTGATTTTTTATGTTTTATAATGTTAATCAAAATTAATTGATAAACCAATGATATAAATTCAGATTAAACAAGACATACGTAATTTCTTGCACGGCTAGCTTTGATCCAATAATTGTGGATCGCTCGTTATATTTGCTAGTAATTTTTTCACACACAAATGACGGAATAATCGTCAATGGGAAAGTAATAAGTAACATTCATAAGATAAGCAGATGATACTGTGCTGTTGGCAATAATATCGGAAGAGCTTCAACTTTTACTAGACAACATGAAGAGAGTATGCAATAACTACGGTATACAGATTAATACCAAGAAAGCCAAGTTGTTCTGAAGCTATTTTCTTGTGACATTTTTGCAATTAACTAGTTTTGATGGGAAATAAGCCACAAAAATATTAATATTTTTTGTATTTTGACAACGACACCCGATTTGGGCGTCGAAACGTTAATAAAATCATTCTTTTAGTAAAATTGTGGCTTATTTCCCATCAAAATTAGTTAATTGCAAAAATGTCACAAGAAAATAGCTTCAGAACAACTTGGTTTTCTTGGTATTAATCTGACACCCAAATCGGGTGTCGTTGTCAAAATACAAAAAATATTAATATTTGTTGTATTTTGACAACGACACCCGATTTGGGCGTCGAAACGTTAATAAAACCATTTTTTTAGTAAAATTGTGGCTTATTTCCCATCAAAACTAGTTAATTAAGAAAACCAAGTATATTATGATCTTTAGTAAAATTCCAATTCATCATACAGATATTGCACTCCCATTCAACAATGTGAATAATTACAAATACCTGAGAGCTATATGATCAACGAGAAAAGTGATAAAATGTCGAGCTCACAAGCCGTATTGAAATTGCTAGGTCCATCATACATCATACAGTGATGAGCGCACTAATAACCGGCAAAATAGCACAAAAGATGGAAAACGTATTAAGTTGTGAGATAAAAAGAAATGAAACTAGTCGAGTTGGGAAATTTAGCGATATTAACCAAAAAACAATCAATATATTGATTGTTTCCCACCTTTAGAAGTATCGGACGAGTTTAGCAAACTGCCACTGTTACAGTGACAGTTTTAGTTGACATACTTCTCTGATACGTGTAAAGGTGGGAAACAATCAATATAATGTAAATTTATATGTTAATATCGCTAAATTTACCAGCTCGACTAGTTTCATTTCTTTTTATCTCACAACTTAATACGTTTTCCATCTTTTGAGCTATTTTGCCGGTTATTAGCACGCTCATCACTGTATAAATGAAGCGTGATAAAGAACATACAGTGCTTTTCAGATAAAACTATACACCTTAAATAACTTTTGAACCACTGATTTTTAGAAAAAACGCAAAAACACGTCAAATAATAATTGAGAGGGAGACATTATGCCATATTTAAGCTTGACGGGAAAGGCACCCTCTCACCCCCCGTATCATCCCCTATTTTTCAAAAATTACTACCCCCTCTTTTTATTTCATACTTGGATTCTCCTCTTTGTACTGATTTCAAAAATGTATAACACTTAATGCTTAAAGTGATTAGTTTATGAGAGAAAACTGGATTGAATAAAAATTATTTTATCTACTCTGTCATATTATGTATAAGTTTTTAGTTTGTGAAAACTGTCATTATAGATAGCAGTGCGTGAAGTGTTTAAAGTGTGCGTGAAGTAACAATGTATTTTAAATGGGACTTACTTTTTCGCATTGTTTTTGACACACTTTCATATAATCAAATATCCCTAACTTTCGCGTTGCCATGGTGATGACATAATGAGCAATAAATTACGACAAAAGTTTTGACAGTTTTGTGGTTTAAAAGAAGTTAGAATTTTTAAATGTCAAAGTTCTAAAAATTGTAAAATAGAAATAAATTCCAGTGACGAAGAGTTACAGTTTTTTTTTATTTGTTCATCATAGATAAAATATTGTATGAAACTGCGTGAAGTACTTTTTGCGAACTTACGCGATGTATAGCACTCGCTCCGTCGTCGCTCGTGCTCTAAACTCTAAACATCGCGTGAGTTCGCAAAAAGCATACTTCACGAACTGTTTCATAAATAACTATTTTTAACAATTTTATAACATTTAGAGTAAATATTTCACTACCAACAATTTTAACAATAATTATTCAAGCTTTCAAAAGTCATTTTGAATCATTATTGTCAAAATTTTTGGTAGTGAAATGTTCATTCTAAATGTTTGTATGTAATAAATTTGTTCAAAAAATAATTTTTTTCAATCCAGTTTTGTTGCTTTTGTATTTATTTTTCTCATAAACTAATCACTTTAAGCATCAAGTGTTATACATTTCCAAATATAAGGGGGTAGTAATTAAAAAAAAATTAAGGGATGATACGGGGGGTGAGAGGGTGCCTTTCCCGGAAAGCTTAAGTATGACATAATGTCTCCCCCTTCAAGTATTATTTGACGTGTTTTTGCGATTTTTCAAAAAATCAGTGGTTCAAAAGTTACTTAAGGTGGATAGTTTTATCTGAAGAGCACTGTATATGTGTTTAGTACCTTGTTGTACGGCGTTGAAGCATGAACTCTCAAACATAACAATATAAAAAGTATTGAGTTTCGAAATGTGTGTGCTATCGAATTAAGAAGAAGTTGGATTGACCGAGTCATCAATGAAGAAGTAGGTCTCTACTACATTCTTTAATGATTCGATTGTTTCAAAACCAAAACTGATATAATATAACTTACTTCTAAAGCTATAGCAGCACTTAACGTTTCACAATCATCAACTGGCTCTTCTTCCTCATCGTTTTCATCATTATTACCTCTGTCCTCATCACTAGTATCGAAGTATTCTTTTTGTTCCTAAAAATATATTTAAAGGTTAAATATAAGTTAGAAAATCTCCAGGGTACGACTTGATCAGTGGAAAAGTGTTGAAAGAATTACCTCTCAAATGCATAAAACTTATAACGTTTATATTCAATGCCATATTAAACTTAGGTTACTTTCCTGATCAATGGAAAGTGTCTAAGATAATAACCATGCTAAAACCGGGGAAACCTCAAGAAGAAACTACATCGTACAGGCCAATCAGCCTCTTGCCAATCACGTCTAAAGTTTTCGAAAAACTATTAGTAAAAAAACTCGAACCCTGGATCAAAAATCTAATTCCAGACCACCAGTTTGGATTTCGGTCCCATCACTCAACAATCCAACAAGTTCACAGAGTGGTAAAACATATAAATTATGATTTTGAGGCCAAAAGGTACTGTTCAGCGGCATTTCTTGACGTTAGGCAGGCATTTGACAAGGTATGGCATGAAGGCCTCCTATACAAGCTAAAAAGGACATTACCGCACAGCTTTTACATTCTTCTTGAGTCATATTTGTCAGGTAGGTGTTATTTTATTAAATATCAAGATGCAATTTCCAAACTCTATTCTATCAAAGCTGGCGTACCACAGGGTAGCGTGCTGGGACCTACCTTGTATCTCATGTTTACCGCAGATATACCTCCAACTCTTCAGGAACCACTAGAGGAGAGACCACCTACAGAAACATTTGCCGACGATACTGCAATCCTAGCCTCACACACTGACCCTATTTATGCCTCGCATCTCCTTCAAGCGTATCTAGACATAATACAAGATTGGTTTTTGGAATGGAAAATTAAAGTCTGAAGGAAAATCTATTCATGTTACATTTACAACACGAAGAGGAACTTGTCCTCCTGTAACTCTAAACAATCACCAATTACCATCAGCCAACGAGGTAATATATCTTGGTATTCATTTGGACAGAAGTCTCACATGGAGGAAACATATCTGGATCAAGAGAAAGCAACTAGATCTTTAATTCAGAAATATGTATTGTTTAATGGGCCGTTCATCAAGACTGTCTCTGGATAATAAATTGCTGCTCTATAAGGAAATACTTATGCCAATCTGGACATATGGGTTGGAACTATGGGGAACAGCCAGTCACTCCAACATCGAAATCATCCAACGCTTCCAATCAAAAACCCTCAGAACCATCACTAATGCACCTTGGTACATCAACAACAGAATTATTCATCGAGACCTTAAAATGGATATGGTACAAGAAGTCATCACAAAACGTAGCGCTGCATACATTGCCAAATTGAAGGATCATGAAAACCAGTTTGCACTTAACCTCCTAGACAATTAACAAGAACAGCGTAGGTTAAAGAGGTTCAAACCACTGGACTTACCATTTAGAGTAAACTTTTAAACTAATTAGTAGTTATAAAATGTAATTATTTTCTACACAACTTTATAAAAATTATACTTTGATTTTACCAGTGGGTAAAATCCTTCTTGTCCTTAGTCAATGTCATTACTTTTGTTTATTGTTGACACTCAACAGATTGCAAAATGCTTTTAAATTAAATAAAAAAAATATACGTAAACATATTCATAAAGTTAACAATTGTAATAAATCGTTAATGAGATTGGCAAGGTAGGACACAATCAACTGCGATTTATTTTGCCTTGATTTATTTACGACTGCAAATAAACTTTCTCACTTAAGTATGAAGTATGAACCCAACCTACCTATACAGTTTTGCCTCTGCCTCTATCTACGACCATGACCAACTTCTGGGCAGGCTTAAGTTATTTTTGCCGTTGAGTACATGAGTGACTGAAACCAACAGTCTTTGTATTCCCTAACAACTTACTTCAAGTAAAGTAAACTGTAGCTATATCACCACCATCCTCATCATGTCTTAATATATCCATTTTTGGATAAAGGCCTCCCCTTGTCCCTTCGCTGGTCTTTACTCTCGAATAATTTCCTTTAAGTAAAGCGAAAGGCTTTATGAGGAGCAATGTGCACAAGCAACACAAAGAAAAAATCAAGTATATGCAAGGCTCCAAGCACGAAGAACGAGAGAAGTAGAAGAAGAGTATAGGGAGCTGAGACGAGACGAAAAACGAATACTGAAAAGAAAGAAGAAGGAAGATATAGAAAACCAACTGAAAGAACTAGAGAAGTATAACACGCAAATGGAAACGGGAAAATTCTACAAGAAGATTAACTAGACTAGAAAGGAATCCAAATCTAGACTATCAATAGTCAGAAACAGAACGGGAGAAAGAATTGGTAATCAGGACGTGATACTAGAAAGGTGGGCAGAAAATTTTGAGGGTAGACTAAATATAAGAGGTTGCAAGAAGCAAAAATATAGCTCGAAGACATGGACGACGAAAGAGAGAAAGATAACATCATAATCATAAAGAGGAATAAGTCATTAAAGCAATACAAAAATTGAAAGAAAACAAAGCTCCTGGATCAGATGACATACCTTCTGAACTTTTAAAATATGGAGTAAAAAATCTGACCTGTAGTATTGTAACATTTTTTTATATACTAGGATTAGTAATTTACCCGTTGGATTAAATTTTAAACCCACTAGTACTCATTACGGGTACGCCTATGGCCGTTTCCGTAAATAGCTAAAATTGGCTATCATAACGGTACTGGCACAAATCGTTGTCGGTATGACCAACGCAAATAACTGGAGTCTATTATTATAAACGGAACCATTCTTTTATTGCAGCTTTGCGAACACAATGGTTTGGAAATAAACCTTGCCCTTATTTTATTTAGCGCTTGCTATTGTTATCTGTTTCGCATAGAAACCTCCCAAAGTTTACTATCAACCTCCCGTTAGGTATAACACTTTGTACAAAGCGGCATGGTATTGCAGGTTTTATGATCACTTTCGGTTTCGGTAATATTTCAATTAACTTTCCCTTTCGAAAACCCCTGTTAGGTATTTTGACCTTCTTTTGAGGTATCTGTGTGATGTACGGTTAAGTTACCTAAAAACCAAACTAGGTCGGTTTTTTTGAAGTTCGATTTTTTGAGAGGGAGATATCCCCACTTTTTTTTAAGGAAGAAGCATCGCAAAAAGATTGCGAAGAGAACTGAGCGGCTGAATGGCTAGAAGAACAGACGTGTGTCTCTAGAGTACCGTATATCTTTCTTATCATCTACCTTACCTACAACATATCTTATCTGAGTGATATTCACTCTCGTATCGTATCTGTAATTGGATCTAACATCCGCTTAGATTCAATTACCAAATAACTTCAGTGTTTGCTTACTAAGTAAAGTAAATAATATAGAGTCAGTGCAAATTAAGAGGCAGAATATCTGTAAGTGTCTTAATAATCCTACCTAAAACTATTTACAAAAATAGAACAATCTATGGGCTATCTACCTCAACGTATCTTCATCTGTGGTTAAGGCTAACCTCCGATGAATCTCATCCGCGATTTCCTCAATAGTTTTTTATTCATTAGTAAACTTTTCATTATCGAAATCAAGTACATTCACTAATTCATTAATAGCTGTGCGATTGGCTTTTTGTTAATAAAACCAAGTGCGGGTTGGTTTTTGATTTTTGAACAGGAAACGTTTGTTAACTTTGTATGTTTTGCATTTTATTTTTATTATATCTTTGTACTTTATATCTTCTATTCAATCATTAAATTTACCATATCAGTTATCTCGAGATAAGCCCTAAAACAGTAAAGAGAGACTTTTCACGATCGATGCTGGATTTGTTTTTTTTTAATTCATAACCAGGCTCTCTTTACTGTGTTTTTAATTGTGCATGTTTTTGTTATAATATGTTACTTGTATTTATTCCATCATAATTTTTGTTTATTTCTAACTGTACACCACAACACATTAATTGTTGGTGCAGTTTTGATGGGTGTATATACATTGTTTTCTCTTTATTTCTTGTGTTTTTTTTTGGACTCACCCTTCTGGTGAGCCATTTGTTAATATATTGTTTTTTTATTTATTTCACTAGTTTTATTTATCTACTATTAATAAGTTCCCTGATAAAAGAAATTACCGCTAAATATTAACTAATTAACTGTCTATATCTTTTCTTGTATTTGGTCTCAGAACCTCATTATCTTTTCTTACCTACCTGTTTTCGTTTCTAAGGTTTCTTAATTTTCCCCTTTCAACCCCAAAAAGTTAAGTGGCGCCCTGTATCTCTTCCCTTATCTTAGGTAACTTTACCTATCTATCTTTTTATCTGTTTCTCTCTCTTCTCTTATCTACCTTCTCTTGTCTTATCTTTACCTATTTCTTCTATTGGCTCCCTTCCACGTTCCAAAAGCTAGTTTCGAACCCACGACTCGCTCTCCACCTACCATCTGGCTGCCGTCGCAGTGTCTCCATTGGTGACCTTTCTAGCACCATCCAAAAAAAGGTTTCCGAGGTTACAGTATAAGTACGCAAGTAGAACTGATTTGGAAGCAGGTGAAACTACCAGAAGACTGAAACGATGGTATAATTGTACCTATTCACAAGAAAGGAGACCAAACAGTTTGTGATAACTACACAGGCATTACCCTGCTAAACTTGACCTACAAAATATTGACCTACATTCTTTACGATCGACTGTCGGGATATTGTGAATGCATAAAAGAGCAAGTACCAGTGTGGGTTTCCCAAAGAAAAGTCTACTATTCATCAAATTAACATTCCTTCTAAGACAAGCTTTGGAAAAAACATATGAGTATGTAATCATAGAGTTATATATTAGCATAGAGAGAGTGTCATTCAGAGCGAAGTGACGACACCATCTTTTTTATTTGGATTAGTGCTGTTTCACTCTTACGCATAGTAAAGCTGCTACAGTTGTCCTCCTCTTCCGTGCCTATATTCACACTGAATGTCATCATAGATTTTCGATACAATGTGTTAGAAAGAGATGCAGCAAACCAGTCCATGAGATCTTGTCGTCAGGAAGCGCGGAAGGTAGGCTCCCTCTATGTTAATATATACCTCTATGTATGTAATAGGTACTCACCATTTGTTTGTGGATTTTAGATGGGCCTATGATAGTGTAGACAAAAACGCACTATACAAAGCCACGGTAGATTTTAATACCGTAATACACTTAGTGAGGCTTGTGAAAGCAGCCCTCTCAACAGTCGAGTGTAAGGTTATAGTGCAGAACAGAATATGAAGAATTTTCCAGACACAAACAGGACTTCGACAGAGAAATAGCCTATCGTGACTTGTGTTCAACATTGCCCTGGAGAGAGCTATTAGAGAATCTGGAATAACAACGAGAGGGGCCATTATTAACACATTGCGTGCCACGCCTTAATCGGGATAATGCTCTCGGGGGCCACGGCATATCCACGCCAATGAAAGTCAGTCGTACGTGTATATCAAAAATGAGCGACGTGGCACGCAATGTGTTAATAGGAGTGTACCGGGTGTCCCAATAAGAATGACTCTCGGCCATATCTCAGGAACCGTTTATAGTAGAGCTTTGAAATAAAAAATTTTATAACAAAAGTTGCCTCAGGAAAAGCCTGGAAATTATTTTCATAATAGCGGTGGGTCCACCGCTAGAGGGCGTAATTGAATATCAAAAATAAAAAAATCTAAATTTTACATAATTTTCCTAATGAAGGGGCACTGAAAATCCGATTATTGTATTCTTGATAAAATTCTGCGCATATTTGATTTAACAAGTTTAACTCTACCTTTGAAAATAAGAAGTGGGGGTGAGTGGAAACCTTGTTATGAAAAAATGGCTGTAAGTCCGGTTCTGCTAAATCAAATTTTGAAAACTGGGTCTTGTTGAAGACAGATCTTTTTCTTCAATGTAAGCGTGATAATTTTGAACCATCCTAATCAGTAATAAGCCAGCTGGGAGGCGTTATTTAATTTTTTTCAGAAATCTAGTTTTCTTTGGAAAATATTAAATACAAGTATGCATTTTTAATCATACTTTATAAAATTAGATTAAATTAGCAATAGAATAGCGAAAACCGCATGTAGATACCTTTTTTCTATCTCAAGATATCTCGAGAAACGTGTAAATTTTATACATAACTGTTACTATCACCGGTAAACTAAGTTAATGAAAAGTAGTGTGCTGTGGAAAAAAACAAAATAACATTTTCCAGATGTCAACGTATAAAAATATAATTAATTAAAACAACAATATAAAGAGAAACAATACTATTAAAATTAAATCTAACACAGAACAAAAAGAACTACTTAGTGACGACCTAAATATTCAAATTGTTGCCCATCATACACTACTCTAGAATACATTATCCAGAGAATACTAAACGCCATTCAAAGCATATCGAGAGCAGACATTGAGACTGCTGTTCAATCTACTCTTGAAAGAGTAAATGTTTGCAACGAAAATGATGGGCAAAAATTTGAACGTTTATGTCATCACTAAATAGTTGTTTTTATTTCTTTGTAATAGGGCTTTTCAACGCTTCTCATTTGTTTCGAGCCTCTGTCATATGCCGTATAATCCGTGTATAATATTAATATACGAGATATGAACGAGGCTCGAAACAAATGAGAAGCGTTGAAAAGACCTAATATACGTTGACAGCTGGAAAATGTTTCTTTGTTGTTTCCATAGCACACTACTTTTAATGAATTGTTTCGTTTACCGGGGACAGTAACCGTTATGTTTTTAAATTTACACGTTTTGTAAGATATCTCGAGATAGAAAAAAGGTATTAACATGCGGTTTTCGCTATTCTGTTGCTAATTTTGTCTAATTTTGTAATATGGTATTAAAAATGCATGTTTGTATTATTTAATATTTTCCAAGGAACACTAGATTTCTGAAAAAAATTAAATAACGCCTTCTAGCTGGCATATTACTCAGTAAGTTGGTTCGAAATCATAACTTTTACATTGACGAGAAAGATCTGTCTTCAACAAGACCAAGTTTGCAAAATTTGATTAAGCAGAACCGGACTACAGCCAGTTTTTCATAACCATGTTCCCACTCACCCCCACCTCTTATTTCCAAAGGTAGACCTAAACTTGTCAAATCAAATATGCGTAGAATTTTATGAAGAATACGACGATTAGATTTCCAGTGCCCCTTCATTAGGAAAATTTTGTAAAATTTAGATTTTTTAATTTTTGATATTCAATTACGCCCTCTAGCGGTGGTCCCACAATTATGAAAATAATTTCCAGGCTTTTCCTGAGGCAACTTTTGTTATAAAATTTTTTATTTCAAAGCTCTACTATAAACGGTTCCTGAGATATGGCCGAGAGCCATTCTTATTGGGACACCCGGTACAAATACTGGCGTATGCAGATGACATTGATATTATAGCAAGAAGAAAGGCGGACCTGGTTAAATCGTTCACGGCGTTGGAAGCAGCAGCGAAAAGAATATATATATATATATATATATATATATATATATATATATATATATATATATATATATATATATATATATATATATATATATATTTTTTTACCAATGTTTCTTGGGTTTAGGTTCATAAAAAAAGCTTGTCTATGATGTTATGACCATATTTATTGATATATTATCCGACGTTTCGGCAGGAAATCCATGCCTTTTTCAAGGATTGACTAAAACAACATTTATTGAAAGCTACAATACAATTTAAAAGAAAATCGACTTACCATGCAATCGTAAATTTAGTTTTGAAACAAGTACACAAATAGACGTCACAATTAAAACAATGTTAAAATGTTAAAGCATAGGAACGGACCCACTAAGTCATTGCGTTAAGAGAGTAATGAACTGTGTCAAAAATTATTATGGTGTTTATTGATGTTTGATTTTATGTTAAGTCAAAATAGTTGTCTTCGTCTCATAGGCGTGCTGAAATATTATATAGTTAATTTTAGATTAAGTTGAAATATACCCTATTAAGGTTTTTGACATCCCGTTTATCATTGACAGCTTTGTTATTTTTTTTAATTTCTATGGACTCTAGCAGTTCCCTCTTCTTTTTGTTGGGTTCACTTTTTAGGATTTTAGTTTTATCGAAATCAAATTTGTGTTTCTTTGTGTTTCTCAAAACAGCACTAACACTTAATTCATACCCACATCACCTCATTGAAAACACCTTCAAGTCACGACTACATACATTTTACAACAACAAAAACAACAACAAAAATAATAAGGAAAAGAAGAAATATATGTCTTTGCCTTACATACAAGGGTTATCTGAACAACTTTCGAATCTCCTAGCCAAGCATAACATTACAGTTGCTCACAAAGGATATAATCTCTTGAAAAGGAATTTTACTAAACTTAAAACTAAAACCCCGCAATCAAAAAAATCACATGTTGTATATGAAATTCCTTGTTCAAATTGCGATGGGGTATATATCGGACAAACCAGCCAGCTACTAAACTCTAGAATTCGGTCTCACAAATATGACAAAAATAACACTACAGCCCTCACAAAACATGAAAACGAAAAGAAACACAAATTTGATTTCGATAAAACTAAAATCCTAAAAAGTGAACCCAACAAAAAGAAGAGGGAACTGCTAGAGTCCATAGAAATTAAAAAAAATAACAAAGCTGTCAATGATAAACGGGATGTCAAAAACCTTAATAGGGTATATTTCAACTTAATCTAAAATTAACTATATAATATTTCAGCACGCCTATGAGACGAAGACAACTATTTTGACTTAACATAAAATCAAACATCAATAAACACCATAATAATTTTTGACACAGTTCATTACTCTCTTAACGCAATGACTTAGTGGGTCCGTTCCTATGCTTTAACATTTTAACATTGTTTTAATTGTGACGTCTATTTGTGTACTTGTTTCAAAACTAAATTTACGATTGCATGGTAAGTCGATTTTCTTTTAAATTGTATTGTAGCTTTCAATAAATGTTGTTTTAGTCAATCCTTGAAAAAGGCATGGATTTCCTGCCGAAACGTCGGATAATATATCAATAAATATGGTCATAACATCATAGACAAGCTTTTTTTATGAACCTAAACCCAAGAAACATTGGTAAAAAAATATATCAAGGTTCAAGAATTAAACTCAAACTATATATATATATATATATATATATATATATATATATATATATATATATATATATATATATATATATATATATATATATATATATGAAAATTACTAAGTTCTCGGGAAGAACCGCGTTGAGAATTTATAACTCGACGTTTCGGCACCCTATATATATATATATATATAGGGTGAGGCAGATAACTGGCCTATTAGAAATATCTCGAGAACTAAAGGCAACAGAATCATGAAAATTGGAATAAAGGGGTTTTGAGGGATGATCTATTAAATGAAAATATTTTCATCTCTTTGCAACTTCCGGTTATACCGGAAGTTGCTTATAACTTGGTTTTTTTAAATGAGACACCCTGTATATTATTACATTTTTGGATTCTCCTCAACATCTTCTTTTTTAAAATATGAGATTTTGTAATATTATACAGGGTATTTTAAAAGATATTTACGTTTTATTATTTATTTCGTAGCAACATGCACACCCTGTAGAATTGTAATAGTTTGACATTAAAAATTCTGCTTACGTTCAAGTGATTTTTAATATAGTCTATTGTTGTTAAGAATCATTAGTATAGCTAACTTTGAAATTTTAGTATACTGGGTTGGTCGAAACTCAAAATGAATATTTTCTGAGTTTTCTTAAATAGAACACCCTGTATTTTAGTATTGTAATGAAATGATATTTCATAGTACTTTTTTATTCTATAAGTATTCCCTATACCTAACTGCTTTAATTTGTGAGTTATTGGTGATTCAAGCTAAACATTAATTGCAACAAAAAATACGTAAAATTTTATTAGGTTGGCCGTGAAAATATTCAATCACAAATAATTTTTCAGAAATAAATACATATTAATCCAGACTGATCCTTAAAATTACCAATAATTAAATTAACAATTAAGCACAAATTAAAGCAGTTAGGTATAGGGAATGCATAAGAAATAAAAAAGTAACATAAAATATCATTTCATTACAATACTAAAATACAGGGTGTTCTATTTAAGAAAACTCAGAAAATACTCATTCCGAGTTTCGACCAACCCTGTATACTAAAATTAAAAATTTAGCTATACTAATGATTCTTAACAATAGTAGACTATATTAAAAATCATTTGAACATAAGTATAGTTTTAGTTGTCAAACTACTACAATTCTACAGGGTGTGAATATTGCTACGAAATTAATAAAAAACGTAATTCTCTTTTAAAATACCCTGTATAACATTACAAATCCTCATATTTTAAGAGAGAAGACATCGAAAAGAATCCAAAAATGTAAAAATATACAGGGTGTCCCGCTTAAAAAACCGAAGTTATAAGCAACTTCCAGTATAACCGGAAGTTGCAAAGAGATGAAACTATTTTCATTTAATAGATTATCCTTCAAAACCCCTGTATTCCAATTTTCATGATCCTGTTGCCTTTAGTTCTCGAGATATTTCTAATAGGCCAGTTATCTGCCTCACCCTGTATACAAGCTATACGCTCCCGAGGAAGCTGAAGCTGTTTTCACTTAAAGATCCTTTTTGTGGGGGATCATCCCATTCTGACTTAGGTTTTACAGTTGCTGGTTTGACTTCACTGTTTCCACTACCTTTCTCTATTCTTCTCTCTCTTTGATTTTCCCTCCTATATTTCTAATTTCCATACTTCTTAAGTCTTCTTCCACTTGTTGTCCCCATCTGAGTTTAGGTCTGCCTCTGGTTCTTGTACCTGGTGGTATCCATTCGGTTATAACTCTTAACGGATTGTTCTTCTCTCTTCTCATTATGTGTCCATACCATCTAATTCTCTGTGCTTTTATTGCTTTAACTATGTTCTCTTGACCCATCCATTCTTGTATTTCGTGGTTCATCCATTGTCTTGCATCCTCTTCGTTTTCTCTCTTTGGTCCCAGAATTTTTCTCTCAAAAACTTTCAGCTGCTCTTCTTCTCTTAGCTGTTTCAGCTGCTAATGTGAATGTCTCCAAAGCATATAGCACTATTGGTCTTATGGTCGTTTTGTAGATTTTCATTTTTGTGTTTCTTCTTATCTCTGAAATTGTTTTTATTTCTGTAGAATGCTTTGTTTTCCGCTTGAATTGTTCTTTTCATATCTACACTTCCATTTCTTCTGTTGACTAATACTCCCAAATATTTGAACGTTTCAACCTCTTCGAAGCTGTGTGCGTATTGTCATTTCTGTCAGTTGTGTTCTTTTTCTTGCTTACATTCATGTATTTTGTTTTATTTTCATTTATTTCCAGTGCTCTCAGTTTGGATTCGTTTTCTATTTCTTGGAAGGTTTTCTTTAATGCCCTTTTATCTGTTGCTACTATGGTTATATCGTCCGCATATCCAATTATTTGTAGTGCATTTTTATTTATAGTTCCTGCGTTTGACAACTCTTTTATTATTTTGTCTAATGATAGAATAAATAGTACCGTTGAGAGCGAATCTCCTTGTCTTACTCCATTTCTTATTTTTATTATTTCTGTTCTCCCTCTTCCGGTGTCTATTGTTGCTTGGGAATCTCGCATCGTCATTTCCATCATTCTTATAATTTCATTTGGTATTTTGCTCTCTTGTAAGTCTTGGATCATTCTTCTTCTACTTAGTTTGTCAAAGGCCTGCTTAAAGTCTAGGAAAAATATGTGTGCTTCTCCGTTGTACTCGTATGTTTTCTCTATCGCTTGTTTTAGTTATGGATATCATCTATCGTAGATCTTCCTCTTCTGAAACCGTACTGGTAGTCTCCTATAGTTTGTTCTGTGTATATTGTTAGTCTGTCTCTAATTACACCATTCATTACTTTATATATTACATTGAGTAAATTAATCGCTCGGTAGTTTTTACATATCCTGTGGTCTCCTTGTTTTGGGATTGTCACAATAATTCCTTTCTTCCATTCTTTGGGCATTGTTTCCTTACTCCATGTATTCTGTATTAGTTCATAAATCTTTCTGTATAGTACCTCACCTCCGTATTTTATAAGTTCTGCACATATTCCGTCGTCTCCCGCTGTTTTCCCGTTTTTCAATTTGCATATTTTATCTTTTACTTCTGTATAGGTCAATTTTTCTTCTTCACCTTGTTCCGGGTTTATTATTGTTTCTCTTTCTTCTTCTATATCCGTTTCTTGATACATTTCTTCGAAATACTTCTGCCATGTTTCAGATTCTATGGCTAAATTAGCTGTCCGTTTTCGACTACCTAGCTTTAAGTATTGGTACAGTGGTTTCGAATTGTGTCTTTTATTTTCTGTTTCGATCTCATTCATAATTACGTCAATTTTTTTATTTTTCTTTGATTTAAACAATTTCTTTGTCTTTTTACTTTGATCTTGGTATTTTTCTCGTTCCTCTTCTTTGCCTGTGCTTAGCCATTTCAATCTTGTTTTATTCTTTTCGTCCACTGCTAATTTGCACTCATCGTCAAACTAATTGTTTCTTCTTGATTTTTGCATTTTTCCAACCACTTTCTCTGCTGCTTTGTTTATTCCTTGTTTGATTTTTTTTCCACTGTTCCTCCATTTCTTGTTCCTCCTTGAACTGCATCTCTGCATTTACCTCTTTTACAAATTTTCTTTTTACTCCTTTCTCTTTCAATTTACCTACGTCCCACCTTCCCTGTGCTTTTCGTCTTTCATTATTTGTTGTTTTTATTTTACATTTTGCAATCACTAGCAAATGGTCCGAATCGATGTTGGTCCCTCTGTGAGATCTAACGTCATTTATCGACTGTTTGTGTGACTTTTTAATGAGTACATGGTCTATTTGATTCCCCTCCAGACTTCCTGGTCTCATCCATGTTATTTTGTGTATGTTTTTGTGTTTGTATCTCGTGCTACTTATATCCATGTTTAATGCCACTGCTAAATTACATAGTCTTTCTCCATTATTGTTTGTTGTGCTATGTAATGAGTTTTCCCCTGCAACCTCCCGGGGCTACATGTTAACGCTAATAAAACTAAGTGTATGAAAGTCGCAAATAATAATAAAATTGCAAAACCTGAAAATCTAACGGTTGGAACATATACTTTCAAAGGAGTAAGAGAGTTCGTATTATCTAGGCTCACAAATCAACCAAAGTAATACAGTAACTGCAGAAATTAATAGACGTATATATCTAGCAAATAGAGCGTACTACGGATTAAAGAAACTTTTAACATCAAACATAGTAACAAAAAAAAAAATAAAAATATCGATATATAGAACGTTAATCAAGCCCGTCCTCACTTAGGCGTGAGAAACGTGGACGATAACAAAAAGAAATGAAGAACGGTTAGGAAGTTTTGAACGTCAAATCCTCAAACAGCTATAAAGGCCTGCAGGAAAACGGATTATGGCGTAGACGCTATAATTTTGAGCTTTACCGCCTTTATAGTGAGCCTAGCATTAGTAGATCTATAAAAAACCAGGCTGCGGTGGCTAGGCCACTTAGAGAGAATTAATGAGGTGGAGCCGCCGAAGCACATTTATAACCAAAGACCGGATGGAGTAAGGAGAAGAGGCAGGCTCAGAGGACGATTTAAGGACTAGGTGGAAGACAACTTGCAAATGTTAGGAGTGGGAAATTGGAAAACAGGCCTTGTTCTTGTTCTGGAACAGGCCAAGACCCACCGTGGGTTGTAGGGCCAATGATGATGATGAAAGCGAAAGTCTAGTTCCATCTAGTTTTAACATGTTTCTTAGAATTGATATTGTACTTAATTTGATATCTTCCTCTTCCTCTCTTGTATGTGTCATTTTCTCAAATGAAATGGTATACAACGTTTTTGAACGTTTCATAAGTTACTCTCGAACTTTCTTAATTTTGGCATTCTGTTGTCCCAGCAGGGTCCATTTTATTAAGCAAGCGATCTGTGGATACTAACGTTATAAATTGATAAAAAATATTATAACCTAACTAAATTTACCTCAGTTAACTTGTTGGAGGTACCATTTCTTTTCTTCCTCTTTCTAATTTTCTTGGGTGGAGGTTCCCTTTCCCCGAGTAAATTTTTGTCACATTTATAGCTTAAGTGGCCGTACTCGCCACATTCATAACACATTGTTTTATTTGGATATTCCTAAAAGTATTCAAATATAAATCAATAATTTTATTATAAAATGATTAAGCAAAACTAAAAAATGATAATTTGAACACCCAGTTTAAACAAATGTTTGTTTAGAAATGTTATGTAACAAAAATTACTTTACCTTTCTTCGAATAAATTCCTTTGTTCTCCCATTATCTTTGGCAATACTCGCTTTTAAAGTTCTTCCAAACATCTACGGCAAGAAAGAATATTGATATACAATTGAAAGAATATAAACATTAACATGATTAATTATACAGGGTGTCCAAAATTTTTTTTAATTAAATTAATTGTTTAATTAATAATTCAAAAAATTTTTGGACAACCTGTATAAATAATGATCTTAATGTTTACAGTACCGTATAGAGAATTTAATAACCTTTCAAATGAGCTAGCACACGACCCCTATTCTCATTTAAAAAAATAGTCGATTACGTCATCACGCCCAGATGGATGACGTCACTAGTACGATATATATATCATCGTTCTCTTTGCCTTATCCCTATGCGGGGTCGGCTTCCCTAATTGCATTTCTCCACACAAATCTATCTTGGGTCATATCAATGTTAATCTCCTTTACCAACATGTCCTGCCTTATCGTCTCCCCCCAGGTCTTCTTTGGTCTTCCTCTCCTACTCCTTCCAGGAATCTGCACTTCAGCTATTCTTCGTATTGGGTGATTAACATCTCGACGTTGAACATGACCAAACCATCTTAACCTATGCTCTCTCATTTTGGCATCAATTGGTGCCACACCTAGACTTTCCCTAATACACTCATTTCTAATTTTATCCTTCTTTGTCACTCCACTCATCCATCTAAGCATTCTCATTTCCGCCACATGCATTCGTTGTTCCTCTTTCTTTTTCACTGCCCAACATTCAGTTCCGTGCATCATAGCCGGTCTTATGGCTGTTTTATAGAATTTTCCCTTCAACTTCATTGGAATTTTTCTGTCACACAACACACCACTCGCTTCTTTCCACTTCAAACATCCAGCCCTAATTCTACTGCATGCATCTCCATCTATTTCTCCATTACTCTGGAATACCGATCCTAGGTACTTAAAACTATTGCTTTTAACAATCATTTCACCGTCCAAAGATACCATTTTATTTGTAGTAACTCCATCTTTAAATGAACATTCCAAATACTCTGTTTTTGTCCTACTAAGTTTTAAACCTTTTTCCTCCAGAGCTTGTCTCCACTGTTCCACTTTTTGTTCTAAGTCTCTTTCACTATTTCCTATTAACACTACATCATCAGCATACATTAGGCACCATGGAATACTACCCTGTAGTTTCGATGTTATCTGGTCCAAAACTAATGAGAATAAATAAGGACTAAGCACCGAGCCTTGCAATCCTACTTTCACCTGAAATTTATCAGTCTCTCCCACACCTGTCCTAACACTAGTCGTTACTCCCTCATACATATCTCTCACAATCTTTACATATTCGCCAGGGACTCCTTTCTTATTGAGTGCCCACCACAGAATCTCTCGAGGAACTCTATCATATGCTTTCTCAAGGTCAATGAATACCACATGAGCGTTGGTCTCTTTATTCCTGTATTTTTCCATCAGCTGCCTTACAATGAAAATTGCATCTGTTGTTGATCTGCCCTGCATAAAGCCAAATTGATTATCGGATATTTCGGTTTCTTCACGTATCCGTCTATCAATTACTCTCTCCCATATTTTCATGGTGTGGCTAAGTAGACTATATATATATATATATATGTCAAAAAATCATAATTAAAAAATCGAATAACTTTTGTATTTTACATTTTTTTCTAATTCTGTAAATAAAGCAGTTTACAAGGGGGTCAAATATAGTGAATAACCCTGTACATTCATTGGGGCCGACCGACCGGGTCTGTCCCGTCATACAGCTGACCGACTATAATACCTTTTATTTATATTCAATTTAGAATGTGTGTACTGATTTTCAGCCATAGTAAATGGATCAGCCTTCGTAGGAAAGCAACTTTGATATCCTATTAGTAACCCTTGTTCTACGTTTCGCTTGACCGACCGCAGTATGTTTCTCTAAACAATAACAGTAATCAACTGTGAAAAATTTAGCTTTAGTAAATTCAAAGAGATTTTTCAGCGCTGCCTCTCCGTCTATAATAGAAAATAATAATTTCATTGTAAAACGAAACCAAGAGACGTCTTTTAATTCAGTTTACTCAGAGAGTGCCATAAACAACCTTACCTTAACGACCTTGAAACCGGTAATTGTTTACTATCAATATTGTTTAACTACCTCAGTTTATCGAAGAACCAATTACTGATAGATTTAAAATTGATCTCAGGAATACGATACGAAATGATAAGAAAATGAGGAATCAACTAATGATTAATGGACAATTTAAAGATAAAAGTGTACTTATATTGTTGTCTGTTCCGGCAGAAGAAAAATATCATGGCTCAAAAACAGCAATAAATACAAATATTTAATTATTGGACATACATTGTTATTTTATTTTAGCAGTTTACAATTTAGAGAAATAACAGAAACACAAGTATTTTCACTTCTAGTGACACAAGAGAAACGTATCCATTTAAATGGGTAATGTCAAATCCTAAAATTAATTCACTATATCAATAAATGCTTTACCGGTTGTTCTTACCAAATAGGAAGAAAGTAGGTCACTACTTTTTATTATTAAAAAATTGAATTTTTAATTGAATTAGAAAAGCGTTATAATCCATATATTTTTTAAAAGCTTCATTTCTTGCGTTTTTATCTTGTCCATGGAAGATGAACAAAACAAATTGTAGATAAACGATTTGATTTTGTAGGTTTCAAGCTTGTCACAAAATATTTGTCATGTCCATGAACCTACTTAATTCATTTAAAAATTCGCACACATATTAAATTATTTCAAATGTTTACCACATACCGAGGCAAGCATACCTAAAACCAAACAAATTGTTAAACGTATCAGTGAAGTTATTTCAACCGGCATTTTGCGTATAAAGAGTGATTTGTTTGGTGAAATCTGTTTCGTTAAGACCTTTTGTCACACCTGTGGACTCTTAAAAAAGTAAGTGTAATCTTAGATTTATGTCTTAGGACCACACTGTAACTAAAATACACAAAGCGGATTATATTCCACAGTCAAAACATTTTCTAATCTCAAAAATGTGATGTGTAAATTGATAGTAACGTGTTTTTCGTCACGTCCGTGGATTCTTGTTTTCCACGGACGTGGTAGAATATCCACACACAGATGCAATTTATTTTAAAACAGAACCACACAGTAACTAAAATATACAAGCTGATTATACATCATTATAAAATTATTTAAACATTTTATAAGCTCAAAAATATGATGTATAGATTGTTACTAACGTGTTTTTCGAAACTAGTGCAGCCTATAGTGAAACAATTATGCATTTAATGATAGAAGTATATAATTTGGACCACATATACTACACATATAAAGGTTCAAATTTAGATATGAGGCCATCTTAGATTTTGCTTTTACAAAAATGGCGGGCATTCAAAATGACGACTATACATATGTGACTAATAGCACGATAACTTTTGAACGAGACGTCACATTTCAACCGAATTTGGTATATAGGTTCTTTTTTTATGTATAAGATCGAGGTCTTTAACCGGAAGAATCGGCTTACCAGAAGTTGTGTTTTTCCTAGCTTTTATGTAAAAATATGTTGTTTTTTTTTCAATTCTTTCACCCTGTATGTATTAATTTTTCAAAAAGTTAATACCGCCATTGAAAAGAGCGTAAAACTATTTTTTAGGAAATATTTTGAACTTTTTAGTTATGTCAATCACTATTTAATAAATACATAACGTACAGTCGGAAAAATGAAAGAATACCCATGAACGAACATATAAAACACGCTGTATTTTCCTGTCACCGTGCCACACAGAAAATTGTCCAGTGCAAGTGCATGTAACAATAATTATTACATGTACTTGCGCTGGCCAATTTTTTGTCTGACACGGTGACAGGAAAATACGGTGTGTTTTATATGTTCGTTCATGGGTATTCTTTCATTTTTCCTACTGTATCTACACATGTACCTATGTGCGGCAGATTCGTGCAAATATTATAAGAATTATTGTGCATTTAATGGTAGAAGCATATAATTTGGACCACATATACTACACAATATAAAAGTTCAAATTTGGATATGAGGCCATCTCAGTTCTTGTTCCTTTTACAAAAATGGCGGCATTCAAAATGGCGACTATACATATGTGACTAATAGCACGATAACGTTTAACACTAGAAAGTCGGTGGGGCCAATTTGGCCCCTGTTCAGATTTGAAGTTATTGTAGTTTTTTTATTTGAGGCAATAATAATTTCATATTTTATGACCTAATATTGTGATACAAAGACTTATTTAGCACAAAAAAATATTGTTTACTAAATTTATTAAATGGGTTTTCTAACAAATCTACCATAGAAGTCTAAAGGGGTCAAATTGGCCCTGTGTAAGTTATTATCGTTTTCTGGGAAATTCGACGAGCCTTTCTTTCAAATTCCTGTCGGATGGGTAAAATTATATTTATGTATGTTTATTGTAAATGGTTACCCTTATACTGGTACTGATCATCTAAGTAATAAAGATAAAATTGTTGGTGAACACAAGTGAACACAAAGATACAATTGTGGGTGTAGAGGACCAAATGACGCGTCTTTATACTACAAAAGTAACTTCAAGACGATGGCCTATGTACGTGTTTTATAATACTCTTGACTTGGAAGCAATAAATGCATGGATTATTTATAAAGAAATAACTGGAAGTAGACTCAGTCTTTGTAAGTTTATTCTTCGGCTGTGTGAAGAATTATGGGCCCCATACCTTGCCTCCCGAAATCTGGAACTACGCCTAGCAACACCAGGTCTACCAACAACTATCACTGTTACTATCCAAAAACGACAAAAATATCAGTTGAAAATATTTTGTAAAGGAAATCATACTTCCAATCATTGCCGCGGCTGTAACAAGGCAATGTGTGGCAAATATCAGAAACTGCAAACTGTATGGTGTTCCGAATGTTTTTGATAGGCAGCGAATGTTTTAAACAATGAAAGTAAAAAATAAAATCAGATTCTATCGTCTAGAGTAGATTTAATTTCTTTAAACTGAGTTTTAATTGATTAAAGAACGTGGGCCAAAATGATCCCTTCTGGTTTTCTAGGTAGGTAAGCTAAGCCCGACTTTCTAAAGGAAATCATACTTCCAATCATTGCCGCGGCTGTAACAAGGCAATGTGTGGCAAATATCAGAAACTGCAAACTGTATGGTGTTCCGAATGTTTTTGATAGGCAGCGAATGTTTTAAACAATGAAAGTAAAAAATAAAATCAGATTCTATCGTCTAGAGTAGATTTAATTTCTTTAAACTGAGTTTTAATTGATTAAAGAACGTGGGCCAAAATGATCCCTTCTGGCTTTCTAGGTAGGTAAGCTAAGCCCGACTTTCTAGTGTTAAACGAGACGTCAGATTTCAACCAAATTTGGTATATAGGTTTTTTTTATGAATAAGATCGAGGTCTTAAACCGGAAGAATTGGTTTACCAGAAGTTGTTTTTACTGTTTTTTTATGTAAAAATATGTTGTTTCTTTTTCAATTCTTTGACCCTGTATATATAAATTTTTCAAAAAGGTAATACCGTCATTGAAAGAGTGTAAAAATATTTTTAGGAAATATTTTGAATTTTTTCGTTATGTTAATTACCATTTAATAATTGCATAACGTATGTTCACGTGTACCTAAGGGCGGCAGATTCATTTTGAATGCCCGCCATTTTTGTAAACGACAAAATTTGAGATGGTCTCATATCTAAATTTGAATCTTTGTATGTGTGGTCCAAATTATATGCTTCTACCATTAAATGCACAATAATTCTTATATTATTATTTGCACGAATCTGCCGCACATAGGTACCTACATGTGAAGATACGTTATGCATTTATTAAATGGTAATTAATATAACTAAAGAGTTCAAAATATTTCTTAAACAATATTTTTACCACATAGGTGAAGATACGTTATGCATATATTAAATGGTAATTAATATAACTAAAGAGTTCAAAATATTTCCTAAACAATATTTTTACGCTCTTTTCAACGCCGGTATTACCTTTTTGAAAAATTAATATACAGCGTGTCTACTTAAGTTGGAAACATATGGGAAACTTTTTTACTATTAATTTTACGAAAAAAAGTTATTCTTCATAAAAAGTTCTGCATGCTCTAAAACCTAAGATTCAATCATTAGATGTCAAATTTTATCAATATTATACGAGGTACGTCAAAAAATATGAATTTCGTTCAGGGGTAAAGTACTTTTATTTCTCTGAATATCGAAAATTCATATTATTGAAAGTTGTTTGCGATTAAAAACTAAGATCAAATATGCAATTACATGCTTCTAGTTAAAAAAAATATTTTACAAATTTTTCTCTAATTTATGAATACCCAACATCGTCTTTATTTATTACAAATATGATAACTCTTTTATTATTCATTTTACGAAAAAAAGTTATTCTTCATAAAAAGCTCTACATGGTCTAAAAACTAAGATACAACCATGATATATCAACTTTTTTTCATTTTATACGAGGTGTGTCAAAAATATGAATTTCGCTCATGAGTATAGTATGTACCTTTATATTTCACAATATTTCAATTAAAAGGATGTAATTGTATATTGAAACATTGTTTTTAATTGTAAACAACTTTTTTGTAATAAAAATTTTTCAATATTGTGAAAAATTAAGGTACTTTACTCCTGAGTGAAATTCATATTTTTTGACATACCTCGTATAAAATTAATAAAATGTGATATCTGATGGTTGCATCTTAGGGCTTAGGACATACAGAGATTTTTATAAAGTATACCTTTTTTTCGTAAAAGTAATAATAAAAGAGTTATCTTATGTGTAATAAATAAAAACGAAGTTAAGTATCCATAAAGAGAAAATTATAATAAAATAAAAGATATAATAATATATAATATATATAATAATATAATAAATAAAAAGAAAATACAATAGTATTTTGTATTTTGACAACGAAACCCGATTTGGGCTTCGAAACGTTAATAAATTCATTTTTTAGTAAAATTGTGGCTTATTTCCCACAAAAAATACGTAATTATAAAAATGCCACAAGGAAATAGCTTCAGAACAACATAAAGAGAAAAGTTTGTAAAATATTTTTTTTTTCAATTAGAAGCATATAATTGCATATTTGATCTTAGTTTTTAATTTCAAACAACTTTTTATAATAAGAATTTTCGATATTCAGAGAAATAAAGGTATTACCCTTGAACGAAATTCATATTTTTGACATACCTCGTATAATATTGATAAAATTTGATATCTAATGATTGAATCTTAGGTTTTAGATCATGCAGAACTTTTTATGAACAATACCTTTTCTTCGTAAAATTAATAATATAAAAGTTTTCCATATGCTTCCAACTTAAGTAGACACGCTGTATAGAGGGTGAAAGAATTGAAAAAATAAACAATACATTTTTACAAAAAAATCAGGAAAAACACAACTTGTGGTAAACCGATTCTTCCGGTTCAAGAGCTCGATCTTACACATCAAAAAGAACCTACACCACATTCACATAGCAAATTCCCAACTATAAACAAACGCACGTGTTAGTATTCGCCGTCTCATTCGTCAACAGGCTGTTAAATGTAATTTATTGCCCTAAACGAGGCGGATTCTCATTTTACAGGTCCAAACTGGTCAGTGTGCAAATTCAAATTGTAGGTAGCGTGTTGGCTTTTAAGATACACTTCAGGACGACCCTGTTTAGCTACCATGCGCGTTTGTTTACAGTTGGGAATATGTAAACTGAATGGACTGTATATACCAAATTTGGTTAAAATCGGACTTTTCGTTCAAAAGATATCGTCAAAAGTCACATATGTATAGTCGCCATTTTGAATGCCCGCCTTTTTTGTAAAAGGCAAAATCTGAGATGGCCTCATATCTAAATTTGAACCCTTATATGTGTAGTGTATGTGGTCCAAAGTATATGCTTCTACCATTAAATGCACAATAATTCTTATAATATTTGCACGAATCTGCCGCACATAGGTACATGTGAAGATAAATAAATATTCACAGAAATAAAGGTATGGTTTGTTCAACAGTAAATGGTTTGAGTTCAATTAGTGCGGTCGTAAATATTATTAAATTTATCTGACCTGGCCCATTGTAAAGACCCACCCGGAGCGATAAGCCACCGAGGTAGACAGAGTTGGTCTTTTGCAATTAACACTGACTAGGCGGTACTCCCATAATAAAGCCTAAAATAAATTTTACCTGAAACCGGGCCTTTTATACTATTATCGGTTAATCCGGGCTGTTTATAGTGGTAACTAATTGAACTTAACCATTTACTGTTTAACATACCATATTACCCTTGAACGAAATTCATATTTTTTGACATACCTTGTATAATATTGATAAAATTTGATATCTAATGATTGAATCTTAGGTTTTAGATCATGCAGAACTTTTTATGAATAATACCTTTTTTTCGTAAAATTAATAATAAAAAAGTTTTCCATATGTTTCCAACTTAAGTAGACACGCTGTATAGAGGGTGAAAGAATTGAAAAAATAAACAATACATTTTTACAAAAAAATCAGGAAAAACACAACTTATGGTAAACCGATTCTTCCGGTTCAAGAGCTCGATCTTACACATCAAAAAGAACCTATATACCAAATTTGGTTAAAATCGGACTTTTCGTTCAAAAGTTATCGTGCTATTAGTCACATATGTATAGTCGCCATTTTGAATGCCCGCCTTTTTTGTAAAGGGCAAAATCTGAGATGGCCTCATATCTAAATTTGAACCCTTATATGTGTAGTGTATGTGGTCCAAAATATATGCTTCTACCATTGAATGCACAATAATTCTTATAATATTTGCACGAATCTGCCGCACATAGGTACAAGTGAAGATAAGTTATGCATTTATTACATGGTAATTAACATAACTAAAAAGTTCAAAATATTTCCTAAAAAATATTTTTACGCTCTTTTCAATGCCGGTATTACCTTTTTGAAAAATTAATATATACTGGGTGAAAGAATTGAAAAAAAAAACAACATATTTTTACATAAAAAATCAGGGAAAACACAACTTCTGTAAGCCGATTCTTCCGGTTAAAGACCTCGATCTTATACATCAAAAAAAGAACCCATATACCAAATTTGGTTGAAGTCGGACTTTTCCTTTAAGTTATAGTGCTATTAGTCACATATGTATCGTCGTCTTTTTGAATACCCGCCATTTTTGTAAAAGGTAAAATCTGAGATGGCCTCATATCTAATTTTGAACCTTTATATGTGTAGTATATGTGTTCCAAATTATATGCTTCTATCATTAAATGCACAATTCTTATAATATTTGCACGAATCTGCCGCACTACATGTCCGTGAACGTCATGTCCGTGGATTCTTGTTTACCACGGACTTAGCAAAATATCCACGGATTCAAGAATACTTGTAGTCCTAGCACACGATGTTGGTTGTTATTATTGAATTTTACCACAAATAAAATTTTATAAAAATTTTTGGCTAGTGTACCAAACTACATATTATCAGTTCACACAACTTCATGTTACACTTTCTGTCTCTACTGTCATTAGTCAGAAACGCTTTCACACCTGTCACCTGTAATCAGTTGGCTTTTACCTTTCTCTTTGTGAAGACAGAGAAATCAACTCAACCACCCACATGCTTGTGGTATAGTCATATGGTGCCTTGAGGTATACCCTTTAAATTTCACCCATCGCCAGGGTTTAATAAACATTATGCCAATGTAAGACCTTTGGTCGGCATTTTAAGGGTTTTAACCCATGTATTTTTGGTGGCTTAGCATGTAGAGCTTGCTTAGAACACTGATGATTGATGATGCTCTCTTTAGAGCGAAAACGTTCTGTATTTTAATGTAGCCCTTTATTGGGGTTTTCAAACTAATATACCTTTTACACAGAAGATCTTTTTCTTCAATTTTTATAAAATACTTACTTCTTTCATGTTAATTTCATCAACACAATTTGCAGCATCTTCGTGTTTCAAAAATAATATAAAAGCAACTCCTTTACTCCTTCTTGTATCTCTTTCTTTCAAAACAGTTACTCTAAAAGTTAAAACAACAGTATTTAGGCAACAAGATTTTTCAGAAATATAAATGTATTAGTTCTATATTAAATCATACAATGTTACCTATTTTGGATAAACATATAATACAGGGTGTCCAGAAACTCTCCCGACAAACGAAGACCAGAGATTCTTCAGATACTTTTAAGACAATTTAACCCAATTCACCTAGTCCGAAAATGTTTTCTAAGGGAGCTAGAGCTCTTTGAAGAGGGCATCTTGGAATTAGTTTTTCTTAAATATCTCCAAAACGCTTCTATTTAGAAAAAACAAAAACTAGTACGCCTATTTCGAGATAAATACGAATCGAGATCAATTACGAGATAAATAGATTCCATTAATTGCGAATTTATGGTACCGGTCATAGGCGCCCGTTTTGGGTAGGGTAACGGTTATTTTATCGCATAACTTTTTTGTCTTTAACTTCTAAGAATTTTCGACACTGGATCATTAAATTGTGAGGTATTCTAATACTAAAAGGTACTCTTGCTTTAAGTCAATAGGATGCACCGTTTTCTAGAAAAATCAATTTGAAAATTTTTAGTTTTTTGAATTTTAAAAAAATTTGAAAAATATTTTCAAAAATAACAGTGTTTTTTAACTTAATCACCAAGTGTTAAAAATGTTTAAAAATTACAGACAAAAAAGTTATGAGATAAAATAACCATTGACCTACCAAAAACGGACGCATATGATCGGTACTAGAATTTTGCAAATGAGGAAATAAATTTTTTTGAAATTTTTTTTTTCAAATTCAACAATTGAAAAATTTTCAAATCGATTTTTCTAGAAAACGGTGCATCCTACCGACTTAAAGCAGGAGTACCTTTTAGTACTATAATACCTCACAATTTAATAATCTAGTGTCAGAAATGTTTCAGAGTTCAAGACAAAAAAGTTATGTGAGAAAATTGAGTATTGCTCTACCCAAAACGGACGCCTATGACCGGTACTAGAAATTCAAAATCGATGGAATCGATTTATCTCTGGAAGAGAAATAGGCGTACTAGTTTTTGTTTTTCTAAATAGAAGCGGTCTGGAGGTACTTATTTAAAAAAAACTAATTACAAGACGCCATCTTTAATCTTTAACTACCCGCGCATCAAGTTATAACATAAGTACATGCATGGCGTACTTTATACACCACAAGAGAATACACTTAAAAACAGCTGTTTTGTGTATTTTTTTTTTTTGAAAAATACACTTAGTTGTTTGTTATAAACCTTATTCGGCATTGGCGAATGCTTAGAGTTCCTTCTCAGTAAGTCAATTGGAATTTTTAACTGGAATCTGATCGCTTGAAAAATAAAATTAATAATAAAAAAAATTAAATGTGATTTTTTACATGAAAAAAGTATCGTTTATAAAGAAAAATATATTTTGTGCCATAATGACTAAAAAAAAAACAATTGAAAGATGTAGGTACATACTTATATTACTACAATCGTGGCGTATTTTGTACACCACTAGAAACAATAATAAACTGGTAATTACGATCTTCTCAGAACGCCGATTATAACGAAACTAAAACCTATTGTAAAGCACATTCCAGTGATAGGTTAGATAGATAAACGAGGTCAAAAGCATTTTCGGACTAGGTGAATTGAGTTAAATTGTCTTAAAATTATCTGAAGAATCTCCGGTATTCGTTTGTCGGAAGTGTTTCTTGACACCCTGTATAAACATACTATCTAATAATGAGCATAATCACCATCATCAGTAGCTCGACAACCCTTTTTGGGTCCTGGCTTGTTCTAGGATTTTCCGCCATTCTGTTCTGTTCCTTTCTTTGTTCTTCCAGTGGGTAATCTCAAGTGTTTTCAGATCTTGTTTCACTTGTTCCATGTATCTAAGTTTGGGTCTTCCCTTTGACCTTCTCCCTACTGGTGTTTGCTTCATTATGTGTTTTGGTGTTTCGGTCTCCAACATTCGTTCAACATGGCCCATCCAGCGCAGACGTCCGATCTTTATGGATGTTATGACGTCGGGTTCGTTGTATGCTGCGTATAGTTCAAAATTATATCTTCTGCGCCATACGTCATTTTCTTTCACCCCCTTGTGTCTAAGGATTTTGCGTTCAAACGTACCTAATAAGTTCTCATCGCTTTTCGTCAGTGTTTATGTCTCTGATCCATATATAAGGACCGGTTTTATCAGGGTTTTGTATATTTTGCATTTGGTTTTTCTCGTGATGTTGTTAGATCTTAGATGTTTAATGAGTCCATTATATGTTTTATTAGCAATATGTATTCTTCTCTTAACTTCTTCGCTGACATTGTTATCTGCGGTAACTAGTGAACCTAGATATGTAAAATTTTTTACGCTTTCGATGTTATAGTCTCCTATTGTCAGATTCTGTAGGTTTCTTTGGCCTGTAGATTTGCGGGCTTTCATGTATTTGGTTTTTATTTCATTAATATTTAGGCCACTGTTTTGTGCCGCTCTTTCTATAGCATTAAATGCTTCTATCATTTCTCTTTTGCTTCTAGCTATGATATCAACATCATCTGCAAATACCAATATTTTTACACTTTTTGTTATTATTGTTCCTCTGGTGTTGACTTTTGACTCTCTAATTATTTTCTCTAATGTGATGTTGGATAGAATACAGGATAGGGCATCTCCCTTCTTTTGAGTATTGAAATTAAAACTTAACTGTAGCCTTAGGCTTTCTTAACATTTTGCTTTTTGATTCATTCGCTTATGTGGGATAATAAAAAAGTTAGGTACTTTAACAACTAGCAATGTTATTTATCAATACAGGGTGTTTCTAAATAAGTACGATAAACCTGAATGGGTAACTCTGCATGAAAAAATAATGACCGTTTGCTTTATAAACATATGTCCGCAAATGCTTTGTTTCCGAGATACGGGATGTTGAATTTTTTCTTACAAACTGACGATTTATTTATTGCTCTAAAACCGGTTGAAATATGCATATGAAATTTGGTAGTTTTTACGAGGCAGTTATTGCGCATTTTTGACATACAATTAAGAATTTTATATTCACCATTGGCGTGCATACGGGATGTATCTTAAATATTTATACCCGTATACACGCCAATGGTGAATATCAAATTCTTAATTGTATGTCAAAAAATGCGCAATAACTACCTCTTAAAACCTACCAAATTTCATATGCATATCTCAACCAGTTTTAGAGCAATAAATAAATCGTCAGTTTGTAAGAAACAATTCAACATCCCGTATCTCGGAAACAAAGCATTTGCAGACATATGTTTATAAAGCAAACGGTCATTATTTTTTCATGCAAAATTACTCCTTAAAGTTTGTCGCACTTATTTAGAAACACCATGTATTGACAAAGAACATTGCTAGTTGTTAAAGTACCTAACTTTTTTATTATCCCACATAGGCGAATGAGTCAAAAAGCAAAATGTTAAGAAAGCTTAAGGCTGCAGTTGAGTTCTAATTTCAATATTTTATATACGCTAGAATATTCCACAGGGTGTTCCAAACTTTGAGGAAAAAACATACTATCATTGTTACACTCGGTATACAATGACACTTACCTCTTTAGCAATAATATTATTACATCGATTTTCTTGAAAAACAAAGCTATAATATACTAAAAATCACTCAAATCGGACAACAGGTTTAGGAGATACGAGACATCAAAAATGTCCCATTTTTAAGGTGGTGCGTTAATTTTGGTGCTTAGTGTATAATCCTGGCGTATATTGGCCACCACCGGAAACAACAAATAATAAACGATCTTCCCAGAATGCCGATTATAACGAAACTAAAACCAATTGTAAAGCACATTCCAGCGATAGGTTACATAGATAAACAAGGTCAAAAATTAAAGTTTTAAATATATTTGCAGTAGAATTCTTATATCTAGCTTACAAAATACGCCAGCGTGTGTAGTTAAAGGTTAAGGCGAAAACATAAATAAACACGATTTGTTGAGTAAAAAGGAATTAAAACCAAATTATTAGGTTTCAATTGCTCAACTGGGATGTTTGATTTATTTTTTTTTTTCAAAAAGATCTTTAGACTTTTGTACTAAGAAGTTAAGAATCTTTCTGACTCCAATGTCTGCTTTTCCAATGTTTAGTTTTCTATGGAAAGATTCACTATATATTATATTTTAAATATTACTTGTTAGTGTTTTATTCTCTATTGACTTCTGTAAAATTAATACCTAATTATTTTTAACACGGAGTATAGCGTTAAGGCCCCTGCGCACTAGACAGTCTGGCTGCAGCAGCTGACATATATGGGCAGCCAATCGATGGCCAGTTGTGGCCTTCCATGACAAATGAATATTTTTTACTCCAAAATTAGTTGTTTATTTAAAAAACAACTAAAAGGTATCTTATAATAAGTGATCTCTTTGACATGTCAATCCTAGTCTATCCTAGTCATCCTTGGTAGCTGTATTACAGTTTGTTATATTATTCTGAGATGTTTGATATTTTAAACACTTTTATTGTTGTAAAGGTGTAGTTTTATTAAATTTTTTATAAACGGATGCCGTTAATAAATAACTACTTAAATAAAGGCTTATTTCAAACTTATTCTAACTTCCTCAATGTATTTTTCTGTATCCAAAGACATTTAAAAAAGGGAATATATAAATTTCCCTTCAGAATCTCCACCCTCTTTAGGTGCGGGCAGCCAAAGGGCTGCTGGTGTAACAGGTGTGTTCTAGAGGCTGTCTCAGCCAGGGATTCTTGACTACTGGACTCCCATAAGCTTTCAGGGTTTGAGTGACTCCTGCATCCTGGCTGCGGCAACCAGGCTGTCTAGTGCACGGGGCCCTTGTATTCTATACTCATGCTCAATCTATAGATACTAATTTTCAGCAATAATGAATGATTCACCTTATTAGTATAATAGAAATAACATGACAATTATTGTTAATATACATTTTAAAATAGCATATTGTGCAGCATGTATTGTGCAGCATCTCAGTCAAGAAACATCATGATATGTCAGGAGCTATATTTATATACAGGGTGGGGCATTAGTGTGACAAAGTCCAATTACTCGTTTGTCGTAAGAGATACGAAAAAAAATTATTTAGGTAAAAGTTGGGGCACACATAGTACCATAATCTAAAAATATTTTCAAATATACAGGGTCGTCCTTATTGACAGGGTGACACAAACTTATGTTTTTTTTAATGGAACACCCTGTATATTTTTACATGTTTGGATTCTCCTCGATGTTTCCTTTCTTAAAATATATGGTTTTGTAATATTATACGAGGTAGTTTAAAATTTAATTACGTTTTTTTGTTAATTTCGTAGCAAAATCTACACCCTGTAGAATTTTAGTGATTTGACATCAAATTTTTATATTATGTTCAAACGATTTTTAGTATAGTCTACTACTGTTAATCATTAATAGTATAGCTAAATGTTCAATTTTAGTATACAGGGTGGGTCGAAACTCGGAATGAGTATTTTCTGAGTTTTCTTAAATGGAACACCCTGTATTTTAGTATTGTACTGAAATTATATTTTATGGTACTTTTTTATTTCTTAAGCATTCCCTATACCTAAGTGCTTTAGTTTGTAAGTTATTCGTCATTCTTTAAGCAAACATTAATTGCAACAAAAATTACGTAAAATTTCATTAGGTAGCCGTGAAAATATCCAATCAAAAGTAATTTTTCGAAAAAAAAATACATAATAATCTAGCCTGATCCTTAATTTATTAATATTGGATGAGATATCCAAATACATTCGTAGTTAAGGTTGTTGGTGCTTAAAATATGAATCAAACATACAAAATTCTGCCTAGTTGGCTATGACACAAAATTTGCTTAAACATTTGACATTATACTATTTATATAGTTTCAGTTGATTTGATACCATTACTAATATTAATTTTTCTGATTAGGAACGGATTAAAATTGCTCTGTGCTAGGAGAGTATAACAAAAATGAGCTACTAGCAATAAAAATTTATCATCAGCAGTTCCCTGATAGACGACAACCAAAAAGAGAAACTTTTGAAAGTATACTAAAACGGTTTCAACAGACTAGATACTTAGATTGTAAGAACGATTGTACTAATATGCAGATCCTCAGTGACACTAAGGATTACATATAATTGCTGTTTTCTTCACTTACAATATTTTTTATTCGAGCAGATTTATCATAATCTAAGTGATCAGTCCGTTGAAACCGTTCTAGTATATTTTTAAACGTTTCTCTTCTTAGTGGTCGTCTATCAGGGAATTTCTAATGAAAAATTCTTATTGCTAGTAGCACATTTTTGTTATATTCCACTAGCACCAAAATCTTATTAGTCAGTTTCTCATAAGAAAAATACATATTAGTAATGGTAACAAAGCAACTGGATCTATAAAAATAGTATAATGTCAAATTTTTAAGGAAATTTATTGTCATAGCCGACAAGGTAGAATATTGTATGTTTTTATTAATATTTTGCACACCAACAAACTTAACCACGAATTTATTTGGATATTTCATCCAATAGTAATAAATTAAGGATCAGACTAGATTATGATGTATTTTCTTTTCCAAAAATTATTTCTGATTAAATATTTTCACAGCCACCTAATAAAATTTCACGTAATTTTTCTTACAATTAATGTGTGGCTTAAAGAATCACGAATAACTTACATATTAAAGCACTTAGGTATAGGGAATGCTTAAGAAATAAAAAAGTACCATAAAATATCATTTCATTACAATACTTAAATACAGGGCGTTCCATTTAAGAAAACTCAGAAAATACTCATTCCGAGTTTCGACCCACCCTGTATACCTACTAAAATTAAACATTTCGCTATACTGTTAATGTTTAACAATAGTAGACTATATTAAAAATCGTTTGAACATAAAATAAAAATTTGATGTCCAATCACTAAAATTCTACAGGGTGTAGATTTTGCTACGAAATTAGCAAAAAAAACGTAATTAACTTTTAAACTACCTCGTATAATATTACAAAACCATATATTTTAAGAAAGGAAACATCGAGGAGAATCCAAAAATGTAAAAATATACCATTAAAAAAAACATAAGTTTGTGTCACCCTGTCAATACGGACGACCCTATATATTTGAAAATATTTTTAAATTATGGTACTATGTGTGCCCCAACTTTTACCTAAATAACTTTTTTTCGTATCTCTTACGACAAACGAGTAATTGGACTTTGTCACACTAATGCCCCACCCTGTATAAGATATATTGAATATTTCTAAATAAGTGCGACAAACTTTAAGGGGCAATTCTGCATGCAAAAATAATGACCATTTGCTTTATAAACATATGTCCACAAATGCTTCGTTTCCGAGATACAGTATGTTGAATTTTTTCTTACAAACTGACAATTTATTTATTGCTCTAAAACCGGTTGAGATATGCAAATCAAATTTGGTAGGTTTTAAGAGGTAGATATTGCGCATTTTTTGACATAGAATCAAGAGTTTTATATTCACCATTGGCATGCATATGGGATGTACCTAAAATGTTTATACCTGTGTGCACTCCAATGGTGAATATAAAATTCTTAATTGTATGTCAAAAAATGTGTAATAACTACCTCTTAAAACCTACCAAATTTCATTTGCATATCTCAACCAGTTTTAGAGCAATAAATAAATAGTCAGTTTGTAAGAAAAAATTCAACATTCCGTATCTCGGAAACAAAGCATTTGGGGACATATGTTTATAAAGCAAACGGTCATTATTTTTTCATGCATAATTACCCCTTAAAGTTTGTCGCACTTATTTAGAAACACCCTGTATTGACAAAGAACATTGCTAGTTGTTAAAGTACCTAACTTTTTTATTATCCAACATAAGCGAATTAATCAAAAAGCAAAATGTTGAAAAAGCCTAAGGCTACAGTTGAGTTTTAATTTCAATATTTTATATACGCTAGCGCTATAATATTCCACAGGGTGTTCCAAACTTAAAAAAAAGTCTATCATTGTTACACCTGGTATACAATGACACTTAGGTACCTGTTAAGCAATATTATTACATCGATATTCTTGAAGAATAAAGCTATAATATGCTAAAAAAATCACTCAAATTGGACAACAGGTTTAGGAAATACAAGACATCAAAAAGTCCCATTTTTAAGGTGGTGCGTTAATTTTGATGCTTAGTGCATAATATAACAGCTGGAAAACCAAATGAGGACTATCGACTAGCCTATCAAATCAGGACAATAACCAGAGAGGTCAGTCTATATAAATTTTGTAAGAAATTGTATCCAGCTGAAGAACGAGGATTGTCCACACTCTACTGAACAAAAACAAAGAAAATCAACAGTTTTTCTGGTGCATTATTAAATTACTAAGTTAATAAAGTTAATATAGAATAATATTATATTAAGATTATATAATATGCTAAGAATCTCCTAAGTAGTTTTTAGATGTCACAAGAATAACCCTTTACCGCTTAGTGCTCGGCTTAGTGGTTACATTTGTAGCCACTAAAAATACTCTGAATGCACATATTTTTTTCTTATAATACCAACATTATTGGACACTTTTTTTATTTACACATCACGATGTAGGCACGTGGAGTAAATGTGGCTAAAAATGTAGACTCGAAATGTTTAAACATACTGCCATTGCTAATAGAGTTCATTTTCAGACAACTGAGGCCATGAAAGCCACAGTGGCCTAACTGATTTTAACATTACTTTACATAATCAAAGAAAATGATCAGAAGCTATCAACGTCCGATTGTTTTAGTAATTATTGTATGTTGACCAATAATGATTCTTGGTCAACATTAAACTACTAAAACAATCGGACACTGTTAGTTTCTGATCATTTTCTTTGATTATGTAAAGTAATGTTAAAATCAGTTAGGCCACTCTGGCTCTCATGGCCTCAATTATCAAAGTCACTTTCGACTTTAAGCTGGATATGTTGCCACTACGCATTCCGCTATTAGAAAACAGTGTGAGCGTTAAAGGATTAAACATTTATTGGTGTGTATCTCAATATATATAAAATGTGACAGTCCCTGTTTTTCCCCTGGACCTCGATTTTTGACCCTTCAGTTCGTTATCGATCTTTCGCTATCTGTACACTAAACAGATACGAAGCGAATACGTTCGATAACGAAGCGAAGGGTCAAAAATCGGATCCTGTACTCTTCAAATACACTATTACTATATTAATTAGATACTATTAACTTACTTAACAATTTTCCCATGTTTTTCAAACAATTTATGAATATCATTATTTTTTAAATCAAAAGGTAAATTTGAAACGTATACAGTACTTTTACTTGGTACTAAACCTCCACTCATGGTCGTATTATAATATAAAATATATTTTAAAAACAATTTTTTTGTTATATTTACATCTAGTCATTTTTGACATTTAAGTAAGGTTAGATTTGTGTCAAAATATTCTTCTTTATGCAAGCATGATTCTTCAAAGGCTGCTAAGTTCACATTAGTGCAAGAGGAAGACAATCCACAGTACATGACAGAATGTACTGTGAAGACAATCCACCTTTTTCGATGAAATATGCTGCAACTATCGATAATAACATGGATAATAATTATATCTATCGATTAATATTAATTTTGAAATTCTAAAGACAGTTTTACATTATGCTATTTTCATGCTAGGCAAGAGCCATGCAAGACAGATCACGCTACTGCGCATGCCCACGCGCTATTTCCATGCAATTCCTGTGCTAGACGAAAAATTAAAACATGTTCTATTTTTCATGCTATTTTGATGCAAGTCCTGTCAAAATTCATGTTGCCAATGTAACAAAATTTATAGTTTAGAAAAAAACTTAACCTTATTGTGTAAGTTTAAATGGTATTTATTGGATGTAATAATTTGTGGTTTATATTTGAATATATTTAATTATGGACTGAAGTTTTTAAGTGAAATATCTAAAGTTAATACATTTGATATATTTCTTCTATTGGCAACAATGAAAGTGGTATCTAAAATTGCACAGAAATAGCTCCGATGTAAAAAGGTCAGGGTAGGCAAGAGATATGCCATGCAAGACGGACTTGCATAGCATGAGACTTGCATAGCCTTGATGTAAAGCTGCTTTTAAATACAGAGTGAGTTTTATGTATGGAAACACTCAATTATCTCGAAAACGGCTTGCGCGATTTTTATAGATTATGGTAGGTAGAGGGGTTTTCTAATAAGGCCGGGCCCAAAGGTCCCTATACCATGCAAATGTTCAAGACGCTCCAGTTGAGGAATATCTTCTAAAACAAGCTAAGTTGGTTAACACAACCCTGGAGGAAAATACTGATCAAAACCTGAATGCTGGCCACAGCACATCATCAACCACTGTTAGTGCTAACTCTAGTATCAATTATGGTGATTCTGAAATGGACGGCCTAATATATATATTACTGGTTTCTTGGCAAAGAAACATAAAAAAATATCCGTTTTTGGGACAATACACACACCAAGCCGAGGAGAACTACCATATAGTTATTGCCGATTGCCCTCATTTCTGCAAAACCTACTATCTTCTGGTGGTTTAACAGAACCTTCTGAAGATTGGAAGAATAAAGTGTTTAAAATGAATACTTACTTCCAACAATTTCATTGGAGATTTATTTAGAGATAAAGAGGCTATGGTAAAAAAACCACAGACTATATATTGCTCAAAATGTACAAGATATACCAAAGGAGTTAGTACAATCTTTCTGTAGACAAAGGATATTTGTCCGGATTAATTTTCTCAATATGAAATTAGAGGAAGAGAAGCAAAGAAAGAGAAAGGCTTCCGATGAAAATAGGAAAAAGGCTTCCAATGAAAATAGGAAAAAGGCTTCCGATGAAAATAGGAAAAAGGCAAAAAAGATGAAAAAAGTTGTAAATTAACTGTATTATCAATAAAACTTTTAAATTGTTTTTGTGTCGTCCTAATTTTTGAAATTATACCTTCATTGTTATTTTATATTTAATGTTTCTCAAGTGGGAAGAAAAAACAATGAGTGTAATTAATTAAGTCTCTCTCTCTCTCTCTCTCTCTCTCTCTCACTCTCTTCTATATATTTTTCAACTTTCTTATTTCAAATCCTATTATATTTTTTGCGTTTTGAAGTCCTTAAGAAATACTGATTATTTTTCATGTTATATTCCCTATACATAAATGCCATAATTTCGGAGAATTTGCAACATTTATTAAAAAAAAAAAATTAACAAATAATTATTATAAAAATTAATTTTTTTCGGCCCGGATAGACATTATTTTACGTTCTTTTGATCATTGGGAACAAAAAAGGTCTTTTAGTAACTTTTCTCTAAAGTTAATCGTTTTCGAGTAATAAACAATTTAAAACTGAAAAAAATCGAATAATAACGATTTGCAAGGTTTAAAAACACAAGTAGAAAATATAATTTTTGAAATTACGAAGTGCTTAAATTCAAACCCAACTCTTCTTCTAATAGCTCTAGCCATAAGATTTTTTGGCTCGCTTTATTCTAAAACATTGCTTTTTAATTGTTAATGAAGTGCATATGAGAAAACGGGAAATCGGGCTGCATTAACAACTAAAAAACAATATTTTACAATAAAATAAGCAAATTACTTATCTGTAACTGATAACATAAAGCTTCAACTTGAATTTGGGTACTTCGCAGTTTCAAAAATAATATTTTTGATTTGTGTTTTTGAACCTTGAAAATAGTCATTATTCTATTTATTTCAGTTTTAAATTGTTTATAACTCGGAAACGATTAATTTTAGAGAAAAATTACGAAATATCTTTTTTGTTCCCAATGATCCAAACAACCTAAAATAATGTTTATCCGTGCCGAAAAAATTGATTTGTATAATTTGTTTATTTTTTTTTTAAATAAATGTAGCAGTAACTCCGAAATTATGGCATTTAGGTATAGGGAATATAACATGAAAATCATCAGTATTTGTAAAGGACTTCAAAACGCAAAAAATATACAGGGTGTTTCATTTGAAATGAGAAAGTTCATTAGATTTCCAGAAAAACGGAAAATCTGACAACAATATCGGCCGCATTAAGGCCGCGTCTCACCATCAAATAATTTGATCAAACAGTTTGAGCAAACTTGACGTACTTGAGGAAGTACGTCAGAGTGACGTCACAATTGCAGTTTTTGAAATTCTAAAAATCTATGCTCTCACTATCAGTCTAGTTTTGATCAAATTTTTTGTATTGAGTTGTCTAACTTGTTTGTACTTTATATAAAATTAAAATTTTTCATTATTATCCACCAGTCACTAACTGTCACTTTCAGTTTGCTCAAACCAGTTTGTTCAAATTATTTGATGGTGGGACGCGGTCTTTAGAAAACCCCTACCCACCAAAATCTATAAAAATCGTGCAAGCCGTTTTCGAGTGTTTCCATACATAAAACTCACTCTGTATATTTTTTCTATTATTTGTATTGAACAAGGGTAATTTACAGAAGATCGAAACAAAAATGTTTGTGAATGAAAAGCCTTTTGTGGTATCAATAATACTCGATAGAACTATCGATAGTTCGGTATGAGCAAATGCCCGAGAACTATCGATAGTTCTGTATGATTAAATACCAGTCACAGTATAGGAGGAATCAGTAAGCTCACTCCCCGAAAAATGCATTGTTTTCAATGTTCCAATTTGGCGAATCTGCGCAAAGTCGTCCAAAATTCGTTTCACCGTGCGCATCCGATGAGAGCGGATACGTTTGCCGATTGGTCGTGACCGCCATCTGATTTTCATGAATTTTGTGAGGTTGTGTTTGGGAATTGTTTGTTGTTTTGGTTAATTTACCAATTTATTTTCATACATTTTTCATATTAATAATAGGTAGTTATGTATATTATGTACTGTGAATGTGATATTATTTTCTTAAATCAATCAAATGGAAATGAAGCAAGCAGAAAACAATTTTTACAAGGAACAATGTAAAATTAAAATCGAAAGTTCTGGACAACCTGTGTGATGCTGTAATAATTATGTTCCTATTCTGTTAAAACTGAGATAGAGAGTCTTTAAAACTGATAAAAATAGTTATTTCTATGATGGAAATTCTTTGGACCAAATAAATAGAGAAGTTATTATTGAAGACATCAAATAAAAGGAGGAAAATTTATGTGAAAAATGGTAAGTTGTTCTGATTATATTTCCATAGGTATCTGTAGTAAAATTAAATTAATTAAACATTAACACATTAATTAACTCATGCAAAGGCCAATTGTAGTGAACTACGGTCGGGGTTTGCATTATTAACATGGAGTTTATACATGTAAATATGTACTTCACTCCTTGTATGTACATACTTTCATATTTCAAAAGATAAGTACACACTTTCCAAAAAGATCCGATGTCTATGGATCTGATACCTACTGGCATTTTTGGATCATTAGACTTCTAATCACTAAATTTGTTTTAAATTATATACTTGTGTTAGTGAAAGTACATTTTATCTGTATTATTGTACATCACTGTAGCCTAAAATGTACTTTAATTCAACATATTGATGGCTTAGTGTGAAAACCAAAAAACAAAAAACTGATTTTCTGCATAATATAACCTAAAAACAAAAATTACGTTACATATTTTTAATTCGAGCACATTGAAACAAATATCTGATATTGGCCCAGAGCTAAAAGTGTTAAATGTCGCCATTTTTTAAATACAAATATTAACTATGATAAACACATAAATATCCTTGCAGTATATAGAGCCTTTGCCCAAGTAACTATGATAACCTCGTATATCTTGATATACATGTTTTATCTCAAATGAGGTTGTGTTTATTATTATTTATGAGGTTTTCATTTTTCATAGCTTATTGCTCACCTCCAAATACTAGGTCGATACAATACAAATCTTTTGATTTAAGGTTCATAAAATGTTTCTATATGCCGGAGTACATTTTGTTGTTCACAAAAAACACTTCTCCAAGTAGAATCTCTTAAACAAACACTTCAAATTAAGTACCAAATTCTTGGTTATGTATAGGTGGTATTAAATCAAGAGAGCGATTGATATACATGGTTTCTTTTTTCGGCTGTAGAAAATAGTCCAGTGTATTTGGATTTTTTCTAACAGTTTAAATGGCGAGATACAAGGTTTTCAAACTAAAACCACCAAAATGTCATTTTCGAAAAGAATTGAGATACGAGGTTTTCACACTAAGCCATCGATATGAAAGTTCACTGTAGAAAAAACCTTATATATTTGTATAAATTGTTTTAAGAGATTTAATTTAAATCAACATTATGATAGTCCACACTGAAAAATTCATGCAAAATATTAATATACTTATTTGGGAATATGTAACATACTTATTTGGGAATAATATGTATGCAGACCTTACAATTCTCAACGAAGAATTGAAAGCCATAAAAAACTATTAATAGGAAGTTTTTGCAAATGTTTATATATGTATTTTTTAAATATACCTTAAAATATAACGTGGTATGGTTTTTCCTTTCAAAAATAATTAAGATAGATTAAAATCAGTATGATGGACTATCATTTGGTTGTACAGTGGAACCTCGATTAACTGTCTCTCCATTAACTGTCACCTCTGTTAACCGTCAGGGTACATACAAAAGTTGTATTGACTACATTAGCAATAATTTTAATGCAAAAAAATAAAAAAGCTAATTTGATTTGGGGTGAGGACACAAACGGCTATCCATTGCTGACAGATAAAGAAATAATTGAAATGGCAACAAAGGCGGACCAAACAGATTCAGAAGCTGACACAGGCCTGGAATTTGACTGTAGCTATATTGATGGACCTATTGTAACTAACAAAGATTTGCATAAATAATCTAGAGAGAAGCTGCATCGCATATGCAATAATTCATCGAGTGGTATTCTCAACAAGAAGAAGCCAATAAAGTAGATTGCATGATATTATGCCGATTAAGAAATTCAGCCGTCGCAAGATGTGAAGCAACAGTAAAACAAACACCTATTTCAGAATATTTTAAATTGATTTGATTGTACGAACACAAATCCCTCTTATATTGTCAAACAAACCATACAAATGAAATTTGAGAGTTGTACTATGAATTTTTAATTTTTTTTTAATGTTCTGTTAACCATCTTTTCGATTATCCGTCATACCCTTGGTCCGGTGCCCTGACGGATAATCGAGGTTCTACTGTAATTATGATTTTGTACACATAAATATATAATTATATTTTTTAAACTTGCCTAATTTTTATTTTAGATTTTCATAATAAAAGAAGAACTGACGTTATTATGAAACCAGTGTATGGACGGTGTGTTTTACTGACTTAAAGCAAGAGTACCTTTTATACTTGAATTTGTCACATTTTTTAATTTCATAATTTTATTTATGTAAGTTGTGATTGTAAAAATATTGTTAAGTTGTATTCATAGTTCTCTACTTGTTCTTTTGAAGTACTGTTTTTATTATAATTGGTATTGTAAAGTTGAAATCCTCAAATCAAAATATAATTTATAATTCGAATGTATTATTATTTTACTACATTCGAATTGAGTTTGGCTCAACTTATGTGTGCGAAGCCGCTTTATCAAGAATGAACTTTGTTAAAAATTGGTAGATATCTCACTTAACAGATGAATATCTCAACTCTCCAATGAGACTCAGTTGCACTAAACTCACTCCAAGCTTCAGACGGGTTGTACATAAAAAAATTCATTTCTCTCTCTGATTTTTGAAATTAAGTAAGCTGTGATATAAAATTGTCATGTGCATTTTTTATATTCATTTTTTCTCTACTAAATGTTAAACAGTAGGAGTACTTTTCAAAAGTGCATTTAATTAAAATAATTTTCACACTTAATAAGTTTGCAACAAACACCTTGCATTGAAACTAATGTAGAAAAGATAACATGTTAATTAACATTTTGTACTATGATTATTTATTTTAAATTCCTCAGTTTCCTTTCTACAAAATTGAAGATGTCTAAAAACTTCATTAGCATTCAAAATATAAATTCCTAATTTTTAAAATATTCTCAGTAACAATTTACAATACTGCTGTTTTCAAAATATACTGATAATAACATCAAAACAATACACAATGAATTTATATTTTATTTATTGTAATAGGAAAACTTACAGAAAAGTATACAGTAACCAAAAACAAAAAGTATAAATTATTAGTTTTCCTTTTCATATTAGTCGATGTAATGTGTGAGGCCACTTTCGTATGAAAAATGTTTCTGACTCAATTTCTTTGCGGATTCCTGTTTAAAAATGTCCCCTTTAAACCAATCAGAAAAGTGTCATTTTTTTAAGCAAATTCAAAATTACTTTTTTGCCTCGAAAAATGTATTTTTAGGGTAATTATAAACAATAAAGGTATCTTGTCATATTTCTGAAAAGTTGATAGTTTTTGAGTTATAAGCGATTTAAAATCTGAAAACTAAATGTTTGAAAACTGTTTTAATAAAATGACAGATCTTTTTTATTTAAGATGACCCAAAAATGCTAAAAACATATTTTCACTGCAAAAAAGTGATGCTTTGAATTTGTTAAAAAAACAATTTCAGCCCAAAAATTTCGCCCGTCGCACTTCTGATTTGTTTATAGGGGATATTTTTTAACAAGAATCCACAAAGAAACCGAATCAGAACAGTCAGACACAGGCAGCATAAATCCGGACCTCAGAAGTGTCATAGGTTGTCGAAACGGACCCTCAGGGAAACTATTTGGTGACCCCTGATATAGGATATCACTAATTTTGAGTCATTTTTGTCAAACTTCCGGTCACAACTTTTTAACAGGAAAAAACATCAAAACAAGACATAAAATTCGGAAGTGTATTCTGCCCAACATTCAGTACCATACATCATAGTTCACATAGTGGGTCTTAAGCCAGTCTTATAGAACTTACCTTTTAGTTTTATTAGTAGCTTTCTATCACACACTACTCCGCGTACCACTTTCCACTTCATCTAATTCTCTACTTCTATTAACTTCATGTCCATGTACTTCCCCATGTCCAGTAATGTCGATCCCAGATACATAAAACTATTATCTTGTGTGATTTCTTGTCTATTTAAGCTAACTAATCTATGCAGATTTGGAATACTATCTTTAAAAAAATATACTGTTTTGTCCTACTTAAGTTTAAACCTTTTTCTTCAAGCGCCTATCTTAACTGCTTTACTTTTCCTACAGTTCTCTCTAATTTTTCTACCAACAAAATATCTTCTTACATTAACAACCAAGGATCTCCCATTAAAGTTCAGCTATTATCTGATCCAGGATGAATGAGAATAAATTTAGCAGGGAACCCTAATTTCACTCAAAATTTACCAATTTCACATGCATTTGCTATAATGCTAATTGTTACCATCTCATATTATATATCTTGCACCACATATTCAGCTGGCACTCCTTTCCTACTTAGTACCAGTACGTCTCTGGTAGCTTTGCCACATGCCTTCTCAAGATTAATAAAAACTATGTGCAAGTCTTTCTCTTTCACTCAAGTTTTCCATTAGCTGTCTTAAAATAAAAATTGCTGTTGTGGACCTGCCATGCATATATCCAAAACGACTTTTATCCATTTTTATTTCTAGAACCTTATACTAAATTTTGTTAGATTTTACCATAAATGTACAATAAAAACATATTTTAATTGGCTGCTATGGAAAATGTCTGAACAAAATTAAGCAAAATTTTACTGGAAATAACTATTGCAAACTAAATAAAACACTAAATTAATAGATGTTTATAATTTTTTTATTCTTTATTAAAAATCTGGGAAATCTAAGCAAGAACTTTCATGTCACTATCTTTAAATTTTACAGCACATTTCTTCCACGCACATTCATATGGTTTTCCTTCAGTGTGTTCTTAAACGGTTTTAAGACCACTTCAAACCATACTAGTAAGAATATTCAATCAAATTCACATTATTTTTTCAAAGTAATTTCAAATGAGTTGCAGTAGTATACTTCTTAGAAAAAATCACATTTGTGAGGTTTTTCCCCACTAAGAATTTTCATGTGAGGATGTGAGAACACGTGAACTGCCCTATTCTCAAAAGCAGCAACGAATATCTACTACTTTTGACGAGATGAGTAACCTCCAAAATACCAACATCTGGAGAAACTTCTTCAGGAGAAATCTATTTTATTATTTTCTAGTATTAATAGTACCTTTACACCTTAAAAAAAAATTGTAAATACTTTCTCTTGTTTACTTTGACCTGTTCACTAAAAAAATCAATATTAGATAACGTTTTATTAAAATGTTGTTCTCAAGCCATTTCCTTGTGGCATTTTTGTAATTAACTATTCTAAATTGGAAATAAGCCCCAATTTTAATAAAAAAAAAATGATTTTATTATCGTTACAACATCCGCATCGGACGTCGTTATCAAAATACAAAATATTAATGGTATTACAAAATATTAATTAAACATTAATATTTTGTTTTTGACATCGACATCCGATGTGGACGTCAAAACGTTATTAAAACCATTTTTTAGTTAAATTGTGGCTTATTTCCCATTTGAAATAGTTAATTCTATTGAAATAAAAATTATTCCAGTTACCATAATTCCCAAATATGTCAAAATAAATCCAATTGGTATGTAGTAAGTCAATGTTCAAGATATTTTTAGAAAATTTATATTAATTAGTTGTAAGTAATGAAATATTTAGCTTCTGTTGTTATCTAATCTTAATAAATTTACAGATTTCTCCTCAATTTATTTATAATTATTAAATTTATTATTGTTATTAAACCATTATTCAATGTTACGCACCTACAGAAGATGAGAAAGAAAATTTCTACCAACAATTAACAGATACTATCGGAAAGCTGACCAAAGGAGATATACTCATAGTCATGGGAGATCTGAACGCGAAAGTTGGCAAAGACAGTAAGGGAGTGGCAAAATGCATGGGAACATATGGACTAGGGAAAAGAAACAACAATGGAGAGAAATTTATAGAACTTAGCCTAGAAATCAATCTTGTCATTGGAGGAACGTTTTTCTCACACAAAGACTGCCACAAAATAACCTGGATCTCACCAAATAATAAAACGCAAAATCACATAGACCACATCTTAATTAATAAAAAATGGAGAAGTATCCTTCTAGGTGTATGAAATAAAAGATCAGCAGATGTAGGAAGTCATCATTACCTACTAATAGCGGAAATAAAAGTAAAAATCAAGGCCAAAAGAGGGAGTAAACAATATAACAAACGAAGATAATATACAACGACTGAAAGACAGTGAAACCCAAAAAATGTGGAGTAACAAAATAAAGTTGAACACAGAAACTGTAAACAACACACAGACAAATATATCAAACAAATGGGAGATAATCAAAGAGGCTGTACACCAAACTGCACAAGAAGTGTTGGGCTACAACTGAGAAAAGAAAACAGAGTGGCTAGGTGATAACACATGGCAACTGATAAAAAAGAGAAAGGATTTAAAGGCCGAACTAAATAGAATACAAAAATTAGAAGATAAAATCAGAATAACCCAAGAGTATGCAGATATAAATAAACAAGTAAAAGGAATTATGAGAATTAGGACAAGTAAAAGGAATGGCAGCTAATCTGGAAAGCTCAACGTAGGTGGCGCTCGTGTAGTTGGAGGTCATGTCAACTTACGTCAATACTTCAAATCAAACTATTTCCAAGTAAATATTGCATATTTGTTTCGCTGTGTGAATTAAACTTGAGAAAATAAAATCCCTCAATGTTGTGCTGTGCATTTGTGCTCATCGAGAACATCAGGACACAGGTTTCCCAAAGATATTCTGATGAGAAAAAAGTGGATTGTAGCAATAAGAAGGGATAAATATGTGCCGAGAATAAATGCACGTATCTGCAATAAACATTTTGTTGAAACAGATAAGTATTGCCCCAGATTCGACTGTAAAAAATAGAATATTTCACTATAAAATTCAGATCAAAATTTATTATAAATGCACGGATTAAGATATGCAATTTTATGTACATTCACACTGTTGCCACATCTACAATCGCTGTTTATGGAGTGAACATGTAAAAAAAATTATATTTGAAGTAATAATATAGAAAAATCTGAAATACTAATTTTAAATATTTCTCAAGTTCTCAATATTTTTTAGTGACTAAAACATAACCTGACCAAACCTAACCTAGCGTCATCGAAAATAATATAAAAAAGTTAATAACTGAACATTTTAGTGATATGTTATCTTTAAAATATTCTTTAAAATGACTAAAACATAACCTGAGCAAAGCTAACCTAATCGAAAATAATATAAATAAGTTAATAACTGAAAATTAAAGTGACCTAGTACCATTCAAATATTCTTTAGTGACTAAAACATAACCTGATCAAACCTAACCCTAATTTTTTCTAATTTCACCTTAAATTTAAGGTCGCCTTTCACGTAGAAAAACACTCAAATAATTATACTTAATTAAATTAACACATTCTATATTTCCATAAGGAGTTATAATTTTTTTTAAATAAGACAACATTGCAGAATCAACTGCGCTCACCCCATGCTTAAACCAAATTTACACCAAATGCGCAACTGTCATGGCAGCCATATTTTGAAAATATCACATTTTTAAATAAGATAAACACAAAAATTAATGCTGAGCGCACTTAATTGTGAATTTTAAATTGATAAAAAAAGTAAGGCAGATCGCACATATCATATTATACACAGTTGTCAGACTCGTGTGGGGAGTTAATCAATACCAGATAAATACCCTCTGAGCTATAGAAATAAAACATTGAGACGATGATTAATATAGTTTATCATTCGATAAGTGTTTCCTTTTTCCAGTAACTCTCGCATCCCTTCTCAATTCGTTTTTCAACGACAAACAGTCTCCAAGATCCGTATATTTCGGCCATAAATTATTATTTATTAAATCGTAATCAAAAACACCATATACCAACTTCACGAATAGTCAAAATTTTGACCTCCAACTACACTAGCGCCGCCAGGCGGGAGCAACGGCGTACATAGGTGCCATTAGGAGAATTACGACAAGTAAAAGAGTGCTGGGAATTACAAAAGAGAATGGACAGAGATGGCACGCTTAGCAGAATAGGTAGCCGAAACAAATAATCAGAGAGAGCTATATAAAACCACTAAACATCTTGCAAATAAGAATGTCAACAGTGACACACCACTAAAAGACAAACAAGGACAACTGCTTACAACAACAGAAGAGCAAACACAAAGATGGCATGAGTACTATAGCGAACTTACGGCAGAAGAAGAAAATGAGCCGCCATTCCAAGTTGGTAAAAGGGGACAAGCCATTGTAGCTAAAAATTGTATGTTAGGTTGATTGTTCCAAAAGAGGTACTTAGAAAATAGTATAGAAAGTTTAGTGTACAAAGGGATATGTCAACATATTCCTTTTGGTACAGCCTATATCAGTATATCTATTAGTGAATAATGAGACAACTTGATTTGTACTCTTATTAATGGTTAGATTTTAATGTAATAAGCAACCAACTTAACATACACAACCTATAAATTAGTCTACAGTGTTGTGTCATCGTTGTGATTATTATTGCAAAATAAAAGTGTGTGTTTGAATTAACTAATAACATTATTTTATTATAATAAGTGAAAATTGAAGAATGTGTAAAAAAACAAATTTTGAATATGAATAAATATGAAAAGAAGGCAGTCATCAAGGAAATATCTACCTTCACTCTACACTCTCACTGTTACATATTTATGAAACTTAGAAGATGTATCCAGATAATTTTATTAATTGTAAAATATATGAAAACATGTTTTACAGCCTGATTATCAGTATGAAGAAACATAAAGAAAGATACATGCGGTACATGTGACAAATTAAAAATGAAAATATGCAAAAATGAGGATGAACTAAAGTACATTTAAAAGAATACTATTTACAAGCTGATTGAGGGTATAAAAACTAAGAAGACAATAAATTTCTGTCACATCTTTGTCACTTTTTTATTTAAATTTGTTTTTGCAGTCAACAATTGCTTACTACAAATGTTGCATTCATAAGGTTTTTTACCACTGTGTGTTCTAAAATGTGCTTTCATATGACACACAGTGGTAAACGATTTCACATTTGTGAGATTTTTCCCGAGTATGAACTATCATATATTTATGTCGATTTAGAGGAGAATTTAGAGAAAATTGCTTAACGCAGATTTCACATTGATAAGGTTTTTCTCCAGTGTGTGCTCTTAAATGTTTTTTCAAATAATCTACACAGGTAAATAACCTAAAACAAATTTCACAATTTCATTGTTTCTTTTGCACACTTGCTAATGAGTTGTTCTTCTTGACAGGAGAATGTCCAGCCACTGGTTTTACAATAACTTCAGTTCTTCATTTATTATGAAGAAAATCTAAAACAAAAATTAAGTTTAAAGAATATAATTATTTATTTTCACTTATGTGAACAAACTACAAAATCATAATCATAACCGAATGATAGTCCACCATACTGATTTTGATCCACCTTCATTATTTTTGAAAAAAAAAACCATATTATCACTTATTATCTTTTAATAGTTTTTTATGAACTTCATAAATAACATCATTATCATAATTAGCTTGACAATTCTGTGTCAACCTGGGCCTGCTACCAGAGAAGTTGTCAATTCCTAGTAACTTCCCTCTATCTTTGAACCCTTAAGCCAGGATCACACGAGGCTAGTTATTCAAGTTAGGATAGTAAGCTAGATATCCTGGTATCCTAGCTTGAGTTACTGTCCTGGCTTGGCGCATGCTAGAACGGTTTACATGTGGCTGGAAAATTTTCAGCCAGTCACTGTACTATTGCGAGAACAACAACTGTCAACGACAGCATACTAACCCCCTCTGTGGCTCAGTGGTCAGGGTGCGTACCTTTGGATCGAAAGGTCGAATGGTCGTGAGTTCGAATCTCACCAGGGTTTTTCGTTTATTTTAAATTAATAAATGAAAGTAATTTCTGTCCTTGTGGGATCGGTACTCACCAGAGAGACTGCAGATGTTTGGATACAATTAGCGTCTCTTTGGAAAGACAATGACGTCTACTTTGCAAAGTAACAAGACACTTACTCAACATACACACTACATATTACTCCCCTGAGTTAGTGATAAGTTATAGTCTAAAAAATCATTATGAAATTGACTGGCCAGTTGGTTGTGAAAACCAGTGCCAATACACAAAACACACACAAAAACGCTTTACCAGCAAGAGTTTTAGAAGTATGTGGTTATCTCTTTAAAAAAATAAAACAGGTCGACATTATGCGCTTGCCGTTTAAAAACACTAGCTTTGCGGGCCAGACGAGGGTGGTACACATGCCAAGATAATAAAACCAATAGCTTAACAAAATAGAACTCCATGCTAATAGCCGATCCTAGCTTAAGACACTGACTTACTGTCTTTCTCATTAGCATACTAGCCTACATGCGAAGCTAATTCTGTATACATGGAGCTAGTAATACTAACCTGCTTGTTTAAAAGCGCTAGCTTGAAAATCTAGCCTCGTGTAATGCGGGCATTAGAATCATAAGGTCTGCTTATACATCATTCATAGATCAGGTCAAAATAAGAATAGTTGTAAATAATAAATAAGTTATTATCAATGAATATAGATGCTCTGTATTTATTGTTATTATTTAGAAAAAACTGACATCTTTAACATACTACATTTTAAGAAATCCTGATTGTTTTATTGATATAGTTGGTTCGCTAAACTCAGACACAACTGGCTACTGATTTTAGTAAGTAATTTTGCCAATTTAGTAAAATTGGCAAAAAAAAATAATTACTAAATAGTTAGTAATTTTGCCAATTTTCTCAAAATTGGCCAAAAAGAAATACCGACTAATATCACTAGCCAGTTGTGTCTGAGTTTAGCAAACCGACTAGGTATATGGTTATTTCCAAATATATTAATATTTTACACGAATTTTTTAGTGTGAACTATCATAATGTTGATTAAAATTAAATATCTTAAAATAACTTATACAAATATATGAGGTATTTTCTACAGTGAATTGGATCTTGATCTTTTTGGAAAGTGTGTACCTAGCTTTTGAAATAGAATAGAATAGAATACTTTATTGGTATAGCTTTACAGCTGCCATCATAAAGATGGATATACACGTCAGATATACAACACAATATAGTCACAGACACATAATCAAATACCTATACATACACTTAAATTTTAGATTTAACATAATGTACATTGATAAATATGAAAATTATTAATATTAGACAGAACTCATAACAGCAATCTAGTTGCTAAGTATTCTTCTACACTGTAGAATGCATGTTTACATAGTATACTTTTCACAACTCTTTTGAATTTCACCGGATGCAAAGATCTAACTTCATTTGGAAGATGATTATATAGCCTGACCCCCACATAATCTGTGGACTTCTCAAATTTGGATAGTTTGTGACCAACAGTAACAAACTGATTGGCATTCCTAGTTGAGTATGCATGTAAATCAGAATTTCTCTTGAATGAATGTAAATTATGCTTAATATACAATATGGATTTCAAGACATATATGGAAGGCAACGGTAAGATATTGTTATTAATGAAAACTTGCTTACAAGTATGCCCAAAAGGAATATTGAAGATAAGTCTAATAATTCTCTTCTGTTTAATAAACACTGTGTCTGATTTTGTGGAATTACCCCATAACGTAACATTATAAGTAAGGTGACAATAAACCAAAGAATAATATACATTAATGAGAGTTTTAATACTGAGTGTTCTCTTCAACTGTACTAAAGCATAGAATGAACAATTTAGTTTCTTATTAACATATTCAACGTGAACATCCCAACTCATAAACTGGTCCAAGAATACACCTAAAAATTTTATGTTTGGAATATTCACAATTTCAGGAATAGACACAACTGGCATATTTCGTTTGCATCTAAAATGTATATACGATGTTTTATCAATATTCAGTTGTAGCAAGTTTTGTGTACACCATGTTTGGAATAATCTGATAACCCTTGACACTCTATTTTGAAGCTCTACGTATGTATGTGCTGATACAATCACAGATGAGTCATCTGCGTACATTACAATGTGGTCATGAGTAATATGATCGGGTAGGTCATTGACAAAAATAAGAAATAGCAGTGGTCCCAACACAGATCCCTGCGGCACTCCTACATCTACACTGAAGATGTCTGACCTTTCCTTGTTTAATTCAACATAGAATTTCCTCTCCAGAAGATATGAGTTCAATAAATTTAACATGTTACCTCTTATTCCGTGGACATACAATTTGTTAAGGACAAATTCAAATTTAAGACTGTCGAATGCTCTGGAAAGATCAAAGAAGATACCCACTACAAGAAGACCATCATCAAGGTGCCTATAGACAGATTCCATAAATACTTCAGTAGCCCCCTCTGTTGATCTTCCGGATCGAAAGCCATGCTGTTCTGAACACAGTGCATTATTTTTGTCCAAAAACTGTATGATCCTAGTGTAGTAAGCTCGTTCAAAAATTTTTGAAATTACATTTAACAAAGAAATAGGTCTATAATTATCAATACAAGTGTGATCGGATTTTTTATATACTGGAACAATTTTACTTAATTTTAGGTTTTCAGGAAATTCACCTGTGTTGTATACTAGGTTAATTAGATATGCCAGCGGTTCTGATATAACATCCTTGATGTGTTTGATCATTCTTGTGTTTAATTCATCATTTCCAAAAGAATGTTTATTTTTAAGACCACAAATAATATCAAGAACCTCATCAGATGTTACTGGAAAATAAACAAAACTGTCTATAGTCCACCTATGTGATAAAGTACAGTTTTGAGGGTTATTGTCAAGCCTATTTTTTAGTGCATTATTTCTGTCATTGAAATGGCATGCAAAATATTGAGCTAAATTTTTATCATCTGATATTAGTTTGTCTTCAATTTTGAGTTTAATTTTATTAGTACTTTGCTTTCTCCCTATAGTTTTATTTACTATACTCCACATAGTTTTTTGTTTATTATTACTACTTACAATTTGAAGATAATTGAATTCCCTTTTCTTTTCAGCAATAAGATTATTGTATTCCTTCTTGGTAGCTTTATACTCATTCCAGATGTTACTATTATTAGAGTTTTTAGCTTCATTAAATAGGTTTTTTAATTGTTTACTCCTAGCATATATGTCATGATCAACCCAACCTTTACTTTTATGCACGTCCTTACCTATTTTACTTTTAAGGGGACAGTTTGAAGTAATAGCAAAGTTTAAAGTATCCATAAATTCGATAAAAGCGTTATTAATATTACTTTCATTGTATACCTCGCAAAAACCAATCCTCATTAAGTCTTGTTTTAGGATGTCTAAATTATTATCATTTAAACACCTAAAACACTGCTGTTTTATATTAGATTCCATCCTATCCTGATTACGACCTACAACAATGTCAAAAATAATGGCAAGATGGTCACCCATATTGGGTTGATTGACTTGACAAGTATGATTCATAGTGATATTATTAGTAGCAATGTAGTCAATTTTTGTTTTTGTTACTTTATTGTTATTCATGAAAATACGTGTTGGTATATTTGGGATATTAAGAGACAAACCAAACGATTGAAAAAGATCATCTAATCGAAGTTTTTCATTGCTCTGAATTAAGTAGTTGATATTAAAGTCTCCACAGAGATAAATTTTATCAACACGGTTGTGAAAATGACCTAAAATATTAAAACAATTATTTATAAAAGAATCTAGATTGCTGTTAGGCGTTCTGTACACATTAATGACTAGAAATTTACAGTTACTGATTAAAATAGTCACAGCACAACATTCAAAGCTTTCTTCCTCAGAGAATTTACGGCAATCAACGACTGAGACTGCATACTTGTCTGTCCCAGATTTAGATAAAATAAGAGTTCCACCATGTATTTTATTTTTTCTAGTAAAATGGGTTACTAAAGTGTACCCTGGGATATAAATAAGATTAATATTATCCTCATTACACCAGTGCTCCTGAATACATAGAATGTCAGGTTTTTCAGCATTAGAAAAAAGCTCAAGATTTAAAAGTTTGTTTGTTAAACATTGTACATTAACCGAGATTAACTTCAATTTAAAGTCATTTACTATACGTGAAATAGTTGTATTGCTTGAGGACCCACCTAATGCGACAGCGTCCTCCTCATCTTGAAAAACGAGACTAATGCTCCGCTGGGCCAGATTTCTCGCTTCCATGCATTCTTAATTAAGTCTCGTCTAATGGTCACTTTCATGGATGCATATATGTCAGGTTTTTTGGACTGATGGATTTCGCATTTTACGCCATCTAAATGATTTTCCAGGAACTTTTCTAATTGCTCCGGTTTTGTATCAGGCTTTAGGCGAGTCACATGTAGGTTGATCATTTGTGGAACAGCCTCAATGTTGCAAGGTGACTCGGTACTTCCAACTAAGAACTTCCTCTTTTTTCTATGAGCTACCTGTGTCCACGCACCGTTGCTTGAAGACTCTGAAAGAACCGGAGCATTATTTTCAGTGTTCAACAGATTATGTAAAACAGTTTGAGTTTTGGCTTCTTGCATTGCGGCACTCATTTGTCTTGATGTAATGTATTTTTTTTCATTTGGCACTTCATTTCCAAAGTTTGTCGATGTTGAGGATCGCGCTAGCGTTCCGTCTGCAGGAATTTTAGTCACTACTAATTCAGTTTGTTTACTATTAGTAAGGTCATTAACATTTTGTAGTTGTTTATCATCTTTACCAGGGGAAGTCCAGTTTTTTCTTTTGTCAACGTTAATTACCTTGAATTCAGGTTCTTTAGTTTTTTGTTTTACTTTTTCTTCAAGGAGCTCGTTAGTTCTTTTTAACAATTGATTATTATCAAATAAAATTTTATATTTTTCCTCTTTTTCACTTAAAATTGTTTTTAGAAAATCAATTTCCAACTGTAGGATATGTGCATTTACCTCTTGAGTATGACTTACTGAGTTTCCTTTGGGATTTTCAGATTGTTCACATGTCTCACATACAATTCTAGTATCACATAACTTTATACATTTCTGCTTTTTTCTTGATGAACAAGATAAATGAAAAATACTTCCACATTTTATGCACACTATAACGTTAGTAGTTTTCTGGCAACATTTGAATGCTTTTTCCTTAAAATTCTCATCATTTACAGAGAGGAGTAATTTCACGTGCGCATCGTTCGGCGCCATCTTGAACTGTATGATGTATGTAATATGTAAGTACATACAAGGAGTGAATGAGTACATACTACATGTGTAAACTCCATGTTAATAATGGAAACTCCGATCGTAGTTCACTACAATTGGCCTTTGCATGAGTTAATTAATGTGTTAATGTTTAATTAATTTAATTTTACTACAGAGACCTATGGAAACATAATCAGAAAAACTTACCATTTTGGACATGAATTATCTATCCTCCTTTTATTTGATGTCTTCACTATTTATTTGGTCCAAAAAATTTCCACCATAGAAATAACTACTTTTATCGGTTTTAAAGACTCTCTACAGTCTCTACTCTATCTCAGTTTTAAAGTTTTAACAGAATAGGAACTATTACAGCATCACACAGGTTGTCCAGAATTTTCGATTTTAATTTTACATTCTTCTTTGTAAAAATTATTTTCTGCTTGCTTTATTTCCATTTTATTGATTTAAGAAAATAATATCACATTCACAGCACATAATATTTTACACGTACATAATATATATTATTAATATGAGAACAAAGTAGTAAATTAACCAAAACAATCCAATTCCCAAACACAACCTCAAAAAATTCTCAAAAGAAAATCAGATGATGAATGACACGATCCCGACTCCCGACCAATCGTAGCAAACATATCCGATCCGCTTTATCGGATGCGCACGGTGAAACGAATTTTGGTCAACTTCGCGCATGGAACAAATTTTTTGACGAGTGAGCTTACTGATTCTCCTATACTGTGTACCAGTGGTGGGATCACGATCAGTAGAATGGTAGAATGGTGACGTCACAAAAATAATTCTACAATCGACAATTTTGGTATCACGTTAACAGACTACATTAAAATCAACAGGGTACGTTTGCTGTTATTGGTTGGTGGGCGTGTCGTAATTTAAAATTTAGCGGGTAGCATAAATGAGTACAAGCCGAGAATATTCGCATTTTAGGATTAAATTGGCTAATAGAATAGTACGGCTTTATTGAAATATAATTATTTTTCCGTGTGTGATTATGTAGGTAAAAATATATGCCAACTTTAAATCCGATATGCGTTTGAATTTATTTTATTTTGATATTCTTGTAATGCTTTTTTTTTCTTGAATATCTAGGTAGGAATCTACTTAATTATGTATGTTGTTTTCATTTTTTTTTATTAGATAATATTTTGTTTAGAGGTTTCTCGTATTACTTTTATTTCTAGAACATTCATCTTCATTATTATTCTCTTTGCCTTTCCCATTGTGAATTTGGCTTCTCTAATTCTAGGGTGCTCGGTAAAAAGAGTATACGCCCGGTTTCAACTTAAAGTGAACATTAAGTAAAGTTCACATTAATGTGTATTACCATTGATAAAAGTACCAACTTAAAAGTCCACTTTAATTTTATTATGAAATTATGAAATCGAGCCCAAGTCAATTTAGTCAACTTTTCAGGAGAAGCAAAAAATGATAATTACTTGCCATAATTATTTACTACCAACTAATTTTATTTATTTTATATTACGTAATATATTGACTTGTTCTATTGATACCAAGGTAAAGATATAGGTAGTCCTTTATAGTGTTTTTCGGCAAAAATAATATTATGACCATTTTTGACTTATACTCTTTTTACCGAGCACCCGAGAATTATTTTCCTCCAAACTTTCTTTTCTGTGCCATATGAACGTGAATACCGTTTACACCCACATCCTGCTGATTAACTGTCACCCACCACGTCTTTTCGATTTTCCTGTTTTATTGCTTCCAGGGACTAAGCACCTCTCCTCTATATGTATGAGATGGTCCTCATCTCTAAGTTACACATGACCTAGCCTTACACATTATATTTATACTCATATCTATAACTTTCTTTTCATATCATATCTATAACTAATCCTTTCTTGTTACCTACTCCACTCAGCGAACCGAGCATTCGCGTTTCAGTAATATACTATTTCAGGACCATACATTATCATAGCTGGTCTTACAGCAATCGTACCTATATAATTTACCTTTTTATCAAACAGTACTCCATTTACCTTTCCATTTCATCCATTCAGCCTTAATTCTATTACTTGCATTTTATGTACTTCCCCATTGCTCAGTAATATCGATCCTACATACATAAAACTATTATCTTGTGTGAGTTCTTGTCTATCGCCAAGCTAACTACTCTGCGATTTGGATTACTACCATGTTTAAAAGAATAAATTCTGTTTTTGTTTTTTCCTCCACTTCGCTCTCAGACTTTCCTACTAACACATTATCTGCATACATTGACAAGCAAGGATCTCCCTTTGAAGTTCAGCTGTTATCTGATCCAGCATGAATGGGAATAAATATGAGTTCAACACAGAACCCTACTTTCACACGAAATTATCTAGTTTCACCTGAATTCGTTCTAATGTTCATTGTTACCCTCTCACAAGTCTTGCATCATTCGTACATATTCAGCCGGCACTCCTTTCCTAATTAGTACTAGTGGTTTTCTGGTAACTTTGCCATATGCCTTTTCAAGGTTAATAAATATTAAATGCAAGTTTCTCATTCACTCCTAACTTTTTCCATTAGCAGTCTTAAAATGAAAATTGCTGTAAACAATGTAAATTGCTGTAAAACCTTGCATAAATCCAAAATGTTACCCACTTTATTTCTAGAACCTTTTCACATTCAAATTTTGTTAGATTTCACCATAGATGTATGATAATAAAAACATATCGTCGGTCTATTTTTCAAAGGTCGTAACTCCAAAAATGCTTATTTTACAGGAGAAGCAAAAAACAGAAATATTTTATTATATTAATTTTTGTGGATGGTTTTATTTATTTTGTAAATAGAAAAGCATATTTGTAGTTTCCAATAAAAAATAATACATTTGCACATTTTAATATTTAATTGCAGGAGTTACGACTTTTTCTGGCTAGAATCTTAAATGTTCTGAGGAGATACGACAATTTCAACAACATTGACTATAGAAAAACACAAGCACGCATTGGAGTTAGGGCATATGAAAATTTAGACCAGATGGTGATTTCTGTATGTCTTTTGATAATTGCGATTTTAAAGGTTTTATAATTTTTTCGGAGCTATGGCTTCTTCTGGACGAGTAGAAATCAGCTGAAAGTAGCTATTAACACTAAAATGTAAAAATATGATTTTTGAGGAGTTACAACCATTGAAAAATAGACTGACGACATTTTGAATTGAGTGCTATGAAAACTGGTCTGAATAAAATTAAGCAAATGTTTACTGGAAACTATTGATACCTAAATAAAACACTAAATAGCTGTTTAAATTTTTTCATTTTTTATTAAAAATCTGGAAGGAGGGGGGCCTTATTGATGCAATGGCATAGGTAAAACCCCTCTAAACCTCGCCTAGGACCCAGTACATCCAGATTTAAAAATACATATAACACTAATACAAAAGGCTACAAATAACAGCATTCATTAAAAGGGCTTTATATAAAACTGTGTATAATAAAATTCGATACAGTTATAAAACAAAAAATACATGTTAGCTACAAAAATTTGTTAATCAAATTTAATGTTTATCAGTTATTTTTTTTTTCTTGGAAGGAAAGTACTCCTGCTTCTCCATTTTTCGCTTTGTCATAATGTTCTTCGCGTTTTCTTGACAGTTTTCCTTCGCCTTGAGCTTTGTTACTTGCATGGTTCTCCTAATTCGTCTTAATTCGTCACGTAATTTTGTTAAACTTGTGTCATCTAAATCTTCCATTTCATTTTTTAAGGCTTCCATTTCATTTTTTAAGGCTTCCATTTCATTTTCTATTTCATTTTGTAATTCAAGACTTCCTTTGGTTTTTTCCTGGGTCTCATTTGTCTGTTCTAGTTTCTCTCTGATAAATTCATTAATTTCCTCCTCATGGTTTGATTTGATAATTGAACTTTCTCCCAAACACCTTGCAGCATCATCTAAAACAGAGTTAGTACCCACACTCTCCTCATACATTCTTACCAAGTGCACATGCTGACACAAGGTATTCTTCACCTCATATACTGTACAGTCACACTGATAACGGTGCATACAAATTTTACAAACTCTACAAAACAACAGCTTACACTCACTTTCACACACTTGACTTAAAGTTACATTTTGTAATAGACTAGGATCCTTAAGGGATGTTACCTGATATTGACCATATACTGCCACATTCTTAGTAACCTTCATTTTCTTTTTGTTCCGTTCTGCCCCTCTGTGTGATTTCATTATAGTCCTATCCTGATAATTATTCGCATTTGGTCGTTTCATGTCCACAATTCTCTTCCACATTTTTGTCTCCACTAGCTCATCAATCGTATCCAATAACTTCTCGATTCCCACTCTTCCATTCCTCTTTAGGTAGTTTGTCTTCAGTAGGTTGTTCAATGATTCTATTGCCATGTTGGTGTTAATTCCGGAATTTCTTCTGTAACAATGGGCCCACATTTTTATTCTCTTTAGATCCTTTAAGTAATACCTAGAACAAAATATACATACTTGAAGGTGTCTTAAGGTGTATGATTTGATATAATTATTTACTCTCTCAGATAATCGAAAAACTCTGTCTCATTTGCATTTTGTAGTTTTATTAAATAGTTTCTGCATAATTCATTAAATGTATCTACATCCGTTTCTGTTATAATCTGTCTTAATTCAGTTTTCATTTCTTTCTTTAAAGTTGGGTCGTGAAATTTCTTCTTCCCTTGAATGTTCCAATTCTTGACGACGTGCCATGTGCACAAAAGCCTATTTGGTTCATTTCCCATTATCTTCACCCATGCATTATAATACTTGTTTTCATCATCACTCATGAAATGTTCTGCTTGAATTTCAGTCTTCATCTTATTCTTGAGAGCATCTAAAAGTTTTAAAAATTATCGCTACTTACCAGTCATAAATTGTCACTGCTTTATAGTACATACCTAAAAAAACTTCTTGAACCTGTTGGTCCAATCTGTTGGACAGCAGGAATGCAACCGGAAATCCTGCATTCCTATCATCCTTCACCAGCATTATCGTCAAGTCCATCCGTCTCTTGTTGGTTCCATGTGTGCCGTCCATACAAATTATCTTCGGGAATTTTCGTAATTTATCTTCCATTATCTTGTTCATGAATCCTATAGCAAAATCTTCCTTTCTCAGCACATCATGTTCTTCTCCTAATAAAAATAAACCACCAAATTTAGATTACTTAAAATTTATAGCTAAAGATATATATGATACAAGATAAATGGTAAGACTGACATTTTATTGTATATTTTAATAGGTAATCATTACTTCTGTTTTTTAAGCTTGCTTACAGCTTACAGTTACCCACTTATGTCATTGCAACCATTGCATTGCATACCATTGCAAAGATTACAATAAAAATTACCTTTTAAAGTAGATAACTTACAACCCCAAAAAATTTGAGTTACCTGGTTATGAAAACAATACATTGAAAGATGAAAACATTGTTTAAAATGTTTTTGTTTTAATAGTCTAAAATTATTATTTTTATAATAGTCCATGTACTAGTTATCTCAATGATCTAGATTTATAAGTCTGATAGAATTAGAATTACTTTTGAGTTTTTTTTTTAACTTGGATATACCTAGTTATAAGATCTAACCTGTTTTAGAATTTAACTATTGTTTTTGTACTGTTAATGGGATTTTCCCGTAAAAATAAATAAATAAAAATAAACTGCATGGACCAGTGGACTGAAAATCAATCAAGCTAAAATGAAAAACATGTATGCAGGTAAAACAACAGAAAATCACGTCATTGCAAAACTGAACTATAGGAGAGTATAACATTGAAAGTGTGAAAAACTTTACATACTTAGTATTCCTTGTTATATGCAATACTAACGTTCCTAGTGCCAGTTGTTCATAGAACAAGACAAAGACCAAAGAATACATAGATATAAGGGAGAAAAAAACAAGACATGGCAATTTTAAAAATAAAAAATTGGATGAGAAAAGTGTGAAACAGATCAGAATGGAGAAGTATTCTCAACCTTTCCGTGCTAATGTATGGTCTCACAGACAGAGCTAACATATTCATACCGATAATTAACAATCTGTTCTGATATTCAGGCTAGGTCATTCAATAGCTTCATATTTTACCTAACATGTGTTAGTTTAACAAAATTGTTGAACTTAGATACATAGTTACTATGAGGAGCAAAAATATTGCAACAAACATGATAAAGGATGATAAGTATGCAAGTCATTAAATTTCAAAAAATTCTAAAATTTATAGCGCTAGGGCATGTATAAATACACGGTCCCAAAGACAGACGTTAGTACAGATGTAAAAATAATTTACGTTAGCACTATGAGGTTAAACAGGCCAAGACTTAAAAAGGCATGTCTGGCATGTGATAATGATATAAAAAGACAATAACTAAATAAGCCTTTAATAGTTATTTTTTAAGAGGTGAAAGTTGTTGCTTTCACCTCTTTCAAAGTGTGAGATTTATTAGATGAGGGAGACAAAGATAACAATTAAACCAGCTTAAAACAAGCTGGTTTAAGATTATGTAACAAAATAAGCTTTAATGTAAAAAGCCAATTTTTAAAATCATAACAAATATATTATTTAACACATTGACAGATAGAACGTCAATAGACATCTAATTTCCATTGATGTAGCTTATTCATTTAATGCAATCTGTCAACGTGTTAATAATGTTTATTGTGTATTATATCAAGGGGTGAATGTTGTTGATTTTACTAATCAACAGGTAATGTTTGTGACATGAGCCATGCAAGGATAACAATTCACACAAGTCGAATTGGAATAGGATTAATTATAATTGTGGTAGGTATCAAAAAAAAAAGTTTGGTGTTTACCTTCTTTCTTAAATAAGAAAGCATAATTCTTGTTGTTAGCATTCCATTCCTGAACCTTTAAGGTTGTTGCTACCATATCATTTTGATCTCGTTTCTTGTGTACATTATACTTCTTGGATAAATTTGCGAGATCTTGACTTGTTAATAGGGCAAGTCTATCTAGTTGTGGTTTTTCCAATTTTCTTGAATCTTGTAAAATTCTACTGGGTGGCACCCCAGCCATTAATTTTTCTTCAATCGTTTTTTCTTCTGCTTTTGACAGATGTATGGCTCTTAATTCTTCTTTATGTCCAGCATGTGTTTTCCAATAACTGACCGAAACTTGTCCTTGATTTGTCAGTTTACAAATTAGTCTGGAGGGACACACCCCTTTAATTCTAATTGATCCACCAGATTTCTCTGTCCTAATTTTAGAGTGGGGCTTATATCCTAAAGACAGACAAGTATATGTTTTAATAATAATTGCAAGTAACAAAGTATTGGACTTACCATATGTGTCACTTCTGTTACACTCATAGTATAAGATCTTGTGTTCCTTTGCATTAACTGTTCGAGATGTTGCATAACTGGTCTCAATTTTCTGCATATCTTTCCATGTCTCATATTCTTGTTTGCTAGAAAATTCCAAAGTTATTAGTTCAATACTCACCTGGTGATTCTCCTTAATATGTTTTCTTAAGTTCTCATGGGTTTGTAAACTAGTTTCTTGCTCACATAACGGACAAACAATATGATCAATTTTCTTAATTGATACATCTATTTTATGTATTCTTTTGATATGACGATTTCGTAATTTTACATTTTTAAATATTTTGCTGCAGAGGTGGCAGGCTCCTGAGACAAATTCAGAACTTGTTGAAGTCGATTGAAGGCTCCTTGAAGTAGTAGATTGGTAGATAGAATCCATTATTTCTTGCTAAAACAAATGCTAAAACAAAGTCTTGGTTAATTAATTAATGTGTTCTAACGAACAGATTTTTTCAAAGGATTGAAATATAAATATAAAAATGAAATTTTGTATGTATGTATGCTTGCTGTTGAAATACAACCGCCAAACAGACGGAGAAAAGGAGAAAGTATGTGCTTTATGGACATTAAAACCGCCAAAACACAAAACAAGGCGCCAAATCAAGGATTGATCAAACAGAAAAGATCTTAAGATCTTTTAGGCTTAGGACAAAACCATACAAAACAAATACCACAAAAATATATAAACATAACCTCTCAAAAAATTCTACCCAGATGATGAGGATGACAGCTGACGGCCCGACCCCGACCAATAAGAGCAAACGTACCTTGTTGAAATTAATGTAGTCTCACGTTAACACGCTTGGGAAAGTAGAATCGGTGCTCGGCAATGTTCGGATATTCTACTAGCCATGTTAAAAATATCGCTTCTTCTTCTTAAAAATATTGCTTTTTGACGTGTGGTTGTCTTTATTTTGTGGTGGTTGTATTCAAAAAGCTAACCTAAAGAAAGATTATAATTTGTGATTATTTTCAATTTGTATATTTTTGTCTTGGGTTGTTTGGAACTATTTTATTAGAAATCACTAAATTTTTAAATTTTACCTGTGACTAGAGAACATTGTTATATTAAGGTATTTTTATGTAGGTATTTTTTCTATAAATTCCTGTTACTGTAAAGGAAAAATAACACATTAATAAGTTGCAGGTTCATATCATTATTATTAATATATTTTGATGTTTATATTAAATACCGATATAGTTCGACGTTCAGATGCTTCCTGCTCGGATACTTGGTCATATACAAAGAAATGAGCAATTAAGAAATGAAATAAATAGGTATAATATAGAGGAGAATAATGAGAAGGGAAAGTGATGCATTTACTTTAGGAGTTTGTAGATCTATTTATATCAACAACAGACATAGTGAACTATTTAATTATTAATTATTATTAATATATTTTGATGTTTATATTAAATACTGATATAGTTCGACTTTTAGATGCTTCCTGCTCATATACAAAGAAATGAGCAATTAAGAAACGAAATAAATAGGTATAATATAGAGGACAATAATGAGAAGGGAAAGTGATGCATTTACTTTAGGAGTTTGTAGATTTATTTATATTAACAACAGACATGGTGAACTATTTTTTTGAGAGGCTTATACCTCATAATATGTGATAATCCGTTCATCCAAGCAGTGTTGAGCCTTCACTGTAAATTTTTACCTCACTTATTTTTATGCAATAAGTTCCTATCAAAGAGTAGTCGGTCAGAGCTATCAGTTATTTTTCGTCCGCTATAACTTTTCCCACGTGTAGCGATTCATTTTCAAACAAATTAAGTCAAAACATAAAGTGAAATGAACGTTGATGTGTATATACATTTTGTATACTAATATACTAAACACATCGGCGTACGTTTCACTTTATGCCTATATATAACTACTATATCAATTGCCTAAAATACTGTTAGCAACCGTTTAAATGATGTAACAAATTTAACAATTGAACATCTAAGTGAAGAGTCGATTATCTTTCCTACTACATTCGTTCAAAAAGAGAATTTTAAAAGAAAATTTATGCAGAAGTTTAACTTTCCTGGCTGTGTAGGGGCCATAGTTTGCACACATGTTGCTATAATTGCTCCAACGGAACGGGAACATAACTATCTTAATAGAAAAGTTATCTTTCTAAAAATGTAGAAATTGTAACACTCGTTATATAACACTACTTACTTGTAATATTATATTATGTACTATATGCTGCCAATAATCAATTTATAAAAATAATGTATTATCACATAATATATTATATTGCAAATATCACAAAAATTTGTAGTATTTGTTGATATTTGTGTTGAAAAAACTTTGACTAACAAAATAAAGAATAAGTAAAAAATTACAATCTTTTAGGTGTGTGATCCAGACTTAAAAATTTTAAACATCGATGCTAGATGGGGAGGTGCAACACATGATGTGGAGAAACTCAAATGTAAAACTTTTTTGCAGCAGATCGTTTAAAATAGAGATCAAAGCATTTTCCATTTCTATTCTGGCAAAGATTACTTTCACTTCTTAGTTATCTTTGCTGGACGGTGAAGCTTTATATCTTATTATGAAGTATTTTGAACATAAAACTTTTGTTTTATGGATGCATTGATCAAATATCTTAAAGAAATGTTTATTTAAAGTTTCATAATAATTTTTATAAGTAGTTTAATATAATTACTTATTTTTGCACTAGAAATAATAATTGTAAAGCTTCATTGACTAATGGCCAGTTTCACCAAAGATGAATAGTAGTTTATTCGATGAATAAAATTATTCAACTGATAAAACTGACACAACTATGTTTCTCTAACGTCAAATAGTACTTATTTTATTTATTCATCAAATAAATATTTACTCTTCAAATGAATTGACGAGTTAATCTCACTTTAAATATCTATATAAAGAAAATTTGTCAATTTAATTTTAAATTATCAAACTATTCACTGATTTATTTGTTGTTGGTGAAACTGGCCATAGAGAGTAAAATTGCATTATTTTTCAATTTACATAAATTTGTGGTTTATTTGTGATTTATTCTTTGTTCTTATTTTAGTCTTGGTATGAAACAATGTTAAGACAATACTGTGTGCTTTTTCAGTCCTATGAAAGAAAATGTTTTGGATGTAATAGAGAAGTACTACAACTTTGTTATGAAGATTTGTCTTTATGTTATTTTTATAATGTTCATGGATTATATTTGTTTTTATGTTTTCTTCAGTTTAAATAAAGTTTATGTTTTACCCATTATTGATTTTTATTTCAACCTGAAAATTATAATGATAATAGTAAGAGGATTCTGAGGTTTTTCTGCAGAAACAATGCATTTTTTGAGAAAAAATATTTCACAAAAATTAAGGTTAATTTTGTAAAAGTCAGACTGTCCTCTGTAGTTAATTTACATATATTTATATATTGTTCTGAAGCTGCTTCTTTGTGATATCGTATGCAATATACTATTTTATTGTGAAATATTCCACGATTTAGTTAAAAATAAAATTTATTAACGTTTCAACTTCCAAGTCGGAAATCGTTATTGAAATACAAAATCTTAATTAATATTTTAGTACTCATTAATAAGTTGAATTAAAATTGATTATATTAATTTATATTTCGATAACTGCTTCGGAAGTGGAAGTTAAAACATCAATAAATTTCATTTTTCACTTAAATTGTGGCTTTTTCCCAATAAAATAGTAAATCATATATTTTTATTAACTAAACTTATGCCTGGTAGCACCAACAAATCTTAAACTCAGCTCAGCTCATAGATATGGCCGCTTTAAGTTTCACTCACATTGCACCATAATTTTCGATTCTTATCTAAATAAATTAAATAATCCATTGTGCCAAGCTGAAAACTGATCTAAGACTCAATGATGCCACACATACATATATTTCGCAATCTGAGCTTAAGGCACGTCTAAAGTTTAAGATCTGTTGGTGCAACCAGGCATTAAACATCTTTATATAGGTAAGCTTTCAGAATACAAATAATGTGCAAAAGAATAAGCATTTTAATCAAAAGATTAAATTCAAACAAATTTTTATAAAAAAACTACAAATAATTTAAATAACTTATTAAAAACAATCACAGTGAAGGTCAAACTTTTTTTTATCTGCATCAACCACTAGGGTTATTAGCGGTAGGTTTATATATTTACTATAAGTATGGGTTGTTAAACAGTATATAAAATCAAAATGTACCTACAATTATGTAGAAAAAAGTTTTATTCATCTAAGAAACATACAGTGTAAGTAGATACATTCACCAATCTATTTTGAGACAAAATTCTATTCTGTACAGGTTTAAGGTACCAGTATCACGAAGAAATAAAGTTGATGTCTCCAAATAAAGGAAAGCCAAACATGTTATTTAGGTTTGTTGCTTCGTTATCCTGCTATTAGTTATCTCAAAATAAAAACTAATTGTATTTTTGCAAAACAGTCACTATGAAAAACCACGAGAAACTTTCTTTACATGTCTATGAGAAAAACCGTTGATTGAAATATTATGTAAAACATATTAGTGAACATAAACAATAACAATAAACAAGACAAAAAATACGGAAGCGGGAAAAATAAATATCTGTCATATTGCCATATTGGTTCTGTTTTTGTTTATTAACATGAGAAAGAAAGAGATTAACCGTCCTTTCTACAGCTAAGAAGTGGTAGTTTGAGGAGGATTTTTATTCTACAAGGGTGGGGATAAAATTCGACTGGAAACGACCATTCTATTCATCGTGATACCAAATTTACGCTTGCAGGCGATAATCGACGGTTGCTAGGCAACGTGACGTCAGCATTCTACCATTCTACCGATCGTGATCCCACCGCAGAGGCCACTGACATAGCCACCTTTACTTTACAAGCCATGAAGAGAAAAAGGCAACGTCGCAATTGATGACGTCCGTAGTCTGACTTTCGGACTACCGCTTTCGAAACTACGATTTTAAAGTACAAATTCTGGTAAAATTTATAGTATTTTTTGAGTCAAACAAGAAAATATTATTAATTGGAAGTTTGTACAAAATAAAATTAAAAGTAATTCCTTGTAAGTAACGTTTATTATACAAAAAAAAACCAATAACAAGAATATAAACGGGATTCATTTTTTTTCGATTCCTAAGAAAACTAATAAGTATTTTTCTTCTTCTTCTTCTTTTTTGTTTTTGGTTTCGCTGCAAGGCGATTACCAGCACGATTTATTAGCGATCTTGACGTAGTCTGGTTCTAAGCCATACCAAAATCGCTGACTATGTTCTTGTAAGGAAGCTTTTGATGAGGTGTGATGATTATAATTAAATGAGATTAATTGGGTCATGTTAAGTATGATTAAAAATTAAAACATAAATTAAATGACAAATAGCAACATAATATAACACGGATACATATAAACAGTTGAGCCTTGCAATTTGTAAGCTTATTTTGTTAATTGCTAGAAAACGCATTGCAGTTTATAAGCTTATTTGGTTAATTGCAAGAAAACGCATAATTACATTGACTGATTCTTCCGTTAAGGAACTTAGAATATTGTATATAGAGAGCGGTGTTTTGAAGTTCATGGAAATAAATTTTGTGTATATATCAAAATTAGGAATCACATTAATCGGGCATTCAAAAAAGATGTGGTTTAGATCCTCGAGACGACCACATTCACAAAAAGGATTATCTTTTATATTCATTTTATACAGATGTTGTTTTGTTAAACAATGGCCTGTGCGCATTCTAATGATGGTGGTAGTGTGTCTTCTATTTCTATATGGAAAATTTGAATACCAAGGTTTTGTAGGAAAGAAGTCTTGAATTGTTTTGTATTGCGAAGTCTTCTTCTGGACTAAAGATTTCCATTTTTCTTGGTACTCTTTTGTAATTTTTCCTCTGATGACTGATAGGGCATCCTGGGAATTCAGTTGTACTTCCATGGGTACATTCAGGTCTCTTCCTATTTTTGCCAGTATATCAGCCTGGGTGATACCAAATATATTAGAGTGTCCAGGTATCCAGGAAAGGAGAATTTTGGTACCATTCTCATTGGCTGAAGATATAAGTTTCTTTGTTTTTAGGGCCCTTATATCTGCTGAAGCAGATATATTACATGTTTTAATATTGGTTATTGCATTGAGCGAATCAGAAAATATTATAGCTTTCTTTAGATGTTTTGTAGTTGCGACTTCCACCGCTTGATGTATTGCTATACTCTCTGCTTTGCTTATGCTTAGAGCTCCAGGAAGTCTTGAGGAGAAATTATATTCAATACTCGGGATGCATATCCCAAAACCTACCCTTTCTTTGTTTTTTGAGGCATCAGTATATATAAAGGTATGGTCTTTTCCATATTGTTCAGTAGTCATAAGGAATTTTTCTTTAATCATCGGGTCATATTTTTTGATATTACAATTTAGAATTGGAAGTGGATTCATTAGTGTATCATAGTCTAATTCATAGCATGGAAAATTTGGGCTTTTGTATATTTTTTTAAAATATGGAAAAAAATATTCTAATGCCGAAACCAAGTATGGTACATTATGCCTTGTATAAAAATTAGGTTTGTTTATAAGTCTTTTACGTATTTCAATTAGGAGTAATATTATGGGATGATTCTCAATAATGATGATTTTACTTAAAAATTTAGAGGCTAACAATAATCTTCTATGTTCTAGGTCCATTTGGGCAGACTCTGCCAAGATTGCCAAATTTGGTGTAGACTTCATGCACCCCAAACATATCTTAAGTCCCTCAAAAAATACTGCATTGAGTTTGTTGTTGCATTTTTGTGATATTGGGTTGAATAGGAAGGAACCATAATCGAGATGAGATCTGATCAAGGCATTAAAAACCATTAGGAGTGTTCGTGGGTCAGCTCCCCACCAGACTCTACATATTGCACGTAGGATGTTAATATTTTTCTTTGCCTTGAGTATAATATTGTCAACATGTAAGTCCCATGATAGATGCTTATGAAAAATTATGCCTAGAAATTTCACTTCATTTTTTAGAGGAATGGCTGTGTTGTTGATTTTGATTTCTGTTAGATTATCTCTTCGCCTACCCTTTGTGAACCATACAGCTTCACATTTGTCTTTGGATAAGGACAAGTCATGTTCTGCAAGCCAGTGTAATGTGTTTTCCAATTCTTTGTTTATTTTACTTACCATGCTTTGGATATCATATCCCTTAATATACAAAACCAAGTCGTCTGCATATCCACATATTTTAACTTCATTATTGCTAATACAAAACAATTCTGCTATATAAATATTAAACAAAATGGTACTTAAGGGAGAACCTTGAGGTAGCCCCTTAGTTGCCATGAAAGGTCCCAAAAAGTCACCATCATTAGATCTTGAATATAAAAGTCTGTTCTGTAAAATTTTGAACACAATATTATTTATTGCAGATGGAATATTTCGAAGTTTTAGTTTACTATAAAGTTTGTATATATTGACATTATCATATGCTGCTTTGATATCAAGAAAGATGGCCAAAACCGATTGGGAGGATTCAAAGGCTTCCACAATTGTGGAATGAAGGAGGGTCAAGTTGTCAGCAGTGCCTCTTCCTTTTCTAAAACCTGTCTGATGGTTGGTGAATGAACAGTTATGTTCTAAGGACCAATCTAGGCGATTCTTGATTAATATTTCTAATGTTTTAAGCACACAAGAGGATAAAACTATTGGTCTGAAACTACTGGCCAAGAGTGGATTTTTGTGTGGCTTTAAGATATTTATAACATTATGGTTTTTCCAATCTTCAGGAAGGTTGTCACCATTTAGACAATTATTGTAGATATTCAACAGAAAATGTTTAGCTTGTAGTGGTAGATGTTTTATCATAAGGTAAGGAATGTCGTCCATACCTGGTGCCGAATTTTTTTTATTATTTACAGCATTGTTAAGTTCCCAGATTGTAAAAGGGGAAACTTGCTCGTTTATATCGTCAAGCTCAAAATTTGGATCAATAAAAACTGTAGACATGTTCTGTAGAATTTCTGTTTTAATGTTATCTGCTGGGTTATGAAATGTCTGGCCGTAATTTTTGTTATTTGAGAATTTTTTAACTTTATTCCAGACATAGGTAGTGTTAGATTCCTTATTTAATGATTCACAGAAGTTTATGAATTTATTTCTTTTTTTAATTCTGAGGTTTCGTTTAGTTTGGGCGATTATACTTTTAGCGTTTATATAGTTCTCTAAGGAAACAGATTGTTTAAAGTTTTGAATTGCCTGTTTGCGGCTTTTAATCCAAAGTGAACATTCTTCATCCCACCACGGATTTGAAGGTTTACCCTGTGTTCTACAGTTTTTATAGGGAATTGAGTTATCTGCTACTTGATTAACTACCTCCAAAAACTCATTGTAATTAGAGTTTACCGGTAAATCAAGCATTCCTGTTATCATCCCAGTGTGGAATGTATACCAGTCTGCTCTTTTAATATTTCTCATTTTGTATGTTTGTGTATAGATGCTATCATTTTTGTTAAACTCACAGTTGTTTATTATGACAAAGGTGGGGAAATGGTTGCTATTTCCACAATCTTGTATGACACCCCAAGTAGAACATAGAGCCATATTATTACTTGCTATGGCTAGATCTACAGCGCTACGATTATTATTAGGAGGTTGAAACAATGTTGCTGACCCATCATTTAGGATAATTAATTCTTTATCAAAAATAAAATCATAAATATTTTTTCCTCCCTTATTGGTAGGACATTTATCCCATAGGGGATGGTGAGAGTTTAGATCACCTAGTATAATTAAGTTTTCTGTAGGTATGTTTTCTATTGTTGAGCTCAAGAAAGGAAGAGTTATGGCATTATTTGTATTGGAGTAAATGTTTATTATGTATAAGTTACCAATTTTTGTTGTTATGTATTGGATTTGGTCTGAGTTGTATTTCTGAATTGTAGAAAAAATAATAGATTTCTTGATACAAGTAGCTACTCCACCATATCCGTCATCTCTGTCCTGTCTGACAACATTATAATACTTCAAAGAAAAATTAAAATCTTGTTTAAGCCAAGTTTCATTAATAGCAATTATGTCAGGGTCTTCTTTGAAAATTAAGTTCGTTATGTTTTCCCTGTTTGATTTAATACTTCTAATATTCCACTGAATAATTTTTAATTTCTTTTTTGAATTCATGATTATGTGATTTGATATATGTTTAATTAATTAAAATCAGAATCAGATTTATCCTCTTGGTCCATATAGGACTCTACGTTTAATCGGGAAAATAAATGGTTTTTAAGTAAATTTAAGTTTTCTGATGATGTATTACTAATAAAATTTAGGCATGAGTTTAAAAAGTCATTTGAAGAAAAGGTATCAATATTTTGAAAGTTTTGCGATGCACTGGATTGCCAGGCTTGATTGGAGTTTTGTGATAAATTAGCTGAGGTTCTTGATTTGAAAGGTTCTGAACGAGAAAATGAGCTAGTGGGGGAAGAGGTTGGCTTTTCTGGTCTTAATTGCTGTGTATATATACTCTTTTCATTTGGTTGCTTATCTTGACGTTTTTGCACGACTCTCCGTTTGTTGTCGGAATTCAGAACCACCTGTTGAAAGGAACGTTTTACTGTAGATGATCTAAAATTGTTTGTTCTTCGTTGCGATGGTTCTATGGTGTTAGAATTATTTGTACTGGTACTTGGAGTATTTTCTAATGGCCTGCTGTTATTTTTAAAATTTGGAAAATCTCTCGGGTTATAAATAAATTTATTATTTGAGATGTATGATTTTGGAATAGCTTCACTTGCCTCAAAAAATGTCAAATTTTCATACGCCATCAGTTCTTTAATATTCTTTTGTCTTGTATATTCTGGGCAGCTCTTGTCAATAGATTTGTGAGAGTCCTTGCAGTAAAAACATTTTGTCATGCATACGTCTTCATGTTTGTTTTCCCCGCAATTAAAACATCTTTCTTTCCCTTTACAGTTTGTTTTTGTGTGGCCAAATCTAAGACAGTTATAGCACTGTGTCACTGGGGCAATATATGTGTCCACTAGTCTTGGTATGCCATAAAAAAACACAGTTTTGGGCATAAGAACGCCTCGAAATGTAAATAGTGTCGTACCTGTGGGTTCATAAGAAGTTACTCCATCTTTAATTACTCTTCTATTTAATCTTTTTATATGTAAAATTTCAATGTCATTTCCTGTATCGCAACACCGAAGAAGTTCTTTTTCATCAATATCTGTATCAATCTGTCTGACGATACCTTTGCAGGTTACGAAGTTAAAAGGTATATATATCTTGTATCCCTGATTTAGAAGTTGAGTGTTCTTAAGTAGCATGTTAGCCGAGTGAAAATTAGCAAATTCAACTGAAACTCTATTGAGCCCTTTACTATCTATTTTTTTAACGTCATTAAGTTTGAGGTTGAATATATCTCGAGCTATTTTAATTGTATTGAATGTGCCAATTTTTATATTCGGTATATTTGTAGATTCAAGATATACTACAAAAGGTCCATGATCTTTTTCGGAGTATGTATTAACCTTTTTTTCTTCCTGAGAATTATTGTCGGAAGTCTGATTTTGATTTTTTTCGGAATTATTAGTCATTGCAATTTTAGCCGGAGAAGAAGTATCAGGATAAGGGGGGACTGAGCCCCCCTTTTCCTCACTCATTGTAAGAAAAAACCAGTCAATGAAGTATTAATAACTAGAAAGCAAAAAGAAATAAAAAGAGCAAGCAAAATAGCATAAAAGAAAGCCGCTTGAAAAAAAAAATATAAGCAAAAATGCTCAACTTACCTATATGCAAACACTTAAGCAACAACACCGGCGGTTGTTAGCTAGGTTAAGACCCTAAACTAGTGGCAAACTTTAACTGTTGCAAAACAGAAACTGTTCACACCTCGCAAGCGTAATGTCTAGTTTAGAAATATTAAATTTTTGGAAAATATTTCTTAAATTTAAAATACGCGGTCTGACGTTTTGTATTTTATTTGACAATAATATAAGTATTTTTCAAAAATTTAAACGCAGAGTGAAAGATTACGTTAGGACCAAGGACCCAAAGTCCCTGAAAACTTCTATGTTTATTTTAATAAGTTACAGGGGTGAAAAACTAAGAAAATTTAGTGGGATTTTTAGTTTCAAATATGTCATCAAAAAAAAAAAAAAAAAAAAACTTTGTATTCATTCTAAGGGACTTTTGGCCCTCGGTAATAAAGTAATCTTTTATTCTGCGTTTAAATTTTTCAAAAATACTTATTAGTTTTCTCAGAATTCGAAAAAAAAAAAAAAAAATGATTAAATTTAAAATACAGGCGTCAAAATTTTTCATTTTGTTCCTTTCCCCTTAAAGTTTGTCGCACTTATTTAGAAACACCCTGAATTGATAAAGAACAAATCTAGTTATTAAACATAAGCGAATTAATAAAAAAAAACAGAATGTTGAGAAAACCGGAGTCTTTAGTTGGGTTTTAATTTCAGTATTTTATAAATGCCCGGTACACCATAAAAATTTAACTGTTTAGCAACAATATTATTACAGCGGTATTGTTAAAAAATTAGGCTATAACATATTATAAAAATCACTTAAATTTGCCAACAGGTTTAGGAAATGTGAGACATTAAAAATGACAAAATTTTTAAGTGGACGGATTTCTATATGCACGCAAGTTTATATAAAAATATATTATATTGAACTAAAATCATCTTAATAACATACCTTTTAATGTTCTTTATAATTTGGAGCAGGAAATATTGCAAAATATTTCAGTTTCTCTGTAAATACAGTGAAAAATATTTAAATACAAATGACAACTGTCAGAATTAATCGGTCTACCAATAGATGTTGCCAAGTTTCAACTTCATGGCTTGTTAAGTAAAGGTGGCTATGCCACTGGGTTTCGTGTTTCGTTTAGAGGTTAGTGAATGTCAATGTCAAAATGTCAAGTTTGTTTGTGAATTTGTGATTGTTGCAAAAACATAATTTTTTAGAAACAAATTCAAACTCAAATTCGGATAAGTTTTGTCCTTATGAAGGATAGATTTGAAGTAACTAAACGTTTGCTTGTAGTGGCTTTGTTTTTGCTTTTTATTTGGACGTGTCAGCAGCTTTTTGGAGAGTAATTTTTAGTTCTTATATATAAAGTTGTTTTAGTTGTTTTTTTTTTTATATTAAAACACCTTCAAACCATCATGTCTAAACAAAAAGTATCATATTTCTTTAATCCCGATGTAGGGAATTTTCATTATGGGACAGGTCATCCCATGAAACCTCATAGACTATCTGTTATCCACAGTTTAATAATGAATTATGGTCTTCATAAACGAATGCAAATTTATAGGCCTTATAAAGCTAGTGCACATGATATGTGTAGGTTTCATTCTGATGAATACATAGGTAAGACGTACAATTTGTTAAAATAACTAATTTTTATCAGTTTTGTTTTATTAGATTTCCTACAGAAGGTAACGCCACAAAATATTCAAGCATTCACCAAACATCTTAGCCATTATAACGTAGGAGATGATTGTCCTGTCTTTTATGGGTTATTTGATTTTTGTTCAATGTACACTGGGGCTTCTTTGGAAGGAGCTATGAAGTTAAATAACAATGAGTGTGATATTGCAATAAATTGGTCAGGTAAGTGTAAATAAAACATACTATGCAAACTCTCTCTCACTTCAGCCCTGACCCTCTGAGCAGGGCTGTCTTTCACCTATTACAGGACTTAAATAGAAAAATAATTTATTTTTATTCCTTTACAGTAACATCAGATCATAATGCATATAACTCAATACACTGCACTATTTAATACTCCTTTTCATAGGACTCAGTCTGCTCGTCATTTTCCCTTGTCAAGAATGCTCAGCTTTTGCAATGACATGCTACTGGATCCATTTTGTCCAAGCATTAATATCTTCAAAAGTCAACTTGGGAGTTTAATGATTTAAATATGTGATATTTTTCATCTGTGATTACCTACTTTACAAATTTTATTGTTTAATTGTCTTTTATATATTGATTTTTTGATGTTTTTTGTACATGATCTTTACTTTTACTATTTTTTTGTATTCTTTTACAACTGGTTCTACGGTTGAAATAAATAAATAGATATTATGTATTATGAATAGATAATTAAAATAATTAGCACAAAGTAATTAGCATCCATGATTAGTCCTCATGAGTACCTATCTTAGGCTCTTTAAAGAGGCACCCTTCTAGATTTGAGTTGAGAAAAATCGTTAATCACATCTTCAAAATCTATGTTCTCGAGCATATCACATTCTATCAACATTAGCGACAAACTGTTTAATCTTTCTTAAAGCATTGTAATTCTTAATTCGGTAAAGGAGAGGTCCTCACTGCAGTTTGTTAGCATCATGCTTAAAAAGATTCTCAGTGCCATTCCTACATTAGGAATGACATCTTCAATTTTGTTTTCCTTTAAAACAGTCTGTAAACTGTCATTTAGGTATTTATTTTATTCATTTGTCTTGTGTAAATTGTATGTAATTATTATTGAGTTCTGAAACTGTTAATATATGACTTATTTAATGATTGTAATTATTGTAATTGGTATAACCGTAAATAAACTATTTATTTATTTATTTAAAAGATGATATAGGTATCCAGCATGCCCAGGGCCTACCTGGCCTGTTTAGCAAAATAAATAATATATTTTCAGTTCCAGAATACAATTAGTTCCTTCATTTTTACTTTCATTAATTTTCAAGTATTCTGTTAAATCCAGATATTCCATTTCTAATTCTTTCTTGTTTACGTCTTCATAATAGACTTTAGCAAATTCTTTGCAACTCTGTCTCAATTCTTCGGAATTCAGAGTTTTCAAGTGTAAAATAATCTAAAGTGTTGACTAATGTTTTTATACGAACTTAATCGCTGTTTTAGATGAACGCCCAGGTTATCAATTAGGGGGATAAAGGTTTCGGTTCTGATTTTTTTTTCCATTCAGTTGGACTGATGGTGCAGCGTTATCAAAAAATGTCTGGCGTGAGCTTCTACGTCTGGTTCTTTGAGATAGGTCTTTATAGTCAGATTCCAGGTATTTTTGATGAATGTCATGAATATCAAAACTTCTATAATTGTGTGACATTAAATCGTTCAATGAGTTCAACTGAAGTGTCCCTCTTTGCAAGAGTAACGATTCTAATGCAATCAGATTATGACAAATTTTGATTTTCTTGCTACTGATGGTCTTTTTTTTTTATTAAAAATACTAAATAAACTTGAAAAACTCTTGAAGATTTAGCAAAACATATTCAAACTATTCATACCAAAACAAATTTTAACTGAAATGGAGAACTGCTAACGTGTCTTCAATTTACAGTAAAATCTGCCATATCCGGATCAATGTGGCAACAGACCGATCTGGATATGAAAAAATCCGGATATCAAGACCACTTCTTTTATAGTCTCTGAAACATTTTCTCCTTCATACATTCTATTTTATTTATTTATTTATTAGCGGGTCTTACCCACTTTTAGCACAATTTACAGTTTAAAAACCTCAATAGAATTAGTCAAGTAATAAAATCCTAACATAAAAACAGTTTAAATTTAGTCTAAAAAGTGCACAGAAAAATAAAGTTAAAGTTAAAATAATAAAACAATACAACATTGATATATGAAACCGACAGGTACAAAATCATTAGTTAGTTACACGTTATTACAATATTGCTACACCTTCACATTGAAAAATTTATATCACAATTTGCTTTAACAGGCTCACAAATTTACTAAAGCTTTCATTAAAAAAATTCAAACTATCAGCATAACAGTTAGCCATTCGTGACACTCTAGCTAGGTATATAAGAATTAAGGCCAACATTGGTTCTCCTAAATGGCTGATGAAATACGTTAACTGATCTGGTGTTTCTAGTTGGAACTGCTAACAACATTGTGGAAATCAGTGAAGGACAGTCAATCATGCTTAGTGATGTTAGAAGAGAATATTCTCAAGAGAATATTCTCGGCCAGAGAATTCTCTCGAGAATATTCTTGGCAAAAATTCCATATTTTCAAAAACAGAAACAAAAATAAAAACTAGATACGGGTCAAATTATTATAATTTAAAAAATATGTAGGTATATTGTCTTTGCCAATCCCATGAAACACTATTAAGGATGTTTACAGTGTCGATATTTATTGTTTTGGTGCAATATTAACGTGCAAATATTTAGAATGGTGTTCATTTAAACAGAGAAGAACAAGTTGAGGAAACTGAGTTTGTAGATAATTTAGCAACTTTAAAATATGGTCATGAGTCGGCTGAAATAATGGCAGATTTGGCACTTTATTGGTCGAAGGAGGGATTTTTTGGAAAACCATAAGTTGTAAAATCAATTGAAAAACTAGACTTAATCATATGGTGAAAAGGTACATGTTTCGGAACAAAATGAACTAAAATAGTAGTTGATATATTAAGCATGCCTTCATCCAGTGCAGCAACTGAAAGAAGTTTCAGTACTTATGGTTTTTTTATCCACTCCTCTAAAATAAACCGACTCACTGCTAAACGGGCTCGAAAGGTAACTTTTATTGCTCACAATTTAAAATTGTTAGACGTAGACCAATCCATTACTGAGCTGGCCACTCGTGAAAAACAAAATCCCACAACTCATCAGTACATTGAAATACAGATTGTAGATGACTAGGATGAGCTAATGATAGAAATAGATTCTGAATCTGAGGTCTCATCTTTTATCATACCACATCGATTATTTGCTGTTAAGAAGAAAATTTCATTTTTTATCAAGATTTCAGTAGATGCGGACGGCAGAACCGTCCAGATACGGGGAGGTCTGGATATGACAGGTCCGGGTGTGTTGTACTGTACAAAACAAAAGATAATAAGAACAGTATATATCGTATATAATAATTATTTATCAGCTAACATAATTTTAAAATTATGCGTTAATTTTGGTGGGCAGTGTATAAATAAATAATACTTAAATCAACAATTGCAATTACAATAATTGTTGATTTAAATCTGTATTTAAATAATTATTGTGGTACCATCTCGTGTCTTTTATATCTACTAAGATAGTAAGGAATTAAGTTGTTGCAACTTATGTAAAGAATATTTATTTTGCAGGGGGATTACACCATGCCAAAAAGTTTGAAGCATCTGGATTTTGTTATGTTAATGATATTGTTATAGCTATTTTAGAATTGCTCAAGCATCATCCTAGGGTTTTGTATATAGACATTGATGTTCATCATGGAGATGGTGTTCAGGAAGCATTTTACCTAACAGATAGGGTTATGACAGTGAGTTTTCATAAATATGGAAATTATTTCTTCCCCGGTAAGTATTTATGTATATGTTTTTTATTTATACATAATAAGAAGTATTTGATACAATATTTGTATCTTTTGTTAAAGCATTGCTATTACTACTGTCTGAGTGGACATAGAACAATATTGTATAAAACTTTGTATCTATTTGAAAGCTGTGATCTTTTTATTCGTTGTGAGTTTGGCCGGTAGCGCTCTCTCGCGGTTTAAAACTTAATTTTTTTCTGGTAAAGTTGGTGTAAGGAACATATTACAAAACGAGAACAATAGATATTTATCTAGAAAAAGACAAAATTATGAACTGAAATATTATTGTAAACTGATTACTGAATGAATACACAGAATTAATAGTAAAAGTAATTATGCTTTTTTATTTTATTCAGTATGATTATAATATTTAATATATAAGTTCCTGCGACTGGATGGCTGCTTACGCTAGAGGCCATTGAGAAAAAGAAGACGTTTATCTGAAATTTAAAGGTTACCTCTGTTTTCATTCGCTGTGAGTTTCGCTGGTAGCGCTCTCTCGCGGTTTGAAACTTGTACTTTTCTGCTCAAATTGTTCAAGTTAAATGCACAAAACTACCACTAACAGCGCTGTCAAAAACTATTTAATCCCCTCTACTCATTGGCTCACAGCGAATAGTAGACACTAAATTATGTCATTGATATATGGAAATTGCCATAGCTCTCTGGAAATAGGGAACTTACACATTTTTTTCTTATTACATAATAATGTTCAGTTTTGTATAAAAATGAGATTTCCAAAATTTCACGCTTCAAAACCTCATAATAACTTAGAAGTACAAATTTAAAGTCTTCGGTATTTTAAAGTAGTTTGAACGGCCCGTGACGTCACCTAGTTTTACATTAGTTATATATATATACAAGCTGTACGCTCCCGAGGAAGCTGAAGCTGTTTTCACTTGAAGATCCTTTTTGTGGGGGATCATCCCATTCTGACTTTGGTTTTACAATTGCTGGTGTGACTTCGCTGTTTCCACTACCTTTCTCCATTCTTCTCTCTCTGTCTGATTTTGCTTCCTATATTTCTAATTTCCATACTTCTTAAGTCTTCTTCCACTTGTTGTCTCCATCTGAGTTTAGGCCTGCCTCTGGTTCTTGTACCTGGTGGTATCCATTCGGTTATAACTCTTAACGGATTGTTCTTCTCTCTTCTCATTATGTGTCCATACCATCTAATTCTCTGTGCTTTTGTTGCTCTTACTATGTTCTCTTGACCCATCCATTCTTGTATTTCGTGGTTCATCCATTGCCTTGCATCCTCTTCGTTTTCCCTCTTTGGTCCCAGAATTTTTCTCATAATTTTTCTCTCAAAAAGTTTCAGCTGCTCTTCTTCTCTTGCTGTTAATGTGAATGTCTCCAAAGCATATAGCACTATTGGTCTTATGGTCGTTTTGTAGATTTTCATTTTTGTATTTCGGCTTATCTTCTTATCTTTGAAAATTTTTTTATTTCTGTAGAATGCTTTGTTTTCTGCTTGAATTCTTCTTTTCATATCTACACTTTCATTTCTTCTGTTGACTAATACTCCCAAATATTTGAATGTTTCAACCTCTTCGAACCTGTGTGCGTCTATTGTCATTTCTGTCAGTTGCGTCTTCTTTTTTTTACTTACATTCATGTATTTTGTTTTATTTTCATTTATTTCCAGTCCTCTTAGTTTGGATTCGTTTTCTATTTCTTGAAAGGTTTTCTTTAATGCCTTTTTATCTGTTGCTACTATGGTTATATCGTCCGCATATCCAATTATTTGTACTGTATTTTTATTTATAGTTCCTGCGTTTGACAACTTTTTTATTATCTTATCTAATGATAGAATAAATAGTACAGTTGAGAGCGCATCTCCTTGTCTTACTCCATTTTTAATTTTTATTATTTCTGTTCTCTCTCTTCCGGTGTCTATTGTTGCTTGGGAATCTCGCATTGTCATTTCTATCATTCTTATAATTTTATTTGGTATTTTGCTCTCTTGTAAGTCTTGGATCATTTTTCTTCTACTTAGTTTGTCAAAAGCCTGTTTAAAGTCTAGAAAAAGTATATGTGCTTCTCCGTCGTACTCGTATGTTTTCTCTATCGCTTGTTTTAGTGTATGGATAGCATCTATCGTGGATCTTCCTTTTCTGAAACCGTACTGGTAGTCTCCTATGCTTTGTTCTGTGTATATTGTTAGTCTGTCTCTAATTATACCAGTCAGTACTTTATATGTTACATTCATTAAATTAATTGCTCGGTAGTTTTTACATATCCTGTGGTCTCCTTGTTTTGGGATTGTCACAATAATTCCTTTCTTCCATTCTTCGGGCATTGTTTCCTTATTCCATATATTCTGTATTAGTTCATAAATCTTTCTGTATAGTGCTTCACCCCCGTATTTTATAAGTTCTGCACATATTCCGTCGTCTCCCGCTGTTTTCCCGTTTTTCAGTTTGCATATTGTATCTTTTACTTCTGTATAGGTCAATTCTTCTTCTTCACCTTGTTCCGGGTTCATTATTGTTTCTCTTTCTTCTACTACATCCGTTTCTTGATACATTTCTTCGAAATACTTCTGCCATGTTTCTGCTTCTATGGCTACATTAGCTGTCCGTTTTCTACTACCTAGCTTTAAGTATTGGTACAGTGGTTTTGAATTGTGTCTCTTATTTTCTGTTTCGATCTTGTTCATAATTTCGTCTACTTTTTTATTTTTCTTTGATTTAAACAATTTCTTTGTCTTTTTCCTTTGATCTTGGTATTTTTCTCGCTCCTCTTCTTTACCTGTGCTTAGCCATTTCAATCTTGTTTTATTCTTTTCGTCCACTGCTAGTTTGCACTCTTCGTCAAACCAATTGTTTCTTCTTTCTTTTTGCATTTTTCCAACTACTTTCTCTGCTGCAGTGTTTATTCCTTGTTTGATTTTTTTCCACTGCTCCTCCATTTCTTGTTCCTCCTTGAACTGCATCTCTACATTTACTTCTTTTACAAATCTTCTTTTTGCTCCTTTATCTTTCAATTTATCTACGTCCCATCTTCCCTGTGCTTTTCGTCTTTCATTCTTTGTTGTTTTTATTTTACATTTTGCAATCACTAGCATATATGGTCCGAATCGATGTTTGCCCCTCTGTGAGATCTCACGTCATTTATCGACTGTTTGTGTGACTTTTTAATAAGTACATGGTCTATTTGATTCCCCTCCAGACTGCCTGGTCTCATCCATGTTATCTTGTGTATGTTTTTGTGTTTATATCTCGTGCTACTTATGTCCATGTTTAATGCCGCTGCTAAATTACATAATCTTTCTCCATTATTGTTTGTTGTGCTATGTAATGAGTTTTCCCCTGCAACCTCCCTAAAGCATTTTTCTTTACCTATTTGTGCGTTGAAATCGCCTATAATAATTAATATATCTTCTCCCGGGATTTTTTCGGCATTTTCTTCTAGTGTTTCATAGAACTGTTGTTTTATTAAGTCATCACTGTTTTCTGTGGGTGCATAGACATTTATTATGGACAACTTGTTCGGTTTGCTGTTTACTCTTATGTATGATAATCTTTGACTTATGGGTTTAAATTCCATAACTTTATGCCTCATTTCTCCTAACACAATAAAATCAGTTCCTCCATATCCTTGTTTTTCTTCTCCAGCATACCATACTGTATAATTTTCTTTTTCGATTTTTCCATGTCCCCCCCACCTGGTTTCTTGAATTCCTGCAATATCTATATTGTATTGTTTCAACTGTGTCGCTAGCTCTTCCATTTTTCCCTCTTCTAGCAGTGTCCTGACGTTCCATGTTCCAATTTTTTTTGTCATTTTTTTAATTCTCTTCCTTTTTTTTGTATTTTTCTTATTATTTTGAATATACCGTGACTCATTTACCTCTTCGTTTGCATTGTCTGTTTCCTTTTCATCAATCCATTCTCTTTTGTCTAGTTTTTTGGGACATTTTCAATTTCTATAAGTTTATTTTCTCTTGCATTCCATTTTAGCACTTTGTCATTTATTTCTAATTTCTGGTATCTGATTTTTACTTTTGCTCCTTTGCTTCTCTGTTGTTTTGCTATGTCTCTGATTTCTTTTTGTATCTTTGCTTCCTTGAACGTCAGCGCTGCATCCATGTATATTTCTCTACAGTCTCTTGTGTATTTGAGTTTACCTTTTTCTTGCAGTATTTTCTGTTTGTCTTCCCAGCTCTTCGTTTCTATTATACATTTCTTGTATCCTATCTTAAACGCACTTTTAACTTCTATTTTCAGTTGCAGCTCTGTTTCCATCATTTTTTGTATGTTTTCTCTTAGTCTAACTTCATCTTCCAGATCTACCTGAATTCCTATTATGATTAATTTATTGCGTATTTTTTCTTTATCGATCTTCTCTAATCTATTCTCCATGAGTGTTAACGCTTTTTTGAGTTCTTCGTTTTCTTTCTCCCATTTTTGTTCTTTTTTTTCTACTTCTCTTTTTAAATTTTCTGTTTCTGCTTTGTTTTGCTTAAGCTTCTGCTTAATATCTTCCAGTTCGTTTTTCATATCCTTGATTTCATCTTTAATCTCTGTTTTGCTTTCCAGGATATCTTCTTTAATTTCTTGCCTCATCTGGCTCAGCAATATCTTAATCTCCTCCATGTCCGTTAATATTGTACTTACTTTTTTTATGCGCGTGTCTGGAGCTTTTTTGCTTTTATGTTGCTCTTCTTTGTCTTCTTCAATCGAGCTGTCGTGCTCCGGTTTGTGTCTTTTTCCTTCTTTTTTATTTTCTTCGTTGTTCATCTATTTGTCTTGTTGTTTGTTTTCTAGACTGAAAATCTTTATCAATATAATGCGAGAAAAATATATTTTTAGTTCACTTGAAGCTTATAATATACACAAAAAATAGGAAAATGTAACCTGTGTCTAATAGTAATTATTATTATTATTATCTTCTTATTTTTAATTACGTTTTGGTAAGGTCTCAGATATTTTGCACACGCCGGCAACGTCGCAGAATATTTGGCCGTACTTCTGTTTGCTAATTTATTTATGGCTTTCAGTAATTAAATATTCATTAATGTTTAATTATACACGTTTTTGTTATATTCAATGTTTGTTGTATTTGTAACTTAAAAAAATATTGTTCTGTATAATATTATTGCATATCTCCTCTCTTACGTGCATCAAATTAACAGAAAGATGACTTACAGTTGAAATGTTGAATTCACCACACACTTTGTGAAAATTTCACCAAAAACCAATGTTTACTTCCGTACTAAAACAACTTTTTTCACCAGAGAGCAAATCAACTTGTGTTCACACCAACTTTTAACACTCGACATTAGTTATTATTATGGTTATATTTCGCTGTGTCTAGGTAAACGCTAACGTGTACGCAAATAAAAAAGTTAGGTACATACACGCGAATTAAACTTCATCAAGCCAGTGACGTCATTATTTAACGTACGCAGTGACTGTATGTTTTGGTAAATACATGCTATTTTGATATGTTTAGTGTTTGTTTGATAGAAAAATATTTGTTAAGGGAAGGGAAGCAGAACTATTCACATGTTTCAAACTTAATTGTAATAAATCAATGTATATAATAAAAGTATATATTTAGGTTAGCAAAATAAATATATGTATTTAGTTGACATGACACATACAAAATATTGCTAAAATAATTTTTATATGTAAGTTAATTATTATAATCAACTATTCTAAATGGGAAATGAGCTACAATTTAACTAAAAAAAGATTTTATTAACGTTTCGACATCCAAATCGGATGTCATTGTCAAAATACAAAAATTAGTCAGATTAAATAAATTATTAGAAAAAATTTTTTACTAAGCAAGAACATTTTTGTTTAGTTTAATAATATTTTGTATTTTGACAACGACGTCCGATTTAGACGTTGAAACGTTAATAACATCATTTTTTTTAGTTAAATTGTGGCTTAGTTTCCATTTAGAATAGTTGATTACAAAAATGCCACAAGGAAATAGCTTCATAACAAGTTAATTATTATTGTGAAAGCTTTAGGTCTTCCTTTTATTTTAATTTTGGACGGTAATACTAAATATTGTATATACTAAATTGTAACATATTGTACTATCTTGTAATACTAAATACTGTATTTCACTTATAACTAAAAAAATATATATTAATTTATAGTCTCTTAACTTTTTCATACTGTTTTAAAATGTTGTTAAACTCATTAAAACAACTAAATAATTGTCCACACTGCATAGTTAATTTAAAAACAAACACTAAACAAATAAAAAATAAGAAATCTCTTTACTAATCAATATTTAAATTAAAGTATAAACACAACGCAATTAAACAAATTCCAACACTCTGACACTAACTTTTTTATTTGCGTACACGTTAGCGTGTACCTAGACAGCGTTATATTTAGGTATATTCTTCTTTTCCTTCTTTAGTTTATTGGCCTCCACATACTTGGGTATTTGGCCAGCTCGTCGTAGGGTAATAAAGGAAAAATATTTATATTCTAATGACATTTATCGTATGTCGTTGTAATAATTACCAGTTTGTTGAGATTGGAGTTTGATACAGTTTTTGAAGGAAAGAAAAGAAGGTTTATTATTAAAAATAAAACCATTTTGTAAAAGTAAAAATTTTCTATGAATAGTTCAAACGAACAAAAACACTTTTAATGTCACATAACTGTATTTTTTACTGACGTTTATAATGTCGTAATTAATTTTGTTTACTTTTTAATGTAAAATGTAAATGCAAAACCATATGACGTCACGACGCGTTTTTTGCTGGCTGGAATAATTTGAATTTTTAATCGTCTTTAGGGGAAAAACGAAAGACAAACAAAACTTTCTTATCATTGATACATGTTTTAAATTATGTTCTGTTCTGATTTATAACATTTTTTTCCAATTTTAAATTTTATGCAAGTTCCCTATAGGGCTTTTCATCGATGGTCATTTGTTTCGAGCTTCTGTCATGTGTCACATAATATTAATATATCTACGTCATACGTTTTTGGTTTGTATCATTGGTATATGCCAATAACGTATGACGTAGATATATGAATATTATGTGACACATGATAGAGGCTCGAAACAAATGACTGTGAATGAAAAGCCCTATTGCCATAGCTCAATGTAATTATCATATAATCATTTTGGTGGAAACTTGGTTAACTTGTGATTATAGCGATGCAGAATTATCACTTATTGGTTATAATGTGTTTAGAAATGATCGCAATCCTGCTTCTACAGGAAAACTAGGGGTGGAGGTGTGTTGATTGTTGTTAAAAATGACATAAGTGCGCAGAAAGTGATAATCCCTGATTGTGAAGTAGAACAAATTTTTGTATCACTGAAAATTAATAATAAGTGCATAGTTATGGGTGGAGTTTATATCCCTCCTGTATCCGACCTAAATGTATACATGTTACATTGCAGTTCAGTTGAATATGTTATGGAGAAGTGTGGAAACTTGGTACTGTGTGGTGATTATAATTTACCAAATGCTTCCTGGAGTAATGACAACTTTGGATTAAATGTTGAATGTCCTGATGACTCTCCTGCTGTGTATTTGGCAAATTCTTTTGGTTATTTTAACATGTTTCAAATAAACACTTTACCTAACAGTCGTAATGTCTTTCTAGATTTAGTATTTACAAATTTAAACAATGTTGATGTAGTTATTCCACTTGATTCGCTATTTGATAATAGTATCCATCATTCGCCTACAGTTGTAGAATTAACTGGTTTTGAAAAGCCTTATCAACTGAACTACGAGGAATTTTATTATGATTTTAAAAATGCAAATTATGTCGGATTAAATGATTACTTCGAAAGTATTAATTGGGACTTACTTTTTTCAGATGATGTGAATTACAGCTTAGCAGTATTTTATGATTTTATGTATACAGGTTTTGACTTATTTGTTCCGATCAAAAAATTTAAAACAAGTTCGTTTCCGATTTGGTTTAATGGTAAATTAAGGAAGTTGATATATTTAAAAAAGAAAATACATAAGCACAAATACATAAGTACAAATTATTTGGTAGAAGGGATGATTATTTAAGATTTTCTCAGTTAAGAAATGAATGTAAACAAGTCTCCTCTCAATGTTATAGTAACTATTTGAATAATATTAAGAATGGGATTTTATCTAATCCTCGACATTTTTGAAAGTATATCAATAATAAACGTAAAAGTTATAATCTGCCATCTAATATGTTCTACAGTGATAGTACAGGTGATAATGCTCAAGACGTAGTTAATTTATTTAGTAATTTTTTCCCAACTACATATTCTAATTCTAAAGTTAATCAGATCCCAATTTTTAACTATCAGCAGAGTGTAAATGTGAATAATTATAGTATTGAGCTCTCAGATATAATTGATAGTGTTTTAATGATGCCTTGGAAATTATTGCTTGGACCAGATTATTTACCAACTTATGTTCTCAAGCATTGCATTTTTACTCTCGTAAAACATATCTGCTACTTATTTAATTCCTCATTGAGTAATGGCATCTTTCCTGATTTTTGGAAAACTAGTTATTTAACACCAATTTTTAAGTCTGGTAATAAAAATGATGTTGAAAATTATCGAGCGGTTTGTAACCAATCTGTATTACCCAAACTTTTTGAGTGTCTTGTAAATAACTTTTTGACATGGAATTCTAAAGATATAATTGATGTTAGACAACATGGCTTTTGTAAAGGTAAGTCTACACGCACGAACTTAATATTGTATACTAATTTCATTGCTAATCCAGTTGAACAGAAGGGTCAGGTTGACGCTATCTACACAGACTTCTCTAAAGCCTTCGATAGAGTTAACCGTGATCTGCTTATTGCTAAATTAAAAGGCTATGGATTTGGAGGTAAAGTAATTGAGTGGATAGGTAGTTATATATCTGGCAGATGTCAGTATGTTAAATATGGAAATTGCTTATCTCAACAAGTATCTGTAACCTCAGGAGTTCCTCAGGGGTCTCATATTGGGCCTCTCTTATTTAATATATTTGTTAATGATATATCCTCAGTGATTAAAAGTAGTAAATTTCTAATGTTTGCTGGTGACCTTAAAATATTTCGAATAGTAAATAACCTAGTTGACGCCTCTTTGTTACAGAATGATATTAAAAGTTTAGCTAGTTGGTGTGAGGTAAACATGCTATACTTAAATATAAAAAAATGTTTTAAAATTACTTTTGGAAGATCAAGAGAGTTTGTAAATTATGATTATTGTATAAATAATGTACCATTAGAGGCACGCCATAATATTATTAAGGATTTAGGTATAAATTTTGATTCTAAATTAACTTTTAAATATCGCATTAACGAAACTTCAGCTAAAGCTTTAAAAATGTTGGGTTTATTCTAAGAAACTGTAATCAGTTTTCAGTACAAACTTTAAAAATGTTATACTTTAGTTTAGTCCGATCAGTTTTGGAGTATGGTTCTCTCATTTGGTCTCCTTCATATAACAGTGACATCTACAGTATAGAGAGAGTTCAGAATAAATTCTTGAGGGTTTGTGCTTACAAGATTGGTTTTATTAGACAGCAATACAGTAGAACGTCGATAATCCGGACGTCAAAAATCCGGACCGTCAATACTCCGGATTTGTATCTAGCAAAAATATCTGATTCTTTTAAAATAAATTAAGAACTTGCTGCGAAAAACGAATCTCTACCGCAGTTCAAAAATATTTTACACATTTTTTAAAAGCCCAAATAGTGTCTGATGTTTTTACTGTACACATGCTGCTATTATAAATTAATTACAATACAGTGTTTAAACATAAAAAATGTTTTGATTAATTTCACCTCTAGACACTTTACTGTACAAGAGAAAACATAAAATTTTAAAACGTTTGTTGTACTTTAATGTGTATACTGGCCTTTTTTGAGGTAATTTCGATAATCCGGATAATTTGATAATCCGGATGAGGTCCGGTCCCAATTAATCCGGATTACTGACGTTCTACTGTACACATATGATGATATACTGTCAATACTAAATATCTCACCACTACATCATAGAAGGTGTCAAGCGGATTTGTTTCCTTTTTAAGATTATAAATGGATATGTTCAAGATTCAGAGTTACTAAGTTTAATAAGTTTTAATGTTAATACTAGAAGAACTCGTAACACTGAGATTTTCAACATTCCATTCCACACTACAAATTATGGTCAAAATGAACCCATTACAAGAATTTTACGAACTGCCAATGAGCACAGCAATAGTTTAGAGTTATTTAGAATATCTATAGCAACATTTAAGAAATCAGTTGAGAGCTTTTGAGCATTATTTAATAACTTAAGCTACTACTTTTATTGAATGTTGTTTAATTTTAATTTTTGGTTTGTTTTTTTAACGCAACCTATTGAACCTATGCTTTGTAAAGGTTGATGTCGTATTTTTGTAACAATGGTATATTCGTAAAATAAATAAATAAAAAATGATATAATTATTAAGCGACTATTACAATTTCTTATTCATTTTTAGGAACAGGAGACATGTATGAAATAGGAGCAGAAAGCGGAAGATATTACTCTGTTAATGTACCTTTAAAAGAAGGAATTGATGATGCCAGTTATTGGCAGGTATTTAAGCCAGTCGTGTCTGCTGTTATGGATTTCTATCAACCGTCCGCAATAGTATTACAATGTGGAGCTGATTCTTTAGCTATGGATAGGTATAATTAATATAATTACTTGTAGTCTAAGATCCGAATCTATGTAGGTCGACATTCACCCATCTGCTTTCAGGATGAAACATTTTTTTATTAAATTTCGTACATAGACAAATATGACTTACATGGGTTGTCTATCAAAATCTTGTCATAGGTATCCTTAAAGAGGAGGCTTAGGGTGTGGAATCAACATTTCAAACACATTTTTGTGAATTTTTTTTGCAAGTATGGTAGAATTATTTCATTTTTAAATTAAAACCTTCCGCAACTAACATAGGTTTTCTGAACATTAAAGCTAACATCGAGTCTCAGAGACCGACATAAAAAAATGTTTCCATTGACACACTTTCAAGTGTAGGATTGTGTTTACTCCTTGAATGAGTAAAATTAAACATAAATGATACCTATTTTTAAATTATTAAACCTCTTTAACATTAGCAAAGTACCAAAGAAAATAAAACAATCACATAACATCTGATTTGTCAAAAACAACCTCAATATTTCCATTGCTGTTTTCTTGTACCTAGGTTCACTTTTTACTCCTGGCAATTGGGTTACTAAATTATCAGCACTTGTTTTCACGGTCTTTCGTTAATCTAAATATTTTTTTCATCGAGTAGATCATGAGTCCAACATGGGTCTCTGAGACAAGATTTGCCGATAATTGCATAATTAGTTGACACTGAAGACTCAAACTTCAATACTAAAAACAGGCAGCTTCTGATGGCGGCGAAGATTCATAACGAACGATTTGGATATAATCGTAAAAACTGTAAGTGGTCCGTCTCACAGACCCAATGTTAGTCGCGGAAGGTTAAATAAGAATATTCAGTACAATTCGTAGAATATCCAGAAAAAATTCAATGAAAAATATTGAGAAATAAGCCAACAGTGGCAAATTTTTAAAGGCACCTCAAAAAACAGTGGATTTTGCGATGGACATCAGAACTCATCATTGGATCATGTAAAACAAATAATTCAAAAAGGTTTTATTAGCTTATGAGCTTCTCAAGGTAACGCTGTCGAGTTTTTTAGTCTTATCGATTTTTGACTTTTCGCTATCACTCAGAAGTCACAACAACGATTTTTTTTGCAAAAAAGTGTGAAAATCAACATATTTCTTATTGTTAAACAAAAAATATCTCGACAGCGTTACCTCACAAAATGTCTAAAGAAAATATATACAAAATTCCAGGTGGATAGGTCAAGTAGTTTTTGAGTTACCTACAATGTCTACAGTCTACAGCCTTTGAAAAAAGCAGTTTTGAGAAAAACGCGTTTAAAGTTTTGTAAACATTTATTTTCAATTTCTTTTTTGTTTTTCAAATCGTAAAATGATGCACACCGGAATATGTTTTTGAATCGAGGAGTAATTTACAAAAGAGAATGGAAACAGATGTTGACCATTGCTCACAACATTCAAGCACACTGGCGCGAACCTGCTGCAAAGTGAGTTGAAGTTGAAGGTAGGGATATTCAACATGCTTTATTTTCGGTAATTTTTTCAATGAATTTGAAATTTTCAGAGAGTGTTCTTACGGTTATGTACTTTCATATAAAATAATAAAAGAAATCGAAAATTTTTAAATTTTCAAAGCCCCCTTAATTAAAGAAAATACTTTGTTTAGTAAGTTTCACCCATTTGTTTACTAATCAAATTTTATTGAAACTAAAAGTTTGAAACACATCAAATAGGCCTATGATGTATTGCCTACGTGTTCACGTTCATGGCTATCGGGCAAGCAGTGTAAACAGTTAAGCAAATGTAGGTGATTGCACCCATCTGTTTACCGATCAAAATATATATCAAAATAAAGATTGTTTTCAGTTTTCATTGTTTCAGTTTCAGTTTTCATTGTTTTCAGTCTGGTGGGATGTAGAGTAACATTATGTTGTTTTATATGCCATTAGATTGAAAACTTAGTCTTTTGCTAGCAGGGACTGCACGCTGGGGTTTGTTTTGGTTGGATCAGGGAGAGCAGCATATATGCCTCCTGATGAGAGACTAATAAGTTTCGAAACCGGTAGGGGTGCTTGCAGCACTCTCTGATTGGACTGGAATATGATGCGACTGTATTTTCGTTTTGCAACGAAATTGAAAATGGTTATTCATTTTTGATTTACATGTTTACTCTGATTGGAGTACGAATGGAACCATTCTCGTTGGAACTTTACCGCGCTGAGCAGATGGGACGTGAATTATAAATTGTAAAATTCCCTCATCTTCCTTAGTCTCAGCATCCGTTATGGCTTGCAAATTGTAGAAGCCTCGGAGGTGTAACCAGAGAAGGTTCCCATTGTTTTCAGTCTGGTAGGATGTAGAGTAACATTGTTTTATATGCCATTAGATTGAAAACTTAGTATTTTGCTAGCAGTTGCCCCTAGGGCATCTATGCCATTTTGTTCGTTGCAATCCGTGGCTGCACGCCGGGGTTTGTTTTGGTTGGATCAGAGAGAGCAGCATATGTGCCTCCTGATGAGAGACTAATAAGTTACGAAACCGGTAGAGGTGCTTGCTGCAGTCTCTGATTGGACTAGAATATGGTGCGGCTGTATTTTCGTTTTGCAACGAAATTGAAAATGGTTATTCATTTTTGATTTACATGTTTACTCTGATTGGAGTACGAAGGGAACCATTCTCGTTGGAACTTTACCGCGCTGAGCAGATGGGACGTGAATTATAAATTGTACAATTGCCTCATCTTCCTTAGTCTCAGCATCCGTTATGGCTTGCAAATTGTAGAAGCCTCGGAAGTATAACCAGAGAAGGTTCCCATTGTTTTCAGTCTGGTGGGATGTAGAGTAACATTATGTTGTTTTATATGCCATTAGATTGAAAACTTAGTCTTTTGCTGGCAGTTGCCGCTAGGGCATCTATGCCATTTCGTTCGTTGCAATCCGTGACTGCACGCCGGGGTTTGTTTTGGTTGAATCAGAGAGAGCAGCATATGTGCCTCCTGATGAGAGACTAATAAGTTTCGAAACCGGTAGAGGTGCTTGCTGCACTCTCTGATTGGACTAGAATATGGTGCGGCTGCACTTTCGTTTTGCAACGAAATTGAAAATGGTTATTCATTTTTGATAAAGATTATTATTGAAGACTCTTAAATGATATTAAATAATTAAATTTTAATATCAAAGGCGTTGGTATAGTGTTGAATATCCCTATCTTCAACTTGCTTTGCAGTAGGTTCGCGCTTGAGCGTAGTGAGAAATTTGCCACACGACATATTTTTCCTAAAAGTTTTTTTTTGAATATTCTATGAATTGTACCGAATAGGCTTATTTAATTAAAAATAAAATAATTCTATCATACTTTCAAAAAATATTCACAAAAATGTGCTTCAATCATTCCTCCCCTCCATAAACCAAATGGTGAATGGACTCGTTCCAACAAACAAAAAGCGGACGTCTTTGCTGAACATCTTACGAGTGTATTTCAAACCGAGCCACCAGACCCTGATGAAGAAGTGCAAGAACTAATTAGCGCAGCATGTCAAATGTCCCAATCAAAAGTTTTACTCCTATAGAAGTCAAGAAAGAAATAAACAAACTCAACTCACGAAAGGCTCCAGGTTATGACTTAATCTCGGCACAAGTACTAAAACAACTTCCTCGTAAGGCCATTATTATGCTAACAGTAATATTTAATAGCATGCTAAGTTTATCATACTTTCCAAAAATATGGAAATTTGCAGAAATCATAATGATCCTTAAGCCAGGCAAAGCGCCCAATGAAGTAACATCGACCCATCAGCCTACTCCCAATCGTTAGCAAAGTTTTTGAAAGATTGCTGCTACAAAGAATATACGCAGATCATGAATTCCTTCTGGAAGTAGAACATCAGTTTGGTTTTCGGGAAAACCACTCTACTACACAACAAGTCCATCGAATATTAAATGAAATATCAAAAACTCTCGAAGAAAAGAAATACTGCAACGCTGTATTCCTAGATATCTCACAAGCGTTTGACAAAGTTTGGCACAGAGGTCTGCTTTACAAAGTAAAATTAGCACTATCTAGTAACTATTTCCTCCTAATCAAATCCTACTTATCAAATAGATATTTCAGTAAAATTCAAAGACCAACAATCCAACATCTGTCCTATTAACTCCGGAGTTCCGCAAAGTAGTGTTCTCGGGCCGCTGCTTTTTTCACTCTATATAGCCGATATACCAGAGTCTCATAATACTACGATCGCTTCCCTTGTTGATGACGTAGCAATACTCGCTGTAAATGAAGATCACATACAAGCCTCACAAGACCTGCAACACCATTTGGACATACTCAGTGAGTGGTACACAAAATGGCGAACAAAAGTAAATAAAACAAAATCATCTCAAATAATGTTTACAAACCGTCACAACACATGCCCACCTGTAAGAATGGAAAATGTACGAATACCAACAGTAACAGACGCTAAATACCTTGGCCTCCATCTTGACCAACGTCTTACTTGGAAAAAACATATACAGACGAAAAGAAGACAACTAGACTTGAAATTTCGGCAAATGTATTGGCTCCTTGGACGCAGATCAAAACTCAACATCCAAAACAAAATTCTTCTGTACAAAACAATACTCAAACCTATTTGGTACTACGGACTACACCTCTGGGGCTGTGCAAAGTCAACATCACTCAATATCATCCAAATATTTCAGTCTAAAGTTCTAAGATCAATAGTGGATGCACCATGGTATGTAACTAATCAAACACTTCACGAAGACTTAAATATACCTTTCATCAGAGAAGAAATCCATCGAGCATCTGAATCACAGAACGAGCGTACTATTCACCATGACATGAGTTAGTAAGGGAATTATTCCATAATGGCCCTGCCACAAGGAGACTAGATCGAACCTGGCCTCAGGACCTATTTTAAAACTTAAACATAAATACTCGTAGAATAAGATGAGACATCATTGGAAGTCTCTTCTTCATGCCCAAAAACATGGAACAAATTTACTTAATACTCTTTTATTGATGTAGATTGTAAATACATAAACATAATTACATAAAAAAAACAAAAATGTGCTTGAAATGTTGATTTCGAACCTTACGCCCCCTTAAGGATAGCTATGACAAGATTTTGATAGGCAACCCATGCAAGTCATATTTTTCTATGTACGAATTGTAATAAAAAAAAATGTTTCATCGGGAAAGCAGATGGGTGAAGGTCGACATAGATTCGGATCCCATACTTTAATGTGATATCACAAAGAAAATCGGCACAAAATGATAAACTGTGTCATATATTTATCTATGTTTTAGATTAGGTTGTTTTTCTTTAAGTACAAAGGGCCATGGGGAATGTGTCAAATTTGTTAAAAATTTGAATGTGCCCACTTTGGTTGTGGGGGGAGGAGGTTATACATTAAGAAACGTAGCTCGTTGCTGGACTTACGAAACATCGTTATTGGTTGACGAACAAATATCAAATGAATTACCTTTTACTGAATATTTGGAATTTTTCGCTCCTGATTTTACATTGCATCCCGAAGTAGTGACCAGGCAAGATAATGCAAATAGCAAGCATTATTTAGAAGCAATTACAAAGTAAGCAATTTTGATTTTATTTATCAAACTTATTCGCTCCGTGCATGACTGACGCGACACCTAGCGTCGTCACCTGGCATTTTTGGAGACAACAATTTGAAGTTAAGCATATGATAAATACATATTGTGAAGTTGAAAATTATTAATAATAAGTCTTTAAACGATATTTTTCCAATTTATGTATATAAAATGGATGTAGTATTAAGAATTGGGTTTCTAAAAATTCATTACAATTTATCTTTTCAACCCCAAAGGGAATAAAAGGGAAACAGCTGTCCTCGTTTTTAAACTACGAGAAGTAATTCAATTTTACCGCGCTATAATGCTTGTTTGTAATTGGTCCAACCGCTAAATTACTCCACTAAATTTACTTTGTTCCAACTGCTAAATTACTCCACTAAATTATAAAATTTTGATATTATTAACATTTACGAAATTTTGACACTATTGACTTTTAAATTTCTTAGGTACTACTACTACTATCGGTTTACAGCGTTCTCCGACGCCTTCCGACTCCTAACCGCCATTCTTCTCTGTTTAACCATAGACCTGGAGGGATTTCTCTTTCCTCTAGTTCTTTTTCAATTCCCTCCCTCCAGCTTCTTCTCGGCCTTCCTCTTTTCTTCTCCCTTGTGGTGTCCGTGCCAAAATCTGTTTAGGGATCCTGTCATCTGGCATTCTCTGTACATGGCCGTACCATACCAGTTGTTTTGTTTTTATGTCATCAATTATTGTATGTGTTACTTTCATCATTTCTCGTATTCTCTCGTTCGGTATCCGATCTCTTCTTGATTTGCCTGCTGCTCTTCTCCAGAAGTCCATTTCTGTTACTAGTAACATTTTCTGCGCTCTTTGTTTCAGTGGCCAAACTTCACTGCCATATGTGATTATACTTTTAAGTATGCTATTGTATATGAGCTGTTTGTTCGCTTTAGATATTGTCTGGTCCCACAGAATGCCGTTCATCATGGATATGGCTTTTCTACCCTGCATGTTTCTGTCTTTTATAGCAGCATCGAGTGTTCCATCTTGAGTTATCTTCATGCCCAGGTACTTGTATTCATCGCAGTGTTTAATTTCTACCCCATCGTCTAATGTAATGGACTGCTTTGTTCCTCCAATACACATGGCTTCAGTTTTCTTAATGTTGACTTCGAGACCCCATTTGTTATATTCTTCTATTAGCTTCCGCGTCATGTAATTTAAGTCGTCATGATCTTGAGCAATCAGAATTTGATCATCAGCGAAACATAAAGTGTATAGTGTTGTGTCGTCATTGAGAGGTATTCCCATGCCATTACATTTTCTTTTCCACAGCTTGAGTGCTTGTTCCAGATAAATTTTAAAAAGGGTAGGCGAAATACAACAACCCTGCTTCAATCCTTTCGTGACCTTAAATCCCTCAGACATCCTTGATCCAGTTTTAATTTTTGCAGTCGTTCCATTATACAGACTTTGGACTGCTTTGATAAGACCATGTTTAATGTTGGTTTGATGTAGGGTTGACCGACCATAGTTTGCTGAGGGGCACACTGTCATATGCTTTTTGTAAGTCTACGTATACCAGGTGAACTTCTTTATTGACGGCTGTTTTTCTCAATAACTTGCGTAATAGAGTACAGGTGGTCTACTGTGGACCACCCAGCTCTAAAGCCAGCTTGCTCCTCTGCTTCGTAATCTCTATAGTCATTTTCTATTTTGTTCTTAATAAGTTTCCCATACATCGTACTTATTGTGCTCTTTACCGCAATTCCTCTGTAATTTTCACATTGATCCTTGCTGCCCTTTTTGTGGATTGTTGACATGATAGATAATTTCCATTCTTTTGGTAATTCGGCACCGTTTAAGCAATCTTGCAAAAGTTTTCTTAGTAACTCTCTGTACTTCTTCTACCTCCTATGTAGTGTTGATTTTTTGGCAGTTCTTTTCCCATGATTCGTTCTTTTTTTGAGTTATCTTCTTTCTTATTTTGGCTTGGGCTTCTTTGTAAATTATTTTATCGTTGTCTGTTTTTGTTGATAGGAACGTTGGGTATTTCCGACGTTTATCTGTAATTTCCTTTTCTACTTCTTCATCCCACCAGTACGGTTTTATTCCTTTATGGCTTTCGTCACATTTCCCCAGTGCTTCTTCTGCTGCCAAATGAATGGACTTTTTGATGTGTTCGTAGTGTTCTTCGGTATTTTCAAAACTACCACTTTCTAATTTTTCATATAAACGTTTTTTATACAATAGCTTTACACTCTCATGGTTTAGACTGTATAGATTGTACCGTACTTGTTTTATTAACTGATTTGACTCGATGTGCTCTTTTTCTTTTTCATATCTGTTTGGGAATACCGCTTTAACTTTTAGCAGATGATGATCGGTGCCACATGATGGCCCTCTGGCTGATCGCACATCTTGTATTTTAATTGTAGTTCTCTGTCTTACAACGCTATAATCTATTATAGATTTCAGATTTCTGGTCTGTTGTATCCAGGTGTACTTATGATTATCACGGTGTGGATAAAATCCATTTAATATTTTTAAGTTATTTTGTGTGCATGTTGATATTAATTTGGTTCCATTATCGTTTCTGGTATTTTCACCGTGTGCTCCTACCACTTTGTTGTTAAATTTCCGTCCAACTCTGCTATTGAAGTCTCCTAGAAGTATGATCTCTCTAGATGTTCCTACTTTTATAATTTCATCGTTCAGTTGTTCGAAGAATGCATCTTTATTGTTGATCAATGCGTCCTCATTAATGCCATATACTCCTAGTATGGCTATTCTGCTTCCTTTTATCGTGATGTTCATTTTTATAAACCTCTGATTAATTGCTTCCCAAGAGGTAATATATCTTCTTACTTAAAGTTTTGCGAATAACAATAGCAACTACTTGTTGTGCTCTTTGTAATGTGCTCTTTGTTGTGCTCTTTTTTAAAATTTTTGTGCTCTTTGGTCTTTAGTTACTCCACTATAGAACATGTCATAGTGACCCCGCTTTTCGGAACCACTACGCTTCTTTTTAGTTTCCGTAAGCACCGCGATATCTATCTCTGCATTTTTGAGTTCTGACATGACTTCTGTTGTTTTTCGGGAGATACCTTGCACATTCCATGTACAAAAATTCATTAACCGTTTTCTTTGCAGTTTTCGTCTACTGTGTTTCCAATCTTGTGCTCCGAGGCTTTGGTTAGGCTTTTTAACATTGTACGTGTTTTCTAAGTACCGAGGAGTTAGCTCGGTGCCTTAACCCCCAACCTGGAGGGCCAGGGATTTTACATCGGAGTATCCTTCTCCTATGCGAGTTGCTTCCACTACAGCTAGAGAGTCCCACCTACCCTGATCTTATACTATCCCTAAAATCAAGGGTTGCCAGCTCCGCCACACCAAAAAGTAGTCTTCGTCGCCTTGGATGCCGTTCTGGACTTCATCCGTAACCCTGGACAAGGGACCCTTAGCAGGTGCTAGCTTCTCGGGTCAAGAAGCTCCTGGAATCTGCGGACGGCAGGGATTGATTCACTTTCCCTGATAGGACTATCCAATAGAATCCAAAGGACTCTAAAGGAGTTCCTACCCGCTACCAAATTTCTTAGGTTAATTATATAAATTCTTTGTGATTTATGAGTTATTTTTTTAATGTTCAGATTTTTAATCTGCATTTATATAAAAAAACTGTTGTTTTTAAAACTCCTTAGCAAATTGTTATTAGTCTTATAAGTTGTCGGATACAGATTACTGGATTACCGTCTACATTGTCAAACAAAAAAGAAGATGAATCAGGTGATTTTTATAGTGACATTATTTGGTGTGAATCTGTCTTTTGAATTTGTTCATCCTATTTTAAAATTTTCTCTAGTTTATTTGTCATTATTGGAGATCTATAGAAATTATGCTTACTGTTTTGTGCATTATTAGCTTATTTAAATACTTACGCAACATTTATTTACCATTTTTGATAAAATCGCCAAAATTGTCATATTTCGCCGCTACGGACGTTGACATCGTTTTGTGTATCCCCACCATGGTAATGCACGGAGCGAATAGTGGCTATTGGTTAACCAATAAATCTAAACAACAATTAAATAAACCAAGAACAATCTAAACAAACTAAAAAAAAAAAAAATCGAAAACATTGCTGAAAGATAATGGACCTTGATCAACAATAATTGTATTTTTAGGTTGCAGTTATTTTTTTGTTAAAATTTAAATGTATGTAATATGTTGATTGATGGAGTAGATTTTCATAATAACATTCAATTTACTTATGCATTAGAAGAAAACGAAAGATTACTTTTCTATATTTAAGTTACCAACTGATAACTACTAACGGCCGGTTTCACAAAGTAAAGTTAACTTGTGGTTAAGAGATAACCAGAGGTTCCCCCATTATAATATATTGGAGTTACCTCTGGTTATCTCTTAACTTTACTTTGTGAAACCGGCCGTAACTGGTTTAAGAAAGATGTTTGGTCCGGAAGATAGCTAAATTTTAATACCAACGCACTCATAACAAACACGTGTTGTATTCAGTCTTACTGACTCATGACTGAGCAATTAAGCTATTATTTGATTTGATTCTTTTGATCTATCTCTGTATCGAAGATTTTTTGATATACAGGGTAGGGTGTAACAAAAAAGACAAATAAATTAAATCACATATTCTGGGACCAAAAATACTTTGATTAAACCTAACTTACCTTTGTACAAATATACACATAAAAAAGTTACAGCCCTTTGAAGTTACAAAATGAAAATCTATTTTTTTTTTCAATATATCGAAAACTATTAGAAATTTTGTGTTGAAAATGGACATGTGGCATTCTTATGACAAGAACATCTTAAAAAAATTATAGTGAAATTTGTGCACCCCATTAACTATTTTATGGAGATTTTGTTCCCTTAAATCCCCCGGCCTAACTGTTGTGTACGTTCCAATTAAATTATTATTGTGGTACCATTAGTTAAACACAATGTTTTTAAAACTTTTTTGCCAGTATTTTTTCGATAAGCGAGTTTTTATCGAGATGCGACTTCTTTTTTAATATGTTTACATAAAAATTTTATAGGGGTTTTATTGAGATGTGGCTTCTTTTTTAATATGTTTCAAAATATACCTAAAAATATAAATTATAAATAAATTTTCATATTATTACCAGGTCTCTATAATCGTACTTTTTACAATGTACCGTCTAATACAATTTTGCCAAGAGCAGAACTTGATTATTACAAACACATTTTTCAAGCTAAAAAACAGACGACTCTATACATGGCGATTGCCCGCAGATACATCGGAGAAAGTAGTTAGGAACCAGATAGACTATATTATGATAAATGAACGATACCGTAATGCTGTTAAAGCTGTGAAAGCATATTCCGGAGCAGACGTGGCCTCAGACCATAACCCACTTATCGCCAGGATTACATTCACACTTAAAAACATTAAAAGACAACAAAGAACTCCTATAATAGACACAAGCAAGCTTAAACAACAAAATATAAAAGAATGCCTCCAACATGAACTGCATATGAACTGTAGCAAACTGAACATAGACACCAATGATGTTGACGAGCACTGGGATCGACTAAAACATTGCCTACTAGAACCGTGCAAAGAAATACTGAAGACTTCTACAAAAAGAAATGAAGAATGGGTGAACGACGAGATACTCAATATGATGGAACAACGGAGACAACATAAGAACAAAGATACCAATAAATACAGGGAGATTAACCACCAGATAAGAAGGATGATAAAGCAGGCAAAAGAAAAACACTTTGAAGAGAAATGCAAAGAGATCGAGGACCTTCAAAAAAGATACGATCTATTTAATCTACACAAGAAAGTAAAAGAAATGGCAGGGCTAAGAAAACAAAATCTCACTGGTGCACTTCTGGATAGACACGGGAATAATATAACACAGACGGATGAGAAAATACAACGCTGGGCAGAATACATAGATGAACTGTTCGATGATGAAAGAGGATACCTGGAAAACATAGAACTTACTTCAGAAGAAATAGGTCCAGATATCACAAAAGAAGAAATAGCACACGCGTTAAAAACAATGAAGAACGGAAAAAGCCCTGGGCCTGACATGCTTCCTACCGAATTAATAAAAATTATAGATGAACAGCACATTGATGTTCTAGTTATACTTTTAAACCAAATTTATAGCTCAGGCGTATTACCCAAAGAATGGTTAACGTCGATTTTAGTTTGTCTCCCAAAAAAGAAAAACGCAAGAGAATGCGCCGATTACCGCACCATCAGCTTGATGTCCCATGTGCTGAAGTTGCTACTGAAAGTCATCCATAACCGAATATATCATAAACTGGACATAGATATTAATGATACACAATTTGGGTTTGGCAAAGGCCTAGGAACGCGTGAAGCTCTTTTCTCACTTAATATCCTAATACAAAACTGCCTAGACGTCAATCAAGATATATATGTCTGTTTTATTGACTATAATAAAGCTTTCGATAAAGTACGACATGAACAATTAATGAATGTCCTGAAACTAAAGAAGATAGACTACAATGACCTCAGGATCATATCTAATTTATACTATAAGCACCGAGCAAAAGTACGTGTTAACGAACAGTTGTCAGAGGTAATTGAAATTAGACGTGGGGTGAGACAGGGATGCGTATTGTCGCCAGTTCTCTTTAATGCCTACTCGGAAGAGATCCTAAAACAAGCTCTTGAGGGCGAAACAGCTGGAATAAAGGTGAACGGAGTTCCCATTAACAACATTAGATATGCGGATGACACTGTCGTCTTAGCCGAAAATATTGAAGATCTTCAGAGTCACGTATAGATAGGGTCATTATACAAATAAAAATATATACTTAAATAGTTTTAAATCGCACAACAAATAATTGCTAATTCAACATTAACAGCATAAATATAATTTATTGTCCTTTAACCATCCAGACGACTAAAAATTTACTAACAAATCGATTCAAATTACAAAATTTTAATACCGAAATATAATACCTACATACTTAAATCTTGTCCGAACCTGAATGAGCTGCCGACGACGTTAGTCCAGAGAAATAAGATTTTTCTCGTGACACATCCCCCTCCAGGCCGAAACCAAAATTTTTGAGTAGTATATTAATAACCTTTATGTTTCCTGCAGCCGATTTTGATGATATACATTGTTATAAACAAATGAAGATCAAAAAACGGTAAATTTTCGCTTTTTTTGTGTATAAACAGAAAGTTAAGCATTTTAAACAAATTTGAGACTAAGAAACTCATAAATCGTCTAAAAAATTTCAATATGGCGTTCGCTGAATATGTTTATCCTTATTGGTTGCTTAGAAAATTGCAAAATAAATCATAAATTTTCAGTTTATATAAATATTCATAACTTATGTAAAAATTAACTTAGAACCTTCTTATTACACGAATTGCCGAGACTTCTGGTGCTTAAATTATATTTTAAATTTCAAAGTAATTGGTCAAATAGTTAAAAGTTATTTAATTTGTTTATCCCAAATTCATTTTTTTTGCAACACTACAAGTCAGAAAATTATGAGGTTACAGTAAGACTTCTGACAGTTTATGGAAGAAGAACATTTATACTATTGACATAATTAAAATAAAATGACAAAAAGTAATTTTAAACAGTGTAAAATTATTTTGCAAAAACACGTCGATTTTTTGCTTACTTATAAACAATTAGAATAACTTTTTAACCTTTACCCGTAGAAAAATTATTTTTTAATATTTGGAAAGAGTGAATTTTTATACTTATTTAGAAAGAAAAACAATTGTCCTAGGACAATTAGGGACGAAGTTAGCCGCCCCTTTTTTTTAAATCGCATGTTTTTGCAAAATAATTTTGCAGTATTTAGAATTATTTTTTGTCATTTTTTTTTAATTAAATTAATAGTATAAATTTTCTTCTTTCACAAACTATCCAAAGTATTAGTGTAACTTCATCATTTTCTGACTTATAGCGTTGCAAAAAAAATAATTTGGAATAAACAAATTAAATACCTTTTAAACTATTTGACCAATTGTTTTGAGATTTAGGGTATGATTTAAGCACCAGAAGTCTCAGCATTCCGTGTAATAAGAACGTTATAAGTTAATTTTTACATAAGTTATGAATATTTATAAATACTCACAATTTATGATTTATTTTGCAATTTTCTAAGCAACCAATAAGGATAGACATATTCAGCGAACGCCATATTTATTGAAGTTTTTTATACGATTTATGAGTTTCTTACTCTCAAATTTGTTTAAAATGCTTAACTTTTTGGTAATAGACGAAAAAAGCGAAAATATACCGTTTTTTTGATCTTCATTTGTTTAGAACTATGTATATCATCAAAATCGGCTGCAGGAAACATATGGTTATTATTATAGATGTCCATGCTACTCAAAAAATTTGGTTTCGGCCTGGAAAGGGTTGTGTCACCAACAGGATATTTTTTTTCTTATTTCTCTGAACTACGTCGGCAGTAACGAAATAAAGATGGACATTTCGGTTAGTTTTTAAATATTCTGGAAGAACTGTTACTGGCATATGCATAAAATATTCATTAATTTTATAAATCTGATAATTTTTTCACTTTACACATTTACTTACTATATATTCAGTGATAATAATAATTTATTTACGATGCAATAAACACTAATAGTTGAGAAAAGAAAAAAATTAATAAAGTGTCATAATTATACTGTTACTTATCGGAACGAGTAGACTCATTTGGAACATCTTTAACAATTATCTGTTAAATTTATCGTTGTTTATATGCCCTGCATCGCTTATTGAATTATACTGTAATATTTTGTTTAGGTACACAATTGACAACTTAAAAATGTGTCAAAATTCTCCTAGTGTGCAAATGCATGACGTTCCTGGTCCGGCGATAACCGAGGACGAAAAAATAAAGGAAGAAGAGGATCCCGATGTTAGAATAAGTCAACAATTGGAAGATAAAATCGTAGAACCGAAAAACGAATTTTATGATGGTGATAAAGATAATGATAGAGAACAATGATTTTAGAACTTAACTTAGCTGTAAGAATTTTTATTAGATTTTTGTACAAAACGTAGTTTTAATTTTTTTACTTTTTACGATTTGTCCGGTTGTATACGAGTGGCGTACTATCGAAGGCATCTAGAATATATTATTATATATTATTGTGTATTATTATTGTGTTTACTCCACACCGGAGGGCAATAAGTCCGAAGGAAAAAAATCGAACAAGATCAAAAACACTTGAGACAAATTAGGAAGGCCTGTGTGTATCAGTGGACACTACAGGCTGTGTGATGATGGTCAGAAATAGTATAGAATTGAAAAGAAAACAGCTATAACTTGTATATCATGGGTCTTGACCGTCTTCAAGATGTTCCTTGATTCCAACTTCATGTGTACTTTGTGTTTTCACTTAGTTATATTCAGAGTCTTCAGGTAGTGTGCCATATATCTGAGTCTGGATTAGAGATGCGCGATGTTCATCGTAAAATTGATTTTAAATGAAAACACAATACAGACAAACAATAAATAGAATTATATAAAATAAAATTTCACAAAATGTTTAATACGTCAGAAATATTCAAACTGAAATAACTTTTTCCACCTACCTCTACCGAAAGTATATTTTTCCGGACCTGATTTTAGGGAGCAAAGTTGTACTTTTCCTCCCTAGGGAGAAAAAGTAAAAGTGACGTCATGGTATTTCATTCATGAAATATAACTTATTGACGCCCTGTACAATATCTATTTTCTGTTACGTAAGTATCTATACATTTTAACTTTTATTTATAAAACACCCTGTGTTTTGCAGGATGGTAAAAAACAGTAAATTGTTATTTTGATTTAACAATGTTTACATTAATAATTTGACTTATATTTGACAGTTGACACTTATATTGTACCTACTTGTTAGTTTTAGTTCTAATAAATTTTGTTGGTTAGTTATATAAATAAATTAACTAAAAATGAAAAAATTACTTGTTATTTGAGGAAGGTGGAAAAACCATATGTATAACATGGGAGTAAAGTGCCTTTCCCCCCGCTACGCGTCGGGCAGTAAACTTCATTCTCGGGAGGAAAAGTAGCACTTTCCTCCTTTGTTATACAAATAGCTATTGCTATGGTTGAGACAGCTTGCCCACTAAGTAAAATAATACATGTAATTTGAGATTTTTTTTATAAAAGCATGTTAATTATTAGGAGTTTTCTAGGACATTGTGGGTAAATTAGTAAACATGATGCGAAAAAATTACATTTTGTATTTTTTTTTAAATTTCTAGTAAGTATATCTAAAAGAAACTGTTCCAAAAGAAAGAACGGGAACAAATAAGTTTCCAAAACCGTAGCTAGGTAATTAATTGCCCTTAATAATGCTCTACAAATAGTTGCAATATTTACTTTTCTCAAGATATGTGCAAAAAAGAAAATCCAGTGAAGACGGATTTATTCGATATACCCCTAAATACGCAGTATATAATATAAGGTATTTAGTATCGATCAAGAAAAAATCCTGGCTGATTACATTATTAAATGCTCGCAGATGTTTTATGAATTACCTCTTAGTGATTGCAGAAAACTGGCCTACGAATTGGTATTCACAAACAATTTGAAGAAGCCTTTGCAATGGTCCCTTAATAAAATTGCAGGAGAGGAATGGATGAGAAATTTTATAAGAAGAAACCAAAATATTACTTTGAGAACTCCCAAAGGATGTGGTCTACCACGGGCTATATGCTTTAATAAGTGCAACGTACACAGGATTGCTGGTGCTCTACCTGGTACTTTAGGACTTGCGTCTCCGTCTGGGTGGATGAATGCTGAGCTATTTTTGAAAGTAATGGAACGCTTCATTCTACCCACCTCCAGTTCAAAGCAAAATCTGAAATATAAGACGTCTTTTGATTTGGTTTTACGGCGAATTATTTTCTATTAGTTTTACTCCTAACTCACGGTGTTCATGAGAAAATCTAAATAAAAATTGATCGAGTACCCTATTTTTTTTGCTTTTATGCTTGCAGTATCTCTTAAAGACAAGAAATACGTCAAAATTAAAATCGGCTACGGGCACTTTTTTGCGCATGCGTAAAAGAAGATTTTTTCTATTTATTTTTCTTTTTTTATTTTTATTTATCTCTAATCGGATTTTCATATATTTTATGTGTGAGTATTCGCGGTGTGCAAGTACTTGGAAAGGGAAACGAGAAACGACCGTGCGCGAGTCGCGGAGAAATATTGCAACTATCTTAAATAATTCATATTGTCAATTGAAATTGTCAAATTGACGTATATTTCATACCTTCTGTCATTGACTTAGAAAAATTATATATTGCTCCACAATATTGATATGATATGCAATTATTATATAAAGGTAAATTTAATTAATTGTATTTTGCTTGCAATACTGCATTTTAATAACGGATTTTATTTACTACATACAATTGTTTACGTTTGCTAAACATAACCTGCATCTTATTTTTTTCTTCTTATTATTTTTTTGGACTATGGTCTTGACAATTATCCAGCAACCAGGACTAATATAATTGGCCAATATAATTAAAAGTGCGAATAAAAGTACAGAGCGTAGAAATAGAGGTCGCTTTGCCGAACTTGCACGGTCCCAATATATTATATAAGTATATATATAAGTATATGATATGTATGTATACACACTCACACATACACACAGACGGATATACACATACACACAAATATACCGGGCGTTGAATCGTCAAACGTGCCATAGGAAACCCAATGGGAAATTCTAAAATGTTGAATATCTGCTTCTCTAATTATTTTGCATAAAAAAGTTTTAAGAAACTATTTGTAGAGGACTACAATCTGTATTAAAAACAAATGTTTAAATTGTTCCATGAATTAAACACATTTTAATTGCATTTCCAAAATTTTGCAAAAATGTAAAACAATGGACGGCCGGAGTGATGACGTAGAAGTGTCAATTTTTATTGACATATGTCATGTCAGATCTTTCCAAACAAACGTTGTTTAGTGTGGCAAATTTGTATTTTTTATTATTTTTTCAGTTTTTACAGAGAATATTTCCGTTTTTTGCAATATGTAAGTATTGTTATAGTTACTACAACAATTTTACAAGGTTGTGTAAATAAAAAATGATGTTTTATATAAATAGCAATAAAATTTATGTATGGGTGAAGTAAGGTTAGAATTTATTTGATTTTTAGAAATTTTAGATTTTATATTTTATTTTATTTTTTTTAGATTTTATACTAGTTAAAAAGTCTTGAGATTCGGTAAAACCTTACTTTCCAACTTGTTTACAATCTTTGTTTGGAAAGTGATCATCATAACACTGAATATAGCCGCAGTTGGCCGTGACGTCACACTCCGGCCCTCTATTGCCAGAGTATTATTAGTCCAACCGACTTCTAAAAAGCATACGAAAAAGCTGAATTTTACTGAGAATCTCAATTTTGGGACCCTGAAAAAAAAAACAAAAAAGTTTGCCACTCCTACCCCCGCGCTTCCCTGTAAAACCACACCTCGTAGAGGGGAGACCAAAAACTTCGTATTACCAAGAATATGTTTATGTCGTATAAAAAAATGTTTTAAACAAGAAATGTAGCTGAGATTTTGAACAAAAATGTTTCTAAACATTTTTTGTGAAGAATGAACCGTTCTTACAGAAACAACGCTTGAAGCGACCGGCGATTTTGAATGTCAGTTACGGGCGTGAAATCAAATTTTTATCAATTCGACGGTAAAAATTCGATATTTTTTTATCAGAGTGTTCTATTGACAAATATCAAAATGCGTTTTAAAGATAAAAATGTGCAGCTTTGGTATACAATTTTTGCATTTTGTAGCAAATGAAGTCAGCTTCTACATAGCTGTTAAATAAATAAACGTTAGGCGATTTTTCAATTTTTTACGATTCTCATGAGATAAATAAAATTTATTATTTTCATTGACTGGCCGCTATGGAATTTCATGAAAACTTATAACATGATATATGTATTTCGGTTTTAAGTTTTGGCAAAAAATACGAGGCATTTGAAATATGCCTAAAACACGCTAAATTTAAACTATCACATTACAAATGATCTCACGTCACGGGAAATGCTTTCACGAAGAAAGCATTGAGTGGAATTTGTAGCTAAAGTTGTTAAATTACGAAAAATTTACTTGTGCTATCGAAAAGAAGCAGTTTTCAACGTATTAGATCGTTTGAAAGGCGAAAGTTTAAATTCAGAGTGTTTTAGACATATTTCAAATGCCCCATATTTGTTTCCAAAACTCAAAATCGAAATATGTTATAAGTTTTAACGATTATGCTCTAATAATTGAAACTCCATAGCGATTAGTCAATGGAAATAATAAATTATATTTATTCTAATGTTCTCCAGTGTGCACTCTCAAATGAATTTTCAGATAAGATGATTGACTAAACTGCTTTAAACAAACTTTACACTTATGCTTTTTCCCAGTATGTATCCTCAAATGCCTTTTCAAAATTTCACCTCGACTAAATTGTTTAGAACAAATTTCACATTTGAGGGGTGTAAAATCAAAGGCGGCAATCTCCACTTTTTCATGTTTTGGGTTAGGAACGCCATTTGTTGTGTTTTTTTATTATCTGTTAGATAAAACTATTTGTAAAAACCAAAAGCGGTCTTAACTGTAAACAAATCGCAGTGAAAAATTCATGTTAGGATCAAAAGCGGCAATATCCATAGCTGAGTGCGTACCAAACAAGGCAATCTCCGCCGCGGGCCAATAAGAACCACGTTGCGCTCGCACGTGATCAACTGTGAATGACGTGAATTTGGTCGAAACCTGTGAATATAAACCCGAACTTCCGGATATTTTGGTTTACGTGATATGCATTTAAATTGCTTTTACATTATTGTTGAATATCAAAATATATTTTTCTTCACTAAGTAACCGGCACAATGATGTTTAATTAGTTTCAAAACTGGTAATATCCTTATAGATCATTTTCATATCAGTCAATCTACTAGCGTTGCAAACAAAAGCGGCAATCTCCAAACAAAAATATTTAAACAAAGGAAAATAAATAATTTCTTAAGCTGCTCCTTCTGGACATCCGATCACAAACCAAATTTTATATGATTGAACCAAATGAACCAAATGTTCGGGTAAACTGCTTGAGACAAATATTACACTTGTAGGTAAGGGTTTTCCCCAGTATGTATCTTCAGATGATTTTTCAAAGTGTGATCTCGACTAAATTGCTTATAGGGGAGTGCAATTAGAACGAAAACATGCATTGTTTCGGAAAAATTCAAACAAGCTTATATTTTTCTAAAACTTTTTTTGTTAGTTTATATACATGTTAAAGTAAAAAGTTCTACTCGCGGATTTTGCCGCTAATTGTTTAATTATTGTTTAAACAATAACGATTGTTTTGTATTAATAATTTTAAAAATATCGTTAAATTCATCATTTTACTTTGATCAAATATGTTTCTATTTTGTTTTTGATTATACTGAATCCGAATATGGCATTGCAATTTGAAAATTCTTATACAGAAGCTCTTATACAGTATGTCTGCGTAGCTAGGAACCACATGGAAAACTTTTTTATGATCAATTTTACGAAAAAAAGTTATTCTTCATAAAATGCTCCGGATAGTCAAAAATCTAAAACTCAACCATCAGATATCAAATTTTATCAATTTTATACGAGTTATGTCAAAAATATGAATTTCGTTAAAGAATAAAGTACCTTTATATTTCAGAATATCAAAAAATGCTATTATGAAAAGTTGTTTGAAATTAAAAACTATGTTTAAATATACAATTACATTATTCAAATCGAAATTTTTTTTAAAATTTTTTCTCAAATTACGGATACTCATCATCATTTTAATATAATTGTGATAACTATTTTATTATCACTTTTACGAAAAAAAGTTATTCTTCATAAAATGCTCTCCCTGGTCTAAATTCTAAGATACAACCATCAGATATTAAACTTTTTGAATTTTATACGAGGTTGTAAAAAATATGAATTTTTCTTAAGAGTTAAGTGCCTTTATTATTCACAATATTTTAATTAGAAGAATGTAATTGAACACAAAACAAATTTTTTAATTCCAAACAACTTTTCTTAATACAATTTTCGATATTGTGAAATTTAACGATACTTTACTCTTGAGTTCATATTTTTTGACATACCTCGTATAAGAGCTAAAGTATAAGAGCTAAAAAAATTTTTTTTTGCTGAACCTTTATTATTGTTGAAGTTTATTATTAAATGTATTTTAGGTAAGTTTTACGGAAAAAAGTTTTGATCACTTTATATAAACATTTTTTTAGATGGTAATTTTCGGTTTTTGTATTACATTTTTGTTATCTTTCTTAATTTTCTCAAAAAGAAATAATCTATTTCATTTCTAAAGTAAAATAGTTTAGTACATTTTAAAGATTACATCCTAAGCTTTTAAACAGCACTTATAAAACTGTAATAGATCTGTTCAAACTTGAGTAATACCGTCTTAAAGTGGTGGTAATTTTATAAAACTACGAAGATTTTAAAAATTACATTTTTTAAGACGTCATATCATTCTAATTAAATTTTTGAGATTTTTTTGAATTAAACATCATTTAGTACGATGCTTGAAAGGTAAGTTGTGCAAAATTGACGGTTTTATAAGAAAAATTGTATTAGTTACACATTTTTAAACAAAATTCATGTAAGGCTCATTTTCCGCCCCCGCCGTACTTATGAACATACATTTTATTTCTTTTTATTATAACCATAAGATAGCCTAATTATTCTTCTTTTAGGTTCAATTTGTAAAATTTCATTTGATCCATTAGTTAAAGAATTACATTAAAATAACTCAACCGTGCACTTAACCTACGCTAGTTTACAGTGCGCCAATGATTGTGAGAAGGGTGACTTTAGCGTTATAAATAAAAAATTATAGAAGATACAGATTTATTTTTAGAAAATTCTTTATATAAGGTTTTTTTTGTAAAATTTTCTGAATTTTTCAATGGCCAAATCAGTTTTGTTCTAAAATTTATATTTTCGGAGTTATTTAAAAAAACATCAAACTTCGTAGTTCATTTGTTTAATAAAAAATTAAGCACCCACTTCTCGAGTAGAACTTTTTGATATGTTGTTTATTAAACATTTCTTAATGAAATTACAAAAAGTTCTATCTTGTTTGATTTTTTCCGAAGTGAAAATCTATATGCACTCCCCTATTAGAACAAATTTCACACTTGTAATTGGCTTTTCGCCAGTGTGAATTTTCAATGTTCCTTTCAAGTAAATGTTCGGGGAAACTGCTTAAGACAAATATTACACTTGTAAGACTTTTCTCCAGTATGTATCCTCAAATGATTTTTCAAAGTTTGATCTCGACTAAATTGCTTAGAACAAATTTCACACTTGTGAGGCTTTTCGCCAGTGTGCACTCTCAAATGACTTTTCAGATAAGACGTTTGATTAAATTGCTTTAAGCAAACTTTACACTTGTAAGGCTTTCCCTAGTATGTATCCGCAAATGCTTTTTCAAATTTTCATCTCGAGTAAATTGTTTGGAACAAATTTCACATAATGTTTTTTCTTCAGTAGGTCGACTCATATTATGTTGTTCCTTATTATATGAATGTACACAACACGCTTTTATAAATTACAATGTGTCCTCTGCTTGCAGAAAACCTAAAATAAAAACCGACATACACATTGTTTACGGTAAGAAAAAATTTAATAACTCAACCATACAACAGAAAATTTTCAAAATTGGTTTTATAGCCTGAAGTTTATTTAATTTGATTGATCTTTAACAATGGTAAAAACTATTTTCCATTCAGTTCAATATTATTACATTATAATAATCATTTATCTACAATTTCCATTTACTCTTACAATTATTGTTTTATAACACAAAATAAGGAGTAACTCTAAAACTAAACGATTTGTAATAGGGAACTTGCATGAAATTTTAAATTCGAAATAAATGCTATAAATCACAACAGAACATAATTTAAAAGATATATCAAAGAAAAAAGTTTTTTAGACCTTAATAATTATTACAATTTATGAATTAACATATGTAATCAGCTGTTTGTTTATTTTATTATTTGTCTGTCATAATAAATATAATATAATGGTCTAAGAGCTAGCAACGTTTTCGAGAAACTATTTTAAGACAGATGATTCTTTCATATATTATTCCCTATGCTTCCTCGAACACCGTACCGGCCATCTTTCTGCTGACACAGGTTGCGTTCATTACTGCGCAGCACACCTGTACAGGTAAATACAAAATCAGGGTGACTGATTAGGGTGATAAAGCTTAGTAGATTCGCTATAGTAATAGATAGCAATAAAAGTTAATAACAAAACTTGTAGTCAACTTTGAGCTTCACATTACCAGAGCTGAAAGTATCTTTAGTAAAAAGATAAAAAAAGTATCTAAGATACTAAAAGTATCTTAGATACTTTTATTTAAGATACTTTTTGGTTCATTTAAAAGTTACTTTTACTTTAGATACTTCTTAAAAGTATCTAGTATCTTTTATCTTTAAAAGTATCTTTAGATACTAAAAGTATTGTTTAGGCAATACGTAAAGTATCCTTAACAATAGTAACCTATACTTATTGTACGGTTATAGAGTATATTCCCATAGGTAAGCTGGTTAAGAGTAGATAACGATTTTTCATATGTAATTTAAAGTATTATCTGCATAAATGGCACAAAGAATATTTGCTACGAGAGGTATATGGTTCAAAATGCATACAGTATCACGACTAATAAGTTATGTTCACATACATGTAGAGTACTTACAGTTTTATTCCTTGATGACGTGTCACATCAGAGCTCTGATTGAATTCCATAATCCATTTGGTTCATTTGTAAGGCACTCACTAATACGCTAAATAAATCATCGTCGATAATACTGAGCAGATTGAATTATCTGAGCGGTATAAAACGATAGCAAAAAAAGCCGGTAAAATGCGGCCTTTTTACGAATAGCGGGAGCGTCGATAGATTAGAGATGATTCTCGTTAGGAAGCTTTTGACGATCTGCCCCGGCGAGGGGTTCAAATGCGAGTCTCAACAATAACCTGGAGTTTCCAGAAAGGTTACATAAATACTACTTGAATTTTAAGTAATCAGTAGTACAGGGGCGTAACTAATTATTTTAGTGAGCCGTGTATAATATATTTATTGTACATATTGCCGGGGGCGACAGGCGAGAGAGATGGCCTATATCACCTCGAAGAGAGGGGATTGGCAAAGATGTGCACAACGATAAGAAATGTTTGAAGAAATTAGAGTTTATATACACAAGGGGTAACAACGATAAAATGGAGGAAAACGATAAGTTTTCCCCCTAGGGATAGATTTTAATCTTCCAGGGGAATCACAGCGATTTTCGTAATACCACGAAGAAAATCACCGTGAGTAGTGTGAATCTTGACAGTACGAACTAGACCATCCTTACCAGGCAATACATCTATTACCCTGGCAGTTGGCCATAAGAGTGGAGGAGTACCATCCTCCTTCAACAGAACCAAATCCCCGATCTTGACAGGGTCAGTAGGGTCGGTCCATTTATTTCTTTGCTGCAGGAGGCAAAGATAGTCTTTTTTCCACAATTTCCAAAATTGCTGTTGAATTTTACTAATACGCTGAAAAAGATTCAACCTATTTTCAGGTATCTCTGAAACACTTGGTTCAGGGGGCGCGGTTAAACTTCTTTGAACTAAGAAGTGAGTTGGAGATAGGAAAGCGAAGTCATTGGCGTCAGACGACATCCTAGTGATGGGTCTCGAATTTAGAATAGCCTCGATTTGGCATAATACTGTGTTAAACACTTCAAAGGTGAAGTGGGAATTTCCTATAATTCGATAGAGGTGATACTTCACACTCTTTATTCCTACCTCATGGAGGCCGAATTGATGGGGGTTGCGGGGAACACCCATCTTGAAAGTTATGGAGTTTTGAGTACAGAATTCCTTAATCTGTTCCGAATTATTTTGATTTAAGAAAAAATCATAGAATTCGCGCATTTCATTTTTTGCCCCATGGAAATTTGTGGCATTGTCGCTCCAAATAATACTGGGCGTGGATCTTCTGGCAATAAACCTTTTCAGAGTAAGAATATAGGCTTCTGCGCTTAATCCTGTGACGAGTTCGATATGAACACATTTAGTGCTCATGCAAATGAAATAGGCTACGTATGCTTTGTAAAGCGGTGCCTTCCTCAAATGTGAGGACTTAATTAAGAAGAACCCCCCATAGTCCACTGAGACGACTTGGAAGGGTCTAGTGGGGAGTACACGATCGGGATGCATATCTGCCATCTGTTGAACAGAATTGGGTGTCATGAATCGGAAACAGTTTACACACTTACGAATTAAGCGTTTAATCTGTCTTAATCCGTCAATTGGCCAGTACTTCATTTTGACATACGAAAGTACTGTTTGCGCGCCTGAATGTAATAACTTATGATGAGCTTGAGTCAAGATTAGTTCTACAACTCGACATTTAGAAGGAAGTAGAATGGGGTGTTTTTGATTATACGATATGGGGGCGTGTCGGAGACGTCCTCCCACACGAATCAGCCCATCATTATGTTGTAGGAAGGGGTTGAGTTTACGAATGGCTTTATTGGTCACGAGTTTAGCATTTTTCAATTCAAGAATCTCTTTTTTAAAGTAGATACTTTGGATATACCTGATGATCGCGTGATCAGCGATCTCCATTTCGGGTGGCGTCAATATATCCGTATCTCGTGGAGAGTTATTTATTTTCTTTTTAATATTACTGATGAATCTAAAAAGATAAGCGACAATTCTTTGAATTTTACGAAAAGAAGAAGATTTAGCGAATAGATTTTCAAAGGTGTCGTTGAGTTCGTGATTTGTTGCTATGTTTGAGACAACTAACTTCCTTAATTCAGGAAGATCATCCTGAAAATGAGGAATTTGATGAAGAGAAAAATCGATGGGATTGTCTCTAATAAAGCTAGGTCCGCATAACCAGTCTTCGGTGGTCTGGGGATTATCAAAGACATTTATCCCTCTGGAAGCGGGGTCAGCGATGTTTTCGTGACTTCTGACGAAATGGAAATCACAAGGAAAAGTTTCCAACAAGGAATTGACCTTTTGAATTCTGTTTTGTACAAAAATGTTCCAAATGTGTTTTTTAGAAAGTATCCAAGACAAGGCAATTGTAGAGTCAGCAAAGAGATGAGATGAAGATATACTCAAATTTTTCTTGAAGATGTGAAAAAGTCTATGAGCCAGAGTGACTCCCAACACTATTCCACAAAGTTCCAATTTGGGGATGGTGAGTTTATTTTTTAGCGGAGAAATTTTGTTTTTAGAAGCGATAAGCCGCGACGATACAGAAAAGTCTGAGTATGTCGCTTTGAGATACACACAAGTGCTGTATATTTTTTCCGATGCGTCGGTGAAAATAATTAATTGAACATCAACAACTTTCTTTTGTAAAAGTAAGCATCGAGGTACCTTGACCTCTTCTATAGTTTTGAATGTCGATAAGAGGTTTTGCCAATTTTTCATAATGATGGGTGAGTCAATGGGTTGATCCCAGTCCAATTTCTGGGACCATATTTCCTGTATCAAGAGCTTAGCGTTCACAAGGACAGGGGATAACCATCCTAGCGGGTCATACAAAGTAGCAATGTAGGAGAGAATAGTACGTTTAGTAACAACATTAGCCAATTTGAAGATAGGAGTTTTAAACGAAAAGTGGTCGCGTTCTGAATCCCAGAATATGCCTAAGACTTTATCAGATCCCGTGAAGTTAAGACTGACTTCAGAGACGGGATTTAAATTGTGTTGAGACAGAAATTCTGAAGAACTGCAGTTCCACTTGTGGAGGAGGAAACCATGGGTTTCTAGCAAAGAAGTTAATTGTTCGAAAAGACAACTTAATTCATGAAGACTGTCAGCACCGCTGATCAGGTCATCCATATAGATAGATTCTTGCAGAACACTAGTAGCAAGTTCGTGGGTATGTTTGTTGTTGTCAGCGATGTGCTTGATAACTCTTTGAGCGATAAATGGGCTACTTGGGAGCCCGAAGGGTAATCTTTGAAATTGATAGCACCGTAAAGGCTGCTGAATATTGTCCCTAAAGAGAAAATTTAACAGAAATGTTTCAGTGGGACAAATGGCGATTTGTAGGAACATAGCCTTGATGTCGCCTACTAGTGCGAATTTAAACTGACGAAACTTAGCGAGAATGTCAAAAAGTTCATGTTGGACGACATAACCTTTGTCTATGACGTCACTGAGGGAGATTCCCGTAGACGATTTATTGTTTGGATCGAAAACTATACGAGTGGAAGTAGTAGAGTTGGATTTGAAAACGGGAAAGTGAGGGAGAAAGTAATTAGGTTTACCTGAGTCATTTAGCATTTTTAACGGCACTTGAATTATTTGTCCGTTATTGAGATATTCCGATATAATGTCCTGATATTTTTCCAATAAATCAGGGTTGAGTTGAAAACGTTTCTCGAGACTGAGAAAACGTCTTTTTGCCGAGAGAAACGAATTTCCCATGTCTATATCTTCGATAGGGAGTTTGAGATTGAGTGTGGACTCATATCGTCCATTGGGGAGAACATTAACATGTTTTACAAAATTAATTTCAGCGGGGTGATCATTAATGAGATCGGTGTTCTGAGGAGCGGCTTCTTCCAGCTCCCAGAATTTTTGTAAATGATCGGATAGTTCCTCGTTGGACACTACCGGCTCATTTACGGCGGAAGGAGTGTTATGAGAACAACAAGTAACGAGAGAGTTTGAATAAAATTCCAAAGCCTTTTTAGTATTTTTCGACTTAAGAGCAAAGTCTGGAACTGACCCTGATATCGTGTACCCGAGTAGAGTGCGTTGAAGAACGGGAAGACCTTTTCCCAAACGAATTATTTCAGGTTGAATGATATCGTTATACAGGTCTGCACCGAGCAGGATACCAATTGGGGATGTTACATGGAACATCGGATCACCTAATGGTATCTCTGAGGGTATGTTTAGTTTGCTCGCCGAAATAGAAATTTGAGGAAGCGGATTTGTTATCTTTGGGAGTACAGAGCACGAGATGTCAAAAGGAACGTCGTTAGCGACAGCGAAAATTGTTGTATCTACAATAGATTGAGACGAGGATGAGGTGGAGTTAATTCCATTGATCCGTAATTTTCCATCTCTAGTGGTGAGTGACAGTTCCTTTACGAGGTCAGCACTAATAAATGAAACCTGTGAGGCCGAGTCTAAAAGTGCCTTTGCGAAGACCCTCTTGCCGCTAGGAGCGACAAGATAGACCTGGAGTGTGCTTAATAACACCAAATGATTATCAAGCGAGGCTGCAGATAGAGCCATTGAATGTGGAGTCGAATTTTGAAGATTAACTTCCGTTTCAGGAGCTCTAACATGTGAGGGCCCCTGTTGTGAATTACCCTGTGTATGGGAGTTATTTGAGATAGCGGTTTTATTATGATTATTTGAGTTGTGTTGGCCAACAGCCGCGGAAGGGTTACTATGACCCGTTTTGTCGAAATGGAGCAACGTGTGATGACGAGATTTACAAACTATGCAAGAGAATTTGGATTTACACTGATCGAGCATGTGAGACCCAAGACAATTAATACAAAATTTATTTTGTTTGACAAAACTAAAACGTTCTTTAGAATTCAACTGCTTGAACTGAGGACAAGAGTAGATCGAGTGAGAGTCGTTGCAATAGGAACATTTCTTAGGACCTAAGCGAGGCGAAAGGTTACTGGTAGAAGTGTCTGAGGCTAGGTGTAAAGAGTGTCTGGAAGTAGTAGTCGATTTTGGTTTTGATTGAGATTGAATATTCTCAAGATGAACAACGCGTGTCTCGATTTCCCCTAGAAAATGGACAAAATCAGGGGTAGCTTGGCTACCACCGGATTGGAACTCAAGAGCCCTAATGGTAGGTGCGTCGAGTTTCTGAGTAGCGATATGTATGAGAAGTAAATGCAAGAGATCTGAAGGGGGCCTATTCAAGTTCAATAGGGCCTTGAAATTATTTGACATGACCGTATGAAAATTTCTTAATTGTGAGTGATTTGCGTTTCCAGAAATAGGAGGCGCATCAAGAATTTGAGAGATGAGAGTTTTGATAAGCGATTTAGAGTTGGCGTACCTTTGTGTCAGGTTATCCCGGGCTATTTTGTAATTGTCACCTGTGAGTGGGATATGCTCGAGAAGCGTCAAAGGCTCGGAAGTTAGAAAACTTTTGAGGTAAATGAGTTTTTCCAGATCACTTAATGTAGTATCAGATCCTATTATTGTATCAAAGGTCTCAATGAATGAATTGTATTCAGTAACTAAGCCACTAAATGGTTTTAACTGAATACGAGGGAGGTTTACTGTTCGTTGCCTAGCCATAGACTGTGAGGTTAGAGAAGAATTAGGGTCAAATTGGAGGGAGGGGGTAGCAGTCACATTAGAACTTTCAATGACCTCTAACCTTTCTTCCAATAGAGAAATTGTATCCAAATATTTATCAAAAACCACAGAGGAATCAGTAGAGGGGGTAGGTTCCTCGGGGATCGTCTCCAGCACATTTTGAGCATCGCGGAAAAGTCCGTAAGAATGTTTGAGTTGTGAAATTATTTCACGAATTTTATATTTGTTTAGAGAATTAAGAGTTGTGGGAACCGAATCAGCCAACTTGGTTATATCAAGTTTTGCGGTGAGCCTCTGTCGGTTATATTTTGATCGGTCAGCCATGTTGCGAGAATGTGAGATTAGATAGATTATTTGCAAATGTCTAAACCTATAAATCGATGCGAAAATGAGAGAATATGTACAATATATTATATATTACACGTTTAATAGTGTGAGATTGGCTTAATAGTATCACCCTGTATGAGCGCAGATTAGTATATGAAATGCAAAACTATAAAATTTCAAAATATATGCAATTTTCCAAAATGGGTATTTTTCAGCAAGTGTGAGACACCCTTAACAAGTATTTAAATTAATTAAATTGAAGGAAAAAACAATTATTTATTTTCTATAGTTTTCTAGAAGTGTAAAATGAGCTTAAGCGAAGCTAAATGTAGCAAAAACTTACAATTTATGCAAGAAAACAAAATTATTTTTAATAATTTTTGTAACCTGTGAACCAGGCTTAATCGGATTCAAAATTATAAATTTAATTTAAATCAAAAGGTTGAACAAACAATGTTAAAATTATAACACCCGTACTATCAGCCAAGAAATGAGTACACTTTTTGTATACTATAAACAGAAAAATATATTTACGAAAATAAAATAATGTAATATATGCAAATATTTTTTCATACAAACAAAACGACTCCTTTATTTGAACAAAGCAAGTAGTTTCTGAAATTGCACGTGTAGACCGGGCTTAACAACCTACCAGCTATTGTAGAGACGTGCTGGGTTAAATACTGAGAATTTGAGTGCAGAAAGAGAGGAATATTTTATTTTTGTGCCGGGGCGGCGTGGCTTGGAAATTTCCAAATGCAACAGAAAGACACTATAAATGAAAAACCGTTATTCTCAGAATAGAGATTATCAAAATATGCAAATACGAAGGACCTTGAGGATTTAATTAATAAATAATTAATATGATACGGCTCGATGGAACAGAAATGTTTAGGCAATACGTAAAGTATCCTTAACAATAGTAACCTATACTTATTGTACGGTTATAGAGTATATTCCCATAGGTAAGCTGGTTAAGAGTAGATAACGATTTTTCATATGTAATTTAAAGTATTATCTGCATAAATGGCACAAAGAATATTTGCTACGAGAGGTATATGGTTCAAAATGCATACAGTATCACGACTAATAAGTTATGTTCACATACATGTAGAGTACTTACAGTTTTATTCCTTGATGACGTGTCACATCAGAGCTCTGATTGAATTCCATAATCCATTTGGTTCATTTGTAAGGCACTCACTAATACGCTAAATAAATCATCGTCGATAATACTGAGCAGATTGAATTATCTGAGCGGTATAAAACGATAGCAAAAAAAGCCGGTAAAATGCGGCCTTTTTACGAATAGCGGGAGCGTCGATAGATTAGAGATGATTCTCGTTAGGAAGCTTTTGACGATCTGCCCCGGCGAGGGGTTCAAATGCGAGTCTCAACAATAACCTGGAGTTTCCAGAAAGGTTACATAAATACTACTTGAATTTTAAGTAATCAGTAGTACAGGGGCGTAACTAATTATTTTAGTGAGCCGTGTATAATATATTTATTGTACAAGTATCTTAGATACAAAAAAGTATCTTAGATACAAAAAAGTATCTTAGATACTTACTTAGGACCTGAGAAATAGATACTTTTCATGATCCGACAAGCTTCGACCTGTCGCGCCGGCCGTAGCGGGAGAGACGATGTGTATTGTTCTTTGCATCCCGCCCGCCGGCCTGCAGCATTATCCGTTTATCCTTTACAGCGTTAAGTTAGTTTGCCTTTGCCGTTCGTACTCGCTAAAGAAAAAAATATTAGTGCACTAGAAAAGGTAAGTTCATTTCTTTGCTTTTTATAACCTATTTTAAATTTAAATAAAATGTTTATTTGTTTAAATTTAAAAAATGAAGTGATTCAATAAATTATGATCCCTGATTCATGCAATGTAGAGTAGAATACCTAAAATCCTATGGTCAAAGAAATCAAAATAAAATTATAAAATTAACATTACGGTTTTATCTACAGGGTGCAGGGCGCAAAAATATATATCCACTGATATATATCCTGATCTGATATATATCTTGATACTTATCTATAATAAATATCAAGATATATATCAATATTCTATTTCCTTTCCTACATTTCAAAATTATAAAGTTTGACGGGAATTAATGTTTTTAAGTTATTTTATAATATTATTGTTTTTCTGTTTTTATTTTGATTTATATTGAAGACTTAAGAGTGTATTAATTTATTAATTATTTAAGAAGGAATTTATGGTTTTGTTTCAAAGGCATCAAAGGTTATATTTTTGTTAATTTTGTTTCTTATTTTTATCTTTTATGTATCTATTAGCATTATTTGTTTTTTCGCTTTAGCGTAATATCATTTCACATTTTACTAGCATACTTAATTTTTTATTTAGTTTTACATGTTTTTTTTTATATTTACTTTTGAATAAACTTATTATTTCTGCTTTTTTTCCATTTTGTAACTTTTTTCGAAAATATATAAATATCACATTTGGATATAATATATCCGATATATTATATCAAATATATCCGATATTTTGATATTTATATTTATATAAACTATCATGATATTTTTGCGCTCTGACAGGGTGTCCCAATTCCCAATGGTGCAGTAAAGTTCGATATATCTGATACTGTACAAAAAAAAACCTATTTATAAAAATTGTGGACAACTTTAAATTTCACGTTTTAAAATTATTTACTTTTATACAGGCAGGGTGTTTCATATTTCCAGGATTAAATAATTAATATTTTTTTAAATGGAACGCCCTGCCCCTGATGTATATTTTCATCTTTTTGGATTCTTTGCATTAAGCCGATTCAAACAATCTCTAATACTTGGGGTCTACAATTAGAAGTTTAAGAGATACAGGGTGTTAAAAATCTTATTTTTTGAAGTTTAAGTAGTTATTGCAGCGTGGTCCTTGTAAAATCATTCAAAAAATAATTATAGTAGTGCTAACAAAATTAGGGTCGGGACCACATAAAACTTGACAATTTTGTTTCAGATGGATATATATGAGAATTGTCATGATAAAGAACTAAATGTCGATGTTGACATTTACTGAACCTGAATCACCTGAACCTGACCCTTTTACAACAAGTGAAGATGAAAAAGACCCTACATATGTTCCTGAAAGTCCTGAAACAACAACAAAAAAGAACTTCAGAAAATTTTTTGGCGGTGCCTCCTCTTCAAAATCTTCGGAAAAAACCTATGAAAATCAGGATTCAGATTCAGACAACTTGGCTGCTACTAGTGCTACTGCTGCTAGTAGTTTTACTAATTCTGTTTCTGTAACTAATAGTCAATCCTCACATCATAATGCAGCAACCTCAAATCTCTTTGATGGGAAATATTTTGAAATTACGCAACAAATGTTAGAAAAACTTGACGGGACAAGAGACATTATAGCTAAGTGTAGAATGTGTTTACCTAATAATAAATATTTAAAGGGAAATTCAGGTTCTACTAGTAACTTCTTAAAACATTTTAAAACGAAACATTCAACATTTTATAAGGATTATTTAAGTTCTAAACTTACGAAAAAACTGGAAATTAAAAATATCAATGATAGGCAAATGAACATTAGACAAATGATTACAAAGACCGAAAATGTTACACAGGATAAATTTAACAGAAGACTTCTTCAGTTTATTGTAGATACCATGTCACCTGTGTCGTTGTTACAAAATCGTAGCTTTTTAAATTTATTTAAGGGAATTACTCCTTTAAAAATCATATCCAGGCCTACAGCTGTAAAAAAAATTTCCTCTATGGTGTCTGAGAACAAAGAAAACTTAAAATTAACATTACATGATATCCGTTACGTCTGCACGACGGCTGACATTTGGTCATGCAAAACCCGAAGTTTTCTTGGTGTTACATGTCATTGGATTGACGACAAACTTCTACGAAAGTCAGCACCGCTAGCATGTAGAAGATTTTCTGGAGCGCATACACACGACCGTATAGCTGAACTATTAGAAGACATACATACTGCTTATAATCTACATCCAAATAAAGTGTTAGCAACAATTACTGACAACGGCTCAAATTTTGTCAAAGCATTTGGTGTTTTTGGTATCAATAATGTTTTACACTACACTGGTGACGACGGTGAACATCAAAAACAAGTGCCAAAAGATGATATTGACATCATTGAGGAAGATCAGGAAGATATTTTGGAGGATGAAGAGGATATTCCTGACATATTTGAAAACGAAAATTATCTCCTTCCAAATAATTTAAGTGACAATAATTTGATCATGATCATACCTACTTTATCTGAACACATACGTTGTGCAAGTCATACACTTGCCCTAATAACAACTACTGATATTATGAAAATAATTAATTCAACCAGTTCTCTTAGATCAAAACATGAACAAGCAATAGCTAGGTGTAATCATATATGGAAAAAAGCAGGTCGTCCTAAATCAGCTGAAGTGATAAAAAAAGTATTAGAACACACTTTAAGTTAGCCGGGTGTGACTCGTTGGAATTCCATGTTCGATGCTCTGAACCAGATTCTTAAGTCTAAAGAAAAACTGGAATCTCAATACGAAAAATTTAATTTTGCAAAACAAGATCGGCTCAGAGATACTGATCTAAATTATTTAGCAGAATTATGCCAAATACTAAAACCGTTTGCTTTGGCACTTGACATTCTTCAAGGCGAACAAAATATGTACTACGGTTTCCTTCTACCATCAATCGTAAGCTTGTTTGTTAAAATTGAAAAGCTTAAAACCTATTTTGAACGCTCTGACAGTATCTTTAAACTCCAGATTTGAAAAACTTCTTAAGTTGACTAACCCATCTGCAATAATTGCTGCAGTTACTAATCCTTTATTTAAAACACGTTGGCTTACTGCATTTCGAGGAATCAGGAATATCGAAAATGACCTTAGTGAAATTAAGGATTTGGTAATTACAGAAGCTATAAAAATTATGAAGGAAAATGAGGAACAATTAAAACAATTTGATGTAAGTACAAATAACATTACTACTGTAATGAAAAGTAACAAAATGCAAAACGACTTCTTTGAATTTGATATTAACTCCGATCTTCAAACGCAAAACGAAAACACTGGCTATACTGATTTAGATTATAAACGACAAGCTGAGCTGCAACTATTACAATATTTGGCCGATTCTGAAACCAACATACAAATGTTAAAAAAATATAATATTATAGAACAATTATTTAAAAAGTTCAACACGCCATTACCTTCTTCTGCAGCTGTTGAAATAATGTTTTCTTTTGCAACTTTTATTAATTCACCCCGACGTCATGCCTTGTCTGATCATACTTTTGAAAATTTAGTTTTACTAAAAGCTAGTGGTTATACTAACTAGTTATTAGCTACCAAAATGTTACTATTTTTTATATCCTATCCTATTGTGTTTAAAAATTTAATTATGTTGAATGTTCTGTTTTTAATGCATAATGCATCTTATGCTGTTTTTAACACACGAATTTATGTTTATTTTATATTGTTTTGAAAATTTAATGTTTGGTTTTTGTTTTCAATACATAGTTATTAGTTTGTAATAACTTAACGTCTTTTATTTCTTATCTACCCCAAAGCCCAAAGTATACCATTTCAAAGTACCTGCTGGCTTAAACTAAAATTGTATGATAATTTAAAGGGTTAAAATGATGTTTTTAAAACAAGAGTATCGACAATCTACTGTAGAGTAGTAGAGTACCAGTACCGAGTACCTTTATATTATACCCTAAAAGTATCTTAGTTACTACAAAAGTATCTAAGTATCTTAGATACTAGAAAAGCATCTAAGTATCTTTGATACATAAAAGTATCTTACATACTTAAAAGTATCTTAGGCACTTAAAAGTATCTTAGATACTCAAAAGTATCTTAGATACTTGAAAGTATCTAAGATATTTTTACTCTAAATATTTTTCCGGTATTTTGTATCTTTAGATACTTTCACAAAAAAGTATCTTAGATACTTAGTATCTTAAGATACTTTTTGCCTCAAGTATCTTAAAAGTATCTAGATACTTTTAAAAAGTATCTTTTACAGCTCTGCACATTACAAAATTAGTTAGAATGTTACAGGGTGTTCGATATCATAGTGGCAGACCAAACTTATGTTTTTTTAAATGGAACACCCTATATTTTATTTTATTTTCGAAATCCTGTTAACTTCTCCATCACAAAAATATAAAGGTTTGTTATGTTATGCAGGGTATTTACAAAGCTATAACCAATGTTCTACGAAAATCGTAATAAGTTCAGCTCCCTGTATAAATAAAAATAAGCACAACAGCAATGGTTTATTGGTGCAATATTTTTTGTTGATTGTCAAAATTTATAAAAATGGTTGATATTGCTAATTTTCTTTATATCGAATACAGGATGAGTCAAAACGCAAGTACATTATTTTCTCAGTAATTTTAAATAGAACACCTTAATTATTAATAACTTGCTCCGAAAAATGAAAATATCTCGAATGCTAACAAATTTAGGCATAGAGAATATTATACAAAAATTAAAGTATGGTAATGATACTTTTCGATGGTGATATAAAATACAAGGTGTTCCATTTAAAATTTCTGAGAAAAGAATGTACTTGCGTTTTGACTCACCCTGTATTCGATATAAGGAAAATTAGCAATATCAACCATTTTTATAAATTTTGACAATCAACAAAAAAAATATAGCACCAATAAACCATTGCTGTTGTGCTTATTTTTATTTATACAGGGAGTTGAACTTGTTAAGTTTTTCATAAAAAAATTGGTTATAACTTTGTAAACTATAATATAACATAACAAACCTTTATATTTTTGTGATGGGAAAGTTAAGAGAATTTCGAATATAAACTAAAATATAGGGTGTTCCATTTAAAAAAACATAAGTTTGGTTTGCCACTATGTTATCGCCATACCCTGTAACATTCTATATAATTTCGTAATGTAAAGCTGAAATTTGGGTACAATTTTTGTTATCAACTTTTATTGCTATCTATTCTATAGCAGATCTACTGAGCTTTATCACACTCATCAATCACCCTGTATATTGAATTTAAATTATTTTAGGACGAAACATTTTTTTGTCATTACTCTTTAAACCACAAAAATGTCTGGCAATTATAGTTCATATTTCTAATAATGTTAAAAAGTAATGACAAAATAATTTTTCGTCTTACAATAATTTTAAATTCGATATTTTTACCTGTACAAATGTGCTGCGCAGTAATGAACGCAAGCTGTATCAGCAGCCCGATGGCCGGTACGGTGTTCGAGGAAGCATAGGGAATAATATATTAAAGAACCAGTTACCTTAAAATAATTTTTTTACGACGCTAGCTCTTGGTCCATAATGTCAGACAAATAAAAATTTGATTGGTCGGTATTTAATACACTGCTCAAAATAATCAAATCTTACTAAGAGTCGTATAAGTTTTTTTAGGAACCAGCTGTCCCTTAAAATGCCCTTTCTTTAGTGTGCACTCTCAAATGCTTTTTCAAAGAATATGCAAAAGAAAATTGCTTAGAACAAATTTCACATTTGTAAGGTGTTTCCCCAGTGTGTAGTCTCAAATGAACTTTCATAGAACATGATTGACTAAACTGCTTAAAACAAATTTCACACTTTTAAGGCTTTTCCCCAGTATGTATTCTAAAATGCTTTTTCAAATTTTCATCTCGACTAAATTGTTTAGAACAAATTTTACACTTGTAAGGTTTTTCGCCAGTATGAATTTTCATGTGTTCATTTAAAGAAAATTTTCGTAAAAACTCCTTAAGACATATATTACACTTGTAAGGCTTTTCCCCATATGTATCCTCATATGATTTTTCAAACTATCATCTCTACTAATTTGTTTAGAACAAATTTTACACTTGTAGTAAGGCGGCTCCCCAGTGTGCATTCTCAAATGAATTTTCAGACGGGATGATTGACTAAACTGCTTAAAACAAACTGCACACTTATGAAGCATTTCCCCAGTATGTCTCCTCAAATGATTTTTCAAAGTTTGATCTCGACTAAATTGTTTAGAACAAATTTCACACTTGTATGGCTTTTCGCCAGTGTGAATTTTCATGTGTTCCTTTAAAGTAAATGCTCGGGCAAACTGCTTAACACAAATATTACACTTGTAAGGCTTTTCCCCAGTATGTATTATCATATGATCTTTCAAATATTCATCTCTACTAAATCGTTTAGAACAAATCTCACACTTATAAGGCTTCTCTCCAGTGTGAATTTTCATATGTCGTTTCAAAGAAACTGCATGAGAAAACTGCTTTAAACAAACTTCACATTTTATTATTTTTCCTTCAGTAGGCCGACTCCTACGTTGTTCCTTATGATATGAATGTACATTGCGCGTTTCCCCAATTTCCAATGTGTCCTCCTCTGGTAGAAAAGCTAAAATAAAAACCGAAATACACATTTTATACTGTAAGGAAAAATTTAACGAATCAATCATACAACAGAAAATTTTCAAAATTTGGTTTTGTGGCTTGAAGTTTACTTAATTTGATTGATCTTTAACAATAATAGTAAAAAATATTTCCCATTAAATTCAATATTATTAAAATAATTTGCTGTAAAACGAAATCAAGCGACGTCTTATATTTCAGTTCGTTCAGAGAGCGTCATAAACGCCTTTACGTACGTTTCACTCTCATTAGAAGGTGTATATTAGGGTGGAGCGCTGTTATATGGAGAAAAATGAAATAACAATTTTTACAGACGCGGGGTGCGGAATCGACGCTACTGTGGGAAAGGATTGGAAAAGTTAATTATCATTTTTTTATATTTTGACTCGTAACATCTGCCCCAACGTGATTCAAATTTTGAAACTTGAAAAAATTGTTTTTTGCATTTTTACCTACGCGGGGTGCGGTATCAATTCGCTTCTAGGATATGAATCGAAAACTTCAATAACACTTATTTCTATTTTTATCAGAATAACTGCCCCAGCGCTACTTAAATTGATATATTTTGAATTTTGCGCCAACCCCCGAGCTCTATAACGCTGCAACCAAAGAGTTATAACCTGTCACAGGACTCGACCTTCACTCTCCCACTCAATGTCAATTATAAGTTAGTAGAACACAAAACAATATTGGCTAGAATTATTATAGTTTTCCACGATAAGTATATAACATTATTGAAACTTTATGAAGGCAGGAAGGACGAAGACGGTTACAAAGAGAAGTTATTAAAGTTAGGTGAGGATAGCAAGAAATTGTTTGATATTGCAACTCGCAAATGTTTAGAGTTCAGAGATTGCAACTGTCCTAGAAACCGAAAGATTCCAATACCAGAACGAAATTTCTTAATCGACCAACGAACTGACCATAAAATAATGATTAATAGTTTAGATCGTGAAGCGACCAAAAAATTGAGATGGATTTACATAGATTACACCCAGTAGCGTACTGATAGATCCGCGGGCCCTGGTTCTAGTTATGATGCGGGCCCCCGGCCAATAATGCGCCCTCAAGTATGCTTGCCCCTGCCCAATAAAAACACACATTGTATATTAAAAGTTATTAATAAACATTAAATATAAATCATCATATATTTTTTATAAAAACTCATAACTACTTTATTTATTTCAGTTATCAAGAATTATTACTTAAAAGTAAAAGCTAAAGAATGGTGATGCTATAAATACAAACAAAAGAAACATCTTTCGTCGAGTTTATTTGTCTTGGGATTAGGCATTTTTATAACCCTGCCAAAAGTATAAAACTTGCAATGACTGTGTCAATTTGCAAAATTTTACAACTTTCTAGTTTACAACTAATCCATGAAACGTGCAGATATAAATATAAGTTTTTGAGTAAAAAGGTACCTACAGGCGGTAATTCTTTACATGTGTTGAAACCAGAACTTGCGTTTTAATCACTTTCTTTTAGAAGGTAAAACAAGTATAGAACCTTCCAAAAGTTAGTTTTCCTTGTGTCTATTATTAAATTTGTTTTCAAATTTTTTGATAAATAGGTATTATTCGTTTGTATTTATACATAACTACACAAAAATAAAAATTTATTAAGAAGTTACATTTTCTATTGTATTTTCTATTGTGTACTTGTGTAGTGCAAAATGTCCCTATCAAATTAGAAAAAAAAACCGCGCTAGAGCGGGCCCCTGCGGGGCCGGGCCCTGGTTCCGCGGAACCATGCTCAGTACGCCACTGATTACAATAACAAGAGCAACGTGAATAACAAAGAGTCTTGCAAATGGGGATGGAATCTATTCCTAGTACTTCTAGCTTACCTTCAACTTCAAAGATACGACCGAATGTTCAACAGCCAGATACATTAAACAAAAGCGGTGAAATTGAGGACTTCCAATCGCAATCAATTATCTCCACTTCTTCACTCACAATGATTGATGTCACATTTCCGGTTGTTACCAGAACATTAGATCGTTATGACGTTATGGGGTTTCAGATCGTGCTGGAGTAGAAATCATTTCTGCAGCTTTCCACGACATTGGTCTCATTACTGAAAACGATTCATCACGGGTTATACAGTACGTCCATAAAGTAACGCATAAATTCATTATTTCGTAAACCGGCGATATTAAGGAAAAATCCCGAAACAGGTCGATTTTTATTTTTAAATTCAGATTTTTCGGTATATATATATCATACTAGTGACGTCATCCATCTGAGCATGATGCCGTAATCGATGTTTTTTTAAATGAGAATAGGGGTCATGTGATAGCTCATTTGAAAGGGTATTCAATTCTCTATTCACTAATATAAACATTAACATATTTATTTATACAAGGTGTTCAAAAAACATTTTTTTTAATTAAAATAATTGAGACAAAAAGAAGAATGTATGTAATTTATTTAATTCAAAATACGTTTTACTGTTGTCAGAAAACAGGAAATAAATTTTTATTTGACAAATAAATTCAATGTTAAATGTTACGCTGTACAATGTTTCGCTTAAATTCAATGTTAAAGCTGCCACCCACCTGTCCCTTGGCAGTTTGAACATTTCGTTTAAACGAAAATCAATGTTTATTTGTCAAATAAAATTTTTTTCTCTTTACTGACAGTAGTAAAATGCATTTTGAATTAAAATAAATTACATAATATATTCTTCTTTTTGTCTCACTTATTTTAATTAAAAAATGTTTTTTGAACACCCTGTATAAATAATTATGTTAATGTTTATATTATTGGATAGAGAATTAAATACCCTTTCAAATGAGCTGTCACATGACCCCTGCTCCCATTTAAAAAATCATCGATTACGTCATCACGCCCAGATGCATGACGTCACTAGCATGATATATATGCCAAAAAATCGTAATTTAAAAATAAAAATCGACCTGTTTCGGGATTTTTCCTTAAAGTCGCCGGTTTACGAAATAACGAATTTATGCGTTACTTTATGTACGCATTGTAGACAGAAATAGAGTTCGACGAGCCCGTTGTAAAGCTAGAACTACTTTGTAACTCTATTCTGACATTTCTTTCCTCGAACTCTATCGATGTAACTCAAATAATGGCTGTTAGTTGTGATGGGACTGTCGTTAACCAAGGAAACCAAGGTGGCGTTATTCGTTTATTGGAAATCAAGTTTCCACCTCCACTCCGATGGATCATATGCCAACTACACGCCAATGAACTGACATTGCGTCATCTTTTTCAACATCTAGATGGCACTAGAAGTGGACCAAAAGGTTTCACAGGCCCCATTGGCAAGGCAGTTACTAACTGTGAAGTATTACCCATTGTTTCGTTTGATGCAATTAAATGTACGTTGCCCGATATTACCAAATCTACACAGAAATTAAGCACTGATATTAACTATATCTACTACAAATATGTGGTATACAAATAGTGGTCATTGTGATGAAAATTTTGTGAAAAAAATCCTGGTAAACTAGTTCACCCTAGATGGTTGAGAATGGCTAATCGGATGTTGAGATTATATGTATGTCTCAAGCCAAACTCCGTCAGAAAACCTAATTATAATAAGCACATTTATTTTAACGGTCAGGATCAAGACTAGGCCAATTTGTATTTTTGGTGTCAAACATTTATATGATACGATAAAACTGTCGCGCTATTTGCCAAACCACTTGAAGAATGTTATTGTCCCAGTCATACAGAGAAATGCATTCTTTGAACATTCAGAGAATCTACTACTAAAAATGTTAGCCGACAACAGACAGTACGTCAGAGAAGTTGCACTCGCAGAATATTGAAGATCAGAGAGATATCATACATAGGAGCCTTACATATTTTCCAAGTACCTATTTTAAATATGGATGCTGATGATTACATCGATATTATATATTGGAAAACCAAGACGGAACCTCCACTTACGAAGAATTTAAATACCGAAAGGATATCTCAGGCCATCATAGGCCATGACGGAAAAATTCCGTGTCACACACAATCCTCTGAAAGGTGTGTCAAATTAGTTACAGAAGGAAGTGCTGCCCTCTGTGGGTCACAGAGGAGAGACGGATTCATTAAGGATAAGCTCAAATCATGCCTTGTGATGCCTACATTTGATACTAAGAAAGACTATCGTGCACAATGTTATATTGAATATTTTTCTTTTTTTTTTTCTTCATATTATAGTCCTAATAGCTTAAATAAATGAATAAAACATTATCGCTGACTCTATCGAATTTTTTTTAGAAACATTTTTTTTACAAAATTCCAAAATTTCAGTCACCTTCATATTCACCTTTCAATTCAGACTGAAAATACGAAAAAGTGTCATCTAAGTTTTTCATTCGAAAATGAAAGACGCATCAATTCCGCACCCCGCGAAAATGAAATTCGAAAAAATAAATTTGCGCTCCACCCTAGTGTATATATGACATTAGAAATCCCCAAAATAACGCTTAGCTTTCGAGATATTGACCATGGGTGGTGAATGGCTAATTTTGGTATTACTTTATGTTTTTGACGGTGTTGAAAACGAAAACGAAAGGTTAAGATAGGCAAAATGCCCTCACTCTCAGAATTCAATTTTTTTAATTTTTTTACGTTTTGTGCAATTAAAAAATGAGATAACGCGGATTTTTAGCTCGCCACCCCCTTACCCCTCCCCCACAGCCAAAAACGTAGATTTTTAGATTTAATTTTTTTTAGTTGGGTTGCAATTGATTTAAAAATTTCAAAAAATTCACACGTGTAGCTGAGGCTTTTACAAAACATGTCCATTTTTTATGGACCCTTAGGTCGAGTGTACATAACCTCAAATTTTTTTTAACTCTCTTAAAATCTATAACTTTTTTTTGGAGGAGGCTGCAGGTCCAATTTTTTTTGCATTTTGTGTATTTTATCAAAAGCTATCTCTCTGATTTTTTTCAGATTTTTCTGTCAGGTGCGTCATCTTGAAAAATCCCGAAAACTGTTTTTTTAGGGGGTTTTTAGGGATTTTCTCCATTTTATAGACTACAACATAGATCAATTCAAGGTTTTGTTAATAGATTATGTATAATTTGAAATAAATGAGTATTTAAGGATTATCAAAAATTGGGCATAACACCTTTAAACCCCCCAAAAAAACATGTTTTTTTTTAAGTTATGTAAGGGTTTTTGCGGGCTTAATGATATTTTTTGAGATCGATACAGCCTGAATATTTTTTTTTCATTTTTTTACGTTATATGGGATTAAAACATAAGACTAATCGCATTTTTAGCCCACCACCCCCTCCCCCTGTCCCCACAAAAAACGTCAATTTTTTTTTGTTTAAAGTGGCAATTAATTTAAAATTTTTATGAGGCTTCTACAAAACATATATATTTTTTATAGACCCGTGTAGGTCGAGTGTACAATACATCTAACCTCAAAATTCGTTTTTTATTTTTTTAAAACGTATTTTTGACTTCCAATCGATATTTTTTTAAAACGTCCAATGAATATTGTACATCTCTCTCTCGCGGACGGCCGCTTCAATACATGCTTAGCGCTCATTTTTAATTATTAAAAATAATAGTTAGTAATAAAATGACAAAAATTTCTTTAGACTATGGCAGGGGGGGCTTTAAACTTTGAGTTGGTCACTTTATGACTTTCATAATAATAATTTTTAATCGAGTTATTAAGCCTTGAAAATGGCCATTTTCGCGTTTTTCAAATTTAAAATTGCATGTAACTCGACAACAGTCAATTTTATAGAAAAATTACAAGATACCTTTTTTGCTCAGCTTGATCCAGAGAATCTAAAACAAATTTGTCCGAAGTGAAAAAATTGATTTTTTGAATTCGTTTAAAAAATTTTCCTACCGCGGTATTGCCTGGCACCTTGTGGATTTGTTAAAGGACCTGTTTTTGAGTAAGTTTGTACAAAAAAATTAATCGGAATAATTTACCTAACGGGACAAGCATACAGTGGGGACTATTTGCATTATGAGCCAAACGTAGATAGTTTGTAAAATACACAAAACACAAAAAAATTAGCAGCCATCGCCAAAAAAAGTTATACGTACCTATTAGAAAACAAAAAAATGAGGTTATACTATGTACACTCGACCTTCGGGTCCATAAAAATAGATGTTCTCTAAAAGCCTCCGCTGTGCGTGTGAATTTTTTATAATTTATAATTTAATAATTACTAACTATTCTAAATGCGAAATAAGCCACAATTTAACTAAAAAATGATTTAATTAACGTTTCGATGTCCGCCACGGACATCGTTGTCAAAATACAAAATATTAATAAATTAAACAAAAATGTTGTTTGGTAAAAAAATCTTCTAATTTAATTTAATCTGACTTATTTATATAGATCGTCCCAAACCATTTTTCAGTGCGTCACAGATTATCGAGTTCTCTCTATCGCATTACAGATGGAAAATAAAATCATTTTTTAGTTAAATTGTGGCTTATTTCCCATTTAGATTAGTTAATTACAAAAATGCCACAAAGAAATAGCTTCAGAACAACATTTATAATTTAATTGCAAACCAACTTAAAAAAAAAATAAAATCGAAAAATTGACATTTTTGGCTGTGGGGGAGGGGGAATAGGGGAAGTGAGCTAAAATTGCGTTGAGTCCTAATTTTTTAAAATCATATAGAACGTAAAAAAATTAAAAAAATATTCAGGCTGTATCGACCTCAAAAACAAAATAATTAGACCCTCAAAAATCCTTACAAAACTTTAAACAAACATGGTTTTTGGGGGGTTTAAAAGTGTTTCGCCCAATTTTTGGATATCCTAATATATCAGTTATTTCAAATTATACATAATCTATTAACAAAACCTTGAGTTGATCTATGTTGCAGTCTATAAAATGGAGAAAATCCCAAAAAACCCCCTAAAAAAACAGTTTTCCGGATTTTTCAAGATGGCGCACCTGACGGAAAAATCTGAAAAAAATCAGAGAGATAGCTTTTGATAAAGTACACAAAATTCAAAAAAAATTGGACCTGCAGCCCCCTCCAAAAAAAAGTTATAGGTTTTAAAAAAGTTAAAAAAAATTTAAGGTTATGTACACTCGACCTAAGGGTCCATAAAAAATGGACATGTTTTGTAAAAGCCTCAGCTACACGCGTAAATTTTTTGAAATTTTTAAATTAATTGCAACTCGACTAAAAAAAATTAAATCTAAAAATCTACGTTTTTGGCTCTGGGGGAGGGGTAAGGGGGGTGGCGAGCTAAAAATCCGCGTTATCTCATTTTTTAATTGCACAGAACGTAAAAAAATTTAAAAAATTGAATTCTGAGAGTGAGGGCATTTTGCCTATCTTAACGGGGGGTACCCTTTATTTTAAATTATAGGGGGAGGGGGGAGGGATATTGTCAAAATCGCAATTTTACCCTAAAAATAAAAAAAAAAAGAAATCACGATTTTTTTTGCGTTTAGTTCGCTACAACTCTGGTCCATTTTAATATTTTTTTCTACAGTTTGTACAGTATATTATTATATTGCTAACTTTTCTAAAGACAATGGTATGTATCTGTTTCAAGCTTTTATTCTTATTCTAACAAAAGTTATGAATTTTTTAAAGTACAAGGTGCAGATTCGTGAATTGCAAAGTTCAATCGCAAAAGTTGAGTGACGAAATTTATCTTATTAATCACGTTTGTGTTAAAACATAGAGTACAAAGAAGTTTTCTTGAAAGTTTTAGATACAAATCTTGTATAGAAAAAAAGTGGTGCAACTTTTAATTTTAATATAGACATTTTACATCCCCAAAACATCGCGTATTTTTCGAGATACTGACCATGGGCGGTGAATGGCTAATTTTGGTCTTACTTTATGTTTTGGATGGTGCTGAAAATGAGATTTATTTTGAATTTTATGTGAGGGAACATTGTTAAAATCGCAACTTTAACCTAAAAATGAAATCACGTTTTTTACGATTAACTCGCTACAAACCTGTTCCATTTTAATATTTTTTCCGAAATTTTTACAGTATATTTATATTCCTCACCTTTTTGAAGACTATGAAAACTGTTGTAGGCATTCAGTCTTTTTCTCATAAAAGTTATGCATTTTTTAAAATAAAATGTGCAGATTCGTGAATTGCAAATTTAAATCGCAAAAATTAAGTGACAAAATTTAAATTTATCTATTTGATCACGTTTATTTTAAACTAGAGAGTTCAAAGAAGTCTTATGGGGAGTTTTAGATCTAGATGTGTTATAGAAAAATAATGGTGCAACTTTTAATTTTAAGAAAAACGTGATTTGATTTTTTTTTAAATTTTAATGGTATAATTGCGATTTTGACAATGTTTCCCCGCCTAACATTCAAAATAAACTTCATTTTCGTTTTCAGCACCATCAAAAACATAAAGTAAGGCCAAAATTAGCCATTCACCACTCATGGTCAGTATCTCGAAAAATAAGCGATGTTTTGGGGATGTTAAACGTCTATATTAAAAGTTGCACTATTTCTTTTTCTATACAACATTAGTATCTAAAACTTTCCAAAAAACTTCTCAAAACGTGGCAATGCACAAATCTGCACCTTTTACTTTAAAAAATTCATAACTTTTATTATGATAAGACTAAAAACTTGGAAACAGGTACGTACCATTGTCTTTAGAAAGGTGAGCAACATATACTGTACAATGTTTAGAAAAAATTAAGTATTTTCTATGGGAAATAAGCCACAATTTTACTAAAAAATGAATTTATTAACGGTTCGAAGCCCAAATCGGGTTTCGTTGTCAAAATACAAAATACTATTAAAATAAACAAAAATGTTGTTGCTAAGTAAAAAAATTCTTCTAATTTATTTAATCTGACTCATTTATATTGGCAATTCAGACGTATATTATACATTTTAAAGTAGAAGACTTTAAAATGATATCGCCAATATTTATGAGTTGCGTTCCTGGGACGACTTTACTAAAAGATAGTTCATTCGATTACATGAAATCAATCCCAACTCAAGAATATCCGTCGCAAAAAAATCATAGCATGTGATCTGTCTTTAAAAAGACAACCAAATGCAACGATGACAGTAGAATTCTCGCGTTAGAGATTCCACAGTAATATTATATATTCCATAGAAAAAAATATTAAAACAGAGTTGTGAAGAGCTAAACGTAAAAAAACGTGACTTCATTTATTTTTATTTTTAGGGTAAAATTGTGATTTTGACAATATTCCCCCATCTAAAATTTAAAATAAATTTCATTTTCGTTTTCAACACCTTCAAAAACACAATGTAAGGCCAAAATTAGCCATTCACCACTCATGGTCAGTATCTCGAAAAAATAAGCGATGTTTTGGGTCTATATTAGAAGTTGCACCATTTTTTTTCTATACAACATTTGAATCTAAAACTTTCCAGAAAACTTCTCTGTACTCTATATTTTAACGTAAACGTTTTTAACATAACAAATTTCAAATATTGAATGGGTCAACAAATGGAATAACAAATTTCGTCACTCAACTTTTGAGATTCAACGTTGCAATGCACAAATCTGCACCTTTTACTTTAAAAAATTCATAACTTTTATTATGATAAGACTAAAAACTTGAAACAGGTACTTAAGAAATGTTAGAACTATATACATACTGTGAAAATTTCAGAAAAAATATTAAAATGGAACAGAGTTGTAGTGAGGGTAAACGCAAAAAACGTGATTTCATTTTTTTTATTTTTAGGGTAACATTGCAATTTTGACAATAAACTTCAAAATAAACCTCATTTTCGTCTTCAGCACCATTAAAAACATAAAGTATGACTAAAATTGGCCATTCACCTCTCCGTGGCCCGTATCTAGAGAAAAGGGCGTTTTTTGAAGTTATACTTCTTTACGCGCGATATGAGGGTGAATATTTATATGTTAAAACCTACGATCCCGGCGCATGCGCATTATAACTTTGTTCTGATTGGATGTTCAAATGACATGTCAAAAATGATCCAATATGGCAGCTGTAGCGCAGCTGTGGTTTGGACGGTTGACGGTTTGGTTATGTATGGTTGTTGCGTTTTAAAATTTGTGGGAAGAGAAACAACAAAGGTTAGTTAATAGTTATACTGCCTTTTTAAATAGTTTTCATATTATATTTTTGAAGTTTTACTTCAAAATGTTTTAATTTTTGTATGTATCAGTCCAGAAAAGGTGTGGAAAGAATATATTAGTGTTTTTAAATATATTTTTCTACAAACGTGTTAAAAATGCAATTTTTAGGACTTCATAGGAGCGTTAAAAATGCTACTTTAAGGCACTAATGCTTTCAAATTTTTAAGGCACTGCAGTTAAAAGTGAATTGTCAAATTGTGAAACGTCAAAATATTTATATTTCATTTATTAACATTAATATTAATAATACAACTTGCGCAATTTGAAAAAGGTGGTTTAAAAGGTTTTTTATTATAATTTTGTGTCTTTGGATTTGTCTTCCTTGGGCGTAAAATAATAAAATATCTATTTTTATATTTCACTTGTCACCGTGATGTATAATTATGTATATCTAAAAGTTAACTAGCATGCGGCTTGATGGCCTTGTTGGTAGAGCATTGGACCAGAGATCAAAAAATCGCGAGATTGCGGGTTCAAATCCCGGACGATTCATATTTTTTCTTTTTTTTAATATTTGCCATTGTTAAGTTTTGGTTCATTTTTGGTAATTATTGTTAATTTTTTGTATTGTAACTGTTAAGTAGGTATATTTATTTCGTTGAAATTATATTATAATAGAAGTATAACTTCTTACGTGCGTACAAAGTACACACACATTCTTTTTTTGGGGTGTGCCGCTCGTCTAATATATTTCGGTGAATTGTGCTTTCGGTAAACTGAGTTTCGGTGATTTTCCGTCTACGAGCATATTCAACATATAGTGTATATCGGACCTAGTGTCCGATGGAATATAGCGTATTGCCGTTATAGATCTAACATAAGTCTCAAAATTGTTTGTGAAATGTTTAAGTTTACAATGTACCTACAGGTTACTACAATACGTTGCTGAATATGAGATTATGGAGGAGAAGGGCACAACCAGGGCCGCGTTTAGGACAATTGACGTTCTAGGCAATTCTCTAGTAGCCGCCTTTCAAACATTTGCCATTTTTTGTACAGTATTTTTGCCGCCCTAGGCATTGTCTATATTGTCTAATGGATAAAGTGGCCCTGGGCACAAGAGAGATCTTAATGGAAGGACAAAAGCCAGGTTATGATCATCATCATTTGGCTCTACAACTCTATGTGAGTCCTGGCTGCGTTTACTATTTCCCTCTATTGTTGTCGGTCCTGAGCAGCTATTTCCCATTGCTGTACTCCCATTTTGCGTAGATCACTGGCTACTGCGTCCTTCCATCTCTTTCTTGAGCTGCACTGCGACCAACTAACCTTCTACCATCGGGCCTTTCCCAGAATGTGGTGTTCAGAAGTCTTTCGTCACTCGATCTTAGCACGTGAGCTGCCATTCTTATTCGGTTTGATGTAGCGTACTATGTTTTCATCTTCATATATTGGGTGCGTTCGGACGACCACAGCGGCTGGACAGCTGAGCTAGCAGTAGCTGTCAGACGTCACCGCTGGAAGTCAGCCGCTGAGAGATTTACTAAGCTTTCCCTATCACGGCTGGATACAACCACTCAGCCGATTTCTGCTGACAGCCAGCCGCTATGGTCGTCCGAACGCACCCATTGTCTTCCATGAGTTCATCATTGTGTCTTCTCCATTCTCCTGTTGTCTCTTCTGTGCAAGGCCCATAGATAGTCCGCAGTTTCTTTCTTTCAAGTATGTACCAGTAATTTTGTTGTTTCCCGCTGGTTCAGAGTCCATGTCTCGCTTCCATACGTTATTGTGGGACGAATTATTGTCTTATATACTCTTATTTTTGCCGGTCTTGAGAGTATTTTTGATTGAAGTACGGTCATTAATGAGTAATATCCAGGTTATGATGCCAAAAGAAAAAGAATGTATTTGAATACTCCAAATACTCACAAGAGCAACTACTTCAGACCAACTATTACTTAAGATCTACCAATAAAACACTGAAAACGTTTGTTTTCTATACTTCCACAAAATTTATTATATCTAAGTGACTACAGCTGTTTCGGCGGAGTGCCTTTCTCAAGTGATATAGTTTACAATGTGTTTGCCTTTTTAAATCTTCAACTGAAGAGGTTGGGGAGTGGGGAGCTGTTTGTCTCGAGTTGGTCATTCAGAATTATATCTGTATTTTTCAGTTTATTAATTTCTATAGATTCTAAAGAAGATAGCTTAAGGCCTTTATTTTGAATATGTAGAATTTGAAACTCTTCATTGAAAGAATGATTATGATCTAGAAGGTGGAGTGCGTATGTAGAAGTGTCTGTTTTTCTATTGTTGAATGCCCTTTTGTGTTCTGCTATCCGTTTGTCAAAAGTTCTGCCAGTTTGACCGATGTACGTTTTCGGACAGTCACCACAAGTTAGTTTGTACACATCACTCTGTAGTTGCTTTCTCTTTCGGCTTTTATTGTTCTTAATATATTTGCTTAAGTTGTTAGTTCTGAAAGCTGGTGTTATTCCTTTCTTTTTTATGTATCTGGCTATTGTTGTTGTTATCTTGCCAGTATATGTGAGAGAGCAGAAGGTACTGGGTTCTTTCTGTGGTGTGGATACACTAATTTCAGGGCTTTCTTATGGAGTCCGAAAACGTACATCGGTCAAACTGGCAGAACTTTTGACAAACAGATAGCAGAACACAAAAGGGCATTCAACAATAGAAAAACAGACACTTCTACATACGCACTTCACTTTCTAGATCATAATCATTCTTTCAATGAAGAGTTTCAAATTCTACATATTCAAAATAAAGGCCTTAAGCTATCTTTTTTAGAATCTATGGAAATTAATAAACTGAAAAATACAGATATAATTCTGAATGACCAACTCGAGACAAACAGCTCCCCACTCCTCAACCTCTTCAGTTGAAGACTTAAAAAGGCAAACACATTGTAAACTATATCACTTGAGAAAGGCACTCCGCCGAAACAGCTGTAGTCACTTAGATATAATAAATTTTGTGGAAGTATAGAAAACAAACGTTTTCAGTGTTTTATTGTTAGATAACATGAACTTCCATCAAGTAACGGTCGAATCCATCAATTATTACTTAAGAGATACCCAAACCTGGCTTCTACAACACCAAATACCCTTTGTTCCCAAAAACTATAATTCGCCAAACTTGCCGGAGGCTCGCCCAATAGAGGATTTTTGGGCTTTACTGTCTAGGAAAATTTATCATGGGGCAACAATTATTAAGACGGCGAATTTACGAACGACTAAGAGAAATTTATCCGAATTCCGCCCAGGATCACATAAAAGACATTCGAAGAAATTTGCGTCTAGTAGAGAAGAATGAGTCACTTCACATATTTGATATTATAGTTTAAGCATTGAGTTGTAATTTATGATAACTAGTTAGTATTTAAATAAATTTCTTCATTAATAAAAAAAGATAAATATTTTATGCCAAAACTTTTAAAACAAAACATACGTTAGGTATACTTGTATGGTTTTTCTTTTATATGAGAAAAGAGATGGATGTGGAGGTAGTGATAGAAGAGGCAATACAAGTAGATAACAAAACATGCTTGGTTAAACCAGAGAACAACGACAACAGTTAAACTGGAGAAGAGACACGGTCATGCAGAATAAAGTAAACTATATAAGCACATAAAAGATAATAAAATTTACATAAATGATTTAACAAAAGGTGAACTACATACAGGGTGCGCCAAACCTCTGGTTTTCTTTGATTACGGCTAAACTATGAGATATACAAAAAAATGTTTATAACAAAACTAATGAGAACGAACTAATGAGTCAGAACGACGGTATGAACCAAAGTTGTATTTTTTAAATGGAACACCCTGTATATTAAATCATTTTTGAATATATTATTTAAAAATATGAAAAATTTGTATAAGGTCTTATAGGCCTAAAGTTAATTTTCGAAATATTTACATTTTTATTGAAAAAAATGGTAATATTTATAGGGTTGTGGATTATGTTTCCAAGGAACTAAAAATTTTAAGTGATAGGTCAAAATTTTTAAAATATAGTGTTATTTTTAAATAATTTAATATTTTTTACTTTTAGCCATAAAATATACAGTGTGATCACTATTTGCAAATACAAAATTTTCTCATTTTTTTTAAATGGGACACCCTGTATATTAGTTTTGCATTTTGTAGTAAATATTACAACCTTTCTTTTGGTATAAGGTTGTATGTACCTAGCATGTTTCGTTTTGTAGATATTTTAAAAAAACTATAGATTTTACGTTTTTGCCGATTTTTTATTTAAAAATTTTTTTGTAAAAAAAGTAATTATAATCTGGTTTTAGAACCATACACTAAAATATAAAATAAGAAAATAAAAACGTAATTAAAGATTAAAATAAATCGTATGCTAGTACAATTCAATTGAATTTAATAACTTTAAATTATTTTACAAAAAATATTTTACCATATTAATGAATGCATAAATTAGTTACTAAATTAAAGAAAACAACCAAATTTTAAATCAACCGTAGTAATTTTTCTACTATAGCAACTTTCCTGTACCAAATTAATTGTAAGTTAAATTGTATTTAAATAGTTAAACTTTTAATATACCTTTTAAATTTACTTACATACATCTTGAGAATATAAAAATTATTATAAAGTATGCTTTGAAACAAATGAATGTTAAATGTATCAGCCAAATTATTTATTAATATAAATAGTATTTACTGGTGTCACAAAAGCTGATAATACTTTTGTAGTTGAAATTTTTGTAACAATTTTTTATATTTTAAATTTTAATTTTTTAACCGAAACATTTTTGGATATGACATTTGTTTTAGGCGAAACCATTAGAAATTATTACCAGCTTTTGTGACACGAGTAGGTATGTACATAGATACTATTTACTTCTTAATATACTTCCATAACGTTCATTTGTTTCAAAGCATACTTTATACGTTCTCAAGATGTAGGTAAATTAAAAAGTTATTAACTGATCTTACTCGTAAATACAATATAACTAACAATTAATTTGGTACAGGAAAGTTGCTGCGGTAGAAGAATTACTACGGTTGATTTAAAATTTGGTTGTTTATTTAATTTAGTAACTAATTTATGCATTCATTAATATGGTAAAATATTTTTTGTAAAATATTTTAAAGTTATTAAATTCAATTGAATTCTACTAGCATACGATTTATTTTAATCTTTAATTACGTTTTTATTTTCATATTTTATATTTTAGTGTATAATTCTAAAACCAGATTATAATTATTTTTTTTTTGGAAAAAAATTTTTAAAGAAAAAATCCGCAAAAACGTAAAATCTATAGTTTTTTAAAAATATCTACAAAACGAAACATGCTAGGTACATACAATCTTATACCAAAAGAAAGGTTGTAATATTTACTACAAAACGCAAAACTAATATACAAGGTGTCCTATTAAAAAAAATGAGAAAATTTTGTATTTGCAAATAGTGATCACACTGTATATTTTACGGCTAAAAGTAAAAAATATTAAATTATTTAAAAATGGCACTATATTTTAAAAACTTTGACCTATCACCTAAATTTTTGTTTTCTTGGAAACATAATCCACAACCCTATAAATATTACCATTTTTCTCAATAAAAATGTAAATATTTCGAAAATTATTAACTTTAGGCCTATAAGACCTTATACAAATTTTTCATATTTTTAAATAATATATTCAAAAATGATTTAATATACAGGGTGTTCCATTTAAAAAAATACAACTTTGGTTCAAACCGTCGTTCTGACTCACCCTGTATAATTGAAAATAATTTTAAATTATAGACCTCTTTGATACACATTAGTTTTGTTATAAACATTTTTTTGTATATCTCATAGTTTAGCCGTAATCAAAGAAAACCAGAGGTTTGGCGCACCCTGTATACAGGGAAACTGAAGACACATAGCTAGAGAAGAAATAATAAAGGAAAAAAAAAACGTCAAAATAAAGTTTAACTTGTTAACTTCTTGTTTGACATTCATTTGATTAAACTTTGTATTTTATTAATAAAAATTTTAAACTCAAAGAGATAAATTATTATTTAACAATTGCTTGCAACAAAGGACCCCGCAGAAACCTTATGGGAAATGGCTCTCTGTCAAATGCTCTAAAACTTTGGGTTCTGGTAGTTGTCGGTGTGTAGAACAAAAGACTCAATGGGCGCGTAGCTCCAAAAAATCGTGGTTTTAAGATAAAGGCCTCTGATGTTATAGGTACAGTGAGGACGTTTGAGTTGGAATAAATTCATTTTCTCGAGAATGGGCGACTCTGGAGATAAAGATTTTTATTTTCAAATTATAATTTTTTGGCATATATATCATACTAGTGACGTCATCCATCTGGGCGTGACGACGTAATCAATGATTTTTTTAAATAAGAATAGGGGTCGTGTGATAGCTCATTTGAAAGGTTATTCAATTCTCTATTCACTGATATAAACATTAATATAATAATTATTTCCACAGGGTGACCAAACATTTTTTTGAATTAAAGTAATTGAGACAAAAAGAAGAATGTATATAATTTATTTAATTCCAAATACATTTTACTGATGTCAGAAAAGAGAAAAAAATGTTAATTTGAAAAATAAACATTGCTTTTCGCTTAAATTAAATGTTCAAACTGCTAAGAGTCAGGTCGGTGGCAGCTTTAATATTGAATTTAAGCGAAAAACAATATTTATTTATGAATTAAACATTTTTTCCTGTATATATTGTTGAATATTGTTTTTAGCAATTCAATAATAAAGCTGCCACCCACCTAAGGCTTACAATACCGAACTAAAATCTGAATACCGGTAGGTATTTGATATTCGAAATATCGGGATACCGGTATTAAAACCGGTATTATTAATAAAAAATTTACTAGTTATTTTTGAGCGATAAAGGATTTCTTCTTAGGTTTGTTAACTGCCCAGACTTTAAAAATACTCTTTCCGAAGGTACTGATGTGGCAGGTATTGATAAATATTTTATAGCCAAATAATAAAGCTCAGGGAAAGTATATTTATATTTTTTCCAAAATTCCATCGGGTTATTTCTTCTTGCGAAATGTGGCATTTCGCAAGAAAATGTGGCATTGGGTAGTAGACGTAAAACATAAACAATCGCTTTATATTGCCGACACTGCCGCTTCTTGATGGTGCCATACTCGGCTCAGTATGTGTAATAAATATTAGTGTAGGAAACAGGTTGAACCTTGCAAAATGGACACTAGTCCGGTTTTATTTTTTTTTTCTGTTATATCAAGGGGTGCCTATTATAAGACCAACTTTTTCTGAAAAAATTTCGCCCCGGAACCCCCATTTTCACCCCTTTAAAGGGGGTAATTTGTGGTTTTTGCGGAACGTAGCCCTTCCTGTACCTTTTACAAAAAATTTCCTTTATAGAAATATGAAGAGGACTATGTTTTCTACGATTTATTTCACGACAGTATATGTCTATCATCCACCGTTTAGCGGGGGTGGAGCCCCAAAGTTGACAAGTTTTTAAAATAGATGTTTTAAAAAAATATATATTTTTCCCTAACTGTAACTTATTCACAAATAAGTGACTGATTTTTTGGTATAGGTTTCACTTAAGGGTAATTGCCCTATTTTTAATTACAGGGTGTTACATTTTAAAAAACCCTTTTTTATACCATCTGAACCGTTTATGCTAGAGTAAAAAGACTTTCAGCGATTACCCATGTACTGGTGCTATTTACAAATTTGTATAACGCATCCCCATTTTTTCCCCGGAACCACCCCAAAAAAAGAAGAATTAATAAATAAAGTGATTTTCTTGGAATCCTTCACACATAATGCCCTTTATTAATATGCTTCATATATCATTTTGTGCACGTTATTATTAATCATGCATAGAACCAAAAGCGATTTCCTAGTGCAACCCATGTAGCCAAAAAAAAATAAATAAAATGGGGGGTTGAAATTTTTTTTTTGTTTTTTGATTTTTGATCCATATGGGCATATGCTTCATCAATAGTGCTTTTCAAAAATATATATGGTTATTGCAACATCCCTGCGGAAACCACCCCTATCCTTGAAAATATACTGCAGAAACTACCCCTATCCCTTGGCGAACATGTATTTACGATTTTCTCATTGCCTATGCATTCTTTTTAAACAAAACTTATACAAGGTTAAAGAGCACTATTTACTCTAAAATTAGGTCCTGTTCATTTTTTTCGTATAAGCAACCGTTACTGCGCAGTGGCGCCGTAAACCTCATATATGCTTTGGCGGGCTCCAGTTTTTGTTTTTTTTTTCGTCACCTGTTCGTTTTATTAATAAAGTACTTATGTAAAATAAAACAACACAGTGTAACCTACAAATTATGACCTATGCACATTTTACATTCTTTGCGTCCCAAAATCAACTTTTGCATCTTTTCGCCACCTACACGCATTTTATTGCATTAAAGCTACCTTAATAGCACAATATTCACCCTTAAGTGGTCGCTAAGCAGTGGCGGATCCAGGTAGGGGTGATCGGGGCGATACCCCCTCTCAAACCAAGTGATATTCTATTTAAAGATTATAAAACTATTCATTTATTTTTATAGAAATACTTATATTATATTATTATTTTTAAAAGAATGGCGTACTTTTTATGCTTTAGCGACAGTGGCGGAACCAGCATCGTTAAGAGGGAGGTGCCAATTAGCTAAATTTTTATAAAAATAAATGAATATTTTTATAATCTTTAAATATAATATCACTTGGTTTAAGAGGGGGGGTGATCGCCCCCATCACCCCTCCCTGGATCCGCCACTGCTTAGTGACCACTTAAGGGTGAATATTGTGCTATTAAAGTAGCATTATTGCAATAAAATGCGTGTAGGTGGCGAAAATATGCAAAAATTGATTTTGGGCCACCACTGTGGCTTTGGGGCGCAAAGAATGTAAAATGTGCATAGGTCATAATTTGTAGGTTACACTGTGTTGTTTTATTTTACATAAGTACTTTATTAATAAAACGAACAGGTGACGAAAAAAAAAAAAAACAAACTGGAGCCCGCCAAAGCATATATGAGGTTTACGGCGCCACTGTGCCGTAATGGTTGCTTATACGAAAAAAATGAATAGGACCTAATTTTTAGAGTAAATAGTGGTCTTTAACCTTGTATAAGTTTTGTTTTAAAAGAATGCATAGGTAATGAGAAAATCGTAAAAACATACTCGCCAAGGGATAGGGGTAGTTTCTGCAGTATATTTTCAAGGATAGGGGTGGTTTCAGCAGGGATGTTGCAATAACCATATATATTTCTGAAAAGCACTATTGATGAAGCATATGATCATATGGATCAAAAAGCAAAAAACAAAAAAAAATTCAACTATTTATTTTTTTTTTGGCTACAGGGGTTGCACTAGGAAATCGCTTTTGGTGTCCATGCATGGGTAATAATAACGTGCACAAAAAGATATATGAAGCATATTAATAAAGGGCATTGTGTGTGAAGGATTCCAAGAAAATCAATTTATTTATTAATTCTTCTTTTTTTTGGGGTGGTTCCGGGGAAAAAATGGGGGTGCATTATACAAATTTGTATATAGCACCAGTACATGGGTAATCGCTGAAAGTTTTTTTACTCTAGCATAAACGGTGCAGATGGTATAAAAAGGGGTTTTTTAAAATGTAACACCCTGTAATTAAAAAAAGGGCTATTACCCTTAAGTGAAACCTATACCAAAAAATCAATCAATTATTTGTCAATAATTGCCGCAGGATTTCTTCTTAATTTCCGTTACAGTTAGGAAAAAATATATATTTTTTAAAACATCTTTTTTAAAAACTTGTCAACTTTGGGGCGCGACCCCCGCTAAATGGTGGATGATAGACAGATGCTGTCGGGAAATAAATCGTAGAAAATATAGTCCTCTTCATATTTCTATAAAGGAAATTTTTTGTAAAAGGTACAGGAAGGGCTACGTTCCGCAAAAACCACAAATTACCCCCTTTAAAGGGGTGAAAATGGGGGTTCCGGGGCGAAATTTTTTCAGAAAAAGTTAGTCTTATAATAAGCACCCCTTGATATAACAGAAAAAAAATAAAACCGGACTAGTGTCCATTTTGCAAGGTTCAACCTTTGTTTCCTACACTATATGCCTCATATAGGTTTTAATACAACGAAATTGTTTATTATTTTAAATTAGATTTATATTGGCATAAATTCAATTTTTATCAACTAATGTAATACCAAAATACCGGTATTTTTACATAAATACCGGACAAAAATCGTCCGGGATTCCGGTATTCGGGATCCCGCTATCGTATGCCCTACACCCACCTACCTCTTAGCAGTTTGAACATTTAATTTAAGCGAAAAATATAAAAGCAATGGTTATTTTTCAAATTAATATTTTTTCTCTTTTTTGACAGCAGTAAAATGTATTTCGAATTAAATAAATTATATACATTCTTCTTTTTGTCTCAATTAATTTAATTCAAAAAATTTTTTGGGCATCCTGTATAAATAATTATGTTTATGTTTATATTAGTGAATAGAGAATCGAATAACCTTTCAAATGAACTATCACACGACCCCTATTCTTATTTAAAAAAATTATCGATTGCGTCATCAGTCATCACACCCAGACGGATGACGTCACTAGTATGATATACTAGTATGGCCAAAAAATTATAATTTAAAAATAAAAATTGACCTGATTCGTAATTTATCTCCAGAGTCGCCCGTTCTCGAGAAAATGAATTTATTCCAACTCAAACCTCCTCACTGTACCTATAACTTCAGAGGCTTATATCTTGAAACCATGATTTTTTGGAGGTACGCGCCCATTGAGTATTTTGTTCTACACATCAAGGACTACCAGAACCCAAAGTTTCAGAGCATTTGATAGAGAGCCATTTACCATAAGGTTTCTGCGGGCTCTTTCAGACTGTAGTTAGGTTTCCCTCCAGTATGTCCTTTCAAATAATAGTCCTCACTAAACTGCTTAAAATAAAATTCGCGCACACTGATTAAAGTTTTGTCACAGTTTGAACTTTCATGTGCACTTTTAAGAGACTACAGTAGTGAATCATCAAAACGGAAAACGCGTTCGAAGATTGCGGCTTAAATTTTGAATAATTTGTCGAAATATTTGGCACACATATTCATAATATAGTAAAGAATGGCGGTACAGAGCCCAATTTGAGAAATATGTTAGTATGTGGAAATTACTCTATAACTAAACGCAATATTAAAAAAACGAGCATGTACCGCCATTAAGAAGAACCAAAAAATACACTTTCTTCAAATAAACTTTGTTATCCCATGCCTAGATTTTGTGTCATATTGGAACTACTAAAAATTTTTATCTCTAACAAGAAATCGAACATATTATGACTAAATAATTGATTAGGCAACATAAATAAATAGTCACTGTCATTTTGACAAACCTGCCTCAGATTTCTAAGTGTAATAGGACGATTCGCTTATCTGTTCTGTTATCTATATCGATATCTGTTCAGTGCAGTAGTGTATTATTTTAAGAATGCGGTTAGTGCTGATCCATAGGGAAGTAGTGTTTATTTTATGATTAATTTATTATATTTTTGTGTAATAGAACTAAGTTGTTGGACTATTTGAAAAAATAGATTATTGTTAATTGTGAGTTTTACTTATAGACAAGTATATTTACGTAAAAATATTTTGAATTCTATTGCGAGTACCTGTATAACAATTTAGGAGGATTTTTTATTCTAAAAATATTATCAATAGTTTAAAAAAAATGGGAAAAGTTCTATTTAAAAATGGGTTGAAACTAGTTAGTGTGCTTTTGGCGCTCTATGAACTAAATAAAACAAGACGGCTCTTGTTTCGCGTCACAACGAAATGATATATTTATTATTGTTTCATTATTATTTCGTGCAAATACCTATGTTAACATAAAATTTTCGCCAATTTTGGTTTATTTTTATAAATATCTATTTACTAATAATAAAATTGTTTTCTGTTGCAAAAGTTTCGCAGAACTTTCGAAAAAGGGTATGATACTATCTCCCTAAGTTATATTGATGACGCGCTACAGTAGGCTCTTAATCACTTTTTCTTCGACTCTGGATTTTCTCCAGTGTGAAATTTAAAATGTTTTTTCAAATGAACTTTCTGTGCAAACTGCTTAAAACAAATTTCACACTTATAAGGCTTTTCTCCAGTATGAATTTTCATATGTGTATTTAAACAACTTTTTTGAATAAACTGCTTAAAACAAACTTCACACTTGTAAGGCTTTTCACCAGTGTGTATTCTTAAATGAGTTTTTAAATGTCCACCTTGACTAAATTGTGTAGAACAAAGTTCACACTTGTAAGGTGTTTCCCCAGTGTGCACTCTCAAATGAATTTTCAGATCAGATGATTGACTAAACTTCTTGAAACAAACTTTACACTTGTAAGGCTTTTCCCCAGTATGTATCCTCAAATGCTTTTTCAAATTGTAATCTCGAGTAAATTGCTTGGAACAAACTTCACATTTTAATGTTTTTTCTTCAGCAGATCTACTCATATGTTGTTCCTTATTATATGAATGTACATTACACGTTTTCATAACTTTCAATGTGTCCTCCTTTTGCAGAAAGCCTAAAATAAGAACCGGAATACACATTATTTTACTGCAAGGGATAATTTAAGGGGCTATCCTAGTGTAGAAGTATGACATTTAGGGCTTTTTTTAGGATTTTAAAATAAAAAGTACTGTACCAGTTGTTTTGAAAATATGGTTGAGCATTTATTATAAAAAGAAGTACATGTAAATTTTTTTTTTAAAAAAAAAATATTGAAAATTAAACGATTTATGCGCCATCTGCTGGCACCGTGAAAAAAAATCCTAACAGAGATCCTGAAATATAAAATTTAAAAGTGATTATTGAAATATGTTATTTTTTATATAACATCAACCAGGATTTTTGAAAAATATTAAAATTTGGAAAAATGACGAAGTATTGAAATTTGTTTTAAAAATTAGCTAAAAAATTCTCAGTTTCAAAAACTGCCAAATCAACATTTTTTATTAAATCAAAAAACACTTAGTTGATGTTATAGAAAATAACTTATAGTTCAATAATCACTTTGAAATCTTATTTTTCAGAATCTCTATTAGTCCCAAACACTGCAGCAGTAGAGCTAGTTTTTTTCACTGTATCAGCAGATGGCGCACGAACCGTTTAATTTTAAATATTTTTTTTATGAACTTTTTTACATTTACTTATTTTTATAATAAATGCTCACGCAGATTTTCAAAACAATTGGTACAGTACTTTTTATTTTAGAAATTCCCAATAAAGTATATGAATTTCGTACTTTTACACTAGGATAGACCCTTAACAAATACAGAAAATTTTCAAAATGTGCCAGAACATAAAATATTCAACATACTATAATATAGTGTACAGCGGGCCTATCGGACCTAGTGAACTTGTGTGTGTCAAAACAATCAAACGTATCCTGTGAACTGTCTTTCTTGTACTACTCCCAAATTTCAATTTTACAGTTGTGATGTTTTTTTCATCTTGTCAATCCTAGCAAAGCTCTAGCTGTTAATTTTTTTTTTCAGTTTTGGGGACAGGGAAAAGTCATACGAAGCCAAATGCGGTGAATATATTGGCTGAGGCACAATCACTAAGCTATTTTTGGACAGAAAGTCATGAACAAACAATAACTTTGTTTGTTCTCTTACTTCTACTTCAACATCGCCTTATCCTGATAGTTCTATACCTAAGTATTTAAATTTCACCTCTTGTAATATAATTAATCCATTATGTCAAGTTTACATCTTACAGGTGTCTTTGACGTTGTCAAACATTTTGTTTCAGCAGCTGATATCAGCATGTTGTGTTTTGGTTAAATTGATGCAGAAGCTGTTTCAATCTCCCATCATATAACACTTCTTGGGCCGTCCGCACATGGGGCGACGCTCGAACTACTCGACTCGATTCCTCCGTACACGGAGCGTTTAGGATTGCAAATCTTATCGTCTTGTACGACTCTCGTCGCTTGCGATCCGTAGTGCACGAGAAAGTTCGAGTGAGACGCACGTTTCCAGTCATAATAGGTAGTTTATTTTATTTGTTTCCTTCGTTTTTTGTTGTTTTTTGCGCTGAATGAAATTTTACTTTTATTTAAAGATCGGTGCATGTTATGTTCGTTGATTGTAGTACTACCTACTAACTTTGTGGAAATATATTGTTTGTAATATAAAATTCTGAAAACATTGAACTTTTGTTTCTAGGTGTTTAATATAAAATTCGTTGTAGAAGTAGAAAAATGTCCTCAGTATAATGCTCATTGTATTCAAATTATACTAAAAATGTAACAATACCGTACTTTTCATAGATCGAAATAGTCGTTTTGGTTGATATATAAAAAATGCGTTCTTCCCGATTGGAAGATGTAAGCAAACTGAATCGACTAGTGTGCGGAGAACAATCGCTTGTGCCACAGAGTTCGTAGAAGACGAGCAAGACGCGCGAACTTCGAGACGTGTCTTCGATCGACCCATGTGCGGACGGCCTTACTCTCAAGCTCATTCTAATGTCAAGGCCGTCCGCTCATGAAGCGACGCTCGAAGTAATCGACTAGATTCCAATCGCGTAGATCTCTCCCCGTCACTTAAGTTCCTTCGTTGTGGCATTGAGCTCCGTACACGGAGCGTTTAGGATTGCAAATCTACTCGTCTTGTATGACTCTCGTTCCGTGCGATCTGAAGCGCACGAGAAAGTTCGAGTGAGACGTTTACAGTCATTATTTTATTTGTTTGCTTCGTTTTTGTTGATTTTTGCCCTAAATTAAATTTTAGTCTTTTTAAAGATCGGTGAATGTTATGTTCCTTGATTGTAGTACTATTAGTTTTGTGGAACTATATTGTTTGTAATGTAAAATTCTGAAAACATTGAACTTCTGTTTCTAGGTGTTTATTATAAAATTCGTTGAGGAAGTAGAAAAATACCCACAACTGTATAATGCAACTGAATAAAAATGTAATAATACCGTACTTTTCACAGATCGAAATAGTCGTTTTGGTTACTATATAAAAAATAATTTATAAAAACAGAATCGACAAGTGTGCGGAGGGCAATCGCTTGTGTCGCAGGGTGCGGAGACGTGTCTTCGATCGACTCATGTGCGGACGGCCAAACTTCTTGTTTTACATTAATTTAATTAAACTTGGTTTGATGTATTTTATTAAAAATTTTAAGCTCAAGAGAGAAATCGTTATTAGCATTATTTAAGCATTGCTTACAGCAAATTTCACACTTGTAAGGTTTTTCTCCAGTGAAAATTTTCACGTGTTCGCTTAAAGAAAATTTTCAGACAAACTGCCTAAGACAAATATTACACTTGTAAGGCTTTTCTTTTTTTTTTCTCTCATTACGAGAAAAGAGAAATGAGTGTGGAGGTATTGATAGAAGAGGCAATAAAACTAAAACTAGGTAATAAAACCTGCTTGGTTAAACTGGAGAGGAGACACGAAAAAGACATAGTCATGAATAAAGTAAACTCAAGTACATCAAAGATTATAAAATTTACATAAATAACGATTTAATAAAAGAGGAACTACATATAGAGGGAAAATTAAGACAAATAGCTAAAGAAGAAATACTTAATAAAGGGCAAAAACGTCAAAATAGAGTTTAGCTTATGAACTTCTTGTTTTACATTCATTTGATTAAACTTGGTTTTATGTATTTTAATAATAATTTTAAATTCAAAGAGAGAAATTATTATTTAACAATTGTTTGCAACAAATTTTACACTGTGTAACATGTGAATTTCATCCTATAGAATAATGGAAACTGAATTGACAGAAGATGTTAATGTGCCAGAGAGGGAACGAAATAGGGGTGTTTCCTGATATTTTCTTATTAGCTTAGAAATAGATAAATAGGAATGACAATAGAAATACTTAATCAAATACTGGGCGCCATAAAAACTTAGGTAAATAACTCAGGTAAAAAAATTATTAAAAAAATAGTTATTACTAATTACATACCTACACATTTGCATAAATATAAATATAGCATGACCTACCTTATTTCTTACTTAGTTGATTTGTACTTAGGAACAAGAGAAAGGGATCAGATAATAATATCAATAATCAAAACATTGTAAATGAATCAAATTTTTATTAAAATAAAAAAGAAAATGATGGATCTCTTGCAGATGTACAATATAAGAGACCATTTTTTTTACAAAAAGACAAAAAGTTTACATGAAATACCTTGTCAGAGATCGTCCTGTCCTTTTTCTACGATTTGATGTCCAAGGTACTCACTTTCACTCAAGTTACAGTAAAAAAATATGGAAAGTACATTATTGATTACTTGTATGAAAACTTTCAGTAACTACTCACAAAAAATAAGATGATACTGCTCACAAAAAATATTTAAATAACTTCTAAACTTCTTCAGTAGATTACTTTAACTTAATAAAAAAAATGCTGAAGGCAATTATTAACAACGCTAACAAAAACTTCCAAATAACTTCCGACTGCATGCGAAAAGATTATACCGATGCTAGTATTGAAATGTGGCATTCACCTAAAGGCGACGAAACGCTAGGGTTTACGACTTGATTAAACCATGATGGTCAAATAATCAGTTTGTTGTAGGACACTCAATTTCACTCTACATCACTGCACAAGACTTCTGAATTCTAAATCTGAACTTCATTCGCACTTAGCTCTGCGGAATCCGTCTTAAGCGGTTTCCGCCGAAGCTGGAACCAACTTCCTAACTCCTTGATTCAACTTAGAATCTTCAATAGAACATAGAACTGAATTGAATGAATCTTCTTCTCCTCTCAGTATGTAACTAGTTCGATTCTCCCTTTTTACCTCCTACCACAACATCATAATAAACCAATCAACCAATCAGAAAAAGTATCTATGTAATTGTGTACACGTTTAAGGCACGCATGTGAAAGTTTGCAGAATGAGCGATAGCGAGTTCTGCAATTCACATGAGTGCCTTAAAAATGTACTTTTTAACACGCATATCATACAATATTTTTTCTACAAACGTAATTACAGGACAATATCTACAAAAACTTTTACTTGAACGTGACTGACATTCCATTTTTATATTTTTTTGACATTACATCAAAATTTGCTATACGGTCAATACGAACTGCAGTGCCTTAAAAATATTTTAAAGCACTAGTGCCTTAAAGTAGCATTTTTAACGCTCGTATGGAGTGCTAAAAATTGCATTTTTAACACGGTTGTAGAAAAAAGAGTTTAAGACATGTTTTTAGTCACGCCTTCAAAAGTAGCCATCATCACTCTCAGCGAATCAGAGACTATACTCGTATACAGCAAAAATCCTACGTTCGTCTTAAATGGAGATTTCCCGTGAGAAGTGCTAACTAGACGAAAATGCAGGTGTGCTCGCCAACTACGACTTTAAACACTTATCAGCACTGTATAAACAAAGCTCCAATATTCCTGGCGTCTATCCGATAATTAAATTACTTTGTCGGTCACTTTTACATAATAAATCGAATACCAAGAGCTTAGATTTCGAGCAAAAATATAAACACAGGAAACCTAATGTATGGGAACTAAAACCATCGCGTCGTTAAAGCTATGGGTACATAATTCGCAAATATTTTACGGCTATCCCTACCTTTTCTGTCTTTACATGGCAAATTACGTGTAGTAAAATTCACACTGGTATGGATATATAAATATTACTAGAATGTCATTCTACTTGACAATGTCATAACTAACTTAAAGAGATGGCTTTTGAATGTTCTTGGATAACTGTTATTTTTTGTATAATTGCAAATTATTAATTCAGTGAATAAATATGATAATTTTTTCACTAACTATGTATTCAGTGATTGTAATAGTTTATATGTACCTACAACAAAAACTAATACTCAATCGAGAAAAGAGGAAAAGTGTTAAAGTGATTTTTGAATAATATATTGTTACTATGGAACGCTTACAATTTTGAGCATCTTTAACAACAAAATACTTGGATCACAGAATATATTTTGATGTATTCTCTGCTTCTATCTTCCATAAATAATACACAATAACTTTTTATAAAGTTCACGTCTTAAATCAATTATTTATCAAATACACTATATATCAATATTATTTAATCAACAACTCAAAATATTCCCGATTCATGTTAAATATTTAAAATTGTCACTGATTGTCAGTGTCTGACTGACATTATCCTGACAATATTCTATTCGACTGAGTGCGTTGTATGACAAAGATAGATTTGGAAAATATTACCACGGACATTGTGTTCATTTTTTTCGAATCCTGAAAAAACCAATAAATATTTTTGAAAAATGTAAACGCAGAATGAAAGACTAAATTATTACCGAGGGCCGAAAGTCCCTTAGAATAAATAAAAAGTTTATTTTGAATGAGATATTTGAAATTAAAAATAACACTAAATTTTCTCTTAGTTTTTCACCCCTGTAACTTATTAAAATAAACATTATAGAAGTTCTCAGGGACTTTCGGCCCTCGCTAATAACGTAATCTTTCATTCTGCGTTTAAATTTTTCAAAAATACTTATTAGTTTTCTCAGGATTCGAAAAAAATGAATCCCCATTTGAATAGCATTGCAGCCGAAAATACGTACCGATCCTCTTAACGAATTACGTAACAGACAGTCATATAATATCAGAAGCGATTCATGAATACAGGGTGGGACGAAAATGTTTTAGATAGAAAAAAAATAAAATTGCCGGCTCTTTTGATTAGGTTCGACACCGTTTCGCTGCCTCTCCCACGATTTTAACTTGGCGCAAGACAGTTCGAAATCGGAACCGAAACCAAAAAAACTGAAATGGACAAAAACAAAAATGAAGAAGACTAACACCTAGTAATCCCATGACAAAAAGCATTCGACTAGACGAGTCGACCCCAGGTGCGGTTCGTTGGCACTTAAGCACAGCTACCAATGGCGGATTTCTACTTCTAAAAGGGTGGAACAGACCAGTGCTGAAGTTTCTGGAAACGAAAAATAGTGGTGCTTCCAGCTCAGCAAAGGCGGGTGGGCAACAGGTAATCGATTTGCAAATAAAAAAAACATTGAACTTCCAACCAGCAATTAAAACATTTGCAACTACAAGTTGAAACTTACAAAAAAAAAAGAAGAAAAAAGGACGGCCTAAAGTTCCTTAAAAATCTTCCGATATTAAACTCAGCGGAAAATCTCCCAGATTAGGAAACTCCTAGAAAGACAAGAGATGTATTTAAAACCAAAACGTTAAAACAAAAATATAATTTTGAAAATAGGGCAGATGTCAAAATGAAACGTCCTTAATAATATCAATCTAAGCAAAATAGAAAGATTTGATTCAAAGCAAAAAACAAAACTAAAATAAATAAAAGCAAACTAAATAACAAAGTAGCAATTTGTTTTAGAGAATCCGCCAAGAAAAGAGAGCTAAACAACTAAACTAAATATATACAAGAGTAACCATGGAATGTTTCATCCAGGAGTCATAATGCATTTTTTCCGAAATGACGACACAGCAGTGTTCACTCAAACACAAATAATTGGTTTACGGTGCCATTGTTCAGAGACCTTAGGCTCACGTTAACAATACACACTATACACCGCATAGACAAAAATCAAACATACGACAGTGCATTTTGTTTATGACAGCGCAACGCGTCATCATAGACAAAAATAAGGTAAGATATGTTAACGCTTGTTTGGTTGTATAGGCTTCTTTTATCCTTGACTTACACCACGAATAACATAAGAATAATGATCGTAAGATATGTTAACGCTTGCTTGGCTGCATAGGCTTCTTTTATCCTTGATTTACACCACAAATAACAAAAGAATAATGATCTTAAGATATGTTGACGCTTGTTTGGCTGCATAGGCTTCTTTCATCCTTGATTTATGCCGCGAATAACATAAGAATTATGGATTTTACATCATTAACGCCATAAAAAAACAAAACAGAAAATAAACATGTTATCCTTGATTTTAATGCATAAAGTCTCTCATTTATGACTTACTCCAAGGACATGTATAATATAACGCCATAAGCAGTTATTTACACACAAACACAAAGGAGTTGCTGATAGTTTACGAACATTATAGTTCTACAAAGAAAAACTATCGTTGGTAACTAGACAATGGGATTTCTGATCTCGTTAATCTGATACCAAAACAAAAAAGGGGTGGATGTTTAGTTTTGTTGTAATACCTAGAATTAGTGATATCTAACGCGTATCATACGGCTGTAATAGGGTCAATATTCGGTAAGTCAACTTTAGAGAGGCACATAATCAGTAGGGTCTAATATTCAGGGTTACACAACTAAACCAATGGAACATATTCTACTAAAGTATTCAAGAAAATAAAATAAGCCTAAGTTTTGCTAACATCCTTAAAAGCAATATAGAGTTTGGTCGGGGTAGCAATAACTAAAATCTTGATATTTGCAAAAAAAAAATTAAAAAATTACATATAATATATACAAAAATATTTACACAAAATAGGATAAAGTTCACGTAACTGTAACTTTTCCTGTACCACGGACAAAAAAATATCAAAGATAAATTACGCAAAGGCGCAAAAGGAATTTTATAAAATAAAAAGAACACAAACAGAGCCGTGCGGTACATCTTTTCAATATGATGCAAGTCTTCGAAATGCCGCCCCTTAAGGGGGTAGGCGCAAAATTTCGTCTCCAATGCTTTTTAAATGCATTTATTTTTTTCGAATCCTGAGAAAACTATAAGTAATTTTGAAAATTTTAAACGCACAATGAAGGCCGCGTCCCACCATCAAATAATTTGATCAAACTGGTTTGAGCAAACTGAAAGTGACAGTTAGTGACGTCACATCCTGAGTGTTCATTGTGGATAATAATGAAAAATTTTAATTTTAAATAAAGTACAAACAAGTTAGACAACTCAATACAAAAAATTTGATCAAACTAGACTGATAGTGAGAGCACAGATTTTTAGAATTTCAAAAAAACTGCAATTGTGACGTCACTTTGACGTACTTCCGGAGTTCGTTCAAACTGTTTGATGGTGAGACGCGGCCTTGAAAGATTACGTTATTACCAAGGGCCGAAAGTCCCTGAAAACTTCTATAATGTTTATATTAATAAGTTAAGGGGTAAAAAAAGAGAAAAACTAGTGTGATTTTTAATTTCAAATATTTCATTCATTAAAAACTTTTGTTTATTCTAAGGGACTTCTGGCCCTTAGTAATAATGTAATCTTGCATTCTGTGTTTAAATTTTTTAAAAATATTTATTAGTTTTCTCAGGATTCGAAAAAAATGAATGCATTTAAAATCATTGGAGCCGAAATGTTGCGCCTACGCCCTTAAATATTATTGAAACTTAACTTTTATTTTTCCTAAATGAAACACAAAATGAACCAAAACTTTTATTTTAAAAACACAACATACTTTAAATAATTAAATGTATTTAAATAACATTTACAAAAATTACAATTTTACCCTTCCGACTTTAATTTTGCCAAACTCCTCAATCAGATTTGTGTACCTAGTCTAAGTAGCAGCTAATGGTGACTCTATTGATATGAGTGCTAATTTTTTTAGTTTTGTTTGTCTTATGGAGCTTGTAAAAAGTTTTTAATTATATTTAATTAATTTTGAAAAGCTTCTTTTCCCACTAGGTAGATACCGAGACAGGGAGTTTTAATAAAATTCTTAGTCATACAACTATATTTAGGTATAAAGAAATTAGGTTATTTTGGCACAAATAGTTCATAACCTCTAAAATTTAATGGAGTATGGTATCATTTGGAATATATCACGAAATTTTTCTAGAAGCTCATTTGACTCTATATCCGATTCTTTTCCTTTTTCTATTGAAAGTATTGAATGAAGATTCATACAACATTTTTTCTAGTGTTTTATCATCTATTTCCCTCAATTTAAAACTGTAATAAAATCTATCAAAAAATTTGAAATTTTTAGGTTTCTAGAATAAAAGGGAATATCGATGAATTAAAGCATTAATGACAATGGTTAAAATAGAGATGAAAAAATTTATTTTAAATTTATATTCCACTGTTAAGAGCTCATCCACAGACTTTTCGTAATCAACTTATATCAAGATATCAGCTTATATCAAGATTTTCTGCAATTTCATTTGCAGTAATTTTCATTTGATTATATAGCCAAATTGTATGTAACTTTTCATTTTTTCGCTTTAACAAAACATTGCTTTAAAAACAACAATCTATAAATCGTATACCTCAATATCGGATAACAGAAAACTTATAGAAAAAGATAGGCGTTGTGTGTATAATATATTTACACTTTCAGCTGACACTTGGTCCTATAGTTCAATTTGTATTTTGATTTTACTGATTATGGCGCCCCCCTTGTGGTACCGCCTGATGCGACTGCCTCAACGCATCATAGCACCGCACGGCGCTGAACACAAAGAGTCTTGACGTGTCTTTGGCACCGTTTCAACTGTAGTTAAGTTTTTCTCCAGTACGTTCTTAAAATGTCCTTTCGAATGATAGTCGTCACTAAACTGCTTAAAATAAAATTCGCGCACACTGATTCAAGTCTTATCACAGTGTGAATTTCCATGTGCACTTTTAATCACTTTTGCTTTGCCTCTGAATTTTCTTCAGTGTAAAATTTCAAATGTGTTTTCAAATTAACTTTCTGTGAAAACTGCTTAAAACAAATTTCACACTTATAAGGCTTTTCTCGTGTGCATTCTTAAATGTGTTTTCAAATTACCTGATAGAGTAAATGGCTTAAAACAGTGTTGTCAAAAAGAGGTATTTGAGATAACTTTTGCTTACTCTGCGTTACCAGACACAGTTTAACAACCGGTTAATTTTGAGTTTTAGAAAAATAACTAAATTTAATTTAATGTTCAACTTGTCTCGCGCCCCCCCTGATATGACCTCACGCCCCCCAGTTTGGGAACCCCTGGCTTAAAACGACCTATTTCGGGATTTTTCCTTAAAGTCGCCGCGTCGGTTTACGAAATAATGAATTTATTCCATTTGGCTTTTCCACAACTAATACACCAACCATACATACCCTAGAATCTAGACCAGGGGTGGGCAAATACTTTTAAACGCGGGCCAAAATGAAATTTTCAAAATGCCTCCTGGGCCGTATAGTCCAGGGTAATAAGGATTTTCTCGGGACACTCAAAGATCCAGGTAGCTGACTACTTTTTTAGTTATTGTAGACCTATAGGAAGAAAACCTACCTGTTTCCTGCCTAGAGTTCGCGTCCGTTTTTTAATTATTAACAATTTAGTGCAAAAATCGCGATTTTTTCGATTTTTACTTACTACTTACTAGCCAACGCCCACCCTTGGCATGTTAGCCATTTGGTGGCGCGCTGACCAGTATAGGCGAGCCGTTTCTCGTAGGCGATCTTCATCCTCCTCGGGTGGGTCTGTTATCAGGGCTGGGCACACTGGGAGGTGAGCAGCATCCATCTGGGGCTGATTACATAATGGACAGTTGTCATTTTCGCGGACTCCGATGCGATGTAGATGGGAAGCCAGGTAGTCATGTCCCGTAGTTATTCTGAACACGGCTACACTAATGGGTCTCGGCAAGTTGCGAGGAATTGGTGACTATTAGGTGGGCCCAAGATTTCCCAGCACCGGCTTGTATTTGCTGCTCTTTTATCTTCGCTTTGATTCCTCTTCTAATGGTGGATTTTGCTGATGTGTACGATTGGAAGCTAGGGGGCTATGGGAGAGTAGTGCCTTCTTTTGCAAGTTCATCCGCCGCTTCATTCCCTTCAACACCGACATGGCTAGGGATCCATTGTAGACTAATCAACCACCCTTTTTCCAGCAAGTTCGATAGTTGAACGCGGCAAGATATTGTTTTGACACAGTCGGTATATCGATTTGTCGACAGAGCGAGGATTGCGGCTTGGCAGTCGATGAAGAAGGCAACTTTTTGGGGCTGTTGGAAATTCTCAAGATTTTTTGCAGCTTCGTGTATAGCAGCTATTTCGGCGTCGTAGTTGGTGAGAGGGGCACCCACAGCTATGGAGCCTTTGAAGAATGTTGAGACATATCCTGCTCCTGTTCTTCCCGACTCCGGCAGCGAGGAGCCATCGCAGTAGATGTGGAGCCATTCATGCGCTGGGTACTTGGTGTGTATCGTCTCTAGGGCGGCTTTCCTTAGGACAATGTCTGACGATAAGTGCTTCGGGTCGTTATGGTTTTCGAGAAGCAATTCTGTGTTTGGTAGACAGCGGGCCAGTGTAGTTTGCGCTGGGAAGGGGACGGCTTCCGACAGGTCAATGTGGTATTTTTCCATGATTTGGTTTGCTACTGTAAGCGGAGTGATTTGTGTTTTAAGACGTGAGGCTGCTTGTCTATATTCGTCCCATTTTTGTGGAAGTATTCGTCTCTGCCTTTCCCAGAAGGGTAACGCGTGTTGCTCTCTGCGGCATTGTATTGGTTCAATACCGGTCTGGGCTTCCATTGATGTAATCGGTGTTGATTTTGGAGCACCGGTGATGACGCGAAGGGCAGTGTTCTGGGCGACTTTAAGCTTGGAGGTGGTGTTTGTACTCGCAGTTATTGTAGCTTCACTCCCGTATTCTAATATCGGCCGGACAATGGTTTTGTATGTTGCTACCAGGACATCTTGCGTGTCGCCCCACTTTGTTGCTGTGAGACGTTTGAGCAGTCGACATCTCTTTGTGGCTTTCTCTGCAATGTCGTCAATTTGAGGTTTCCACGTCATTTTCTTATCTATGTACACCCCCAGGTATTTTGTTACATCCTGTCTTTCCAAATCAACTCCTTTGTATGTCAGCTTGACAGCAGTCTGTTTTGTTGAAAGGGTAAGTACTTGATATACGGTTTTGGTTGTACCGACAGTTAGGCAGTTTTTATCCGCCCATTTTTCTAGATTTTTCAGAGCCTGGTTCATTACTCCCTCGAGCGCTCTCACACTGCTACTTGATGCCCATATTAGGAGGTCATCGGCATACAGGAGGGCTTTCACACCAGGTGTCTTTCTGATCATTGCGAACACATCGTATATCATTTTTCGATTTTTCTCACTCCATTTAAAAACTAAATAGTTGACATAAAATTACAAAATTCAGTTTTTTAGAACATTGAAAAACCTTCAAAATTCCGATTTTTGAAAGTTAAAAAGTTAATTTGTTGCTACGCAAACTGCAAAATAAGTGAAAATCGTTATTTGTTAATAACTTTTACTAAAACTACCTTAGAACTTTAGTGTTTCACCCAAAGTTGGATATTGGGATACTTAACAAACGCTCAAAATTTGAGACCGATCCATTAATTAGTTTTAGAGTTATTCTATTTGATTATCCCAGATACCTTTATTTTGCAATAAGATAAGACAGTAAATAATGAAGATAGAGCAATTCTGAGTATGCCAAATGAAAGTAAAAGAGTGATAGTATCAAAATAAATTAAAAAAAGATAAAAAAAATAATTAACAGTCAAAAATCCTAATGCCAAATTTTTAAAATTTTGTAGTTTATAAACATTTAGAATAACTTTAAAAATGTTGTCCGTAGAAACAATATTTTTATATATTCGAAAAGATAGTATTTTAACACGAATTTTCAAATAAAAAAATTTAGCGTGGACTCATTTGGGACAAAGTTAGCCATATGTTTTTTTTTAATTCACAGCTAATTTGTTTATAATAATTAAGGAATCTCATTAATGCCATTTTAAAGAATGGGATTTGTATTTTTTCTTAAAAAATTTGCACAAACATTATACCTTCACAGCACTCTCTACGATTTTTCAAAAATGTAGTGCAAACGATTACTAGGGGGAACCTACAAATCCAGCGAGTTAAAATACCGAAAAATCAATTTCAAACGAATATAATTTGCTGTATCTCCGGATCAACTCAATGGATTTTGATCTTTCTTTTTTTAATTGGTATGTAATTTTTACGTACATTACAAATATGCAATTTGTTTATAAATTTATTAATTAATAAACAGTCTAATTTGCTTAAACAATTCTTGAAGATATATTTTTTACAAAAATCTATTTTTTTAATCATAGTATCATTAATGATCACAGAAAAAGTTAAAGTACACTTTAATAAATAAATGATTTTTATTAGATAATTATTTATTGAAGATAATTTATTTATTAAAATATATCTTAACTTTTTCTATGATTAATAGGGATAGTATGATTAAAATCATGGATTTTTGGGAAAAAATTATTTTTTCAAAAATTGTTTAAACAAATTAGACTGTTATTTAATTAATAAATGTTTAGACAAATTGCATATTTGTAATTTACAGAAAAATTACATACAAATTAAAAAAAGAACGATCAAAATATATTCAGTAGATCCAGAGATATAGAAAATGATAGTAGTTTTAAGTTGCTTTTTTTAGGTTTTTGAACTCGTGCATTTGTCGGCTCCCAGCCCCACCTTCACTTACCACAACTAGTCACCAATTGAACTACTTTCGCACTTGTAAGGCGTTTCTCCAGTGTGCACTCTCAAATGCTTTTTTAAAGAATCTGCATAAATAAACTGCTTAAAACAAATTTCGCACTTGTAAGGCCTTTCACCAGTGTGAATTTTTGTATGAGTATTTAAAGAAATTTTTTGACTAAACTGCTTAAAACAAATTTGACACTTGTAAGGCTTTTCCCCAGTATGTATTCTTAAATGCTTTTTCAAATTTTCATCTTGACTAAATTGTTTAGAACAAATTTCACACTTGTAAGGTGTTTCCCCAGTGTGCACTCTCAAATGAATTTTCACATAAGATGATTGACTAAACTGCTTAAAACAAATTTCACACTTGTAAGGTCTTTCGCCAGTATGAATTTTAATGTGTTCATTTAAAGCAAATTTTCGGGCAAACTCCTTAAGACAAATATTACACTTGTAAGGCTTTTCTCCAGTATGTATCATCATATGATTTTTTAAATTTTCATCTCTACTAAACTGCTTAGAACAAATTTCACACTTGTAAGGTGTTTCCCCAGTGTGCACTCTCAAATGAATTTTCAGATCTGATGATTGTCTAAACTTCTTAAAACAATCTTTACACTTGTAAGGCTTTTCCCCAGTATGTATCCTCAAATGCTTTTTCAAATTGTAATTTCGAGTAAATTGCTTGGGACAAACTTCACATTTTAATGTTTTTTCTTCGGCAGATCTACTCATATGTTGTTCCTTATTATATAAATGTACATTAGGCGTTTTCATAACTTTCAATGTGTTCTCTTCTTGTAGAAAGCCTAAAATAAGAACCGGAATACACATTATTTTACTGCAAGGAATAATTTAACAAATAAGTACAGAAAATTTTCAAAATTTGCCGAAGCATAAAATAATTGCCGAATTTCAAAATATCCTTTCAAATGATAGTCCTCACTAAACTGCTTAACATAAAATTCGCACCATTAAAGTTTTGTCACAGTGTGAATTTCTATGGGCACTTTTCAAAACTTTTCCAAAATCACTTTTTCTTTTACTCTGGATTTTCTCAAGTGTGAAATTTCAAATGTGTTTTCAGTAGTAATTGCACAAGAGCTCTAAAATTCTATATTAATTTTAGAGATCGAGTGCAATTTGTTGCGATTATTTCATTAATAAAACTGTTCAGCACCAAAATTTTATTGTAATTTATTTATGTAAGTACAAATTAGTACAATTAAACACACAGTTGTTATAAATATTAATTTGACGGTTGAAAGTCATCACTTTTATAATTTTTAAAACATTAATTGTCATTAATGTCACTGAATATATTTTTTCGTGACAACGAAGAGCATCTGACGTAATATACTTGACGACGGGAAATTATCAAGAATTATCGATTTAATTTAGATTTATGTAGCTATTGGTCAGAATCTCAAATGAATGAAATAATCAAATTAATTTGCTGTGAAAACTGCTTAAAACAACACTCTCAAATTCTTTTTCAAAGAAACTGCATAAATAGACTGCTTAAAACAAATTTCACACTTGTAAAGTTTTCGTCAGTATGAATTTTCATATGTGTATTTAACCCCTTAATGCACAATTTTTTTGAAAAAGATTGGCAAAAAAATCAATTTATTTTTAATGTAAAAAGCGATCCTAATGCGCAGGTCAGCCCAACTAGTACTTGCGTTTATCCGATTACTGAAATAATCGTCACGAAACTGTCACTGGACGATTATAATTTTTGTTAGAATTATGAGAAGAATGTTGCGATGAACGATCGTTTTTTTGTTGGAACGTAGTTTTTTGTTTACTGCGCAGGAGCGTATATATATATATATATATATATATATATATTGAAAAATAAGCAAATCAGAATATGAATAGGCAAATTTGTCAGAAAGCAGCTCACAAGGAAGAGATAAGTTACAAGTAGAAAAAGGATTATATTTTATACTTAAATAAGCAAGTGTTATAGCTTACAACCCCATGTAAATGATAAATATCAATAAAACGATTGTTTTTTGCTTTCACATTATTATTTTCAATTCTCAATTGCACTCGAGTGTGAAAAATTACAGTAACATAAACTACAACGCCGCTCAAATTATCTCGAGTGTGCACAGTTTGGCCAGTTTAGCGCACTTGAGTTAACTATAGTGTGCACGTTAAGGGGTTAAAGAACCTTTTTGAATAAACTGCTTAAAACAAACTTGACACTTGTAAGGCTTTTCACCAGTGTGTATTCTTAAATGATTTTTTAAATGTCCACCTTGACTAAATTGTGTAGAAAAAACTTCAACTTGTAAGGTGTTTCCCCAGTGTGCACTCTCGAATGACTTTTCAGATCAGATGATTGACTAAATTGTTTACAACAAATTTCACACTTGTAAGGCTTTTCTCGAGTATGTATCCTCAAACGCTTTTGCTAACAAAAAGCGAAACAGTCGTTGCGGTACGGTTATCCTGTTGACCTAAAGGTATTTTCCCATCAGAGTCCAGCCCAATAAGGTTTCTACAGCTACCAGTCCACATCTTAAAATATGCCTTCTTCCGGTTTAGAGCTTTCCTACAATATCTGCACCTATTAAAATCTCTATAGGACACGTATCACCGGAATTTGATATCTCTATATTCAGCATCTTGAGTTCATCCATCCAGGGACCATTGAATACGGAAGAAATATCGCTACAGATTACGCGTTGATCTAGTGTTTCAAATCTGCAGCTGTAGTTATTTTAACTCAAATTAACATCATAAAAATCATGTTTTTGTGCTAGTCCGCTGCCTCCGAATAATCCATGTACAAGGTTAATCTGTCGCTTATATGGATAATCCAATAATCTAGTAGTAGATTTCAGAATATAAATATGTCTTTCGAGATCTGGTATCTATTAAGGCACGCACAATTCGCGTCTTGCCTAAGTGGTTCATATCGACGCCCAAAGTTTGCAAAAAACATTAGTAGTAGCACTATTGGCCAGTGACTGATTTATTTTCGGCACAACTTGACCATCTTACTTTTCTCTTCCTTTTTTACCTTGCCCATCGACGGTTCTCTGCACATTAGAGGAACATGTGATTTGTGACAAAGTAAACAACTTAACTGGCCACGGCATCTTCGAGATTGCTGTCCAATTTCTAAAGAGCGGAAACAAGCACCTTTTTCTGTCAAAATATTTACTCTCTGGTCATAAGTTAACTTCTGAGCTTAGAAGCAGTGGCTGCTTTCGTGTGCATTTTCGCAAAATACACATCTATTCGTTGTACTATGAGAATTTCATGTGCACTTTTAATCACTTTTTCTTTGACTCTGGATTTTCTCCAGTATGAAATTTCAAATGTGTTTTCAAATGAACTTTCTGTGCAAACTGCTTAAAACAAATTTCACACTTATAAGGCTTTTCTCCAGTGTGCATTCTTAAATGTGTTTTCAAATTACTTGATAGAGTAAATTGCTTAAAACAAATTCCACACTTGTAAGGCGTTTCTCTAGTGTGCACTCTCAAATGCTTTTTCAAAGAACTTGCATAAATAAACTGCATAAAACAAATGTCACACTTGTAAGGTTTTTCGCCAGTATGAATTTTCATATGTGTATTTAAACAATTTTTTTGAATAAACTGCTTAAAACAAACTACACACTTGTAAGGCCTTTCCCCAGTGTGCACTCTCATATGACTTTTCAGATAAGATGTTTGACTAAACTGCTTAAAACAAACTTTACACTTGTAAGGCTTTTCCCCACTATGTATCCTCAAATGCTGCTTCAAATTTTCATTTCGAGTAAATTGCTTGGAACAAATTTCACATTTTAATGTTTTTTCTTCAGCAGATCTACTAGTACGTTGTTCCTTATTACATGAATGTACATAACACGTTTTCATAACTTTCAATGGGTCCTCTTCTTGCAGAAAGCCTAAAATAAAAACCGAAATACACGTTTTTTTACTGCAAGGAATAATTTAACAAATAAATTGATAAGCAAAAAATGGGAAAGTCAGAAACAAAATACTATTGCATTGTCAAGCGTCGAAGCTGTGTAGATAGGAATATCTGAAGCTTCAAAGGTAGTAGTTATACAAGGTGTTTCATTGGAAAAAGGAAATACTTGAATGATGAATAGAGGTCACTGATGAGGTTCTAGATATACTACATTTATTGCGTGTTACTGATTTTTATAACCGAGTTACAGGGTGTAACTACCTTGTATATTTTCTTGATATTTGGTACACATATGTCTCATTTAGAAACCAAACCACCCAACTAGCAATCACAAGGAAAATCCAGGTCCGGACTAAAAAAATTATAAATTCATTGTGACCTTGAAACAACACCATGTATATTGAGATTTTCAAAACCCATTTGCATATTTGAAAAGAGCACAAAAAAAAAAGTTTAATGGTTCGATTAAATTGTTTGGCCAGACAATTAATGACTTTCACATTGGAGACCGCACACTGGACAAACCAATTACGGTACAATAACCCCGGATGGGAGTATTTTTTAAAACTTTACTTTGCAATCTTTATAAACTTACTATTGTTGGAACTCTAAGGTAGAACAAAAAAGAGGTACCAAAGGAATTGATGGAAATCGATAAAGATAGAAGAGTTCAAATTTCCTTGTACCCATACAATTATTAAAAAGTAACCTAGTATCATTGCCTTTGGAACCCTCGCAAATATATGGAGATCAACACAGATTAGCCAAAATACTTAAATAAGGCTATAGTATAGTAAAATAAAAACTGTGCTACTTTATGGGAAATGAACATGGGCAGTAACTGACGGAAATGTAAATAAAATCCAAGTTTTTGTAAATAGATGTCTACGTAAAATTCTAAAGGTATATTGGCCCAAAACCATAACAAATGTAGCACTATGGAGGAAAACCAAACAAGAACCCATCAGAACAACAATAAAGAGAGCAATATGGACAGACCCGCCGAGAGGGCGGTACAGCCGGTACATTTTACCGGGGCCCGGCGTCGACCAGACCAAAGATTTCTCCCATAAGTAATTTTTCCCGTTTTTTTTTGTTCTTCACTTTATGTGCATAATGCGTTCAATTAATAATCGGCTATATTTAATATGGCTTTTACTTCTATTTTGAAATATAGTTTATTGTTTTATTGCTGTTGAGACATCATACGTTGCTATTTTGGTTACAATACCGGCGCACTGCTTTTATTTATCGTCTGCTGGGGTTGAAAGCATTAAACCACTAGCACAGAAATTACCTGGAATTAATAAAGCTCTAGAAGAAGTAATTGAATTTTAATATATCAACATATATTTAAATATAATATATATGTTATGGTTAACGTCCGAAATAAGGTTAATCTCAATATTACTCAGTTAATATCGAGATTCTCCAGTCTAGTTGGTTAATGTCCGAAGCTAAACGATCTTCAGCCTTCAATCGGACAATAACCGGCTAATCTCGACATTAACACATGTGTCTTGTTAAAGTCCACACTGTTTTGTTGCGTAATCAAGTGGCATTCGTGCAAGAAGTATAGTTATTTGAAAGTGAAAATTTAAGTATTCAATATGTCCAATCAATTTAAAGACCAGTTTTACGAGAATCTTGATAAAATTATTTCCACAAAAAGGGATGACAACAGTGCTTATTTATCTCGTGAAAAATATGATTTAATTTGTAATCAAGTGAAAGAAGCAAAACGACAAGCTAAGAAAACAGCGATGTCATATCGACGTTTGGCCAAATACGATATAGTGAATGTGGCAAATCATTTCAAACTTATTGCTCCTTTGCACGAAGGTAAGGAGAAATTTTTATATTACGTAAAAAAAGAGGAATTATTTGATATTCTTTATGAAGTACATTTAAGTATTGACCATGGAGGAAGAACAAGAATGTTAAATTTTTTAAATGATAAATTCAAAAATATAACATAAGAAGTAGTAAAACTTTTTTTATTTTACCGGCACACATTATTACCGGCTGCGAAAATTGGTGATACTGTTAGATTACCTGTCCCCGATGTTGATAGAGGACGAGCTGATGCAAGGAATATATTAGGCGTTGTTACCACAGTTGAAGATAACATGTATTACAAAATTGGGACAGAAAAGGGCACGTTACCACAGTTATTTACAAGAAATCAGTTCGGTGTATGTCGGGCTCCCCTTATTGCTGCCGAAAAAGTTTCAGTTGTTGAAAAATCTCTTCGTGAGATTGCAGCGACTTCATCTCTATGTGGTGGTCAAGGGTACAAAAGATGCTCGTGCAAAACTAAATGTGATTCAAAAAAGTGCTGCTGTAAGGCAGCTAATATTTTTTATGCAACTCCAAGTGTCACGGAAGTTTGTCATGTTTGAATAAATATATAGCAGGTACTTTTTATACAATTGGCAACGTTGTAATATTTTCTAACACATTATTCAACGTTAACCAAGGAGAATACTTAAACTCGACATTAACCTGTTAATGTCAATATATCTGAATTTCGTACGACATTAACATTACATTTCGGTTAAAGTCAAGATTAACCGGTTAATGTCGAGATTAACCATTTTCGAAGTTTAACCGTAACATATACATATACAGGGTGTCCCGAAAAGATTGGTCATAAATTATACCACACATTCTGGGGTCAAAAATAGTTCGATTGAACCTAACTTACCTTAGTACAAATGTGTTCATAAAAAACGTTAAAGCCCTTTGAAGTTACAAAATGAAAATCGATTTTTTTCAATATATCGAAAACTATTAGAGATTTTTTATTGAATATGGACAAGGGACATTCTTATGGCAGGAACATCTTAAAACAAAATTATAGTGAAATTTGTCCATCCCATAAAAATTTTATGGCGGTTTTGTTCCCTTAAACCCCCCAAACTTTTGTGTACGTTCCAATTAATTCATTATTGTGGTACCATTAGTTAAACACAACGTTTCTAAAACTTTTTTGCCTCTTGGTATTTTTTAGATAAGCCAGTTTTTATCGGGATGCCGCTTCTTTTTTAATATGTTTACATAAGAATTTTATGGGGTTTTGTTCCTATAAACCCCCCAAATGATTGTGCACGTTCCAATTAAACTATTATTGTGGTACCATTAGGTAAACACAGTGTTTTTACAACTTTTTTGCCTCAGTCATTTTTTGATAAGTCACCTTTTATACAGATGTGGCTTCTTTTTCAAAATATACCTAATAATATAAATTATAAATAAATTTTCAGATTATTAACAGCTCTCTATAATCGTACTTAACCATATACAAATATGTGGTGGATTAGAAAAATATTCAAAATATCTCGATAAACACTGGCTTATCGAAAAATTACCAAGAGGCAAAAAAGTTTTAAAAATATTGTGTTTACCTAATAGTGCAACAATAATAATTTCATTGGAACGTACACAAAAGTTTGGGGGGTTTAAGGGAACAAAACCACCATAAAATGTTTATGGGATGCACAAATTTTACTTTATATTTCGATATATGAAATATATCACATTTTTCGATATACGAAAAAAATCGATTTTCAGTTTGTAACTTCAAAGGGCTGTAACTTTTTTTGTGTGCACTATTGTATATAGGTAAGTGAGGTTCAATCAACCTATTTTTGACCACAAAATCTGTGGTATAATTTATGACCAATCTTTTCGGGACACCCTGTATATGTGTACCTATTAATGTCATCGATTTGGTTTAAAATTTTAACAGCAATAAATCATATATTACAAATATTACAGTACAGTCAGCTAACTTTGGATATGGAGATTAAAAATAATATATCAAGGCTTCTTTGGATGCTGATTTGTAAACAAACGACCACATTTGGAATGAAAAGTGGCATTTTGATTTTTTAAGAAAACTTGTGTGGCATATTCAGTAATAATAATTGACTTATGCTCCCTTTTTAGGAAGTCAGGAGTATTAATAAAAGAATATTTTTAAAATATATAAAAATTACTAAAAAGATCGTTTTTGTTTCTACTTTCCTTGCTTATAACTTCAAAAAGTTTATTTTTAAAGCGAAGCCGTGTGGAAATTATATTAACGATAATTGAATTTTCTATTCGATACGGCTGGTTAAAAATATTTTAATTTATTACCCTTGATGCAAAATAGACGTAAATGGAAATAAATAGAAAACATGGGAGAAAATAAGATTGTTTTTAATCAATGATTTTCAACCACTTAAATTGCACTTAGTAGGTACCTTCATCATTCGTCCAGAAAATTTTTGTCATATAAGTCCACCAAATTTCATTAAAATCGATTTATTAGATTTCGCATAATTCTAAATTAAAAATATTTAAAACCTTGCACAACAAAAACTACACCATAGGTATAGGAGTTTGCCATTTTTTTTTATATAAAAAGCACTCTATATAGGGGAAAGGCGGGCAAAACGGGGTAGCTGCCTAAAACGGGGTACCCCTTTTTTTTTCAATATCACTCGCTCCATCTATACGACGTTAATGAAATTATATTATAGACGCCTGTTTACGCCTTCTGTCATAAAACAGATATAATTAGCTGTTAGTCGATTGTTGTGAAGAGTACATGTGCGTTTTCAGTTAACCAAGTTATAATATCGGCCGAAAAATTAGTATTACTAAAACAATTTATTATTTAATATCATTACGTCTAACTAACAGTGAATGTGTTCTAGAGTATTCGTTTGTCATTATGTTAAAAAATAAAAACTTGTAATAATTTAAACAGGTCATAATCTCAAAATCTGCTCTTTGGGCAAAATGGGGTACCAATAGGTAGGGTAAAATGGGGTACCCTTTTTACCATACCTATTGGTAGTCTTTACCCTTTTACCATACCAAGTAAGATAGAAGATGATCAAACCAAATCACAGACGAGTAAGAAATCGCAATTGAATAAAACTAAAAAAGTAGAGTCAGATTCAGAAGGCGAAGATAGTGACACTGACTGGTTCTGCGGAAACTTTTATTCAAGTTCCACAGAAGGATGGATAAGCTGATCTAGTTGCCTTAAATGGGCTAAAAATTCATGTGCAGGTGTAGAAGATGAGGATGATGAAGTAGTACTTGTATGCGAATTTTGTCAATAGGCTTTTCTTGGTTTCAATTTGGTACCCCATTTTACCCTATACAACGGGCATAATGGGGCAATTTACATTAGTTTCTGTTTTTTCATATAATAAAAAAAACTTTGACTTTTTTAAATTTAAATTTTATTAATAAATAGTTACTACTATAACAATGATATCTGTCTTATTTTAACCCTTTCAGTCACAACTTTTTTTGAGCTATGGGAAAATTCTCATATTTGGTATATAAAATAAACTATTTTTGTTGATAATTTTAACATCATTTTTTTTTATATGTCATATGTCACTTGGCATATGACATGTCCATGTTGATGGACATTATGACTTGAAGCAAAATAAAATAAACCTGAAGATTTTAGAAATTTATTTGAATATCATTAGAATGACGAAATGAACAATATTCTTTGTAAATAACGAATTAATCATTTTACATGAAATTTAAAAAAACAGTTACGACCGCTTACAAAACATAAGTGAACATTACATTTCACGCAAAATGTATGTGATTTTCCCTTACAGTTCTCCATTTTGCAACGTGTACTATCTTTTTTTTCATCTATTTTCGGAAAATGTCCATAGCTGTCGAACCGTAATTCAATATATGGCCTTGCTTCAGTTTTGTTTTTTTTATTATTTGTTGTACCAGTATTTTCTTGACCAGATGGTCTGCCTCTCTTTGGTGGAACCTTATGTAAAATGAGGTGTTGCCCAATACTCATTCTAAAGTCCCACAAATCCAGGATTTTATTGTGTTGTACGCCTAGCAGTTCAGCTTGTTTTCTATATTCCAACCACGAATTTACTATCGCCATATCTATAGCATGTGTTATCATACGTACAGTCCATTTTCTGGATCGTCTGTAGGATCTGTAAACGCTCAATAAAAAATCTAACTTATCAACACCACCCATGTTGGAATTGTAAAGCGATATGGCTTCCGGTCTAGATACATTTATATACTCTTTCGACGTCTTATCCCATCTCTGGCACAAATCCATTTTTCCCGCTGCAACAAAATTTGAAGCCACTAAAACTGGTTTATTGTCGAACCATTTTGTAATCACAATTCCATCTTCACTAACCGCTACATCAAAACTACCTCTACCATTTTTTTTTAGATCTTTATCAGATGTTAGTTCTGGTCCAAAAAATCGGTTTATTCTAATTGTTCCGACAGCCATAATAGATTTATTGTTCAACCATTGAAAGAGGTGATAAGAACTAAAGAAATTATCAAAGTACAAACCGTGATGAGTTTCTTCAATTCTCTCAACTAGCTGCATCACAGTTCCAGCTCCTTGTCCAAACTGTGCATAATTTTCTTTTATTTCCGTTTCAGCACCTTGATATATGATGAAATCGTAAATGGTACCAGATTGTCCAGCCAATATCCATAATTTGATCCCCCATTTTTTCGGTTTATTTGGGAGGTACTGCTTGACATTGATCTGTCCCTTGAATGGAACAATTTGCTCGTCAATGCACAAATTTGTTTCGGTTTGAAGTTCCCTACAACGATTTCTAATGGAATTATATATTTCTCGGACTTTCCACATGCGATCTGTTTCGTCACCTCTTGCTGTTACATCTACTAAGTGAATGGTATTGCGCAACTTAGAGAAGCGATTGAATGTCATATTATCTTTTACAATTGAAATACCTGTAAGCTGGGACCAATACAGTCTTGCTCTTGGGAATTTTAGATTTCCCATAATAATGTGAATGCCTACAAATCGCTTTATTTCTTCTTTATCTGATGGAGAAAACCGAGCAATATTTTTTTGTACGGCATGTAAGTTAGTCATTTCTGAAATCTTCTCAAACAGAGCATCAGGTATGTATTTCATAAAATATTCAATAGGAGCAGGTAATTCATCAACTTGTACTTCTTCTGGAACAAACCACTGTACTGGCCTGGTAAGATAGGTAATATTTTTTTTCCAACAAACATCTTTCTTATTTGTGAGTTTGAACTCTTCACAAAACTCTAGCAGTCTCTCCTTTGCAGTTGTTTGTTTTTCAGTGGTTTGGTTGGAATTTTCTTTGGTTTTCATGTCCTCAGACATTGGTTGTTCTGTAGTCACTTCATTGGGATATTCTAGATTTTCTAACTCACCTCTTTCTGTTGACTTCTGTTCTTGGATCAATCCGTCAAAAATAGTTTCCTCAATATCTTGGATATCATCGCCAAATTCTGAGGAAACGTCATTTAGATCCGCAATACTGTTGGCGTCATCAGCATCTGACAAACGTAATATTTCTGAGTCATCGTCTTTCATGAGTAAATCCAGAAGTTCATCCTCAGTCAAGGGTCGTGACCATCTCTTTTCTTTACTAGTTGACGGTAAACTTTCCATTTTATGGATATCTAAAACAACACGACCTTGCTAATTTTTATATGCATAAGTATACCTAAGTCATTTTGTCCATCTACATGGACATATAAATATACACCACTTTATAAGATATTTTCAGTCAACAGTTTGATACATAATATAAACACACTATACTAATGCTCTTTACTTACCCAAATCAGCAGGTATTTGTACGAAAAAACAAGTTTATTCAATAGAAATCGTTCCAATAACAAACAGGTGTTTTCACCACCACGACAGCGTGCTAAATGCAACCTGTTTTGCGTTTTATATAGCTTCACAAATCGACTAACAGATGGCTATCAATGTATTCAATGCGTTTCTTATGCATGTACCCACACATGGACAAAATGATTTGGGCGATAATAACCATCGATGTTTTAAGAGAATGCTTTGAAAATCGATGTCCATCGGTGTGGACACGATGACTGAAAGGGTTAAGACCTTAAAAGTTACAGATTTTTTTAAATCCCAATTTAAACCTTAAGTACCCCATTTTGCCCGCCCTTCCCCTACTATCCAATGTACTTTATAGAATTGAAATATGAGGGGTATAGTTTCAAAGTGTACATCTCCATATTTCACAAAAATTAAGATAGATGTCGCATTACGTCGAGATTCTAGCCCTGAATCGAAACAATAGAAAATCTCTTTTCAAAATAGTCATTATCCAATGCATTTTGAAGGCAGAAAATTAGACTTAAATTCAAAACGTACAATCTCCAATGACATTTAATTGTTTCTATGAAAGAGGTTATTCGTTTTTCTTGATTACTGAAAATTTAGGAAACCTAGAGATTGTACACTTTGAAACTATACCTCTCATATGATGATTTGGGTGACCTCTATGTAAGATTTACAAAAAAATAGAAATTCATGGTCTTCATTGTTGAAGAATCTAAATTAGTTACCAGCAATTATGGAATAAATCCAGAATTTACATCAAATAAAGAAAAATGATGCAAGCAGCCTGCGAATTTTTTGATGATTTGCCTGGGCCTAGTAGTAATGCTACTGATAATACAGAATAAAGTGTTGTATTGTGCATTGGTAAGATCTCTCTTAGACTATTCTTCAGTTGTGTGGTCTCCTAATTATGAAGTACCTACCTACATAAAAAGTTCATTGAGAACATTCAGCACAGATTTCTTTGTTTATGCTCATATAGATTTAATATACCTAGGCAGGTACATTATTATCCGGAAATTTTAAGTCAGTTGAAGTTGTCTACTTTAGAATCTTGAAGATTAATTATGATGCATGTTTTACACTCAAATTAGTTCTAGGTAAATTTAGCTGTCCTGATCTTTTATATGCTGTTAATCTGTGTGTACCTTCCAGGCAACTTGCCTGATCTCATCGACTTCTGTATTGTCAAAGGTATCTCTCTAAACTACTTGAAAGTTCAACCTTTGTTCGATCTCTCATCTGATCACTCTCCCTTCATTATTACTCTAAGTACATAGGTGCACCACATCACAAAACCACTAGTTTTATCCAATAGCTGGACAAACTGGAATACCTTCAGAGATATAATAAAAAATAGTATAACTTTAAACCTACCACTAAAATCTGAGCAAGATATAGAAGAAGCAGTCAAACATCTAACTGTAAAAATTCAACAAGCCGCATGGGAAGCTTCACCTGATATATCATATGCTAAGAGACCAGGCTCATACCCGCTCTATATAAAAACAATGATATATGAGAAAAGACAATTAAGAAAAAGATGGCAGACCACCAGTGCTCCAGATGACAAAACCAAATACAACAGAGCAACCCGTCAATTAAAAAAGGTCCTACAGGAACACAAAGAACAAGAAATAAACTATTTTCTAGAGAATCTGTCTAGCTCTGAAGAAAAGAACTACTCGTTATAGAAATTGTCTAAAAAACTCAAAACACAATCACAAACTAAAGCACCGATAAGAAAAAATGATGGCACCTGGTCTCGAAGTGACGAAGAGAGGGCTAACACCTTCGCTGAACATCTTCAGTCAGTTTTACCGCCCTGAACTTGGCACCCTTAATGATAGCACCCTTCCAAATTTTTAGAGTTCTGAGCTCTTTTTGAAGAGTTCTATAGTTCTCGCCGGGGTGCAGAAAGAGTTCTGCAGTTTAAATGCCGTTTTTTTTTAAACAAATTTTGGGGTGCCAATTTCAGGCCGCACCCCTTTTGTGCGGAAGGGTAGTTCCAGGTGCACAATTTGGAAGAAAATAAAGAGTTCTAGAGTTCTCAATAGTTTTTTTTAAGAGTTCCGTCATAGTACGCGAGTTAGGGGCATTTGAAAAAAAAGCGAGGATTTGCCTCCGCATGCGTATTGAACGATACTTGAGAATTATTATAGTTTAATATTATTATAGTATAATATTATTATAGACTAAAAATAGCTTTTCATGGAGCAAATCGAATCAAAAGGAGTTAAAAAAATTTGTAAGACAATATTAACATTTAAACAATCGATGCATATTCCCTTTTTTTATCAAAGTGTACTAAAAATTTAATGTATATTGAATCTCGAATTAGTAATTATTTACATAAGAATTTTTGTCTTTAATTATACAAGTTTATGAATAATTTATTCATAATTCATAAACAATAAATTAGAGTCGTTATATTTTTGTTAACCGCCCTGAGCTTGGCACCCTTAATGATAGCACCCTTCATGAATCAAAGGATTATTATTAACCATTAAATCTGCATATGTAATAATTTAATAAATAATCTGCATATGTAATAATAAATTATTTAATAAATAAAAAGGAGGCAAAAAATATTTTTTCTTTAAGAAAGATGAACCACATATGCAGATATAGTTTAGTGGTTAATAATAATCCTTTGATTCATTTTCCATGAAATCTGTGTCAGAAAAATATTCTGAAGCCGTTCCCGGGATTCGAACCCGGGACCTCCGCGACAACTGAAAATAGCGAAGCGCGCTACCCACTGTGCTATTGAAGGCACATGAGAAATTCCGTAAAAACATAGAGTTTAAGTTTTGAGCTTGAGCAACGAAAAAATATTTCAATTCACTATTTTATTACCTTCAAAAATCGTCATTTTGTAATAATTAATAATTGTGAAAATGTCGCAAGTTGTGCTAGCTCAAGATAAATTAGGAAGGATGAAAATCATGCAAATGTAAACGAAAACGAGCACGTAAAGAATATTAGAATCGATTTTTACTGATGAGCAATCGATGCACAACATATTTATTTATCTATTAAACTGGTTGTAATAGCTTTATATTGATTAATTATTTATATGGGAAATAAGCCACAATTAAAATGAAAAAAATAATTTTATTAACGTTTCGACGCCCAAATCGGGTGCCGTTGTCAAAATACAAAATACTACTAATGGAAACAAAAATGTTGTTGCTTAGTAAAAAAATTCTTCTAATAATTTATTTAATTTGACTCATTTATATCGGCAATTCAGATACATATGATACATTTTAAAGTAGAAGACTTTAAAATGATATTGCCAATATTTATGAGTTGCGTTCCTGGGACGACTTTACTGAAAGATAGTTCATTCGATTACATGAAATCAACCCCAACTCAAGAATATCCGTCACAAAAAAATCATAGCATGTGATCTGTCTTTAAAAAGACAACCACATGCAACGGTGACATTAAAATTCTAGTGTTAGAGATCTCATAGTAAATCACGAGGGAAAACCAGGAAAAACCTCGTGATACTATCCCGACATCGTAAGTATTTGGTCTTACATTTAAATTACTCTCAAAATTAATACCAAATTCTGACTTTACTATAATTTTGTTTAAATTATAAATAATATCAATAATATATGGATATATAAGTAATACTAAAATATAAAATATGTACTAACTCGACTATTGACTTACTAATTGTGGTATTTAATAATAAAAATGCCACAAGGAAATAGCTTCAGAACAGCTTTATATTGCGCTAGAAAAACCTCCTTGAAAAAGGATGCTGGTTATGCAAACTCTAATATCGATAAACAGAAATACAATATTATACTAAATATTTGCAAATCAATAATAGATAATGCATTTTTTTGGTTTATTAAACTAATTGTACTTCTCATTAAAAAGAATGCTAAATGAGCTAATTTGAACTAAAATGAGCACTACTTTACGAGTAGTAGTCATTATTCCCAAATTACCAATCGACGTGTAACCTGTTTTCTATTTTTTATTTGTTATACTAATTGCACTGGTTTGATATTAATCTCGAACAACCTCGTTAAAAAAGGATGCTGAAACGGATCAAATAAACTCAAATATTTCATAAAATAAGTTTCAATGCATTTTATTAATATATTCATATTTCTGCAGAAATTTGAAGTTAAGAAAACAGTTTTATACTTATTCACGCTTATAACCTTTAAACAACATTTTGCATAAATTTGTAGAAAGTATATCTACGTTCTTTGACAATAACAATCTACACTATCTTTTGGATACATCACAGCGTAGTATTTCAGTCATTTTGTTTATACGATGCCAAGTCACAAAATTTTTGATATCGATTCACTGACATGAAACATTAAAAAATATTGAATCGATGGCATGACTATTTTCTTAAATATTACGTTTTTCTTAACCTAAACAGTTTTTGTCTATTTTCTTAAATATTACGTTTTTCTTAACCTAAACAGTTTTTGTCTATTTTCTTAAATATTACGTTTTTCTTAACCTAAACAGTTTTTGTCTATTTTCAGAGCGCCATAGGACAAGAAAATGGCAATTTTGTCGTTTAAATCGCGATCGGACGTTGGAAATCAGCAGCACCCTCCAGAACTCTTGTTATTAATGAAACATGTCCTTTTGAACATGAGAACTCGGGGGTGCTGGGCGAAAGAACCACCCCTTATGTAGTTTCAGAGCGCCATGGGACAAGAAAATGGCAATTTTGTCTTAATATTTATTTCCTGTTTATTCATGTTGAAATTCGCGCAATTAGCATCCTGTTTCAATGAATTTATGCTAGCTCAATATTAAATAAGTACAATGAATCAGTTCAATAAATAAAGAAGGAGGGTACACGTTGATTGTCAATCTGTGAATGTGGACTATGCTACTCTGCTTCTGCTGCGTTTCGGTTTAAATTCGCTTATGCAGCATTTCTTATTAATAAGAAGTACTATTAGTTTGATAAAAAAAAATTTCTTCATATTACTGATTTATAATTATATTGACTTTAATATTTCATTTTTCCATCCATGTTGAAATTAGCATAATTTAATAAATTATGCTACTAATATAAGGCTATTTTTCATTTTAAACTGATTCTACTGGCTTAAATTTAGGCTGGCACAAATTCATTAATTAATGCTGTCAATTAAGCGAATTTAAACCGAAACAAGCAGAATAAGAATATCAAAGTCATATTCACAGATTGACAATAGATGAACTTTTTTTCATTTTAATATGATTCTGCTGGCTTAAATTCAGGTTGGCACAAACTCATCCAATAAAAATGCTCATAGAAAAGTAATTTTTATGTTATCAAGCTAAAATTCATCGACGTAGCACAAACAGTTTCATAAAAAACAAAAATTGTGCATTGTTTTCTGTTCTATAAATAATGACTTCAATATTAATTGTTTGTTCATTGATGTCAAAATTTGCGCGATTAGCATCATTTTTTCATGAGTTTGTGCTAGGTTAATATATAACGAATTTAATGAATGAGGTCATTAAATAAAAAAAGAGGACACACGTGGATTGTCAATCTGTGAATATGGATTGTCAATCTGTCAATCTGTGAATATGCTCTTACTACGTTTTGGTTTCATATTTTACCAATAAGGAGTACAATTACATAGTAAAAAAAATAGTCTATTGTGCACCGTTGAGGGAAAATACGAGTTTTGCATTTTATGGACAAAGTTGAACTCCGAGGCGAAGCCGAGGTGTTTTCAACCTTGTCCAAAACGCAAACGAGTATTTTTCCTCAAGGTGCACATACGATTCTGTCGACGGGAGAAAATGCGAGTTTGAGCGGAGCGAAAACGAGCGTTTTCGATCCGGAGGCGCACAAAAAATATTGCATTAATTTCTGATACTTAATTAAAATTTTTTTCTTTATATTTTTTATAATTTCCAGTATCAGCATCCTTTTTTAACGAGGTTGTTCGGGATTAATATCAAACCAGTGCAATTAGTATAACAAATAAAAAATAGAAAACAGGTTACACGTCGATTGGTCATTTGGGAATAATGACTCTACTACTCGTAAAGTAGTGCTCATTTTAGTTCAAATTCGCTCATTTAGCATTCTTTTTAATGAGAAGTACAATTAGTTTAATAAACCAAAAAAATGCATTATCTATTATTGATTTGCAAATATTTAGTATAATATTGTATTTCTGTTTATCGATATTAGAGTTTGCATAACCAGCATCCTTTTTCAAGGAGGGTTTTCTAGCGCAATATAAAGCTATTACAACCAGTTTAATAGATAAATAAATATGTTGTGCATCGATTGCTCATCAGTAAAAATCCATTCTAATATTCTTTACGTGCTCGTTTTCGTTTACATTTGCATGATTTTCATCCTTCCTAATTTATCTTGAGCTAGCACAACTTGCGACATTTTCACAAATATTAATTATTACAAAATGACGATTTTTGAAGGTAATAAAATAGTGAATTGAAATATTTTTTCGTTGCTCAAGCTCAAAACTTAAACTCTATGTTTTTACGGAATTTCTCATGTGCCTTCAATAGCACAGTGGGTAGCGCGCTTCGCTATTTTCAGTTGTCGCGGAGGTCCCGGGTTCGAATCCCGGGAACAGCTTCAGAATATTTTTCTGACACAGATTTCATGGAAAATGAATCAAAGGATTATTATTAACCACTAAACTATATCTGCATATGTGCCACATATGCAGATTTAATGGTTAATAATAATCCTTTGATTCATGAAGGGTGCTATCATTAAGGGTGCCAAGCTCAGGGCGGTTAACAAAAATATAACAACTCTAATTTATTGTTTATGAATTATGAATAAATTATTCATAAACTTGTATAATTAAAGACAAAAATTCTTATGTAAATAATTACTAATTCGAGATTCAATATACATTAAATTTTTAGTACACTTTGATAAAAAAAGGGAATATGCATCGATTGTTTAAATGTTAATATTGTCTTACAAATTTTTTTGCTCCTTTTGATTCGATTTGCTCCATGAAAAGCTATTTTTAGTCTATAATAATATTATACTATAATAATATTAAACTATAATAATTCTCAAGTATCGTTCAATACGCATGCGGCGGCAAATCCTCGCTTTTTTTTCAAATGCCCCTAACTCGCGTACTATGACGGAACTCTTAAAAAAAAACTATTGAGAACTCTAGAACTCTTTATTTTCTTCCAAATTGTGCACCTGGAACTACCCTTCCGCACAAAAGGGGTGCGGCCTGAAATTGGCACCCCAAAATTTGTTTAAAAAAAAACGGCATTTAAACTGCAGAACTCTTTCTGCACCCCGGCGAGAACTATAGAACTCTTCAAAAAGAGCTCAGAACTCTAAAAATTTGGAAGGGTACTATCATTAAGGGTGCCAAGTTCAGGGCGGTGTCAGTTTTCCAATCGCACAAGAGAGAGGTTCCAGAGAATGAAGAGAAATTTATTACAAATATAGCAGATGAACCCTACCAGATGTGTCTTCCCACCAGAAAAGTTAAAATTACCTAAATTCAAGAAGTAATAAAAAACTAAATACAAAAAAAGCACCTGGATATGACCTGATAACAGGACTAATTCTCAAAAAACTACCTGAAGAAGCAATAAAGCTACTAATGTACATATACAATGCTGTCCTAAGATTGTGCTATTGTCCTTTTCATGAGCATTTTTCAGTGCGTAACAAATGATAGGAAAAAGGGTGAGTCCGTGATAATACACATTTATGACATTTATTCTAACATGACATTTTAGTTAAATCTGACAGTTGTCACATTTTATTTTCAATTTGGAATAAAAACAAATCAATGTGTTTCTTGCATTTATAAAATGGTATTTTCTTTGATTTGTATAGTCTTATAAATTATACAGATTATATTTGTAATATTATTATCTAATTAAAAAAAATATTTTTTTTATTATGGCGCCATCTATCGACAACTAGAATAACTAGAATAAATATTGTAAATGTCTGTAATCATGGACGTGCCTTTTTTTCTGTCACATACAATTTAATGCGTTAGAAAGAAATCGAAAAACTGTGACGCACTGAAAGATGATCATGAGAAAAAGAATACTTCCCCTCCCAATGGAAGGTAGCACAAATCATTCTAATTCATAAACCCAACAAAGACACAACCCAACCTTCATCCTATCATCCTATTAGCCTTCTGCCTTTACCCTCCAAAGTGTTTGAGAGGCTTCTCCTGAAAAGAATAGACACTGTCATTACAGAAAAAACCTAATACCTCATTACCAATTCTGATGTCGACAACAACATGGCACAATTGAACAGGTCCATAGGGTAGTCAGAACCGCAAGAGATGCATTCGAGAACAAGAAATATTGTACAGCAGCCTTCCTGGATGTCTCCAAAGCCTTCGACAAGGTATGGCATAAAGGTCTAATATCAAAACTTAAAAGACAATTGTCTCATCCAATCTGCATGCTCCTACAATCATACCTCACCGGCAGATTGTATCAGATAAAACTAGGGGAGGCCCTCACTACTCTATATCCCATCCACTCTGGCATACCCCAAGGAAGTGTCCTTGGACCCACACTGTACCTTCTGTTCACAGTAGAGATACCAACTTCAGATCGTACAACAATTGCAACATATGCTGATGACACTGTCCTAATGGCTTGCCACGAAAATCTGACCCTAGCTTCACAGATACTACAAAGTCACTTAAATAGACTTGAAATATGGTTTAAACTGTGGAGAGTCAAAGTTAATAGCTCCAAGTCAACACACATTACATTTACACTAAGGAAGGGAATCAATCCAGCTGTAACCTTCAACAACACACCACTGCCAATAAGAAGTGACGTCAAATACTTGGAGATTTACTTGGAGATTTTAAAAAGTATATTTGGAACAAACGACTGCAACTGGGACTCGTTTATAGAAAGATGTACTGGTTCATGAATCAAAAATCACGCCTAAGTCTAGACAATAAACTTCTGATCTACAAAAGTGTACTGAAACCCATCTGGATGTACGGCATCCAAATCTGGGGAACTGCCAGTGAAACAAATTTACTCAAGATACAGCGCTTTCAATCAAAAGTTCTAAGGCAACTGTGCCAAGCTCCTTGGTACATTTCCAACGATAATATAAGAGGGATCTCCAAGTCCAAACCGTCAAAGAAGAAATTGTTTCTCTGTGCTCCAAGTACCACAATAGACTACAGGTTCACCCAAACATATTGGTCACCAATCTCCTGACACCCCTACAGAACAGAAGACTAAAAAGAACAGACACTCTTGACCTCAACACTAACTAATCATTCCCACTTATTACTATTGTATTACAGTGGAACCTCGATTATCCGTCAGGGCACCGGACCAAGGGTATGACGGATAATCGAAAAGACCGTTAACAGAACATTAAAAAAACTGAACATTGAAAATTATTGATAGTACAACTCTCAAATTTTATTTACATAATATATGTTTTGTTTTACAAGATAAGAGGAATTTTTGTTCGTACAATTGAATCAATGTGGTTTAAAATATTCTGAAATCTTTGTTTGTTTTACTGATGCTTCACATTTTTCTTAATACGCGTAAGATCATGCAAACTACGTTCTTGGCTTCTTCTTGTCAAGAATACCAACTCGATGAATTGTTGCATGTGCGATGCAGCTTCTCTAGCTTCTTTACGCAAATCTTTGTTAGTTACAATAACATCATTGACATTGCCACCATCAAATTTCGAGTCTGTGTCAGCTTCTGAATCTGTTTCGTCTACCTCTTTTGCCATTTCAATGATTTTATCGAATTTCCAGCCAGCAAATTTAGTTTGGCTTATCGCAATGCTTAAACAAAATGAATTAATGACCCAATTTTTGCTTATGTAGTAAATACAACTTATGTACAGACCCTGACGGTTACCAGAGATGACGGTTAATGGAGAGACGGATAATCGAGGTTCCACTGTACTATTCAAATTAATTCAATTAATTTATTAATAACTGTACTAATTCAATCATTATTGTACTTTTTTAGGTATTCACCACTGGGTGAATACTGACTGTGTCACACTCTTAACACTCATATGTATTGTTTATTATTTTTTATAAAATAGATTGCAATAAAATGGATGTAAAAAAAATGTTTTACACTCAAATTAGTTCTAGGTCAATTTAGCTGTCCTGATCTTTTATATGCTGTTAATCTGTGTATACCTTCCAGGCAACTTAGAAATACAAATACATTCTACACTAACTTTCACAATACAAATTATGGTAAAAATGTTCCAATGGACAGAATATTGCACTACCTCAATACAAATCCAAACATTGACATCTTTAACATATCAAATAGCAAACTGAAAGAAACAATTTGTGAAATTAGATAGTAGATTTATTATTTTTTTTTGTTTTGATCATTATCAAATTGGATATTATTTTTTATTGTTATAATTATTTTTTTTAAGTTAGTATCTAGTTGTATGAGCTCTTTAAATGCATGTAATATTTACTGTAATGGGGGTTTCCGTCAAAAAAAATAAATAATTTATTTATTTTTAACACATTTGGTGTCCATGACGCACAAGTAGCAGAATGAACGATTTAAGTATGTGGTACCAGCCAAGAGGCGCTTGTTCAAGATGGCACCGAACGTGATAAAGCATAGAAATATACCCATTAGTAGTATATACCCAATAGGTATCCATATGATTAGATATTGATACTGGTCTTGGTCTAGGGTTAAGATCAAAATTATAGTAAATGAAACAAATGTTATATTTATTTAGTTAGGTTCTAGTTCTGTAAAAGGGTAGACTTTTTAGGGATATGAAATTTATATCAATGAATTTTGTTTCACTTGCTGATGATTGTGCAATAGTTTAACACATTGGCTGCATTACGAGACAAATAGACTTCATATTAGATTAATGGTTGGCTGCGTCAACTTTGTCATAACGCATGGTGACAAATGGGGTATATGGGACATATATGCCTCATAACGCACTCAACATAAGTTTATAAATATCTCTAAACACAGACAAGGTGTTAAGCTTTAATTCTTGTTATTTATTTACCTGTTTCATTTGTTCCTATTTCTTCAACTGGTGTAAGCTTACTTTCATCTTGTTTTGCTTCAATCTTTATGGGGAACTGCTCTAAGTCTGAATAAACGAATGTATCATGTGTACTTTCTTCCTTAGATTCCTCCTGAACTTCAATTTTACAGGTGTCCAATAATGAATAATCCATCTTATTATGATATATTTCTTCCCTATAAGGCTCCTCACTGACCTCTGGTTTTATATCCAACTTTTCAATCTTTATGGGAGATTGCTCCAAGTCTGAATAAACGTATGTATCATGTGTACTTTCTTTCTTACATTCTTCCTGAATTTCAATTTTACAGCTGTCCAATAATGAATCATCCCTCTTACAATATATTTCTGCTCTACAAGTCTCCTCACTCACATCTTGGCACCTTGGTTTTATATCTGTGTTTATATCCATTTGGTAATAGTCTACAAGTACACGGTAAATTGAAGGTGGAATTACGAAAAAATTATTTGTACTCACTTTATAATGCTCAAAAAATTACAGGATCTGGATTTCAATTTCAACTTTCAACTTTCAACAATAAAATAATAAATAATGCATATTCAGCCTTGCCAGGCCCAAATAATTTATTTCCCCATATTGTGTTTTAAAAGTTGCCAGATTTTCAACAGAATTCCCCAGACTTATAAGGTTTGTTCAAATTCGATACAAAACCGCTCTGGAACCGTTACGAGCATGCGCAATAACGAAAATTTATGCGCAGTTACACATTTCTCGTTATTGCGCATACTCGTTACCGTTCAAGAACGGTTTTATTTAGGGAACCCCAGGGAATATCATTGTTCGCGGTAGTCACAATTCACCAAACTGTATTGAGTGTGGCCTATATGTGGAATCAGTCACCACGATCTTGTCGTTGTAAAACATTTAATATTCAGCCCTATTCTGTAACTTTTAACAAATCGAATAGAAATGACCAAGTCGAATCGTAATTACCCAAAATCGGAATGTTTGATATCTATCGCGTCATTTTTGTGTTTGGATCGGTATTCTGTAACTCATATCGTAATCGGAATCTCTGACTTCTATTTCACGCGGTTCTGAGGAGGTGGCAGCCGCGCAGTAACCAGCGAAATTGTGTTCTGTGACCTATTTTGTTACTTGAGATATGACACCGTTGCCATTTCCTCAATGTTTTCATACTTTCTTCATACTATCCTCAAAGTTTTGAGAAGTAAATAAAATATTCGTGTAAATACTGGATGCAAAAAGCTTAAAAGAGGATAAATGGTTTTAAATTAAAGTTAATTAAAATTGATATAAAAAAGAAGATAAACTGATAAATAAAAAAGATAAGTGAAGATAAGAAGTATAAATGCTTTTAAATCAAAGATATTTAAATTGATGTTATTAATTCATTATTATTAATAAATTATTTAAAATTGATATTACTAATAATATGCAATCTTTAAGATTCGATTTCAGTTGAAATAACTGCTAAACAACTTTTCCCAAAAATGGCATCTTTTCTATAATTTGTTCAGGCTATGAGCGTTGACTGATAAATATACAAGTATACTGGTATAATATTTATTTATCAAGCTATTCTTGTGCATTATACCATTGATTGCAATTGTACAAGAAATATACGAACAAAATATGGCAACAATGTGAATGGGAAACATTCAGACGCCAAGTAGCAAATAAATAAGGTTAGGTCCAATTATTCATACTCGTACAACATGTCTAAATGAAATATATATAGTTCTCTAAACAAATAACACCACAGACTAAAAATTAAGCAGCTAAAAAAAGGTACAAATACTATAAATAATTATAAATAAGTAGTATGTAATTAATTATTTTTATATATAAAATATAAACGTCAAAACAAAACAAAATGCGCTTGCGTCAACCACAATTCCGATAATCGGAATCTCATAATCTCATCTTGACAGGGTAAATGCTGTCGAAGTGATTTCTATTCACATTACGATTGTAGAGATTCCGAAGTAGTTATGGAATACGGATTTGGACTATTTCTATTCGACTTGGTCACTTCTATTCGATTTTACTGACTTCTATCATCGAAATGAGTTACAGAATAGGTATGATTGACATAATTAGGAATGGACTTTCTAAAATAACTATTTTTTACTAAATTTAATAACGTATTTTAGCCAGTTTGATTTCCCCAGATATTAGTCATTTTAAAAAAGTTTTTCCCCAGTCCCCAAAGTTTATCAATTTTCCCCAGTTATGGGGAAAATTCCCCAAACCTGGCATCCCTGTGCATATTATATATTATTATTTTTTCTCGTTCATGTCTAAGTTAGACGCGGCTAAACACAGTATAGGTAATAGGTATTTAGTCCATTCCGAAGTTGTAGTTTTGTTTTGACATTTCCCTTCTGACTTAACCTATATGTGTGTCTATAAAATAATATAATATATACAGGCATATTATTATGCCTTTACACTTACTTGTGAATTGTTTTTTGTTTTATTTATTTACTGAATATAGAGAGACTTTTAAACTGTCCAAGGTTGTTCTAGCTTTGTTTTTTTAAAATTTGTGATGTTTGTTATAATGATAATAGGAGTCTTATTTAAATTGGTGCATTAAAAGGGATTTATTATATTATTAGCAGTAATTCCAAATGCGAATATTAGAGCAGGGCATTTAGCACAAAATAAATCGATTTTTAAATACAGCACCTAGAGATTTGCAACTTTTTGTATTGTGTTTAGGATGGTGTCAGAAAAAAGGTATACTATAGAAAAATGGGTGGAAATGACCCCCGGTGCTCAAAAATCCTCCACACTCCAGAAGACAACATGCCTTAGCAGTGATCTTGGGCACCAGGTAGTGCATCCAGAAGGTGACGTGACCATAGACACGTTTCTAGACACAAGTCTCTAGACACGAAAAGTTTAAAGTCTCTAGGTGCTGTATTTAAAAGTCGATTTATTCCTATGTTTTTAGTGCTAATGGTCTATATGTTTCAACACTATATCATGCCCAAAACACGCCATAATAATGTGTTTTGAAATATGTCATAGAAACCTCATTTGTGACATTATTTACTTTTAATATTATATGACTACTGCATATGCATCCAATTTTCTGTAATTCTTGACGTTTTCGTAATCGAATTTTATCTGCACATTCTTTTGGCACCATCCCTAATTCCTCTAATTTAATCTAATAGCCTTTTAATAGTCTGTTTAATGGATTAAAATTATTTGATATGTAATTTAGTATGTTTACAAATTATAAAAAAAAGGGTGCCTGATATAATTTTGTTTTGACTATAATTAATGAATAATTAAAAAATTACTTTTTTTATATATTAAATAGTTATTTATGTATCAAGGGCATTAAATCGATGTTTATACCCTAAGGGCGACAAGCTTATAAATTACATAATTATGCACGTGGTGAATATAAAATTTTGTGTCATAGCGGTTCATTGCGTCAGTTAAAGTTTTAATTTTATAATATAATAAATTAGAAGAAATACTGTATCGCAGCAGGTATTTAGTACCGTTGCTAGAAAAGTGATGTTGGTTAGCAATTTGGTATTAACATAAACAAAGTTTTTCTATGTGAAATTGTCAAAAAAGTCAGAATGCAAGAGAAATTCGATATTTCTGAAAAAAGCCAATAAAGTGACTGAGAATTTATTACCAAATAAACGTATCTATGACAAGGAATACGCTAAATTTCAACCATGGATGACAGAAAATAATACTGAATGCGTAAATGAGACTGTACTACTGGCATACACTGTACAGGACGACCAAGAAAAACATGGAACAATAGCATAAGCAAGATTCTCAAAGAAAGAGGGAAGACATAGAGTGAGCCGAAGGAACCAGCTAGAGACAGAAAAGAGTGGTGTACATTTGTAGAAAAAAATTTAAGAGAGCTTGTACACCTCGACACCTTCGGGTATAAGAGGTTTTCGATTATGTATGTATGTATGCATGTTAATTATAGTCAGAACAAAATTATATCGGGCACCCCTTGTTTTTTATAATTGTTACCATACTAAATTACATATCCAATAATTTTAATCCATTATTAAACAGATCGGTGCAGATCGACATTATATTGGATCCTCTACTATAAATAAAAGATCCAAAGTACCAACAATACTGTCAGTAGTCTTAAAATATATTTATTAAAACATACCAACTGTAGAAAAATAATATAACTTATCAAATCTGTTTATTTAAAAAATACAGCTACTATTTATAATTATTATCAATATGATTTATACATAATCATTTGATTCTAATTTCACACTATCACTTTGGACGGTTATAGTATTTCTGGCATTATTCGAATTTCACTTTTATCCAATTGCGGTTGCAACTCCAATAGAGAGTCATGTAACAGTTTTGTAACTTGAATTTGTGGACGTCCGTGAGAGCGGTTGCAACTCCACTGGAGATTCCTGTGGCAGTTCTGTACTGGAAACTGTGTCGGAGAAATCCTAAAAAAATATTTTTGTTAGATTCCAAAGCCACAAGAATAATGGAAACATATAGCAAAGGAATTTGAAGCAAGATTGAACTTTCCCCATTGCTTCGGTGCCGTTGACGGCAAATATGTGCAGAGTATTCCACCAAATGGGCAAGGTTCCTATTTTTATAACTATAAAGGATTTCATAGTATGGTTTTGATGGCAGTTGTAAATGCTAATTATGAGTTCATAATATACGAATTTGGTGTGAATGGGAGAATTTGTGATGGAGGTGTTATAGAGCAAACAATATTTTACAACAAATTAAAAGAAAATACATTACAAATTCTAGTCTTTGATCGCCTCAGTGGTTCAGATGTTTTTATTGGTGTTGAAGCTTTTGCCTTAGCGCCACATTTCTTAAAACCGTTTAATCCAAGAGAATTAACAAATGAACGCAAAATATTCAATTACCGCCTGTCAAGGACAAGGCAAGTTGTAGAAAATGCCTTTGGTATTTTAGCTAACAGATTTCGAATTTTCCATACCACTATTAATTTAAATCTAAAAACTGTATATATCATTGTCATGACATATTGTGTACTCCATAACTTTTTGAGAAGTAAATATGCTTCACTTCAACCTATACTCCCATTGGAAGCTTAGACGATGACAATAGGAATGGTTTAAGAACAGAAGATTCTAATCTCATTGATATGCAGAGATAACATTATATAAGTATTTCCAGAGACGCCAAGCAAACTAAGGATAAACTTTTTTTATGGTATTTCAATAATGAAGGTAGTGTACCATGACAAAATAGCCATGGTGTAATTCATAATATAGTTTAATTATAGAATTTAATTCAAGTTCTAAATATTGTGAACGTAGATATAGTTTAATAAAGAAATTTTTTTAAATTAATCATGGTTTTTAATTGATAGAAACTTACAAAATACCTTTTCAGGTAGATATGATTATTCCACAAACGCAAATATGCAACAAATATGTGTGTCAAGTGTCAACAATAGAAATAGCAGGAAGTTTCTTAGACAGTTAGAAATTCAATTAGCATCTTTTATTTCGACAAAAATTTGGCATCCATGCCCAAAATTCTGCTTAAATTTTTGTAGAGAGTAGAAAGACTTCCGGAGTGGAAATTGAAACACCAACCAGTAGTAAATTAAGAAATGCAATTTTCTTTACACCTACAATAGTGGCTCAATCCCATATGAACATAATACTACATTAAATATGCCACAAGAAAACAGTGTCAGAACTTTGCAGAAATACATAAGTTGATTAATTATTATATTCTATTATTATAAGTATATAAATTTTTTTTGGCAGTAGTACCCCAATATTGGAAAATTAAATACTAAAATGGTAAAAGAAATTTATATGATTTAAAAGAATTCTCTATTTTAGAATGAACTAAAAATATAAAAATAAAATATTGCCTCTTTTAATTTTTCAATCATTAAAGTGTATGCTTCATTCTCTACTTTTCACCTTCCATAATGCATGCCAGCTCAAAAATTTGTACTCTTCAATTAAGAATAGGTTTGCAATGCTTCTATATCACTCATTTCGACTGTCCACCTTGAAAACTTTTGCTGGACTGAACTTCTGACCACACTTCAAGTAAAACTGCACAGGTAAAATCTTCAGCATGTTGACGAGAGTACAGACGGCGCGCGGCGCTTGGAGGCTTACATGTGATACCGTCTTGCTGCTCTTATGCTCTTACCTGCGCAAATGAGTCTCTGCAGACATGGTCTCAGGCAAAACGTAGTGTGTAGCCAGTGTATTATACTACAGACCTCAAGGCTCTGAGGATAGTCAGCATAATTTAGATTGCTCAGATTTCTGCATTATCATTATGAATGATATATCTACAACATTATGCTGTCATGACATTTGCAAATTTATTTTATATGGAACTAATCCATATAATTTTGAGTTAACCACTTTGATGGTTAGCGATGACTTTGGTGAAGGCGTTGCTGTGACATACATGATTTCGAATAGAATGAATACTACAATTTCTAAAATATTTTTTGACTGTATTAAAACCGCACTAGGTACCTAATAATATCACTACAGATATGTTTATGAGAGATATAATGGAAACTTTTTATAACGGATGGACAGCAGTGATGGGGCCTGTGTCTAATCGATTATTTTGTTCCTGGCACATTGATTGTGCCTGGAAAACTAATCTAGCAAAAATTTCTGTAGTTGAAAAAAGAATGGAAGTATGTATATAAGTGCTTGAAATTTATACAAAGTACTTTAAAAGTTAACAACTTTTAAAAAGATTTGTTGAATTTTCCAACTGGAGAATGATTCTGGTACTGTTAAATTTTATGAGTACCTGAGTAAAAATTATAGTTCGAATACTAAGTCCGGGTTCTACTGTTATAGAAAGGAATTACTAATAAATACAAATATGTACTTGGAGAGTAAGCACAGTATTATTAAGTATGCATATCTAGAAGGAAAAAGGTGAAACAACTAGATAAAAGCATGCATAATTTGATACACTACACTCGAGATAAACAAGTGGAAAGACTAATTCAGATAACAAAAGGTTTGTTGTAATGTAAATGTTTTGATTTAATTTTGTCAACATTTTTGTGGCTTTCAGGAAAAAGGACTGATTGATTGACTGCCATTAATTGTAGCCACAAATTATAAATTTGATACTGAAAGTGTGGAAGGAAATGATGAATTTAAAAAATGGATAATTAAAAATAAAACAAACTCAAAAATATGTACTGTTACAGAGAAACTGTTAATGTATGTTATCTTGTCAGCTACATACTATGTAAAATATGCTACCATTCCTACTCATGTACTTGCCTTGATTATTTTATTAAATTAAATTCTCGATTAAATTCAATCAAATCTTTAATTCAATCAAATATTTGCCAGCACATTCACTACCTTTGTATTACATGAGTCACACTAAATAATTAAGTTCCAAGTAGTGATATTTGGGAAGAACTGGAGTCTTCAGCACCTACGCACAAATCAAAAACCGAGGGATAGATAGAAATTACATAAGATACTATCTGCTCAGCACTGTAAGTAATTGCATTAGGTCAAAAATGCAACAGTGAAGATATTTTAATGACAGCCATTAATCAAATTAAAGCTGTGAAAGCCAACAAATTTCACGTTGATCCAAATATGAGACTTGAGAAAATTCAGAAAGGGTGAAACAGGTGTCATTTTCTACCAAGAAAAAGACAGTGTCTACGTCTGGTAAACTATTAAGGAAGCCCAATATCGCAGAGTCCTCCAATTTGAATGAAGTATCCTCTAAATGGTATGTATTTGCATAATGCCTGTACCTATGTGTTGTGAGTACACAATTAAGTAATCAGCAAACTGCATGCCCATTTCTTGTTTAAGTTCACCATTATCTATAAATAGTTTTTCTCAGATTTTAAAACAACAAAACTAGAACAACTTGCAACAGAACAACTCCTCTATATTCAATAATTCAATGAAACAAGAATCAATTCAATTTCAATATACAACTCCTTGTATACAACCAAACAACAAAACACAAAACATAGGTTAGGTTAAATAAAACGGAAATGTCAAAACAAACTACAACTTCGGAATGGACTAAATACCTATTACCTATACTGTGTTTAACCTATGGAGACCTGTGTAGGTCTCCATAGTTTAACCGTGTCTATCAAAGTTGCACTGCGCGCTTGCGCGTGAAGTTAGGCGTGCTGATGACAGTGACAGTTGCGATTTTGACACTATTGTGTCAAACTTCAAATTAGGCATTCCAAATCACGTGATATAATATGGCTGCTGGATGGCGAAACTGTCATCCATAGGCGTATCCAATGTTTAAACCACTTCATATTTAATTTGCTATCACAATTTCACAAATTTCGCTACACAATTAACAAAAAAACAAAACCAAACAGGATATTCTTTACAAATTTGTCAATATTCAAGGTAAACATTAGATACGCCATGACCACCCCCCTTAACTATGTCTATGGCCATGTCAGTTTAGCCATCCACCGGCCACCACTGACAGTTCATTGGAATCCCTAATTGTTTTCAAATTCAAATTTTCAAATTATTTGAGTAGTTGTTTGAATGGTTGTCAAATAGCGAATAGGTGTCAGTTTTTACCTTAGAATATAAAAAACCAGGAAGGAGTACAATGCGAACTGACTTCTTGCCAGGAAGGAGGTTGCAAATGGCGATCAGCTGTCAGATTTGCTTTCTATTTCCAGTGACGTACCTTTGAAAGAGGGAAGAAAAGAAATTCTTAACGATTTTATTACATCTTTGATGTTAAACAAACAGCTACAGATCAAGAGAAAATACGTATTAATATAATATTTTGTTGAAAAGTCAGTTAAATAACATTTTATTATACTAATAGCTGCAGTTAATTGATTGCATATACAGGAGCTTTACCAGATGGTACGCCTATGCACACAGCTGATCCAATACACAAACACCTTCTACCTCGTTGACAAAAACTTATGAGTCATCCACAGACGTTCAAGATGGCCGGTTCCGCTAGAAATTTAAGGTGTTGTTGATATATGAAAGACTCCTTCCTGTTTTTTTATATTCTAAGGTTTTTACGTTTTGCTAAAAAACCTTATCAAACCTAATTTAATTTGAAAACAGTTGTTACTTTTTGTTAATTTTTTTCTTCTTCTTCTTCTTCTTCCTTTATTGGGTTATATCCCTCGGGATAATTCGCCCGCGAGATTTCAGTTTCTCCAGGACTTGTGTTATGGAAGAATTTGGACCAATCACGGGTCACAGATTTTCGATTTGACACTTGACAGTTCGATCAACTTTTGAAAATATATCCATTTACCACAATAAAAACAAATTTGTTTTTAATACTGTGTGTTTACCTCTTTAATTTTGTTATTTTAGGTGAATTGGATTTATAGAAGTATAATATTGGATTTACATTTATCAAAATGTAGTGAACTGGAAAAATGAATTCAAATTCAGAAGATGTAAGTGTAATGATATGTAGATAATTAATATTAATGATAATAATTTTAATTCTATGAAGATGTACAGTATAATTCAATAAGCGATGCAGGGCATATAAACAACGATAAATTTAGCAGATAATTGTTAAAGATGTTCCAAATGAGTCTACTCGTTCCGATAAGTAACAGTATAATTATGACACTTTATTAATTTTTTTCTTTTCCCAACTATTAATGTTTATTGCATAGTAAATAAATTATTGTTATCACTGAACACATAGGATGTGAAAAAATGATCCGATTTATAAAATTAATGAATATTTTATGGTTACATGCAAGTAACAGTTCTTCAAAAATATATAAAAACTAACCGAAATGTCCATCTTTATTTCGTTACTGCCGACGTCGTCGGCAGCTCTTACAGGTTCGGACAAGATTTAAGTAGGTATTATTTCGGTGTTAAAATTTTGTAATTTGAATCGATTTGTTAGTAAATTTTTAGTGGTCTTGATGGTTAAACGACAATAAATTTTATTTATGCTGTTAATGTTGAATTAGCAATTATTTGTCGTGACATTTAAAACTATTTAAGTATATATTTTTATTTGTATAACGACCCTATCTGTACGTGATTGTGATTACCGTAACAGTAGTAACCACGTATTATTTCAATAACAGATAACAGATATTGAACCCAAAAATGTCATCCACTGATTCTGCTGATGAATTGGTTGAAAATACATGGAATCCTCCTCGAAAACGCAGTAAAAGAAGCCCTCTTAGCGTTGAAGTTACAGAAATAATTTTAAATGTTTTTAAATGTGAAAGACAAGAAAATCCCGGGATAGTGGTTGAAGATATGTATTGTGAAAAAAGTGGCCAATAAAGTTGGAGTTTGTGATAGAAGTGTTTACGCTGATCAAGGAATACAAAACGAATCATCAATTCGCTGAACCTTAGGGCTTGTTTATATGCAGGCGGTTTGCCAACGTCGACGTCGCGGTTTACCTGAAAAACCCAACCGCCGTGGTTCAAGTTAACATAGAAACAAATGCAACCGCTCAAAATCGTACATATGCAACCGAGAGTTTTACGCGGTTTACCAGCGTTTAAACAGGTTAATCGCGACGTTTACGTTGGCAAACCGCCCTATCTAAACAAGGAATTAAACCTATGACTTGCATGCCTCATTGCTTGACTTTACGTTTAGTTCTGATGCCATTTACAGTAATATGCATTCCCCAAAATTTTCAAATTTAGATAAGTTAATAGTCACGAGTCACGACATATTAATAATTAATTATGAATATATAATATATAGGGTGTCCTAAAACTAGCGGAACGGTCGAATATTTTGCGAAATAAACATCGGATCGAAAACTGAAAAATACGTATTCAATAATTTTCAAAAATCTATCAAATGCCATCAAACACCAACCCCCACTACACCCCTGGAGGTGGGGTAAGGGGTAACTTTAAAATCTCAAAGAGAAACCCCCAGTTTTTATTGCAGATTCGCATTCGTCATGAAAAATTAAGCAACATTTATTCAAAACATTTTTTAAAATAGCATAGATGGCGCTAATAAATGGTATTTTTCCAATTAAAGCGCCATCTATCAACAATTCTAAAAATGTTACGAATAATATGTTGCTTAATTTTTCATGACGAATCCGAATCTGTAATAAAAAGTGGGGGTTGCTATTTAAGATTTTAAAGTTAACCCCCACCCCACCTCCAGGGGGTAAGTTGGAGGGTCATGTTTGGTGTTATTCGATAGGTTTTCGAAAAGTATTAAAAACCTTTTTTGTTTGTTTTCTCATTTGGAAGTGTATTTCTCGAGATATTAGACCGTTTCTATAATTTACCTATGGTATCAGGATAAATCGTTTTTCTCAATTACAGCGCCATCTATCCACAGTTCGAAAAAATCTCTTGAATAAAAGTTGTTTACTTTTACGTAACGAATCCAAATCTGCAAAAAAACTAGGGGTTTCCATTTGAGATTTTAAAGTTACTCCCCACCCCACCTCCAGGGGGTGTAATGGGGGTTTGATGTCATTGTATAGATTTTTGAAAATGATTGAACACGTATTTTTCAGTTTTTCGATCCGATGTTTAGTTCGCGAAATATTCGACCGTTCCGCTACTTTTGGGACACCTTGTATATTATTTCAACATAATTGAGTAATGAGTATTTTTTTGTTATTATTTTTATGAAACTTTTTGCAATTGTACACACAACTAAGTATATCAAAAATTAAAAATAAAACTTATATTTTTTGTAGGCACTCTGTACATAAAATTGTTGGCAAAAAAATAAATTCTTGGGTTTTTCGCCCTGTATAAATGGTTCCTATTATCTAATATCAACTAAAACAATCTGGTTCTTTGTCGAGCACTTTTGCAAAATTAAAATATAAATTTCGTATTTTATACGATAATATATATTCTGACTAAACAAAAAGATAATCCTAAATGCGGCCCTGTTGAGGCCTACACGTGGTAATATTTACATCGCCCTGCATCGCTTATTGTTTTAAAATAAATACACCTTAAATATAAATACAAGTGTTTTAATTTATTACCAAAACAAATTTTAAATAGTAATAGTAAATTTAAATTGTACACTTTTGTTAGATCCAAACCACCAAAAATAGAAAAATTACAATCAAAGAAATAAAATGATTGGGGTTTTTTAATTACCTAATATGTAGGTATGTATTTTACCTTTCATTATAAGACTTTTTCTATGCTTGGAGGCACACAAAATAATAAGATAAACATCTTGTTCTTATGGTATTTCCTACAGTACATAGTACATCTATACTTATACAATACTTTTGCTTATATACTTATATAACCAAAAGTGCGTTTATACTTTTAAATACATACCTATACAATTTTAGTATAATCATACACATTACCCATTAAACTGTTAAACGTAAACACAGTTAAAAAATGGACAGGAAAAAACCTACAATGAAATAAACACATAAGTAGGTATCATTCTAAAATTTTTTACCCAAATCCAAATTATTTATTAAGCTAGATTTATAGTTTGACGGACTGTAGACATAGACACTCTGAAAAAAGATCAACATAGAAGTTTGTGTACTCTTGTTTATAAAGCTTGCCACTTGCCACGCATGGGGAGCTATACTATAATAATATATATTATATCATATCGCTCACTATAACGATTCCTAACTAGGAACCTAATTAGTTTAGAAACTAATGGTTCCATGCGTGCAGGTTCACTCATCATTAGATACTATAGTATCATATTGCTCACTACAGCGATTCCTAACTAGGAACGAATGGTTACATGTGTGCAGGCTCATTCATTTACTGTAGTGAGCGATGTGATATATGTAGTATAGCTCCCCGTGCGTGACAAGTTGTATAATCAAGAGTACACAAACTTCTATGTTGATCTTTTTCCAGTGCGTCTTCCTATACAATCCTTCAAACTATAAATCCAGCTTAATAAATAATTTGAATTTGGGTAAAGAATTTAGAATGGTACTAATGTGTTTATTTCATTTTAGACTTTTTCTGGCTATTTTTTAAATGTGTGTATGTTTAATGGGTAATGTGTGTGATTATATATCGTCACTGATTTGCAAAAAGAGGCCAAGTAACATTTTTATATTTTTATCAAGTGGAACTTTAGCTCCCTTTTACACAACCAGTTTAAAACAAAATGTTACTTGGTACCAAAAATTACGAGGCTATCTCAACAACAATAAGTAATACACTTGGTCCCTTTTTACAGAATAGGTAGAACCTTCGTACCTACTTATACAATGCTTTTACATATATATGCTTATATAAATAAAATATATAAAACTATAATGTAACCAAAAGTGCGTTTATACTTTTAAATACATACCTATACAATTTTACTTTAAGTATATTATAATCATACACATTACCCATTAAACTGTTGAAATGTGCACACAGTTAAAAATGGACAGGAAAAAACCTAAAATGAAATAAACACAATATAAGTATCATTCTAAAATTCTTTACCAAAATCCAAATTATTTATTAAGCTGGATTTATAGTTTGACGGACTGTAGACATAGACACTGAGAAAAGATCAACATATAAGTTTGTGTACTCTTGTTTATAAAGCTTGCCACGCATGGGGAGCTATACTATAATATATTATATCATATCGTTCACTATAACGATTCCTAACTAGGAACCTAATTAGTTAGGAACTAATGGTCCCATGCGTGCAGATTCACTCATAATTACTATAGTATCATATCGCTCACTACAGCGATTCCTAACTAGGAACAAATGGTTAGGTGCGTGCAGGCTCACTCATTTACTATAGTGAGTGATATGATATAGTATAGCTCCCCGTGCGTGACAAGCTTTATAATCAAGAGTACACAAACTTCTATGTTGATCTTTTTCCAGTGCGTCTTCCTCTACAGTCTGTCAAACTATAAATCCAGCTTAATAATTAATTTGGATTTGGGTAAAGAATTTAGAATGGTACTTAATGTGTTTATTTCATTTTATGCTTTTTCTGGCTATTTTTTAAATGTTTGTACGTTTAATGGGTAATGTGTGTGATTATATATTATTTAAAATAAAATTGTATATGCATTATGTATTTAAAAGTATCAAGGCACTTTTGATTACATTATAGTTTTATATATTTTAATTATATAAGCAAAAGTATTGTATAAGTTATAAGTAGATGTACTGTAGTGAATACCATAAGAACAAGATGGCATTGGTTGTTTTTGTATAAAGAAATTATAGAACATTCAAAAATATTTACCTTATTATATTGTGTGACTCCAGCATAGAAAAAGTCTTATAATGAAAGGTAAAATACATACATACTATTTTTTTTATAGAAAATTAAAAAATCCCAATCATTTTATTTCTTTGATTGTAACTTGTCTAATTTTTACTGGTTTGGATCTATAATAACAAAAATGTCTCATTTACTATTTAAAATTTGTTTTGGTAATAAATTAAAACACTTGTATTTATATTTAAGGTGTATTTTATTTTACATTTTCATAGTATTAAAATTATTATTATTATTTATCTACATATAATTACACTTACATCTTCTGAATTCATTTTTAGAGTTCACTTTGATAAATACAAGTAAGTAAATCCAATTAAACTTCTATCATCCAATTAACCTACAAAGATCAATAAAAGTACAGAATACTACAGAACAAAATAAAAATGGATAAAAATAACAAAATTAAAGAGGTAAATACACAATATTAAAAACAAATTTGTTTTTAGTTTTATTGTGGATTGTGGTAAATGGATCTATTTTCATTTTCGAAAGTTGACAATCGAACTGTCAAGTGTCAAAAAATCGAAAATCTGTGACTCGTGATTGGTCCAAATTCTCCCATAACACAAGTCCTGGAGAAACTGAAATCTCGCAATTCGCCCAGCTTACACCAGGGAAATACTCTTGTCTTGCTCTGGGCAATCGAATATTTCCAAATATATATGTTAAAGCCTCAATTTTTTTAAATATATATTAGCAGGAACATCTTCTTATAGGGCCAGACAGTCCCTACAGGAAAGGCAATATTATGACATAAACATAAGGGTTAAGGCTTTTATCATTTGGAGGTCTAATATCTTTTTATATCTTTATCTTCTTAATTTTTTTAATTCAAATTTGGGAATTGATTAATTTATAAATTAAGGCCCGGTCTTTTCACCTCCGAATAAATATAGTTAACGGGAAGTTTATCTGACAGATAAAAAAAGTAGCGTCTTTTCACTCTGGAATAAAGTTATCCGGCAGATAAATTGACGTTAAATATCAAATATTTAACTGCCGAATAAAGTACCGAATAAGAAGTTCTGGCAGATAAACTTTGATTTTCGTATATTTCATGGTTTCTGATTACCAGGAAACTAAAAATATAACATAAAATCTTGTAGGTCTGATTGAATTTATTGCAAAAGTAAAATTTTGTTATTTCTAAAAATTCTCAATCACAAATTTTATGTTATTTTGTTTTTATACATACCTACCTACTGTAATTTTTTAAGCAGAGTTATTAGATATTAAATTAAAGATGGGTTATAATTTGAAAAAATTATAATAGGTATGTATTATTATATACCTACAAATGAAAACAAGTTGTAAAAAATAAAAATAGAATAGTTTCTTATCCCATAATTTCTTTGAATTGCCAACTATTTTACGATTCCAAAATGAAAGGTTATTGATATATGTAGGTAGTAACTAGAATTATGTATGCACATGGTTCTCAGAAACAGTAGATGATACCTACCTTGAAAAAAAAGCTGCTGTTAAGTATCCAAAACATACTGGGTGTATCATGAAATTCTAAAAAAATAGAATATAGGAAGACTGATTTTATATTCTGACAATTTCGTAATACTCCCCGGATATGTTTTAAATAGGTACCTTCTTACTAATATTTTTTGTGCCAAATATAAGTAATTCTGTATTATTGCTGTTTAAATTCAGATCATAGCAATGGGTTGTTACTTGGAGATTCTGATTGTCCACTGAAGCCATTTTTAACGAGTCCGCAAATACATCCCTTTTTGTATATAGCAGAAAACAAAACAATTACATTGATTCAATTGTCCTATCTTACACTGAAGCAATATATTTATAACATAGAGAGAGATGAAAATGAATTGCTAAGTATAGACCAGGAATAAGCTAAATTATTGAATTTACTGAAGTTATGATGTTTGATAACCTTATAAAAATTTTTGTGTTAAGCTTGTCACGCACGGGGAACTATACTAAAATATATCTCATATCACTCACTATAGTAATGAGTGAGGCTGCATACACGGAACTATAATGTATATTATGGTTCCGTTTATGCAGGCTCACTCATTATTATAGTGAGCAATATGAGATATAATATATCTATTATAGTATACCTCCTGGTCAGTACCAAGCTTTATGGGGAAATAGAAGGATCATTAATATACATGTATAATTTTTTTATTCTTTATTTAATTGTCCTTTGTATAATTTAATTATTAAATTTAATAAATCAATGAATTTTTGTCTCTTCTGCCCTTTCATTTTCTCTGGCACGCTTGTGTTCTACCCTTTCCTCCTCTTTTTCTATCTGAAGCAATTGAGCTATGTTGAGTATTAGCGTTGTTCTTTCTTGTAATACATTCTCTTGTTTATTATTGGTAGCTTATTTCTGGAACTAGCTTTTTCTATGAGAACACAGGATTCCATCTTCTAGGTGTTTGTCATATCTGTAACTAATTTTTTTTATTTAGAAAAGTGAAAGATATCTACTAACAAATATTAAAATTAGGTTTTATTCTTGTTATTGGGATTCTTCAATTTACCATGTAAATTATCCAATCTTTAAAATATTGTGTTTTGATATACATAGTTGGTTTATCCCTAGTTTACTATTCAATATACCAGTTGGATGGATTATAAATCTGTAGCGTTTTGACAATGATTGATATGTCCATCTAGAATAATTTTTCAGGAGGGCATTTTGAAAGTTTAAATCATGTTTTGTCAACCCAAAAACGAAAAGTAATCAACATAAGAAATCAAGTAATATATCAAGTTCTGGCCTACCTAATATAGTAGAATCCCGATTATCCGTGCTCCTCGGGACCGAAGGTGGCACTGATAATCCGAACATGTATTTCTTATGTATAATAAGTACGTATACACATATGTACATATTATGTACCTACCATAAAAAGATAACAGAAAAAATAAATCTTTCATTATGAGTCTCTCTTTCGTCATATAGAGTTTCCGTTAAGTGATTTACAATGACGCTATGTTGATAAAACCTCAAAAATGCAACTTGAGTAATAGAAAATCATAGCACGGATAATTAGGGTTCTACTGTAAGTTAAAAGGGGACATGTGGGACAAAGGGAGTTTTACCTTCATCATACACATACCAAACTATACCAACTTGAAGAGATGTTACTAAATAGCATATCAAGCAAATAATCTCATTATGGCTAAAGTCAGACGTAACATCAAGTTTTGCTATACCACTACAAAAATATAGTATTGAATTTAAATAAAAGTTTTCCCCACATTAACAAATTTTTACATCATTGAACAGTTATTAGGTTTGTTCTAGCATCAGTTTCAAATGGTTTGAAACCATCAGCGAATAGTCGACCAGCACGAGTAGATAGGGGATAGCACTGGTGACTGTATTATGTTCTCCCACTGAGCAACTAATTGCTGACGGTTTCTGACTAGTTTGACTGTTTGCTAGAACAAACCTAATATTAATAATCATATAATATGTACATATATAATTATGTAAACAAAATTACCACTGCATCTGTTTCATTAGCTAGCTTGTCTTTATTTAAACTTGTCTTTGTCTTCTATTTTACATACAAATCAACAGTTTTCCTCTAATTTAAAATGGATTTACCTCTTGTTCAAGCTCTCCAGTAAACTATTTCAGCATAATCAATGTTTTCTTTCTAAAACAATATTGTTGTCTGATTAAAATATGGAAATGTATTTCTAAACCTTATGATTAAGTTGTAACTAAACTAAGTTAAGTTGTGACTAAACCTATTAAGTTGTAATTATGTGATTACATTTCCTTCTTCCAAAATGGAAATAAAATCATCTTTGAATCTAATTGTAATTATGTTAGGTTTAGGTTAAGTGTTAAGTTAAAGCTGAAATTATAAAAATAAACATAAAAGTCAGGTGTGTTCGGAATCCAAACTTTTAAGCTTATCTACCGGATAACTAACTGGAACATAAATTGACGTGAAAAGACGGGTACATTTTATCTGGCGAATAAATATTTATCCTCCAGATAGCTAACTGCCAGATAAGAGCATATTTATTCGGAGGTGAAAAGACCGGGCCTAAGTTTGGCTAAGTTAAGGAATTTAAGGATCAGGTTAATCCTACGTGGATTAAGGTTGGACATAAGTAGGCAAATTTCAATGGGAGTAGGGATATTTGTTTTGGCTACTTCTTTATATAGGTCAAAATTGGGTGACATATTTATAGGGCACTCAAAAATCAGATGATTTAAGGACCCAACTCGGCCACAGTCACAATATGGGTCGTCTTTTACTCCTATCCTGAATAGGTGAACTGGAGTAGCACAATAACCTGTCCTCATTCTAATAATGGTGGTTATATGTCTTCTGTCTTGGTATGCAAAATTGTGGTACCAGGGGAGTTTATCTATCTGACCTACAATTTTAGAGTAAAATGAATTATTTCGATTTTTCCCCTGCCATTCTTGCTTCCACCGATTCCAGATGGAATGCTTGATGTCTGGTAGAAAGTTGGAATATTGAAGAGTGATACCAGCAGCTACATTTAAGGTTCTACATATATTAGCTAGTTTATCAGCCACCATGTTCCCTTTAATATTCGAGTGTCCTGGAATCCATGCCAGACTAATATTAACGTTATTTTCTTTCGCTTCAATGATGCCTCTCTTGGTCATGAACGATGAATGTTCTGTTTCCATAGAATAGGTTGATCTGCCTATTTTCTGTAAGGCACTTTTAGAGTCCGAGCAGATGATTGCTTGTTTAATCCCATTTTTCAAAATAATTTGAAGGGCATGATTAATTGCGACAATCTCAGCCGTACATATTTGGGTATATACTTAGGTAGTTTACTGGTATAAGAATAGTTGATCTCTCGGCTAAAGACACCAAAGCCTGCTGATCCTTCATCATCAACCGAGCCGTCCGTGAAGAATTTGGTGTGACTAGGTTTATTCAGAATTATTTTTTGGAGTTGAACTGAGGCAAGTTCATCTGAACGATTAGATTGGATATTTATGATTGGAATTGTTGATAATTGATAGTCTAGTTCAAAGTTATGGCATGGATATAAGTCACTTAAATATAAGTTGGGATAAGTACTTTTAAATTTGTTTTTTAAAAGCACTAGAAATGGAATATTTCTGTTTTTCCAATTATTTTGGTTCCTTTGAATTGCCAAGTCTAACAGGTCGAGAGCAGAAATAATTGGGTTGCCAATTAACATTAAATTTTTGAATATAAATTTAGAGCTAAGCCATTCCCATCTAGATTTAAGCGAGATCTGACCACTTTCACTTAAGAGAGCATGAATTGGGGTAGATTTCATGCATCCAGTTATAATTCGGATACTTTTGTATTTTAGTTTCTCCAATATTTTAATTAAGGAAGTTGGACAATCGAAAATTACCTGGCAGCCATAGTCCAGATGGCTCTGAATCAGACCATTGTGTACAATTTGTAAGGTTTTTGGATCACTTCCCCAATAAGTCCCACAAAGAGCTCTCATCACATTCAGGCCACGATTTACTTTTAGTTCTATTGAGTTTACATATGAATTCCACTTTAAGTTTTTTTGAATATTTACCCCCAGGTATTTGACTGAATCCACCCAACCAATATTCTGGTTACAAAATATTACGTTAGGGGGAGAGATTTTCGTGTTTCCTTTTGTAAATAATATTGCAGAAGATTTGTTCTTAGATAGATTTAAATTGTGGTCTAGCAACCATGATTCCATCTGAATCAAGAATTTATTTACATTAATTACCAATTCATTAATATCACTCCCTCTAATCAGAAGAACCAAATCGTCTGCATACTGAATTAGATTGCATGAAGAGGGGATTAAATTATACAGGGAAAGACAATATAGGTTGAAGAGGATAGGGCTTAATGGGGAACCTTGGGGTAGTCCCAGACTTGATTTTCTTGGGCCATGGGTTTGTCCCAGTTTGTCTTTGACAAATAGCTCTCTATCATTTAGAAGGCAGAAAATCAAATTAGCCAGTTGGGTTGGAATGTTATACTTTAATAATTTGGAATACAGGAGTGATATATTGACATTATCATAAGCAGAAGAGATATCTAGAAAGATGCCAATAGTGTATTGGTTTTGAGCGAAGCCTATTTGAATTGTTTAGGTGAGGTATGTAAGGCATTCCGTACAACCTCATTCAGAGAAGTTCCGCTCATCAACCTCAGAAGTTCCGCATCTAGCACATTTCTTTTTTCCTCTACATTGGTTCGTAGAATGGCTATAAAGTAAGCAATTCCCACATTGAAGAACAGGGCTGATGAATGGTGTGACCCTCATTGGTAGTTGATATATGGAAATTTCTTTAGGAATAGTTTTTCCTGAAAAAGTTATGCTAATAGTTCCCGTGGAGACAAATTCAACCTTTGAATCCACTTGTACTCTTCGGTTCATTCGCTTAACACTTAATAGCTTACATAAAGCCAAGTTGGTTTCTGATGCCTCCTTTATTTCTTCCTATTCCTCTGTGAATATTTTATTAACTCCCCTTACTATACCCCTACCAGAAATCTGATGAAATGGAATGAACACGTCATACCCTAGGGCTTCCCAATCTTTCCTCACAACGAAATCGTTGGCTGCTTTTCTAGTGGCAAATAATACCCCTATCCTGTTTTTACCTTTTCTACTGATTTTCGTGATGTCTTTAATTTTTAAAACGGAAATAGATTTAGCTATACTTAACACGTGGTAATCTCCAATATTTTTATCCTGACCCTGGACAAATACTTCATAAGGACCTATGTCGGTCTCCGAATATAGTATTTGTTTTTTTCCTTTAAGACTTTTCTGAATAATTGGAGGTTGAGATTGACATTCATGTTGGTTGATTTTATTAGGAGGGTCAGGTGGTGGAGGAGGATCGGGAGGAACTTCTTCCTCCATCTTATGCGGCTGATTGACGAATTTAAAATCTATGCCAGTCGATGCAAATTAGAAATTAACAGGAAAATATAGATAGTTTTGGCCCTTACCCTTTTGGATGAGTTTCAAAAGTCGTCCGTTCACCTCGAACGATAATCACAGATTTGTCTATTTTAAGTTCTCTTCCAAAAAATCAAATGTCAAACACAACAAAATTCACAACAGATATTCACTGCGAAAAGAAGCCGAGGCTGTTCATCCCAGCGGACCTCGACTTCTTATCAACGATAAATAAAAAATTAACAAGAACTAACAACTGTTTTCAAATTAAATTAGGTTTGATGAGGTTTTTTTATCAAAAATTAAAAACTGTCAACTCTGACGTTTTTCAACCGAAACTATCTATCTGTTAATTTTTTTATTTATCGCTGATAAGAAGTCGAGGTCCGATGAGTTGACTAGCTTCGGCTTCTTTTCGCAGCGAATATATTTTGTGATGCTTGTTGTGTTTGACGTTTGATTTTCTGGAGGAAAATTTGAAATAGACAAATCTTTGGCTATCGTTCGTGGTGATAAGACTTTCCGCCGCGAGTTGCTCCAAAACTAACAAAACTTGTTGTGCACGTACTTCTGGTAAGTTGAGCATTGTTTCCAACTATTGTTTTTGCTTTTGATGGATTTTGTATTTGCTTTTGATTGATTTAGCCTTTGACTTTAGTTTAATTTGATTGAATTTTTGCTACTGTTAAGACTTGTAGTTTTAAGTTCTTGCTACAAGTTTAGACTTGTAGTTTTTCATTACGGTTGAGACCGGGGGGGGGGGGTATAAAAGTATAAAGGTGGTATCTTCTTCTTCTTTAAGTACCGTGCCCACATTTTTAGGCGTGGGTAGCTTCCATAAAAATTTGCCGATATCGTTCTCGATCTTGTGCGGCATGTAACAATTGATCTGCTGATAAGCCAGTCCATTGACGAAGGTTTCGGAGCCATGAATATTTCTTTCGACCAATTCCTCTTTTTCCGTCGATCTTTCCATTGAGTATTAACTGCAGCATCCTGTATCTGCTACCTCTCATTATATGCCCCAGATATTCAAGTTTTCTTTTTTTATCATCTTCATTAAGTCACCTTCGCCTTGACCTACTCTGTTTAAGACTTCTCTGTTTGAAATGCGTTGAACCCAAGATATTCTGATCATTCTACGATACGACCACATCTCAATGGCTTCTAATTTGTTCATCATGTTAACCTTCATGATCCAGGTTTCACATCCATATAGTAATACAGGATACACATAACATTTTAGGAACTTGATTCTTAGTTGTAAATTCAGCTGAGAGTTGCTCAGAATAGATCTAAGTTTCATAAATGCTCCTCTTGCAATTTCTATACGAGTTTTAATTTCTTCATCCGGATTTAGTGTCTCGTTTATCCAACATCCTAGGTATTTAAAATGGTTAACTTTTGTTATTGATTCATCACTGACAATTAGTTGCATAATATGGCCGACGTCTTGTTTACTAACCACAAGTAACTTTGTATTTGTTGCATTTATGTTAAGTCCGTTATTGGAGCATTCTCTAATGACTCGATCAATAAGGAATTGAAGATCTTCGATATTTTCAGCCATGATCGCGGTGTCGTCTGCATATTTGATGTTGTTAATAGTTTCTCCCCCGATTCGAACTCCATATTGTCCTTCCAAGGCTTCATTAAAAATTATTTCTGAGTATACGTTAAACAAAGTTGGTGATAACACACAACCCTGTCTGACACCTCTTTGAACGCAAATTTTGTCTGTTTCTTTGCCGTCTACCAGAATAGAAGCTTCTTGATTCCAATATAGATGTTGTAAAAGTCTCAGATCTTTATCATCTATTCCAATCATTTCTAGATATTCAAACAACCTGTCATGTTGAACTCTATCAAACGCCTTCTCAAAATCTATAAAGCAGACGTAAATTGGTTTCTGTACTTCCCATGATCGTTGAAGTAATGTTAACATTGAGAACAAAGCTTCCCTTGTTCCCAATCCTTCTCTGAAACCGAATTGTTTGTTTCCCATTGTCTCTTCACATTTCTGCTTGATTCTATTAAGAATTATCTTAAGAAGTAGCTTGAGAGAGTGGCTCATGAGACTAATTAGTCTAAAGTCTTTACATGATGATGTATTAGGTTTTTTTGGGAGTGGAATAAATGTAGACTCCAACCATATCTGTGGCATCATTCCAGTCTCGTATATATGCTTATAAATGTTTGTTAATTGTGAGACATTATCGTCATCCAGAAGTTTGGTATAAAGGTAAGAAGGTGGTATAAAGACATTAAATGATAATATGACAAAATTAAACACCAACAATTAAATACTCGCAGTATGATAATGGTCCATTTTTTGTATACTTGGAGTCCACTGAAAAAGTTGGATTTAACATTGGTAAAGTCAACAATATAAAAATAGCTAGGGACATCTTTAACTTGAGCTTAACAGATTTAAAAGGTATTAAAAATAAAAAGTTTTAAGTAAATGCTAGACGTCTCACCAGAAAGTCTATTCACAAAGACAGTGTATCCTATGAACCGACAGCTACGGTACTCCTTACTTTTAGAGGGTCAGGGTACCGCGATCCATACGATGCTATGGACTGGAAAGATTAGTTAATGTATATGTGCCCCCTGCAACACAATGTAACAAGTGCCTTCGCTATGACCATACTAGAAATAACTGCAAGAGTAAAGAAAAATGCCATTAAAATAATTAAAAATAACCCATTTAGCGCCAATGGTGCGAAAACGCACCATTTTTTTTGTAGAATTTTTTATTGACAATTCTTTAATTTTTTTGAAATCTTTGCATTTTTTAAGTAACCAGAAGATATAAGTGTAACAAACTCATGTTTTCATCACAAAAATATTTAATAAATGTCCGACATTTTCAATCCTTCTACACAACTTTATTTTAAGTGTAGTAATTTTATTGGCATAAAACTTTTGTGGTCAAATAAATTAAAACATTAGTTTTTTAACCTATTTGTACATTAATTGTTATAAAAATACAAAAAAAAATTTCTGAATCATCAAATCTCGTGTTTGAAAATAATGGTTCGATAACGAACCATTGGCGGAAGTCGACTTATAATCCTGGCTGATCAGGAATTTCGAGGTGACGACAGGTAGTAATTTGTTGGGATATTTCTTTATTATGTGTAAAAGCACGTATTGACTAGGTTTGCGCTCCGAGCTCCTGCAACTGCTCCGCATAGTGGATACGTTTGACGCTCCCGGATTGTGCAATTGTGCGCACTCTACCTCGGGCTCCAATCTGTGGCAGTTTATATGTAAGGGAGCGCATACCGCATCGATTGAAACAGTCGCAGGGAGCGCGGAGCGCAAGTGGTTCGTGAACATAGTGGATGGATTGCGCTCTGGGACCGTACAACAGTTCGCGCTCCGCCTCGGTGGTTTAATAGGTTGCTGTTTATATGTAGAGGAGCGCATGCCGTCTCGATGGGAGCAGTTGCAGGGAGCGCGGAGCGCAAGAGGTATGAAGAGAGGTGAACATAGTGGATGGTTGGCGCTCCCGGACCGTGCAACAGTACGGATCGGTGGTCCAATATTGCGAACATAGTGGGGACATACCTTTAGAAAGACGGGTATTCTGGTATTCAGTATTGTTATAATCTAGGGCTGGGGGGGGGGGGTCTACATAAGGGAGGTTGGTTGTGTTGTAGACAATATGTTGATTTGTCGAATTTATGCAACTGGCACAGTGCGAGAAACAGGATTGAAAAGTGTAAACTGGAAACATCTAAAATTATTTCTAAAAAAGATAGAGGGCCGTTCGACTTCGTTTTTGACAAAGAAGCTGAAGGTGTAGGCAATGTTCTAACCATTCTAATTTTGTTTATCAAATGTTGCCAGGTCCATTTACACTCTAAATGTTTTAAGACTCTTCACAAAAACTAAAATTGTTTATTTCAATTTTTATATCTCATTCCCGCCAAAGGTTCGAAAACGAACCATTTTTTTGTTGTGGCACCTGCCATTATCAAAGTGTAAAACAATTTTTTTACGAATGTTTAGGTTTATTTTACTCTAGTTAATCAAATATATTAAGTACATATTATTGCAGTATTCTTTGCTTGGCGGTTAATGGGTTAACTGTGGAGAGGAAAAACACACGGAAGAAACACAAAATATTACTTGTGTTACAAAGTGCTTTTACTGTAAACAAGAACACAAGTCTACATCAAAAATGTGTCCAGAATATAATAGACAAAAAAAATATCAAAGAAATGATGGCATTCGAAAACATAACATATTATGATGCAAACGAAATAGTTAAAAAGCAATATAAAGTAAAAGGAGAGTACTATATATTAATAAAGCTGAATTTCCACTTGTACGGGGAAACAAATCAATGGCAGATACCCCAGAGGTATATATTGAACCCTCAGAAAGAAGGACACAACATTTTACAGCCAATACAACTAAAAGAACATATCAACCAGCCCTGACTAACAACCCAAATAAAAAAAGAATAATCTAAAAGGGTTATGATAGAAAAGCTCATGAAGAATGTATAAACTTCCCCAATGGAGAGACAGCAAGCCAAAAATCTTCACAGCCTATAACTTTCAGTCCACATTATGAATCTAACACACAGCAGCCTATTAGTGCACTTAAAAATTCTAACAAAAGTTCATTACCTAACTCAAGAGGAGGAAATGAAACAAATTATCAATTATCTTTCAAATACATCTGAAAATAACAGAAATACAATAAGAAATTTCCTTTAGCAAAACACCAGCCCAGGACCATCTTCAATGGGATGGCTGACATATCTGATAACTAAAAACACAAAAATTCACAAATTTAAAATAATTCAATGGAATTTACGAAGCATCAATTCTAATAGAACAAATTTAATGAACTTAGTAGCACAGGAAAATCCAGATGTACTTTTACTAAACGAGACCTGGTTAAAAAACACTAAACAATTTACACTTAACTCTTATAAAAAATATTCGAGCTGATAGAAATAATATTTTACATGATAATGTCAAAATCGTTAGATCCAATACATAAGGTTTGTTCCAACACAACGAAGAACCGTCATATAACGATCACGTTACTATATTATTAACGTTCCATGGGTTCCATAGTAACGAAATAATACGTTCCATGTTACTGCGCAGGACGGTGATCGTTACATGGACGGTTTCTTGTTGTGTTGGAACAAACCTATAATTGTTAACAGGTGAAGTATACATAACAACAGTGTACAGCAATTCTGATATTCATGTAAATCATGAACTATTGTCTGATATGTATATCTAATAACTCACCATCAAGCAAAACCATTATACTGGGAGATCTTAATGCACACCATCCTATCTGGGACAAATGCCCAACCAACAGAGGTGGGAATATTATTTCTGAGTTCATAATGGGCAATGACATATGACATGGTGATAATGAACGACGGATCCCCAACTCTCCTTCAAAATCCCAATAATCACTTGAGTGCAGTAGACTTAACAAGAGTAAATAGTGATCTAGTCTTAAAAAAAAACATGGTACACCCTTGCAGACTGCGGTAATAGCAATCACTTTCCCACAGTCCTAGATGTGAACATGAAAAACAACAGCTTTTCAAACATCCATCTCGGCGCTTACAAAACAATACATTTTAATAAAGCAAATTGGGAACTATTTTACAACATAGTGAATCAACTTGATGCGCAGGACGTAATCACCTACAATGTTTGGAGTAATATTATCAAGAATGCAGCTGAAAATGCTATACCACATAAACATTGTGGGACAACTCAAAAGATAGGAAATCCATGGTGGGACGAGGAATGTTCAGAATGGATAAGAGAAAGAAAAGCCTCTATAGAAAAATTCAACAATGCCCCAACTCTAGAAAACTACATTAATGTAAAAAGAATAATAGCTCAAGTAAACTTATTCATCAGTTTCAATCCTCATCAAATACAACATCGTCCTCTTCTATTTCTTCATCTATGCAGCTTGAGCAGCTTAGACCACTCTTTCTACACTCACAGTTATGGATGCATTCGTCTTTGCAAGTACACACTATGAGGGAAAGTAATTCCTCGGGAGCTGCAGCATGTACTGTTGTAATTGGTGTCAGGAGTTCGCTAATCTTCTTCCAACCCCACATGAGCGGATCCTTCTTCTCATTCAGCCACTGCTGATCTGGTGGTAGGCTTTGAACGAATGCTGGCTGGAAGCTCCTGGTTATGCAGCTAACTTGAGCAAAGAATGTATAGGCTGCTTTGAAATAGCCTTCAAGTAGATTATGTGAGGTTGTTAAGGCTATGCAGCCTCTCAGAACTTTGACCTATAGAGATCTTTTGTCTAAGAAAAATTTTGTGTCCAAGAGAAATTATTTTGAACTAAATTAATTGACACAAAAAGAAGAATGTAGATATGTAATTTATTTAACTCAAAATACATTCTACTGGTGACAGAAAACAGAAAAAACAATGTTTATTTGATAAATAAACATTGTTTCCCACATAACAATATATACATATATATGGACAGACATCCATATACACCATCCACAACCAAAGGCTTTGGTGTTGCCAACCGTCGAGTAAGCTTTTTCCGTCAACTTACCTTAAAAATTCCCACTTTTATAAAAAAATTCCCTCCTGTTTACAAAATCTGAGAATATATGTTTAATTATTTTTAAATATTTTGATTTTTTTAAATATTTTACAATTTAGGCTGGAACAAAAATTCCCTTTTGAGTTAACTTTTCCCTTTATCACCTTTTATGTTGAAAATTCCTGCAAAAAGTGAAATTTCCCTCTGTTTGGCAACACTAACCACCGGTGCACCGATGTTGTTATTCCACAATAGATATCCCCGTCTTATAGGGCTTTTCATTCACAGTTATTTGTTTCGAGCTGCTGTCATATCTCGTATAATCCGTGTATATTAATATCATACACAGATTATACAACATATGACAGAAGCTCGAAACAAATGACATTCGACGAAAAGCTCTATTCTGACCATTTCTTACCTGAATGGATTAGGGATATGAACAACGGTAAAATATGAAATCGAAAATAGGCATTATTTGTATCTATGCATGCAGTGTTAAGGATGAAGTCGATGAAGACGAATGATTATGAAGTACTAGGACTAAAGAACACACATAATCTCTTTATTTTGTTTGCGGTGCTTCAAAATAGATATAACCTATTTTGGTAACTTCATATTATTTAATAAATACATATAAGTAAGTACATATAGATAAGTATATAAATTTTAGTTACTCATACATAGTTTAGTTTAGCTAAATATTATAATATAATAGTTTATATAAATAACTAAAATTTATAAATATGTACTTACTTTTCAAGTAATATTGCAGAATGTAGATAGGGGAAAGGTAGGTAAAGTGGAATAATTACCGATTCAAGCTTGTATCCCGGTAGAAGTATTCGTCTTAAAAGTTTGAGTTTATGGAAGAAGCCACTTACGTTATAGCCCTACGTAGTACTGTTAAGAAATTAAACTAATTTATCACCACTTCGGAGAAAAACGTCAAAAGTAAAAGTGGTGTAATATTCCACTTTACCCGCCATATTGTAGGTAAAGCGGAATTCAAAAACTTAAAATGAATTAATATTATTTATTCAACTAAGCATATAAACAGAGCTCAGGAACATTGAAAAACCCTCGTCTTAACTGTTTTGGTTCATTAATAATCATTTTAATGTCCTTAATGTTGTAATCTAATACATCATCTTTATTTGGCCATTTGAAATATTTTTGCGTCCTTTCCATACACTTTACAGATGCTGATTCACCTGATTTTGAAATTACTAAACCGGGAAATGTTTGTCCGTTGTACTCTACAGCTACATATATCCCTTCCTTAATATCTTCTGTTTTTATGGTAGGAATTTGAACTGGTAGGTCCAACTCTGAACCGCTGTCGGTGTCACTATAAATGCTGATGTTTGCATCATCTTCTTCTTCGCTGTCGCTTTGAAATAGTTGCTTCGTAACTTTCTTGGTTGGATTTTTTGGGGTCGGAGCCTTCAAATTCTTTAACTCTTCAATAAAAGGGGTAGAAGTTGCTACTACAGTTTTTCCTGATCGAGCCCTTTTCTTCGTTGGATTTTCGATATTTGAAGCGACCCGTGGGATAGGTAAAATATCCGCAGGACTAACAATAGTCTTATGGAGGAGAATGTCATTTGACACTGGAGTGGACGCTGATGGCAGGTTAGATGTAGCGAGTAGAGGCCCAGGACGATCAGTTGTATCTGCAGCCACGAAAACGTTTGGATCAGGTCTCTCAAACGGCCAAATACCCGTCTTCTTAAATCCTGAGATAGCTGTTGCCATACTAGCTGCCTTCAAGTAAGCTTCTCCGAAGAGAGGACCGACATCATGAATCGTCACAACTTTCCCCGGGTGGGTTCGCAGCCAAACTCGCACTGCCTGTTCATAGAAGGTCGACATGGGATACATAAATGATACGTCCAGTGGCTGAAGTCGATGTGTGCAATGTGGTGGTAGCACCAGGATGTCTACAAAGTTTTTCTTAGCAAGCTCTAAGACTTCAATGTTTTTTATGTGGGTTGAATGGCCATCTAAAATTAGTAAAACCCTGTCCTCGGAGGTAGGCTTCGCAAATTTAATAAAATGGTGAAACCAAGCCGTAAAGATTTCGGTCTGCATCCATCCAGAAGCATGCGTGAAAATTTTGGTATTCAGAGGAACTCCAATGTCGAATGTCAAGTGATGTCTCACCCGTGGAAAAATAAGAGCAGGAGGGATGTATTCCCCTGCAGCGTTGAAGCAAATTTCTGCAGTTGTAAGCGTACCTCTTTCAGCTGATGATAAAACTCCTACTTGCTTTTTCCCCTTTTTTGAAATAATCTTTGAAGGCTTATTTGGCACGGTAGAGATACCGGTTTCGTCACAATTATAGATGCGGTTAGGTTTGTAGTTGTGTTTTTGGTATAAGTCTTCCAATAAATCAAAGAACTTTCCGACACTAACTGCGTTAAATGCTGACGCTCGCGCTGCTGACGTTTTTTCTGGAAGTCGAAGTGAAAGAACTGGGTGCCGTTTCATGAAACCAAGCAACCATACTTTACCAGCTTCTTTCTTCTCATTATTGAATCTATGTTCAATGTTATTTCGTATGGCAAACTCGTAGGTAAGATATTTTAAGTCAGAAATAGTTAGCCCAAACAGGCGTTCTTCCATTTTAAGAATATAGTCTACCAACATCCTCTCTTGATCTACCGTGAACACGCAACGGAATCGTCCAAGTTGCTTCACTAAACGTTCTTCTGGTGGTCGCTTTAATCTTCTAAAAAGAGTTGTCGATGGAATGTTATATTGTTTTGCAGAAGAATGAATTGATAAACCACCTTGACATGCAGTTAGAGCCTCAGCCATTGCCTTCTCGTCCCAACTCTGCTGCGAAGTCTTTCGTTTGTAAAAATTAGGCATGCTAAAAAAATGTTGTCACTTAATAACATTGTTAAACTTTTAGGAGGTAAAGTGGAACGTCATTCCGCTTTACCCGCATACGTTTCATTCCACTTTACCCGCATCAACATTTTTTCTGTACAAACACGATAGCTACTAACCAAACGTGCTAATAAGTTAAAGAAAGAGTATTTATGTCCACAAATAACCATTTTATACAATAGATAATAAATACGGTTAGAAAAACTTACCTGTTGCTGATAAGAAATTTCGTCTTAGTCACCAAATATTACAACTTTTTGTTAAAAAACAATGATCTTGTTTAACTCACATGAACATATCAATGAAAGTGCGCCATATTGAAGTAAATATTGCCAAATGTCAAAAGGTATATTGTGGTAGGAGTTACAACAAAAACCGCCAATTTTGAAATTAAATTTTAAGCTTATTCCGCTTTACCCACCCATTCCACTTTACCTACCTTTCCCCTACTAACTACATTCTCATTTGCCATTAAAATATGTAAATATAATAGGTATTTGGTAGAACCAGTGGAACCTAAGATGAGATTAGGTGATGCCGAAAACATACTTCTGAGCAATATAGCACTTAATAGCAATTTCTTAGAATATCCTTAAAAGTATATTCTTCTAATACAAATATGTGCAGTAGTACGTTCTAAGTATATAAGTAGAAGGTTTATAGCACTTCCTTGGAATATTCTAAAAAGTACGTTTTTAGTATAAACTAAAAATATGTGCGGTAGTACGTTATAAGTATATAAATAGAAGGTTTATAGCACGTCCTTGGAATGTTCTAAAAAGTATATTCTTAGTATATACTGAAAAGAAGTGCGGTAGTACATTCTAAGTATATACATAGAACATTTAAGTACTGTAATGTAGTATATACTCAGTATGTGCTCTGCACATTCGCAATGGTAATTACGCATATTCTCAGTATATACTTTTTATAATCGCGATGATAATCGATTCGGTTATCATTTAATAATCGAGTATAGACTAGGGGGCCCCAATCGATCGCCCCAAAACGTGTCCAGTGTTCCCAGTGGAGAAGAAAAGCTTGGCCATACTCGTGACTAGAAAAAGACATTTTTTCCAGTTAGATCTACGTCTGAATGGTAAAATTTGTTGAGGGAAAGAAACTACAGTATAAAATAACATATAATTGTAAAAATAGTTTATTCTATGCATAAAATAAAATGTCACATATACAAAATTATACTACATATTTATGTAAAAATATTTAAGTACAAAATTTCTATATTTATATTACAATTATCACATCACTTTGGTCCCTTAATTTTACATAATATGTTTACAGTTATTACAATCAATCCAAAGCAAATCTATGTTGTTTTCAGACATATTATGTATTTAAAATGTGTATACTGGATATATGAAGATTATATTTATCAAAAACTGACTCAAGATAGAATTGTATGGAGAAATGCAATTAGGGAAGCCGACCCCGCATAGGGATAAGGCAAAGATAATGATGAATGATATCTATCAAAAACTAACCTATCGTTATAGTCAATATACTCTGGGCTAATTAGCAAAATACAAGGAAAAGTTATTTGCCAGCAATTTTATTGCTGAAATCTAATTTTATGATTCTATAATATATTAATAATATATTTATGCAAAGTCCGCAGATAGTGTGCTACTTTCTTTGTATAAACAAAATGGCGCCCCCAAATCGTGTTTTTTTTAATTGTTGCTGTATAACTCCAAAGATTTTAACTTTACACCAAAAACACTCAAAAAAATTTCACCGTAATTAAATTCTGCATAGAGACATGTTTTTCCCGATTTACTTCGACCAAAATTTTCCTCGGAAAATGCGGATTTTTCCAACAAAATCTTACATTTTCAACTAAAATTTTAGGCAAGTATTTAATTAAACTTGTTGACATAAAAGCCCTTTTGGTATGGATTATATTTCCGGAAGCCGATGAAAATTGAATGAACAGTTTAGCAACAATTAAATTGTTAATTAAAAATTTACGGTCACTATAATAACCACAATTCTGTAAAGTACATTAGATAGGTATAGTGCCATTTTATACAAAAATCATAGCTATTCGTATGTATCATAATAATTATGGTTATTATAGCGGCCGAAAATTGTTAATTATTAACAATTTAATTGTTGCTAAACTGTTCGTTCAGTTTCCATCGGCTTTTGGAAATATAATCTATATTAAAGGGTTTCCACGTCACCAAGTTATTTAATTATTAATAAATGATTACTTATCTAAAATTTTAGTTGAAAATTAAAGATTTTGTTGGAAAAACCCGCATTTTCCGAAGAAAATTATCGTCGAAGAAAATCGTAAAAACCTGTCTCTATGCAGAATTTAATTACGGTGAATTTTTATTTGGCTATTTTTATTGTAAAGTTAAATTTTTTGGATTTATAGAGCAATAATTGAAAAAAAAAATGTGTGTACCTACTTTGTATGCACGTAAGAAGTTATACTTCTATTATATGATTTCAACGAAATCAATATACTTTAAACAGTTTCTCTACTACTTTCCAAAAATTTTTATTAAAACAATACCAAAAATTAAAAAAATAAAAGAATAAAACACACACAAACATATTGAAAAATGCCACAAATGATTTCTGAACAATAATTGTTGCCAAACATTTTAATTAAATACGTATTTTCTAAAAAAAATTATATAGTAATATACTTACAATCATAAAATCTATAAAAAAAATAAAAAAATGATATAACTTGCATTGGGCTTGAACCTACTTCCCGTATATCCCGCCGTACGAGAGTCGAAGCGATTTCAAACTGCACCACCTTCGCGTATACGTCATGTGAGAATATACACAAACTCAACAACTTTTTGACATTTTGTTTATATGAATTTTTATTAGTTTGATTTTTGTCGAATTAAAATACAACAATATATAGAGTAAGAAAACGATACATTAGATGAAAATTTGTAGAAAGTTTGTTCGTAATTAGATTATGTAAATTAAAGCATTGCCTACTAAGGGTATAGCATAGCAAGTACTAGGTAAGTACATTATTTTTTTTACATTTTCTAAATAGGTATGAAGATAATTTTTTTTTGGAATACAACTGAAACATTTAGAATTACGTACCTGTGGCTTTTCAAAACTATTTAAAAAGTAACTATAATTATAAATTTGATTTTATTTCTGTCCTCACAACAATAAAAACTAATATATTATACAACATTTTTGTTTACCGATAACCTCCATATTGAACAATTATTGACAGATCATTTCAACACCCAATCAGAGCCCGTATAAAGAATAATACCAAACTGTCGGTGTGCGCATGCGCGCAGATCAATATAAATTCACCCTCAATCTCAATCGCGCCTAAAGAAGTATAACTTCAAAAAAGCACGATTTAGGGGCGTCATTTTGTTTATAAAAAAAAGTAGCACACTATCTACTTATATTATTAATATATGTATATCTAAGAATCATAAGATTCGATTTCAGCAATAAAATTGCTGGTAAATAACTTTTCCCAAAAATGGCATATTTTCCTATAATCTGCCCAGACTAATAGTTATCAACCCAAGCTGAATACATAAAAATTGACCTGGTCAATAGCACATATACTATTAAACTAATAAATAACAATGATCAAGAAAACAATAATATAAAAGTGATAAAAATAAAGAGATACATAATATAGGAGAAAGAGAAAAAAGCGAGAGAGGAATAAGGGAGAGAAAAGATGAAAAGTGTAGCTCAAACCTGAAATACATCAAGTAAAAAAACTATAATTTGTCAGGAAAAAGGAAGTGGCAAATATATTTAACATCTTCTAACAACCTTATTTATTTGTTTTTCGATTTTCATTAACATTAGCAAAGTGGATTAGACTTTATTTTGTTTTTTCAATGTTCCAGTCAAAGTTGACTGGCTGACTGGCTTATTATTATATTATTTTTATATTATTATTAAAACATGAAATTACAAAAATACCAAAATCCTAGTTAAAAACTAGGTTGAAGAAAATAGAATCACAACGTTCAAAATCGGCATACTTACTTTAAAAACATAAATATGTATGTTCTCGGCCTAAATGTATTTTCTAATGGAGCAGTTTTACTAAATTCAAAATATGCTTTAGTTTTGTTATAATACATTTATTTATTTATAACAAAATTTAACTACATATTTTTTCCAGTTGTAGACTTTTTTAGAAAGACTTACCACACGTGCACCTACCTTGTAACTTTCAAAATGCAAATATTCTCACTTGAAAGCTGTATAATTATTAAAACAATATTATAAACATTTTTGTTTTAATAGATAAATTAATTTATTATAACAAAACTAAAGCATTTAGTAATAGCTACGTTAGTTAGGTGGCTTAACTCGAGCTACTTGGGAATAAAAAAATGAAGAAAATTGTTCCATGGGAAGCCGCGAAAATACATTTTTTTAACATATACCGATTTAAAACGTTGAGATTATATTTTCTTCAACTTTGTTTTTGATTGGGATTTTGGTATTTTAGTAATTTTTCACGCGTAATTCCGATCGTTTTTATTATTACAATATAAATATTTTATAAGTCTATTGAAGATATCAAAATTTGTACCTACGTAGAAAGAGAGGATTGAAATAAAAAGGTAATGGTTTGTAAATTACCATCCTATTGTTTATACCTTCGTCTTTCCAAAAATGGCCCATTTTTCGACAATCTGCCCAGACTGTATGTAAAATTTAGAAATTTCAGAAAAAAATCACAACGGCGTTAATGGGTTAAATAATATCTGAATACAACACATCTCCGGATGGATTTTATGCTTGAAATATAAACTTAACTTTACAATCAGTAGCATTCTTTTTTAAGCTTACTTTTCTCTGTTAACTTATTTTTCAAATCTTGTTTAACATTAATCATATTGTATTTTTTATCTATTACATAACTGGAAGAGTAACTATGGTCAAAATTGGTGTTGTAATAGATGTTTGAAGTTCTAACTGCTTTTTGCTTATTGGGATCCAAATATTTTTTAACAAATGATTGCGATGTGAAGCTAATCCCGGCATCGTTCGTTTTTTTCTTTATCTGCATTTGTTCTTCAAACGTGTGATTCTTTACGTGTTTGCGGAGACTACTCGGGTCCGTGTATTTTTTGGCACAACCTAGTACTTGACAAGCGTATGGTTTCTGGAAATAATAGAAAAAAAAATTACGATATTTTAAATATTAAAAAATCAATGGGAAAATCCCAATAGTTGGCTGTATACTATAGTTTAAAAAACTCATACAGAAGTAAAAACTTCAAATTGTATTCTGGTATAAAATCGTTTATTAAAAACTATCTAAAATGTCATCCAAATCGATTGCAAAACGTTTTCGTTCTAATTCTATTTTATATTGATATAATTTGTAAGATGTATTAAAAATATATAATTCTGTGTAGAATTTCATAGTATGTATAATTTATCATCAATTGTTGTATATTAGGTACTTAGTTGCGCATAAATGCGACAATAATTATAGAACTGTTTCTCTTCTGCCAGCAAAATAATGCTACATATATAATCAATGAGACTAAAACATTAATTCAAAGATAAATTCCACAAGAGCAAACTGGATTTACCAAAGGTAGAGGTACTAGAGAACACCTATTGAATATAAGACAAATAATCGAAAAATCTAGGGAATTCAATATTCCACTGTACATATGCTTTATAGATAATCGTAAAGCGTTCGACAGGTTCAAGTGGAGACACTTATGGCGAACACTAAGAGAAGTAGGCGTACCACAACACACATTATTTCACTTATACCTAACAGAACTATACGAACATACTACTGGATCAGTTAAAGTTGACACACTTTCAAACGAATTCCATCCAGAACAGGGTGCCAGACAAGGATATTATATACTATCTCCACAATTATTCAATATATATGGGGAGCATATTATGAGAAGAGCACTTGAAAGATGGGAAAAAGGCATATGAATAAATTGTCATAAAATAATTAACCTACGTTTCGCAGATGCCACAGCCCTCCTTGCAAATAGCCAAGCAGAGCTGATTGATCTGATACGACTGGTCGAAAATGAAAGTCAAATATTTGGTCTGTAATTAAACATATCAAAGACCTAAAGATCGTGATAGTGGATAGACTACATAACAATCATCCAAACATAACCACAATTGACCGGTTTCAACCTACATATATGGTAAGTTTGTAGTAAGTTTGACCATACTTATATATGGGATCTTCTTCTTTTACGGCACTACAGCCCAAATTGAGCATTGGCCTCCTTTATTTTTTGCCTCCACCCTTGCTTGCGTGTGGCTGGTGAAATCTGGGATCATTGATCACAAACACAGGATCACTACAGAAAGAAATAAAACGTAGATGTGACCTAGCAAAAGTTGCCATAGCAAAATGACCACAATAAGGAAGGGCTGTCAAATTTCAAGAGCGTTAAGTTGAGGTTCGTCAACTGTTTAATATTCTCAATACTGACCTACGGATGTGAGTCTTGGACCCTGAGACAATCGAAAAGAAGAAAGATAGACGCCACTGAAATGTTCTGTTGGAGACGAATGCTACGAATTTCTTGAACCTACCGTACGATAAAAAATGTAACTTTAAAAGAGCTTAAAGTAAGCCAACGACTCTCCAGTCCAGTAAAGTCCATCTCCAACAATGAAAACACTTTGGACATGATATAAGAGCAAAAACAGAAACCATGGAAAAACTCATTATACAAGGAAAGGTGATAAAGGTGAGATGAAAAAGAAATATCGGCTGGTGATTCGATTCTTTTTTTGGAAATCGCGCAGTGGAACCAAAGAGTCCTTGAATGCTGTGTACAGTGACTTCTCCTTCGATGAAAACAGCCACACGGCTTTACTATGCCGTATTATTGGGTAGACTCGACGGCATTGCATTTTTAACACAGTTGTAGAAAAAAATTATAAAAGTGATGATTTTCAACCGTTAAATATTTATAACAACTGTATATTTAATTGTACTAATTTGTACTTACATAAATAAATTACAATAAAATTTGGGTTTTGAACAGTTTTATTCATGAAATAATCGCAGCAACTTGCACTCGATCTCTAAAATTATAATCGAATTTTTGCCCTCGTGACACTTTGACATAATTTCACTCCCCTTCGGGTCGTGAAATTAAAACTGTCAAAGTGTCACTCGGGAAAAATTCGATAATTTTAGAGCTCTTCTGCAATTACTACTGACACTGTTGCCGCTCTCAACGGTAACGGCTGTGAAAGGTACTATTAGGCAGGTACTTTTAGAAGATTATTGCTGTTAACTGCTGTGAAATACTAAAGGAGGATTTATTTATGATAATTCACAGAATGGCAAAGCAATATACAACCATACGAATTCTAATGTTTGAAATGGAGAATAGAACTAACAGAGCCGCAGGTTGCCCGAATGACACAATATGGAGAAATAAAAATATCGGAAAAGAAATGAAAGGAAGAATTTACAAGACAATCAGACCAATAATGACATACGTGGTAGAAACACGACCTGACAAAAATATTGCTCGAAACAGCGGAGATGAAAACCCTTCGAAAAATCGATCGTAAGACACTATGGACTATGGGACAGAGCTAGAAGTACAAATATACGACGTAGATGCATATTAATAACTAGGTAATAAACAGAAGAGTAGAATAGACGAGTGGAAACATCGTATAGCGGACTGACAACAAACAAAGTAGTAAAGACTGCGAGAGACGGTTCCTCAATAGGAAGATGGCCAATGGGAAGACCAGGAAAACGATGGAACAACTTAATTGAGGCACGTTGAAAAAACAGACAGTGTTATCTATGTCTTTACAAATAGAAGAAGAAGATGATGATGATATTAATATAAAAATATAGTGTAAGTACTACGAAATAATATTATTCCTTAGTCTCAGCATCCGTATGGCTTGCAAATTGTAGAAGCCTCGGAGGTGTAACCGGAGAAGGTTCCCATTGTTTTCAGTCTGGTGGGATGTAGAGTAACATTATGTTGTTTTATATGCCATTAGAGTGAAAACTTGGTCTTTTGCTAGCAGTTGCCGCTAGGGCATATATGCCATTTCGTTCGTTGCAATCCGTGACTGCACGTCGGAGTTTGTTTTGGTTGGATCAGAGAGAGCAGCATATGTGCCTCCTGATGAGAGACTAGTGAGTTTCGAAACCGGTAGGGGTGCTTGCTGCACTCTCTAATCGGACTAGAATATGATGCAACTGTATTTTCGTTTTGCAACGAAATTGAAAATGGTTATTTATTTTGATTAATATTATTCTGTTAGACTCAAATAATAAAACTTACGGTGTCAAAATGAGTTCTCTGGTGTTTGGCTCGATCGGAACTATTGGAAAAGCTCTTTGGGCACGTCGAAAATTGGCATACGTAAGGTCTTTCTCCTGTGTGACTTCGCTGATGTATTTTCAAATTTTCTAGTCTTGAAAAAGCTTTGTTACATCCTTTAAACTAAAACAAAACATAAAATACATAAAACTTGTATTATAGGAAAATTATCTATCTCATAGTAAACCAACCCTGGTACATGCCGATTGTAATTACACTCACCTAGTCCAGAAAGCCACTGCGCATCCGCTAGGAAAAATATTCTGATTCGGATTTTTTGCACAATCTTACTCAAAAAGGACTCCTTTTAACAAATTTGCATGTTTCCAGGACCAAAAGGTGGTCAAAAATTTTTTAAACGTTTTTTTTGTTTTTTCCTAAAATTATTTTTTTTTGCATGGAAAAAAGTTTTTTTAGGTTTTTGGATCATTCCAAACAGAAAAGGTCTTTATTGACTTTTCTCTAAAAATGATAGTTTTTGACATATAAGCGATTAAAAATTGAAAAATTGCGAAATCGGCCATTTTTAACCCTCAAAAACTATGTGAAAAACTGAAAATTTGAATGTTGCCAAGGTAGGTAGATATTCTTTAAATATCGATTGATGTAATCCCGAAGAGTTTTTTGCAATACAATATTCAAAACTCCTTTGTTTTTTAATTGCTAATCAAGCGTGCGCGACACTATTTTCCATCGACAGTATGGTGTATGGTGCAAATGAAAGGAATATATTCGTTATTTCGTAAACCGGCGACGTTAAGGAAAAATACCGAAACAGGTCGATTTTTATTTTTAAGTTATATTATGGCATATGGTATACTAGTGACGTCATCCATTTGGACGTGCTGACGTAATCGATGATTTTTGTAAATGAGAATAGGGGTCGTGTGCTAGCTCATTTGAAAGGTTCTTCAATTCTCTATTCAGTAATATAAACATTTACATAATTATTTATACAGGGTGTCCAAAAATTTTTTATTAAATTAATTATTTGACAAAAAAAGAAGTAGAAGGACACCCTGTATAAATAATTAGGTAAATGTTTACATTACTGAATAGAGAATTGAAGAACCTTTCAAATGAGCTACCACACGATCCCTATTCTCATTTTAAAAAAATCATCGATTACGTCATCACGCCCAGACGGATGACGTCACTAGTATACCATATATGCCATAATATCATAACTTAAAGATAAAAATCGACCTGTTTCGGAATTTTTCCTTAAAGTCGCCGGTTTACGAAATAACGAATTTATTCCTTTCATTTTGCACCATACTGTCGGTGAAAAATAGTGTCGCGCACGCTTGATGAGCAATTAAAAAACAAAGGAGTTTTGAATATTGTATTGCAAAAAACTCTTCGGGATTTCATCAATAGATGTTTAAAGAATATCTATCTACCTTGGCAATATACAAATTTTCAGTTTTTCACATAGTTTTTGAGGGTTAAAAATGGCCGATTTCGCAATTTTTCAATTTTTAATCGCTTATATGTCAAAAACTATCATTTTTAGAGAAAAGTCAATAAAGACCTTTTCTGTTTGGAATGATCCAAAAACCTAAAAAAACTTTTTTCCATGCAAAAAAAATAATTTTAGGAAAAAAAACAAAAAAAAAAACGTTTAAAAAATTTTTGACCTTTTGGTCTTGGAAACATGCAAATTTGTTAAAAGGAGTCCTTTTTGAGTAAGATTATGCAAAAAATCCGAATCAGAATATTTTTCCTAGCGGATGCGCAGTGGCTTTCTGGACTAACCGGCAAAATCGCAAAATTAACCACACACCTTGTATTTCTTTCAATTTGCAGAAATTATCAAACTTGGACCACATTTTATATGAAAGATACGGTGAAAACCACCTTTGAGGAAAACAAAACAGTAACATTTTTGAAAATAAAGTCACTTATCAAGGAATGCTTAGCAAAAATCCAATGTTTAAAAATCTTCGAAGAAATTTTAGACAAACATAATTTTGAAAACCAAAGTCTAATTAAAAAAATTGTGAATTTTAATACCTAATGGATGTTGCCGTCTCTTGCCCTTAGAGGACTTCTTGGAGCAGGTTCGGAAATCCATTCATTTACTGCAGCCTGCTTAGGCTATGCGAAGGACGTAGGGGCTGAAATACAATACGGGATTAACACCCAGGGGTGTGACAGAGGTCCCCGCAGTGTGAAGCTTGCGGGGGGCCCCAATTGCTTAGGGGTCCCATCTTGTCATCTGATATTATATAGAAGTCTGTTATTGTTATATTATTTTACGTTGTGTGTTTAAAATTAAAAACGTAAATTTCTAAATAGACGTATTTGCCAAGTGAATCATCTCAGAATATCTAGAAACTTAATTCCTTCCGGCCTACCGAAATTTTATGGTAACGACAATAAACTATAATGCTTTGTACGTGACTATTGAAAGATTTGAGAATTGCAATTTGCCGAAATGGGTTTTCTCTTTAATCTTTACCTACGTTTAGTATTTCGATACAATTATCCAGAGGCGTAACAGAGGCCCCCGCAACATGAAGCCCCAATATGTCAAGGTCCCCATCTTGTTGTGTAATATACATAAAAATGTGTTTTTATATTATTTGCATACATACGTTTTTTAAGCAGTGCAGTATTAAAAAATAAGTTGTCCATCCGAATTAATAAAATTGTAGATATATTCGCTGATAGTAGATAGTGCACGAAGAAAGTTGTTCATCTCATAGAATAATACTAATGTAATTACTTAGTAATTTTTGTTCTATTTTATTCTATACCAATAAAGATGAAAAATGTAAGTCGTCATAAACAATGCATGAATACACCAATAGCTCAGTAAATGACAGTTTTGGAGTGAAATTATCAGCGTCACGACGGACGTCTTTGCTTGACAATTTGGATTTAGGTTCTAGTTGCACTCCACTTCAAAGTTGGATTTATGCCGTTGGTTGTTTTTACTTCGGGGGGTGACACCCCTCCTTGAGGTGAAAAACATACGTTTAAAATAAGTCCGGAAATGCATAAATTGACTAATTATAAGCAACTTTTGTTCTTCTATAGAGTTTCTTTATCTATGCTAATACTTTTCAAGTCATTTGCGAGTGAAAATGTTTATTAAAAAAACAACGTTTTCAGACGGGTTTTTCGCAAATACCTCAAAAATAAGTATTTATCGAATTAAATATTAGATATCGAAAAAATATTTGTAGCAAAAATGTAGCTTATAAGATTCAGAAAATGGTGTACTTATTCATGAAGTCTATCGACACAGTAAAAGCACAGTTAAAGCTCATGAAAAATTATTCTTATTTGTCCAATTCCAAATCGAACATTTCAACCTGAAATAACCAAAAAATGAAGCAATTTTCGGGAAAAACTCTTAAAACTTTTTTTAAATGTTTCAAAAAAAAAACTTTATTTTTATTTTTTATAAAAGTTTCTAGCACCAAAACTATACGAGTTACGCTCATAATAAAGGTGGCCCCTTTTTTGGTAAAAAAAAAATCGTGAAAATCTGCCCCTATTTCGCACCCCAAATAAAATTTATCATTAGCGCTTTACCATTTACATATTTATTGTTTATATGATATGTAAGTTTGACCGGTTCGAAGTTCTTATTTTTTTAAAAATTTATAAGTTTTTTATTTTGGAAAAATGACTTTTTTTCAAAATAACTAAAAAGTATTAGTGATACGAAAAATCTCAAAGAGTAAAGAAATGTAGGTAGGTCTTGCTTTTATAAATATTTTGGCTTTATTTTGTTTTTCTGTAAGACAAAAATTGGTTAAGACATGGCTGTTTAAAATTTGCATATACTCGTGATTAGTGAATCGTTCAAGCCCTTAAACTAGAACCCTTTTAAAAATAAGCACTTTAAACCAGTAAAACTTACAGGTCGTATAAAAAAGTTAGGTAATTTGTAAAGGCGATAATGATTAGTTTCATTTGGGGTGCTTAATAGGGGGAGACTTTCACAATTTTTACCAAAAAAATGGGATTAACTGTATTTTGAGCGTAACTGGCTTAGTTTTGATGCTAGAAACTTTTGTAAAAAATAAAACTTCTTTTAAACACTTTAAAAAAGTTCTAATGAGTTTCCCCGAACAGTATTTCATTTTTTGGTCATATCACGTTGAAATATTCGATTTGGAATTTGACGAATAAGAAAAACTTTTCATAAGCTACAAGTTTTCTTTTACTGAGTCGATAGACTTCATTTTTGTTTTACTTTTTTTTTAAAGCTAGATACATTTTTGCTAACAATATTCTTTTCAATCGAATACTTACTCTTCGAACTATTTGCGAAAGATCGTCTAAAAACGTGGTTTTTTTGTTGAGCAATAAACATTTTTACTCATAAATAACTTGAAAAGTCTTGAGTTGACCACTTTGGTGGTGACACTGACAATTACACGGTATCGCCATATTTTACGTTGATTTACTGGGCTGTAACACATATAGGTATTTGTTACACATGTCGCATTGGGTAATTATTTTTTAAAGGGGGCCCCATTTCCAATTCTGCGGAGGGGGGACCCGACGGAGTTTGTTACGCCACTGTCAACACCGATGCACTACAATTCGAGATGACCGCTTGATTGTCAACAATATCTTAAGAAATTGCTTTTGCACTGCTGCTGAAACTCGTACGCATCATTTTGAGATGAGAAATGTTAATGTGAGTGAACGTACCATTAGAATAAGACTGAAAGAAAGAAATTTGTGGGCTTTCCGTCCAGCTCGTGCCCCACAACACCGTAGAGCTAGATCTGGTTTTGCGCGAGAATATGCTAACTGGACTGTGGCGGAATGGAAGAACATACGGTTCTCAGATCAGAGCAGAATAGACCTAAGGGGTCCAGATGGACGTCAGCTTGTCTTCTTCTTCTTTAAGTGCCATCTCCACGACGAATGTTGGCAATCATCATGGCTATTTTAACATTCGAGGCAGCTGCTCTGAACAGTTGCCTTGAACTGCAACCAAACCATTCTCTCAGGTTCCTCAACCAGGAAACGCGTCTCCTATCTACGCTTCTCCTAACTTCTATTTTTCCTTGAATTATGAGTCTCAAGATGTTATATCTTTCGCCTCTCATCACATGTCCGAGATATTGCAATTTCCTGTCTTTTATTATGTTTTAAATTTCCCTCTCTCTGCCAATTCTCCTTAACACTTCTATATTCGTGACTCTATCTATCCATGAAATCCTTAACACTCTTCTAAATGTCCACATTTCAAACGCGTTAAGTCGATTTATTGCATTTTAATTTAATGTCCATGATTTTGCTCCGTAGTAAAGCACACTGTGTACATAACACTTAATAGGGAACTGCACATTTTTTTATTACATAATAATGTTCAGTTTTGTATAAAAATGAGACTTCCAAAATTTCACGCTTCAAAAACTCATAATAACTTAGAAGTACAAATTTAAAGTCTTCTTTATTTTAAAATAGTTCAAACGACCCGTGACGTCACAGAGTATAACTATGTGGTTCCGTTTATGGTTATATTTACGTATATTCTTCTTCTTCTTCTTTAGTTTATTGGCCTCCACCTACTTGGGTATTTGCCCAGCTCGTCGTCGGGGAATAAAGGAAAAATATTTATATTCTAATGACATTTATCGTATGTCGTTGTAATAATATATACCAGTTTGTTGAGATTGGAGTTTGATGCAGTTTTTGAAGGAAAGGAAAGAAGGTTTACTATTAAAAATAAAACCATTTTGTAAAAGTACAAATTTTCTATGAATAGTTCAGACGATCAAAAACCTTTTAACGTCACATAACTGTATTTTTTACTGACGTTTATAATGTCTAATTTAAAATTATATTACAATTGGTGTAGAATGTAAACAGACAACCCCGTGACGTCACGACGCGTTTTGGGGTGGCTGGTATAAGTTGAATTTTTAGTCGTCTTTAGGGGCCAAACGAAAGACAAACAAAACTTTTTTATCTTTGATACAGGTTCTAAATTATGTTCTGTTGAGATTTATACCATTTTTTTCAATTTAAAATTTTATGCAAGTTCCCTATCAGTCTTAGTCTGAGGGCCTACAGTCATCAAAATGAAAGGTTTTCTCCATGCACTATAACCGAAATAGTGGATTACCGAGGAGGGTCAATAATGATTTGGGGAGGTTTCTCTTACGAAGCTTCAATATAGGCAGTACGATCTTATTTTGCTCGATATAGGCAGTGTGAATGCTCAAAGATACGCGAAAGAAGGTTTCCAAGACCATGTACCATGTCATACCTTTTGCACCGTTCACTGGTGAAAACTTTAGATTAATGCATGACAATGCCGTTGCCACACCTCAAGATTCAACCCTGAGTACCTTAATGAGGTCGGGATTTAAGTTTTACCATGGCCGGCACGGAGTCCCGACCCAATTGAACACGTTTGGGACAACCTCAAAAAACGGGTAAGAGCAGGAGTACCAGCCCGAACATCTTTATGAGAGCTCACGATGGCTCCGGTAGATGAATGGCACAATATCCTCAATCAGATATCCAGTATAACATGAATGGGTTGCCAAACGGTCTCCAAGAAGTCTTAAGGGCCAGTGGCGGCAACATTCATTATTAATACTCACACCATATTAACTTACCCCCCCCCATATTAACTTATTTATTATTAGCACCTAAGCAAAACGCTCGGACAGGTCGATTTTTAAAATAATTATAGTATGTATTATAGCATCAATGTTTCGAACTATACTAGATCCCTCTTCAGATGACAGTCATAACTTTGACTTTTTTAATGGGAAAGTACATCATGTGACACCTCATTTAAAAGCTTTTGAAATACCGATTACAAAAATGTATAATACTTACGCAAAATTTCGGCCCAATGCTTTTTAAATGCATTCATTTCTTTGAATCCTGAGAAAACTAATAGGAATTTATGAAAAATTTAAAACGCAGAATGAAAGATTACATTATTACCGAGGGCCGGAAGTCCCTAAAAACTTCTATAATCTTTATTTTAATAAGTTACAGGGGTGCAAACGAAGAGAAAATTTAATATGATTTTTAATTTCAAATATATCCTTCAAAAGAAACTTATAGTTTAAGCAACTGGACTTTCTGCCCTCGGTAATAGTGTAATCTTTCATTCTGCGTTTAAATTTTTCAAAAATACTCATTAGTTTTCTCAAATGCATTTAAAAAGCGTTTGACCGAAATTTTGCCCAAGTATTATACATTTTTGTAATCAGTATTCCAAAATGAAGTATCACATCATGTACTTTCCCGTTTAAAAAAATCAAAGTTATGACTGTCACCTGAAGAGGGATCGCATAAAATTCGAAACATTGATGGTATAACATACCATGATTATTTTAAAAATCGACCTGTTCGAGCGTTTTCCTTATGTGCTAAAAATAAATCAGTTAATATTGTGGGAGGGGGCGGGCACTTAATTAGACTATGATTTTCAAAATTATGTTTGTTTGAATTTTCTTCGAAGATTTTTTCAAAAATTTTACTGTTTTGTTTTCCTCAAAGGTGGTTTTTACCGTAAATGTCATAAAATGTGGTCCAAGAGAGAATTTCAGCAAATTGAAAGAAATACAAGGTGAACGGTTAATTTTGCTGGTGAGTGTAGATTGAATTGTTTCGATGGCAATAACCATAATTAAGTTTTGAAAATATTTTAAATTGACTCGTTTACAAAATCCGTTCGACTTTATAAATCTTTGACGTTTTCTTTTATTTTAAAAGGTTCCATTAATATAAATTTATTTCTTTAATTTTTCGGGCAGTGTAATTTACACGATTATATTTTTTATCATTGAAAAAATATTTTTGCTAAGCGATTTGTTAAAAGAAAGAGAAACGAAATAAACATAATTTTTTTGATAATATAAAAGAACTATCAATTTAGTCTAAGTACCTTAATAAAATAAATATTCCTTGTCTATAGTGCAGTGGGTTAATGTTTTTCTTGTAAACTATGTATGCGACATGAAAATAAATATTTCGGTAATCCATGTGTGCCGAGGCGCAGCACAACGCCTCTACGGTTTGTTTGGGTTTCTGAATTCAAGCTAAGCAGCTACAGGTGCAAGTTATTCATTAAATAATTAAATATACAGTGGTGGCTTCAGCTTAAAAAACAAGTAATTGGACTTCGTAAGTCCTAGGTTTTCACCCAGTGAAAACCTAGGACGTATTGGGACCTAAGTGATCGTATTGGGACCGTGCAAGTTCGGAAAAGCGACACCTGGTTTCATAGATTAGCAACATTCTTCGCACTTTTAATTATATTGGCCAATTATATTAGTCCTGGTTGCTGAATAATTGTCAATTCCATAGCACAAAAAAATTATAAGAAGAAAAAGTAAGATTTAGGTTATGTTATTAAAAGGTAAACAATTGTATACAGTAAATAAAATTAATTATTAAAATGCAGTACTGCAAGCAAAATACAATTATTTAAAGTTACTTTTATATAATAATTGCTTATCATACGAATATCAATATTTTTTAGCAACATATAATTTTTCTACTTCAATGACGTTAGGTATGAAATATACGTCAATTTGACAATTTCAATTGATAATATGATTTATTTAGGAAAGCTGCAAGATTTCTCCGCTATTCGCGCACGATCGTTTCTCGTATCCCCTCCAAGTACTTGCACACCGCGAATAACCGAAAGTCGATATTTGAAATCTTCGTGTAACTTTGCGTCAACTGATATACGATTTCACTAATTTTGAGTCATTTTTACTAAACTTTCGGTCATGATTGTTTAAACGGAAATGACTTCAAAACAGGAACTAAAGATTCAAACTCGACTTTTCAATATGGTAAAATTTTTTGGTCAAAATAAACGGAAGTGGCTAGAAAACCTAATTCTAGTAAAAACTGTTTTGTAATTTTTTTTAAACTTATTGTACTTTTGTACTTTTGTTTTAAAGTACTTTTTGAGTTATTCGTGGTTGATAATTTGCCATTTTCATTAAAAAATGTCACATTTCCGAACGGTTTTTTTGCGAATACCTTAAAAAAGTATGCATCTAACGAAAAACAAATATAAAACATTTATAAAGCTTATGAAAAATCAACTAGATTCGTTTCTTCACAAATCTTCTAGTTGTAATACAAAATGAGATATGGTAGGCAAAAATAGATTTTTTTTGTGCATGCTTAAATCAGTGTGTTCAACTTAAAATAACAGAGAAATGGTCGATTTTAGGGGTATAATGTTACAAATACCTTTTGTGGTTGTTGAAAAGACCTTTAAAATGAGCACTGTTAAATGTCGATTACAATCAAACTAGAGATATGGTGCAAAAAAATTGATGACTAATGTATCTTAGGGAAAATGGGAAGTATGTTTTAACCCCTCATCCACCAGAATTTAAATGCATCGTTTTCCTTCTACAATACATTTTACTATCGCGATATTTCTTTTTCTCCATGTAACCCGAAGAGATACGAATATAAGATACAGTACAAAAATGTAGGGTTTTTTCAGATAATAATTTTGTTTTGTCTTTCATTACTGTATCTCTATCATTTTCGAGTTACACGGAGAAAAAGGAAGAAAGATAAACCCATCCAACTTTTTGAACATAGAACTAATACTATAATAAAAGGTATTGTAGAAGGAAAACGATGCATTTAAATTCTGGTGGATGAATATGGGTTGAATATATTTCTCATTTTCTTTAAAATACATGTCATCAATTTTTTTTGCACCATATCTCACTTAATTTGAATGTAATCGACATTTAACAGTACTCATTGTAAAGGTCTTTTCAACTACCACAAAAGCATTTGTAGCATTATACCCTTAATATCGACCATTTCTCTGTTATTTTAAGTTGAACACACTGATTTGAGCATGCACCAAAAAAAATCTCTTTTGACCTACCATATCTCTTTTTGTATTATAACTAGAAGATTTATGAAGAAACAAATCTGTTTGATTTTTCATAAGCTATAAAAAGGTTTTTTTATAGTTTTTTTCGTTAGATGCATAATTTTTAAGGTATTCGCAAAAAACCGTCCGAAAAGGTGACATTTAAAGAGTAAGTATTAAGTTTTCAAAAAAAATATAGAACAGTTTTTGCTTAGAATTAGGTTCTCTAGCCACTTCCGTGATTATTTTGACCAAAAAATTTTCCGCCCCCCAGAGAAGGGGTGGGAACCACCCCCAAGATAAAAGCGCATTTCGGCATAGGGTAGACTTTGAATTAGGAGATAAGTAGAGGCTAGTCGCAAAATTTCATTAAAATTTATGCAGAAGGATAGAATTCGGAGGTAATATCCTGTTTTTCCTCTCATTGACTGGCGTACATGTGTTATACATGACATATTGGCCAATTATATTAGTCCTGGTTGCTGGATAATTGTCAAGACCATAGTCCAAAAAAATAATAAGAAGAAAAAATAAGATGCAGGTTATGTTTAACAAACGTAAACAATTGTATGTAGTAAATAAAATCAGTTATTAAAATGCAGTACTGCAAGCAAAATACAATTAATTAAATTTACCTTTATATAATAATTGCATATCATATCAATATTGTGGAGCAATATATAATTTTTCTGCGTCAATGACAGAAGGTATTAAATATACGTCAATTTGACAATTTCAATTGACAATATGAATTATTTAAGATAGATGCAATATTTCTCCGCGACTCGCGCACGGTCGTTTCTCGTTTCCCTTTCCAAGTACTTGCACACCGCGACTATTGATTATGTACTATAGAAAGGAACTACAACGTTAACGGGGTTTTATTATTTCATATGGTCAATTAATCTCTATATATGAAAAAACCGCGGAGTGCTACCATTTAAAGGGGTGCGTTTTTGAGAAATGGGTGAATTAGTCCCTGGGCACAGGTTATACTAGGGTGAGTTCTATGCACTTTTGGTACAAACACGTCTACATAAAAATTGTTCCTGATTAAATTTACTATCTAAATATAACTTTTTAAAGTCAAAGATACTTTTTTTTACAAAAATATATTCAAAAGAAAAAGCACAAAGAAACCCAAAAGAAAGAAATTTTGTTTTTTGTCCCATAACTTTTGTCCACGAGGATATAGGTATAGACATTGCTTCACAGAAAAAAAACTTACATATTTTCTCTTTAAAATGATGTTCAGGAGAGGTCATTGGGATTTACAGTTTTCGAAATATGATTTTTCAAAGTTCGCCACTCACAGCAATTTTGGGCAATTTTCCTTGTTATTTCGCAAATATTGTTCTGTAACTTTTTTCTACGTAACTTTAGGTATATACAATGGTACATGTAAGAGGAATAGAAATCAATTACCTTTAAAATGGTCTACTGTATAATGTTGTACGATTTCTTTTAAAGAGGTTATCTTTTTCAAGACTTTATACTTTTAACGAGTTTTTATATTTTTTAAGATTATTTTTAAAATTTCCCATTATAACTTTTTTTTCTATATGGAATATATTATATAATAAAAAAGAAAGCTTATTCTGTTTACTTTAAAATGGTGTATTATAAAAAATTCTAGGGTTATTTTTGAATAACATATGCTTTTTCAAATTGTAATAAGTACTTGCAACGATTTTTGATTTTAGGATTATTTTTTAAATTCCTCATTATAACTTTTTTATGTGATTGTGTGTTATGATTGAATCTTATTTTTTATAGGTAATACTTTGGATCCACTTGACTCGGCCGGGCAAACTTCAAAATATGGATTAATTCCAATATTTACTGTCAAAGCTCCTGCACCACAAGCTTTGCTTGAAAAAATAGCATGTAAATGTACCAAAGGATGCACAAAAAACTGCGGTTGTAGGAAGATAGGAATTAGTTGTTCAATATTTTGCAAAGAGTGCATGTGAATTAGTACTAATTGTGGGAACTCTAAGATAACTCAGGTGTCAGAGGAAGATATTGAAGCTAATGCTAACGAAGAGATGGACTTTGATTTTAAAAAATTTTCAAATGTCAACGTTTAAATAATTTTAACTAAAGTGATGTTTTTTAAGACTAATGTTTATGTAACTTTTGTAAAAGAAATTATTTTACATAATACAGGTAAAAAAATATCAAAGAATCACTCGGTTTCCATTATGTATTTAAATAGAGATTATATACCATTTTAAAGAACAGAAAGTAAGCCCTCTTTGTTGCCCAATATATAGATAGTATATTGTATATTCATGTACAAGAAAAGAAAAGTTATAATGAGAAATTTCAAAAATAATCGTAAACAATGTAAAAAATAATATTTTTTTATATTAGGTATTGTATAATATATAACATATTATATAATAATTTTATTTTATTTTTATAGTATAATATAAAAAAATCGTTAAAAGTATAAAACCTTGAAAAACCATAATCTCTTTAAAAAAAGTCGTACAACGTTATACAGTACACCATTTTAAAGGTAATTGATTTCTACTCCTATTACGTGTACCATTGCATATACCTAAAGTTACGTAGGAAAAAGTTACAGAACAATATTTGCGAAATAACAAGGAAAATTGCCCAAAATTGCTGTGAGTGGCGAACTTTGAAAAATCATATTTCGAAAACTGTAAATCCTAATGACCCCTACCAAACATAATTTTAAAGAGAAAATATTTAAGTTATTTTTCTGTGAAGCAATGTCTATACCTATATCCCCGTGGACAAAAGTTATGGGACAAAAAACAAAATTTCTTTCTTTTGGGTTTCTTTGTGCTTTTTCTTTTGAATATAATTTTGTAAAAAAAAGTATCTTTGACTTTAAAAAGTTATATTTAGATAGGAAATTTAACCAGGAACAATTTTTATGTAAACGTGTTTGTACCAAAAGTGCATAGAACTCACCCTAATGTAACCTGTGCCCAGGGACTAATTCACCCATTTCTCAAAAACGCACCCCTTTAAATGGTAGCACTCCGCGGTTTTTTCATATATAGATGTCCATTGACCATATAAAATAATAAAACCCCGTTAACGTTGTAGTTCCTTTTAGCTATCTTATTTTGAATATAATCAATAGCCTATTATCCCAGATAGGGTTTACAATATTTTTTTAATAATTTTCGTTATGTTCGACCTAATTTTTACCGCCACTGAGACAGATAAAAGAAAGAGTTGTTGACAGTTCTCAAACATGTGTTTGTTTGTAGTCACGTTAGATGAACGCAATTTTTTTTCGGCGACTTGCCAATGAACTCTTTAATTTAACACTGACAGGGCTACGGTTAATTTATAATGCAGCGTAAAAAATTGCGGAAATGATTTTTTTCTTTTGCGAAAAAACATTTAGCTGTATACACTCGAATGGTGAATTAAGAAAGTTCCCATTCATGTTTTGAAGAGATGATGTCATTTTATAGAATGTATGATATAGGGATATGTTTCGTACGTTTTTTTAGACAAACACATTTAGCGAATGTGAGGCTACTAACTTGTTTATACTTGAAATTTTAACAATTAAATAAAATGTGTATGAATTTTAATGAATTTTTTGAGTATTTATTTATTGGGGTGTCTATCCATTTACCTATTAGGGGTTCGCAATTACAGTAGACTCCCGTAAGTTGGGCCTCGGTTAATTCGGTCTCCTATTAGTCCGGTCGGCTCTCTGCCTGCAGTGGCCACCAATTTTTCTGCAAGCTTTTTAAAATATCATCGGTGACCAAAACTTGAGCCCAAAGCAAATAGACAATCAACGAAACTGGGTCAAATTTGAAAATGCTGCCCAGAAAGACCTTTGTCATCCCACAAGAAACATCTGCTATAGGGTTTAAAGTCAGAAAAAAGATGATAACGGTCGCCTTGTGTTCAAATGCTTCGGAGATCCACATTGCGTCCTATTTGTCATGGTAACGGGTCAATTGCTCGAATGCAATTGCTCGAAAATCAATTGCTCGACATGAAAATTGCTCGAAATACAAATTGCTCGAATAAAAAAGGAAATTATATATCTAAAATATTTATTCAAAATAATACAAAATATAGACATAAGAAAGATTCTTGAATTAGGACAAATTATGTGATATGTCACATATATAATAGTATATTAATTTATGCTGAAAAAGTATTTATTACAAATCTAAACTATCTTTGAACTTTTAAAATAATAAGAAAAATAACGGTTTTGATTTTCTCTCATTATGATAATTAGGTATTGTCATAATTTCCAGGTATTAGGGAAAGATTAAAATCATTAAATACCCATTAACATGCTTACCCATTACCAATGTTTCTTTATTGGGTATGTATTGGATATTTGTGGATATTTTGTGGATTATTGTGAATAAATATTTTAGATATATAACTTCTCTTTTTTATTTTATTTTATTTTATTTTATTTTATTTTATTTTATTTTATTTTATTTTATTTTATTCGAGCAATTTTCATGTCGAGCAATTGATTTTCGAGCAATTGCATTCGAGCAATTAACCTAGAACCATTTGTCATGGGCACAGCAGCAACACTGAGAGCGTTTAAGAACATAAACATGGAAACTTTGCCAGTGTATTATCGGTCGCAGAAATCAGTATGAATGGACACATATTTGTTAAAAGGGAATGGTTCGTCTACGAATTTGTTCCCAAAGTGAAAAAACATTTGACAAAATTAAAACTGCCCAGCAAATCACTTCTACTTCCTGACAACGCGCCTTCTCACCAGAAAGATATTCAGTGTGACGATGAAAAATAAATTAAACTGCTGTTTCTGCCACTCAATGTAACAAGTCTTCAACAGCCGATGGACCAAGGGGCCATTGAGTGCTTCAAGAAGAAGTATCGGTGACAACTGCTTTCTGAAGTTCTTTCCAAATTAAAGGCTGAGGACAACTTAGTCCTAGAAATATTGAAGTCAGTTAATATGAAGGATGTTGTGTATATGTCGGCCAAGGCATACGACGAAATACCACTGTCGACTTTTGTAAAGTCTTGGAAAAAACTTTGGCCAAATATAGAAGATAAGATTGACCAAGCAAACACAACAGCAGATGAGCCAAACAACATTCTTGTTAACGCACCTGATGACAATAGCTTATTGCACGACGTTCGGCAACTATCGAACTGTGGTCCCATTGTTGAAGAGGATTATTGGTGTGTATCACCTTTGAAAAGGAGCTACACAACCAGGTTTGAACGACGACGAAATCGCCGAGTTTGTCATTCGCCAGGAAAATGAGAAGAATATAGCGCGGCAAATGCTGCTGATAAAGTGTTTAAGAAGCCAAACCAGTAATGTACAATAAATGGGTATTTTTTTAGATAGGCATCATTTAGTTCGGCCACTTTTAAGTTTGACCTAGGGTCCAGTCCCGAGATGGCCGAACTTACGGGAGTCTACTTTAGTAAGTTTATTTTTGAATGCTACTTGTATCCGTAGATGGGTAGGTATTACCTATAATATTTTTGATTAAATAAGATTTAGATTAAATAATATACGAGTCAATTATTACGTCAATATGAAGAATAGTATAGAAACAAAAATGAAAAAACTTTAATATAAATAAATGTTTAATGTGACATTCATCCACCTTAACAAGTTTTTCTGCTACATTGTATATTCCGATATTTGCCTCTATTTTGTAAGAAAAATATATGATCCGAATACTAACCAATACCGAATGATAACAAATGCCGAAGTCAAACAGATGTATAGGTATAGGGCTATCGATGTAGCCCGAGAGATTAAATTTCAACGTCTAAGATGGGCTGGGCATGCCCATAGACCATGCCCAATTAAATAATAACCGCCTAACCAAGTTAATCTGGGAGGAAGCCCCGACAAGGAGAAGACCCTTATCACGTCCACAAAGGCGATAGAGAGATAGCATATGGTCAGATTTAAGAACAAAGGGGCCACTGACTCAACCATCATGGACGACCGTTCGAAATGAAAGCGGGTTGTGCAGTTAGCCAAGACCCACTCTGGGTTGTAGTGCTACGAGAAGAAGAAGAAGAATTGTACTGTTCTTAGAAAATAGTAAACTATGACTGTATAATATCTGAATTTATCTTTTATGTATTTCGTAACGTAAAGCGAAATAAATTACAGAGACTCAGAACAGATCAAATAGACGATGATGAAGTACAACCATTCAGTGTGGACGAGATAAGACAAACCATAAATGAAATGAAAAATGACACATTCACAGCACCTGGAAACATCCCCATTAAATTGATAGAACTCGGACCGTCAATACTGTATAATTGTTGGAGGAGATCTTTAATAAATGTAAAATCAAACAAGAAAATATTCTAGAATATTGGAGCTAAGGGCTTGTTTATCTGCAGGCGGTTTGCCAAAGTCGACTGCGCCGTTTACCTGTTTTACTGGAATTCACCCTAATGCCGCCTTTGAAGTTTCACCCTAATACCAAGGAAAATAGGGGGGAACAGGTTAATCGCGACGTTTACGTTGGCAAACCGCCCTATATGAACAAGGCCTTAGCGTGTATATGCTCCAACATGTTCTTTTCTGTATAATCTGTTAAACTACACAATATACATATCGCACCTCCGCTCAAAGAGGGTCATAACTCAAAACATTTTAAAATCGGTTTTATTGCACCAACAGTTTAATAGAACTATAAACTCCTATCGTACAAAGTGTCACGCCTATGGGTCAAGTATTTATCGTTAGATGACACTAGTGTCATTATATCACTATATATATGACACTAGTGACACAAATAGTGTCACATATCGACTTGTGCAAAGCATTTGTTCATCTAAGATATGTATAAAGCGTCGTTTGTAGAGTTAAGACACTATATGTGAGTACTTTATTCAAAACAATCTGCGTATGTGCTCAAGAAAAGTGACACATTTATCACTTATTTATCTTTCTTTTTGCAGTATTTTGTGTTTAATGTTGTTACTTGTATTTAAAATTACATCATTAAAAAGTAAAGTCTGTTAACCAGATAATAATAATGGTATTATATTCTGTACTCTGTACTGCAAGTGTCACTTTTAATAAATCATATTTCGTAAATTTTTCGTTATATTATCTGTATAGTGTCACAACTTAATTTTTTTTTAAATATCTTTTATGCTACTCTTTGAGCTGAGGTGCGATATGTGCTTTAAACAAATTTAAATGTACAGGGTGATTTAGCAAATGTAGCATGTAAAACACCCTATATATTTTATGTTTTTAAAAGCTCCTTAATAACCTGATATCAACGAATTATATCATAATTGGGTCTATTGTTAATTGCAGAAGTTAAGTTTAAGAGGCAAAACTGATTTAATCAGATATATTCTTAGTTACCTAATACCTAATATTTCGTAAGGTACTGCACAATGTCTACAATTCATGCACAACTCAGAGTACTTGGACATGTCAAACTATTTTTAAAGAATCTGTACTACGTTAAACATGATGTGGAAGTGGATATTTTTTTGTGTCGTAGTCAATATATGCAACACCATTGGCGGATACACGGGGAAGGAAAATGGGAAAATTCCCCCTCCTCCAAAAAGTTCCAAAATTAAAGAAAGAATTGTTGGAACATAAAAATATATGAGCTGACATGAATACAGACAGACAAATTCAAGCCAATAATACCCCTAGTTGGGAACATTAAGGAAATTGAGTGCATATAAATTATTATTTATATTTTTTATGTAGTTTGGGTTTATCTTTTTTTATGCCTTCTGGTTGGTGCTTCATTGGAAGTTCCCTGAAATGCAAAAATGTCTAGATCCGCCACAGTTTAACACAACCAATTAGCATTATAGACACAATCAACACAAGATCTGCTAGTAGTCCAGAAAGCCACTGCGCATCCCCTAGGAAAAATATTCTGATTCGGATTTTTTGCACAATCTTACTCAAAAATGACTCCTTTTAACAAATTTGCATGTTGCCAGGACCAAAATGTGGTCAAAAATTTTTTAAACGTTTTTTTTTGTTCTTTTTCCTAAAATTATTTTTTTTGCATGGAAAAAAGGTTTTTTAGGTTTTTTGGATCATTCCAAACAGAAAAGGTCTTTAGTGACTTTTCTCTAAAAATTATATTTTTTGACATATAAGCGATTAAAAATTGAAAAATTGCGAAATCGGCCATTTTTAACCCTCAAAAACTATGTGAAAAACTGAAAATTTGAATATTGCCAAGGTAGGTAGATATTCTTTAAACATCGATTGATGAAATCCTATCCTGAAGAGTTTTTTGCAATACAATATTCAAAACTCCTTTGTTTTTTAATTGCTGATCAAGCGTGCGCTACACTATTTTCCACCGACAGTATGGTGCAAATGAAAGGAATAAATTCGTTATTTCGTAAACCGACTACTTTAAGGAAAAATCCCGAAACAGGTCGATTTTTATTTTTAAGTTATGATATTGTGGCATATATGGTATACTAGTGACGTCATCCGTCTGGGCGTGATGACGTAATCGATGCTTTTTTAAATGAGAATAGGGGTCGTGTGCTAGCTCATTTGAAAGGATCTTCAATTCTCTATTCAGTAATATAAACATTTACATAATTATTTATACAGGGTGTCCAAAAAATTTTTATTAAATTAAATTATTTGACAAAAAAAGAAGTAGAAGGATACCCTGTATAAATAATTATGTAAATGTTTACATTACTGAATAGAGAATTAAATAACTTTTCAAATAAGCTACCACACGACCCCTATTCTCATTTAAAAAAATCATCGATTACGTCATCACGCCCAGACGGATGACGTCACTAGTATACCATATATGTCACAATATCATAACTTAAAAATAAAAATCGACCTGTTTCGGGATTTTTCCCTAAAATCACCGGTTTACGAAATAACGAATTTATTCCTTTCATTTGCACCATACTGTCGGTGGAAAATATTGTCGCGCACGCTTGATTGGCAATTAAAAAACAAAGGAGTTTTGAATATTGTATTGCAAAAAACTCTTCGGGATTTCATCAATCGATGTTTAAAGAATATCTACTTACCTTGGCAACATTAAAATTTTCAGGTTTTCACATAGTTTTTGAGGGTTAAAAATGGCCGATTTCGCAATTTTTCAATTTTTAATCGCTTATATGTCAAAAACTATCATTTTTAGAGAAAAGTCACTAAAGACCTTTTCTGTTTGGAATGATCCAAGAAACCTAAAAAAACTTTTTTTCATGCAAGAAAAAATAATTTTAGGAAAAAAACAAAAAAAAACCTTTAAAAAATTTTTGACCACCTTTTGGTCCTGGCAACATGCAAATTTATTAAAAAGGGTCCTTTTTGAGTAAGATTGTGCAAAAAATCCGAATCAAAATATTTTTCTTAGCGGATGCGCAGTGGCTTTCTGGACTATAGGCCGATCTTCTCTTTCCTCATATTGGTTTTCGATTCGTTCTTTTATCAGTCGACCGTACAACCTCCCCAATGTTGTCTCCTTTTTTGTAGATAGAGGTACACGCCAAGCTCCAAATTTCTGGAATATTTTGTTGTTTGATTTGACATTAATTTATTAAAGATCTCCTCAAACAATTCTATATTATTGACGGTCCAAGTTTTATTAATTCAATGGGGATGTTTCCAGGTGCTGTGGGTATACCTTCTATTTATAATTTAATTAATAATAATATAATCAATAGTACTTACAGGACACTTATTTGGTTTCTCCCCACTGTGTACTCTCATATGTATCAGCAGTTTGTATCGTGCATTAAATGGTTTGGTTTTCCTTGGACAGTTTGTCCAAAAACAAGTAAACTCTTCTCCTAAAATAAGCAAACAAATTACTTCAATTTTTTGTTTAGTTTTAAATATCAAATATTGATATAAATGTTATTTCATTACCTCGTTTTAGTTCTACATGGGATTTTTCAATATGTTTGACTAGACATGTCTGTGATTCATAAAACTGAAAACAGTTTTCCCATTTACACTGTACGTTTACCGAACTGCTAACCTCTTCACATTCTAGATCTTCCACATCATGAATTTCAGTCTAAAATATGAAAAAATAGTTGATTGATTTAAATTATTATTTTATATATATATACATATATATATATATATATATATATATATATATATATATATATATATATATATATATATATATATATATATATATATGTTACGCTCAAACTCCAAATTCGGACAATGTCCGAAATTACTCACTTCGCGATGTGGATAACGTGAATTACCCACGTCGCGGAGTGATCATTTTATTCGGACATTGGTCGAAGCGAAATACCTAGAACGCGTTGTGTAGAAACGCCGAAATTCGTTTATCACGGTTCAGACGTGCAGGTCGAGACATGTCACCCCCACTATCCTCACTGTTTGCAACCACTGTTAGGTAAAAAGTCAGGCAGCCAAAATGTTAAAGCTTCATCATCATCATCATTGGCTCTACAACCCATGGTGGGTCTTGGCCTGTTCCAGAATCAGCTTCCATTCCTTCCTATCCTTCGCCTTGGTTTTCTAATTTCGCACTCCTACGTTAGGGCTTATGTTAAAGCTTACCGAAAGAAAATTAACCCCAGTTTCAGTCGGCGATAAAGTTATGGTAAAAATTCCTGATGTCGACCGGGGCCGACTAGCTCCAAGAAATGTAATGGCTGTTGTAATAAATAAGAACGATGATTCCTATACCATTGGTACCAAGCATGGAGTTCTTGACAAACAGTGTTTTAGAAACCAGTTCCAGGTACAGTCGGAAAAATGAAAGAATATCCATGAACGAACATATAAAACACGCTGTATTTTCTTGTCACCGTGTCACAAAGAAAATTGTCCAGTGCAAGTACATGTAACAATAATTATTACATGTACTTGCGCTGGTCAATTTTTTGTGTGACACGGTGACAGGTAAATACAGCGTGTTTTATATGTGCGTTCATGGGTATTCTTTCATTTTTCCTGCTGTAGCTCCTAATAAATTTATTAATAACATCGATGTACCTGATGAACAGCTCAATATCCGCATAGAAGCAATAATGTCATCCGGGTCCAAACAAGGTTCCATAAGATGTGGATCCAAGAAGAACTGTTCGGGAAAATCTTGCAAATGTGTAAAATTTAACATAAAATACAATTCTAAATGTCACGGTAGCACTTCTTGTGCTAACAAGTAAAGTGAATATTTTCTGAAAAGAACTGTAATAAACATTGAAAGTGGTACATGTATGAAATTAATATACTCATATAAAAGATGTAGGTATATGTATGAAAACGTTTTTAAGTATTTTATTAAAGTTATGCTTAGTTTTTTAAAATATTTTACTGTTTAGTTTTTTTTAATTAAAATAAATGGAATTTCAAGGAAAATTTGATTTTATTTTACTTCCTATTATGGAATTAGTGTAGGTTATGGTTGTGTTTAAAGGCTTTTCGGCGTTTGCGCAGATTAAAAATACCCACAACCCGACGTGGGTAAAATAGATACCCACGTCGGTTTATGTGAATTATGGTTTAGCTCAATATCCGGTGAACGTGTTTATTTCGGCAATTGAGTACTTTCGTTTACCACAACGCGTTCTGGGTATTTCATTTAGACCAATGTCCGAATAAAATGCTCACTCCGCGACGTGGGTAATTCAAGTTGTCCACATCGCGAAGTGAGTAAAAATTTCGGACGTTGTCCGAATTCGAAGTTTGAGTGTAACATAATATATACATAAGTATTATTTATTTATTAGGTACTAAAAACTATTTTTACCAAGTGAAATATAAAAACAAGAAAAATAACTAAGTTACAATATGTGGGACACGTAGTGTGGTGGTAAAGGAGCCCAAGCGTAAACCTTGTACCCTGAAAATGTACCTCTACCTACAGTGGTTCCCAACCTTTTATGTCTGGCGACCCACCTTCTGATGTTTTTTCATATTCGCGACCCATCCCACACCCATAATAATACGCATATGTACGTTATTCAGACACTGTAAGAGCCACGCCGCGACCCACCGGTTGGGAAACGCTGCTTGGCTCTTAATGCAGGGGAGTTCGTTAAGGGGGGACGAAAAAAAAATCTATCCTTAGAAAAACTCGAAATCGTCAGATTAAGATAAGGTAAGATAAGTAAATGCAAAACAGTGTATATTTAAAAAATCTGACGATTTGAGCGGGGCGTAAGGTAATGGGTGATTCCCAAAGTTTCACAAGAAAAAAGCGAATATTTCGCGAAATGAATGACAGATTGAAAAACTAAAAAATACATACTCAATATTTTTCAAAAATCTATCGAATGATACCAAATACGACTTCCCACGGAGAGGGGTGGGGGGTAAATTTAATATTTTAAATACGAATCCCGCGATATTTCGCGAAATGAACATCAGATCGAAAAACTGAAAAATACACTTATTCAATATTTTTGAAAAATCTATCGAATGGCACCAAACCCGACATCTCACGGAGGTGGAGTGGGGGTTTACTTTAAAATCTTAAATAGAAGCCCCAATTTTTTATTCCAGATTTGGATTCCTTACGTAAAAATAAGTGACTTTTATTCGGGACATTTTTTCGAATTATGAATAGATGGCGCTATAATTGAAAAAAAAAACGATTGTTGGAAATGGAAAATTAAATTAAAAAATGGAAAGGCCCCACTAAAATGGAAAACTTTACTTAAATTTTTTTGGTTTTAGGACCTACTCTTCACAACCCAATAATAGGTCCCCAAAGCTCTCGAGTGACTGCACATTTAGCATACTTTGCTCCCCTACCATGGGCACAGCGATATGAAATGTTAAGATCGAAAATACAGGGAAATATAAGAGGAGAAAGGAGTATAGGAAGAGGAGAATAGAAGAGGATAAGGAGGAAGGAGTATATGAAGAAGGAGAGTGTTATGGTTGAAAAAGGTAAGGGACTGTTTTAAATGCAGTTCAATAGAACCCTTCAGAGCAGCGGTAGATAGAATAAAGATAGCAGCGGTAGATAGAGTAATGACGATGATGATGATATCTACCCAACTTCCCATGGGAACACGACACTTTAAGAAGAAGAAGACCAAGTGAAAAAAGAAATACCTATATTGATGGTATAAGTAAAAAACGCCGTAATTTACCACATTTTTACAATTTTTATGGTGCAACCTTTAGCAACCTTTACAGTGTATTGCCGAGTAAGTTTTAGTGAGACGTTACGTGTGTTTTCTAAGTCATAGTCATCATCATTAGCAGTTTTGCTCCCGTAAACCATTCCATTGCATTTTGCTTGCCCAGTTCCATTTCAACGTTGTAATTCTTTTAACTCACTGCGTCCGTAATACCAGTTTTTCTCCTAATTATTTGATTTAAAATCTGTTTCTGAGGGATATATTTAAAATTGGCTTCTCCATTGCTCTCTGTGCTACTTATATTTTATTGATTTCTTTTCTGGTAAGTGTCAATATTTCTGCTTCATACGTTAAAACTGTGAGTAAATACTGATCAATGTCCTTTTCAAGAACATAGGAATATCTGCACTAAAAAACTTTATTATTGTCTTGGATAAGGCAGTCCGAGACACAAGAATTATTAGAGATGGCGGTATAGTCCTGTCGCCAGGGGGGGTACAACGGCCTCCTTTATTCAGATGGACTTACCCAAGTTTTTTTCATGTATTTTGATACGTAGAATACGAATATTTTTTGGGTAACAGTTGATCCGGATGTCGATAAGATTGTTATTGACCAAGAACTTGAGGAATTACATAAGAGAGATTTCTCGCAAAACAAAACATTTTTTTTTGTATTTTTTGGTTCATTCTAAGTAAAAAATGTTCTAACAAGTTTTCCCGTAGGATGCTTAGTTTTCGAGATAAACGCGGTTGAACTTTCAAAAAATCGAAAAACTGCAATTTTTAAACCCGAATAACTTTTGATTAAAAAATAAAATAGCAATTCTGCTTAGCGCATTTGAAAGCTCAAGTCAAATTATATCGGTTTTGATTATTTGCATTGCTAAAAATTTATTGTGTTATTGTTAAACAAAGCTACAAACACCTAGTGCGTGAGTGATGTTTTCTCATTTAAAATCGAACGAGTAGGTAGAATAGGTACTAGTGCAATCGAGGCTATTTCTACGTAGCATGCGTTAAAACGCATGTAAAGGCACGGGAAACACTATGTGTTTATAGCTTTGTTAAACAATAAAAAAAGAATGTGTGTGTACTACTATGTACGCACGTAAGAAGATATTCTTCTATTATATAATAGGTAATTTAAACGAAGTAAATATACTTAAAAGGTTATTTGTATTTTATTTAAAAATCAAACTAACTTTCTTATCTACCACTTTCAAAAAATTTTTATTAAAACAACCAAAAATAAAAAAAAATATGAATCGCCCCGGGAATTGAACCCGCAACCTTCCAATCTCAGTGCTAACGCATTTCTAACTACTCCATCGAGGCACTAGAAATGAACATGTAAGTTCGGATATAATTACACAACACGGCGACATATAGTGTAAAAATGTTATGCTTACATAATATTTTATTAATCCAAAAACACAAGAATTATAATAAATAATACATTTCCTAAAACCACTAATATATTCTTTTAATGACTTATTTGCACGGTTACAGATACATACATACCTATCTTGAAAGATTAGCAATGAACTACATACTGTCAGTGTGCGCAGGCGCGCGGTAAATGTACAATTTTACCCTCAATCGATTCGCCGCTAAAGAAGAATATCTTCAAAAATAAATTTTTAGCAATGCAAATAATTAAAACCGATATAATTTGACTTAAACTTTCAAATGCGGTAAGCAGACTGACTATTTTATTTTTTAATCAAAAGTTATTCGGGTTCAAAAATTGCAATTTTTCGATTTTTTGAAAGTTCAACCGCGGTTATATCGAAAACTAGCCATCCTACGAAAAAATTGTAGAAACATGTTTTGCTTAGAATGACCCAAAAAATACCAAAAAATGTTTTGTTTTGCGAGAGATCGCGGTTATGTAATTCCTCAAGTTCTTGGTCAATAACAATCTTATCGACATCCGGATCAACTGTTACCCAAAAAATTCGTATTCTACGGGTCAAAATACATGGAAAAAACTTGGGTAAGTCCATCTGAAAAAAAACTGAATCCAATGAAACTGAAAAATGAAAGCTAATGATTTAGAAAATTCAAAATTAAATAAGACAAATAAAGTAAATTCAAATCATACCAATAAACTAAAAACAAAATTAGGTCCATCAGACAATTTAAAAATAATAAATAATTCACAAACAAATAAAAAGAAAATAGATATTGCAAACATTGAATTCCTAAATAAAGCTAATTCTACATATTCTGTAGGTAGCATAGTAACAGTAGTTACTGATTCCATGTCTAGTAATAGTAATATATCCACATGTATTTCCCATAATAATTCTAGCGAGGGTGAAATAAGTGAAAGGGAAGATGAAATCAGTGAAAATAGTACAAATATAAGCAACGTACAAAAAGAGAAAAGAAAAAGACTCAATTCCTTAGGAAGCGGCTCAGACAAAGGAGAAATTAAACGAGCCAAAGAAATGGACACATACCACAAAGAACTAGTTCGATCATTGGACACATTAACTGAACAGATGAAAAAAATGGAGGCGGAAAATAAGCGCCTAATGAATCAAATCCATCAAATGCAAGAAGAAAACAAGTTCCAAATGGTCAAACTAGAAGAGAAAATAACCGGCAAAGATCAAGAAATACAGAAACTAACTCAAAAGCTACTTGAGATGATAGACAAACATGCGGAAAAGGAAAAGCTGATTTTAAAATCGAACGAAAAACCAACGCAAGCTGAAAAACAAACGCAGAAGAAAACGACGGTAGAAGAACCAACAAATATGCATGAAAAGGAAAGACGTAGAACTTCTGCTAATAGTCCAAATAAAGAAAACTTAATTGAAATGGAAAACAACAATGCTGAATGGACAACCCAGCAGCACCAGAAGAAAAAACAAAACAAAAAAACCAAAATAACAGAAAAAAACGTCACAGAAGAAGAACCGAAAAATATTAGCGCTGCTGAAAAGCAGACATTAATAATACAAAAGAGAAATGAAGAAGCATGCGTAGCCAGAGGAATGCTAAGAAAGAAATATGAACAAGAGAAAGATCAACACACTGAAATAGAAATGGAGACTGAAAACGAAAATGAAAAAGAAAAATCGAAAAACAGTATTCCCAAATTACCAGCGCAAAAACAAAATACCGTAACAACAACAGAAAAAGAACAGCCAACGAAGGCTGCACCTAGACCACCGGCGATTATCCTCAAATCGATAGGAAAAAGCCAAGAGATATTACAAAAAGCCGCAGAAAGGGGAATCGGATCCGCTAATAAATTCGCTAAATCTGGAAGGTCAATCGTGATCCAGACAAATAATAGAGAAGGGTACCTAGCAATGATCAAGATACTTGAAGAACAAAATACAAAGAACCCTGAAAGCCCTATTGAATACATCGCATATCCAATAGATTCAGAACGCACCACAAGATTAGTAATCAGAGGATTACATGAAACAACAGAAACAAGCAATATACAAAAAGAACTTAACAAAAACGGAATCATGGCCATTAAAGTAACAAATATGATCTCCAAGAAGGAAGACAAGAAAAAATTGCCACTTTTCTTAGTTACAATAAACGAAGAAGATAAAGAAAAAATGAAAAGCTTGACAACTCTCTGTTACATGAAAATATATATCGAAGAAGAAATAAGAAAAAATACAGAAGTTATGCAGTGCTATAACTGCCAAGGATTCTACCATGGATCCAAAGCCTGTCACTGTGGAACTAAATGCGTTAAGTGTGGCGGATCACACATTAGCAGCGAATGCACAAAGGACAGGAACACCGAACCAAAGTGCGCAAACTGTGGCGAAGCCCACACAGCTAATTACAGAGGATGCTCCAAAGCACCAAAAAGAAAAACATACACCTCACAGGCACAAACAAGAAACAGAACAGAAGAACACACACCTACAGACAGAAGTACCAACAAAAGCTACGCACAAATAACAAAGACGACAGATGAATCTAAACAAAACAACGAAACGGCAAATCTCATGGCAATTGTAAATGAACAGATGAAAAACTTCATGTTCATGTTCGAGAGGATGACCAATGTAGTGAGTGCTATGGGCAATATTGGTGTAAACAGAACTAACTAATCAGTTGGGCGATCTGCGTATAGGGTCATGGAATCCAAATGGGCTAAAACAGAAAATTAACACCTTGGACGAGTTTTCCAACAGACTCGAACTAGACATCATAGCCTTACAAGAAACTAAGATAACGGAAAAAACAAAAACAAAATTTCCAGGTTATGATGTCTATAGAAATGACTACACAGCCACATCAGGAGGCACGGCGATCTTGGTGAAAAAAGGAATCAAACACCAAGTAATTCCTACACCAGACGGACTCATCACTATGGAAGCCACCATAGTGAGGATCAAGACAGGAAAAGATATGCTGAAAATTGTTTCAGCATATGTTAGACCAAATGATCCAATCTTCAAGGAAGACTTAAATGTCATATTAGACACAGTAGAGCCCTCTATCATTATAGGAGATCTGAACGCAAGATCTCCGAACTGGTTCGATAGAACCACAAACCGCAACGGGAGAATATTGTGTGGCTATCTCGAAGAACGACCAAACACGATGGTGGCGGGACCCATAGAACCCACATGCTTCCATGGTGGAAACAGACTTCCCACATTCCTAGACATAGCAATTCTACAAAATGTGGGTCAACAATACGAAATATATTCAATGAATGAGGGTGACTCAGATCACAACCCAATTGTACTGACCCTGGGAGCAGTAGAAACAAACAACTTGCAAACCTATAAGAAAAAACGAACAAATTGGCCAAACTACAAAAGAATAGTAAGTGAAACTATTGGTGCAATACCAACAATAAATACAAAAGAAGAACTAGAGGAATGCGTTAAACATCTAGAAAAAACGATACAAAACGCTATCGAGGCCAGCACCACAGAAGAAAAAACTCCAACAACAAAAGGAAGATTCAGGGAAATCAGCAATGAGCTGAAAGAACTGATAAACGAGAAAAACAGGAAAAGAAGAAGAGCCAACAGAACAAGAAACCCAGAGGACAAAAGAATTGCTAATGAACTGAATAGGGAAGTCAAAAAACAATTAGACGATCATCGAAATGAAAACTGGGACAACTATATCCAGCAACTAAACCCAAATAAATCCGCGTTCTGGAAGCTATCTAAAATACTAAGAAAAGATAAAAAACCAATCCCTCCTTTACACGGTGAAAATGGAATTGTGTACACAGAAGAAGACAAAGCGGAAGTAATGAAAAACACGCTAGAAAGAGAATGTAGGGAAAACTATCATCCCGATGAAGATCTAGACTTCACAGAAGAAGTCGAACGAAGATGTAGAATTCTAAAAAGAAGAAAGGGCATTATAGGTATTACACACACCTCCCCTGAAGAGATCAGACAGCTGATCAAGCGTACTAATGCTAAAAAAGCTCCAGGACCGGACAAGATAACAAACAGAGCTCTGAAAAATCTGCCAGGAAAAGCAATAGTGTACATAACAAATTTAATAAACAACATCTTAAGACTAAGACATTTTCCTGACAGATGGAAAGAGGCTCACGTAATCATGATTGAAAAACCAGGAAAAAATGGTACATTTCCACAGAATTATCGACCGATAAGCTTATTATCAGCATTAAGCAAAATCGCAGAGCGGGTCATATTAGTTAGGCTAAAAGAAGAATCTGAAGCAATCGGAACAATACCTGAAGCACAGTTCGGATTCAGATCCGAGCACTCGTGTGAACTTCAAGTGCTGAGGTTAACAGAATATATCACGAAAGGGTTCAACGAAAAGAAATATACAGCGGCCGCCTTTCTAGACGTCAGTAAAGCATTTGACAGGGTATGGCACGACGGCCTGCTGTATAAAATGAACCAATATGGTTATAGTGAGGCGATGACGTGTCTTCTCTCGTCATACCTAGCCAACAGGAGGTTCAGAGTTCGGATAGGGCCAACCCTGTCCGAAGTTGGGACCATGGAGGCTGGTGTGCCACAGGGGGCAGTGTTGTCGCCATATCTATATACCATATATACGGCAGACACCCCAACTGAACCCAGATCGTTGCTAAGTCTATACGCAGATGATACAGCGATAGCTTTTAGCAGTACCCACCCAGATTTTGCAACAAGACATCTACAAAGAGCTCTTGACGAACTACAAGAATGGTGTGTGCAGTGGAAAATAGCTGTCAATCCTGACAAAACACAGGCCGTTATGTACCAAAAAGAAGAGGCAGACCAAATGAGGTACTATCCCTATTTGATACCCAAATTGAATGGTCAAATCAAGCCAAATACCTAGGCGTAATGTTGGACAAAAGGCTGACCTTTACAGAACACGTAAAACAAACGGTCAACAAAGCTAAAGCCCTTAGGAGTCAACTGTCATCGCTAATAGGTCGAAAGAGTAAACTGAGATTTAAGACAAAGATTAGGATGACAAATTGTATAATTTTGCCAACTCTAACATACGCCTCAGCCGCATGGGGGCACACGTGTAAAACCAATAAGAAAAAAATACAAACCATCCAAAACCACATGATCAGGGAAGCTCTGAATATACCTACATATGTCCCATTAAGATATGTATTTGGACATACGCAACAAAAGAAAGTCCTGAGAATGATAGACGAAAGAGCACATGAAATATTTAACAATATCAGACACCATCCTAGCAGATTATTAAGAGAATTGACTAACTACGACGAAAACCAAAGAACGGTACATAGACGGCCTAGACAGCAGTTAGCTGGATATAGAGGAAACCCTTAAGAATGAAAAATTGAGATAACCACAGAATATCGAAACACAAATGTCGCCCTTCAGGCACTAAGTACCCTTCAGGTAGGTCAAATGGACCATAGCCGCGGAATGTGAGCATCAAGGTCACGTACCGACAGACGTGGGCTTGATGGCCACACCTTTCGGGCGCTCAGCCGTCGAGGAGAACAAAATTTATTTTGCCAATTCGCCGGCTGATTGGCAACGTGGCATTGATTGGCAACGTGGCATTAGATAGAAAACAAAGTGTTTTAATTTTCGCCTGCATTTTACCCGATTTTCGCGTGGTGCAGCGAACATTGAATGCTGAGTGAGTGAAAAAGGAAAGGTATAAACTGTGCCCTACCTAATGCAAGAATAATATAAGTAAAAACGGTAAAAAATAGTATAAAATACTAAACGGACAAATAAAAGTGAGGTTAACAGCTAACAGATAAGCTTATAAACACTGGCGAACGCTGGTCAAATTTCAAGCGGTGTTGCCGGATTTAAAAAAAATAGAAACACCTGCCGAAAAACAAAAGCAATTTTGGTGCGTGGATAATTGGGCATACCTCCGCGTGGTTGAAACGGGTGTGCCCAGTTAACGCTACGTACAAAATGGCTGAGAACGAGTATAGTGTGGACGAAAAGACAAGAAAAAGAGGAGATGAATCGGAAGATGAGGCAGACGATAGCAGAAGTAAAAAAGTACATCGGTCGCCTGGGAATGATAGGCAACTAGAAAAAATATTGGAGAGCCTAAATATTATCACAATGGAAATAAGGGAACTAAGAGAAGAACAAAAAGAGTACAGAGCGGAAATGAAGGAACTCAGACAAGAAAATGAAAAGCTGAAACAGGAAAACAGAGAAACCCAACAAAAAGTGGAAGAATTGGAAAATAAAATAGACAGAATAGAAAAGGACAAAAGACGAAATAATATAATACTGCAGGGAGTAGATATGGATACCTACGATCAAAACATAACAAAAGATAACGTCCAAGATTTTTTATGCAATGCACTAAAAGTTGAGACAAAAATAAAAAGCGCAAGAAAAATTGGAAGTAAATCCTGCTTGATTGAGCTCGAAAATGCAACGGACAAAGAAGAAATTATGAAAAATAAAGGCAAATTGAGAGACATAAAGGGAAAAGAAATATATATTAATGACGACATGGACAAAAATGAACGGATGATACAGGGTAAAATCAGAACGAAGGCAAAAGAGGCTAAATTGGAAGGAAAAAACGTCAAGGTAGGATTTCAAAAAATAAAAATAAATGAGGAGGTATGGACATGGAATAAACATCAGCAACAACTCTTAAAAATAGAAAACCAAAACAGAAACCAAAAAAACTAAACGACGTAAATGAAACGGTAGCAACAACGGCAATGGACAAGGAGACGATTGGGATTAAAAACAAGAAAATGAAAACTAATTTGGGAACATGGAACGTAAGAGGCACTTATGAAACGGGAAAACTTAAAGAATTAATTAGAGAAACAAAAAGATATGAAATAGATATATTAGCTTTACAAGAAACAAAACAATTAGACACAGAAATAGTAGAAATAGATGATATAGTATTTTTTAAAAGTGGGGGGAATAACAGATTGCTAGGAACAGGCTTTATCATACAGAAAAGATGGAAAACCAGAGTGATGAATTTCAAGCCGATATCAGATAGAATGTGCACAATTAGGTTAAAAGGGAATCAACGAAACATAAGCATAATAAATGTACATGCACCAATAGAAGACGCCACCGAAGAAGACAAAGATGCATACTATGAGCAACTAGAGAGAGAATATGACAGATTACCAGCATTTGATATCAAAATAGTAATGGGAGACTGCAATGCTAAAGTGGGAAAAGAGGATATATATGAAAATATAACAGGAAAATACAGTAAACACGATGTATCAAATGATAATGGTCAAAGAATTATAGGTTTTGCCACAGAAAGACAAATGGTAATAAAAAGCACATACCAACGCAGAAAAGATATACATAAAGGAACGTGGATTTCCCCTGACAAAAGGACAATAAATCAAATAGACCACATATTAATAGAGAAGAAGCACGCCCATAATATAATAAATATAAAAAGTATGAGAGGAGCGGAATGTGACTCAGATCACTTTTTGGTAAGAGCAGCCTATAGAATAAATGCTAATATAAAGAAAGACAATCAAAGGGACAAAGAAATCAAAAAACAATTCAACACAGCAATACTAAAAGATAATATGACACAGAAGAAGTACGAACAACAAATAACCAGCAGACTAAACGAAGAACCAGAAACACTAGACCCGGAAGAAAAGTGGGAAAGCATAAAAGAAGCAGTTTTAAACACCAGTAAAGAAATATTAATTAAAGGTAATAGAAAACAAAAAGCAAAAGAATGGTATGATGAGGAATGTCAAAAAATAGCAGAAGAAATTAGAAAAATAAGAATAAAAAACTTAAGAAATAATAGTGACATTAGCACACAAGAATATAGAGAATTGAAGAGAATTATGAAGAGAACATGCAGAAATAAAAAAAGAAAATACAACGAAGAAAAACTCAAAGTGATAGAGGAAAAATTCCAAAAAAAGGAAATAAGATCCTTTTACCAGGAAACAAGAAAAATGGAAAGGGGATATCAGAAACATAACCCATATATGAAAAATGAGGAAGGAATATTAATAAATGAACCCGGGGAAATAATGAGAAATTGGCAAACTTATTTTACACAACTTTTAAACAAAAACGAAGAAGAAAGGGGAACAATCCAGGAAATTGAAGATGACCATATAGTAATAGAAACACCTACGAGGGAAGAATTAGAAAATGAAATAAGAGGGCAAAAAAACAATAAAAGCCCAGGAATAACGGAAATATCGGCGGAAATGATAAAGGCAGGAGGAAAAAGACTACACAAGGAGATACATAGCCTGATAAAAAGTATATGGGAAACAGAAAGAATGCCAGGAGAATGGACCAGGGCAAGGATATGCCCCATACATAAAAAAGGTGATAAAATGAGATGTGAAAATTATAGAGGTATCGCGTTGCTAGAAGTCGTGTACAAAATATTGACAAACATCTTAAGAAAAAAGCTGAATCAATACACGGAAAAGATATTGGGCGAATATCAGGCAGGATTCAGAAGTAATAGGTCGACGACAGACCAAATATTTGCGTTAAAAGAAATCCAAACTACGTGCTACGAACATAAAATAGCAGTATACGTCCTGTTCGTCGACTTTAAACAGGCCTATGATACGGTAAAGCGGCAACAGATGTACGCACTAATGAAAGAAATGGGCATACCAAGTAAAATCGTCAGGATGGTAAAGATGACTATGGATAACTCCACAAACGAAATAGCATGGAAGGGACATAAATCAAATAATTTTGAAACAAAGGAAGGATTAAGACAAGGAGACCCACTATCAACGACTCTTTTTAATGTAATACTGGAAGGAATAATCAGGAAAAGTAAAATAAGCACACACGAAACGATTTTTAAAAATGGCCACCAATGTATTGCATTCGCAGATGATCTAACATTATTATCGACAAGTAAGAAAGAGCTAACAAAATTAATGAGCAATATAATAAAACAAGCCAAACCTTTTGGTCTTCTCATAAATAAGGAAAAGACAAAATACATGATAATGGGAGAAACAGATAAAGAAAATGAAGACAATTTCACATTGGAGATAGAAGGAGAAAATGTATGCGCATTTAAAAGAGTTTCAGAATTTACATACCTGGGTGTAAAAGTAGATGAAAAGGGACATGGGGAAGGGGAAATAAAAGCAAGAATAGCAAAAGCAAACAAAAAGTATGGAGCATTGCGTCCATTAATGAAATCCAAAGATGTGTCAAGAAAAACAAAAATAAGAATCTACAAAACAGTTATCAGACCTACAGCTACATATGCATGTGAAACATGGGTGCTTAAAAAATCAGAAATAGACCTTTTAGAAAGATGGGAGAGGAAAATACAACGAGCAATATATGGAGGCGTGAAAATAGACGGTCAATGGAGAAGAAGAAATAATAAGGAACTTGAAGAACTATATAATGAACCAAAAATAACGACGGCAATCAAAGCACAGAGAATCCGATACTTAGGACACATAGAAAGAATGGGAAAGGCGAGAATGCCAAAAATGGTTCTATTACGTAAGCCAATACAAAAAAGAAGAATAGGAAGACCAAGAAGGAGATGGAAGGACAGCGTATATGAAGACTTAAAACAAAGTAATATTGTAAACTGGAAAGAAAAAGCTTTGGACAGAAAACAATGGAAGGAAGTGGTGAAGAAATGTATGGAAAGACTATAATGTTAAGTGTAGTATTAAGTGTTTTATACAAACAAATGTAATATTGTATATATTATAGTAGTATAGGATATAGCATTATATATAAATATGTAATAGTAATTGTAAGGAAAAATTAAATCTTTCAGCCCTAGGCCTTCTCGGCCTGTTGAGCTTAATAAATATAATAATAATTCGCCGGCTGAGTGACCGAGCACACACGGTCTGGACAGCAAGACACCGATTTAGATTGGTGCCTTGATGTCCGGAACACATTTTTTTAGGACTCAAGTCCAAAGTAAAGTAAAAAATTAACTTAGTCATTAATAGGGAGAAAAGCTCTTCTAGCTACCCCTAAAACCAGGTGGCTTAACCACATGAAGTAATACAAAGGGTGTCCCATTACCCAGGGCATCCAAAGTAACATTAAGATCAACGCCTCCCCATTCGGTATGTCCTTCGATGGGGAGGGGTGGAGGTATAGCTTGGGGGTCAGATAGGTACCACTCCATTATGGGGTGTGACCGGTTTGATCTTCGGACATGTGGGTTCCACTTTTCCATTGGAACACACATGTTCCCCGGGGCTGGGGTTGATACGAGCATGTGTGTGTGTGTGTGTGTGTGTGTGTGAAAGATAGAAGCTGAAGAGTAATATAATAAGGGCATTAAATGATCAGCAGTTAAAAATAAAGAAGAAAAATGACTGCACAAATGAGAATGGTTAACTAAAATAGTATATAATAAAATCACAATAAAGATGCACTAGAAATAAACAAAAAACCAAGACACGTTGAATATTACGAGGAGAACTCCCAAATCATAACTTACAATATACAGGGTGTTTGGTAAAGAATGGGCCATAGCATAACCTGAGATTCTTGAGGTTAAAATAGGTAGATTTAAGCTAACTTACCTTAGTACAAAAGTTGATAATAACCGAAATAGGGTGTCAAAGTTAAACTTTTATTTTATTTATTTTTGAATATTTCCTGACAGGCATTTCACAACATAACGAAATTTAGTAAGTGGTGCTGGCACTGTATACCCTACTAAATTATGTTAAACAAACGTTTCTGGATACTACCAGAGGCGTACGACGGGGGAACGTGAATGGTTGACCCTTCCCAAATTCTACTCCATTGGCGGAATTGCCATTTTAGTGCAATTTTTTGATTCACCAATACTTTCTATGTCAATAAGATACCTTTCATTCGTAATCGTAGCAATGAAGCCATTAGTTTTCGAGATACTTGAAGCTAAAAACGAAGGAGCATAATACATTAATCAAAATAAGTGTGCCTTTTCATTTTTAACTTCAAATATCTCGAAAACTAATGACTTTATCGTTACGAATGAAGCGTATATTATTTGCATATAAAGTATTGGAGAATGTAAAAATTATGCTAAAATAGCAGTTTCATCAGTGGCGTAGAATTTGGGAAGGGTCAACCATTCACTTTCCCCTGTCGTACGCCTCTGGTAGTAGCCAGAAACGATTATTTAACATAATTTAGTAGGGTGTACAGTGCCTTCATTCATGGTTGAAGAATTTAAGAGATTGGTACAAGTGCAGCAGCTGCCAATTATTTAGATATACGGTATCAAAAATACGCATAGCCTTGATGATAGCCAAACTTCGGAACGAGGACGGCACCTGAAGAAGAAGAAGACAGTGCCTACACTTTTTGCCAAGTATGACATGGATATGTCAAATTATTTTAAAGTATTCTTTTTTTTTTAAATAATTTATCCTTTATTTAAAACTTTAAGAAATATGTGTGCCCGGTACTATAAAACTATTTGACATATGCTTATGATACTTGGCAGAAAGTGTAGGTACTGTACATCCTACTAAATTATGTTAAATAATCGTGTCTGGCTACTACCAGAGGCGTACGACAGGGGACCAAGTGAATGGTTGACCCTTCCCAAATTCTTCCCAAATTCTACGCCACTGATGAAATTGCTATTTTAGCATAATTTTTAGATTCTCCAATACTTTCTATGCAAATAATATACTCTTCATTCGTAACGATGACTCATTAGTTTTCGAGATATTTGAAGTTAAAAATGAAAAGGCACACTTATTTTGATTAATGTATTATGCTCTTTCGTTTTTAGCTTCAAATATTTTGAAAACTAATGGCTTTATCGTTACGAATGAATAGTATGTTATTTGCATAGAAAGTATTGGAGAATCAAAAAATTGCACTAAAATAGCAATTCCACCAGTGGCGTAGAATTTGGGATGGGTCAATCATTCACGTTCCCCGTCGTACGCCTCGGGTAGTAGCCAGAAACGTTTGTTTAACATAATTTAGTAGGGTGGACAGTACCAGCACCCCTTACCAAATTTCGTGTTGTTGTCCCCTGCCTGTCAGGAAATATTCAAAAATAAATAAAATACAAGTTTAACTTTGACACCCTGTATTTCGGTTATTATCAACTTTTGTACTAAGGTAAGTTAGCTTAAATCGACCAATTTTAACCTCAGGAATCTAAGGTTAAGCTATGGCCCATTCTTTACCAAACACCCTGTATATACATTGTAAATCCCAAATCATTATTTACAAAGTTTATACATTGCAAATCATTATTCGGGAGTGCTCCTCGTAAAATTCAACGCGTCTTGGTTTGTTTATTTCTAGTGCATCTTTATTGTGATTTTAGTATAGTATCCATCGATGATAAAATGGAAGAACATAAATATAATAAAATTGTCAAGGGCTGGAAATGTGGAGGAGGATAATGAGGAAAGCGCATAACACATGGGGATGCAGGCAAAGAGAATAATGATAATGATAATGATGATGTAATATATGAAATTTTAAATAAAATAAACTATACTGAAACAATTTAAACCTTACCTCATTTTTAATTTGTGCACAATTGGTTGAACTAAGAAAAGGATCGTCGTTAAGAAGAGCTTCACTTTGTGTAAGTACCATTTGATTCTCCTCTATGTTGAAAAATGCTGCCGATGGATCCTGCGTTATACTGTTGTCAATAAACTGTATTGAACATTTTGAGTTCAGTAAATGACCATATTCATTGTTAGATACAGCACAATCCTAAAATAAAAGATACATTGTCAATATGGTTATGTTTAATATCAACCTGTTTATACAATTTTATATAAGACAACTCCATAGTGTAATCTGGAATAAAAACGTCAAAGAAAAAACAAAAAAATGATATACGAAATAATAGTATGAAGTATCATGACATATGCAGCAGAAATGGTCATAAACAAAAAAAAACCAAAGGAACATTCTGGCAACCGAAATGGAATACTGGAGAAGATGATGTGGTCTGACAAGAAGAGACAGAATATCAAATAAAGAGATAAGGACAAGAATGAAAGTGGAAAAAAGATGCCCTACAGTATATACAGAGTGTGAGTAAATCAGAATGACAAACTTTAAGGAGCAATTCTAAATGAAAAAATAATGACACTTTACATATTTAACATATGTCCGCAAATGCTTTGTTTCCGAGATACGGGGTGTTGAAATTTTTATTTCAAACTGCCAATTTATTTATTGCTCTAAGACCGGTTGACATGTTTTTATGCAAAAAATAAAGCATCTTGACGTTTACAAAGTATTTGAAAAAGTTTCTATGCATATGGAAACTACATCGAATACTTTGTAAGCGTTAAGATGTTTTATTTTTTTGTATAAAAACGGCGCCAGATATGAAAAAAAAGGCAAGATATATTTTTTGTCACGAATTATATAAGGAATTATATAAGGACCTCAAATGATGAATATAAAATTCTTCTGTAACATTTAAAGGAGGTCATTTTAAACATCTGTTGTAGCTTTGCACCTAGTTAAAATCTTATTAGTAATATTTTCTGTTATTGTTCTAGTTTAGTAGGTATTATTATATTAAATAGTTCTTGATAATGTATTAAGAAATGAAAAATACGCGCCAAGATGTTTTATTTTTTTGCATAAACACGGTGCACCGCAAAGAGAGGTTTTTTATCATAAATTAAACGTCGAATTTAAAAATAATTTTTAGTTTGAAATATCTCAGTGGCCTACTATTTTCTTTCTTTAAAAATTTCAGACCATTACCCGTAGGCGCGCCAATGATGAATACAAAATTGTTAATTGTATGTCAAAAATGCGCAATAACTACATCTTAAAACCCACCAAATTTCATTTTCATATCTCAACAGGTTTTAGAGCAATAAATAAATTGGCAGTTTGAAATAAAACTTTCAACACCCCGTATCTCGGAAACGAAGCATTTGCGGACATATGTTTATAGAACAAACTCTAATTATTTTTTAGTGTAGAATTACCCCTTAAAGTTTGTCATACTTATTTACTAAAACCCTGTATATAGTGCAGTAACTGAAGGTTTTCACCTCCGATTTCGTTGAACCTCCATTTCGTTGAACCTCCGATTTTCATGAAAATTTGTGACTAGTTAGAAAATACCTCAAGGAATAAAGATGACATGATGCTAACTTGCGCTTTTGCCCTGGGGGTTGATGCCACCTCTTCTCGGGGGTGAAAATTAGTTTATTAAAAATAACATAGAGGGATTAATTATAAGCAAAATTTGTTATATAAAGTTATTAACTTAAATCCATACTTTTTGAGTTATTAAAGATCAAACATTTTATTTTCTCTGAAGCTATTTCCTTGTGGCATTTTTATAATTAAGTATTTTCTATGGGAAATAAGCCACAATTTTACTAAAAAATGAATATTAACGTTTCGAAGCCCAAATCGGGTTTCGTTGTCAAAATACAAAATACTATTGATTTATATATTATATAATATATTATAAATATAAATTTATATATATATATATATATATATGTATATATATGTATATATATATATATATATATATATATATATATATATACAATAGTATTTTGTATTTTGACAACGAAACCCGATTTGGCCTTCGAAACGTTAATAAATTCATTTTTTAGTAAAACTGTGGCTTATTTCCCATAGAAAATACTTAATTTTATTTTATCGTAAAAAATGCATGTTTTAAAGCTGTTTTTCACGTATAACTCAAAAAACTATAAGCTTTTACAAAAAAGTTATTATGACCAAAATTGAAGATAATAAAAAACTGAATGCACTGTCCACTTAAAGAACTAACCTGTTGTTAATTCAAAGTGGGTTATGGGTAATTGAATGTATATTTTTTTCGGCGAATACTCAAATCTAAATATTCAAGCTTAAAAAAAGGGAAAACAAAGCATTTTATAAAATATATCTGTTAAACACTTGTCAAAGTACTTCGGAGTACCTATCAAATGAGCTCCAGAAGAAGTTAATGGCATCAAAATTAAGCAAGTTATGATGAAAATAAGAGAAACCTTCCGAATTTCTTAGAAAAAAGTGAAAAATAAAACATACGCCATTTCCTCAAAAATTAAAATTTATTGTAATTCTTACAAGAGTTTTTATATTAGCATAAGTAATGATTTCAACAATTTTGACCAGTTTAGAATGCATATTTAAAAAAAAAGATATAATTTAACGAAATCAGAATTTTTAAAATTATCGTAATTTTCATTTTCTTTTGATAAATAACTCCAAAAATACTTAACATACCTAAAAAATGATATACTACCAAATTTATTTTTTTCTGTATTAAATATTTTACCTGTTTTACTATTTCTGTAGGGTAAAAAATGACTGAGATAGAAACGTTTAAAGCTAAAATTTTGCTGGGAGAATCATGTAACCGGGGTCATTTAACATAAGAAAACAGGGGGTTTAAAAGATTAAGTTTAACGCGGTTTAATAGCCCTTGAAATTAACTTTCAAATGGTATTTACATGAACTTGATATCATACAAATTAATGAAGTTATTTAAGAGAAAACAATAACATTTTTTGGAAAAATTTTTAAAAGATGAATTTTGAAAAAATTTTGCAGCATAAATTTTAGTGCTATCAACTTCTTCGGGGGCCCATTTGGTACATATAGAGAAATCTTTAATAAGTTTATGTTCTAGAATGAATCCTTTTCCCGTTATTTAAGCTTGAATACTTAGATTTGGGTACTGGCCGAAAAATATATACCTTCAATTACCTATAACTCACTTAAAGTTAACACTAAAAGGGTTTTTCTAGTAAGGAGTTTATTTCATTTTTTATTACCTTCAATTCTGGGACTAATAACTTTTTTGTAAAAACTTATAGTTTTTGAGTTATTTATGAAAAATCGGTTAAAAACATGCATTTTTCTCACGAAAAATTAAAATTTTTGATCTTTAATAACTCAAATAGTATTCATTTAAATTAATAACTTCACATAACAAATTTTACTTAGAATTTGTCCCTCTATCGAATTGTGGGTTTACTTTTAATAAAATAATTTTCACCCACGAGAGGGGGTGGCATCCACCCCCAGGGTAAAAGCGCAAGTTGGAACCATGTCACCTTTGTTCCTCGAGATATCCTCTATCCTCTAATCACTCACCAATTTTCATGCAAATCGATGGAGGTTAAACGAAATCGGAGGTAATAGCTCATATCCATCTTCAGTGACTGCACTAATAAGAGAGAAGACTAAAATGGTACGACCACGTACGCAGATCAGAAAGTAGAAAGAAAGAAAATTCAGTTTTCACGATTTCCTTAGGACCTCCCACAGTTTTTACATAATTTGCTATCCATTCGACTTCATATACTTAACAAAATAAATTCAAAATTGTTAGAAATTAAAATATATTTCCAATAAAAAAAATCCAATATAAAATAGAAAAGAAATCAAAAATGAAATCAAATCTAGGTATATAAAAATAGACAATTTACGCAGCTATACTATACCTATCTAAATTTAATGAAATAGATAATATATCTATTTTTGTTGGAGTTATATATAGTAAATCATAATATATTATATTTACCTGGTTAGTAAATTCCAAATCGTTGCTTACAGTTTTTCGTAAAAAATTGTTAAAATTCGTATTATTTCTTATGGTTTCTACTGGTGGTAAAAAACCATTGCATTCATTATCATCCGAATTTTTTTCATCTGTCAAGTTGCCTTCGTTGTCATCTAACAAATATGAGCCGTCCACTAGTTCAGTAGTAATGTTAATATTTTCTAAATTAATATAATCTCCATTCTTAATTTCAAATTTGTTTCCACCAAACGGAGGAGGAACAAAAAACTTTGAGAAGCCTTCGTATGTTGAGGATTCCGAGAAAGAATTTTCAGTTGTGAACGTCTCCGTATCGAAGTTTTCCTCCACGCTTGTTTTGGTGTTGTGGTCAAAGTCAACTTCGAAATCATCAAAATCAAAATTAATATCCATTTCGCTGTTAGGGGTACTTACTGGAGAATCATTGGAAATTAAATAGTCTATGAGATAATCATCGGTGACTTGATCAGAATAATTTTCAGTTTCGGATAACGCCGGTTCGTTGAATGTTGAAAGAATATCACTTTTAGTGAGAGTCTGCGCTTCGTAAAAAGCGAGGTTGAACTTCTCCATGAGTTCTGCTTGTGTGAGATGGTTGAGGGGATTGTATAGTTGGTCTGTCATTTCGTAGTTTTTCAACATCTAAAAAAGTTACATTTCCGTTAAGACTATTCATAATTAAATAGGACAAAATCAATGGGAAATATACAGCCAGTAGCTGGCTGTATATACCATAATTAAAAAATCATACAGAAGTAAAAACTTCGTTTGTACAATGGTATAAAAAGTTTATTAAAAAACTATTAAAAAGCCATCCAAATGGATTTCACAACGTTTTCGATCTAGATCAGATCAATTTCAGTGCCTAGAACGAAGTATTTCTACGTTAGAATGAATGCAAAAGGTTAAAATTGTGACTAGTTAAAGAAAAAATGTGTGTAAATACTTACGTTCTGCTTAGTAGATGAAACTAGCAACCTTATAAAATTGGTAACATCGAGAAATATGATTTAAATGTTAATAATGTGATAATTGTAGCGATTCCAAGTCGATGTTAAAAGATTTTATTTATTTGTTAAGAGTGCTCAAAGGGTAACATGGTTCCCTGCTAGATACCACACGACCCACACGTTCTTATCGAGCAGGGAACCATGTTGCCTTTTGAGCAATCTTAACAAATATAATCTTTTAACATCGACTTGTGAGTCCTTACAATTATCACATTATTAACATGTAAATCATATTTCTCGATGTTACCAATTTTATAAGGTTGCTAGTTTCATTTAATAAGCAGAACGTAAGTATTTACCATATTTTTTCTTTAACTAGTCACAATGTTGACCTTTTCCATTCATTCTAACGTGGAAATACTTCGTTCTAGGCACTGAAGATGATCTTCGCGTTTTGGAATCCATTTGGATGACTTTTTAATAGACAGTTTTTTAATAAACTTTTTATACCATTGTACAAACGAAGTTTTTACTTCTGTATGATTAACTAAATATGAAATGACAATTAGAAATAACCTACGTGACTAAACTAACATATATTAAGGGCATAGGCGCAAAATGTGGTCTGTCAAAATGTTAATGTCTTTTAAATGTATTAACTTTTTTAAATCCTGAGAAAACTAATAAATATTTTTGAAAAATTTAAACGCAGAATGAAAGATTTACATTTCTACTGAGGGCCGAAAGTCCCTGAAGACTTCTATAATGTTTATTTTAATAATTTACAGGGGTGAAAATAAAAGAAATAATTTAGTGTGATTTTTAATTGCAAATATTTCATTCAAAAGAAACTTTATATTTATTATAAGGGACTTTCGGCCCTCGGTAATAACGTAATATTTCCTTCCGCGTTTAAATTTTTCGAAAATACTTATTAGTTTTCTCAGGATTGGAAAAAAAATTAATACATTTAAGACACATTGAAAATTCTGACAGGCGACATTTTTCACCTTTCCCCTTAATATCAATATTAAACATCTACTCTATCAAACTCAGCAGATAGTTGAAACTATTTTTTTCATTATAGATAATAGTAGTAGATGGATTCGACCGTTTCTTGATGGAAGTTCAGTTTATCTAACAATAAAACACTGAAAAACTTAAAAAAAAAACCATGTTAAAAAATAACCTCGAGATATCATTGAATATCATAGACCTGGATCCCGCGTACCAAAAAAAGTTAATTAATAGCAAGCTGAAAATTTGTTAATAGCTTAACGGTGTCTAGTCGGATAAACTTTGATGTATGGGAACACTGAAACAGGGTAAGTTTTAATTGTGGAACAGGTTAAAAATTTGGAACGTCAGACTATGAAAAGGTTCCATGTATTTTGTCGGACAGAACTTCCAAGTGATTTGTTACCATTTCATTAAACTTTCATGCAAAAATCAGACTGGTGTTTATCACCAACTGGGCATTTTAATGAGTGCAACACGAAGAACATGTCAAATGACAGGAATCATGTTGGTTAATAATAATAGCAGTCTGATTTTTGCATGAGAGTTTAATGGAAGGGTAATAAATCAATTGGATGTTCTGTCCGACAAAATGCATGGGACATTTTCGTAATCTGACCTTCCAAATTTTTAAACTGTTCCACAATTAAAACTTCCCCTGTTCCAGTGTTCCCGTACATCAAAGTTTATCCGACTAGACACCGTTAAGCTATTAACAAATTTTCTGCTTGCTATTAATAAACTTTTTCTTGGTACGCGGGATCCAGGCCTATCAGTAAGCAAATAGCACAACGGGCACAACGAACAAACACAATAAACAAAATTTTAAACCAAAAACTGCCTAAGACAGCTCTGAAATTAGTCTTCCCACCACCAGAGAAAAAACCTAGGCCCTTCTGCTCTATTACATATACAGGCAAGATATCAACAAAAATAGCCAAACACATAAAAGGGAAAGGATTAACACCAGCTTCCAGAACAAAGAACAACTTAAAAAAATACATAAGGAACAATAAGAGCCAGAAGAAAAAGCAATTACAGGTGTACACAAACTGACATATTGTCGTGATTGTCCAAAAACTTACATCGGCCAAACTGGCAGAATCTTTAACAAACGTAAACGTACAGCAGAACACAAAAGGGGTTTCAATAATAGTAAAACAGATTCTATGCTTATATTCATGAGCATTTTTCAGTGTGTCACAAATGATAGAAAAAAGGTAAGTCCGTGATAATATACATTTTAGTGATATGAAATTTTAGTTAAATCTGACAGTTGTCACATTTTATTTGCAATTTTTCATAAAACAAGTCAATTGTGTTTATTGCATTTATAAAATGGTATTTTCTTTGATTTGTATAGTCTTATAAATTGTACAGATTATAGTCGTAGATATATTATATAATTCGTAAATAATTTTTTTTATTATAGCGCCATCTATTGACAACTAGAATAAATGTTATAAATGTCACCGACGAAATGTAATCACCGATGTGCGTTTTTTCTGTCACATGCAATTTAATGCGTTAGATACAAATCGAAAAACTGTGACGCACTGAAAGATCCTCATGAGAAAAAGCATACATATTCACTTCACCTTCTAGATCATAATCATTTTTTAATGAACAGTTTCAAATTATTCATATTCAAAATAAAGGCTTAAGTTATCTTCGTTAGAATATATGGAAATTAAGGAATTAAAAAATATAGATATAATTCTGGATGACCAACTTGAGACAAACAACTCCCCACTCCTTAACCTATTCAGTTAAAGACTAAGGCTACGGCTCCACGGGCGACAAATTTACGCTAACAGTAGCCGTAAAACGAACTTAAGGTTCCGCGGAACGGAATAGGAATAGCCGAACTGAACCGACTACAGGACTTGTGAGTAGTCGGTTCAGTTCGGCTATTCCTATTCCGTTCCGCGGAACCTTAAGTTCGTTTTACGGCTACTGCTAGCGTAAATTTGTCACCCGTGGAGCCGTAGCCTAAAGTGCAGACAGACAGTAAAATACATCACTTGAGAAAGGCACTCTGTCGAAACAACTGTAGTGACATTAACTCAGGGCCGTGCCGTGCTATGATGCGGTGAGGCAGTCGCATCAGGCGGCATCACAAGGGGGCGGCATAATCAGTAAAATCAAAATGCAAATTGAACCATTTAATAATTAAAAAAATATATAGGACCAAGTGTCAGCCGAAGGTATAAATATTATATACATACAACGCTTATCTTTTCCTATAAGTTCTTTGATTCCGACATTAGGTATATGATTTATGAATTTATGTTTTTACAGCAATGTTTAACCGAAAAAATAAAAAGTTACAGACAATCTGGCTATGACCAAATGAAAATTACTGCAAATGAAATTGCAGAAAATATTGATATAAGTTGATATCTTAATAACGAAAAGTTTGTGGATGAGCTCTTAACAATTGAAAATAAAAAAAAAATATTTTTTCATCTATATTTTAGACATTGTCATTAATGCTTTGATTGATCAATTGATCGATTTTCGCTTCTAGAAACTCTGAAAATTTCAAATTTTTATATGAAAGTGTTAAATTGAGGGAATATATGATAAAACACTAGAAAAATATTGTATAAATATTCATACTTTCAATAGAAAAAGATAAAGAATCGGATATAGAGGCTATATAGGCGGATATATTGTTACGGGTTAAAAGTCGCTAAGCAACTAGAAACGATTCTTATAAATAAGATTGTCATAATTTTTGCTTTATTGTCACAAGTACTGGCCTAAACAATTATAAAAATCAGGCTTCTATATTGTCTTGAACATTAGCTGCTATCAAGCCATTTTTAAGTCCGAAATCATATAGAAAATCAGGCATGAAGTAGGCTTTAGGTATACATTGCTACCTGTCTAGTAAGGGTCATCTCTTTGTCTTTACCTGTCTAGTGTCATATCTTACTCACTTTTGATTTACACTTCATGAGGACAAGTTAGTATTGTCCTATGAAACTCCTTAAGGATATTTAATCAGAAGTAATCCAGATAACTAATTAAGAAATATTCAATTTGATGAAGTTGACGATTGTCTTGCTCAGCAAGGATTTAAAATATCTGGATATTTAGGTCCCCAAGACCTTTCTTTTTGGCCATACGCTATCTTTAAGGCCAACAATTTTTCTTTCTCTCCAATTCATTTTGATGTTGTGAGTTTTTTTTGAAACACCCTTGTCCAGGGTCGATATTTATATAACCTGTATATCTGTGAAGTATCCAAGTATATTAATGCAGTACGACATCATCCACGTGTATAACATCGACGGAAAAAAACATAAGGTAGGATCAAACCAATACTTCTCTTAAAAGAACGTTGTTTTGCCTGTCTAAGCCACCACACCATACAGCAGTCTGACAAATATCTCGGTTTTGTATTTTTTTCTTGTAAATAGTACCTAAATATAATATTACATAGTTTTAAGAATTATAATATGGGTGTACGCTGAAAAGAATATTCTTAGAGGCAAATATAAACTTTAGTTGAGCTTTTTACCTTTTCCTTTTGGGTTTTTTTTTATATTTTCAATTAAGATTAATATGAATTATTTTAGTTTTGGTTAATAAGAATAAATAGTTTGTGAATTCTCCGATTTTTTTGATTTCTTATTATTATTTTTTTGTTTGGTAGAAAATAAAACTAGTTATTTACCTTCGCATACCTTCAATAAAAACCGGTAACATCGGCGAAGAGTAACATTTGGCGCCCAACGTGGGGAGTGTTGCCATTTCACGCAAAAATATTTAAGAATAGGATACTATAATATATTGTTGAGATTTTTTTTTGTCTTTACTTTATACTTCATCTCTAATCGAGATAGGGTTTTATTTTATTCTTTTTCGGTTTACTTAATATGGAGGTTAATAGACTTTTGGGTGATGAACTCAGTTATGAGTTATCAATAAGAAGTTTACCAATTGATGCAAATGTACACACGAAAAGGGCTACGTTGAGAGAAGCTCTTAAAGCAGAAAGAGAGGGACAAAGAGATTCTCCTAAGGTGGTTAATATAGACCCATCTTTTGAGTTTTCGTTGTGCTCAGGGAAACTTAGCGATCTGGAAGAAGGTATAGAACATTTTAATAAACAGAACAGAACTAATGAATTTAAAAGAATTAGTTCCCGTCTAACACATGTTAAACTTAGACTTAACAGACTTCAATGCAACGAAAAACAGGAAGCTCAAAGGAATCAACTATTAGATTGGCACAAACGGTTACTATTAGAAGTCAACAGGATTTATGAGAGCTTTGGGAAAGATAATCAAGTAGAGCACATCTCACTTTTGGATACTTCAGTTCCATTGTTGCCTGAAATTGTTCATTCCGGGTCTCATGAATGTGGTTTGGTAAACTCAGAATCATTAGCTGAAGAGCATCCTATTGAAGCTGCGCTGTTTGGAGCTACTAACAGTTCACCAACTGCAGGCAATAGAGTTTCATTCTTAAGGCAGGTTTTTGAAGAAAATCAACATGATAGCACGATACAACCACAAGTACATTCTCAAAGATGTTCTAGTTCTCTGAGGGTTTCAAGCAGAATATCAGATGGGAATCAAGAGTATATGTCCAGTGCTATAAATAGACCACTTAATTCAAGTAGAGAAATGAATTCTTCTGAAAATCACAATAGGCATACGGAACCACAAACTGATACAAGATTATCAAGGCACAATTTTAATAATGGAAGTAGTGCAACAGTACCTACAAGGGAGATTGATAATACTTTAGCTCGACATTTTAATCTGGAAACACCTTCATCTAACTTCAACAGTAAAATAATGGATTCGCTAGATTTCTTAAAGCATGATGTTCAGAACGTTGATATAAGTAGATGGAGATTACAATATGATGGAATCTCGAGCGTTACTAGTTTTCTAGAAAGAGTGGAGGAACTCAGAGTTTCAAGAGGAGTATCTAAAGAGAGACTACTTCGTTCGGCTCCAGAACTTTTTACCAAAGACGCCTTACTCTGGTACAGAATGGGAAATTTTACATCGTGGGATAATCTGGTCCAGGAACTTAGGTCTGCTTTCCAGCCCCATGACTATGAGAATTCCTTATGGGAGGAAATCCGAAGAAGAACACAGGGCTCACAGGAACGAGTTATAAACTATATTTCAGTCATGGAAAATCTATTCAAGAAACTATTGATCCCCCCTAACGAAGAAGAAAGACTGAATATCATTCGTAGGAATATGCTTCCTTATATTCAGCAGGGCTTGGCTTTAACAAAAATTAGCAACATTAGTGATCTTTGTTCATTAGCCAAGGCTATGGAAGCAATGGAAACAAGGATTCGACAATTTTGCCCTCCTCCTTCAAGCACCAGACTTTTGGTAGAACCTGAATTAGCTTATAGAAAGCCGTCAACTCCTATTTTTACGAGTCCGGTTACAACACCTGTGTTTACAGAAGAAGTTGCAAATAGCGATAAATCTGAACATTTGAATAAGGGTACATGCTTTAATTGTGGATCTGAGGGACACAAGTTTAAAAATTGTAACCAGCCTAAGAAGTTCTTCTGTTATAAATGTGGATGCAACAATGTGACAACGAAAAACTGTCCCAGGTGTTCAAAAAAACGCAGCTTCTCTCCCTCGGTAAGTCGGACGAGTGGAGTGGAATGTAAATCAACTCCGACAACTGATAATACAGCGGTCCTTGAATACATTTTAGCCCATGCTGAAGGTGATCAACGACCATACTTGAGTGTCTCAATTCTTGGAAAGGATATACTTGGATTATTGGATAGTGGAGCATCACGAACCATTCTTGGAAAATCTGGTTGGGATGTGTTTAAAGACATTTGCCCATTAAATAAAGATAACAAGAAATCATGTATAGTTGCTTCAGGTGATTCATGTGAAAGTATAGGATCTATTACTGTACCAGTACGGTTAAGAGATCGGGTTCGTGTTTTGAATATTCTAGTTATCCCATCCCTTGTTTCTTCGCTTATTTTAGGTATTGACTTTTGGTCAGCTATGGGGATAGTCCCAGACCTTTTTAAGGGAGAATGGTTTTTTAACCGTGAAGAAGAGTTAAATAGTGTATTAATTTCTGGAATCCAGGACTTTGATTCATTAAATAAAGAACAATGTGATCAATTACAAAAGATTGTAGATAAAGCGTTTTTAGGAATGACATCTCAAGAGACAGGATGTATAAAGGGCGTGGAGCATGTGATACATACCAATTCACCACCCATTAAACAAAGGTACTACCCATTGTCACCAGCTCTACAAAAGGTAGTTAATACCGAACTGGACCAAATGTTAGAAAAAGGCATAGTAGAACCTTCAACCTCACCGTGGTCGTCGCCCATAGTCATGGTACAAAAGAATGACAAATGGAGATTTTGTGTTAACTATAGAAAGTTAAATGCGGTAAGCGTTCCGGATGCATATCAAATTCCTTATGTGTCATCTATTCTAGATAAACTTCGAGATGCACGATATTTAACTACCTTGGATGTCAAATCAGCATATTGGCAAATAAATGTAGCTATGGAATCTAGACCTTTAACTGCTTTCACAGTGCCTAATAGAGGTTTATTTCAGTTTCGTCGTATGCCTTTTGGGCTACATTCAGTTCCTGCTACATGGCAGCGTGCAATTGACAATATTTTAGGTCCCGAATTAGACAGTTATGTTTTTGTATATCTTGATGATATAATTATTTGTACATCAACGTTTGAGCAGCATTTAAAAGTTTTAGAGACAGTATTTCAGCGTTTAACCGACGCTGGTGTTACTCTTAATAGGGAGAAGTGTTTAATATGTCGTTCAGAATTGAAGTATTTAGGCTACGTAGTAAATAAATCTGGATTACTTGTCGATCCAGAAAAGGTAGAAGCAATACTGGGAATACCGACACCGAGAACTGTTCAGGATGTTCGTCGGATTGTAGGTATGGCATCATGGTATAGGAGATTTATTCCATCATTTAGTACTGTTGTCTCACCGCTTACTCAACTTACTCGAAAAAATGTACAATTCGTTTGGAATAAGACATGCGAGGACGCCCTGAATAAGGTTAAAGAATATTTAGTTTCGGCACCCATTTTGGCGTGTCCTGATTTTTCTTTACCATTTATAGTAGAGACAGATGCAAGTGACTATGGATTGGGGGCTGTTCTTTCTCAAAAACATGGAGATGAAGAACACGTTATAGCTTATTTGAGTCGATCACTGACAAAAACCGAAAGGAAGTATTCTACTACAGAGAAAGAATGTCTCGCCGTTCTATTTGCTGTAGAGAAACTAAGACCATACTTAGAAGCTACTAAATTTGTAGTTATTACAGACCATTTTAGTTTAAAGTGGTTGTTTTCCATTAAAGACCCCATAGGCAGAATTGCTCGTTGGGCTCTGCGTTTGCAGGCATATGACTTTGAAGTCATACACCGGAAAGGAAAAGATCATCTAGTGCCTGACGCACTATCTCGTGCAGTTCCTTGCATAAATGCTTTGGATGTAGACTGTTCTACTTCTACACAGGTCAGTCTAGACCGATGGTACTTGGGTATGATTTCCAAGGTCAACAAATTTCCTAGAAACTATCCACTTTGGAGGATAGAGGGAGGAAGACTTTTGAAGAATATAAAACCGCGATACCCTGAACTAGCTTTATCAGAGTGGGTAACGGTTGTTCCAAGGGAACAAAGACTAAACCTTATAAGAGATCATCATGATCCTCCAACGTATGGACACCTTGGCGTTTCAAAAACATTTGGAAGACTTAGTCAAAAATATTATTGGCCAAAGATGCGATCAGATATAGGACGCTATATAAAGAACTGTACAACATGTCAACGGATAAAACCAGAACAGCAACGTCCTAGAGGTCAATTGTTATCTCAGCAGCCGACTGCCACTCATCCATGGACTCTCATCAGTATAGACTTAGTTGGACCTTTACCTAGGACCACTTCAGGATTTTCGTATATTTTCACCGTGTTAGATTGCTTTTCCAAATTTATTTTAGCTTTCCCAATTAGAGCAGCGACATCAGCCAACATAGTTAAGTTGCTAGAAAATGAGGTGTTTCTAGTCTATGGTGTACCAGAGAGAATTTTGTTGGATAATGGAGCACAATTTCGTGGCCATACATTCCAACAACTTGTCTCAAACTATGGTATTGAATTAAAGTTTACAGCACTATACCATCCACAAGCTAATCCCGTGGAAAGAGTTCATAGAGTAATAAAAACTATGTTGACGGCCTATGTCTCTCAAAATCAAAGACACTGGGATCTTCTTTTGCCAAAGATTACATGTGCCTTGCGATGTTCGGTTCATGAAGTCACCGGAGTCTCACCGAACCTTATTAATTTTGGTAGGGAAATCAATCTGAATGGCAATAGAAATAGACATGAGTCTGAACAAGGTCAGTATAATATCGGAACAAGGAAGGAATCTCTGGATAAACTGTTTTCTGATGTTCGGAAGAAACTTAAGTCAGCGTATGAAAAAAGTAAAGTTCCATATAACCTGCGAAGAAGGACAGAAACATATAAAGTAGGGGACATGGTTTGGAGAAGAAATTTCGTTCAGTCTGATGCTACAAGATATTTCAGCGCAAAATTGGCCCAAAAGTTTGTAGGACCATTTAGTATTAAGAAAGTGGTCTCCCCATGGAGTTATGAACTTGTTGATGAAAATGGCTCTCATGCAGGAACCTGGAATGCAAAAGATTTGAAACCGGTTACTCAGGACAGTGAGGTTAAGGACATTAAGTCTAAACCTCCTGATGTGGAAGTATAGAGTTACAATGTGTTGAAAATTTTATTGTAAGATTTTGTTATCTTTACAAGTTTTTGTTTTATTTTTTTTGGTTTTGTTTTTTTTATTTTTGTTTTATTTTTATTTTGTTTTGTACCGTTAGGACTTAAAAGTTTCTTTGAAACTTTTTGCAAGTAAGGGTGGGGTTGTTACGGGTTAAAAGTCGCTAAGCAACTAGAAACGATTCTTATAAATAAGATTGTCATAATTTTTGCTTTATTGTCACAAGTACTGGCCTAAACAATTATAAAAATCAGGCTTCTATATTGTCTTGAACATTAGCTGCTATCAAGCCATTTTTAAGTCCGAAATCATATAGAAAATCAGGCATGAAGTAGGCTTTAGGTATACATTGCTACCTGTCTAGTAAGGGTCATCTCTTTGTCTTTACCTGTCTAGTGTCATATCTTGCTCACTTTTGATTTACACTTCATGAGGACAAGTTAGTATTGTCCTATGAAACTCCTTAAGGATATTTAATCAGAAGTAATCCAGATAACTAATTAAGAAATATTCAATTTGATGAAGTTGACGATTGTCTTGCTCAGCAAGGATTTAAAATATCTGGATATTTAGGTCCCCAAGACCTTTCTTTTTGGCCATACGCTATCTTTAAGGCCAACAATTTTTCTTTCTCTCCAATTCATTTTGATGTTGTGAGTTTTTTTTGAAACACCCTTGTCCAGGGTCGATATTTATATAACCTGTATATCTGTGAAGTATCCAAGTATATTAATGCAGTACGACATCATCCACGTGTATAACATCGACGGAAAAAAACATAAGGTAGGATCAAACCAATACTTCTCTTAAAAGAACGTTGTTTTGCCTGTCTAAGCCACCACACCATACAGCAGTCTGACAAATATCTCGGTTTTGTATTTTTTTCTTGTAAATAGTACCTAAATATAATATTACATAGTTTTAAGAATTATAATATGGGTGTACGCTGAAAAGAATATTCTTAGAGGCAAATATAAACTTTAGTTGAGCTTTTTACCTTTTCCTTTTGGGTTTTTTTTTTATATTTTCAATTAAGATTAATATGAATTATTTTAGTTTTGGTTAATAAGAATAAATAGTTTGTGAATTCTCCGATTTTTTTGATTTCTTATTATTATTTTTTTGTTTGGTAGAAAATAAAACTAGTTATTTACCTTCGCATACCTTCAATAAAAACCGGTAACATCGGCGAAGAGTAACAATATCTTCTAGATTCTAGAAGTATTTCGTGATATATCCCAAATGATACCAAACTCCATGAAATCTTTAGAGGTTTTGAACTATTTGTGCCAAAATAACCTAATTTCTTCATACCTAAATGTAGTTGTATCACTAAGAATTTTATTAACACTCTCTGTCTCGGTAGCTAGTGGGGAAAGAAGTTTTTCAAAATTAAAAATTATTAAAAACTATTTACGAAACTCCAAAGACAAACACAACTAAAAAAAATTAGCACTCATTTCAATAGAGTCTACTCACTAGCTGCTACTTTAGACTACACCAATCTGATTGACGAATTTGGCAAAATTAAAGTCATAAGAGTAAAATTGTAATTTTTGTAAATGTTATTTAAGGTTAGTACATATTCTATTTCATTTAATTTAAAGTATGCTTTGTTTTTAAAATAAGTTTTCATTCATTTTGTTTAGTTTCATTTAGTAAAAATAAAAGGTAAATTTTAAGAATATTTAAAGGCGTAGTCGCAACATTTCGGCTCCAATGCTTTTTAAATGCATTAATTTTTTTGAATTCTGAGAAAACTAAAAAATATTTTAGAAAAATTTAAACGCATAATGAAAAATTACATTATTACCGAGGGCCGAACGTCCCTTAGAATAAACAAAAAGTTTCTTTTAAATGAGATACATATTTGAAAATAAAAATCACACTAAATTTTCACCTTTTCTTCATCACTGTAACTTATTAAAATAAACATTATAGAAGTTTTCAGGAACTTTCAGCTCTCGGTAATACCGTAATTTTTCATTCTGTGTTTAAATTTTTCAAAAATATTTATTAGTTTTCTCATGATTCGAAAAAAATGAATACATTTAAAAAGCACTGGAGCCGAAATTTTGCGCCTACCCCCTTAAGTAAGGGGGTAGTAACCTTTTGACCATAGCTCTGAAGATGTATAAGCGCTCAGCTAGGAATTATTTAATTTAACCACTTAAAAAGTACATTTCTCCCGATTTACCTGTATTCATAAGTGTGTACAAAACTATTTCAGTCTTTACATTTCCTAAAAGTTATTCTAATTGTTTATACGCTAAAAATAATAGACCAGGATATTTAGCACAGAATAAATCGATGTTTAAATACAACACCTACCGACTATTTACATTGTGTTTAGGATGATGTCAGGAAAAAAGTCTACTATAGAAAAATGGGTGGAAATGCATAGTTGTATTTTAAAGTGCATAAAATTCATCCAAATATAAACATGTCAAAATAAGTGTATTAAGGTGTGACGATAATATAATTTTATCGTCTAGAGTACGCCAATAAATTAAGCAAAACGTGTTTTTATACCGTCTCGGACTATAAAAGACGGAACGAAAAGCCTAGTTGATTTATTATTCTCGGAGCGTTGATCGGGGAATAATAAACAACAACGAGGTATAAGAGATGAGTTTAAGTATTAAGTATATCCCGACCATTTTCCGCAACCCTACAACCCCCGTCGTCTTGGTGCGTTGAACGAATTTCAACGGTTTCATTTTACCCATCCTATACGAGAGGCGATCGTAATTCCTTACATGTCTTTCCCCCTGGCGAATTGAGCGAGATGTTCTATCCTTATACGTCCATTTCATATTGATAAATGTAATTCCTAATCCACACGATCGTCGGTATTATTTATTCATGTACCAAATATCGTCACATCGACCCGAACCTAAAATCCGATAGGTAGATTATAAACATATTTAATTAACGAAATTAACGAGTAATTAAGGCTAATTATCCTATCTTTTGTATGTTTTGATTCTAAATAAAATTTTTTTAAAAAATGAACCCTGTCTTCAACTGTATTTTGTTACCCGAGAGTTTCGCATTGGACCAGATCGTTACAACCGGCCAGATTTTGTTACTCGGGGGTTTTTGGGATCGCTAAAGACGAATTCGCCATCATAACCGACCACCAGAGCACCTGATACCCAGGTTCACCGCCAAGGCACATCATCTGAAGTTTCGAGTGTTTTCGGCACTAAATTGATGCAAACAGATTACTTGGGGTAATACAGATAACAGGGGGTAACAGATCACTGAACAAGAATACGCCATCAGAACCAGCACCCATTGCACCTGGTGCTCAAAACCCCTCCAAAGTAATATGTGTGTACCAGTTTAGTGCTGATTACCCTTGAGCCTCCAGAGGAAGTGCCTTAGCAGTGGCCAGGTTCTCCGGAGGTCGGTTCTGATGGCGTAGGCGTGTTCAGCGACCAAATAACCGCCAGAGTAACAAAATACGGCGCTTAATATGAAAACTTTGACATGTTTATGCACTATTGGATTCGTTTTATGAACTTTAAAATGAAGGAACCGAAGCTTTTCACCTCACAATTTTTACAGAATGGATCGATTTGTTTGAAAATTTGAGAATAAGTAGTGGATAGTCCAAGTATCAAAATCTATATGATGCCGAAAGGCGCTTTTAACATGGGGGTGGTTGACACCCCATCTAGTGGGTGGAAATTTTTTATTATATTTTGACCGCAAAAGTTGATAAAAACATTCATTATAAGCAAAAAACGTTCTATATATTTTTTTGATAAAATTAATAGTTTTCGATTTATTCGCTATCGAAAGTGTTATTTTCATATCTACGAAATCAATGGTTTTCGATGGTATAATCATTTACGATTCACTCAATTTTTGCCGTAGAAAATTTTTTTAAACCATGTTCTTGGATATTAAATAACCTACAATTTCATATTTAAACATTTTTTCGTATCTCTCATGCTAATCTTTATATTCTGAAGAGAATGGCATTTTTACCAAAATACAAAAATTCGTTATTCGCTTTAAACTCCAGTTTTTTTAAACTAATCATTATAAGCCCGTCAAACTTCTAGAATCCATTAACAATACATAAATAAAGAAGAATGAATAAGGCCAATGACTAAAATCAGCGCTAACTTACATTATTATGCTTCCAATTGAATTTCCCCCTTTTTTTTTTCAAGAAAATATATTGATTTTTTAACCGTAACTTTTTTATTTTTTATAGTAGAAAGTTTAGTATAAAAGAATTTTGTAGATTTTTACAAGATCTATTATAAGGCTGTTGATATTAAATCCTTTTAAAATCCCCAGTCGCAAAAAGAGATGACATTGAAAGGCTTGGTAAAGGTAGTTTTTGCATGTTATTACAAGTTTTAATTGTCAATAGCTCACTCAATTTTTGCGTAGAAAAAATTTTTGCCAACCAAGTTCTTGGGAATTAAATAAGTTACAATTTTATATTTAAATATTTTTTCGTATCTCTGATGCTAATCTTTCTATTCTAAAGAAAAGGCATTTTTTACCAAACTACAAAAACTCATTATTCACTTTTAACTCCACTTTTTTTTAACTAATCATTCTAAGCCGACCAAACTTCTGGAACCTATTATTAATACATAAATAAAGCAGAGCAAATCAGGTCAATGACTAATTTTAATTAAGGTGGTGATTAGGGGGTTATTTTCGATCACATTTTGCTGAAAAAAAAATGGGGGCTGACATTCTTTTCGTTTTGTAAGTCACTTAATTTTTGAGCTAGAGACTTTTTTTTTATTTTTGGAGATAGATATTTTTAAATACTTTAAATTAGTTTCAACAAGTTATCCTCGAAAAACGCATAGTTTTCCCGTCTTTTGACTTTGTAACTACAATATTTAGCTTTTGACGAAGAAGAGATAACATATAATAAAGTATAGCTCGATTACTATTGGTGTTAAAAAAAACTGGAAAAAACGGTTTTGTTTATTTTTTCAAAAAAGGTACATTTTTGTTAAGAAGAGTTGTTTTGATAAAACGAAATCTTTTTGAGATATTAGCAGAAAACTGATTAAAAACGTTGATTTTTTCGATATAAAACTAACAGTTTCGATAGCGAATAAATCGAAAACTATTAATTTTATCAAAAAAATATATAGAACGTTTTTTGCTCAATATGAATTTTACCAACTTTTGCGGTCCAAATATAATAAAAAATTTCCACCCCCGACATGGGGTGGCAACCAACCCCATGGTAAAAGCTCCTTTCAGCATCATATAAATTTTGATCCTTCGACTATCCACTACTTATTCGCAACTTTTCAAGCAAATCGATCCATTCTGTAAAAATTGCGAGGTTTTGTCCTATTTTAAGCTTCATTACTTGGACTATATGCATTTCCACCCATTTTTCTATAGTAGACTTTTTTCCTGACTTCATCCTGAACCCATTGCAGAAAGTTGCAAGTCTCTAGGTTCTGTATTTAAAAATCGATTTATTCCGGTGTTTTTAGTGCTAAATGCCTTTATGTCTATAACAGTAACTTTTCTAAACGATTTTTGGTTTTAAATGTGATTTTTTGAACCTTTTCTGATACTTAATGATTTTTTTACTAAACTCTTAAACTTTCATTTGTTATGCGTAATTTAAAAACTGTGTAATTTAAATGTGTTTTAAATGCATTCATTTTTTCGAATCCTGAGAAAACTAAAAAGTATTTTTGAAAAATTTAAACGCAGAATAAAAGATTGCATTATTATCGAGGGCCGAAAGTCCCTGAGTAGTGCGGCAGATTCGTGCAAATATTATAGGAATTGTGCATTTAATGATAGAAGCACATAATTTGGACCACATATACTACATATATAAAGGTTCAAATTTAGATACGAGGTCATCTCAGATCTTGCCTTTTACAGAAAATGCAGGCATTTAAAATGGCGACGATACATATGTGACTAATAGCACAATAACTTTTAAACGAAAAGTTCGACATCAACCAAATTTGGTATATGGGTTCTTTTTTTATGTATAAGATCGAGCTCCTGAACCGGAAGAATCGGTTTACGAAAAGTTGTGTTTTTCCTGATTTTTTATGCAAAAATATTATTTTATATAAGTATTATATATTATATATAAGTATTACCGGTGTTGAAGAGAGCGTAAAAATATCTTTTAGGAAATATTTTGAACTCTTTAGTTATGTTAATTACCATGTAATAAACGCATAACTTATCTTCACATGTACCTATGTGCGGCAGATTCGTGCAAATATAAAAATTATCGTGCATTTAATGGTAGAAGCATATAATTTGTACCACATATACTACACATATAAACGTTCAAATTTAGATACGATTCCATCTCGGATTTTGCCTTTTACAAAAAAGACGGGCATTCAAAATGGCGACTATACATATGTGACTAATAGCACGATAACTTTTGAGCAAAAAGTCCGATTTCAACCAAATTTGGGATATAGGTTCTTTTTTTGATTTATAAGATCGTGCAAATAATAATATAAGAATTATTGTGCATTTAATGGTAGAAGTATATAATTTGGAACACACATACTACAGATACAAAGATTCAAATTTAGATAGGAGTCCATTTCAAATTTTGTCTTTTACAAAAATCCACAAGGAAAAGAAAAGGTTTTCCTGTAGTTGGCTGTATACCATCAATCACAAAATTGGAAAGAAATCCTTTGTAAAAGGTATAAAATTTTTTATTAAAAATCCCTTAAAAGGGCTACATCACAACAAAACGTTTTCGATTTTTATAAAAAATCATCATCAGTGTTCGATCTAAAAATAAGTATAACCGATTTAATGAATATAAAGTTATTATTTAAATTTTGACAAAGGTTAGAGCAAGTTGGTTATACTTACAAACTGGATGCTAGCTGAGCCACAAAAGAAAAATATCTGGGTAAAAACCCTTTACATATAATATAGATGCCTTAAAAGTGCATACTTCGATAAAAAGGCCTGTGATGGTCACATGGCAAACAGGATAAGGGCATTACTACTACCTTAGGGCATTATCCTGTTTGCCATGTGACCATCACAGGCCTTTTTATCGAAGTATGCACTTTTAAGGCATCTATATTATATGTAAAGGGTTTTTACCCAGATATTTTTCTTTTGTGGCTCAGCTAGCATCCAGTTTGTAAGTATAACCAACTTGCTCTAACCTTTGTCAAAATTTAAATAATAACTTTATATTCATTAAATCGGTTATACTTATTTTTAGATCGAACACTGATGATGATTTTTTATAAAAATCGAAAACGTTTTGTTGTGATGTAGCCCTTTTAAGGGATTTTTAATAAAAAATTTTATACCTTTTACAAAGGATTTCTTTCCAATTTTACAAAAATAGCGGGCATTCAAAATGAATCTGTCGCCCATAGGTACATGTGAACATTGAACATATGTTATGCATTTATTAAATGGTAATTAACATTACCAAAAAGTTCAAAATATTTCCTAAAATCTTTTTAATGGCGGTATTATCTTTTTGAAAAATTTATACAATATACAGGGTGAAAGATTTGAAAAGAAAACAACATATTTTTACACAAAACAACAGTAAAAACACAACTTCTGGTAAACTGGTGCTTCCGATTCAAGACCTTTACCTTACTCATCAAAAACAGAACTTACATTCCAAATTTGGTTGAAATCTGACGTCCCGTTCAAAAGTTATGGTGCTATTAGTCACATATGTATACTCGCCATTTTGAATGCCTGCCATTTTTGTAAAAAAAAAAAACAAAAACTGCTATGGCCTCATACCTAGATTTGAACCTTTATATGTGTAGTATATGTCGTCCAAATTATATGCTTCTACCATTAAATGCACAATAATTCTTATATTTGCACGAATCTGCAGCACATAAGTACATGTGAAGATACGTTATGCATTTATTAAATAGTAATTCACAGAACTAAAAAGTTCAAAATATTTCCTAAAAAATATTTTTACGCTCTTTTCAATGGCGGTATTAACTTTTTAAAAAAATAATACATACAGGGTGAAAGAATTGAAAAAAAAACAACATATTTTTATATTAAAACCAGGAAAAACACAACTTATGGTAAACCGATGCTTCCGGTTCAAGACCTCGATATTTTACATCAAAAACGGAACCTATTTACCAAATTGGAATGAAATCTGACATCTAGTTCAAAAGTTATCGTGCTATTAGTCACATATGTATAGTCGCCATTTTGAATGCCTGCCATTTTTGTAAAAGGCGAAATCTGAGATGGCCTCGTATCTAAATTTGAACCTTTATATGTGTAGTATATGTGATCCAAATTATATACTTCTATCATTAAATGCACAATTGTTTCACATATCGGCTGCACTAGAAAACTTCTATAATGTTTATTTTAATAAGGTACAGGGGTGAAAAAGTCGAGAAAATTGAGCGTGATTTTTAATTTCAAATATCTCATTCAAAAGATACTTTTTGGTTATTCAAAGGGACTGTCGTCCCTCGGTAAGAATGTAATTTTTAAATTTTTCTAAATTAATTTACCTATTAGTTAGCATACTTATTAGTTTTCTCAGAATAATAAATGAAAATAGTTTCTGTCCTTGTGGGATCGGTACTCACCGGAGGGGCCGCAGACGTTCGAATACAATTAGCGTCTCTTTGCAAAAACTATCACGTCGACTTTGCAAAGTAACAAGTCACTTACTCAACACACACACTACACATTACACCTGAGTTAGTGATAAGTTATACAGTTACGTGGCTAAAAGTTCTAGTTCTAAACCAAGGCCAGAATCAGAGAAAAAAAAAGTTTTCTCAGAATTCGAAAAAACAAAAATGAATGCGTTTAAAACACATGCCATTGATGACACATTTAAATGATACGATACATATTGGTAGTTTTACACTTGAATTTTCATTTGATATGCGTAGAATTATCGAATCTTCATTATGTTATTGCAAAAAGGTGTATGGGATAAACAAATTGAATAACTTTTAAAGTAATTGATGGATCGATTTGAAATTTTGAGAGTTTATTACACACCATAATACACAATTTTTGGCGCAATAATAAATATCTGGTTTGATTTTGACAATAGTTACAAACAATTCACTTTAACAAATTGAAAAGTCTCAGATACAGAATTCACCATGATAATAAAATTAAAATGGTAAATAGTTATTTAAACCTCAAACTTTTCTTGTTAAAAGTTCTTTCTGGTACATCCTTAATCTGCGACTTTTACAATTTATATGACCGCAGACGACGAATATAGAAAACAAAAAGGACTCCACTATATGCAATCACATTCCGTTTTCATTCGTCTAGGAAAAGGACAGAAAGAAACTTCCTAGTAATCAAATCTTAGTAAAGATAGAAAAGTAAAAGATGGTTTTGCTTGTTTTCGATTCAGAGGGATGCACAATCGCTGGACAGCTGTTTCCACCATTGCAGGCTTCCTCAACAGCGCTAGCGTGCACACCTCTAAATCGAAAAACAGCTCGACCATCTATTTAAGGGGAATTTCAATGATCTTTGAAATTCCCCTTAAATAGGTGCACGCTAGCGCTGTTGAGGAAGCCTGCAATGGTGGAAACAGCTGTCCAGCGATTGTGAATCCCTCTGAATTGAAAACAAGCAAAACCATCTTTTACTTTACTAATTAACTTTAATTTTACAACATACATATCTAAATCGGAATTTTTAAGTTTTCTTTTATGTTTTAACAGATAAAATTTTATAATTTTACCTCAAATTTACCTAATTAATGGTCAGCAAAATATCGAAAAAATTTGCATTTTTACTCTAAATTCTTAATAATCAAAAAAATCACGACGAAATCTCTGCAGAAAATGGATAAACGGATAGATTTTCTTTATACCTATAGCTCTAAAAAGATTCAGCTATGAACTAAAAAAATTCAGCTCCCGAACAACAAAATTTAAAACAAACTAACAATAAAAAATATATGCCTGGATCCCGCGTCAAAAAAAAAAGTTGATTAATAGCAAGCTGAAAATTTGTCAATAGCTTAACGGTGTCTAATCGGACAAACTTTGATGTACGGGAACACTGGAACAGGGGAAGTTTTAATTGTGGAACAGGTTAAAAATTTGGAACGTCAGACTACGAAAACGTTCCATGTATTTTGTCGGACAGAACTTCCAATTGATTTGTTACCCTTTTGGTAGGGGAGCAAAGTATGCTAAATTTGCAATCACTCGAGCGTTATGGGGATCTATTGGGTTGTGATTATTAGGTCCTAAAACCAAAAAAAGTTAAGTAAAATTTTCCATTTTAGTGGGGACTTTCCATTTTTTAATTTAATTTTCCATTTCCAACAATAATTTTTTCCGATTTTAGCGCCATCTATCCATAATTCGAAAAAATGCCTCGAATCAAAGTTGCTTATTTTTACGTAAAGAATCTAATTTTGCAATAAAAATTTGGGGGTCCCATTTAAGATTTTAAAGTAACCCCCCATCCCATCTCCGCAGGGATTCGTGTTTGGTACCATTCGATAGATTTTTCAAAAACATTTTGAAAGTGTATTTTGCAGTTTTTCGATCTGATGTTCATTTTGCAAAATATCGCGGGGTTTGTATTTAAAATTTTAAATTTACCCCCACCCCTCTCCATGGGGGTGTTAAAGGGAAAAGATTGTAATACCGTTTTAAAAGTATGATTTTTATTTCGTAAATTAAGGCATACTCAAAGTTACCTAACATAAAGAACGAATAAAAGTATTGAACACATCACCCGAGGAGATAAAATCGCACATCCCGTTCAAAAGTGTATTAACGCAAAAAAATTCAATTTGTTTGTCAATGTGTTTATCTCACCAATAAAATGAATTACGCATCATATTTTTCCTCATAAAATTGTAATATCGCGACCTTAAAAATATTTCAGTAAAAAGAGCGAAACGATAGGTATGCCACAACTAAAAATCAAAGCTCATGTTCCGGTACAAACAGTCCCATTTCAAACTCGTGACTTGAAGGTGCGCTAGTTTCCGGTCAAAAACTAATAAAAAAGTACTAATTTAAAAAGCGACTATTATAACACCAATGGTTTTAACGTTACTTTCAGGAAAAAGTGTCGTAACTATATCAAATTTCTTTGAGAAAAACTGTATTATTTAGAATCAAAATATTATATTTTGTTGTTATTTTATTTTAACAAATATTTTTCCTATGTTGCTCTAACCCAGTTGTAACAGGTAAAAATTGATACAATAATTAAATGTAGGTATATAATATTATTCTACCTAAAATAAAAAATATACCTACGTATTAGGAAATAATCAAAGCAAATATTTTGTTAATGTCCGACTGGTATATTATTTGACAAATAATAACATGATTTCGAAATCGGTTAAGTATGATATAATGCCCTAGGGCGTTATTTTGAAAAATAAAGGACAAAGTACAAAAATATAGGGCATTAAATTTAAATAACTAGTTAAATACTGTCAAGTTGACAAATAACAACCTAAGTAAAACTATGGTTACCACAATTACGTTACGACTATTGAAATGTTTATTTGAAAACTAATTAATTCAAATTTCATTCAAATTTTTCGCATATAAAGAATAATTTAGTCGGACATTAAACGTTGAAGGCGCACGGGTATTATAGATAATAATGCTTTCGGTCAACGTATATCCCTTGGGCCAAAGGCCCTCGATATATACACCATTGACCTCAAGCGTTATTATCCTTATAATACCCTTGGCACTAAATATTTCGCTCTCGTGCAAAATTTTAAAATTTTGAGTTACTACGGTTTAGAATGGGATGTGCATGTACAATATGCTGATAGATATATCAGATAAGATATGTAATTAGAGTTAGATAATAGATAGATATTAGAATTGAAAAAAAAATTACCTACTGCTGAATACAACCGGTCCAAAAGCAATTAATTGTACGGTTAATGTTTATAATTGAGAAATTTAAATATACTTTGATATATTTTGGTTTTTCTTATCAAACTACTTTAAAACGAGTGATTTAGTAATCAATACAAAAATAAAGAACTTGCTTAATAAATTACACCTATGCCACACATAATTAGTATAAGGAGTTATTAACTTCTTATAAGTTTAGATAAAAAAATTTACTCACCCTTAAATAAGCTGTTTCACAATACCTAACTTTCACAAAACACAAAATTCAAAAATAAAAAAAACAAGGTAAAACCTATTTTGGTTACATTAAAAAAAATTAAATAGCCGCACACAAAATTAATTCTAAGAATGTCTGTCAATGAAATCGATTAAAAATGTTTGCCGATGGTAGCCCTAATGAGTACACTGAATACATCAAGTGGAGCCATCAAAATATCATAACTAAATTAAGATGACATCTTTAAGTGTTATAATTTTAAACCCCATGAGATTCCGACAGTTGGTAAAAAATCTCTCGAGTACGATCGTCGTTTTTCGGAAGAGCTTGCGAAGCTTTCCTAATGTTTTGTCTCGCTCTCTGTCTGTTACGCCAGATTCTGTTATCGTGTCTCGTATTAATGTATGCTAGAAATTTGTCCTTTTACTGCTGAAGTTTCAGTGAAAGCAATTAGAAGGCGTTTCCTGAAAATTTTACATACAAGATTAAGGCGATGGATATATAATAATAATTTCAAAAGTTTGGATTATACACGGGAAATCTTAATTTATTTTTAAATTACGATTTGTTTTCATTCTGGGCGTGACGGTATAATCGATATTTTTTTTTAATAAAAATAGGGATCCTATGCTAGAGCTCATTAAGGGGATGGGTACGTAGTTTCTGCTCCAATGATATTCAAATGGGATTCATTTTTTTTCGAATCCTGAGAAAACTAATGAGTATTTTTGAAAAATTTAAACGCACAATGAAAGATTACGTTATTAGCGAGGGCCGAAAGTCCCTGAGAACTTCGATAATGTTTATTTTAATAAGTTATAGGTGGGAAAAACTGAGAGAAAATTAAGTGGATTTTTAATTTCAAATATCTCATTCATAAACTTTTAATTTATTCTAAGGGACTTTCGGCCCTAGGTAATAATTTAGTCTTTCATTCTGCGTTTAAATTTTTCAAAAATATTTATTGGTTTTTTCAGGATTCGAAAAAAATGAACACATTGCCGGTGGCAATATTTTCCAAATCTATCTTTGTCATACAACGCACTCACTCGAATAGAATATTGTCAGCATATTGTCAGTCAGACAGTGACAATAAATTTTAAATATTTGACATGGCATCGGGAATATTTTGAGTTGTTGATTAAATAATATTGATAGTGTATTTGATAAATAATTGATTTAAGACGTGAACTTAATAAAAAGTTATTTATTGTTTATTATTTAAGGAAGATCCAAGCAGAGGATACACCAGGATATATTCAGTGATCCAAGTAGGTATTTTGTTGTTAAAGATTTTCATAATTGTAAGCGTTTCATAGTAACAATATGTCATTAAAAAATCACTTTCTCACTTTTCCTCATTTCTCTATTGATTATTAGTTTTTTTTGTACAGTAGATTAATTATTACAATCACTGAATACATAGTTAGTGAAAAAATTATCATATTAATTAACATAATTAATAATATAAGCAGTTAATTATACAAGTAACAGTTATCCAAGAACATTCAAAAGCCATCTTTAAAGTTAATGATGACATTGTCAAGTAAAGTTGACATATCCATACCAGTGAGAATTTTACTACACGTAATTTGCCGTGTAAAGACAGAAAAAGTAGGGATAGGGATAGCCGTAAAATATTTGCGAAATATGTACCGATGGTCTTAAGGTTATTCAGTTGTGCGCTTTAGGGGCTCTGTATTCATCGGCAAAGTACGTATCATGTGGGAGTCCTTGGTACATGATAAGACAGGTACTCACAGATACTCCCAGATGAAACCCTACCTCGAACAATGCATTATCTGGACTTTATTATACACTCACCGGCACAAAATTCCGCCACCCAAAATTTTTGATTAAGTTTGACAATTTATAACTTTATTATTTGTGCTTCGATTTTCAAGATTCTTGCACCAGTTTGTAGGTATTGATATTGTGTGGTATTATTCCGGTAACAAAAATTTTTTGCTTGCATGGCATTATACAGGGGTGAAAGAAAACGTTGTATTTTCTCCTAACTTTAAAGAATTCTGTGGAAAAATGGAAAAGCTGATTTTGTTTCATAGTCCTGTCATACTATCCCGGAGGCATCACTAAAATTTTGTTTTTTGAATTATCCGAATATCTCTTTTTTTGTAAGAGCTGTACCATTTTTTGTAAATAAAAACACTGATTGACTCATAAAATACAGGTTGGATTGAATGGATTGAATGGCCCGCAAGCAGCCCAGATCTCAATCCTATTGAGCATTTACGAGATGAATTAAAAAAGTTATTCGCCGACATCCTAGGCCTTCAGAAAATTTGATACAGTTATGGCTCTCGTAGAAGAATATCGGGCTATTCCCCAGGCAAGGATAATACTTCTTTATTCGATGCCAAACAGATTGCAAGCAGTCGTTGCTGCAAGAGGTGGACATACCCGCTATTGAATTGTTTTGTTGTTAACTTTGTTTTGTTTTGTTAATTTTAGTGCGCTTGATAATTTTAATGAAATATACCTTCAAAGCAAGTTTTTATTTACAGCTCTTACAATAAAAGAGATATTCAGATAATTCAAAAAACAAAACCTTAGTGATACCTCCAGGATAACACAAAAGGAGTATGAAATAAAATCAGCCCTGCAATTTTTAAAATTAGGAGAAATTACAACGCTTCCATTAACCCCCGTATAATGCCGTCCAAGCAAAAATTTGTTATTACCTTAATAATAACGAACGACACCAATACATGTGCCTACAAACTGATGCAAGAATCTTGAAACTCGGAGTACAAATAATAAAGTTGTAGATTGTCAAACTTAATCAAAAATTTTGAGTGGCGGAATTTTGTGCCGGTGAGTGTATCTTCGGTAATATTTTCTGTTTGTCTGTGGCTGTCTGTGGTCTTCTAGCTCAACGAATTTTATTCTGGATTTTTCCTCCACCATAACCAGTAGGTACGCTTATTTGTTTTATGTCTCTGAATAGGAACCGTTCAGAAACGTATCTGGGCACGTTTATAGCTTCTCTAAGACAGTTTTGTGCTGCTTGAATCTTTTTCTGCTTAATCTTCTGCTTTACTTTCCATAGCTAATTTGCTTCTTCTTCCTATGAGTCCTCTTATGCGGCTCTGGCGGTTGCTGTTTTCTGGACTGTCGCGTTCACAAGTATTGTGAATGTTAGACTGGTCCATTGTGACTCCTAGTTATTTAGCTTCGTTTTGCCATTTGATGGGTCCGTCTTGCATTGTTAGCTGTTCTTCTGGGTTATCTCTTCTCTTTTTGAAAATAACCGCTTATGTACTTAAGTAAATTAAGATGATATCTTTAAGTGTTATAATTTTAAACCCCATGAGATCCCCACAGTTCGTAAAAAATCTCTCGAGTACGATCGGTGTTTCTCGGAGGAGCTTGCGAAGCTTTCCTAATGTTTTGTCTTGCTCTCTGTCTGTTATTCCATAATATATTCATTCTATTATCGTGTCTCTTATTAATGTTGTATGCTACGAATTAGTCCTCTTATTGCTAAAGTTTCAGTGAAATCAATTAGAAGGCGTTTCACGAAAATTGTATATAAAAGATTAAAGCGATAGATGTATGGTAATAATTTTCCTCATTTGATATGGAAATTTGGAGGCACAAAATTCCGCCACCCAAAATTTTTGATTAAGTTTGACAATTTATAACTTTATTATTTATGCTCCGATTTTCAAGATTCTTGCACCAGTTTGTAGGTACATGTATTGTAATTGTTTGGTATTATTCCGGTAACAAAAAAATTTTGCTTGCATGACATTATACAGGGGTGAAAGGAAGCGTTGTATTTTCTCCTAATTTTAAAAAATTCTGTGGAAAAATGGAATAGCTGAGTTTGTTTCATAGTCCTGTCTTATTATCCCGGAGGCATCACCAACATTTTGTTTTTTGAATTGTCCGAATATCTTTTTTCTTGAAGAGCTGCACCATTTTTTGTAAATACAAACACTGATTGACTCATAAAATAGAGGTTGGATTGCTAATATTAGAATGGCCCGCATGCAGCCCAGGGCCTCGATTTTTACATTTCGCTTCGCTATCGAACGTATTCGCTTCGTATCTGTTTAGTGTACAGATAGCGAATGATCGATAACAAAGCGAAGGGTCAAAAATCGAGGGCCAGATCTCAATTCTATTGAGCATTTATGGGATGAATAAAAAAAGCTATTTGCCGTCATCCTAGGCCTCCAGAAAATTTGGTACAGTTATGGCCCTGGTAGAGGAATATCGGGATATTTTCCAGGCAAGGAAAACACATATAGGGTGTCAATTTGAAAAGTTGCCACCCCCTATAATTTGGTCCCTATAGAAAATCTAAAAATATACAAAAACACGTCAAATTTATTTGTGAGGGGGACATTTTATAGACCAGTTTTCAACCAAATTACACTAACCCTTTAGCGAGGGCGGACACAACCCCCAAAATCTTTAATGAAAAGGGGGTTGAGTGATACCTCATTTTAAAGATCGTTCGATTACCTTTTCAAAAATACCACATACATTATATTTCTCTTTAGTAATTTTGGAAAAATCAAGTGAAACCGTACAGATATTAAATATCGAGTTCAGAACTCCAAATTTTTTTTTGGAGTATTGAACTCCAAATTGAATTTTTTTGGGGTGTTGAAGTATTTAGAGTGTTTTTTTGAAGTATTTTTGAAAAAATCAAGTAAAACCGTAAAGATATTAATCGAGTTCAGAAAAGGGATGGGAAAAACCTACCGGTTTAAACCTAAAACTTTTTTTACTTCGCAATAACCGGTTTTACCGTTTTTTGTCCCGGTTATAACCGGTTTTTCTTTTTAAAGTAAAAACCGGTTATTAGGTTTTTCGGTGATTAGGATTAGGTTAGGTATTATTTTGGATCCCAATCATAATTATTATTCTCAAGTAATTATTCCAAACAAAACCATAATTCAAATTTTATTTTATTTTATAAATACAGAAGCAAACTAAAAGTGTAATTTCACATCAGCCAGAAACAATTATTAAGTTTTATTATAATATTTCCTTGAAAAGGTATTTGTAATCATATTATATTTACATAAGAAGTAATCTGGTTGAATTAGACGCAATCATCATCTATTTTTCACACTTCAACTCTTGACATTGACAGTTGGTGAATGACTTTTTCTGATTACCAAAAATATTGCTCTGACTATGAATATCGAATTACTGATTACAAATACGAATCTCCAAGAATTTTCCTACGTTTTCAAAACGATACACCCATACAGGAAGTATTAAATGAGTTAAAATGTACCTATTCTGCAAATATACAAACGTGTTAAAAGTAATACATTATGATAATTTTTTTTGATGGTAGTAAAAATAAGAGAAAAATTGCATTATCCAATTTATTTTTAAGTAAAATATTTATGTTGATATTATTTTTTTTAAATCCCATTTCAAAGAGTCTGGGATAATAATAATAGTAAAATAATAAATAAATATATTAATTAATAGAATAAAATGGTTTTATTAAAAATTGTGTTTTATTTATATTGATATTGATGTTCTTTCGATAGTACTAATTTTGATCATATTGATATCGAGCCGAATGGAGTATCGCAAACTAAAGTGCATTGTAAATATAACTTTGTAACCTATTGGATTAAAAAAAACAAAAACCGGTTTTTCCAAAAACCGGTTTTTTTTGGCCGGTTATAACCGCCAGGTTAAACCGTAAGCAACAAAAACCGGTATAACCGAAAACCGGTGTTTTGTCAAAAAGCGCCATCCCTAGTCAGAACTCCAAAATTTTTTAGAGTATTGAATCCAAGATTTTTCCAAAAGTACAGAAAAGAAATATACGGCATGTGGTATTTTTGAAAAGCCCCCGCTATAGGGTTGATGTAATTTAGTTAAAAACTGGTCTACAAAATGTCCCCCTCACAAATAAATTTGACGTGTTTTTGCATATTTTTAGATTTTCTATAGGGACCAAATTATAGGGTGTGGCAACTTTTCAAATTGACACACTGTATTTATTCTATGCTAAACAGATTGCGAGCAGTCGTTGCTGCAAGAGGTGGACATGCCCACTATTGAATTGTTTTGTTAATTTTGTTTTGTTTTGTTTTTTAGTGCGTTTGATATTTTTAATTAAATAAACCCCTTCAAAGCAGTGTTTTTAATTACAGCTCTTACAAGAAACGAGATATTCGGATAATTCAAAAACCAAAACCTTAGTGATACCTCCAGGATAATACAATAGAAGTATGAAACAAAATCAGCTATCCAATTTTTCCACAGAATGTTTTAAAGTTAGGAGAAACAACAACGCTTCCATTCACCCCTGTATAATGCCATCTAAGCGAAAAATTTTTGTTAACGGAATAATAGCAAACGACATCAATACATGTACCTACAAACTCATACGCGAATCTTGAAAATCGGAGTACAAATAATAAAGTTATAGAATGTCAAACTTAATCAAAAATTTTTGGTGGCGGAATTTTGTGCCGGTGAGTGTAGATGGGAATATTTTTTTTCCTTTTGGAATATACAGCGAGGGGCAAGATTGTGAAATAAATTCATCTTTTCGAGAATAGGCGACTTTGGAGACAAATCCCGAAACAGGTCGATTTTAATTTTTAAATTATGAATTTTTCCATTCTGAGCGTGATGACGTAATCTATGATCTTTACAAATACGAGTAAAGATTGTGTTCTAGCTCATTTGAGAGGCTATTCAATCCTTTATTAATAAGTGATATAAACATTATCATAATTAATTGATGGATTCGACCGTTACTTGATGGAAGTTTATTTTATCTAACAATAAAATACTGAAAACGTTTGTCTTCTATACTTCCACCTTCCACAAAATTTATTATAACTATGTGACTACAGCTGTTTCGGCAGAGTGCCTGAGAAAGGCAATATTCCTTAGTTATTTAAATTTAACGACCAAGGGCGTTATTTTTCAAAATAACGCCCTAGGGCATTATATCATATTTAACTGACTTCGAAATCATGTCATTATTTGTCAAATATTATACCAGTCGGATATTAAATATTTAATAGGCCTTTTTCACATAAAATACACCTTTTTCGTTTTTTTATTTTATTTAAATACCCATTTAATTGATCTGATTTTGCTAAGGTGTACCGTGACCGATTACCTAAACATTTGAAAAATTTATTCTGGTAAAATGTGTGAAGTGTGAAAACATGACTTATGTAATGTAATTCCTGAGTTGGACCATGCAAGAATTATCGCTTTAGTTGAAGAAGGTCGTTAACAGCGGTTCGTGGCGGAAAGAGTGGGTGTTTCTCAGAGTGATGTCCCACGGATATGGAATAGGTTTCTGGAGACAAATTCGATACAGATAGAGTAGTAGACTAGTAGTAGTAGATCTAGTGTATACCCCGAGTTGGCAATGAGCAACTGAATAGATAATATATCAGAATTTCCATTCGTAAAATTCTTCTGTTTGTACCAGCCTTCCAAAGAGACTTCAAGCATGCTACAAGAGTCAGCGAATCGTTGGTTACAATAAGAAGAATTTTAGAGTCAGGTTTGAGAATTCGTCGACCAGTAAGAGTTCCTCAGTTACAACCTAGAAATGTTTTGCATCGTCACCAGTGGGCTCTTTCATCAGTTTTGTAATTTTGTGCTTTTCAGACGAGACCAAATTTTTTAAATAACCGGTGAATTCGTGTTTGGCGGGAGCCAACAAGAGCTGTACAACTAGCAATGCCAATACCATACTTCATTTGCTGGTGGCAGTGTTATGTTTTGGGCATGTATTATATAACGTGACCGTACGGAATTGATAGTTATTGACGGGACTCTTAACACGACAAAGGTACATCACTGGGATATTAGAACCTCATGTCAGATAATGGTGAGGAGTTGTGGGTGAAAATTGAAAACTGTGTATTATAGATAATAACCCCCGCACATAAAGGACTCAGCGGTTAATGACTATCTGGAGACAGAAGGTATTCTTCGTTTGGAGCGACCTGCGATGTCTTCAGACACGAACCCCATTGAACATGCATGGGATGTGCTCACCAGAGCTATTCCTGCTCGAAGGAATCCTTCTAAAACCCATCATGAACTTACAATTACCTGTAGAGAAGAATGGAAGAATTTGCCACAAGCAGGGCCCCCGTAGCTGCTGGCGCCTGTGTGCAAAAAAGGATTTTGGCGCCCCTTAAGGTATTTTAGTCCATGCTTATTTATTTTTTTAAGGTTTGTAGGTAAAAAGGTGCTTGAAATAAAACAAAAAACTGAACTTTAGAAGTCATAATAAGTTTTAATGAGTTTTCCCCGAAAAGTAGGTACTTCAATTTTTGGTTATTTCACGTTGAAATATTTGATTTGAAATTTGACGAATAGGAACGTATTTTTAATGAGCTTAAGTTTTGCTTTTATTAGATCTATGGACTTCATGAATATACCATTTTTTCGTTTTTTAAGCTACATTTTTATACAAATATTTTTTCGATAAAATACTTAGTTTTGAGTAATTTGCGACAAATCGCCTAAAAACGTGTTTTTAAGCGATTAAACGTGTTTGAGTAGAACCTCCCAAAGTTTTATGCAATTCGGCGGTGACCCTGAAAATTACAGGTATGGTGGTATGGTGACCGTCTTTTACGTTTATTTACTGGGCTATAGATATAATAAAAAATAGCTATTTTAGTAGTGATATTTCCGGGACTTCGCTATTGCAAATTCTTTATTTACATCACTAAAATTTATACCATCAAAAATGTCTTGCTCAATTGCTAATATTGCTGGCCCAACCAATCTTTCTTGAAGCATTGTCCTTAAATGATTTTTAACATTGAAAAAGATTGCTCGCCAAAAGCATACAAAAGATTTCTTAGTGAAATGTTTACGTTTGGAAGGGTAGAGATTAAATTTCTTCAAATATATATTGTAAAATACTTAAGGGGTCAGTATTTTCAGATAATAAAAATAACTTTAACGTTTTAATTTCATTAAACAAATCATTGGAGTCTATATCCTGATCTGTCAGTCGTTCTTCAAGAACAAAAAAAAAACTATGTAAAAGATTGCTGTCACTTAATTTAAATATGTTTAGTGTGTATTTATACCTAATCATATTTAATTTCTAAACTTTTGTTTTAAACTTAATTTTTGTTTTTTTGAAATTTTTCTTTTAATTTTTGACTCTGGGTTTTGGCGCCCCTACAGGATGGCGCCCGTGTGCCTTGCACACTTTGCACATATGGTAGCGGGGGCCCTGGCCACAGGAAATTATTGATTAGCTTGTTAGCAGTATCAGAGCTCGAATCTAGGTTTGCATCGATATTCGTGGTAAAAATACACGATATTAAAATTTTGTTAAATACATTTGATCTAGAAATAATTTTTTTAGTTTCTAATTTTTTATTTATTAAAAAAAATGTCCATTTTAAAACAAAAAATATCTGTCAACCTTATCTATCTCTAGTTTTTGAAAATAGTTAAAAAGAGCGAAAATTTTGGATGATGCATAACTTTTGAAACTGTGTATTTTTATGTTACACTTGTCATCAGATACTATAAAAATATGTCAATATCTTTTGACTATTTGATTTACTGAAAAATTTCTGTTTATGTTATTAATAAAACCTAGATGTTTGTTTGTAACATATGCATAATGTAACATATGCATAATGCAATGTGATTTTTATAAAGGAGTAAAAATATTAATATCTACAGTTATATCATTGACTTTATTACTTGAACCTTAACGTACACAAACCATTTCACATTTTTTCCTTATGTCAAACAAAAAAGTGCTTCGTGCTGAGTGCTAATGGCATTTCATATGTTTTCATACAGGAGGCTTTTCATTGGTTGCTTGCACGTGGCCGAAAGTTTTTTACCACCCAGTAATTCGATACCTCATCTCGACTCGTCCTGCACTTGTCGCCGACTAATGAAGAGAGATAAACGTATAGTTTTGTTTTATTCGTAACAGTTGGCATTAACTTTCTTTTTAATTATTTTTGACGCTTCTGTAGCGGTACATTATGAAGTGTCTAGTATTTTTATACGGGGTGATTTAAAAATGTATTTATTTTTTATAATATAATGAGCAATTAATAATTGACAATTTGGTAGTTCGTCGATTGTAGACACAAAGGCATAGGCGCCCATACATATGGGCAGTGGCCCACGGCCCCCCATACCTATGGGCTGTGCCTTCCTAGCTTCTCGGGTGCCATAAACTATTATATTGTCATCCAAAGTATACAAAATGTAATGTGCAACATCTTCACGTTTGGCCCCCTAAAAATTTTTATATGGGCGCCCATGCACAAAGGTAGTGTATCTCGTATCAAGAAATTTTCGAAAAAAATTAACAATCATTGTCAATCCAGTTACCATGATAACAATTCTCCTTTGAACTTAGGGAGCGTTCAAGTATTACGTAACTTAGCTTGGGGGGAGGGGGTCTTGTAAAACGTTACGGCGCGTTACATGGGGGAGGGGGGTTCGAACAGCGCGTTACGTAACATTCTTTTTTAACTTAAATAAAAAAAAACTACAGAATTACTTTTATGTTTTACATAGACCCCTGAATTGTATTATGTTGCACCCTCAGGCTCCGCTCATGTTCCGACAACAGGACAATAGTATTCAAGTGAAAAAATCTTAAAATTTGCAACCAGATGAAGCACAGTCGTAACATGTGTTTGCAATAATTAGCTCGACCTTTCTCCCCAACAAAAGATGAAATGATACAAATGGGATTAAGAGGTTGCAGAGGGAACTACATGTTCATAAATCATGTATGTTTTCTGAAGTCCATAACATGCAGTATCGTTTTCTGCAGTAGGTATTCATTAATGTTTTAAATACGCAAATTTTCAAATTATTTACAAATGTCTTTAAATAAAAAGCATTAAATACAAAACCCACTATATTTATACTAGGTTTAGAAAATTGATAGTTATTTTAAAAAATAATACCTTTATTTAAAGTGTGATTCCTGAATTATTAATTTCAAAGTTTTATGTGATTAATATCTTGACGAAAATTATACATAATTTCAAAATTTCACCTTGTATTATTCATAACAGACCCTACATAATACACATTTTTGAGATGAGGTTGTTAAGCAGCTTCTAAAAACAAAAATATACAGGTTGTTTAATTAAAATTAAAGATCATGGACTATGCTAGACGTGAGTGAATCACCCTGTATATTCAAATTTATGTTTAAATAGTCCATAGTTGAATTTAAAAGTTGACGTATTCAAGCGTTTTTATAATTTTTTAAAATAATGACACATGACACAAGCAATTTTATTCCATAAGTGGTTTCCATACATTATAATTTTAAATGATCACCCTTGTATTCTTCATAAAGACCATGAAATCAGATTGTTAAGCAGCTTTTAAAATATAAAAATATACAGGGTGTTTCATTAAAAATAAAGCTTATGGACTACGGTAGGCTTGCATGAATCACCCTGTACATTTAAATTTATGTTTAAAAAGCACACATTTTTATATATGAAAATCTACTGGTCTCAGCGTTTTTTAAAATTGTTTAAAACAAGGACAAAAATAATTTTATTCCGTAAGTGCCTTCTTATATATACAGAGTGTTTCAGAAAAAGGTAACACGATCTCTAGGATAGGTGAAAAATTGAAAAATAATTGGGGTTTGCTTACTAAATAATTTTTGTAACGGCATGCGTTTTCACGATACAGGGCGTTGAAGAACAAAAAGTTTTACACATTTTTTTCACTATTTTTCCGAAACTACCGGCAACATCGTATATTATTCGTTATACAAAAATTTTTACTAAGCAAAATAAAATGTTGAAATATTAAATAAGTTATTTTATTTTAAGCTTTTATTAAAAAAGAAGAACAATAAAGGATGAAGCCAAAAATGTATATAATGATGGGGCCAAGTAGGGAAAATGTAAATGTAAAATTAGTAATAAAATATTATTATTGTAAGTTTTGGACATATTTTATGCCATGGGACATGACATTACGATTGGCAGGGATAACCAGACACATGAACTGAATAGAAGAATCGTTCTTGGGTGGGCAGCATTTGAAAAACTGAGAGAAACTTTTAAAGGTGAGTTGCCCACATGCCTAAAGAGAAAGGTATTTGATCAGTGCGTCCTCCCATTCTTAACGTACGGATCAGAAACACTTATCTTAACTAAAGCCTCGGCTACCAAACTAAGAGTAACGCAGAGAGGAATGGAGCGGTCAATGGTCAATGCTAGGAATAACTGTGCAAGACAAAATCAAAAACGAAGAAAGCAGGAGAAGAACAAAGGTGACTGACGTCATCAAAAGGATAGCCAGGTTGAAGTGGAGATGGGCAGGACACATAGCCAGAATGATAGATGAGCGATGGACAAAAAGGTTATTGGAATAGAGGTCAAGAGAAGACAAGAGAAGCGTCGGTCGACCGCCTACAAGATGGACTGACGACGTAAGAAAGCTAAATACAAACTGGATGAGAGCGGCGCAGGATAGACGTGGTTGGAAACGAGGGGAGGAGGCCTATGTTCAGCAGTAGACATTTGAGGCTGGATGATGATTGTAAGTTTTTATTATTACCTCAAATGCGATTAAAATAATAACAAAGTTCTTTTACCGAGTTTCCGGTATATACTTTTCGCAACCTAGTTTTCCATTTAGGTTCAAATGGTCAGTTGGGTGTTACGTAACGTTTAGGTAGGGGGAGGGGGGTCAAAAATCTTCAAAAATTGCGTTACGTAATACTTGAACGCTCCCTTATGTTAAAGACTTATCAAGAGTCAGATAATTTGTACTTACTGCAATCGCTTCGTGTTCTTTTAGTGTCGTCTCCCAATCAGAGGTTGGATATCATCGTCACTATCTTTACTTTATCTACCGCTGCTCTGAAGAGTTTTATTGGACTGCATTTTAACCAAGCCCTTAATTTTTTCTCATGATACTTGCCTTCTTCCTTTACTTCTTCCCCCTCTTATCTTTCCCTGTATTATCAATATTAATATTAGCAATTCATATCGCTGTCCCCTCATTACGTGTCTCAGATACTTAGATGTTGAAACTTTCTTATTTTTGTTGTGTTTATTATTTCGTATTCTTTGCCCAATTCTCGCAATACTTTCGTGTTTGATTTCTTCTGTGTCCATGCTGTTTTAAGCATACCTACTTTTGCAATACCACATTTCAAATGATTGTAGCTTATTGTTCGTTCGCTATAACCTTTCCCATGCGGCACGATTCATTTTCAAACAAATTAAGTCAGAACATAAAGTGAAACGTACGCCGATGTGTGTAGTATATAGTATACATTATACAAAATTACACATCGACGTTCGTTTCACTTTATGTTTTGATTTAATTTGTTTGAAAATGAATCGTGACGCATGGGAAAAGTTATAGCGGACGAATAATATGTACCTATCTGTTTTTGCTTCAGTGTCCAGCTTTTAAGTCCATATTGTAGTATCGAAAACACGTAACATCTCAGAGCTCTTACTCTCAGTTCTAATCTAAGGTCTTTATTTATTGCGGGGATTTTTTTTTCAGTTTTGCAAACGCATTTCCTGCTATTTCTATCATGGCCCTTATTTCTGTTGTTTATTTTTTTCATTTTTGATAATTGTTAGGAGAGGCCTAAAATTTTTTTTTTCATAATTGTCATTGTCATTATTTTCTGAAATCCATGTTCCCAGATATTTGTATTTAGCAACCCTTTCCACCGGTACATCTCCCAAATGTATGTTTGTTTTGTTTAGTATTATCATAGACTTTTTTATATTCATTTTTAGTCCATATTTTTCACAGAACATGCTTGTTTTGTTTAGTAGTAGTTGGAGTTGTTCAGTAGAGCTTGCCATAAAAACAGTGACATCTGGATTTCTTATGTTTTCACATTCAGATAGTAATACTTCTTCAAAAATTGATAGTAATACGTCTTCACTATATGCATTGAATAGTGGTGGAGATAGCATAGGTACTTCTTCTTCTTTAGGTGCAATGTACCTACGTATGCAGACGTTGGCCGCCATCATGTTTACCAGTTCCTGAAACCTTTCTCTATCGACTGCTGCGCGTAATAATTCTTCTACTGTGGAACCACACCATTGTCTAATATTACGCAACCATGAAAGCTTCTTTCGACCAATCCATCTCTTTCCCTCCATCCTTCCTTGTTATATAAGGCGAAGTAGATGGTATTTAGGTCCTCTAATTATATGGCCGAAGTATTCTGTCTTTCCCCTTTTTATGATGTTTATGAGCAGACGTTCTGAATTTATCATTTGAAGAACATCTTCATTGGAAATGTGCGAAACCCAGGATATCTTTAGGATTCGTCGATAGCACCACCATTAAAATGCTTCTAATTTATTTAGCATTATGGTTTTTAAAGTCCATGTCTTACAATTATTCAATAAGAACCACACATAACATTTCAGGACCTTCTTGCGAATCTTTCTGTTACATAAAACTGGTTTCTAGGTCATAAAAGCCTAACGTGATATTTCGATCCTGGTTAATATATTTTCATCAGAGTCGCAATTTACATTTAACCAACTGCTAAGGTATTTAAAATGGTTTACCCGTTCTATCTCCTCTCCATCAATAGAAAGCACACCTTGATTTACATTAATCTTTCCAACTGCCATCCACTTTGTATTTGAAATATTAATTTTGAAGCCTCTCTGATAACTTGCTTACTGACTAGATTTACTAATGTCTGGGGATCTTGTACATTTTCTGCAAGAATTACTGTATCGTCAGCGTATCTGATATTGTAGATTACTTCTCCGCCCAGTCTTACTCCCTCTCATCTGTCGTCCAAAGCCTCCCTAAAGATTTATTCAAAGTACATATTAAAAAGACTGGGTGACAAAGCACAACCCTGTCGTATTCCACGTTTGATGGGTAGTTTTTCAGTACGACTATCTCCAAGTTGTATAGAGGCTACTTGATTGTAATATAAGTATTTTAGCAGTACTGTATCGTAGTGGCCAAGTACTACTGCCCGCAGGCAATCAAAAAGTGTATCGTGTTGACTCGGTCGAATGCCTTCTCGAAGTCGATGAAACAAACATAAACGTTCTTTCGGAACCCACAACTTTTTTGTAAGAGAACGCGCATACAAAATATTGCCTCTCTAATTCCTAGACCATCTCTAAATACAAATTGCTTATTATCCATTCTACTTTCACACAGAAGGAATACTCGGTTTGGTATAATTCGTAAAAGTATCTTAAGTGAGTGACTCATCAAACTGATTAGTCTAAAATCGCTGCATTTGGTGGGCCTGCTTTTTTTTTGGTAATGTTATAAATAGTGACTCCAACAAATCATCTGGTATTTTTCCTTCGTTGTAAATTTTGTTAATGAAAGTGGTTATAGGTAATGTTTTCCTCATCTAAAAGTTTAAGTAGCTCAGCAGGGATTTGATCTGGTTCAGGTGCTTTATTGTTTTTGGGTTATAGGATAGGTACATCCCACGGTTTTTAGACATACTACGGTTGCCCAGATCGACGGTGGTGGGAAGACTTCAATTTTTGACTTTACGTCACAAGAATACAGAATCCCATATTTTTAAATGATTTTCGATCATTGAATACGTGTTATTGTGTATATATGTGTAGTATTTGTGTTATTATTAAATAATAAACGTTCCAATTAAACTATTATTCTGGTACCATTAGGTAAACACAATGTTTTTAAAACTTTTTTGCCTCTTAGTATTTTTTTGATAAGTCACCTTTTATCGAGATGTGGCTTCTTTTTCAAAATATACCTAATAATGTAGATTATAAATAAATTTTCAGATTATTAACAGCTCTCTAATTAACCATATACAAATATGTGGTGGATTCGACAAATATTCAAAATATCTCGATAAACACTGGCTTATCGAAAAAGTACTAAGAGGCAAAACACTTTTAAAAATATTGTGTTTACCTAATGGTGCAACAATAATAATTTAATTGGAACGTACACAAAAGTTGGGGGGGGGGGGTTTAAGGGAACAAAACCCCCATAAAATTTTTATGGGGTACACAAATTTCACTTTATTTTTTTTAAGATGTTGCTACTATAAGAATGCAACATGTCCATTTTCAATAAAAAATCTCTAAGAGTTTTCGATATATGAAAAAGAAATCGATTTTCAGTTTGTAACTTTAAAGGGCTGTAACTTTTTTTGTGTGCACTATTGTATATAGGTAAGTGAGGTTCAATCAACCTATTTTTGACCCCAGAATCTGTGGTATAATTTATGACCAATCTTTTCGGGACACTCTGTATGCTTGAAATAAGAAAGTTCATTAGATTTCCAGAAAAACGGAAGATCTGACAACAATATAATTACCACTATAATATCGGCCGTATTAGAGAACCCGTATCCACCAAAATATATAAAAATAGAGCAATCCGTTTTCGAGATAATTGAGTGTTTCCATACATAAAACTCACTCGGTATTCATATTTTTATATTATTAAATTAAATAAAATTTATGCCCTACCTAGCTAGACATACAGTCTGCCGTATATCCGATATATTCTGATTTTAATTTTCTTCTAGTACCATATGTTTTAGAAAGGTTTCAGAAAATCTGTCACTTAAAAAGAATATAATAAATATGGTGCGTTTGAACTGTCCTGTCAAAATCAACCTAACGATTTATGGAAACATATGAAAATAATAAAATTCTAAGGGTTGAATCTCTTGAACCATAAAAGCTATCCGTGGGAAACTCTGACAAATATAAAAAATAAATGAGATAAAAATAAATTAAGACAGGAGCAAAAACCATCTCAAATAAATATAAATAAGGAAAGAGCTTTTTATTTAGTAGCTGTCTTTAAGGTTCGGGTGTAAACTAATGCTATAAGTCATTTTCTTTAAAGAGGGGTGTTTTTTGCTTTATATAATTTGTGCACCTGTTTCGAGAAGTTTAATATGACCTGTTCTACAAGCAGGATGAAAACTTTATGATGTATCTATATCCGTGGAATGTTATTTTATTAAGCAGGCGATAAAATTTTTTTATATGTATAGTTACTGATTTTTTTAAGTTCTTTTGGAAGTAAACTGCAAAATATATTCTGTTTTTAACGTTTCAAGATTCAGAAACCGTCTTATTATTTTCAACATAGCAACCATTTCTAAGATGGAAAGCCTTTGTTGAAAAAAGATTCGTGTTTTTACCAAAAATATGTTTTTTGCTGTTTTCGCAAAAAAAAGGTTACTTACTTTCTCCAGGATAAACCTCATTTTAGTCGAGGCATTGAAGGATTGAAGTATCGATTTTTTTGCAGTAAGACGGATTTTAATGCGGATTGGTGCGTTGGATTCGTGAGAATGTCAGGAAATTTTGTGAACTAATGTAATGAATAAGAAATCTGAAATTGCATTTGTGCATAAGAAAAATGCATTTCAAAAGTTCATTTTGAAATAGGCAATTATTATAAATTTGCAACTCGGTAAATTTTCTTACTCGAGGGTTATTGGGGTCGCTGAAAACGAATATGAGGTCGGCGAGAGTGTGCAAACTACCTGGTGCCTGCAGTGGATGTAATAAACGTCTTCCTCTGGAGTATTATGGTAATTTATCATATAATTAGTTTAAACTCGTTACTCGGGGGGTTTTTGGGGTAATCTATTTTCTTCGATGTAACCATAGTGATCGAAAAGGGTGGTATTTTTATTATAAATAAACATAAATTTTTATTATTATAATATATTTATAGTTAAAAAAGTTCATTATACAAAATTTATCGTCATTTATCTTTAGAATTCATTTTCTTCATCATTATCATCTTCTTCTTCATTATTGCCTTCCTTTCTCGAGTCCAATGCAATATTTGTGCAGTCAGAGTCTACACAATTTTTGCAGGCTAAATTACAAACTAACCCATGCTTCCTGCACCCGCATGAGTTACCGCAGTGTGACTTACAACTACAGAATATTAAATTTAAAATGTTTGGAGGACCAGGTGGCTGAGTCATACTAACTGGAATTAATCATTATTTTGTAATTCCCATCCCCAATCGGTTGGGTTCATGTTACTGTCCTCTCCATGCAGTCAAATTTGTGTTTGTAAATATACCCTTTTTAAATGCTGGATAAATGCATCAACAGGTGAAAGAATTTTTCCAATGACAATCTTTTTATTTTTGGCAATAGCCATTAAGTACATTCTGTATCGGTAAGTTTCAGCTAATTGGATATTACTCAGTTTAAACTGCTCAGGAATATTCGGTTTCCTGAAACTTATCGGGGCATTGTACATAACCATAAGAAGTTGGCAGCCGTGGTCAATAATTTCATTAGGGGGTACAACATACAGTAAACCAAGTATGCTTGAGAGTCTGGCAAAACCTCTGGAATAGTACAAACTCAAAACTCCGCAATATTCAACCCAGAATACCTGCCTTAAAAATACCAGCACTTTGTAGAAGCGACAAAGTTGTCATGAGAAGACTAAGAATTGGACATTGCCGTCTTACACATGGTTACCGGATGAGCCAGGGAAATCCTCCTTGGTGTCATACCGGCAACACTCGTGTCACTGTCAAACACATACTAGTTGAGTGCCAGCTATACACGAACACCCGAAGACAACATAAACTGGATGAAGACCAAACCACCACTCTTAGTGATAATAGTAACTTTAATAATGTGATAATGTTTCTCAAAGACTCTCGGTTATACTACGCCATATATATGTTGTTTTTTATTATTTTGCTGATATTGTAATTTCTTAATTTAAATTCTTAATTCTCTTTATTCTTATAATTTAAACATATTGTAAACCTTACTTTTGTAACCGTGTCAATGGCCTGCGTTGCTGAGACACGTTAATTTAAATAAAAAAAAAATATTTTTTACACTTCTTTATAATAAATTATTTAAATAACAGGAAAACAAAATAATAAAAACAACGTATTCTGCTTTGCTTACAGTGTAACCGTTATATTAGTGTATACAAACGTGTGACAGAAAAAGGCAATAAATCCTACATGAAATTAGTCAAGAATGTATCAATACTGCCAACATAATTTTAAGCGTCAAATTTAACAAAAAAATGGAGATCCTGAACAAAATAATCAGGTTTTTTTTATAATATCCTATAAAATTAAATTAAAATTAAAATTCATTTTCAGCGACCCCAAAAACCCCCCGAGTAATGAGTTTAAGCCAATTGTATGATAAATTACCACAATACTCCAGAGGAAGAAGTTTATTACACCCGCTGCAGGCACCAGGTACTTTGCACACTCTCGCCGACCTCATATTCATTTTGAGGGACCCCAAAAACCCCCCGAGTTACAAGTTTGGGCCAATTATTTAACAAATTACCATAATACTCCAGAGAAAGACGTTTATTACACCCGCTGCAGGCATCAGGTAGTTTACACACTCTCGCCGACCTCATATTCGTTTTCAGCGACCCCAAAAACCCCCGAGTAAGAAAATTTACCAAGTTGCAAATTTATAATAATTGCCTATTTCAAAATGCACGTTTGAAATGCATTTTTCTTATGCACAAAAACAATTTCAGATTTCTTATTCATTACATTAGTTCACAAAATTTCCTCACTAAACTGCATTTAAATCCGTCTTACTGCGCCAAAAATCGACAGTAAGGCCTTTTTTTGTGCTTCAATGCCTCGACTATTTGGTATTCCACTGATTGAAAATCCCACCAGTTTCTGAGTCATAATATGGCTTGAATTTGAAATATCTAATTACTAAAGTATGTTACGATAATATTGATGAAAATATCACAGATATATAACGGATGGACGAAATGACATCCGATTTAAGAACAGTTGGCTTAGAAATGTAGAAAGAGAATACAAGATTAAGATTGGTCATAAATTTTGTCTTTGAGGTGTTAATTTTAGGTTATTACTCTTCATAAAGCGTTTCCATCATTTTTGTAGATTTGATTTATCAACCCTATTTATACAGTATGGTGCAAATGGTGGAATAAATTCGATACTTCGTAAACCGGCGACTTTAAGGAAAAATCCCGAAACAGTTGGATTCTTATTTTTAAATTACGATATTTTGGCATATATTTCATACGGGTGACGTCATCCATATGGACGTGATGACGTAATCGATGACTTCTTTAAATGAGACTAGGAGTCGTGTGATGGATTTGAAAGGAAATATTCAATCCTGTATTCAGTAATATAAACCTAATTGTTTATACACAGTGTTCAAGATTTTTTTTAATTACAATAATTGACAAAAAAGAAGAATGTATGTAATTTATTTAATTCAAAATACATTTTACTATTGTCAGAAAACAAAAAAAAAAAAAAAATGTTTATTTGACAATCAAGCATTGTTTCTCGCTTAAATTCAATGTTCAAACCAGCTTCCGCCAACCACCTGCCTCTTGGAAGTTTGAACATATAACTTAAACGAAGAGCAATGCAATTAAATAAACTTTTTTTGTGTTTTCTGACAGCAGTAAAATGTATTTTGAATTAAATAAATTACATACATTTTTCAAGTGTGTATAAAAATTATATTAATATTTATATTACTGAATACAGAATTGAATATTACCTTTCAAATGAGCTATCACACGACCCCTAGTCTCATTAAAAAATAATCGATTACGTCATCACGTCCACATGGATGACGTCACTCGTATGAAATATATATGCCAAAATATCGTAATTTAAAAATAAAAATCTAGCTATCTCGGGATTTTTCCTTAAAGTCGCTGGTTTGCGAAATATCGAATTTATTCCAGACATTTGCACCATACTGTATATTCGAGTACCTACTGCTGTAAACAATTTCGGGGTGATATATAAGGTGTCTAATATTCCACGGTCTATTCGAAACTTTTTGATATCTTCATGAAGTCGGACGGACACAAGTTGTACCAGTTTCGTAGATATTCTTCATAAAAGTAATAAGTATGTACCTATATGGTAGGTAATGAGGAAGTTGGCCAATGCTCGAAGCATTTTATGATTATGTATAATATCAAACGCCATTTCATAGTCTACGAATATAAGAAAGATAAGCTTGTTGTATTCTGTGCACTTTTCTATTAGCGTCTTAATAACTTGTAGCTCATCTTTTGTTCAGTATCTAGAGTGGAACCCAGCCTGTTTGCAAGGTTAACTATTCAGTTTGTTCATAAGCCGTTTTGTTATTATCTTCATTAGTTTGTATATGTATCAGTATACCGAATGTATATATGTCACCTTTTTTGTGCATTAAGGTTATAATTGCATTCTGCCATTGGAAAGGGGTTACGCCTTTTATCAAACAAACATTAATTAAACATCTTTTTCAACACATTTATTAACGTTTCTCCCCCTTCTTTGATTTGTACTATGACTATCCCATCTTCTATTCTTCTCTACCTAAGTATGTGATTTATGTTTTTCATCTCCGAGAGATTTTTGGGCTTTTTGTATTTGACTTTGATTAGGTTCTCGTTTCTACAATTATGAGTAAAAATCTTGAGTAATAATTTTTAACATATCTTCCTTATTTGTTTTAGTTTCTCCCTTTTCGTTCACAAGTTTTCAAATATTTCTCGACTCATCAGTTACATTCGGCGCAGAACCTTTAGAATTTTATTTTTATCAATAGTGATCAATAGTCTAGGTGCCAAATAGAGGTCACCGTGTCCTTTTCAATTCTGATGGACAAACTCAACGGTTTCTTATGGATTTTTGGCTGCTGATTACGAATTTCGAGGGTGGATTTCGGGGTCTCGGTGAATTCGTAACTATTTTAATCCCCCATCCTAATTACAGGCCAACTTGTAACTCTGGCGCGCAGGTAATAATTCTTCGATAACCCACTAACTACCGGTGAATTAGTAACTTTCATTTTTAAGTAATGTTGATAATTGAATACCGGTATTCCAGGTATGTACCTGTAAAAATTACTCTCTTTGAAGGTGGTGTAAAAGGTATTCATCATTTATGTATTGTCTCTTGGAAGAGTTACTAGAGAAAATCCAAATAAATTTTGTGAAAATGACTGAAATTCTTGTAACAGATAACAGATTTCGTAATGAGTGCACGTGGGTGTAAGTTATTGGTGGTAAATAATTTTAAATTTCGATTAAAGAATGTGCTAAAAAGTGGAAAACATTTATGGTACTGTTCTGCATCTGGTTGCAAGGTCACCTGTTATACCGACGGAATCATACGGCCTGCTATCATACGGCCCCTATTTTCATTTAAAAAAATCATCGATTGCGTCATCACGCCCAGATGGATTACGTCACTAGTATGATATGTATACCAAAAAATTAGAATTTAAAAATAAAAATCGACTTATGTCGGGATTTATCTCCAGAGACTCCCATTCTCGAGAAAATGAATTTATTCCAACTCAAACGTCCTCACTGTATTTGTTTATAAGCCAAAAAATTGTTTATAACTTTAAAACAGTGCTGAGGCCTCTAAGATAATCAGATTTTAATTCTGTAAAGTGTATTAGATAGGTAGAGAGCCTCTTTATATGTGAAAAAATTAGCAAACTTCTAAATGGTCTACTTTCTGTTCAGAAAGTTTTTAAAAAATTTGAACTTTTTTAAAAAAATTTAAATTGCAAAATTATTATGCAAAATCTATCAGGTAGATTTTAATGAAATTTGGTGGACGATTTAAGTATATTATAAGGATTTTCTATGCGAATTACGAAGGTTCTAAGTGCAACCAAAGTTGTTGAAAAACACTGAATAAAAAGAGGCTTATTTTGCCCCCTTATTTTGTATTTATTGCTATTTTGCAGAAAGGGTAATAATTTAAGACATTTTTAACTAGTCGTATATCATAAAAAATTCAATTATCTTTATTTTAATTCCCTACGACTTTGCTCCCAAAAGAATCGTTTTAAAGTTATAACAAAAGAATGTAGAAAAAATTGATGTTTTTCAAAATTTTTAAATATTTTAATTTTTTTATTAATGTTCCGGGCATATTTGAGAATTAGCATAAGTCAATTATTATTATTGAAGTCGTCACCTAACTTTATCTGCAAAAATCTGAATGCCACCTCGCACATCCACAAATAGACGTTTTTTTACAGATCGGCCCTGGTCTATACATATAATATTGTTTCAGTCAAAAGAGATTTCAATTTTTGTTTTTTTTATAGGTACATATAATACACAACATGTTTTTAAGCAAACCAAGAACCATTCGCTTACATAATAATATATGCTATATGCCCCGTGTTGGCTTAATCCGTTACTGTTCAAATTTATTTCTTACCTTTTAACCTAACAACTATTAAACAATGGTTTCGAATTCACCTGTATAAAGTTGTGAGTTGGTCAGGTAGAAAAGTTACGAATTGGCCGGTGTACATTTTGATTTAAAAAAGTTTGTCATTAAGAGTTACGAGTTGGCGCGTGTCCGGATTTCGATCCGAGAGTCAAAAATTTGTTAAATAAACAAAAAAAAAGTTTGTCAAAAAATAAACAATTTAATTGTTTATAAGGCTCTAGCTCATAAACTAAAAGAGATAAAAAAATCATCATCATCATCATCATCATCATCATCATCATTACCCTGTCTCAATCCACTGCTGGACATAGGCCTCCCCTGTTTGTCTCCAAAGTGTTCTATCTTGTGCTTGCTGTACCCAGTTTTTTGTTGTCCTTCGTAAGTCATTTTGCCATCGTGTTGGTGGTCTTCCTCTGCTACGTTTATCGGCTCTTGGTCTCCATTCAACTAGTTTACGAGTCCATCTTCCGTCCTTCATTCTGGCAACGTGTCCAGCCCATTTCCATTTTAAGTTACAGCTTTTTCAATGACGTCTGTGACTTTGGTCTTAGCTCGTAGATCTTCGTTTCTAATCCTGTCTCGCAGAGTGGCCCCTATCATTGATCGCTCCATTCTTCTCTGCGCTACTCTTAGTTTTTGTGCGTTTTTCTTTGTGAGCGATAATGTTTCTGCACCATAGGTCATCACCGGTAGCACGCATTGGTCGAAAACTTTTTTCTTCATATTAGTTGGAATGTCACTCTTAAAAACGTTCCTAAGAGCTCCGTATGCTGCCCATCCTTGTATTATTCTTCTGGATACTTCGGTTGTTTGATTGTCCCTACCTATCTTAATTTCGTGACCTAGATATATATATTTGTCTACCAGTTCTATTTGTTCATTTTGTATTTCAAGGTGTTTACTTGGTACTAAGTTCGTCATATATTTTGTTTTTGTTATATTCATTTTTAAGCCTATTTTATGACAGGCTGTACTAAGTTCTTCCAACATTTTCTTTGTTTGTCCCAAATCGTCTGCAATCAGGACTATATCGTCTGCGTAGCTTAGGTGGTGTAACATCTCTCCATCCACATTTATTCCTTTGTCACCCCATTCGAGGGTTTTGATCGCTTTTTCTAGAGCCGATAAGAAAAGTTTAGGTGATAAAGTATCACCTTGTCGGATACCTCTTTGGATTTTTATTTGGTTGCTGTTAGCGTGTATTGTATCGAGCTTGTCGCATTTTTATATATATTACATATTAGCCTCGAATATCGGCTATCAATGCGGCTCACGTTTAGTGCTTCTATAACACTGTCGAGTTCAACTGAGTCGAATGCTTTGTGGAAATCTACAAATGTTAAAACTAAGGGCTTGTTATATTCTATGGATTTTTCGATAAGTTGTTTTATTGTTTTGAGATGATCGTTGGTTCCAAAGTTTGCTTCTGAATCCAGCTTGTTCTCTACTTTGATATAGGTCTAATTTCTTATCTAATCTTGTGGTAATTACTCTGGTGAAAAGTTTATAAAGATGGTTTAACAGACTGATCGGTCGGTAATTTTCCAGATCAGTTTTTTCCCCTTTTTTGTGCAGAAGAATTGTTTTGGCTCTATTCCATTCAGATGGTATGGATTTCTTTGTGAAACATAAATTAAAGAGATCTTTTATTTTTCTCATTAGAGGTTCACCGCCATTCTTCACAGCCTCGATCACTATTCCATCGTCACCTGGTGATTTATTGGATTTCATTTTATTTATTGCTTGTCTAATTTCACTGAGAGATATTTCTGGCATGAGTGCAGAGCCTTGATTTAATATTGTTTTGTTTATTGCATCATTTAGCTGTGTTCGGTTCATTCGCCTGCTTTTATAAAGTTCTCCATAGAAGTCTTCTACTATTGTTAAAAGCTCCTCTCTATTTGTTGTTATGTCGCCCTTTTTGTTTTCTATGGTTTGTTCGATTTTTAGTGTATTGTACTTTCTTAAGTCTTTTCTTATTGCTTTCTTGACTTCTCTGTTTATCTCTCTCTTTTGCTCTCCATTTGGATCATTTCTTTCTGTAATAAGATTTTTTTGTTTCATTAAATTCCTAGTGTCAGTACTAAGTTTTTCTTCGTTCTTATTTCTTGGACAGTGTTTTCTCATGCTTTCTCCAATGGCTTGCATAATATGTTGGTTTAGTGCATCTATGGTAGGGGAGCCCAAGCGGGGATTTTTGCAGTTACTCGAGCGCGTCAGATTAGCATATGGGGGAAACCTGGTACCCTGCAGATGTACCTCTATCATATATTGGCTCTTAACACAGGGGAGTTCGTTAAGGGGGGCCCGAAAAAAAAAATCTATCCATAAAAAAACTCGAAATTGTCAGATTAAGATAAGGTAAGTTAAGTACATACAAAAGAGTGTATATTTCAAAAATCTGACGATTTGAGCCGGGCGTAAGGAAATGGGTGAGTTCCAAAATTTCACAAGAAAAAAGCGAATATTTCGCGAAATGAATGACAGATCGAAAAACTGAAAAATATGTGCCCAATATTTTTTAAAAATCTATCGAATGATACCAAACACGACTTCCCACGGAGAGGGGTGGGGGGTAAATTTAATATTTTAAATACGAATCCCGCGATATTTCGCGAAATGAACATCAGATCGAAAAACTGTAAAATACACTTATTCAATATTTTTGAAAAATCTATCGAATGGTACTAAACACGACCCCCCATGGATGTGGGGTGGGGGGTTACTTTAAAATCTTAAATAGAAGCCCTCATTTTTATTGCAGATTTGGATTCCTTACGTAAAAATAAGTAACTTTTATTCGAAACATTTTTTCGAATTATGGATAGATGGCGTTATAATCGGAAAAAACGATTGTTGGAAATGGAAAATTAAATTAAAAAATGGCAAGCGCCCACTAAAATGGAAAACTTTACTTAACTTTTTTTGGTTTTAGGACCTACTCTTCACAACCCAATAGGTCCCCAAAGCGCTCGAGTGACTGCACATTTAGCATACTTTGCTCCCCTACCATATGTTTTCGTTGAGAGTTATGTCTGTGTTGTTTCTCAGTTTGGTTTCGATGTCGTTTTGATATTCTTTAATATCCCTAGATTGGGTCCATATTGGTATTGGTTTCGTATTTACTAATTTGCGTCTCTCTTGTTTTGTGCTTATTTTAACTTCTGCTCTTACCATTCTATGGTCACTACTAGTGTTGAATGCATTTAGGACCGTTACGATAAAAAAATGTTTCAAATAGAATTTGGTCCTTAATAAAAAACGGAGAAAAAACGTTTACTACACTTAAGTCCAAGAATTAGAACTCAAGATATTGTAAAATTAGTGCACAATGCAAATTGCAAATTGCAAAATAAGTATTTTTCGAAGCTTTATCGATCGTAACTTCGCTTTTACGCTTGCAAATGAGCCTTAGAATGTCTCATTTTAGAGCTTAATTAATAGGCTTCCAAACAAAGTTTGCTAAATTACTTTATCCTCATTTGTTTTAAAGTTATATCCATTTTAAGTTATAATTTTCCTAAAAAATTGTACATTAATTTATTTATAAGGGTTTCAAGCAAATTTGAGCTATAAAATTAAACCTTAATTAACAATAATGATAGAAGAACTCAAAAGGAACATTATAAGCTTGCGAAAATATTCGTAAGTTTATTTTTGGCCAAGATATCGATAGCTATGTGTTTAGTGTTGTGATTTCTGACATCTTTTCGAATTGATTTGGAAATATCTTTTTTAACTGTCAAGTGTTACAAAATTATCTGTGTATTTGTTTATATCGTAATTTTTTTATTTATAAGATTTTTAATAGCTTGGGTGAGTTTATCCTCGTTCGTTTTTTATTACCTACTCTTTCTTTTTTCTATGGGCGTTTTAAATCGGCGGGTGTAATTTCCTCACCAAAATAATCTTTTACCTGCGTTTGGAAGGGTATGCCATAATCCCACAGGTATTTTCCTCACCAAAATCGAAGTGATTATTTCAGGTATATTTTACAAAAAGGCATTCAAGGGAATTATTTATCTACCTAACTCTAAGATTACAGTAGATACCTATAATAATTAATGAATTAATAATTATGGTGTTTTATTTTTAGTCACAATTGCAATTTTGGCATATTTAATATGCAATGGCATATTTAATAGAAATTAATCGCGATAAAACTTTACTGCTATGTATTTGAAAATTTTATTTTTTATTAAGTGAAAGTTTTATAAAGTGAAAGTTTTAAAAAGTGAAGAAGTGTACTGGAGGTGTAATAAAACAATTTGTAGTGCGAAATTGTTTACTATTGGTGCAAATTTTACAATTTCTAGAAGTAGCCTACAACATAATCATGTACCAGATCGTCAGTAGATAGATCGGAAAATTGTTTCTAACTCTTGTAAACGTTAAGCCGAAGAGAATATTACTGAAAAACCAGCAAAAATTATACGCCAAGAGCTTGCAGCTAATTTGCCTGAAACAATGCCAAAGAAAAAATATACGTTGATAATAAATATACGTTAAATATATACGTTAAATATACGTTATATGTAAGTTACATAAGAAAAAAATATATAATTATCGACAAAAAACTTTTAAATCACAGTATTTATTTGCATGTTTGTCACCTCTATGTCTTATTCATTTTCATTTAGATGTTCTACTTCTTTAAGTTCTGAAATTTCTATTAACTAGAATGCCTCGCTCTTATCATTTCTCTCCTCTTTCTTCTAATATTGATCAAAATTTTTGCTCTAACCAATCGATGGTCACAACAGTGACTTATTAATTAGGTACTGTAACATCTTGAACAATATTTTTTCTGTTTGTGATTATCAAATCAATTTATTTTTTCGCTATACAATCGGACTAACCCACGTCCACTTATGTTGTTGGGGTTTTTTTTTTTTAAATGTGTTCATTATACAGGGTGCCCCGAAAAGATTGGCCATAAATTATACCACACATTTTGGGGTCAAAAATAGTTCGATTGAACCTAACTTACCTTAGTATAAATCTGCTCATAAAAAAAGTTACAGCCCTTTGAAGTTACAAAATGAAAATCGATTTTTTTCAATATATCGAAAACTATTAGAGATTTTTTATTGAAAATGGACATGTATCATTCTTATGACAGGAACATCTTAAAACAAAATTATAGTGACATTTGTCCACACCATAAAAATTTTATGGGGGTTTTGTTCCCTTAAACCCCCCCAAACTTTTGTTTACGTTCCAATTAATTAATTATTGTGGTTCCATTAGTTAAACACAACGTTTTTTAAAACTTTTTTGCCTCTCAGTATTTTTTCGATAAGCCAGTTTTTATCGAGATGCGGCTTCGTTTTTAATATATTTACATAAAAATTCTATGGGGGTTTTGTTCCTTTAAACCCCCCAAATGTTTGTGTACGTTACAATTAAACTATTATTGTGGTACCATTAGTTAAACACAGTGATTTTAAAACTTTTTTGCCCCTTAGTCTTTTTTGATAAGTCCCCTTTTATCGAGATTTGGCTTCTTTTTCAAAATATACCTAAAAATGTAAATTATAAATAAATTTTCAGATTATGAACAGGTTTCTATAATCGTACTTAACCGTATACAAACATGTGGTGGATTCGACAAATTTTCAAAATATCTCGATAAACACTGGCTTATCGAAAAAGTACTAAGAGGCAAAAAAGTTTTAAAAACATTGTGTTTAACTAACGGTGCCACAATAATAATTTAGTTGGAACGTACACAAAAGTTTGGGGGGTTTAAGGGAACAAAACCCCCATAAAATTTTGATGGGGTGCACAAATTGCACTTTATTTTTTTTTATGATGTTGCTGCCATAAGAATGCCGCATGTCCATTTTCAATAAAAAATCATTAAAAGTTTTCGATATATAAAAAAAATCGATTTTCATTTTGTAACTTAAAAGGGCTGTAACTTCTTTGTGTGCACTATTGTATATAGGTAAGTGAGGTTCAATCAACCTATTTTTGACCCCAGAATCTGTGGTATAATTTATGACCAATCTTTTCGGGACACTCTGTATATAGAGCCGATAATGCAACAAAAATTTAGTAGTATACATCCTCTATCGTATCGCTCAACATATCTATATGAGACCATCACCACTTCTGCGTTATATCCTTTAAATCCAAGTTTAGCGTTAAAATCGCCCATTTAGATTAGGTTAGTTTTATCTTTTTCCGTAGGTCTAGGTATATCTTTAAAAAAGTTTTGTATTTCTTCATCGCTATGGCTCGTCGTGGGTACATGTACCATGTACTTGTATAATTTTAATAGAGTGTGTCTGGTTCAGTTTTAATGTGAGGTACACAACTCTTGAGCTTACACTCTCTATTTTTATAATTTTATCTCGGTATTTCTTGTGCACCAGAAAGCCTACTCCGCCAAAGATGTACATAACCACCATATCAGGCCAAGCACCTGTGTGTACCTTTTGTACACTCGTAACTTTTTGCATTGTGTTCGGGATGACGACGTCGAAAAAAAGTCTACTACAGAAAAATGGTCGGAAACGCCTAATTGCATTTTAAAGTGCTTAAAATGCATCTAAAACTACCTACATAACAAACACATGACAAAATCAGTATAGTAAAGGCCAGATTTTGTTACTCGGTGGGTTTTTGTGGTCACTGAACATGAGTACGTCGTCAGAATCGATCCTCGGAGCACCTGGGCCCAGAGTTACTGCTGAGGCACGTCATCTGGAGTTTCGAGGAGTTTCCATACTAAATTGATACAAACAGATTATTCGGGGGTTTTGGGGTCGCTGAGCACGAACACGCCATCAGAACCGACCCACGGAGTACCTGGTGTCCAGGGTAAAACATATCGTCTTCTGAAGTTTTGAAGATTTTCGACAGTATATTGATGCAAGCAGATTACTCAGATTGTTTTGGGATTTCTGAACTTGAATACATCAATACTACCTTACGGTAGGGCTCGCCAACTTCTTGAAAATTGCAAGATCTTGTCTTGATCTTGTCTTGATTTCAAGACAAGATCAAGACAAGAAGTAATTTTAGATTTCAAGACAAGACAAGAAATTTTATGTCAATACCAAGATTTCTTGTCAAGAAAACAAGAAATCTTGAAATATATTGAAATAGAAAAACTAGATTTTATTTTAAATATCAAATAATTTAGCAAATTTTTAAATCGGAATTGATAAGCCATGAGTTAAGGCAGATAACACTTCTTATGGAGTCAACGCCTAGCTGATTTCTTGGTTTTGTTAGCACATCAAAGAAACATGAAACGTAAATTACGTTTCATGGAAATAAACCACTGCTAAACAAATATACGTCCGGTCATTTATGAGACTCTCCGAAAATAAAAATGTGTCATTAGCATGAATCACACTTGTTTCATTGATAGGCGGACTTTGAGATTTGTTTAGCAGTGTTTTCTTTTCATGAAAAATGTTTTTCGTTTCATGTTTCATGTTTTTCGTTTCATGTTTCTTTGGTGTGCGGCTTGCCTTAGTCAGGCCGCACATCAAAGAAACATGAAACGTAAATTACGTTTCATGGAAATAAACCAATGCTAAACAAATATATTATGTCCGGCCATTTATGAAACTCTCCGAAAATAAAAATGTTTCATGAGCATGAATCACACTCGTTTCATTGGTAGGCGGACTTTGAGATTTGTTTAGCAGTGTTTTCTTTTCATGAAACATGTTTTTCGTTTCATGTTTCATGTTTTTCGTTTCATGTTTCTTTGGTGTGCGGCTTGGCTTATTGTTAAAGTTGCTCTTGAAAATAGCTTTTCCGCAGGTACAGATGTTGCTGGCGATCCGAGAAAATCCTTGGCCATTTTCGATAATGACTTGTAGATATTTTCGTGTCTTCTCCACCAATCAAGTATGTATATTCTCAGAATCTTCTGACCTAGGCTCATTTAAATATTTTTCAATTTCATACTTCTAAGATTGTAAGTTATCATTATCAGCTTTCTTAAATAGGTAAGTAATATCTAAATCAAACTCGTTATCTTCTTTTTTCTAAGTACTGGCTTTGGTATTGGATTCTATAGATCATTCGGGGATTTATTAAAGTAGTTAGCTTTAAATATTTGTTCAAATTTTTGTACTGCCCCTGATTATAGAAGCTTTTCCCAAGATGAAGAGAAAAATGCCTCTACTTTATGCCGAGGATTCAAAATAACAACAATACAGTATATCCAATTAGTTTTGTTATAGTGTTTCAGTATTTTATCTCTCGCAGCTTGAATGCAGTAAATTAATTGCTCGTCTGTAGCGTCTCTATCAATTTTATTATTAAGTTCATGAGCCCATATTCCCAGTTTGTTCAAAAGTAAATTTCCTCCAATTACCACCAATGGGAGTGTGCAATATTTTTCCCCTTCGAGAATCGAAGAACGTGTTTTAAACCTTCTCAGAAACCTACTGACAAAATTTACTGATCAGAACCATTCTTTATCCAACATTTTCCAATTATTTAGATTTTGGTTGCTGTCACAAAATATAGTTTTAAACATTTTTTACACTAAAGCCCCATGTTAGCATCTCGAAAGTCGAATGCCATCTTGTAGGCACATCTAGTTTTGGCATAGTCATCTTACAATTTATGGCTTCGCAAGAACTGTTAAGTTTAAGTTGCATTTGCCCTGAGCTTTTGATTTTTTTTACAAGGTATTTAATTTTACTTACAGGAGAGTTAAAATCTAAAATAGTAGAATTTATAGCATTTTCTACTTCGATCTCATCCTCCAAATAATCAAAACCCCTTTCTATGTCTAAACTGTTTCGATTTGGCTCAGCAATTTTTATGAAATTCTGGACAGCTAAGCTTAGAATATGCATATGTGCGAAACGTACAAAGTGCTTATTGTAAGCACGGAACTACACATCAATTTTGGATTCATCAGGAAACCAATGCAGATCAGGGACTCCCCCCAGTGGCAGTGAAGGCCGTGTTAGCACGCAACGCAATAAAATGGTCGCCGTGGAATCACCCGACCGGGTAATCAAGAAATTTCAAGATCTTGAATCTTGAGCCACGACAAGATATAAAATGTCAAGAAAACGTCAAGACAAAATTTTTTAAACAAACTAAGTTATCAATCGAAGTAGCACAGAAAACGACAATAAATATGGCCTCCGTACCACCAGATTGACAACAGGTGGAATACTTTCTTTGGTTACACCTCCTGAGATTTTCAAAATTTATAAATCATACAGGGTGCCGAGGAAATTAAGATGAGAGAATTTTAAATAATTCACAACTCATCTACTCAGCGTGGTAAAGCTCCAACAAGAAAGATTCCTTAATACTCAAACAAAAGAGTAAATGAATTAAAAATGTATAAACATTCTCAATTTCTTTGCAAAACGAAAATGCAGCAGCTGCATAATACTCTGGTTAAATCGGAGAGTGAAGGAAGAGTCTATACCGGTTTCGGAGATCTTTTCCCCTCATCACTAAACCCATATCCTCTTCTCTCCGCTTTAACCATTTACCATAGCTTAGGCCTTCCCGAATTGCAAAGAAAGAAATGTCATGGATGAACTAGGGCCATCTACCGAAAAACAAACTAAGTTATCAATCGAAGTAGCACAGAAAACGACAATAAATATCGCCTCCGTACCACCAGATTGACAACCGGTACCACGGTACTTTACCACGCTGAGTAGATGAGTTGTGAATTATTTAAAATTCTCTCATCTTAATTTCCTCGGCACCCTGTATGATTTATAAATTTTGAAAATCTCAGGAGGTGTAACCAAAAAAAGTATTCCACCTGTTGTCAATCTGGTGGTACGGAGGCGATGTTTATTATCGTTTTCTGTGCTACTTCGATTGATAACTTAGTTTGTTTTTCGGTAGATGGCCCTAGTTCATCCGTGACATTTCTTTCTTTGCAATTCGGGAAGGCCTAAGCTATGGTAAATGGTTAAAGCGGAGAGAGGAGGATATGGGTTTACTGATGAGGGGAAAAGATTTTCGAAACTGGTATAGACTCTTCCTGCACTCTCCGATTTAACCAGAGTATTATGCAGCAGCTGCATTTTCGTTTTGCAAAGAAATTGAGAATGTTTATACATTTTTAAGACTTTTTAAATTTCTTGATTTTTTCTCAAGACAAGACAAGAAGTTGTTGTCAAGACAAGAATTCTTGTCTTGTCGACCCCTACCTTACGGAGCACCTCGTGCCCAGTGTCACTGCTAAGGCACGTCATCTTCTGGAGTCTCGAGAGTTTTCGGCATTTAATGGACGCAAACAGATTACTCGGAAGGTTTTGGGCTAGATGAACACGAGTATGACATCAGAACTGAACCTTGGATTGTCCAGTGTGACTGATATGCCCGAGTACTGTTTGCATCAAGCTAGTGTCGAAAAGCCTCGAAATTGGACACCAGGTGCTTCGTGGGTTTGTTCTGATAACGTAATCGTCTTTAACAACCCCAAGTACTCACGAGTAGTCTATTTGCATTAATTTATGACCTAAAACTCTCAAAAATCCGGAAGATGTGCCTCAGGAGGGACCTTGGGCACCAGGTGCTCCGGGGATTGGTTCTGATGGCGTATTCATGTTTAGCAACACTAAAAATCCCCGAGTAACAAAATCTGCCCTTACTATACTGATGTTTATGCACATTTGGATGCATTTTAAATGCAATTATATATTTCCATTTTTCTATTTTAGACATTTTTCCTGACGTCATACCGAACACAATGCCAAAGTCGTAAGTGTTGTATTTAAAAATTGATTTATTCCGGTGTTTTTAGTTCCAAATGTCCTGCTCTAAAGTCATCTAAATGTTCTCGAACTTTTCAAATCATAACACCTCCATAATGTAATCGTTTATAAATACCAGATTCATAGTGATTTAAAAATAAAAAGTCTTTTTCTAGACGATAAATTTAATATCTCGATGTACCCCCGGACAGTACTTCTAAAAACAGTCGCGAGCCCAAAGAAAAAACAATGAAATTACTTCGCAGCTGCGTTTTCGAAATAATTCATGTAAATATGAGACGGCCTAATGTGTATAGTATAGTTTACATTTTTTCATTCTTCTAGACGTTTTTGTGCCTATTTTTTTCCTTCTTCAACGCCAACACGTGTTCGAAGCACGTTAAGATACAAAAAGACATGCATAAGAAAACCAAAAAGGTTTTATAATTACTCCATATTCTGATAACATTAAGCAGGAGAGCTGGCGACGTCTATTTTTACTTTATTTGCATTTAAGTTTCTAGAGAAATGTTTAACGTAGCCAACAGCATTGTAAACATTTTATATAATCATCTGAATACATAACTGAAATATACTGATGGTCAAAAAATGCAACACCTAGAAGGGAAAATATTTTTTTAAATATTTATTAATGGAAGAGGGTATATACGCCAGTCAATGAGAGGGAAAACAGGGAACTACCTCTGAATTCCATCTTACTGCATGGATTTTAATGAAATTTTGGGAATAGCCTCTACTTATCTCCTAATTCAAAGTCTACCGTATGCCGGTATGCGCTTTTATCTTGGGGGTGGTTCCCACCCCTTCTCGAGGGTTGAAATTTTTTGGTCAAAATAATCACGGAAGTTACTAGAGAACCTAATTGTAAGCAAAACTGTTCTATAATTTTTTTTGAAAACCAAATACTCTTTGAGTTATTCATGGTTGAAAATTTGCCATTTTCATTGAAAAATGTCACCATTTCGGACAGTTTTTTGCGAATATCTTAAAAACTGTACATCTAACGAAAAAACTATACAAAATATTTTTGTAGCTTATGAAAAATTAAAGAGACTCGTTTCTTCATTAATCTTCTAGTAATAATACAAAAAGAGAAACCCTTGAAACTACCTTTAAAACGAGCAATGTTAAATATCGATTATATTCAAACTAAGCGAGATATGGTGCCATAAAATTGATGACTAATTTATTTTAAGATAAAATGAGAAGTATATTTAACTCCCCATCCACCAGATTTAAATGCATCGTTTTACTTCTACAATACCTTTTATTAGAGTGTTATTTCTGTGTTCAGAAATTAAAACTGGTTTAAAATGCATGGTTTTTGAAAAAAAAAATAAGATCATTTTTAAATTTTCTTAAAAATCTTCTTTTTCTGCATGTACCTAACTCGAAAATGATAAAGAGATACAGTTATGAAAGAAAAAACAAATAGTTATCTGAAAAAACCCTATATTTTGTACTGTAACTTTTTTTCTTATCTCTTATCATTTTCGAGTTACATGGAGAAAAAGGAAGATTTTTAAGAAAATTTAAAAATGCGCTGTATAATTTGATCTTATTTTTGTTAAACCATTTATTTTAAACCCCTCCAACTTTTTGAACATATAAATAACACTATGCTATAGTAAAAGGTATTTTAGAAGGATTACGATGCATTTAAATTCTAGTGGATCGGTAGATGACGGGTTAAATTAACTTCTCATTTTTCCTTAAAATACATTAGTCATAAATTTTTTTGCACCACATCTCGCTTAGTTTGAACGTAATCGACATTTAAAAATGCTCATTTTATAGGTCCTTTCAACCACTACAAATGGTATTGGTAGCAATTTACCACTAAAGTCGACCATTTCTCTGATATTTTAAGTTGAACACACCAACTTGAGCATGAACAAAAAAATCTTTTTTCACCTACCATATCTCTTTTTGCATTATAACTATAAGATTTATAAAGAAACGAATCTCTTTGATTTTTCATAAGCTACAAAAATATTATATATAGTTTATTTCGTTAGACGCATAATTTTTAAGGTATTAGCAAAAAACCGTCCGAAAAGGTGACATTTTTCAATGAAAATGGCAAATTTTCAACCACAAATAACTCAAAAAGTATTGAGTTTTCTAAAAAAAGTTATAGAACAGTTTTTGCTTAGAATTAATTTCCACCAAAAAAACTTCCACACTTTAGAAGGGATGGGAACCACCCCAAGATAAATGTGCACATCGGCATAGGGTAGACTTTGAATATTGAGATAAGTAGGGGCTATACCCAAAATTTCATTAAAATCCATGCAGTAGGACGGAATTCGGAGCCAAATACCCTCACTGAATGCCTCTAATATAATATATTATCAAAAATGAATAACCATTTTCAATTTCGTTGCAAAACGAAAATACAGCCGAACCATATTCTAGTCCAATCAGAGAGTGCAGCAAGCACCTCTACCGGTTTCGAAACTTATTAGTCTCTCATCAGGAGGCACATATGCTCTCCCCGATCCAACCAAAACAAACCCCAGCGTGCAGTCCCGGATTGCAACGAACGAAATTGCATAGATGCCCTAGCGGCAACTGCTAGCAAAAAGACCAAGTTTTCACTCTAATGGCATATAAAACAACATAATGCTATTCTACATCCCACCAGAATGAAAACAATGGGAACCTTCTCTGGTTACACCTCCGAGGCTTCTACAATTTGCAAGCCATACGGATGCTGAGACTAAGGAAGATGAGGGAATTCTACAACTTACCGCGCTGAGCAGATGGGACGTGAATTGTAAATTGTAGAATTCCCTCATCTTCCTTAGTCTCAGCATCCGTATGGCTTGCAAATTGTAGAAGCCTCGGAGGTGTAACCAGAGAAGGTTCCCATTATTTTCATTCTGGTGGGATGTAGAATAGCATTATGTTGTTTTATATGCCATTAGAGTGAAAACTTAGTCTTTTTGCTAGCAGTTGCCGCTAGGGCATCTATGCCATTTCGTTCGATGCAATCCGGGACTGCACGCTGGGGTTTCTTTTGGTTGGATCGGGGAGAGCAGAATATGTGCCTCCTGATGAGAGACTAATAAGTTTCGAAACCGGTAGAGGTGCTTGCTGCACTTTCTGATTGGACTAGAATATGTTTCGGCTGTATTTTCGTTTTGCAACGAAATTGAAAATGGTTATTCATTTTTGATTTACATTTACTCTGATTGGAGTACGAAGGGAACCATTCTCGTTGGCACTTTACCGCGCTGAGCAGATGGGACGTGAATTGTAAATTGTAGAATTCCCTCATCTTCCTTAGTCTTAGCATCCGTATGGCTTGCAAATTGTAGAAGCCTCGGAGGTGTAACCAGAGAAGGTTCCCATTGTTTTCATTCTGGTGGGATGTAGAATAGCATTATGTTGTTTTATATGCCATTAGAGTGAAGACTTAGTCTTTTTGCTAGCAGTTGCCGCTAGGGCATCTATGCCATTTCGTTCGTTGCAATCCGGGACTGCACGCTGGGGTTTGTTTTGGTTGGATCGGGGAGAACAGCATATGTGCCTACTGATGAGAGACTAATAAGTTTCGAAACCGGTAGAGGTGCTTGCTACACTATCTGATTGGACTAGAATATGGTTCGGCTGTATTTTCGTTTTGCAACGAAATTGAAAATGGTTATTCATTTTTGATTTACATTTACTCTGATTGGAGTACAAAGGGAACCATTCTCGTTGGCACTTTACCGCGCTGAGCAGATGGAACGTGAATTCTAAATTGTAGAATTCCCTCATCTTCCTTAGTCTCAGCATCCGTATGGCTTGCAAATTGTAGAAGCCTCGGAGGTGTAAAAAGAGAAGGTTCCCATTGTTTTCATTCTGGTGGGATGTAGAATAGCATTATGTTGTTTTATATGCCATTAGAGTGAAAACTTAGTCTGTTTATAATATATTATATTATTCTTTTATTTGATAACATTGTACACAAATTTACAACGTCATTTTTGTAAAATATCAAAAATGAGAGTCTTCTCCTTGATTTTCTATACACTCAGTTACTCTATTCCATGGGATATTCATCGAATTAATTACATAGTCTATATCATATTGCAGAATACTCATTCATATTGTTTTTATGGCTTGCCACAGGTCTTCTAAGTTTGCTGGAGGACATGGCAGTAGATTTAGGTTTTGATCTACCATATCCCATCCATGTTCGATGGATGACAAATCAGCTGATCTTGATGGCCACTCCAAAGTCTCTAATGCCCGGTTGCACCAACAGATCTTAAACTTAAGTCGAGAATATCATAAGAATTAATATCATATAATTATAATAGATTACAATAAGAATACCATAATAATAATAGATATAATTGATAATAAGATAAGAATCTAAAATTATGATGCAACGTACGTGATACTCAAGGAGGCCCTATCTATAAGTAGAACTTAGCTAAGCTGGAGAAGATCTGTTGGTGCAACCAGGCATTAATCAGTTTCTTGTATGAACTCCATGGTCTCACGGCAGTATGAGATCTTACGTTATCCGGTTTAAAGATCGCATTTGTAATGGTTTGTAGGTAGGGATATAAAACCGATTGCAGTACTTCACCAATATATCATCGAACTGTCAGAGTGCCAGCTCGATGCCGCTAAGAAAATAACATCTAGGAAAAAGTAAAAACAGATTAATAGGAATTTTGCGAAAATAGTTGAAGACACTCCTAGTGACATAGAAGAACAATGGAACGAAATGAAGACATCTATTAACACACTTTCGCATGAATATCTTAAATCAAAAAGAGAAAAGAAGCAAGAATGGATGACAGATGAAATATTGCAGATGATGGAAGAGCGAAGGAAATTATAAAAGGTAGAAATGACAATAAATACATAAAGTTGCATAGGAGGGAAATACTAAGGGAAATAAAAGGGGCAAAAGAAGCATGGCTGATGGAGAAATGTAAGGAAATTGAAACTACAACGCAAACATGACGATTTCCATATGTACAAAAAGATTAACGAAGTACAGAACATCAGAAAACAACGCAATACAGGCATAGTCGTAGACGTCGAAGGTCAGATTTTGACTACAATTGAAGATACATTAAGAAGATGGAAAGAAAATATGCAAGAATTATTCGAAGATGCCGCACGAAGTCCGTATGAAATAGACAATCCCTACGGCCCAGAAATAACAAACGAAGAAGTAACTATGGCCATTAAGCGGATTAAAGATGGGAAATCACCAGGACCCGATGAGGTCCATGGTGAAATTTTAAAGCTATTAGAGGCACACCAAATTACAGCTCTTACGAAGTTATTCAACAACATATACGAGACTGGTTACTTACCATAAGACTGGCTACTATCAATATTCATTTCACTTCCCAAAAAAGCCAACGCTAGAAAATGTGAAGAACATATATTAATTAGTTTGATGAGCCATGTACTTAAAGTACTCCTTACTATCATTCACTCACGCATATACACCAAATTAGAAGAACAGCTGAGTGAAGAACGAGGGAAGCAATTTTCACCTTGCAAGTTTTAATACAGAGAGCCAGGGATGTCAACTGCGATGTATATGCATGTTTCATAGATTTCGAGAAGGCATTTGATAAAGTCCCACATGGATAACTAATCGATATCCTAAAAACATCAGGACTCCATGGTAAGGATATAAGACTCGTCTCAAACTTATATCTCCAACAAAAAGCAACAGTTCGATTCGAAAATGAACTGTCCGAAATCTTCACAGTCAAAAAAGGAGCTAGACAGGGTTGCATACTGTCACCAGCATTATTTAACATATACTCTGAAAACATCTTTAGAGAAGCCTTGGACGAATCAGAAGATGGTGTTGCAGTAAATGGACAACTTATAAATAAATTAGATATGCAGACGATACAGTATTGCTGGCAGATAGTGCGCAGGGGCTCCAAAGGATCATGGATAGTGTTGTAGAAGCATGTAACAAATACGGCCTAAAACTAAACTGTAAGAAGACAAAAATAATGATCATTAGTAAAAACACCAACATAAACACCCAAATTACCGTAAACAATACACCTCTAGAGAGAGTACAGAAAATATGGTATCTCGGCTGCAACATTAAAGATATTTGGGATCATAGCTACGAACTAAAAACTCAGAAGCTCTGAAAAAGCCAGAAGCTCTTTTAACAGTCTTAGGAAAATTCTGTGCAACTTGTCTTTAAGTATCAATATACGCATAAGAATTCTTAGATGTTACATCTTTAGTGTCCTCCTCTACTGAGTTGAAAGCTGGAGCCTGACAGAAGATGCCATAAAACGGTTAGAGGCGTTGAAATGTGGTGCTACCGACGTATGTTGAGGGTCTCATATATACACCACACAACTTATATAACTATTCTCCAGAGGCTAAGAAAAGACAAAGAAATAATTTAACATCGTAAAGAACAGAAAATTGGCTTACTTCGGCCACATTATGCGCAATGAAAAATACCGACTGCTACAGTTGATTCTACAAGGCAATATTGAGGGAAGGAGAGGCCCTGGACGTAGACGTATATCCTGGCTAGCCAATCTCAGAAAATGGACTGGTCTAACGTCAACTGATCTATTTCAAGCTGCCGTAAATAGAATAAGATGGGTCAATGTGGTCGCCAACATCTCCAGAAGATAGGCACTTTTAGAAGAAGAAGTCAGATTGCCGGTGATCTGCTTACCAAAGAGAAAGCACCTCATGTCATAATGCTTGGTTGTCTTGCTGTGTGACATTCAACAACCAAGTCTATATTTCGTCTTTTACTTCGAAAACGTCTTACCCTTATGCGACCATCAGAGTAATCCAAACAAATCCTAGATCAACGGTCGGCAACAGGCGGACCGCGGTCCGAATCCTAACCGCGAAAGGTTGGACTGCGGACCGTCCGCACTTTTCGTACTTCCATTGCGGTTCCTTGCAATAAATTTGGTCACTAAGTTTGGCTCAACGTACATGTGCGAAACGTATTTCTCAAAAATGACTTTTTTGAAAAACAAATATCGCTCCCGATAAATGGAAGTCCACCTCGAAGATGCACTTCGAATTTGCTGTTCGACTCGAGAACCAGACCACAAACAACTAGCTCAAGACCGTCGGTGCAATTTCTCGCATTAATTTAAGGTCTTTTGTTTTATCATTAAGAATGTATCAAAATAAGAAATGTGTTGTCATTAATTATTGTTATCATTTGTTTTTTTTCTGGACTTTGTTCAAATGTTCTTCTAGTATCCGGACCCAACCAAAAATACCTGCCGACCCCTGACCAAGATTTTCCATTCCAGTTTTGCCGAGCTCTGCACCATTCTAAGCATCGAGCCTCATGCTGTGGTGTCAAAGATAAAATCAAAAGCGGACGGTAAGCTTTCAGTCATGCACATTCCAAGTAATCTTTGAGTAACTGTTCTTCTTGAGACTGCCCTGCTTGAAGCTGCAATTAAATCATCTCTTACTTTATATACACTGTCTCGTCTATTTCTGAGAGCAAAAAGTCTAAGATGGCACAAATCACGGCCTTACAATATTCTAGGATGTCCAGACCCTCTAAGACATCGATAAGTCTCATCATTGGACCACCTCTTCCAAACTCAACACCGTTGAGGGATTAGCTTTAACTCTTCGTGAAATTTCTCGTAAACCAAAACCGGCCTTTTTCGTGGCTACAATGCGTTCTTTTTCGAAGTAACTTAAATAACGAAATTGCCATCGACCGCGAACTCATGGCATTTTAATTTTTTTGGGTAAATCAAAAGCAATCCAAAATGACACTAAAAATTACAAATAAACAAATTTAAATACATATAAATAAAATTTCTTATCTCTTTTGTTTTTGCGAAAAAAAAAATGAAAAAACTTGAGTTAAAAAAAAGATAGAGCGGTAAAAACTTGATCACATATCCGTACCTCAGAACAAAATGTAAATTTTACAGGAGAGCAAAAATAAATATTATTTTTAGTGTTTCGTAGCATTTTCCATTTAATACATTAAACTTTATTTAAGCAAATTCTTATAAATGTGAGTAATGATCATTGTTCTTTTTACCACTAACATGAAATTTTTTTGAAAATTACTGTTTTTGGAAAAAAATGGACGTAACACATTTTCTCTCTGAAAAATAAATTTTTGACTGTGGCTTAATATTAATTTTGCTACCTATCCTATGGCAAAGACGTATTTTCAATTCAGTCAGATTTAGAAAATCGAAAATTTCGTGTATATAGTGTCGCGTGTAGGGGAGTGTGGATGTGCGCCACTGGCGAGAACTCCCGTTCTCTGGTAAAAGGAGAAAGTTAGAATATCTTGGACATATAATAAGAAACGGTACTCAGTATATGTGCGATCTTTAATGATATTATTATCTCTATTACGAGAAATATCATACCTATTTTACAAAATTAAGGAAATGTTTGGATATAAAGAACTAAAAATATTATACGGACGTATTTGTAACAAAACCATTAATACGAGTACTAAAAAACTACTTAAAAAGTCGAATTAAAAAAAGAAAAACAGAAATGGTTGTAACACAACTGTATTTTTATTAACTAAAAAAATTAACAATAACTTTTTGAAGTACATAAAAAAATAATTAAAAACTTAACAAGTGCAGGTCTACTGCCGCTATATCAGTAATTTGAATTGTGTCTTTATGCACTAGAGTCTGAAAAAAATCGTGAATCCTCGCTGGAACCCACTTTTTCAGAAGATCATTGAATTTTTTAGTACTTATCGGATTTAAGGTATCTCTCAACTAAATCAGAGAATCTTCTACAGATTGATGATTTCTTCTACCAACTCTTCGGTTAAGTCTACACTCTTAAATTCCAAATCGAAGTCTGTTTTAAAGTACAGAATCCCAGGATTTTCTTGTCTGAATTCTGAATTACATACATACTGTTTGTGAAATTAAATTTTTTTCATTATTCTCATATTCTCTGTTTTATTTTTATTTTGAAACGGCAAATCGTAAGAATTGCACAGTTTATTAAAGTTTTTAAGATTAGAAATTGTCATTTCATACACTTTGAAATATTTGTTTTTTACGAAAATTTTAGCCAACTGTAACCAATCTCATGTAGTAGATAATAATTTGAAAATTAGGGCATTTTTAGCCTGTCGTTTTATAACTGAGTGTATACTGTCCACCTCCATGTGCGTATGCCCTCGTAAAAGGAAATTGTGAGTGATTTGTTTTATATGTGGATATCTCCACATATTTATAAGTAGATAAAAGTAGCACATAATCATTTGTAAGTTCCGGTTTTGGGATGAGCAATTATTGGTCCAAATAACAATAGAAGTTGTGCTTTGAGGTAATGAATGTATTGGACAAAGCATGAGGCCATTTCGTTTCCACCTCAACCAGCAATTGATTCATCCCACATTAGACAGTTCGCGTGTTTTTCCGTTGAATCATAAATTGTATAATTAAAACACCAGAGTTTTATATGTAAAAACTTTGAGGATCAGTTAGCTTTGGGCAAGGAAGACATTTTTGTAAATTTATCATTAAACCTTTTTGTCCAGGGCTGTTGATGGACATCTCCTAGTCTATTTGTTTCAATTTGTACCATCACTTGTAATGTTTCTCACTCAGCTTCAGACGTTGACTTTCGATTGATTAGAAATTCATCACATTTATCACACGTGTCTTTTGAAGGAACAGCTAATGATAAATTAAATTCTTTATTAAAAATGCAATTGTAAAGCCATTCTTTGTCTACTTCGTCTAAAGGAATGTTTTTCAAATTTCATTCTTCCTTAAACGTGCTAAACATTGTAGAAATTATTTAGTGACTTCCTAAATATTTGTTCGACGTCCTTCTTCGACTGTAGTGTGATTCTTCATATGGATATGGATAGGTCATTATATTATGCTCATGAATCCTATCTTTTACCTCATTCTTTACTTTATTTTTAGATGGCTGCTTCCCTCTTTTCTCACATTCTAAAACTCCACTTGTTTACATTTTTTCAAGTGAACATCTAATAATAGATTGAGAAATATCTAGAGTCTATTTTCTTTAATGGTAAAAAAATATTTCCAGTTACAATGGAAGCACCTTGGAAGACTTGAGCACCTGTTCGTTCTCTTTTTCTTTTGATACACGTTTTTTCAAGATAAGAACAAAATTGTCTTTTTGGATCTATGGTTGTCTCATGATTCCAAAATTGTCGGTGAATTTGTGCTCTCTGAGGCACAAACTTGCCAAATTTTAAAAGCTTGTGGACTTAATGCTTTGCCTGAATTGCATTATGTGGGACATAATACTTTTTGTTTGACATAATATGGTTTTTTTACTGTTTTCTTCTAAGCGAAGTGTGGACTTAATACTATTCATACAAGGTTATTTTGGCCAATTTCAGTCGAAACAGCGAATAAGAAACACCAGTGAATAGAGCATATACTATATAATATCCGTATACAATGTGTTGTATTTTTGGGCCATCAGTATATTTAAAATTTACCATCACAGGGAAATATTAGGAAATTTGCAAAAATACATAGGTACTATATCTTCGGCCACAAACTTATACAACACAAAAGTTTTTCACGAATTATTAGAATGGGAAAAGAGCATAGTAAAGAACAATGATAAAGTGGTAACAATTAATTTCATTTACCAAAAAAAAAGGGTCATTTTTTTGAGCGTAACTCACAAAGTTTTGATGCTAAAAACTTTTTTTGACAAATAAAAATAAAACTTTTTTAAATAGTGTAAAAAAATGTAATGAGTTTTCTTCGAATAGTGTTTTTTGGTTATTTCACGTTGAAATATTTATTGTATGTGTATTCTTGAACATGTATTCTTTTACTTCTGTCAAATATTTCTTTTGGTTTATCTTTTTTCTTCGTTTTACCATCATCTGATCTATTATCGTCACTGTCTAATATGTTTTACTTCCTTTTTTTTAATATTAATAGCAATAATTATTGCCCTGGCTTAGGGCTGAAAGTAAAATATTCGAAAATATCGGAAAAATGTGTCCCCCTTTAATAACAAATTACCTGTCGCTGGTTCTTCAAAAATGCTGTCACATAATTTATGATCACTTGAGTTTTATCACTTTAAACCGGCTCCAATTTCGTTTGAGAAGATTTGCTGTAGAAAAAAAACTTTTCAGTTTAAAAATAATAAAGATAATTAAAGAAACAAAATTTAAAAGTAAAAATGCAGACGTAAATGGATTTCAAAGTAATTTCGATTTCATTGTTTTTTCAACCCCACAACAACTGTAAACTTGTTACGTTCCTGACTGTAAAAACTTCAACAAGAATCCGACAAATGGTGATAATTTGATCTCAAATGTTCCACTAGTAGAGTTACTTTTACCCGTTTAGTCGTTTTAGTCTTAATTTCACACGTCATATGTGGCAATTGAATATTTTTATATTATGCTTCACTACCAATAGTTAGACCAACTTCTACTACTACTCAACCAAAACCTAGATATTATTAGATATCCCAATGAAACTTATAAATTTTACGAAAATGACAATGGAAGGATCGACGGCAGACGGCAGCAATAATAACAGAGGGCGAATCACCAAAAATTTACAAATAGCCACTGGAGTACGACAGGGCGACTCTCTATTATCAACGTCACTATTTAGTGTCGCTATAGAAGGAACAATAAGAGCTACAGAAATAAAAGGCACAATTATTATGACATTGACGTTGCAACTTGTGGCGTATGCTGACGACATAGCATTGAGTAGCAGAAACCTAAACAGTTTAAAGTTAAAGGAAGAATTTCCGAAGTTGTGCACGGAAACATCCAAAACGGGTTCAGCAATAAATCAAAACAAAACAAAATACCTAATATGCTCAAGAAAAAATTCAGTTAATGTGACAAGTTTAAATATTGGTAAAAATGAGTTTGAAAAGGTAGAACACTTTAAATATATTGGGGTCTCAGTTACTGAAACTAACGATAGAAGCATAGTAATCAATAAAAGAATCCAGTCAGGAAACAGAACCTACTGAAAAAACAACAACTTCCTCAGAGAAAAGAAGCTTACTTAGAATACTAAACTGAAAATTTACAGAGCATGAATTAGACCAATAATCAGATATGACGCTGAAGTAATGTGTGTGACACAGAAAGATAAAGGAAGATTGAGGATCCTAAAGAGAAAAATAATTCGGAGGATATGCTTCTTTTCATGAGCATTTCTCAGTACGTCACAAATGATAGAAAAAAAGGTAAGTCCGTGATAATATACATTTTAGTGACATGACATTTTGGTTAAATCTGACAGTTGTCACATTTTATTTGCAATTTGGCATAAAAACAAATCAATTGTATTTATTGCATTTATCAAATGGTATTTTCTTTGATTTGTATAGTCTTATAAATTGTACAGATTATATTCGTAGATATATTATATAATTCGTAAATAATTTTTTTTCGATTATAACGCCATCTATTGACAACTAGAATAAATGTTATAAATATCATCGATGAAATGTAATCACCGACGTGCGTTTTTTTCTGTCACATACAACTTAATGCGTTAGAATGAAATCGAAAAACTGTGACGCACTGAAAGATGCTCATGAGAAAAAGCATAGCAGGCCCACTAAACTTTGTGGTAACAATGAATTTAGAAAACTGATGAATCACGAAGTAAGACAACTTTTGAAAGAAGATATCGCCAGATTTATCAAGGCATGGCAACTCAGATGGATGGAATATATACAAGCTGAGGCAAATAAAGGGCCTATTAGAAATATCTCGAGAACTAAAGGCAACAGAATCATGAAAATTTTAACTACGGGGTTTTGAAGAGTCATCTGTTTAATGAAAATATTTTAATTTATTTGCTACTTGCGGTTATACTGGAAGTTGCTTATAACTTCGTTTTTTTAAATGGGACACCATGTATATTTTTACATTTTTGGATGCTCTTCGATGTCTTCTTTCTTAAAATATGAGGTTTTGTAATATTATACAGGGTATTTTAAAAGATAATTACGTTTATTTATTAATTTCGTAGCAATATTCACACCCTGTAGAATTGCAGTAGTTTGATATCTAAAACTCTACTTACGTTCAAATGATTTTTAATATAGTCTACTATTGTTAAGAATCATGAGTATAGTTAAATTTTTAATTTTAGTATACAGGGTTGGTCGAAACTCGGAATGAGTATTTTCTGAGTTTCCTTAAATGGAACAAACTGTATTTTAGTATTGTAATGAAATGATATTTTATGGTACTTTTTTATTTCTTGAGCATTCCCTATACCTAACTGCTTTAATTTATGCTTAATTGTTAATAGCACCAACAATCTTAACTACGTAGGTATTTGGTAGATAAACTATTATTGGTAATTTTAAGGATCAGTCTGGATAAATATGTATTTATTTCTGAAAAATTATTTGTGATTGAATATTTTCACGGCCAACCTAATAAAATTTTACGTATTTTTTGTTGCAATTAATGTTTAGCTTGAATCACCAATAACTCACAATACTCGCAGTTAGGTATAGGGAATACTTATAAAATAGAAGAGTACCATGAAATATCATTTCATTACGATACTAAAATACAGGGTGTTCCATTTAAGAAAACTCAGAAAATATTCATTCCGAGTTTCGACCAACCCTGTATACTAAAATTAAAAATTTAGCTGTACTAATGATTTTTAACAATAGTAGACTATATTAAAAATCATTTGAACGTAAGTAGAGTTTTAGATGTCAAACTACTACAATTCTACAGGGTGTGAATGTTGCTAAGAAAAACGTAATTATTTTTTAAAATACCCTGTATAACATTACAAAACCTCATATTTTAAGAAAGAATATATTGAGGAGAATCTAAAAATGTAAAAATATACAGGGTGTCCCATTAAAAAAAAACAAGTTATAAGCAACTTCCGGTATAACCGGAAGTTGCAAAGAGATGAAAATATTTTCATTTAATAGAACATCCTTCAAAACCCCTTTATTCCAATTTTTATGATTCTGTTGCCTTTAGTTCTCGAGATATTTCTAATAGGCCAGTTATCTGCCTCACCCTATATAGAAAGGAGAAATCTAGAGGCAGTTATCAAGAAAATTAACAAATGGAGACCTGTATCAGGCAGACCACGAGGAAGACCCAAAAACAGATGGGAGAACCAGATAGTCGAGGACCTTAAGAAGATGGGAGTTAGAGAATGGGTAACCATAAGCAAAAACAGGAACTAATAAATTTTAGAAGATGCCAAGTCACACAATCAATATTGTAAAACCAAAATATTAATGCGGACGGATTCTTCGCGACAAATGAATCGGAAGGGCCAAAAGAGGGCTGAAATCACTCCGCTAGGAGTGTAGATGCCATAATGATCATATCATTTGCTAGTTGCCTGATTAAATCGATCATTTCATTCTGCTTATTTGTTTCATTTGTTTTTGTTTTTATCTTAGCTGTTTTTCGATGTATTCTTTTACTTTGGACAAATATTTCTTCTGGTTCTTCTTTCTTCATCGTTTTACCAACATCTGATCTATTATCGTCGCCGTCTGATGATATGTTTTACTTCCTTCTTTTTTGAATATTAATAATACCAATAATTATTTTTAATTATTTGACATAATCACTTGAGTATCACTAAAGCGGTCACTCTAAACGGCCAAAATTTTGTTCACCGATGTTAAAGATTTACTGTAGAAGAAAAAAATTCAGTTTAAAATCAAAAAGATAATAATTATTGTTAAAGTCAAATTAAAAAAAAAATAAAATTAAAAAGGCCATAAAGTTTAAATGTAAATTGCCAGAGAACGGCAGTTCTCGCTAGTGGCGCAAAATACCCCTACATGCGACACTATATTACACGAAATTTTCGATTTTCTAAATCTGACTGAATTGAAAATTGGGCTAAATCCCATCTTAAAGTTTAGGAAAAGACTCGTTCATCCATATGTCAACTCTCGATTTTGGTCCAAGAGTGTGGATTTTACGGCCCTTCCCATTTAGGGTCTGTTTTTCGTTCTCGTCCCCAAAACTCCCAAAAATTTCAAAAAGTCCGAACTTTGCGGCTTCTGATAAAACTGATCATTACCTTTCCAACGCATGTCTAATTTGGAAAATCGGTTATACCATTCAAAAGTTACCGAGCTCAGAAATATGACTATATTTTTTTTTAAAGGGGAAAATGTGGATATATATGTATGTATGTGGAAAAGTTACACCGATCTGAATTTTTTTTTCTGTGTTTCAAGAGAAGGTCAGGACCGATTCAGAACCGGTGTAGTTTGTGACTTTTGACTACCCATAATCCAGCTATAGGGCTAGGTAAATACAAAATGGCATATTTTTTGGGCGTATATATCTTAGGTTCAAGGAGAGACAAGAAAGACGCAAGTACACCAAATCAATAGCGTTGAGTTAAGCTTTCAAATGGTGCCTAAGCAGTCAAGATCATAGCTACACACGGCTTAGTATAGCCGAAAAACTGAAAAATTAACTTTGAAAATTTTGGTTTTTCGACAATTACTCAAAATTTTAACCTACGAATTGCGCCAATAACTGAGCGTTTGTAGAAGGACTCTACACGCGTCTAACGGTGTATACCTCATATCTGGAAAAATTCGAATTTTTAAGTTATAGGCTTCATAAGTATGATCAAATCTATTTCTTATGGGAAAAACGATTTTTCAAGCTCAATAATTCCTGTACTTCAGTTATCATACTTGACCTTGGATGCATCAGATACTAATTATCAATACGTTTCAAACTCATATTTAGTGATCAAAATCGGTTAAGCCGTTCAGAAGATATCGAGCTCCAGAAGTATAATTCATTTAACCATTATCGCCAAAATGGTTTATGTAGTTTACTCGGGCTAAGTTTGATCGGGCAATCCGAGTTCATTTGCCGGCCATAATTATTAGGATGGCTGGGATATGAACTCGGATTGTCTTATCACAACTCTGGTGTCGTAACTACTAGATTATTTAGGAGAGAATGCGACAAAGGCCACCATTTATAACGCTTAACGTGTAATCTAGAAACATTACATTCAACTTCAACTTCATACATTTAATATATTTATAGTGTCCCAAAAGTAGTGGAACGGTCGAATATTTCGCGAACTAAACATCGGATCGAAAAACTGAAAAATACGTGTTCAATAATTTTCAAAAATCTATCCAATGACACCAAACACCAATCCCCACTACACCCCCTGGAGGTGGGGTGGGGGTTAACTTTAAAATCTTAAATGGAAACCCCCAGTTTTTCTTGCAAATTTGGATTCGTTACGTAAAAGTAGGCAACTTTTATTCAAGACGTTTTTTCGAACTGTGGATAGATGGCGCTATAATTGGGAAAAACGATTTATCCTGATACCATAGGTAAATTACAGAAACGGTCTAATATCTCACGAAATACACTTCCAAATGAGAAACCAAAAAAACAGATTTTTAATCTTTTTTGAAAACCTATCGAATATCATCAAACATGACCCTCCAACCCACCCCCTGGATGTGAGGTGAGGGGTAACTTTAAAATCTTAAATAGCAACCCCACTTTTTATTGCAGATTCGGATTCGTCATAAAAAATTAAGCAACATTTATTCGAAACATTTTTTAAAATTTCTGATAGATGGCGCTAATAAATCGAATTTTTCCAATTAAGGCGCCATCTATTAACAATTCTAGAAAATGTTTCGAATAAATGTTACTTAATTTTTCATGACGGGTCCGAATCTGTAATAAAAAGTGGGGGTTGCTATTTAAGATTTTTAAGTTACCCCCACCCCACATTCAGGGGTGGGTTGGAGGGTTATGTTTGGTGTTATTCGATAGGTTTTCGAAATAGGTTAAAAATCTGTTTTTTAGTTTCTCATTTGGAAGTGTATTTCGTGAGATATTAGACCGTTTCTATAATTTACCTATGGTATCAGGATAAATCGTTTTTCCCAATTATAGCGCCATCTATCTACAGTTCGAAAAAATGTCTTGAATAAAAGTTGCTTACTTTTATGTAACAAATTAAAATCTGCTAGAAAAACTGAGGGTTTCCATTTGAGATTTTAAAGTTACCCCCCACCCCACCTCCAGGGGGTGTAGTGGGAGTTGGTGTTTGATGTCATTGGATAGATTTTTGAAAATGATTGAACACGTATTTTTCAGTTTTTCGATCCGATGTTTAGTTCGCGAAATATTCGACCGTTCCACTACTTTTGGGACACCCTGTATAAAAAACTTTGAAAAACTCCTGATACAAGAATAAAAAACCGCTAAACGCCGTAAAAATGAGTGGCGCATATAATATTCCAGCTACAAAAGAGCTGATATAAATATTACGTGGAGCGAAAATGTAATTTCATTTTGATGGAAAATAAAATCCAAGTTTTATTTTGAAAGATTTTTTCCATAATAATGTGCGCCACTCATTTTTACGGCGTTTAGCGGTTTTTTATTCTTGTAATATGTAGACTGAAATAGATTTCAAAGTAATTTTTAATTAATTGTTTTTTCATCCCCATGACGACTTTAAACTTGTTACGTTCCTGACTGTGAAAACATCAACAAGAATCCGACAAATGGTGATAATTTGATCTCAAATGTTCCACTAGTGGAGTTACTTTTACCCGTTTAGTCGTTTTAGTCTTAATTTCACCCGTCACATGTGGCAATTGAATGTTTTTGTATGTTTGACTTGAACGGGGTTAACACTCGGCGATTTAGAGAAAAAAGGCATTAAAGAACGTAACACAATACCACAACTTTACTACCAAGAGTTATATCAGATATATTTTTTGTCCTGAAGAGTTCAAAAGACTTGTCCTCCAAGTTTACAACATAATATGGATAACAAAACAAAAGAGTTGTATGTAAATAGTACCTATTATTAATATACAGGGGTTTAATCCAATTTTCAAATTGTGTTTAGTGCGAGAGTACTTACAGTAAGTTTTGTTACGTTTAATAATATTAATATACTGATTTGTATTGTAATCAAAAAGTTGTAACAAGAAGGACCCTCTTTAATTGTGCACAATTATTGTGATAAGGGCAAAACTGACCAAAAAGAGCATAATAACCATAAATAGGCGAAGCAATAAAGTACTAAAATCGGCCTTACCTCCAAAAAAAAAAAACGACAAGACGGATCTTAATAATTCTTTTTGCCTTCGATTCGTGAATGCGCCAGGTAACTTTGTGACCCCGAGCCATGATATAATATTGAAAAACTGCATACAAAACATGCATTCTTAAAGTGCATCTCAAATAGATAATAAAAAATTTAGAACTCGTCAATTATCGGCGGAAATGAGTTCAATTTTGTTATTCTGGGGTTTTGGTAGTCGCTGAAAACGAATATGCTGTCGTAAGTGATCTCCGGAGTATCTGGTGCCCAGGGTACCTACTGTTTACCTCGTCATTAAAATTCATTAAAAAATTAGTCAAAAATCATTACTCGGGGGGTTTTTTAGGATCACTAACGCTGAATATGACATCGAAAGTGATCTACGGAGCACCTGGTGTAGGGATGGGAAAAACCTACCGGTTTAAACCTAAAACCGGTTTTTTTACTTCGCAATAACGGGTTTTACCGGTTGTTTTTTTTTTGTCCCGGATATAACCGGTTTTTTCTTTTTAAAGTAAAAACCGGTTATTAGGTTTTTACGGTGATTAGGATTAGGTTAGGTATTATTTCGGATCCCAATCATAATTATTATTCTCAAGTAATTATTCCAAACAAAACCATAATTCAAATTTTATTTTATTTTATAAAATACAGAAGCAAACTGAAAGTGCAATCTCACATCAGCCAGAAACAATTATTAAGTTTTATTATAATATTTCCTTGAAAAGGTATTTGTAAGCATAATATTTACATAAGAAGTGATCTGGTTGAATTAGACGCAAACGTGATCTATTTTTCACACTTAACTCTTGACATTGAAAGTGGGTAAATGACTTTTTCTGATTACCAAAAATAATGCTCTGACTATGAATATCGAATTACTAATTACGAATACGAATCTCCAAGAATTTCGCTACGTTTTTAAAACAATACACTCATACAGGAAGTATTAAATGATTTAAAATATACCTATTCTACAAATATACAAACGTGTTAACAGCAATACATGTTCTTTCGATAGTACTAATTTTGATCATATTGATATCGAGTCGAATGGAGTATCGCAAACTAAAGTGTATTGTAAATGTAACTTTGTAACCTATTGGATTAAAAAAACCGAAAACCGGTTTTTGGCCGGTTATAACCGCCAGGTTAAACCGTAAGCAAAAAAAAAACAGGTATAACCGAAAACCGGTGTTTTGTCAAAAACCGCCATCCCTAACCTGGTGCCCAGGGTACCTACTGTTTATCCCGCCTTGTGGAGTTTTCGGCAAAAATTTTTTTAAAAAATTAGTCAAAAATCATTACTTGGGGGGTTTTTGGGGTCCCTAACGTCGAATTTGACATCGGAAGTGATCTCCAGAATATCTAATGCTCAAGCTACCTCGTCTTCTGGAGTTTTTGGCAAATTCATTAAAAAATTAATCAGAAATCATTACATGGGGTTTTTTGGGTAGCTGACGACGAATATGACATCGGAATTGATCTACGGGATACGTGGTACCCAGGGACCTACTGCTTACCTCGTTTCTGGAGTTTTCTGCAAATTCATTAAACAATTAGTCAAAATTCATTGCTCGGGGGTTTTTGGGGTCTCTGACAACGAATATGACATCGGAAGTGATCTCAGGAATACCTGGTGCCCAGGGTACCTACTGTTTACTTCGTTTTCCCAAGTTTTCGGCAAATTCATTAAAAAATTAGTCAAAAATCATTAGTCACGAGATAAACAGTAGGTACCCTGGGCACCAGGTATTCCTGAGATCACTTCCGATGTCATATTCGTCGTTAGCGACCCCAAAAACTCCCCGAGTAATGATTTTTGACTAGGTTTTAATCAATTTTTCAAGACGTGGTAAACAGTAGGTACCCTGAGCACCAGGTACTCCGTAGACCACTTCCGATGTCATATTCGTCATTAGTGACCCTAAAAACCCCTCGAGTAATGATTTTCACTAATTTTTTAATGAATTTTAATGACGAGGTAAACAGTAGGTACCCGTGGCACCAGGTACTCCAGAGATCACTTACGACGTCATATTCGTTTTCAGCGACCCCAAAAACTCCAGAGTAACAAAATTGAACTCATTTCCGCGGATAATTGACGAGTTCTGAATTTTTTTATTGTCTGTTTGAGATGCACTTTAAGAATGCATTTTTTGTATGCAGTTATTCAATATTAAATTATGGCTCAGTGTCACAAAGTTTCCTGGCGCATTCACGAATCTAATGCAAAAATAATTATTAAGATCCGTCTTGTCGTTTTTTTTGGAAGGTTCAGTGCTTTATTGCTTCGACTAAAATGTAAAAAAGCTTAGCTGCCTGATGTTTGTAGATGATGCTGTGCTAATAGCTGTTAGGATAGATAAGGCCAAAAACAGTTTAAAAACCTTTCCTCGATAGAAGGGGATTGAAAATATATAAATGTATCTAACCCATATAATGAAAAATCTTCTAGTCAGAGGAGATATATGATCTTCTTCTTTTTGTATAGACATGACTTTGTCTGTTTTTTCAATGTGCCTCTAGTAAGTTGTCGTTCTTCCTATTGGGGAACCGCCTCTCGCTGTTCTGACTACCATATTTGTTGTCATTCGGCTTATGTGGTCATTCCATTGTATTCTTCTGTTTCTTACCCAGTTATTAATGTTATCCACCTTGCATCTCCGTCGTATATCTGTACTTCTAGCTCTGTCCCATAGAGTCTTGCCATCGATTTTTCGAAGGGTTTTTATATCGGCTGTTTCGAGCAATCTTTTTGTCCTCTCTATGTCGGGTCGTGGTTTCCGCCGTGTATGTCATTATTGGTCTGATGACTGTTTTGTAAATTCTGCCTTTAATTTCTTTTTCGATATTTTTATTTCTCCATATTTTGTCATTCAGGCAACCTGCGGCTCTGTTTGCTCTATTCACTTGACCTTCCACTTCGGTTTCGAGCCTACCGTAGCTAGATAGTGTGATGCCTAAGTATTTAAACTCCATCACTTGTTCTATTTTCTGACCTTCCAGCTCCAATTTACATCTTATTGGATCTGCTGATATAACCATGCATTTTGTCTTTTTGAGGAAATTAACATCTTAATTTTCTGCCAGTTATATTAAATTGGTGCAGCATACGTTGTAAATCATCTTCACTTTGAGAGATTAGTATTGCATCGTCCGCATAGCAGATTATTTTAAGTTGTTTGTCTCCCATTTGGTATCCTTTTTTAGTTTTTACTTTTTTTATTATTTCGTCCATGATCAGGTTGAACAATAAAGGACTCAAGGAATCCCGCCGTCTTATCCCATTGCCGGCTCCAATTGGGTCAGTTATGTTATCTTCCACTTTTACTTTTATTGTGTTGTTCTGGTAGATGTTTTCGATCGTTTTAATTATTCCTAGAGGTACCTCTCTCGAGTATAACAAATGGATAACGGCCTTTAATGTGACCCTGTCAAATACTTTCTTAAGGTCCACGAAACATAAATATGCCGGTTTGTTGTATTCCAACGATTTCTCTTGAACTTGCCTCATTATAAATATAGCGTCAGTGCATGACCTTCCCGACCTAAAACCTTGTTCTTCTGCTAATGTTATAATTTCATTCAATTTGTTATCACTTTGGTTGTTAATTTTATAGCGATATATGCATAGGAACAAAATCCATACATTAGATAATGACCTATAAATGTCTAAACTAAATTTCAATGACAATAGAGATGCAGTGCATGTAAGCAACGATTTTAGTTGTTAAATGTGTTCAAAATGTATCTACCCGTTCCATAGTAACAGTATATTATTAAATTCACTTTATCACTTTTTTCCTTTTCTCGATTATTAGTTTTTATTTTATCGTATGTATATAAATTATTGTAATTACTCAATACAGAGATAGTGAAAAATAATCATATTAATTAAATTAATGAATAGTTTATGCGACTATACAAGTAACTGTTATCCAAAAATATTCAAGCACTGCACCAAATAGCAATCTCGTTCGTTGCTGATGACGACATCGTTGTCAACTCCTGTTTACATCTAGTGCATAGCTTATGTGAACAAACTGTAGGTCTTGAGATTCACATAGGAAAATATAACCAAACCGTTGAGCTTCTCTGTCGTATAAAACTGACTTGGGTAGCCTTCGGCTAAACCACATGTTAAAATCGTCCGACATACCAATATCTCTCTCTCTCTATTGCCTTTCCTCTTTATGGAGTATTGGGCGCTCTGGCGTTTCTTAGCCAAAAGTAAAAGATGGCTGATTGGCTAGATCAGCGCATCCTCTTCTGTTTTATTCTTTCGAGATTTCCTCTACAAGTATTTTCCATTTCTCTCTATTTCTCGCTCTCTGTTTGACTTCTCTCCATCTCAGGCCAATTCTTTCATGATCTCTTGTTACAGTTCTTCTCCAGCTATTATCGAGTCTTCCTATTCTTCTTCTTCCGTCTGGTTGGTATTCGACTGCTTGTCTGGTTATATTATTTCGGTTCTTCTTTAGAGTAAGTCCAATCCATTTCCATTTCCTTCTTTTGATCGTGACTATTATTTTCTCTTGTTTTGTTCTTCTCCATAGATCTATGTTTGTTATTTTATTCGGCTAGTATATTTTCAGAATTTTCTCAACAATTTATTTATAAAGGTTTGTAATTTTTAGTAGTTGTCTCTTCCTGTCTCCAATATTCTACGCCATACAATAATATACTCTTACAGCTGTTAAAGATTTTGATTTTGGTTAATAATTCTGATATATCGCGTCTGTTACAGATTTTCTGAAGATACCCAAATGTTGTCAAACAAAGTGCAGAAAGTCATGAAAAAAAATGGAAGTACATTGCAGAACAGACCAAGAGACAACCGAAATTAGAAGATTAGGCGGTAAAACTAACAACTCGGAAAGACCGGTCCTTGTTGAGCTAACAAGTGGAGGTAAAAAAATGGAAATCCTAAAGGCAAGCGGGAAATTAAAAAGAACAAAATGGTTCGTGAATGAGCATTACCCAAAAACCATCTTGGAACAAAGAAAAATACTTTTAAAGCACATGAAAGAAGCAAGAACAAAAGGATATAATGCGAAGATTAAATATGACAAGCTAATAATAAACGGAGATGAATACGGAATAGAAGAAGTCAAAACATGGAATACTCCAACGGATGAAAGAAGAAAGGAAAATATTACAGAAACTCCCATAGATAAAACTAGAGCCAGAACAATGAGTGATAGATCGCCACACAGGGAAAATGACCAAACGAAAAAAATGATGAAAGTAACCCATCCAGCAAAAAACTAAGATTAAAACCAGAACAACATACGGAGACAGGAACGGATAGGAAAGGACATGGAACATCCAGTACTATGAAAGAGCAAACAACGAGGATAACAAATAACAAGGAAGAAAAGAAAAATGAAAACAAATGTCAAACGAGAATAGGTACATGGAATATAACCTCGATAATAGGAAAGGAACGTGAATTAACAGAGGAAATGGAAAGATAAAAAAGAAAAATCAAATAAAAAAAACAGAAAGCTGCTGGTGATAGGAATAAGCGAGACGAAAAAAGTAGGAAATGGAATTGTCGATATCGGAGGGCAGCACATACTATACTATTCCGGAGTTAAGATAGGACAAAGGGCAAAAGAAGGCGTGGGAAAAGTTGTAACGAAAGAAATGAATAGAAGAATAACCAAATTCAAACCAGTATCATAAAGAACCATATACATAAAAATAGAGTTAGAAGAAGAAGAGTGTCACATTATACAGGTATATGCACCGGTAGAAGGAACAGAGCATGAAAAAACAGAACTATTCTATGATGAGATACAGAAACTTATTGATGAGGTAGGTACAAGAGGAAAGCAAAAACATCATTTTACCAGGAGACTGGAATGCAAGAATAGGAAATGATGAAAATATGGCATTAGGCTGCTTGGGAATGTATGAAAAAGAGACGATAAATAGAAATGGTAGACGAATGATAAGTTTCTGCCAAATAAATGACTTGTTAATAGGTAATTCTTTCTGGTATCACCCGAGAAACGAAAAATATACATACGTAGCGAAAGAAAGAAATGCGAGAAGCATAATTGACTACATAGTATATCCTCGAGACGCAGACCTAACGATACAAAATATAAAAACAGAGAACGAAGCCAAATTCGGTACCCAACACAGACTAGTGACAGCAGAGATAAACATGAAACTAATGGAAATAATAGAGAGTCCTCAATATACAAGAATAGCAATTAATACCTAAGATGAAAAATATGGAAATGAGGAAGTTATATCAAGGAGAGAAAGATAAAATACTGGAATAGCATGAAACCAATGAGGAAATATGTAATATGGAAGAGAGATGGAAAAAATTGAGAGACACGTTATGAAACACTGCAAAACAAGTATGTGGAATAAGAAAGAATGGTAAGAATAATAAAAGAACTGCATGGTGGAATAAAGAAATAAAGCAAGCAGTAAAAAAGAAGAAAGAAATGTGGAAGCAATACATAAACACAAATGAAGAGCAAGACAGAGACGAATACAGAAGACAGAGAAATATAGTGAAAGAACTAGTAAAAGATGCGAAGAAGAAGAGCTGGAAGGAATTCGGTGAAGAATTGAACGAAGGTTTTGGGAATAACAAAAAACAGTTTTGGAATAAAATAAGAAGCATGAAAGGAACAAAAAGGAAACAAATAATAGGAATTAGAAATGAGCGAAATGAATTGAAAACAAACATACAGGACATACTAACCATATGGAATAAGCACTATAAGGAAAAATTCGAGGCAAGCAACCAACGAAATGAGGAGAGAGGACAGCAGGAAAGAGAAGAGGATAGGGACAATCGAGTAGACGAAATTCATATCAAAGTTCTTGAAGAAAGATTTGCAAGAATAAAGATTGGAAAAGCGGGAGGTGCAGATGACATAGATCCGGAGATGATGAAGTACGTGGGAGAACGAGGCAAGCTTTGGCTACTGGAAATAATGTGGGAAGCATGAAGAACAGAAAAAATACCGAAAGATTGGGAAGAAAATCTATTGATACCAATACACAAGAAAGGAGATGAAGCGGAATGTGATAACTATAGGGCTATATGCTTATCATCAGTGGCATATAAAGTCTACACCGGGATAATAGAAAGGAAGCTCAGGCAAGAACTGGAAGGAAAACTAGAAGAAGAACAAGCTGCTTGTAGGAAGGAAAGAGAAACAGCAGATAATATATACATACTGAAAAATATAATTGAAAGGAAAAACGAAATAGGAGAAGACTTATATATTACGTTTATAGATATTAAAGCTGCTTTTGATTCTATAAATAGAAAAGTAATATGGTCAGTAATGGAAGACGTGCAAATCCAGCAAAAGAGAGTAAGCGTGGTAAAAAGTACATATAGAAACGTACTTGCTAAAGTACAAATAAACGGAAACAGATCGCCAATAATAAACCTAATGAGAGGAATAAAACAAGGGGACAGTCTTAGCCCAAAAATAGACAGTACAATAAACGCAACGGAGATGAAGCAGCTGAGAAAAATAACAGGAAAAACGAAATTGGACAGAATAAGAAATGAAGATATTACACTAAGACTGAAACAGGAATCGATAATAACCAAGATCCAAAAAAGAAAATTAAAATGGTATGGACACATTAACAGAATGGACCAAGAAGACTACCAAAGCAGGTGATGGAATCAAAAAGATATAGTAAAAGAAGGAATTATAGAAATTGGACAGGAAAAAGGAAAAACACATCAACAAAGGAAAGAGTTAGCAATGGAAGAAATGGAAGATATGGATAGAGGATGAATAAAACCTCCGACGCCCCTGAGGGGCACAATGTGCACAGGTACAGAGGGGCACAGGTACAGATTTTCTAATGAGTTATATGCATGTTGTGCCTTTACTATTCTTTTTTCTACATCTGATCTACTACCACCTTTTTTTTCCTTGATTGATCCGAGATATATAAAGTTATCTACCTCCTCTATTTGTCTTCCATTTATTTCAATTTTAGTTTTGTGGTTGCTGTTTTTCCAGAGTTGATTTTTTTTGTATTTATCTTCAGGCCCATTACGTTGCAGTATTTTGAAATCTTGTCGATCTTATTTTTGCATATGGCTGCTATGTTCGGTTAGGAGACAAATGTTGTCTGCGAACTCCAAGTCCTCCAACTGGTCATGCAAATTCCACCTAATAACTGTCTTTTTATCGCTTAGTTTCTGCATGAGCCAATCCGTTATTATTAGGAATAATGTCGGGGATAGCACCTATCCTTGTATAACTCTGCTTTTTACAGCTATATCTTCTACCATTTCTCCCGCATGTTCCAGTCTGTCTCTATATACGAGTATAGTCCGATCAAGTTGATATATTTCATTAGTAGTTCATACAGTTTTAGAATCTTCCACATTTGTTCTCTGTTTACACTATCGAAGGCGTTTTCAAAGTCAATAAACATTATGTTTATATTTTTTTGCCATTCACTAGCTTGTTCCAAGATAATTCTTAGAGTACAAATGTGGTCGATAGTGGAGCGTTTAGCGCGAAAGCCTGCTTGGTTGCTTCTTAGTTTCTTCTCCAGCTCTGGCTTCAGTCTATTCAATATGATCTTGGACATTATTTTGAATGTGAAATTTAGCAGTGTGTTATTGCTCGCCAATTCTCGCATTTACTTAAATCGCCCTTTTTTGGTATCTTAATGATTACACCCTCGTTCCATTCCTTTGGGAGCTCCTCGTCGGTCCATATATTGTTAAAGAGTTTATGTAACATTTCTACTGATTCGTTTGTGTCCGTCGTCGGCCTTTATTAAATCTTTCGGTAGGTTGTCGCTTCCAGCGGCTTTGCCATTTGTTAGTTGTTTCAGTGTGTTTTGTATTTATTCTTTCGTAATTTCATCTGGGCTAATGTTTAACTCCTGTATTACATTTTCTTCGTCTATATCTGGCGTTTCCTCGTGTTTGAAGTATATTTCCTCGAAGTGTTTTTTTCATGTTTGTATTATTTCATGTTCTGATTTAATTACATGCCCTTGTTTATCTTTGATTTGCTTATTACTGTTTAGTGTTTTCTCTGTGAAATTTCGGATAATAGTGTGTTGTGTTTTCAGGTCGTTTTCTTGAGCAGCTTTTTCTGACATTTTTAACATTTTTAACATTTTTAACATTTTTAACATTTTTAACATTTTTAACATTTTTAACATTTTTAACATTTTTAACATTTTTAACATACCAATATACCCTAAAAGAAATTGACTTACGGAACGGAAACGTTGACCATGACAAGAAGACTAGTACAAAAGATCCGTGTGGCTCAAAGTTCAATGGACACAGACCATTGAACTGGCAAGAACCACACGTTATCATCGAGCATTGAATCATGTTGCCCTTTGAGCACTCTTAAATTCATCTTTTAACATCGGCTTAGAGTCGCTACTAACACCAGTTTTTCGAAATGTAAATCATATTTCTCGATGTCACCTATTCTATAATATTCTATAAGGTTGCTAGTTTCATCTACTAAGCAGAACGCACTGAAGATGATCTGATCTAGATCGAAAACGTTTTGCAAATCCTTTTGATGACTTTTTAATAGTTTTTCAATAAACTTTTTATACCATTATACAAACGAAGTTTTTACTTGTTCTGTATGATTTTTAATTATAGTATACAGCCAGCTACTGGGAATTTCCCATTGATTTTTTTTTATTAAAAATATAATTCCCCATTGAAAGCTACCAGTATTGTAGGTAGAATGGGAGCATACACTAAGCTAGTCTCTGAGTAGGTACGCATTTGTATAAACCTACGTCTATGTGGTGACTAAAAAATACGCAAACTTGCAAATCATATGATGATCAGTGGACATGTTTCAGATACAGAAAACACCCAGTATTTTATCTCCTACGCATAGACTTCGCTATAGGGAGCGATGAATGAGGATGTTGACTGAATTTTACCAAACAACAAAAACAAAATTTGTTTAATTTATTAATGTTTTGTATTTTTATAACGATTTCCGAAGTGGAAGTCGAAACGTCAAAATCGGGGCAATTTTGACATTAGTGGTAAAAAAAATTGGCAACTTTTAAAGCTTCTTTTATTTAGAAGGTGTATCTTGCTCGTGACTGAATCTGCAAAATAAAACGTAAAAAAAAACGATATAGCCCAAACGCTATTTCTTGAATAGCACTTTTATTCTTGCAAAAATAATATTTATTTTCTGTTAAATGTTCTACATAAAAACCACCTTCAAAATAGAACAAGGTCATGTTATTTATTTTAAATTTTTTAGACCCCTTGTTGTGTATATAAATATGTTGAGACAATTAATGCTATAAAATAATAATTCTAAGATCTTGAGGTTTCCAACATCTGGTTAACATTAGAAGACGTACACATTCGGTACACATTCTTAACCAGTTGCATGCATTCATCATGCAGACTGCGGTGTAAGTGTATTATTTGCGATATTGTAAGTTTTTACTTAGTTTATAAATTGTAATTTGCCACATATAGATTAAAGAATGCCTTTCTTGTTAGTTGATTTTAAATTTCTTGTGGTTTCTATTAATTCTTTTTCTACAGTTGTATTTATATTGTAATCTTGTAAATCAATATACATACCACAATATGAACGTCAAATAAATATTTTGAAAATTAATATGACATACTCTTTTGAAATAATCACAATTATTTGACTTGATTTACAGCAGGAGTAGTCAACTCGATTAGAGCTTTTACTAACGAAGAAGTGCTATCTACTAATTACATACTTCTTGAAGCTTTAAAATTAAATAGGATATTTATTCATGACTTATTTTATTTCTAAATAATATCTACCCAACTTTACGGCGAATAAATAACTGGTGGTGCGCGGTTTCCCTCGCTCTTCTCAATTTGAGCAAAATCTCGGTCTGATGGTAAAACACTTAAAACAGAATAGCCACTAACCAAGAAATGATGTGTTATTTGCTTAAATTTTTGTTCCTCGACTCTTCTTCTTCAAGTGCCGTCTCCACGACGGAGGTCTGCAATCATCATAGCTATTCGGACTTTAGAGACGGCTGTTCTGAAAAGTTCATTTGGTGTACATCCGTACCATTCTCTTGGGTTGAGCGCAACCATGATATTCTACGTTTCCTTATGCTTCTTTTCCCTTGGATCTTTCCCTGCATAATGAGTTGGAGCAAGTTGTATCTTCCTCCACGTGTAATATATCCGAGATATTCCAATTTTTTGGTTTTGATACTATTTAATATTTCCATTTTTTTATTTATCTTTCTCAGAACCTCTTTGTTTGTGACGTGTTCTGTTCACGATATTTTACAGAATTTTTCTGCACACCCATCACTCGAATGATTCTAGTTTTTTCATTGATGCCGCATTCAAGGTCCAAGCTTACATTCCATAAGGAAAGTCGAGAAATCTAGCCACCCTAACTGTTAGCTGCAACTTCAAGTTTCTGGTGCGGAGAACTCCTCTCTTCTTCTTTTGCCCTTTAATTCGTCCAATTTTGAACATAGGCTTCCCCCAGTTTCCTCCATTCGCTTCTGTTTAGTGCTTTCTGTTTCCAGTGCGTTCCTCCGATATTTTTAATGTCGTCTCGCCATCTCATCTGGGGTTGTCCTCTTGCTCTCTTTCCTGTCCATGGTCTCCATTGTTGTATCGTGGTATTCCACCTATTGTCCGTTTGTCTAGCGTTATGAACTGCGAAGCTCCATTTTAGCCTAGCAATATGTTGTCCTGCGTCTTTGACTTTTGTTTTATTTCTTATCCAGTTGTTTTGCTTTTTGTCTGTTAATTTTACTCCTAACATTGCTCTCTCCATGGCTCTTTGTGTCTTCATTATTTTATCCATGTTTGCTTTGGTCAAAGTCCATGTTTGGCATGCGTATGTGAGAATTGGGAGTATGCACTGGTCAAACACTCTTGTTTTTAAGTATTGTTGTATTTTTTTTTTATTCTTTAGGACCCATTTTAATTTCCCAAATCCTGCCCAGGCTAATCTGACCCTTCTTTTTACCCCCGCTGTTTGGTTTTCCTTATTTATTTTTATTATCTGTCCCAAATATATATAATCATTAACCACCTTCTATTGTGGTGTAGTTTAGAATTACATTTCTATTATCTTGTGTGTATGTCATTGTTTTTGTTTTGGCAAAATTAATTTTTAGACCTATTTGTTCGGATTCATTTGCTAGTTCGGTTAGCATGGATTGTAGCTCTTCAAAACTTGATGCTATTACTACTACATCGTCTGCATATCTTAGGTGGTTTAGTTTCTTTCCATTTATGTTTATTCCCATGTTTGTTCATTCCATTGTTTTGAAAACATCTTCCAGTGCTAATGTAAATAGTTTAGGAGAAATAACATCTCCCTGTCGCACTCCTCTGTTAATTGGTATGGGTTTTGTGGTTTCTTCCAATTGTACTGTCATAGTTGCTTTCTTATGTATATTATGTATTAGCATTCTGTATCTTCAATCTATTCTACAGTTGTTTGTAGCTTTTTCTATTGCCCACATTTCTACGCTGTCAAATGCTGTTTCGTAGTCAACGAACGCTAAGTGCACATCTATATGGTATTCGTTAGCTTTTTCTGTTAGTGGCCTAATTGTTAGAAGATGGTCAGTGGTGCTATATCCCTTTCGGAATCCTGCCTGCTCTACTGATTGATATAAGTCCAATTTGTGTGTTAGCCTGTTGTTGATAATCCTCATGAATAGTTTATACGTTTGTGACAGCAGTGAGATGGGTCTATAATTTTTTATGTCCTTTCTGTCGCCTTTTTTAAATAACAGGATTGTAAGACTTTCGTTCCATTCATCGGGTATTTCTCCATTATATAGACACTGATTAAATATATTTCTTAATGTTTGTAAGATTTCTTCTTTCCCTTCTTTTAACATTTTAGCAAGGATTCCATCTGGTCCCGGTGCTTTGTTGTTCTTTAATTGTGATAGTGCTGCTTCTGTTTCATAATTTTCTATTTTTGGTAATGTTTCTGAGTTTACATTCGTGATTGTTTTCTTAATATATTCCTGAGTGTTGAGGTTTGCGTCTTTCTTGGAGGAGTTCTCAAAGAGAACTCCTCTCTTTTTGTTAAAATTTGCTCTAGCCTTTTCTATTCTAATAATTTTAATTCCCTAGAAGTAATAATTTGTGGAGTTGATCATTGTTCCAAGATATGCATATTAGTCTACTCGTTCGACATTGGTTTCGTTTATGAGGATATTCTCGTTATTTCCTTGAGTTTTAGATATTCTCATAATTTTGCCGTTTTGATGTTCATTGTTAGAACGTATTATTGGCCAGACACTGCTATTATGTTCACCAGTATTTAAAGATCTTCCATATTTTCGGCTAAGGTGACATCATCCGCCTACCTAATATTGTTAATGGGCACTCCATTTAAATTTATTCCAGCTGCTTCACGCTCAAGAGATCCTTTAGGTTCTCTTCCGAGTGGGCATTAAAAATAATTAGCGATAATTGCATCCCTATCTCAACCCACGTCTAATTTCAATTTCCTCTGACAGCTGTTCGTTAACACGTACTTTGCTAGCTGCTTATAGTATAGATTCGATATGATCCTGAGGTCATTGTAGTCATATGTGTGTGGAAAACTTATACCGATCTAAATTTTTTTTCTATGTTTCAATAGGGGCCAGTGCTTATTCAGAACCGGTGTTGTCTGTGACTTTTGACCACCCATAAGCCAGCTATAGGACTGCGTAAGTACAACACGGCATGGGGGCATGAGCCTAAGGTTCAAGAGAAACAGGAAAACCGCAAATACACCAAATCAATAGCGTTCAGTTAATCTTTCAAATGGTACCTAAAGCGCTGGTTTCCTCGAAAGCGGCACCGACAAACTGCGACCGTAGCACTGCGATGAATTACGTCAGATTACGGTGAAAAATTCAAGGTTCTTCACTGCGGCAATGGAATGTGCAAACTCAGCAAGTGGTGGCTTCCAACGCATCCTTGGAAACCACCGCTATTATTTTGCATGGTACAGTTATTTATGACGTCATTCATCGCAGTGTTATGCTCGCAGTTTGTCGGCACCGCTTTCGAGGAAAGCAGCGCTTAAGTGGTCAGGATCAGACATACACACGGCTCAGTATAGAAGATGTACTACATTGTAGCTCCATCTTCAAAATGTAGAAGTACCAAAATTACCGGCACTCCTGTTTATCCTTCGTGTAGTGTACGTTAGGTATTTGTTAGATTAGATATATGTTAATTTAAGTTGCCACCACTCAGACAATTAATGAGATTCCAGGATACCTTCCTTTTTTGACGAAATGCCCCTGAAGATGCTGTAGGAGCGAAAGTATACTTGGGCAAGATTAAATAAAACTCAGTGCTCGATATCTGCCTTCTATTTCGTAATAGCTATTTGCATAACAAGGGAGGAAAGTGCTACTTTTCCTCCCGAGAATGAAGTTTACTGCCCGACGTCTAGCGGAGGGCAGTAATCATTCAAGCGAAGAAAAGGCACTTTACTCCCATGTTATACATATGGTTTTTTCACCTTCCTCAAATTAATAACAAGTCATTTTTCATTTTTACCTAATTTATTTATGTAACTAACCAACAAAATTTATTAAAACTAAAACTAACAAGTAGGTACAATATAACTGTCAACTGTCAAATATAAGTCAAATTATTAATGTAAACATTGTTAAATCAAAATAACAATTTACTGTTTTTTACCATTCTGCAAAATACTGGGTGTTTTATAAATAAACGTTAAAATGTATAGGTACTTACGTAATAGAAAATAGATATTTTACAGGGCGTCAATAAGTTATATTTCATGAATGACGTCACTTTTTCACTACAATCAGGTCCGGAAAAGTATACTTTCGGTAGAGGTAGGTTGAAAAAGTTAATTTTCATTTTGATGAAAAATAAAATTCTAGTTTTATCTTGAAAGATTTTTCGGTAATAGTCGGAGAGATAGAAGCGGATTTTGTGCGTGATAAGTAATATGGAAAAACTATACAAGGGTATGTTGAATTAGTTGTGTACATGACTTTCCCCAACAGCCGGAAACCAGAGTGGGGGACGAGGGTAGTTATAAGGGTTCAACGTCGCGGCACCAAAATAATTTGGAAATAAGTAGGTCATGACGTAACTAAGTAAAATCTCTAGGGGCGGAACGCTGCGTGGTCGACAAAGGGGTGGGGGTAGGGGTGAATATAAAAAATATAAAGGGTTTTTTGCGACGTTCGTGATTGAGTGCACCAAAATTTGGGAATAAGTAGACCATGACATAACTAAGTAAAATCCCTAGAGCCGGAAACCAGAGTGGGGGACGAGGGTAGTTATAAGGGGTCAAATTCGCGGTTTTTATTACTTTTTTTGTGACGTTTATGATCGAGATAGTGCGCCAAAATTTGGGAATAAGTAGGTTATGACGTACCTAAGTAAAATCTCCAGGGGCGGAACACGGCGTGGTTGCCAAAGGTGCGGGGGCAGGGGTGAATATAAAAATTATAAGGGATTTTTGTGACGTTCGTAATCGAGATTGTGAACCAAAATTTGGGACTAAGTAGATCATGACGTGACTAAGCAAAATATCCAAGGGTGGAAACCAGAGTTGGGAATGAGGTAGTTTTAAGGGGTCAAAGTCGCAGTTTGTATTATTTTTTTATGATGCATCACAACATTTGTCCCCCACACAGCGTTCCGCCCCTGGAGATTTTACTTAGTAATGTCATGATCTACTTATTCCCAAATTTTGTTGCACTATCTCGATCACGAACGGCAAAAAAACCCCTTATATTTTTATACTCACCAATGCCTACCACCCCTTCGTACCCCAAGCAGCGTTTCGCCCCTGGAGCTTTTACTTAGTTATGTCATGACCTACTTATTCCCAAATTTTGGTGCACTATCTTGATCATGAGCGTCACGAAAAAATTAATAAAAACCGCGAATTTGACCCCTTATAACTACCCTCGTCCCCCACTTTGGTTTCCGGCTCTAGGGATTTTACTTAGTTATGTCATGGTCTACTTATTCCCAAATTTTGGTGCACTATCTCAATCACAAACGTCGCAAAAAACCGTTTATATTTTTTATATTCACCCCTACCCCCACTCCTTTGTCGGCCACGAAGCGTTCGGCCCCTAGAGATTTTACTTAGTTACGTCATGACCTACTTATTTCCAAATTTTGGTGCACTATCTCGATCATGAGCGTCACAAAAAAATTAATAAAAACCGCGACTTTGACCCCTTATAAATACCTTCGTCCCCCACTATGGTTTCCGTCCGTTGGGGAAAGTCATGTACACAACTAACTCAACATATCGCCGTATAGTTTTTCCATATTACTTATCACGCACAAAATCCTCTCGCAGCTCTTAGACTATAATATTTGCTAAATTTGAAGTAAAACGCTCCACAAAAAGCTTCAAAATGCACGGCGGTGGTCTCCAATAGACGCTGTAGTCTGCATACAGCGTCAATCCGTAGGAAAATTGTTCATTTTCGATACTTTTAATAAACTCCATTAAAATGAAAATACATTTTTGCGCCACGTAATATTAATATCAGCTCTTTTGTAGCTGGAATATTGTGTACGCCACTCATTTTTGCGGCGTTTAGCGGTTTTTTGTTCTTGTTTATTTATACGAGATTAACCAAGCATACAAAAATAGGCAGTCAATTCTTTCCTAACGTAATTTACTTTAGTGAATGAGTACGTATTGTAACAAACATCGATTTGATCACGTTTTTAAAGTAATTGCTAAAAAAACACCAAAAACAATAATCGAATATCAAAAATATGTAAAAAAATGATTATATTAGTATTGTGGAATCACCTATGGTAGTAGTTGCTTTAATGACGGTCCTTATTCCTTTGTTGTTTTATTAATGAAATTAATGACTACCGTCGGGGTCGTTGTTTTCTTTACCCCTGTAAATAAAACCATAACATACAACCTGTTGTTGAAAGTGCTGATGCTCTAGACGTGTGCTGCTACTAATGCATCACATGAAATATAAATAAACAGAAAAAAATTACCGCTTTGTAAATAAACGTCATGTAAAACAAATTTTTTATTGTAATTGCGAAGAGGAAAGTAAGCAGGATCATTAGGGTTGCCCAGCAGCTGCTAAACGTTGACGGATATCTTTTCAACCCTTTTTAAAATTAATGTGAAGATTAGTACAAATAAAGTATACATCAAAGATCATTCACACCATGTTTGGATAATAGTTACTATAAATATATTACTCCAGGGAAATAAGGCAAAAATATACCATGTTCGGGATACTTGAGCAGCCAGGTTGCAAATGGTTTTTTTGGGTACTATATACCTAATACATTATACATACAAAAATGCCCGTCACAGTTCGGACGAGAAATTTAGTTATTAACAAATAAGTGTCAAAAATGGCAGTTTTTTCGTTTAAATCGCTACCAGTAAAAATAGGGTAATTAAATATCTTATTTATACTGTTATTCTTTTAGTAGATGAGCCAAGGTTTAAAAGGTTAAAAATGGCAGTTTTTGAATTTCGGTTCGATTATTTGTTGCTTCAGAAATTGCAAAATAAGACTAAAATTTCGAAAATAAAAAAATTGCTATAACATTTGTGAAAATGAGTTTAAGACTTTCATATTGCATGAAAAGTTGGAACAAACAGTCCACATAATGCACAAAAAATTTTAAGACGATTCGTCAATTAGTTTAAATGTTATTCAATTTGTTTATCCCAATGAGCTTTTTTTCGCAATATTATTGTTCAGAAAATAGTAATGATATAGCAATTCTGTGAAAACCACATGAAAGAAGAAAAGTCATATTTTCAAAATATTTTAAAAAAATCACTAAAAAAAATCATTTTTATCATTCCGAAAACATTTTACTAAAGTAGGGTCATTTTTAGTTCAAAAACAATTTGAATAACTTTGTTAATATTGACTGTAGATTAGAACTACTTTGGGATTTGAAAAGCTGGTATTTTTATACGAATTTTGAAAAAACACTTTTTGTCTAGGTTAATTACAGTCAAAGTTAGCCACTTTTTTTTATTTAATTGACAGCTACTTTGTTTATAACAATTAAGCAACCCAACTAGGGCCATTTCGAAGTTGAAGGTATATAGTTTATGTGTAAAAATTTGAGTAAACTTTAAACTTCAACAGAGTTGTTAATAAAGCTTTAAAAATAACGTTCTAACGAAATCGATTTGTGGTCGGTGGAAATGAATTCTTAAAATCCGTGCACTCAAAAAATGAAAATGATTCTTCAAACATATGCTGCGATTAATATCTCCAGAGCTTGTTGATGGATTTTGATTATAATTTTTTTAAATTGTATGTACTCGTAGTTTTGTAGAGTACGTTATGTAGATGTACGTAAATCCCCACCTAACATTTCAAAGTGTTAGGGGGAGTTCCCCTTATCACTTAGGGATATGAAAAATAGATACGACCGATTCTAAGACCTACCGAATATACATACAGAGAGGTCCTAAATTATGGAATAAATTCATTTTCTCTAAAATGGACGACTATAGAGAAAAATTCTGAAACAGATCGATTTTTGTTTTTAAATTACAACTTTTTGGCATATATTTCATACTAGTGACATCATCCATCTGAGCGTGATGACGTAATCGATGATTTTTTTAAATGGGAATAGGGGTTGTGTGGCACCTCATTTGAAAGGGTTTTCAATTCTCTATTCAGTAATATAAACAAAAATATTATTATTTATACAGGGTGACCAAAAAATATTTTTTGAACTAAATTAATTGACGCAAAAAGAAGAATGTATGCAATTTATTTAACTCACAATACATTATAGTGCTGTCAGCAAATACAAAAAAAATGTTTATTTGACAAATAAACATTTCTTTTCGCTTAAATTAAATCACAAACAGCCTCCCACCTACCACTTGCCAGTTTGAACATTTAATTTAAGCGAAAAGCGAGGTTTATTTGCCAAATAAACATTTTTTTCTATTTTGTGACAGCGATAGAATGTATTTTGAGTTAAATAAATTGCATACATTCTTCTTTTTTCGTCAATTAATTTAATTCAAAAATTATTTTTTTGGTCACCCTGTATAAATAATGATATTAATGTTTGTATTAATGAATAGAGAATTGAACGAACTTTCAAATGAGGTGCCACACGACCCCTATGTCCATTTAAAAAAATCATCGATTACGTCATCACGCTCAGATGGATGACGTCACTAGTATGAAATATATGCCAAAAAGTTGTAATTTAAAAACAAAAATCGACCTGTTTCAGGAGTTTTCTCTACAGTCGTCCATTTTGGAGATAATTAATTTATTCCATAATTTAGGACCTATTTCATAAAAATCGGTCAAGCGGTCTCGGAGGAGTATGACAACTAACTAACACTGTAACAGGAGAATTTTATAGATGTAAATATATAGATCGGTATTAACAAATAGGGGTTGGTGATGGAAAAGTGTAAATTAAGGGTTGTACATATGTATTTTTTAATCCTAGATCATACAAAATTAAGATAGACAATTTTGTCCAAAAAAATAAAAAAAAATGTCAGGGGGCAACCCCCTTATAATTTATGGGTATGAACAATAGATTAAAACCTATTCTCAGTCCCATAGGATATACTTGTAAAATTTCATAAAAATCGGCCAAGCCGTTTCGGAGTAGTATGGCAACTAACACTGTTACAGGAGAATTTTATGTATATGGAAGTAACTGTGAATTAAATAATAAAAGTGGCTAACTTTGACCGTAATTAACCTAGACGAAAAGTTTTTTTTGAAAATTTGTGTAAAAATACCAGCTTTTGAAATTCCAAGGTAAATTTACTCTACAGTCAATAGTAATAAAGCTATTCAAATTGTTTACAAGCCAAAAATGACTCTACTTTAGTAAAATGTTTTCGTAGTGACAAAAATTACTTTTTAATGATTTTCTTCAATAATTTTAAAACAAGACTATTATATTGTTCTTTTATGTGGTTTTCACAGAATTTCTATATAATTATTATTTTCTGAACAATAAGATTACAAAAAAAGCTCTTTGGGATAAACAAATTGAATAAAATTTAAACTAATTGACGAATCGTCCTAAAATTTTTTGTGCAATATACGGACTCTTTGACTCAACTTTTTGTGAAATATAAAAGTCGTAAGGTCACTTTCGCGAAAGTTATTGCAAATTTTTTATTTTCGAAATTTTAGTTTTATTTTGCAATTTTTGAAGCAACAAATAATCGGACCAAAATTAAAAAACTGCCGTTTTAAACATTGGCTCATCTACTAAAAGAAGAATACTATAAATAAGATATTTAATTATCCTATTTTTAACTGTACCGATTTAAACGAAAAAACTGCCATTTTTGACCCTTATTTGTTAATAACTAAAATTCTCGTCCGAACTGTGACGGGCATTTTTGTATGTATAATGTATTAGGTATATGGTACCCAAAAAACCCATTTGCAACCTGGCTGATATTTTAAAGAATCAGAAGATATATCTGCAACAATTATTTCCGATTCACTCTCTGTTCTTCTTGCTATTTAAACTATAGATTTTCCCAATAACAATTCAAATATTTATATCCTACTAATTAAGAAAATCCTTTTTGAAATTCATAAAAATAAAAGAAGAGTGAACTTTTTATGGGTTAAGGCTCATATAGGACTAACGCATAATAGGTCTGGATCCCGCGTATGAAAAAAAGTTGATTAATAGCAAGCTGAAAATTTGTTAATAGCTTAAGGGTGTCTAGTCGGATAAACTTTGATATATGGGAACACTGGATCAGGGGCAGTTTTAATTGTGGAAAAGGTTAAAACTTTGGAACGGTCAGACCACGAAAACGGCACATTTATTTTGTCCGACAGAATAGGCTTAAACTCTCCGAACAGAGATTAAACTCTCATGCAAAAATCAGACTGCTATTTACCACCTGTCATAATTCCTGTCATTTGACATATTCTACATGTTCCACTCGTTAAAACGCCCATTTGGTGATAAATAGCAGCCTGATTTTTGCATGAGAGTTTAATCTCTGTTCGGAGCGTTTAAGTCTGTTCTGTCGGACAAAATAAATGTGCCGTTTTCGTGGTCTGACCGTTCCAAATTTTTAACCTGTTCCACAATTAAAACTGCCCCTGTTCCAATGTTCCCATATATCAAAGTTTATCCGACTAGACACCGTTAAGCTATTAACAAATTTTCAGCTTGCTATTATTCAACTTTTTTTTTCATACGCGGGATCCAGACCAATAATGAATATGTTGATAGTTTGGCTAAAAAAGCTATTGAATATGGTACTTCACATAATCGTAAGTTTTGCATGTCTGACTTAGTTAACACTATTAAGCATCGAGTTAAAAATCAGTGGAGTCGATCATGGCGAGATCTTTGTAAACAATCCAAATCTCAGTATTCACTGATTCAACCTTCTGTTCCAAATATATATTGGTTTTAAAATTATGTAGTACCTCGAAGATATATAACAACATTAATTAGAATGAAGTTTGGACATGCATGTTTCCCTCTACATCTAGCAAGAATTAAAGTTTTTGATTCAAATCTTTGTACAGAATATCAGAAGGTTGGTGACTTGAATCACACTTTCTTTGAGTGCGCAAAATACATTCCATGCACATATAATTTAATCCAAGACTTAATAAAATGTAATGTTTTTCCACCTTTCAATATATCCTATCTATTGTCTCTGAACAGCAAGAATATATATAATTGTTTAATGAAATTTATCTGTGAAACTAAAATTAACCTCCAAACTTATTAATCCTGATAATTTGGTATATTATGTACATATGAAAAAAGAAGAAGAAGAAGATGTATAATGGAAAATGTGGTGAGCAACTTGGACAGTCCATAGCGGCCAGCTTTTGAACTGAGTAGAGAGCTGTAGAAGAGTTTGCTATGGAACTCTAAGGACCTCATTGCATTCTTTATGTATGAACAGAAAACAAAAAAGTTGTGACTGGCTAATTGACACCCAAGTCTATGCCATAAAAAAAACTGGCTGATCAAGTGTCCCGATAAAAACTTTATTTCTCTGGACTATATGTATGTAGATGTATAAATAGATACTGGTTGTCCGAAAAACAGGATAATATCTATCGAATTAGCACAGATTGAGAGACATTATGGCATGTAGGTACGACTGATTCCTGATTCTTTTGTTTAAATTATTATTCGTTAGTTACAGAGACTTCAGAACAGATCCAACAGACGAACAAAAAGAAAAGCCAATCAGTCTAGACGAGATAAGACATACCTTAAAGGAAATGAAAAATAGGAAACCGACAGATCTGGAAACATCCCCTTTGAATTAATAAAACTCGGACCGTCAATACTAATACAATTGTTGGCGGAGATCTTTAATAAATTTCTAATCAAACAAGAAAATATTCCAGAAGACTAAAGTTTTTTCTGTATAAGCACTATCCGCAAAAATTCGACAAAAAAATGTAAAAAAATGTTAAATGTAGAAAACAGAGATATAGGGTGTTTCATTGGTAATAACATACGTTAACTGTAGAAAGAGGACACTTAGGCGGTCTCAAAAATACCATACTTAATGGGTTACTTCATTAATAACAAAGCTACTGGGTGTTTTATCTATTTTGCCATTTTCTTATTTGGTTCATAACTTTTTAACTACACTGTATATTTATTTTATATTTGGCACGCAAATATTATTTAAGGTGTACAATCAATTAATTTATTTAAAATTGTAAGAAGTCCAGGTCCGGACCAAAAATATTGTAAAAATATTCCGACCCAAAAACAACACCATGTAAATTAATTTTTTTTTTCAAATAGATTTTGCATTTGATAGAAGGATGAAAAACTAAATTTAGTGGTATACTTTTAGTGTAGGAAACAGAGGTTGAACTTTGCAAAATGGACACAATTCCGGTTTTATTTTTTTTTCTGTTATATTAAGGGGTGCTTATTATAAGACATTTTTTCTGAAAAAATTTCGCCCCGGAACCTCCCTTTTCACCCCTTTAAAGGGGGTAATTTGTGGTTTTTGCGGAACGTAGCCCTTCCTGTACCTTTTACAAAAAATTTCTTTTATAGAAATATGAAGAGGACTATATTTTCTACGATTTATTTCCCGACAGCATATGTCTATCATCCACCGTTTAGCGGGGGTGGCGCTCCAAAATTGACAAGTTTTTAAAAAAGATGTTTTTAGAAAAAATATATTTTTTCCTAACTGTAACGGAAATTAAGAAGAAATCCTGCGGCAATTATTCACAAATAAGTGACTGATTTTTTGGTATAGGTTTCACTTAAGGAAAATTGCCCTATTTTTAATTACAGGGTGTTACATTTTACAAAACCCCTTTTTATACCATCTGAACCGTCTATGCTAGAGTAAAAAGACTTTCAGCAATTACCCATGTACTGGTGCTATTTACAAATTTGTATAATGCACTTCCATTTTTTCCCCGGAACCACCCAAAAAAAAAGAAGAATTAATAAATAAAGTGATTTTCTTGGAATCCTTCACACACAATACCCTTTATTAATATGCTTCATATATCATTTTGTGCACCTTACTATTACCCATGCATAAACACCAAAAGCGATTTCCTAGTGCAACCCCTGTAGCCAAAAAAAAAAAAAATAAATAAATAAAATGGGTGGTTCATATTTTTTTTCGTTTTTGGCTTTTTGATACATATGGACATATGCTTCATCAATAGTGCTTTTCAAAAATATATATGGTTATTGCAACATCCCTGCGGAAACCACCCCTATCCTTGAAAATATACTGCAGAAACTACTCCTATCCCTTGGCGAGGATGTTTTTACGATTTTCTCATTACCTATGCATTCTTTTTAAACAAAACTTATAAAAGGTTAAAGACCACTATTTAGTCTAAAAATTAGGTCCTATTCATTTTTTTCGTATAAGCAACCGTTACGACACAGGTAAACCTCATATATGTTTTGGCGGGCTCCAGTTTTTGTTTTTTTTTTTTCGTCATCTGTTCGTTTTATTGATAAAGTACTTATGTAAAATAAAACAGGACAGTGTAACCTACAAATTATGACCTATGCACTTTTACAATCTTTGCGCCCCAATGTCACAGTGGTGGCCCAAAATCAATGTTTGCATATTTTGGCCACCTACACTCATTTTTTTGCATTAATGCTACCTTAATAGCACAATATTTACCCTTAAGTGGTCGCTAAGCAGTGGTGGATCCAGGGAGGTGTGATGGGGGTGATCACCTCCCCCCCTCTCAAAGCAAGTGATATATTCAAAGATTATAAAAATATTCATTTATTTTTATAGAAATACTTATATTATATTATTATTTTTATAAGAATGGCGTACTTTTTATGCTTTAGCGACAGTGGAGGATCCAGCATCGTTAAGAGGGGGGTGCCAATTGGCTAAATTTCTATAAAAATAAAAGAATATTTTTATAATCTTTGAATTTAATATCACTTGGTTTGAGAGGGGGGAGGTGATCACCCCCATCACCCCTCCCTGGATCCGCCACTGCTTAGCGACCACCTAAGGGTAAATATTGTGCTATTAAGGTAGCATTAATGCAATAAAATGCGTGTAGGTGGCGAAAATATGCAAAAATTTATTTTGGGCCGCCACTGTGGCTTTGGGGCGCAAAGATTGTAAAATGTGCATAAGTCATAATTTGTAGGTTACACTGTGTTGTTTTATTTTACATAAGTACTTTATCAATAAAACGAACAGATGACGAAAAAAAAACAAAAACTGGAGCCCGCCAAAGCATATATGAGGTTTACGGCGCCACTGTGCCGTAACGGTTGCTCATACGAAAAAAATGAATAGGACCTAATTTTTAGAGTAAATAGTGGTTTTTAACCTTGTATAAGTTTTGTTTAAAAAGAATGCATAGGTAATGAGAAAATCGTAAAAACATGCTCGCCAAGGGATAGGGGTAGTTTCTGCAGTATATTTTCAAGGATAGGGGTAGTTTCCGCAGGGATGTTGCAGTAAACATATATATTTTTGAAAAGCACTATTGATGAAGCATATGCCCATATGGATCAAAAAGCAAAAAACAAAAAAAAAATTTCAGCCCCCCATTTTATTTATTTTTTTTTTTGGCTACGGGGGTTGCACTAGGAAATCGCTTTTGATGTCCATGCATGGGTAATAATAACGTGCACAAAATGATATATGAAGCATATTAATAAAGGGCATTGTGTGTGAAAGATTCCAAGAAAATCACTTTATTTATTAATTCTTCTTTTTTTTGGGGTGGTTCCGGGAAAAAAATGGGGGTGCATTATACAAATTTGTAAATAGCACCAGTGCATGGGTAATCGCTAAAAGTCTTTTTACTCTAGCATAAACGGTTCAGATGGTATAAAAAGGGGTTTTTTAAAATGTAACATCCTGTAATTAAAAAAAGGGCAATTACCCTTAAGTGAAACCTATACCAAAAAATCAATAAATTATTTGTAAATAATTGCCGCAGGATTTCTTCTTAATTTCCGTTACAGTTAGGGAAAAATATATATTTTTTAAAAACATCTTTTTTAAAAACTTGTCAACTTTTGGGCGCCACCCCCGCTAAACGGTGGATGATAGACAGATGCTGTCGGGAAACAAATCGTAGAAAATATAGTCATCTTCATATTTCTATAACAGAAATTTTTTGTAAAAGGTACAGGAAGGGCTACGTTCCGCAAAAACCACAAAAACCCTATTTAAAGGGGTGAAAAGAGGGGTTCCGGGGCGAAATTTTTTAAGAAAAGTTAGTCTTATAATAAGCACCCCTTGATATACCAGAAAAAAAATAAAACCGGACTTGTGTCCATTTTGCAAGATTCAACCTTTCTTTCCTACACTATTTGAATTTTCGGCAAAATGATTTTTCTGGTCAAATTTTGAATTTGAATTCTCAAATTGCGAGATCTTGAAGTAAAAAAAATTAAAATGTGACTTAATTTTAATTAATACCATTATTTAATGTAAGTTGGTAAAATGTTAACATTTTAGTATTTTTTTATTATGGCGACAAATAATTCATAACAAATATTTACCTTTAATTAATAAATAGATAATAAAAAGTCCACAAATAATACATAACTTTAATCATTAAACTAGCTCAAAAATTTAAAAAACAAAAAAAATTGCTGACAAATAACGTTTGGATATCTAAAATCCAAAGTTTATAACGAGAAAATACATAGTAGGGAACTCTTGACCGGATTCGAGACTCCTTCCAAGAAATGAAGAATAACCCTGAAGAGATAAGGAAGTCAGTCAAACAAATAACAAAAAGGGCAAAACTTTCTATTCCACAAGGTGGTGGCCATTTTGAACAATTACTATAGTTTTGATAAGTTATTTTTTGAAAAAAATTTTCTGATTTTATTATGTATTTTTTGTGAACTCTTAATTATTTATTCATTAATTAAAGGTGAATATTTGTTATGAAATATTTGTCGCCATAATAAAAAACACTAAAATGTTAACATTTTACCAATTTAGATTAAATAATGGTATTAATTAAAGTTAAGTCACATTTTAATTTTTTACTTCAAACTCTTGCAATTCACATAATTTCAGAATTCAAATTCAAAATTTTACCAGAAAAATCATTTTACCGAAAGTTCAAAATATACCAATAAATTTGTTTTTCATCATATTTTTAAAAGCAAAATCCATTAAAAAAAATTAATGTACAGGGTGTTTTTTGGGTCGGAGCATTTTTCCAATATTTTTTAATCCGGCCCTGGATTTTTTATAATTGTAAATAAATTAATTGATTTGGGCACCTTAAATAATATTCGGTATTAAATATAAAATAAATATACAGTGTGTTTAACAAGTTGTAAGTCGCATTTCAATTTTTTTTCTACTTCGAGCTTTCGCAATTCACATAATTTCAAAATTCAAATTCAAAATTTGACCAGAAAAATCATTTTGACGAAAATTCAAAGTAGGTATACCACTAAATTTAGTTTTTCATCCACTTTTCAAATGCAAAATCTATTAAAAAAAATTAATGTACAGGGTGTTGTTTTGGGTCGGAATATTTTTCCAATATCTTTTAGTCCGGACCTGGATTTTTTACAATTTTAAATAAATTAGTTTATTGTACAACTTAAATAATATTTGCGTGCCAAATATAAAATACATATACAGTGTGGTTAAAAAGTTATGAACCAAATAAAAAATGGCAAAATAGATAAAACAGCCAGTATCTTTGTTATTAATGGAGTAAGACCATTAAGTATGGTATTTTTGAGACCGCCTAAGTGTCCTATTTCTACAGTTAACGTATGTTACTTTCCCAATGAAACACCCTGTATAAGCGTTATTAGCTAATTGGTGAGGTTGTACGGTCGATTGATAAAAGAAGGGATCGAAAATCAATATGAGGAAATAGAAGATCAGAGCGGGTTCTGTGCTGTCAGATCTTTTAGAGCCTGTGGTTCCGTGGTTTTACAGCCATCTGTATAATGTTAAAAGGGTGCAATCATCATTATTCTCCAGGCTTCTAAGTCCAAAGTTGAACATAGGACTCCCCTAATTTCTTTCAGTTCTGTCGGCCTTGAACTTCCTGCAACCAATTCCCAGCGATTATTTTGACGTCGTCTGTCCATCGTTTAGGTGCTTTTTCTTATCTTCTTCTTTTGCCCTTTAATATGTCCAATTTTTAACATAGACTTCCCCCAGTTTCCTCCATTCGCTTCTCTTTGTGCTTTCTGTTTCCAGTGTGTTCCTCATATCTTTCTAATATCATTTCCCCATCTCATCTGAGGTCGTCCTCTTGCTCTGTTTCCTGTCCATGGTCTCCATTGTTGTATCGTGGTATTCCACCTATTGTCCGTTTGTCTGGCTTTATGACCTGCAAAACTCTATTTTAGCCTGGCTATATGTTGTCCTGCGTCTTTGACTTTGGTTTTATTTCTTGCCAGTTATTTTGCCTCTTGTCTTTTAATTTTACTCCTAACGTTGCTCTCTCCATGGCTCTTTGTATCTTCATTATTTTATCCAAGTTTGCTTTGGCCAAGGTCCATGTTTGGCATGCGTATGTGAGAATTGGGAGTATGCACTGATCAAACACTCTTGTTCTTAAGTATTGTTGTATTCTTTTTATTCGTTAAGACCCAATTTAATTTCCCAAATTCTGCCCAGGCCAATCTGACCGTTCTTTTTACCTACGCTGTTTGGTTTTTATTATTTATTTTTATTATCTGTCCCAAATATACACTCACGGAAAAAAATATTGCATATTTTGAAATTAACGTGTGAAATGATTTTTTTTTTGTACTTCTCTCAGTGTCACAGAAATCGGATTTCTTTTCCGAATTCGATGTTTTAAAGTATCATATTGTAGCGTTTGAAAAAACTCCAACCATAAATTTTATATCCTATCTCAAGAAAAATATCCAATTTTTTCAATTTATTTTATGAAGTAATTTACCATAAAAATTCTGAACCGCCCCTGCTTCTGAGTATTACAATATATTACGCAATATTTAGAAAGTACCTGTTTCCCCTTCAAAAAACCCATTGGACTGGTTCCAAATTTGTAAAGTTGCATCATTAAGGGCGAATTTAGCTTGCAATTACGCGGCAAGTACGCAGAAGAATTCTCGAAGGTTAGGTACCCCGCCGAAGAGAATCAGTTCCATACGAAAATCTGCTGGTGTTACTATCCGACAAGCCAGTGCTGGCGCGTGACCTTGAGTGAAAATACACAGCGTCAAATGCAGAATACGAGAAGGTCAGCCGCCACTTTTCGCTTGTCGCTCTGTACATCGACCCAGCGGTGGAGCTCAAAGAGAAGCCACCACCTTGCTAGCATCAATAAGATATTATCGCCATGTGAAACAAAGTGAAGAGTTTGTAGTTTGTTCCGTGACCAATGAAGAGTATTCGTAGAAAGTTTCACTCCCTAATTTTGGGTTTTTGAAGTGAAAATATAAATACGTAGTACAAATGAATTGCGTATCTGATGGCCGCCCTTGTGTGGTGATGTTCTGTTCCTGTTCCCGTGTTGAAGTCCCGATGAGATGCCTGATTTGGTCTCAATAGTCTCGTTCCTGTTTTGTCCTGTCCCATTTTAGAAGCCCTGTGTTCAAGTTTCCAGTTTCCCAGAGCCCCTTTGTATTATTAAATGCCTGCCACGCCCACCTCTTGGATGGAAAGTTCGTTTGTTTTGTTAAAGTGTGACAATGGATATGTTTCTTTTAAAAAGGTACAGTACTATTTTGATTGTAAATTAAAAGTGATTAAATTCCAAGTGGATATTAGAAGTTGGTAAAATTTTAAATTTTATTATAAAAATATCTTGCTTTCACAATGGTAATTTTTGGCAGTGACATTTAACAGCAGAATGACAAATGAAATTTGTAGGTCAAATCTTATTTTAAAATACACTGCTAACCAAAGTTAAATTTTGTTGTATTGATAAAAAAATAATGTAGAGTTGAAGATTTTTTTGTACTGAAGTCATGTGGAAACATTTGTAGTTGTTCATATTTTATCCTGTGATAAAGTCATTCATTTCCTGCCAAAGAATATTTTTTTAAATAAAACTGAGGTTTGAAATAAATATTTTGAAAATGTACGTAATTTTATTTTCTCTAACCCTTTGGTAAGTTATTAACCAGATTTCTAATGCAACTGTATAAGTTTTAGAGTAGAGGAAAAAGAAAGTTGGCATAGAAGCCAATATTGATGATAAAGATAGCCCGATTAAGCCCAAACGAGGAATCTAAGATGAATGTCCCCCCAATTGGTACCCGGTAATGAACCAGAGGATTTATTTCAAACGGCGTCCATTTTTAAATAGTAGAAAAGTCCTCTAGTCTGTGTAAGTATCCTTTGTTTATTTGGTTATGGTAGTTAGTCATCTTTAAACCCTCTCACCCCCCTAACGATTCCACGACCCGCCACCAACAAAACCTGAGCTACCGTCTCGCAAAGAAGGTTTGCGTATCTGCTTCTTCTTCTTCTTTAGCTTTATTTGTACCCCCAGTATCTTTGTAGTTAGTCTTATCCCTGACCCCATCTGAGCAGACATGTAAAACGCTTCAACTGTCGCCCAACGTGGGGCGTGTTCTTTCTAGCTCCCTCTGACCCCATTTGCATGTTTCAACTGACCCACCAGTGAGGGCTATGTAAAGAAAAACTTTATGATATAGTAAAATAATACTGTAAATTTCGTTAAGATCGGTTTAATAGATTTTGCAAAAAAGATTTTGCAATCAATCTTTCGCAAAAAAAAAATCATTTTTTCAAAATGTTGCAGGACTGAAAATAAAGCAGTATGTGTGTTTATTGCATGAAGGTTTTGTTGTTCTAAATATTCTAGTCGTCTGTCACCCCTAATATTCCTTGATCCAAGTCCATAGTTTCCTATTTTGCTTTCTGAGTTTTCCATTTTCTTTCCGATTTTTGCGTTGAGATCTCTCATTAGAATTGTTTTTTTATATTTTTGTCTTCCATTACTGTAGTGATTTCCTCATAAAATTTGTCAATTTCTTCCTCCTCGTGTGTTGTTGCTGGGGGCAGTTTCTCCTCCTCATGTGATGTTGCCAGCATTAATTTCATTCTTTGCTTCCTGTTAATTTCTAGTATTTATATCCTACTCTACCTGATATGCTATTATACTCGATTATGTTTTGTTTAATTTTCTTTTTGATCAGAAATCATATTCCTCCATATGTTTCTTCCTCCTTTCCTTTGTAATAGAGAAAATTTCCTTATTCTAGTTCTATACACATTTCTCCTCGTCTTTTGACCTCTGTCAACCCTAAAATGTCCCATTTGATTTTAGTTAATTCCTCTTCGAGTTCGTACAGCTTTTCATTTTGAGCCATGGATCTGATGTTATATATCGCTATGTAACGGTCCACCCGTTATATTATCATTTTTAGCGCTGTAATTATTTTTAAAAAAATAATTATTTTCTCTTGACCTCCCATTTAAATTCTTTAATTTATCGTAAAGGACTTCTCATGTGACGTCACACTGTACGGAACATAGTTGTTGAACCGTTCCTTGTCGTTTAATTCGTGTTCCGTGAGAGTTTGACGTTTTCCTCGCTGACTGTGGGAGGAATGAGAGGCACTTGGCCGGTGGCTGCGAGGTTGACAGGTTGGTGTTGGTGGTTAGTACCGTAAATGGCGGTTAATTTCTTCGAAATTAATTTTTATTTCAACTAAGTTTGGAAGTATAGTAAAAAGTTACCACCACTTGTTTCCTGGAGTACGGGTTTCCTGGAGTAAGGATGGGAGTACCATCAGTGGAAGAGGAATAAAAAATTAACCGGTAAATCGTTTTTTCTACTAATGTTTTTTAGTTAACCTTGAATATATGAAATAGTTGGTTCATTGTTAAATGTTCTTAGCCAGTCCCTTAGGTGAAGGATGTAGATTATTTCGATCTTTATATTATCTTTATATCGATCTTTATATTAATGGGGTTTTTGGTTTTACATAACCAAACATTTTTGAAGTCCTCAAATTAATATTGGAAATAATTACCATTTCTCTGTACGTTTTAAACCGATTGAACATCCAATATATCTATAAATTTTCATTTCCAATATATCTATAAATTGTCATGTAACTATCTTTGTCTGGTTCAATACCATTTCATTAAGGTATATAAAATGTATGTAGATGGCTATTACTATCTTAATCTCATGTTATTTCAGATAAGTCATATTTTATATTCCTATTTCAAATGCAATGCCATTATTTGTTCATGTTTTCAAACTCAAAATAGTTCAAGGTTACCTGAGATTAGTTTTTGTTCCATTTTTAATGGTTGTTTTTTTATGTTATTGCTTCTAAAAAGTTTTCCTCGATTATTTCTTCTTCTCTTTACTTTTGTTTACCGGTTTATATGAGAAATCAAACGAAGTATATGTTTTTAGCCATTTGGAAGAAAACTAACCCTCATGTGATGTCGTACCCACCTTGACTACCTAGGGAAGCCACCTTGACCTTATTGCAGCTACCGCCAAGTCAAACTGGGAGTATGTTTTGGGAACAAGCTTTTTGGGGGACATTCCAGCTCCTTTTCGTCCTGCCACCTGGGCCTACGGGGGGGGCATGGAGGTGCATCATAGTGATGCTCATTTTCTAGGATGCAACCGCAACCTCGTTTGGGAACATTTAGTGAGGAGTTTTAGTAACTATTGGTTTTTTTTATATTTCAGACTATCTGTTAAATACACTATGTTTTTTTTTCCAGATTTAGGTTACCTCTGTTTTTTTTGACATATGTATTTGTATATTAGATTATTTGGTTCCCAAACTTTGTATCTACGGTAACTTCTTGTGCACAGGAATAAGCCTAGAGAAAATTAGGTTTTTAATACTTTATTATTGCTTTGATATTGGTTTATGTAATTCGGGTAAATTTATTTTGTAACATTACTTGCTTGTTTCCCAAATATTGTATTTATTCGCTTTATTTCGTTTGTTCGGTTACTTCGTCGTTACTTTATTTCATTGCATTTGCTCGGTTAATTTAGGTCATTTTGTCGGTATTTTTCTTAACTTCACTTCTATAACGTTTATTCATTTGTATATTTAATTTTGCTTTATTCAGTATTGTATTTTCTCTTAGTGAGGCTTGGGCCTATTTATTTGTATTATTTTCATCTTCGTCGGTTTCCTTTAGTTGTACGTAGCAGGCGTACTATAACCATTTGGTAGAAGACTTATGTAATTTTGTCCCCTATATGTTAGTAAGAGGTACTTATATTTAAGTTTGTAACAGATAACATTATTGTTGTTATCTTTAAAATATATATATCTTCTTGTATAACTTATGTCATTTTAGAGTCACAGCATAATATGAACTTGCTTAACTCAGAGATTGTTAAAAATCTGGTAGTTATTTTTAATAAATATGTTTATTTATTTTGTATATCATTTATTTTTATTATTCCTTTATGTTCATTATTACAGGTTTGATATATTTAATATCTGACAGCAGTATAAGATACCTGGGAAAATGATCGAAGATCATTTTCATGGCGCCCATGATTAGTTAGTTTTATTTATTTTGTTCGTTTTTAGTCATTATTCATCTCCTTCCTTTTCAGTACCTTATTCTTATTTTATTATTTCATCTTCTAGTCATCATTACTATCTATATAGAGCTACTGTTCTTCGACAGGCATGCAAACGAGCCGTATCCATCCTTGAGTGTCAAGTTGCTCTCTTGCATCTATAGCTAGCCAACTCTATTCAGTTTGCCTCTGTCTCTTCCCACTTTACTTCTATCCCTTCTAATTCCCCCTTTCTTCAGTACTACTGCAAAGTAGTATTTTTTCCTATTGCGGCTTCTCAACGTAGAAGCCACTTCATCCTTTTCTTTACACATCCCACATTCTCTTCTTTTCAGCCACAACTACTTAGTTACCTTAGTTTTTTTTTTTCCTTACTTCTGTTGGAGTACCGATATCTTTCTTTTTACTTTCACTCCAACAGAAGTTTTCTTCTTTTTGTTACACTGGCTGCCCAATGCGTGGTGCCAACCGTTTTATGGTTCTAAGACAGTAGTTCTTTTAGTTCAATTTTCTTTTATTGGAATTTTCTGTTTTATTAACTTTTTGATATCTTTGTATATATGTTATTTCTGATTTATTTTTGTCTTTAATTTTTATTAATAATAAACAGGTAGACTTATACTGCTTCTTTTGGTTTTGGTTAGTTTATTTTTGATACCTCATCTTTAGCTTTAGTGGTACAGCTCATATCTTAGTTTGGATTTTGTATTTTTATTGGAAACTTATTTATGTATTTAGATTGAGTATACATAACTGACATTATGTTCTATTAGTTAAATTTTTATTCCTTCTACCAATGGTAGTACGTTTGCGCGTACAATTAATCGTTGAATATATGCATACATTTTTTTCTAGTGTGGTTATATTTTACACCTAACTAGAAATTATTTTCAGTATTTAGGTATTTTATTTACTTTATTGATTTGATTATTTATATATTTTGCTGGCATTTTGATTTGTTGGTGTGTCGCTAATATTTTCTCCATATGTATCTTTGTCTTACAAACTTTAGATTATATTTTATATTTGTTATTTTTGATATTTGGATTGTTTGGTAAGACAGGCACACACCACAAAGCAATATCAGTCCAGAACATTAGCTTCTATACATGATACGTTGAATTCGCATGGTTCGGATGATTACAGATGGTCATCCAAATTATTTTTCTTTAATTGGTAGTGTTAAACATTACAATGATAAATTGTATAGTTAAGTAGTTCCACTATCCATCTCATATTCCAGTTTTGTTAAATTTTGGTAATAATATTATATCAGTGTGGGTACCATAATATAATGCTTATATGAATCAGATACTTTAGGTTGAGATTCAAATATAAATTCTTTATTAGTTAGGAAACATTGATACTACTTTTCTATTAAGTTATAGAACAATCTTCAGAAGAAGATTACCTTAACAGTGTTGTTCAAGCTAATCTCTTCTTCTGTTTGTCTTTAGCTTAACTCAATCTTTAGTATGGTTAGAAATTTTAGTCTAATTTTTTTTTCCACCTGATAATGCAGGTACCTACATACATTGCTTGATTTCATCTTTGGCTTTGTTGTTGATGACTTTATTTATGAATTTATTACTTATTGGTTTAAATATTATGTAGTACTTTATGTATGAGTTTATTTTTTTTTTGGTATTATACATGATGCATTTTAATTATTAGTATGAGTCAATATTGTTGATTGCTGATCCTGTCAGTAGGATTACACAATTAATAATAACTTCACTTGTATTTTTGTTTAGTTTTGCACACCTAACCCCTAAGTTAGTAGGGTTGTTAACTTATTATGTATTTATATAGTTGGATAGGAAAGCTCATACAAGTACTCTTGTTTAATATGGATATTATGATGGAACTATGTTACACTACCATATCTCAGGTTATGTGTTATATTATTTTTGAATACCTATTTGATTACTTACTAATTTTTATTATTTTTTATATCTTGTCCTTGAATTTGCCATATTGGAAAGATGTGTTTTTTTTTAAATTTGTTATTGGGTTACTCTATTAACATTTGTCTCCAATATCTTAAATACTTTATAATAATTCAGACCCTTAGTTCCTATACAGTATGATTCTGGAATTAGTTTCGAATTTTGATGTAAGTATGTATGAATGCTTGAGTCTTTCATATTTCTGCTTATGAATAGTCTGTCAATGCTCTGATTTGTGAATGCGTGGGTTCGAAGTTGTTGCTCAGCAACTGATCACTGCTGTTTGACTGGCTTCGTAATTTATGTCTTTCATGGCAGAGTAGGCAGACGTTTTACCATTATAATATTTCTTGTTAGGAAATGACGGTCGCATGTCCTAACCATTCTTCTGTAATTAGTCCAAGTATTCCAGTTTTTTTTTACAATTTAATAGGGAAGTATTTAGTTCATACTAGGTCTTTTACTTCATAGTATGTTTGTACTTTGATAGTTGATGGATAAACATGGATAAATATCTTGCGCACTTGTTTATAAATCAATGCTTACGCCATCCCTATACGCAGTAGGTTTGTTAAGTCAGTATTTGGAGTGTTTAGACAAATGAGTTGTTCATCAGAGTATATTCCCACTTCTTTCCTTAGGCATTAGTTTTGTTATTTAGATTTTTGAACATTTCCTGAATAATTCCACGTATGTGAGAGCGCATGAATCTGCAGTTTTAATTAAAATTGGTTGCCCGTTCTCGTCAATTTTTTTTCCTATCACCTATCACATATTTTTTTTTCCTATCACTTATCATAGTGTCATAAAACTTATGAGTTCATCATTTATTCTGTTTTCTTTCTTACTTATTCTTATATTAGTACCTTATCTGTGTCTGGTTATTCTCATACATCTGTTGTAGCAACATGCTATAGTTCGCGAATACCAGCATGAATTAAGTTATGTATTTTCTAGAATACTTTAGTCAATACACTTTAGGTATTTATCTTACCTTTGATTTAGTTTGGTTACATCTCTGTTACTTAGTCTGTTAATAATTTTTTTTCTGACTTATTTTGGATTACTTAGTTCAGATAGGTTCATATTACCGGATGAGGGTGTATGTAGACCTAATTTATTTATTTTGTTCAGTATTAGTTACCATTGGATCCAATAATTTAGTTTATTTAGTATTAGTAAGAATTGGTCCATAAATTTGCCTGATCGTTCTTCTTTGGATATACTCCTATATAAATCTGGTGTCCATTGATAGTCCGATTCTGGATAAGTGTCCGATTCTTCATTTATTTTGTGTATTTAGTTGGATAGGTTCGTATTACCGGATGTGGGTGTACGTAGACCTGATCTGTTATGTGGTTTAGTATTGGTGTGAATTGGTCCATAAATTTGCCTGGTCGTTCTTCTTTGGATATGCCTTTTATGAATCTGGTGTCCACTGATAGTTCGACTTTGGATTAAGTGTCCGATTCCACATTTATTTTGGTTATTGAGTTTTGGATTCCTTTGGTATGTTTATTATTGGTATTATTTGACATTAGTGAGAATTGTTCCATAAATCTTCCTGATTGTTCTTCTCTGGATATACTATTATGAATCTGGTGTCCATTGTTAGTTCAGTTTTGGATAAAGTGTTCAATTCTTTACCTATTTTAGTTACTGATTTTTTTTATTCACTTTGGTACATTTACTTTTGATATGGTTCGAATTGGCTCACACCTTTTCCTGGTTGTTCCGTTCTTGGATATACCCTTTATAAATCTGATGTCCATGGATAGTTCAATTTTGGTTTTAGTGCCCAATTCGACACTCAGTTATTATTATGAACTTAAGTACAATATTTAGTTTTGTTTTGACTTTTGAGCAATATATGTTAATATTTGGTAGCAGAGAGTAACATAGTAACATTTTAGTATGAGTTTGAGTCATGTATTGATTTATTTTTCCTTGACCATTAGTTTATATTTAGAAGTAATCTTGCGAATCAACGTGGATTGTTAGACTATTGTAAATTTAGTTGTTAATATTTTGAAGTTTAAAAAAAAAAAATTTTTTTTTGGTTAAAAAAAAATTTTTTTCCCGAGTAGGAGGGGATTGTAACGGTCCACCCGTTATATTATCATTTTTAGCGCTGTAATTATTTTTAAAAAAATAATTATTTTCTCTTGACCTCCCATTTAAATTCTTTAATTTATCGTAAAGGACTTCTCATGTGACGTCACACTGTACGGAACATAGTTGTTGAACCGTTCCTTGTCGTTTAATTCGTGTTCCGTGAGAGTTTGACGTTTTCCTCGCTGACTGTGGGAGGAATGAGAGGCACTTGGCCGGTGGCTGCGAGGTTGACAGGTTGGTGTTGGTGGTTAGTACCGTAAATGGCGGTTAATTTCTTCGAAATTAATTTTTATTTCAACTAAGTTTGGAAGTATAGGAAAAAGTTACCACCACTTGTTTCCTGGAGTACGGGTTTCCTGGAGTAAGGATGGGAGTACCATCAGTGGAAGAGGAATAAAAAATTAACCGGTAAATCGTTTTTTCTACTAATGTTTTTTAGTTAACCTTGAATATATGAAATAGTTGGTTCATTGTTAAATGTTCTTAGCCAGTCCCTTAGGTGAAGGATGTAGATTATTTCGATCTTTATATTATCTTTATATCGATCTTTATATTAATGGGGTTTTTGGTTTTACATAACCAAACATTTTTGAAGTCCTCAAATTAATATTGGAAATAATTACCATTTCTCTGTACGTTTTAAACCGATTGAACATCCAATATATCTATAAATTTTCATTTCCAATATATCTATAAATTGTCATGTAACTATCTTTGTCTGGTTCAATACCATTTCATTAAGGTATATAAAATGTATGTAGATGGCTATTACTATCTTAATCTCATGTTATTTCAGATAAGTCATATTTTATATTCCTATTTCAAATGCAATGCCATTATTTGTTCATGTTTTCAAACTCAAAATAGTTCAAGGTTACCTGAGATTAGTTTTTGTTCCATTTTTAATGGTTGTTTTTTTATGTTATTGCTTCTAAAAAGTTTTCCTCGATTATTTCTTCTTCTCTTTACTTTTGTTTACCGGTTTATATGAGAAATCAAACGAAGTATATGTTTTTAGCCATTTGGAAGAAAACTAACCCTCATGTGATGTCGTACCCACCTTGACTACCTAGGGAAGCCACCTTGACCTTATTGCAGCTACCGCCAAGTCAAACTGGGAGTATGTTTTGGGAACAAGCTTTTTGGGGGACATTCCAGCTCCTTTTCGTCCTGCCACCTGGGCCTACGGGGGGGGCATGGAGGTGCATCATAGTGATGCTCATTTTCTAGGATGCAACCGCAACCTCGTTTGGGAACATTTAGTGAGGAGTTTTAGTAACTATTGGTTTTTTTTATATTTCAGACTATCTGTTAAATACACTATGTTTTTTTTTCCAGATTTAGGTTACCTCTGTTTTTTTTGACATATGTATTTGTATATTAGATTATTTGGTTCCCAAACTTTGTATCTACGGTAACTTCTTGTGCACAGGAATAAGCCTAGAGAAAATTAGGTTTTTAATACTTTATTATTGCTTTGATATTGGTTTATGTAATTCGGGTAAATTTATTTTGTAACATTACTTGCTTGTTTCCCAAATATTGTATTTATTCGCTTTATTTCGTTTGTTCGGTTACTTCGTCATTACTTTATTTCATTGCATTTGCTCGGTTAATTTAGGTCATTTTGTCGGTATTTTTCTTAACTTCACTTCTATAACGTTTATTCATTTGTATATTTAATTTTGCTTTATTCAGTATTGTATTTTCTCTTAGTGAGGCTTGGGCCTATTTATTTGTATTATTTTCATCTTCGTCGGTTTCCTTTAGTTGTACGTAGCAGGCGTACTATAACCATTTGGTAGAAGACTTATGTAATTTTGTACCCTATATGTTAGTAAGAGGTACTTATATTTAAGTTTGTAACAGATAACATTATTGTTGTTATCTTTAAAATATATATATCTTCTTGTATAACTTATGTCATTTTAGAGTCACAGCATAATATGAACTTGCTTAACTCAGAGATTGTTAAAAATCTGGTAGTTATTTTTAATAAATATGTTTATTTATTTTGTATATCATTTATTTTTATTATTCCTTTATGTTCATTATTACAGGTTTGATATATTTAATATCTGACAGCAGTATAAGATACCTGGGAAAATGATCGAAGATCATTTTCATGGCGCCCATGATTAGTTAGTTTTATTTATTTTGTTCGTTTTTAGTCATTATTCATCTCCTTCCTTTTCAGTACCTTATTCTTATTTTATTATTTCATCTTCTAGTCATCATTACTATCTATATAGAGCTACTGTTCTTCGACAGGCATGCAAACGAGCCGTATCCATCCTTGAGTGTCAAGTTGCTCTCTTGCATCTATAGCTAGCCAACTCTATTCAGTTTGCCTCTGTCTCTTCCCACTTTACTTCTATCCCTTCTAATCCCCCTTTCTTTTTTTATTTTATTTTTTTTTATTTTTCCTATTACGGCTTCACCGCTGAACCCCCTTCATTTTTATTTTCATAAGAGGTCCCAACTAGTTACCTTAGTCCTTTCTTCTCTTCTTTTTTTTCCTTACTTCTGTTGGAGTATATCTTTCTTTTTACTTTCACTCCAACAGAAGTTTTCTTATTTTTGTTACAGCTAGATGTATTCTGTTGAGTTCCTTCTGTTTCCGTTTTCTCGTATTTGTTCTTGTCGATCTTTTGCCTCCCCCAAAATTCTTGAGGCTGATCTGATTCCCGATGTGGGATTCCGGATTTCTCCTACCTACCTGGGGTATATTTCCTCTTTGTTGAAAGTTCAACATTGTTAGTTTGGGAAAAATAGCCTTAAAACACCACGCTGGCCAAGTTCTCCTCGTCTTTTGACCTCTGACAACCCCAAAATGTCCCATTTGCTTTTAGTTAATTCCTTTTCGAGTTCGTACAGCTTTTCATCTTGAGCCATGGATCTGGTGTTATATATCGCTAGATGTATTCTGTTGCGTTCCTTCTGTTTCCGTTTTCTCGTATTTGTTCCTCTCGATCTTTTGCCCCCCCAAAATTCTTGAGGCTGATCGGATTCCCGATGTGGGATTCCGGATTTCTCCTACCCACCTGGGGTATATTTCCTCTTTGTTGAAAGTTCGACATTGTTAGTTTGGGGAAAATAGCCTTAAAACACCACGCTGGCCAAGTTCTCCTCGTCTTTTGACCTCTGACAACCTAAAATGTCCCATTTGATTTTAGTTAATTCCTCGTCGAGTTCGTACAACTTTTCATCTTGAGTCATGGATCTGATGTTATATATCGCTAGATGTATTCTGTTGCGTTCCTTCTGTTTCCGTTTTCTCTTATTTGTTCGTGTCGATCTTTTGCCTCCCCCAAAATTCTTGAGTCTGTTCGGTTTCCCGATGTGGAATTCCGGATCTCCTACCCACCTGGGGTATATTTCCTCTTTGTTGAAAGTTCGACATTGTTACTTTGGGGAAAATAGCCTTAAAACAACACGCCGGCCAAGCGGGTGTTTGAAGGATAGTTGGTCTACCTTTGCTTTTTCTGTCTGCTCGTGGTCACCACATTGTAATTATTTGAGTCCTCCGCCCGTCATTAACTCTGTCCACATGACCCGCATAGTTCCACTTCAGCCATGCTATGCACTCTATTATATCTGTGATGCCCGTCCTTCTTCTTATTTCTTCATTTCTGACGCTGTCTCCGAGAGTCAGTTCAAGTAACGACCATGCCTTGGTCCACTCTAAGTTTGATTGGTGTTGCCTGATTTAAGGAAAGCGTTTTGGCGCCGTAAGTCATAGCCGGAAGGAAGCACAAATTGGTCGAACGTCTCCTACTTCAAATACTTTGCCATGTTGCTATTGAAGATGTCTGATAGCGTTCCATATGCGCCCCATCTAAAGTGATTCTTCTTTGCTGCCCAGCAGTTTGATGCTATCTGGAAATTTGAATTTCATGACCTAAGTATTTATATTTATAGACTGATGCTATTTAGTTGCAGTCGACTTTTGGATTTTTGCTTGGTACCAGATTTGTCATGTATTATGCCTTCCCAAAATTTATGTTCACACCAACTTTCTTGCAGGCGGCATATAACTCAGTAAGCATAATTCCAATATATTTTAAGTTAATTATGTCGTCCGCGAATCGTAAGTGTTAGAGCATTTAACCGTCGACATTGATTCCTTTTCTTCCACTCCAATTGTTTGGAAGCATGTTCAAGAACTGCCGTAAAAAGTTTGGGAGATAATATATCTCCTTATCTAATTCCTCTTTCGATTTTTATATATTTTGTGCCTTTGTGTGGTCTTACGGTTATGATTTTATTATTAAATATGTTCGCAATTTATTAGCTTGGAGCTTGATAATGCATACGCCTTTGCGCCAACGCTCTCATTGCGCTGTTAATTCAGTGGCGTAGCTGACAGGCCCGCAGACTGACTTTAAAATAGGAAATTTTAAAGGAACGTAACTCTTACTCTTTCCGGGTGCAATTTAGAGTTTCGTGAACAGGTTGGTAGTTTAGATGAAAGTGAATCCAAAAAAGTTAATAATTTCTGTCGGTGGTTCTTTTACTAGCTAAATATGATCCTGTTTTAGCTAAATTAATCGATAAAATCAATAACTTAAACAAATAATTACTTGAGCCCCCAAATACAAAACGAAGTTATAAATTTGCTGGTTTGTTGAAAAACTGAAAACCAATCGATTAATTAATTAAAAAAAATGATTTTATTCAAAAATTCTTGATACCACTCAAGATAGTTCAAAACACGATCAGCTTAGTCTTATTTTTCGGTATGTAAAAATAACTTGCGATGAAAATAATTTACCTTCCAAAACAGAAGTTAAGTGCAGAAAGTCCTGTAAATGAAATTTTAAAATTTATACAATCAAAGCACCTTTCCGTACACAACTGCAGAGGAAAGGGGGCAAACGTTATGAGTGGTGTATATTCAGGTGTACAACGGCGCATAACTGACATTGAAAAAACAGTGTCCTATTGCATTCTATAATCTGAACCTAGTGTTGAATGATGCCGTTGCTGGTGTACATGAGTTGTTTTTTTACGATATAATTAAGAGATTGTATGTATGTTTTTTTAGTGGAAGTATTAAATGCTGGGATTTACTATTATGACTTTGGATTCATCGCGTTTGCCAACACGAAAAGGTTATATGAAAACCGGTTGTTATCCAGGCATGATGCTGTTATGGCTTTGCGTCGATCTTTCCTACAAGTAATAAAATCGTTAACGAAAATTTCATTGCTATCAAAAAACTATGAAAAATTAAAAGTTAATGCATTATTAGAGCATATGAATAGTTTTGAATTTGCCGTTTACATTACTATTCAATCTAAAATACTTAACTTTATTCATCTAACATCAAAACTTTTGGAATCTGAAACAGCAGAGTTAACGGTCCTTCAAATTTTTGAAAAAACTCGTGGATAATCTTCGAGAACTGAGAAATTCGTTTTCCGAAATTTTAGCAGAAGCAGCAGGAGTAGCAGAATAGTGGGGATTTTACCGGAATTTAAACATAAATGGATAAAACTTAAAAAAAAATACGATGAGCTCAGCTGCGACGAAAAAATAACTTATCGATGGCTTAGTGTGAAAACCTTGTATCTCATTTTACAGAAAATTTTAAATGAGTTACTTTAAACTGAATTTCTGCATACTCTAACCCAAAATATATATATGAAAAATGTATGTGTATTGATATAAACGTACTCAGAATCAAAAATATATAAAGATAGTTTTTTTGTTTTAAGTTATAATATGCAGAAATTAAGTTTAAAGTCTCTCCTGTAAAATTTTCTGTGAAATGAGATACGAGGTTTTCACACTAAGCTAGTGTTATAGCAAAAAAAGTTTTAAGGTTAATGTTTTCAATGTAAATCTAGATATAATATTGCAACAACTTACTAATAGGTTTGTCGGATTAACCCGTTGTCCTAGGTGAGCGACGGAAAACGACTCGACGCGATGCAATGCGTTGCGATACGATGCGACCAGTAATTCACGCGACGTGTGGCTTATGTAGCGTCGCATCGCGTCGCTTTCCATCGCTCAACCTAGGACAAACGTAACGATGTCAATTTATTCCTATTCTTAAATATGGGGAAGTATACGGCAGTGTTACTAGAAAATTCATATTTTAAACACTTATATTTAGAGCGAAATAAATTTCGAGAGTTTCATCATTATTTATATTCGAGATTAAGAATATTCCACGTTGGTTTAAAGAGTATTGTGGCTCATTACCAAGTACTTTCGATTATATTATTGCACCTGTTAAACCCAGTATTCAACTGTCAATAAGTAATTTTCAAAAACCAATTTCTATTGAGGAGAGGCTTTTACTGACTTTAAGGTATGTTAATGAGAAAATACTGGTACTATGTAGTAACTATTAGTTTTTATTTATTTAATAAACTATTGCGTAGCATAATTTGAATTGACAAAAGCAATGGGGTGTCACACTGCGTCGCGCGTCGTGTCTCGTCGCGAACAAAACAAGTTCGCACTTTGTCGCGTCTTGTCGTAGACTGATTAATCCGAAAACGTAGGCCACACACAAATACAACCATTACTTAATATTTTGCGTCGCGTCGCGTCGTGTCGCGTTGTCGCGTTTGTCGTTCACCTAGGACAACGGGTAAGAGACATGAAGGTATAATAGGTTTTCATGTCTATTCCCAAAAAATCTATTAACACTAACTGACGAAGAGGCAGGCCAAATATGTATTGTCATTTACACATATTTTAGTAATTATATTGTTATTAGTTGGCCCCCCAATCTTAAGCTACGCCACTGTGTTAATTTCGATTGTATCGAATGCTTTACCAAAATCTACGAAAGCCAGGACCAATGGATGATTGTATTCTATTCGATAGGTTTTTCTATAACACCTTTTTTAAAGTGGAGGTGGTCCTTAGAGTCAGACCTTTTGCTAAAACCTACCTGTTCCTTGTTGGTAAAAATCTAGGCTGGTTTTTTTTCTAGCCTATCTGTTATTACTCTTGCTAATAACTTTTAGATGTGTTAACATGCTTGTGGGTCAGTAAAATTATCGAGATATGTTGGGTTGCTCATTTTGCAACAAAATGGTAAGTGCACTGTGCCAGCCTGTAAGTGTTTTACGTTGGTGTAGAGATAAGTTAAACAGTTCCTTTATATTCTCTAATAGTCTGTCTCCTCCAATTTTTGCTGTTTTATAACGAAATATCTTCTCCTGGAACTTTACTACTTTTCATTTTCTTCAGTGCGTTCTTTGTTTCGTCTGTTGATATATCAGACATCAATTCCAATCCTTTATTGACTAATATTTCTCCTGAATTTTCTAACTTTCCTGTTAGTTACTCATTATGGTTTTGTTGACTTTTGTATGATTGTATAAATAAGTCTACTACTAGCCTTGGCAATTCATCTCTGTTGGTGATATTATATGGTGCAATAAAGGGAGACAAATCAAAATAAATTTGCAAAACTTCTTTAATTTGTGTAAAGTAATAAATAAATTTGAATTGGATGATTATATTAACAATGTTATAAAAATTTGAACATTACCGATAAACATACATTATCGATAAATTATACATAAAAAAACATATTTTGTAAACTTTCATATATTTATTCTGTTAGATGTAGGTGCATAAATATGATTTATACAAATTTCAATACCGTGACGTAAAAAACATACCGTAAATAACTATACATAACTTATCTATATAGTCTTATATGTAACTTAAAATTAACTCACTGCCTGTGGATTACTTCACGCTTTATTTGAAAGTCTTTTCTGAAACAAAAAATAATTAGTTAAAATATGAATACCTACTTTTTTATAATTCGTCTAATTTGTTTTACACGTGAACACGTCACAAACACAAAGTTCTGATAAAGATGAATAAAGAAATGGAAATCTTAAATACCATCAAAGCAAGAAAATTGGAATATCTAGGACGTATTACTCGTGGAAAGAAATAGAACTTGCTTCAATGATTGATAATGGACGGAAAGATTCAATGAAAAAGAAGCATAGGGAGACATAGATTATTGTGGCTACTTAACCCTGACAGAATGGTACGGATGTAGGTACATCAAATGAACTTTTCAGAGCAGCCGTCCGATTAGCTATGATGATGACCTCTGTCGCGCAGATGGCACTTGAAGAAGAAGAATTCTCTTTATATTTGATGATCCCTTCAAAAGCAGACATATTTGTTTAACTCTTGTGGAATCTTGAAACTTTTTCTTTAGGTGTAATGTCCGTATGCAGTCATTGGCAGTCAGCATGTTTAGAATTCCTGAAGCCTTTGTCTATCGATCATGTGCTGCGCGAAATAATTCTACTGTAGAATCACAAAATTATCTAATATTATGCAGCCATAAAAGTTTCTTTCGAACAATCCATATCTTTTAGTACACTTTTCCTCGTATTATAAGGTGAAGTAGAGGGTATTTAGGTCCTCTAATTATAAGGCCGAAGAATTATGTTTTTCTCCTCTTTATGTTTATAAGCGGACGTTATAAATGTATCATTTTAAGAACATCTTCATTGGAAATGTGTGAAACCCACGATATTTTTAGGTTCAAGTCTTAAATGCCTTACGTGATATTTCGATACTGTTATCATCTCTTCATCAGAGTCACAAATTGCATTTAACCACCTTCCAAGATATTTACAATGGTTTTCATGTTCTATCTCCTCTCCGTTAAGAGAAAATAGACCTTGATCTATATTAATCTTTCCAACTGCCATTCACTTTGTTTTTAACATGTTAATTTTAAGGACTCTCCGATAACTTAATTCACTGAAGAACGGCTGTATCCTCAGCGTATCTGATATTGTTGATTACTTTTCCGCTTAGTCTTACTCCTTATTGTCTTTTTCTTCTTCTTCTTCTTCTTCTTCTTCTTCTTCTTCTTCTTCTTCTTCTTCTTCTTGTAATAGGACTATGTCCTGTTTCTTCTGTCAAAGTCTCTGCTGCGATCCGGAGCTCCAGCTCTCGTACCATCGTTTTTTGGGTCTTTCTATGGGTCGCTTGGTGTTGGACTTCTGTGTTTTCGCCCAATGCGCCATACGTTCAGGGTCCACCCGATCTACGTGGTCTCTCCATATGCGCCGTCGTGCTCTTGTCCATCTCACTAGTTCTTGAACGCCTAGCTCTCTCAATATGTGTTCGTTTCTTATTTTATCTCTGAGTGTGATACCTCCTATGGATCTTGGGGTTTTCATCTCTGTTGTTCTCATTATTTGTTTGGTCTTTGTTGTCTCGGCCCTTGTCTCAGCTGCGTATGTTAGTACGGGTCTAACACATGTTTTATAGATGCGGACTTTGCTTTCGGTGCTCATATATTTATTCCGCCAGATTATATCCCTCAGGACATCAGATATTCTCGCTGCTTTCGTTGCCTGCTGTTTTGTTTATTGCCACAGATGCCTGTCGCTAGATATTTCCACACCCAAGTATCTACAATCCATTACCTGTTCGATTATATGATCGTCCACTACTAATTTACATCTAATTGGGTTCTTCGATATTTCCATCGATTGGGTTATTTTCTCTGTGGATAGTGTCAGGTTATACTTTTCGGCGGTTATTTTAAATTTTTGTAGTAGGCGTTGTAGGTCATCTTCGTTTTCGGCTATTAAGATTGCATCATCTGCGTAGCAAAGTATTCTCATGCTTAGGTTACCCATTTTGTATCCCTGATTCATTTTGTTAGCACTACCTATAACTTCATCCATTATTAAATTAAATAGGCATGGACTGAGGCTGTCCCCTTGTCTAATACTGACATTGATTTTGATTTCTTCCGTGAGCCCGTGTGTCGTTTTAATTCGTGTTTTGTTGGATCTATTGAGCTCTTTGATTATGTTTCTATACCTCTGACCTATGTTTTTCTTTTCAAGGATAGTGAGCACGTCCTTTAATCGAACTCTGTCGAATGCCTGTTTCAGATCTACAAAGCATGTGAACATGGGCTTGTCGAATTACCTATTGTCTTATTGTCTGCCGTCTAAAGCTTCCATAACGATTTCTTCAGCTTATACATATTTTCAAAAGACTGGGTGGCATGTCAATCACACGATTTATAATATTTAATGTAATCTAGTTTATAATTACAAAAACAAAACAAAAAAACTATTTATACTGAATACTTACTGGTGCTGATTTTTCTTTGGAATAGGACTCCCTGCATATATTTTTACCTCCGTAAGCTGACGATGGTCTGCATTCGCAGTCCAAACCTTGCTCGAGGTTGACGGCTTCTTCAATGATGTTATGGGCAGCGGTATGAAGGAATTGTTTTTTACCATCTGGTTTGGCATCGAGGAAATTGTCTGTTACGAAGACATTTCCGCGGTTCTGAAATTGGATTAATGCATAAATATATTGTTTTTATATGCCTTTTTACATTAAGAATATAATAGTTATTTATGTACCAAGTCAGTAAAGTGACTCTTTATCGAAGGAGTCTGATATTGCGAGATGAGCGAGCGAAACGAGCGGCGCGAGTAACAGACGAGTTCGGTAAAGAGTCTTTACTGACGTGGTGCATACAAAATTTTATCGCTAACATAAGTTGATATTGGTTTTAACACTTACTTGCAATTTACAATTCAAGAACTTTTTAAATTTTAGACCTAATAATAATTTCATGACAGTGATGACAGATAAGTTTTTCAAGATGGCCGCTTTCGATTTTTAATCGATAGTTGTCAATATTGAATAATTACTAAAGCGGTAAAGTAAAATACCAGCTTTTCGAATAATATGTGAAAATATTTTTTCTACGGATAATATTTTTTATATCAATGTAATTAAAAAATACTACAGAATTTCACTTTTTGACATAAATATAATTGATAATATCGCAAATTTTGTAAAATATTTTTAATAAATAAAGTAAATAAATTTTAAGTTTATTCAAATAAATAATCGATTACTGCCATCGACCACTTTACATTCAATCTCGGTTAATTTGATTAAAAATCGCGGCTGGTAAAGTAAAATTCTTCTTTCAGTACAATAAAGTGTTACTTTACTGCCGAAAATGAGGGCAAATGAGTACAATAATGAATTACTTTAGTGACGGTTGGCGATAATAGTTATTTATGTATACCAAGTCAGTAAAGTTACTCTTTATCGAATGAGTCTGATATTATGAGCAGAGCGAGCATAGCGAGCGAGGCGAATAACAGACGAGTTCGATAAAGACTCTTTACTGACGTGGCGCATACAAAATTGTATCGCCAACAATTTGATATTTGTTTTAACACTTACTTACAATTTACATTTTAAGAATTTTTTAAATTTTTGACGTAAGTAATAAAAATTTCATGACAGTGATGACAGGACAGATGACTTATACACGATCGCCGCTTTCGATTTTTAATCGATATTTATCAATATTGAATAATTACTAAATCGGTAAAGTATTGATTTATTTTATATGAATATAATTACAAAATACTACAGAATTTCACTTTTTGACATAAATTTAATTAACAATGTCGTAGATTTTGTGCGATATTTTTAAAAATTAAATTAAATAACTTATAAGTTAACTCAAATAAATAATCGATTACTGTCATCGACCACTTACATTTAATCTCGATTAATCGCGGCAGGTAAAGTAAAATTCTTCTTTCAGTACAATAAAGTGTTACTTTACTGCCGCAAACGAGGGGTACAATAATGAATGACTTTAGTGACGGCTGGCGATAAAATATATTTCACGAATTTGCGACTGTTTTGGATTATCGCTGGACATTCGACAGCCAATGATCCAGTATGCTTTACTGCATAAGAAGCACGAAAAGAAATTGCTCTAGTAATGAAAATATGAAAGAAATAATTTATAAATTCTATTAATATGAATTTATTTACATTAAATCATTCTGATATAATTTATGTACATTGCACATTTTACGCAGAAATTTTTGTTGGCCTAGCAACCTTTTTTGATCAACTTTACCTTATTTTTAGCGATACTCCCAAACCGCTTGTTAATACTGCCCTAATACATTTGGCACCTTATTTATTGGAAAGAGCGTGTCTGTGTATTTGCACGCTTATTTTACTGGTAAAAAGCCAATTAGGACCCTTCGCGACCAGTACAATGTGTACCCGTGTTGAGCTGCCCCCCCCCCCCCACTTGCAAAAATTAAAAAACAAATAGCCCTGATTTATGAGCTATTTATGAGCTTTCATATTCCGCAAACTAAAATTTTTGAGCTCGTTCCACTGAGCAGGAATTTAATATTTTAGTGGGGGGGGGGGGGGCTGAGTCCCCACTACTGAAAAATAGGAATATTGACTCGATTTTTGCGGCAGAATTACGAGCTATTTATGAGCTCTTGAAATTATATAGTTTCGATTTTTGAGCTCATCCCCTTCACCCCCAAACAACCCTTTAATTGATTTAACTTAAGAGAAAAATGCTGAGAAAACTTCAAATATATCGTATTGCGGATATAATTCCTATAGCTTATATACTCTAAGAATAAACTATTAAATCACGTGGACAACTCTCTCTTAAGCCGGGAATATGGGATGGTTTTCTTGCGAAGGGGTTGTAGCTCAATAATCGAAAGGCGTGTGATTTAAGAGTTTGTAGTTTGATTTTAAGTAGTGACTTATTTTAATAACTTTATATAATAAATTTTGCTTATAATTTGTTCTTTTATTGATTTGTGCAGTTATTTTGTATAAAATAATTTTCACCCCCGGGAAGGGGCGGTATCCACCCTCAGGGTAAAGGCGCAAGGTGGTACCATGTCACCTTTGTTTCTTGAGGTATCCTCTAACCACTGACCAATTTTCGTGAAAATCGATGAAGGTTCACCGAAATTGAAGGTAATCGTTGATTTTTACCTTCAGTGACTGCACTATACAAAATAAATTGCAATTTACTGATCTAAATTCGCGTAATTTGGGAGCTTATAAATTATTAAATGATATGTAGTCGCCAAATAATTAATTCAATGCATTTTAAGTACAACTTTCTCTTAAGCCGGGAAGATAGGGTGGATTTCTTACGAAGGGGTTGTAGTTCAATAATCGAAATGCACGTGATTTAATAGTTTATTCTTAGAGTATATAAGCTATAGGAATTATATCCGCAATACGATATATTTCAAGTTTTCTCAGCATTTTTCTCTTAAGGCTATGGGTACATAATTCGCAAATATTTTACGTGTATCCCTACTTTTTCGGTCTTTACACGGCAAATTACGTGTAGTAAAATTCACACTGGTATGGATATGTAAACATTACTAGAATGTCATTCTACTTGAAAATGTCATCATTAATTTAAAGAGATGGGTTTTGAATGTTCTTGGATAACTGTTATTTTTATAATTGCAAATTATTAATTCAGTTAATAAATGTGATAATTTTTTCACTAACTATGTATTCAGTGATTGTAATAATTTATTTGTACAACAAAGACTAATACTCAATCGAGAAAAGAGGAAAAGTGTTAAAGTGATTTTTTAATAATATATTGTTATGGAACGCTTACAATTTTGAACATCTTTAACAACAAAATACTTGGTTCACAGAATATATTATCCTGATGTATTCTCTGCTTGGATCTTCCACAAATAATACACAATAATTAACTTTTTATTAAGTTCACTTCTTAAATTAATTATTTATCAAATACACTATATATTCTTTTTCTCATGATCATCTTTCAGTGCGTCACAGTTTTTCGATTTCTCTCTAACGCATTAAATTGTATGTGACAGAAAAAAAGGCACGTCTTTGAATACTTTGGTAATTATTCTAGTTCGGTGATTATTCTAGTTGTCGATAGATGGCGCCATAATCAAAAAAGAATTATTTATTAAATAAAATAATAATATTATCAATATAATCTGTACAATTTATAAGACTATACAAATGAAAGAAAATACCATTTTATAAATGCAATAGACACAATTGATTTGGTTTTATTCCAAATTGAAAATAAAATTTGACAACTGTCAGATTTAACTAAAATGTCACGTTAGAATAAATGTCATAAATGTGTATTATCACGGACTTACCTTTTTTTCTATAATTTGTGACGCACTGAAAAATGTTCATGAAAAGGAGAATATCAATAATATTTAATCAATAACTCAACATATTCCCGATGCAATGTCAAATATTTAAAATTGTCACTGATTGTCAGTGTCTGAGTGACAATATATGCTGACAATATTATATTCCGCTGAGTGCGTTGTAAGACAAAGATAGATTTGGAAAATATTACCACAACATTGTGTACATTTTTTTCGAATCCTGAAAAAACCAATAAATATTTTTGAAAAATTTAAACGCAGAATGAAAGACTAAATTATTACCGAGGGCCGAAAGTCCCTTAGAATAAATAAAAAGATTATTTTGAATGATATATTTGAAATTAAAAATCGCACTCAATTTTCTCTTAGTTTTTCACCCCTGTAACTTATTAAGATAAACATTATAGAAGTTCTCAGGGACTTTCGGCCCTCGCTAATAACGTAATCTTTCATTCTGCGTCTAAATTTTTTAAAAATACTTGTTAGTTTTCGCAGGATTCGAAAAAAAATGAATCCCCATTTGAATAGCATTGCAGTCGAAAATACGTACCGATCCTCTTAAGTTAAATCAGTTAAAGGGCTGTTTGGGGTGAAGGGGATGAGCTCAAAAATTGAAACTATATAATTTCAAGAGCTCATAAATAGCTTGTAATTCTGCCGCAAAAATCGATTTAATATTCCTATTTTTAAACTCAGCCCCCCCCCACTAAAATATTAAATTCCTGCTCAGTGGAACGAGCTCAAAATTTTTAGTTTGCGGAATATGAAAGCTCATAAATCAGGGCTATTTGTTTTTTAATTTTTGCAAGTGGGGGGGCAGCTCAACACGGGTTCAACCTGTACGTAAACTTGTGTGTTATGCATTGTGTATTACTAGTGATACAAAACTCAAGTCAGTTTTGAAATACAGAAGTAGTGTAAACAGTGAAGTAGAAGTTGCACAATATAAACCTAGATCACACCCTAAAACTAAAGATCTTCCTGGGGGTGGTAAGTTTGAAATTCGAGGCAGTATATAGATACCTAATTCCGGATGTTTGAGAGATGTGGTCTAGAGTTCTAGAGTCTATAATAACCCATATATGAGAATGGACAGCAAAGTTAGAATTTATAAAACTTGCATCAGACCTGTTATGACCTATGGTATTGAGTCAAGAGGAGACATCAATAAAACCAAAAGCATGCTACGAACAGCCGAAATGAAGACAATAAGAGCAATTTCAGGGACGACAATAAGAAATAGAATACGAAACAACATCATCAGGGAACAATGTGGCGTGCAAGATGTAGTAAGATGGGGTAGGCAAAGAGGAAGAGAGTGATTCAGTCATGTAAAAAGAATGGAGGAGCACATACTACCCATAATTGAGCTAGAAGGAAAACCAGCTGGCAAGCGTTCACCGGAGAGACCACTAAAAGATGGAGAGATAGCTGGCAGTCAGATAGAATTAACAGATCGACAGATGTACAACAAGTATAAGAAGAAGAAGAAGAAGAAGAAGAAGAAGATATACTCAATTATAATATCCGTGGAAAGGAAGTACATGGTTCATGTTTTCCGTAGAGACGGTGTTAAAAAAATCAAGGTCGGAAATTAGTGTTGCCCAAATGCAAGACCAAGACGAGACTTAGACAGTCTTGGTCTTGGTCATGCGCCAGTACACCTAGTCTTGGGCTTGGTCTTTGGTATTGCGCTCTCGGTCTTGGTCTTGGTCTTGCAGCAAGAGTCTTGCAAGTCTCGCAGTTGCCTATTAGCCTATTGCATATCCTTGAACAACGTAACAGAGAGGTACATTTTAAGCTAGAATATCATAGCCATAGTCAAGACCAGCCAAATTAATAAATATCTAGACCAGCGGTTCTCAATCTGTGGTGAATGTACCACTGATGGTACATATCATTATTTTCGGTGGTACACAAAACGCAAAAACAGCCAAAATCAGCCACAATTATTATAGTTAATTGGATTACCTAGCTATTTCAGTTCAGGTGGTAACAAAAATAATAAAAAGTATTTTGTGGTACCTACATGACTCAAAAAGATTGAGAATTACTGATCTAGACAATTGACACTCAACGGCGTAGGATGATCGTAAAGGGGGGGGGGGGTTACAACTTCAAAGTGGCTTGATTTGTCGACAACACATATTGGTGTTAAGCGTATAGAGCTCAAAGTAGATCCCAATGGGGGGTTATAACCCCCAAAACCACCCCCTGGTTATGCCTATGTTGACACTGGATGGGGTTTGAACCCACGATCTAAGTGATCCGTGCCTATGTTCTAACTAACTAAAGTTTATTAGAAATTATGTATTTTATTATCCAATATAAGCGAATGAATAAAGAAACATAATGTTAAGAAAATATGAGGCTATCGTTTAAATTTCAGTATTTTATAAATGCTAGAATATTCCACAGAGTGATGCTAGCTCTGAGAAAAAACACAGTTTGATTGGGACCTACACCCGGTATACAATGACAATAATTGATTTGCCTAGCAACAATATTACAGCGATATTTATAAAAATAAGACAACATAATATTAAAAAAATCACTTAAATCGGACAACAGGTTTAGGAAATTCGAAACATTAACAATGACCCGTTTATAAGGTGGTGCGTAAATTTTTTGGAGAAGTGCAAATCGTCATAATATTTCGGTATCAAATCTAGCATTAGCAATCTGTTCTTTTGTCTCGGTATCATACTTTGTGTGACCTCATAGCACATTCAGCAAAAACAATACATAATAGTCTTACTATTCTATATACCGACAAGATTTGTGTGTTTAAATTCCTGGAAAACTAATAATGAAAAAAATTAATTACTTATTAGGTATATTTTTTATCAGCTAATTGTAAAAAGTTTGGATACGATATTCGATATTACTATCGGCTTCGCAAAGCAAGAATGTTATGTTATGATTAGAAGGCGACTATTCTCATAACCCGGATAATTAATTTCAGAGAATTCGTCTGCTGGGAAGGAATGTAAATACAAAATATTTTATTTTTACATTGTACTAATGACCTCTGATTACGTGTCAAATGTGTGAAGTGTTCTTTAAATGGATATTTTGCTTCGCTATGTATGTTTATGTCCAATTTTAAAAATTTTTGTTACAAATTTTTTTGTTTCTCTAAGAATATCTAAGAATATAGTCGAACTAGTATACTCCCTAAAACGACCCTCAGTTCTAACTGCAAGACGCAAGAGTCTTGCAGGCTTAGTCTTGTTCTTGCTCAAGTCTTGCACGGTAAGTCTTGGTCTTGGTCTTGCTAAAATTAGGCGGTCTTGGTCTTGGTCTTGGTCTTGCGAAAACGCAAGAACAAGACCAAGACTGCAAGACCAAGACCGATTTTGAGCAACACTATCGGAAATACATTCTAAATTTCTATGGTAAATTTCTGGACAGTTTTCAAATAAAACGGGTTTAGGTTCAAAGTATTAAGTGGAAGACAATAGAAAAACCTTGTGTGAAATAGTATCATTCATAAAAGAATCGAGTTTTTAAGAAAGGTGAAATAAAATGAAATTGATAGGACGAGAGTATAAAATCCACAAATCACACCGATACTGAGGGAAAGAGACATTTTATATTGCATGTGGGTGGAAAACATACATAGTTTTATTGATGGAGCGGATTTTGTGTTTTTGTCTCTTTGTCTATAGGTTATTACGATAATCTAAATACGGAGATTTTTGTGAAATGGTTGAATTAAAAACTGCTTTCAAGTTTACACGAGCCATCTATCATAGTTTTGAACTATGCCCCATAGGTATACCATTCGGAAATTTTAAATAAGCAACCAAACATTTTTGGACAGTACCTACAAAAAACAAAAGAATGATTAACGGATGAGGATATTCATTTTCTAAGGATTTTTTCAAACCGGAATTACTACAGTTAGCCGAAGGTAACAAAAAAACAAAAATATTTATAGTAGACGAGATTATACACACTTTTGGACATAATGTGTTAAGGCTGCTCCTTATAATTGTGTGAATTCAATCCCACTGAACAGATTTGGGGAATATTTAAAACTTACTACGATAACTAGATACTATATTACACACAATAACGAAATCCTGCAATTTGGGAACAAAGCTTGCGGAAATATGAAAATTTAATAGAAGAATGTTGGATTCGTGAAAATTGCATCGACGCAATTAACCCAGTCATCCTTTACAATCTAAATAAAGATACCAAAGACAGTGATTATGAGTATGAACCTAATTCTTGATTACACTGTAAGGTATAAATATGTATTTTCATTTTCTCATTAAGAAAAATTTTGAGTGTTATTGTTATTATTTTATTAGTAAATAACACTTTACTAACTTTAGAAATAATAGTAATTGTATATTTTTCTAAATGAATGTAAAATGTATTATCGGGTAAAACCGTATCGTTGCTTGTTTTTGACAGTGCTTCAAATATTAAGAGAATTTCCTATTAGCTCAGCACAGCGGACCTTTAAGTCAAAGCTTTCATTCTTAATCCAAAATAGTTACAAATTCGTGAAATATACTATACTATGTGACTTATATCGATAGAATTAGTTATATTGTAGCTTAAATTGCTTACCTTAACTGTAAAGTCTACGCAGTAGTCATCATATTGTAATTCTTTGTACAATTCAGCGGTACCTTCGGGCTTCTTCTTGGATTGTGAGAAGGTGAAGACGTGTTCATCGTTGAATCCAATCACGTCCTTGGTCTTTTTGACATCTTTAACTTGAAGACCTTCGAATGGAGTTATCAGTTGAAGGGAGATTTGGTTGTTTTTGAAGAGAAGAGTTCTCAATTTCTGTAACTAAAAACATGTTTGTTTGAACACAAATTGAAAATCACGAAAAGGTTCTTTAAACTTAAGTATTGTTATATACATAAAGTGTTCTTCGGAAATGGAACTAGATAAGAGGCTACATAATAGTAAATGAAAAATTACAAAGTCAAATACAAAATACTCGAGTATAATGTGGAGGTGGCCGATCACTATCTTATTATTTTTTGGAACAATGCAAATACTGAGTCGAGAAAAAATGAAAAGAATGTATTATCACAAGAACAAAAATAAAGTATTTTAAGTCTACCTGCTATAAGAACAAAGTGCAAGACATCTTTATAACAGACCCTTAAATCAATATCTGAAATAACAATTGCGAATTGAGAAACCAGATAGAAATGGTGAATGAAATGAAATTTCTTAGCAGAGTGAAACTCATTACAAGACTTGATGAACAAAGAAATGATGACGTAATTCAACAAACAAAAGGACAAAATGGAAGTCAGAATAGATGAACAACTTACAGACACTATAGACTGAGGCAACGAAATAATAAGGCTCATGAGGCCTATCCTATGCTCTTCAATTTAATCATGTATCAAATCATCAAAAGTGTCAACAGAGGAAGGGGAAACAGAGTGGGAAACAAAGAAGTAAACATACTCTGTTACGCAGATGACGCAATATTCATAACCCAAAATGAAGATAGTCTGCGCAAATACTAGTCTACAGAGCAAAGGAATTTGATATGACAATCATCTCAGAAAAGTAAAACAATTGTAATCAGTAAAAAAATCAGATATAAAATAGAAATTAATGGCATCGGTACTAAACAAGTAATGTAAATAAAATACTTTGGGATTAAACTGTCCAGCTATGCGAGACTTGGACAGATAAGTGAGATATAATTCAAATAGTAAATAGACTGGCAGGATACCCTAATAACACAATGTGGCGAAACCAGCCTATTAACACTGAAATGAAGTCAATAATTTATTATAAAGCCAGTATAAAACCAATAATGGCACATTCATCATAAACAAACACAGCCACTAAACAAAGACTACTGCAAACGGCAGGAATGAGAATACTGAGGAGAATTATAGAAAATACGTTGAGAGATCGAAATAAGAGTGACGAAATTAGAAGAAAATGTAACGAACAATGTATGAACAAATGGACATTACATATAAAAAAATGGAATAACCACATCAGTAGAATGGTGGAAACCCGTGTGATCAAAGTAGCAAGTGATAAATCACCAATCGGCAGAAGTACAGGCCGACCGCGCAAAATAAGCAGTGACAACCTTCCATAGAGGTATCAATCCGCCAATGAACAAGCAGAATTGCTTATAAAGAGGAAGAAGAAGATAGATACTAAATTAAAAACCGAAGGGAAGAAAAAGTTTAGGGCTCTCCTGAAAAGATAAAGGGAATTTTGATGCCGGAACTGAAAACAATAAACAGTTTCCTCATCTTCGAAAATGAAGTGTTAGGTTACGTTCACTACGGAGACAGTCACATGGTAACCTAGCCTAGAGCATAGTATTATTGAAATGTTAGCTATCCTGATCCCCAAGTATATGTAAATCAGGTTGGCAATATTGACAGTTGAAGTAGTCTAATAAAATGGTCGTCACGAAGCGTTGCATATGAATTATGTCTCCCAGTAAATATACCTAATTAATAAGTACTCGGCAAGCTTCCTTCTCCAAAAGGTTATGGACTCCAGTTTTACATGCCAAGAGTACATTCAATAAGAAGTAAAGTTTTTTAGTGTTGCTGTTTATACCGACCGGCAGTGTTGTGAGTGACCGCAAAAAAATGGCAGTCCAAGGTTTAAATGGCGCGAATTCAACCGTGAGTTTGTATCCGCAATTAACATCTACGAACTTTTCGTCATGGAAATTTAGATTAGGCAATCTTCTAGATGCCAAAGGTGTTAAAGATTTTATTACCACTGAAGTAACTGCAACGCAATTCACACAATTATCAAGAGACGAGCAAAATCAACATAAAAAGCATGATGCAACAGCAAGATCGATCATTGTCACATGCATTACAGATGAACATTTAGAATATATTCGTGACTGTGACTCAGCATTCGAAATGATAAAAAGTTTAGAAAAAGTGTTTGAAAGAAAAAGTATTCTTTCTCGTTTATATGTGCGGAAAAAGTTGTTAACGTTGAAATATAAACAAGGTATCGATTTACAAAAATTTTTCGTTGAATTCGATTCTTTAATCCGAGAGCTTGAATCGACTGGAACTACAATCGAAGAAGATGACAAGGTATGTCACCTTTTGTTGACAATGACAGATACGTTTGACACCGTTATTACTGTCCTAGAAACTTCAAATGATAAACTATCTGTTGATTTCGTTAAAGCAAAATTATTAGATGCAGAATTGAAGCTGAAAAATAATGTACAAGAAAGTGAAGAATCCTCTTTTTATACGAAGCAATACAATAAAAAACCCCGATGCTCATTTTGTGGACTTGAAGGCCATCTAGTGTCCAATTGTTTCAGAAAAAACAATAATCGAGGTAGATTTTTTCGAGGAAATAACTATTCCCGTGGCAGAAGAGCCAATAATGATACACAAGGTAAACAGAATATCCATGTAGCCGAAGACGAAGTAAGTTTTATCACAGCCCTACCAGCTGAAAATCTCAAGAATGATGACAGCCAAATTTCGTTTATAATAGATTCTAGAGCATCACAGAATATGTGCAGCAATAAATATAAACAATTTATAAGTAATATTATTGAAATTGAGCCTGTTGGCATTAAAATAGCAGATGGAAGAGTGATGACGGCTCGTACAAAAGGTAAATTAAAAGTTTATTACAATGAAACTCCTATTAACATTGATGTTCTCATTTTAAATGAACTAGAATATAATTTATTATCAGTCAGTAAACTAAACAGTTTAGGTTTCACAGTAGTATTTAAAGAAAATAAGGCTGAAATAAGAAAAAAGAACTTTAAACTTATTTGCTATAAACATAAGAGTAACTTATTTGCTGCAAATTTTCAATTAAATAATTTTCAATCTAGTTTAGTAGCAAAGCATAGCGATAAAGACTTATGGCATTTACGTTTAGGACACGTAAATAGAAGGGGACTACAATTGTTGGGACTTCCCTATTCAGATAAACTATGTGACTCGTGTCAACAAGGAAAAGCCACAAGGCAACCTTTTAAAGAAGTTATATACAAAAAATCCTCTAGAGTTGGGGAACTTTTACATGTTGATACTTGGGGACCATCCAAAGATCCCACATTTTCTGGTGAAAAGTATTACTTATCAATTATTGATGATTTCTCACATTTTAGTGTTGTATATTTAATGACAAGAAAAAGCGAAAGCGAATCACATCTTATTAATCATATTGAAAAATTAGCTGCAGAAGGCAGGAGAGTATCTAGAATAAGAATGGATAAAGGTGGAGAGATGTCTTCTAAATATTTTAAAAACTATTGTATACAACATGGTATAGTACAAGAATTTACTGCAGGGTACACACCTCAGCAGAATAGTATAGCCGAACGACTTAATCGTACTATTTTAGACAAAGTAAGAGCAATGTTTGTAGAAACAAATCTTCCAAAGAGTTTGTGGGGAGAAGCAGTTAGAACAGCTGTTTATCAGCTTAATCGAACTCCATCACGAGCAATTGAATTACAAGTACCAGCAGAAATATACTTAGGCAGACTTGACTTGTCTAAACTTAGAATTTTTGGTTCAAAAGTATGGTACTACAACCTACCAAAGCAAAGTAAATTAGAACCAAGAGCAAGTAAAGGTGTAATGGTTGGATACAGTGGTGCTGGTTATAGAATTTGGAATCCACTGACCAAGCAAACCAAAATTTCAAGAGATGTTGTTTTCGATGAAACACAGTATAAATATTCTCCAGAAATATCGTCGAATAATCAAAATGTTGAGGAAATTTTACCAAGCCAAAATGAATTGGAAACATTTGAAACAAATTATGAAGAAAGTACAGTCCAAACATTAAGAAACACTACTGAAATTAATTCACAAGATGAAGAACCAGTAAATTTACAAAATACCAAAATTACTTCCTCCAATAGAGAAATAAAACAACCTTCGAAGTTCAAAGACTATGAACTTTATTATGCATATTGCTTAGTTACATCAACACCAGTAACTTATGAAGAAGCAGTAGAGGAGGATGAAAGGAAGCAGGCAATAGAAACAGAACTAGAATGTCTTGAAAAAATGAACACGTGGAGTGAAGCCACAAAAATACCTCATGATCAACAAATCATAAATACAAAATGGGTATTTAAAACAAAAAGTGATGGCACGAAAAAAGCTCGCTTAGTCGCCAAGGGTTATGAAGAAGAAGTGTTTTTAGATATATATTCACCGGTAGCTAAGATGGCAAGTGTAAGAATTTTATTATCACTGGCTCTCAATAACGACTGGAAGGTATACCAATTAGACATTCCTTCAGCGTTCATCAACGGAGTGCTACAACATGATGTTTATATTCATTGTCCTAAGGGTTATAAACGACAAAGCAAAGTTCTCAAACTACAAAAGGCTTTATATGGACTAAAAGAATCACCCAAATGCTGGAACCAACGATTCAACAAATGGGCAATCAAAATTGGTTTTAAAAGTGCGGAAAGTGACTGTTGCGTTTATACAAAGAAAAATGTGTGTATGTGTATATGAGTCGATGATATCTTATTGTGCGGTGAAGATAGCGATTCGATTCAAAAAATTATTGAAAGTTTAAAAAGTGAGTTTAACGCAAAAAATCTTGGTTGTGTAAACAACTTTTTGGGTATTGATTTTGAATATTCTGTAAATAAAAATGATGTAAAAATGTATATTTCTCAAAAACCCTTAATCAATAAGATAATTGAGAAATTTAATATGACGAATTGCAATGTTAGCAAAACACCAATGGAAACAGGTTTTCAGGTTGACAAAACTAATGCTAATAATCAAATCTCTGTCAATGTGCCTTATAGGCAATTAATTGGAAGCTTAATGTATATTGCATTGGGTAGTCGCCCTGACATAATGTTTTCAATCTCTTATTTGAGTCAATTTCTCAATTGTCCTGATGATATATTATGGAAAGCTGCTAAACGTATTATTAGATATTTAAAAAATACAATTAATTTCTGTCTTATATACAGTAAAAATATAAAAAGAAAACCTTTAATATTTGCATATTCAGACTCAGATTGGGCAGCAAATGTAAATGATAGAAAAAGCATGTCAGGAGGTATAGTATATTTTCTAGACAATCCAGTTTCATGGTATTCAAGGAAACAGAGCACTGTTTCATTGAGCAGTACTGAGGCCGAATATATTTCATCAACTGTTACATGTTGTGAGTTATTGTTCACAAAAAACTTAGCAGAAGAATTATTGAACGAGAAAATAACTGGTAGTATATTATATATAGATAACCAGGGAGCTATATGTATTGCAACAAATTCATTTAAAGGTAAAAGGTCTAAGCATATAGACACAAAATATCATTTCATTCGAAATTTAATTGAAAACAATGTAATTACTTTACAGTACATAAATACAAAATCAAACTGTGCTGATATTTTCACTAAAGCTCCTTCAAATGAAATATTCTCACGTCTCAGAACTTTGATCAAAATTCAAGAATGTTGAAAGTTTTTATAGATTAGTACTTTTATACTTTAGGCACAACTCATGTGAATTATCTATTTGCTTATTTTTTATTTTTTATCATATTCTCATGTTAATATTTTTTGAGTTAATGAAAGTTATTTTTTGAATATTTTTCTATATAGGTATGAGTTGTAACCTGAGTAATGTAGGATGTATAAGTATGTTTTTATGATTTCATTTAGTTCAATTTTTGTCAAGACTTGGTTAGAGTCAAGATTGTTGTTTAGTCGACAATTCATCCAAATTTACTATTTATGTAAATGTTGTATAAATTGAGAGGGGGTATTGAAATGTTAGCTATCCTGATCCCCAAGTATATGTAAATCAGGTTGGCAATATTGACAGTTGAAGTAGTCTAATAAAATGGTCGTCACGAAGCGTTGCATATGAATTATGTCTCCCAGTAAATATACCTAATTAATAAGTACTCGGCAAGCTTCCTTCTCCAAAAGTATCCTACTCTTCATATTCGTGAATTCTGGCATTCAAAATAATGTATTTATTTTACATAGCGATCGAAACTATATTATCGATCGCTATGTAAAATAAATGCATTATTTTGAATGCCAGAATTCACGAATATGGTGCGGGAGCACGCCAAATAGAATTCTATTTTAGTGACGTCACGTTGCCTAGCAACCGTCGATTCTTCCATTATGAAATTCTATTTTGTGACGTCAGCAAAATAGAATTCTATTTGGCGTGCTCTGGGCCATGAAGAATAGGATACTATGCTCTAGGATAGGTTATCATGCGATGGTCTCCGTAGTGAACGCAGCCTTTTAGTTGATATCGTGTAGGTCAAATAAAATACGAAAAAAGAACAAAATGGAAAATAGTTATTTACGTTACAAGACCGGAAAGTGGTGTTTTTCAGGTCGAGCCAAGCAGATTCCAGGGCGAGCCGCAGGCGTGCCCTGGAAGCTTGGGGAGAGCGTTTTGGTGTAAATTTAATTCTTTATTTTATTTTACTTTATATAATAAAATGATTACCTAACAAATACTAAAACTAAATACTGAATATAACTGCATAAACTGAATAAATAGGTACCTACATTACTTTTGAATATTTATGTAAAATACCTATATAATTGTGACTCATTTATTGTGTACAGTGACGCAAATTGTTAAATTTGAGAACTCACCAAACAACTTTGACAACCAACAAATTAAAAATCAACTGGCACTTGTCACTTCAAAATAAATCGCAATTGTTGTCGTTGTCATAGTAACGGATACAAGGCAGTCTGTGTTATGAAATAGCGATTGGAGAATAAAATATAGGGACCGGAAATAGTTCTTTTCTAACAAGTGCAGAAAGTTATACTTTTCCGCACGCGACTGCGTTTGCCGAACGACGCGAAGTGGCAGTTCGTCAAGCAGTCGAGTGCGGAAAAGAGACTTTCTGCAAGGGTTAGGAACAATATTTTTTCTAAGAATCTTTAAAAAATTACCAAATAATTAATTTAATTAATATGAAAATACATACACAAATTAATTCTTTGACAAGGTTGTCAAAACCAAACTTTCAATATAATTAGTTAGCATGACGACGATCTTGGTTTCCGTGAAGATGATTCAAAACGACTGTTATTGTCTACCAATTTGACTTTCGAATATTATGTCAAAATAATTTTATTTCATCGAATTGTCAGTAGTAATTGCACAAGAGCTCTAAAATTCTATAATAATTTTAGAGATTTGTGTTATATATAATATAATAATATAATAATTTAATTTAGTGCAATTTGTTGCGATTATTTCATGAATAAAACTGTTCAAAACCAAAATTTTATTGTAATTTATTTATGTAAGTACAAATTAGTACAATTAAACACACAGTTGTTATAAAGATGTATTTGATGGTTGAAAGTCATCACTTTTATAATTTTTAAAACATTTGTCATTAATGTCACTGAATGTATTTTTTCGTAGCAACGAAGGGCATCTGACGTAATATGCTTGACGACGGGCAATTATCAAAAAAGTTATCAGTTTAATTTAGATTTCTGTAGCTCTCTATTGGTCAGAATCTCCTATGAATTAAATAATCCATTTCATGGATTCGATGAAATAAAATTATTTTGACATAATATTCGAAAGTCAAATCGGTAGACAATAACAGTCGTTTTGAATCATCGTCATGGAAACCAAGATCGTCGTCATGCTAACTAATTATATTATTGAAAGTTTGGTTTTGACAACCTTGTCAAAGAATTAAATTTGTGTATGTATTTTCATATTAATTATTAAATTAATTGATTAAGATTTGGTAATTTTTTAAAGACTCTTAGAAAAAATATTGTTCCTAACTCTTGCAGAAAGTCTCTTTTCCGCACTCGACTGCTTGCCGAACTCCCGTTTCGCGTCGTTCGGCAAACTGCAGTCGCGTGCGGAAAAGTATGACTTTCTGCACGTTTTTCACTTTCCGGTCTTGACCGGCAAAACGGTATTTTCTAGACGAAAAATTATCCAGAAAGTGTACATTTTTTGGTCGGTCTTAAAAAAAGTTTAGTGTTTAAGTGACCATAACCAGCAAAGCCCATTATGAATCTTTCAGCATTTAAATAAATCAAAATAATTAGAAATATCCACTTACTGGATACAGCTTGCCTACTTCGCATGGTTTGCTAGTAACGGCCAGGATAATTTTAACGGCGTGAGCACGGAATGGATACTCGTATCCTTCAGTGTAGGTTTTAGCTTGAAGATCTTGACCAAGGGCCAGCTTGATGTCTCTAAGAATACTACGGAGGGCCTCTACAGATTTGGATAGTTCTCCAACAACTGGTGGTTCCTGGGGATTTTCGGAGAATTTAATTTCGGGAGCTTTTCCTTTGAAAACAAGCTTTCCACCAACGGTGACATGGCTGGGCCATTGGTTCTCACCTCCGTAGGTAATAAGGTGGGTTTCAACATCTCTGTAAAATGGAAATGTAAAGAAATACTTAAAAGTTTTCGGTACAATTTTTAGCAAATGCTAATTAAGATATAATAAAATAACCTTTAAAAATATAAATATGTAAGTATTTGAATATCAATAACTAACGCATCTCTATCTCTATCCTTATCTCTATATTTACTTATAACTTGCTAGTCCGCTTTGACAGTCTTATTTGGTTAAGAAAGTATGTTGTCTAGTTGTTTATGAGATGAGGCTTACTACTGACTGGTATCTTCTTCTTCTTCAAGTGCCCTGTCCATTGGCGTCCGTTGGTGCGAACGTTGGCTATTAACATGGCAATTCTGATCTTACTTACTGCACTTCTGAATAGTTCGACCGATGTGAGCCCGAACCACTTCCGCAGATTTTGAAGCCGCGAGTGTTTTCTCCTGCCTGGCCCCTGTCAATTTCCCCTGAACAATCAATTGCAGTAGATAGACAAGGCGAAAACGGCGGGTTCCCTGGGAAAAATATTCCCATGAGATTTTTTTGCCTAATCACATTCGTGAGACATTCCAGAATAAGGTTCAAGAAGTCGCCCACGTGAAAAGTGGTCCAAATTTTTTTTAACAATTTTTTTTAATCAAATTGCAAAAATCAATATTTAAAATTGAAAAAAAAAAACGAAAAATGGCGATTTTTAAGGCTTAATAACTCGATTAAAAGTTATTATAAAAGTCAGAAAGTGACTAAATCAAAGTTTAATGCCCCCCTACAAGATCCTGAAGAAATTTTTGTCATTATTTTATTACTAAGCTGTTATTTTTAAGTAATAATAATGAGCGCCATGCACGTGTTAGGCGGCCGTAAATCCTGAGTACGAGAGAAATGCCATTCCGGCAGTCCAATTGTGCATCTTACTTGCACTCACATTTACAGCCGCGTCAATACGATTTAACCGTCCATTGTTATTAATTAAAAATAACAGCTTAGTAATAAATTTATAACGCAGATTTCTTGAGGATCATGTAGCGGAGGCTTTAAATTTTGATTTAGTCACTTTCTAACTTTCATAATAATAATTTTTAACCGAGTTATTAACTCTTAAAAAGGGTCATTTTCGCGTTTTTCAAATTTTAAATTGCTTATAACTCGAAAAAGATCAGCTTTGGAGAAAAATTATAAGAGACCTTTTTTGTCCGGAATGGTCCAAAAAACCTAAAAAAAATTTGTCGTCTGAGCCAAAAATATTGATTTTTGCAATTTGATTAAAAAAATAATTAAAAAAAAATTGAACCACTTTTCACGTGGGCGACTTCTTGAACCTTATTCTGGGATGTCTCACGAATGTGATTATGCAAAAATCTCATAGAATATTTTTCCCAACGGACCCGCCGTTTTCGCCTTGTCTAAGACGGTACTTATCGTGTCTCAATATGTGGCCTAACTATTCAAGTGTTCTTTGTTTAATTGTGCTCACGATTTCTTTCTCTTTTCGGATTCTGTGGATTACCTCTATAATGGTGACATGTTCGGTCCAAGATATACAAAGAATGCGTCAGTACATTCGCATTTCGAATGCTTCTAGATTTTTATATAGCCTCTCTCAGCGTTCCGGCCACCACACCATATAGTAAGAGCGGAAAAATGTAACATTTAACTAGACGTAGTTTTAGGGAAAGAGACACATCCTTGCTTATGGGGAACTTTTTCACATTGTTAAAAAATGTTGCTCTAGCTCGTTCTCTTCTAGCCTTAATTTCTGTCGCCTGTTCCCATTTTGCATTTACGTTGGGGCCAAGATATACATAGGATTGTACATGGTCAACTAGTAATATAGACAAATCAGACCCGGAGAATTACAGAGGGATTAACTTATTAAACACAACATTAAAATTAACAACAAAAGTGATAACAAACAAATTGAATGAAATTATAACATTAACAGAAGAACAACAAGGTTTTAGGTCGGGAAGGTCATGCAATGACGCTATATTTATAATGAGGCAAGTTCAAGAGAAATCGTTGGAATACAACAAACCGGCATATTTATGTTTCGTGGACCTTAAGAAAGCATTTGACAGGGTCACATTAAAGGACGTTATCCACTTGTTATACTCGAGAGAGTTACCTCTGGAAATAATTAAAACGATAGAAAACATCTACCAGAACAACACAATAAAAGTAAAAGTGGAAGATGAACTAACTGACCCAATTGAAGCCGGCAATGGGATAAGACAGGGGGATTCTTTGAGTACTTTATTGTTCAACCTGATCATGGAAGAAATAATAAAAAAAAGTAAGAACCAAAAAAGGATACCAAATGGGAGAAAAACAACTTAAAATAATCTGCTATGCGGACGATGCAATACTAATCTCTCAAAGTGGAGATGATTCGCCAGAAAATTTAACATGCTTATTTCCTCAAAAAAGACAAAATGCATGGTTATAACAGCAGATCCAATAAGATGTAAATTGGAGCTAGAAGGTCAGATAATAGAACAAGTGATGGAGTTTAAAAACCTATCTAACCTAAAAACATCACACTATCTAGCTACGGAAGGCTCGAAACAGAAGTGGAAGATCAAGTGAATATAGGCCAGGAACCGAAGCTTTTCACCTCGCAATTTTTACAGAATGGATCGATTTGCGTGAACATTTAGGAATAAGTAGTGGATAGTCCAAGGATCAAAATCTATATGATGCCGAAAGGCGCTATTACCATGGAGGTGGTTGCCACCCCATCTCGGGGATGGAAATTTTTTATTATATTTTGACCGCAAAAGTTGATAAAAACATCCATTCTAAGCAAAAAATGTTCTATACATTTTTTTGATAAAATTAATAGTCTTCGATTTATTTGCTAACGAAAGTATTGGTTTTGTATAGAAAAAATCAACGTTTTTCGATATACTCATTTACGATTGACTCAATTTTTGCCGTAGAAAAACTTTTTTCAAACCAGGTTCTTAGGAATTAAATAACCTACAATTTTATATAGAAACATTTTTTCGTATCTCTGATGCTAATCTTTCTATTCTGAAGAAAATGGCATTTTTTACCAAACTACAAAAATTCGTTATTCGATTTTAATTCCAGTTTCTTAAAAACTAATCATTCTAAGCCCGTCAAACTTCTAGAATCTATTAATAATGCATAAATAAATAAGAATGAATAAGGAAAATGACCAAAAACACCGGTAACTTACATTATTATGCTTCCAATTGGATTTCTCCTTTTTTTTTTCAAATAAATATATTGATTTTTTTACCGTAACTTTTTTATTTTTTATCCTAGAAAGTTGCTTAAAAAATAATTTTGTAGGTTTTTACAAGATCTATAACGTTATTAATATTAAATTTTTTTTAAATCGTCAGTCGCCAAAAGATGTGACTTTGAAAGGGGTGGTAAAGGTGGTTTTTTCATATTACAAGTTTTAATTGTCAATAGTTCACTCAATTTTTGCCGTAGAAAAAATCTTTGAAAAATAGGTTCTTGGGAATTAAATCAGCTACAATTTCATATTTAAACATTTTTTCGTATCTCTGATGCTAATCTTGGTATTCTGAAGAAAAGGCCATTTTTTTTCCAAACTACAAAAATTCGTTATTCGCTTTTAACTCCATTTTTTTAAAAACTAATCATTCTGAGCCGGTCAATCTTCTAGAACCTATTAATAATACATAAATAAAAAAGACCAAATAAGGTCAATGACTAATTTTAATTAGAGTGGTGATTGGGGGTTGCTTGCGATCACTTTTTCGCTGAAAAAAATAGGGACTGACATTCTTTTCATTATAAGTCACTTAATTTTTGAGCCAGAGACTTTTTTTTATTTCTGGAGATAGATATTTTTAAGTACTTTAAATTAGTTTAAATAAGTTGTCCTCTAAAAATGCATAGTTTCCCCGTCTTTTGACTTTGAAACTACCATATTTAGCATTTGACGAAGAAGAGCCAACATATAATAAAGTATAGTTCGATTACTATTGGTCTTAAAGAAAATTTAAAAAAAGGGTTTTGTTCATTTTTTTAAAAGGCACATTTTTGTTAAGTAAAGTTGTTTAGATAAAACGAAAGCTTTTGGAGTTATTAGCAGGAAACTTATTAAAAACATTGATTTTTTTCGATAAAAAACTAACACTTTCGAAAGTGAATAAATCGAAAACTATCAATTTTATCAAAAAAATGTATAGAACGTTTTTTTGCTTAGAATGAAGGTTTTAACTAAATTTTGCGATTAAAATATAATAAAAAATTTCCACCCCCGAGATGGGGTGGTAACCACCCCCATGGTAAAAGCGCCTTTCGGCATGATATAGATTTTGTACCTTCGACTATCTACTACTTATTCTCAAATTTTCAAGCGAATCGATCCATTCTGTAAAAATTTCGAGGTTGTGTCCTATTTTAAGCTTCATTACTTGAACTAATAGAGGAAACAGAGCCGCAGGTTGCCTGAGTGACACAATATTAAGAAATAAAAATATCGGAAAAGAAATAAAAGGCAGAATTTACAAAACAGTCATCCGACCAATAATGACATACGCGGCAGAAACACGACCCGACACAGAGAGGAAAAAAAGATGGCTCGAAACAGCGGAGATGAAAATCCTTCGAAAAATCGATGGTAAGACTCTATGGAACAGAGCTAGAAGTACAGATATACGATGGAGATGCAAGGTGGATAACGTTAATAACTGGGTAAGAAACAGAAGAATAGAATGGAATGACCACATAAGCCGAATGACAGCTAATAGGGTAGTCAGGACAGCGAGAGACGGTTATAGGAAGACGATCAGTGGGAAGACCACGAAAACGATGGAACGGCAACTTACTAGAGGCACATTGAAAAAACAGAAAAAAGAAGAAGAAAAAGAACTAGTAATATGTTGTTTATCCGTAACTGTCGAGCAGGTTATTGCCTTAGTGAGGCTCAGGCCGTATTCCTCACTAACTAAATTAACCCTTTCCGTTGCTTGTTGTAATTCATCTATGCTACTGGCAAGGATCACCGTGTCATCGTACTAGTATATACTGACTGGTATAAAATAGATAAAACAACAAGACGAATAGAAGGAAACTAAAAGTACACAATAAAATACTAGACAGGGTATTGAAAGATAAAATAAACCAAATATAAATTATACTTACGTTAATCCTTTGGCAGCTAATCCCTTGGTAAGCTCTTGAATAAGGGGTTTTACTAGTTCATTGTAAACTGGCTCATTAGATTTGATAGTGTCGACCAGAACAACAATATCAGCTGCATTCTTTGGTACTTTTACGCTAAATTGGTCTCCGACGTTGTGAGGTTCAGGTCCGTTCAGGCATTGAGCTATGTAAAAGAAAATGTAAATTGTATTTTTAAATGATACATATTTAAAAATATAACTGTATAAAAGGGGTGCATTGAACAGTTTTATTATTCATGGCGTTTGTGAATGTCATAATACGGCATGCGGCAGAATAAACAGTACTGAAATGCGTATGCGTCAAACTTATATTGTCCTTTTCATGATCATTTTTCAGTGCGTAACAAATGATAAAAAAAAGGGTAAGTCCGTGATAATACACATTTATGACATTTATTCTAACATGACATTTTAGTTAAATCTGACAGTTGTCACATTTTATTTTCAATTTGGAATAAAAACAAATCAAATGTGTTTCTTGCATTTATAAAAATGTCGAGTATTCTTTGGTTTGTATAGTCTTATAAATTATACAGACTATATTTGTAATATTATTATCTAATTAAAAAAAAATATTTTTTTATTATGGCGCGCCATCTATCGACAACTAGAATAACTAGAATAAATGTTATAAAAATGTCACCGACGAAATGTAATCACCGACGTGCCTTTTTTTCTGTCACATACAATTTAATGCGTTAGAAAGAACTCGAAAAATTATGACGCACTGAAAGATGATCATGAGAAATACTGTATGTATCATGCGCCAAAACGTACTGAGTGATTTCCGAACGTCTTTATAATGTATGTGAATGTCGTGTTAATGCTAGGTGCTTTACGATGGTTCTCAGTTTTGTAGAAAAATTTTTTATCGTGGAGAACTATTGAAATTGAATGGTTTCTGAACACTATATAAGATCAATTTCAAATGAACCGAAAACAATGCACGATGTAAAATTTTAACTGGTTTGTATTTTTCCTTGGCTCTATTAATATCTGTAGCATTTATTTCTTTAGTTATTCCTTCTATGTATTCTTAGATCTTCTTTGCATACTACAATTTTGTGGTACTCAATGCATGGTTACTTTGAATAGTATATTTTCGTCCATTCTTTCTACATGTATATGTCTATACTATATACCTAAGTTGTTTGTTCTCAATAGCTGTTGTTAGTGACTCTTAAGGCGGAGATACATATGCGCTCTGCTCGGTGTGCGAGCCGCTCGCGCGCAGCGTATTCGTCAGATTAGTACGTGTTTTCAAGTGACGCACAAACGGCACGCACACGGCGCACCACGATCTAAATTCTGTCGGTTTTTCAACAAACGCTTTGATGGTTCGCAATACGTATTTGGACGGGTTTGCGAGTGGTTTGTTGGTTTTGGCGCGCATGAGTTGAATATTTGTTAGTAATGGAATGGTCGGAATTGTCGGAAGGAAATTGATGTTTACCGTGGAAAATCATTATTGTGGGATCCTCAATAAAGAACCATTTAATTTAAAGAAACAACTTAAATCCGATCTGAACGGAAATAGAAGCTGAAATAAAAAAAATGTACATGCGGACCTTTTTAAAAAATGTTAGTTCATTGTTGTACTAAAAATAACATGTATTAAAAATAAGATTTACTATTTTATTTGGGCATAAGCCACAATTCGAGTTTGAAATCAAGTTTACTTGACCTTTCGACTTTCACTTCGGAAATAGTTATCAATATCAAAAAAACATTCATAAGCAGATATATATCACCGGAAAGCGAAATAGGTAACGCACGACTTGGAGAACCTATAGTTTTCTAACTTCGTGTCTGGTGAAGCAACGCAGTTGAAACAAGCGGATATATTATAATTGTGTCACCGGAAAGCGAAAAAGGTAAGACACAACTTGGAAGACCCAATAGTTTTCTAACTTCGCTTCTGGTGAAGCAACAGAGTTGGAACAAGCAGATATATTATAATTGGGTCACCGGAAAGCCAAAAAGGTAACGCACAACTTGGAAGACCCAATAGTTTTCTTACTTCGCTTCTGGTGAAGCAACGGAGTTGGAACAAGCAGATATATTATAATTGGGTCACCGGAAAACGAAAGAGGTAACGCACAACTTGGAAGACCCAATAGTTTTCTAACTTCGCTTCTGGTGAAGCAACGGAGTTGGAACAAGCAGATATATTATAATTGGGTCACCGGAAAGCCAAAAAGGTAACGCACAACTTGGAAGACCCAGTAGTTTTCTAACTTCGTTTCTGGTGAAGCAACGGAGTTGGAACAAGCAGATATATTATAATTGGGTCACCGGAAAGCCAAAAAGGTAACGCACAACTTGGAAGACCCAATAGTTTTCTAACTTCGCTTCTGGTGAAGCAACTGAGTTGGCACAAGCAGATATATTATAATTATGTCACCGGAAAACGAAAAAGGTAACGCACAACTTGGAAGAGCCTATAGTTTCCTAACTTCGCTTCTGGTGAAGCAACGGAGTTGGAACAAGTAGATATGTTATAATTGTGTCGTCGGAAAGCGAAAAAGGTAACGCACATCTTGGAAGAGCCTATAGTTTCCTAACTTCGCTTCTGGTGAAGCAACTGAGTTGGAACAAGCAGATATATTATAATTGGGTCACCGGAAAGCCAAAAAGGTAACGCACAACTTGGAAGACCCAATAGTTTTCTAACTTCGCTTCTGGTGAAGCAACGGAGTTGGAACAAGCAGATATATTATAATTGGGTCACCGGAAAGCCAAAAGGGTAACGCACAACTTGGAAGACCCAATAGTTTTCTAACTTCGCTTCTGGTGAAGCAACGTAGTTGGAATAAGCATATATATTATAATTGGGTCACCGGAAAACGAAAAAGGTAACGCACAACTTGGAAGAGCCTATAGTTTCCTAACTTCGCTTCTGGTGAAGCAACGGAGTTGGAACAAGTAGATATGTTATAATTGTGTCGTCGGAAAGAGAAAAAGGTAACACACATCTTGGAAGAGCCTATAGTTTCCTAACTTCGCTTCTGGTGAAGCAACTGAGTTGGAACAAGCAGATATATTATAATTGGGTCACCGGAAAGCGAAAAAGTTAACACAGGGCTTGGAAGAACCTATAGTTCTCTAATTTCGTTGAAACGAAGCTACGCAGTTGAAACAAGCAGATACATTACAATTGTGTCACCGGAAAACGAAAAAGGTATCGCATGACTTGGAAGTACCTATAGTTCTCTAATTTTGTTTCTGGTTGTAGGAACAAGCAGATATATTATGGTAGGGGAGCAAAGTATGCTAAATGTGCAGTCACTCGAGCGCTTTGGGGACCTATTGGGTTGTGATTATTAGGTCCTAAAACCAAAAAAGTTAAGTAAAATTTTCCATTTTAGTGGGGACTTCCCATTTTTTAATTTAATTTTCCATTTCCAACAATCTTTTTCCGATTATAGCGCCATCTATCCATAATTCAAAAAAATGTTTCGAATAAAAGTTGTTTATTTTTATACAAACAATCCAAATCTGCAATAAGAAACGGGGTCTACCATTTAAGATTTTAAAGTAACCCCCCACCTCACCTCCGTGGGGGGTCGTGTTTGGAACCATTCGATAGATTTTTCAAAAACATTGATAAAGTGTATTTTGCAGTTTTTCGATATGATGTTTATTTTGCGAAAGATCGCGGGATTTGTATTTAAAATTTTAAATTTACCCCCCACCCCTCTCCGTGGGGGGTCAAGTTTGGTATTTTTCGATAGATTTTTGAAAAATATTGAACACGTAGTTTTTAGTTTTTCAATCTGACGTTCATTTCGCGAAATATTCGCTTTTTTTGTGAAACTTTCTGACTCACCCATTTCCGTACGCCCCGCTCAAATCGTCATATTTTTGAAATATAGACTCTTTTGCATGTACTTAACTTACCTTATCTTAATCTGACAATTATTTCGAATATTTTAAGGATAGATTTTTTTTTCGGGCCCCCTTGAACGAACTCCCCTGTGTTAATAGCCAATATATGGTGGAGGTACATCTGCAGGGTACCACGTTTCTCCCCATATGATAATCTGACGCGCTCGAGTAACTGCAAAAATCCCCGCTTGGGCTCCCCTACCATTATATTTGTGTTGCCAGGAAGCGAAAAAGGTACTTCCCGAAATGTTCCCAAACTGTGGCTTATTCCACATAAAATAGTAAATTGCATAAGATGACACAAGAAAATAGTTTCAGAACAATACCGAAATAAGATGTAGTAGAAGTACAGGACAGAGACATGCTTATCTACAATTACTAAACGTTCGTTAGTTTCCTCTGGATCGTCAAAATGAAAAATTTTAACGAACAATAACCGCGCCACGAACGCGCGGCGCACACACGGCGCGGAGTTCGCGGCGCGGATATGTATTTCCGCCTTTAAACGCTCTTATATGATGTAAATTATGTTCTTGAACGTTTCTATTATTTTTACTGCTGGTCACCCATGACAATGAATGGGCTGCCAAGCATATCATTGTTCTTTTAGCTTGTGATATTAGTTTTCGGATTTCTCTGTAGTGTTTCCTTGTTACTATTACGTCTGATTAAACTTCTACACTTATAAAGACGGTATAATATGTTGTTATTTGCTCTTTTTACAATAGAACTTCTTATGATTCAGCTCCTATTTGAAGGTATTTGTTTTTTGAAAAATTCATTTACATACACCATTTTTTGTATTTGTCATACAATTTCCTTGTCACATACTCAAGGTTTCGTCTGCATTCGTCATTCGTTCTCGGTTTTATTTCGATTTCCATTTCGTAATGTTTTTTTTCTTTAATTGATTTAACTCACCTCCCATATATGTTTTAAGCATTGTCGATGAGATACAGCACATTTGGTGCAGACCTTTGTTTACAGGGAAATTATTTGATACATTGTTACCAGTTTTTTTTCATAAGGTTTACTCATATTTTTAATGCATCTCATAATGGTTTTTAGTGCCTTTCATAACATCTCTCGGCTGATATTGGTTTTTAGTGCCTTTCATAACAGTTTTGCATCAACTATACTATACGTTTTGCGCAGATACATGCACAAAAGATGGGTCCCTATATTCTCATTCGATCTTTTTTTTATAAGTTGTTTTAAGCAAAAGACTTTGTCTGTACTAGATATTCCAGCCCTGAAGTCTGATTGTCCTTTTTCTTTCTTCTTTCTATATTTAAGCTTTTTTAGACCTTAGAATTCTTCAGACGAAGACTTCTACTACTGATTCGCTTCTATAGTTGGAGCAGATCACAATACTTTTACCATGCCTATTAAAGTAGACAAACCGGTATGTCTCGCATTGAGTCATAGTTTGAGGTTTATGAATAGTTATTATGATATTAAATCGTCGCCTTAGTACTATAACTTGATAACTCCAAAATTGACGTTTTTGAAATAACTAGTTGTGTAAAAACTTGATAACTCGCTCCAAACGAGTTAAGTATTATTTATTTATGATTCAATGAAAGTTGATAAAACTCAAATTTCCCTAATATTCACTGCTAAAACTTGACAAGATGAGTTATTTTTAAATCGAAATAATCGTGAATGCGACATACACTGAATGCTACAACTAGCTAACTCTAGTTATCTAGTTGTAGCACGTGTTTTTCTGAAACCATTGAGCCTACCACGTAATTGCTATCTATCTGTTGATTCGGTTCATGTTAATGCAAAAATTCGAGAATTGTTAGCAGATCTGGCAACCTTCATGGCGGAGGGATAATTTTCACCAAAATAATGCTTAAAATATTAGTTTTGTTAAAAAGTTCACTTAGATGCAACTTGGCACGACATGCGACATTACCAAATGTTAACATTGTGGTAGTGCTAAAAGTTGATAACTTTACTTTTTCATGTTATTTTCCATATCAGAAAACAAATTTGCATCGTATTCCTAAATAGATCAGTAGCCAAAAAGTTAAGGAACAGTATTTTAGAGCTGTAGAGTGAATTCCTTATTTACCAACATCATGGTAGAGGCACAAATATCTTTAAAATCTTTAAACCCGTTTATCTCAGAACTACTATTTGGAGTTATCAAGTTATAATATTAAGGCGACGAAATGAAAATAATAACTTTGGTGATGATATAAGGCAAACTAAAAGGGCAAAACTGCTGGAAGAAAATGCAGCCTACTGAAAAAAATATTTCAGAACAAAGGCAAGTAAAAAGTTATTACAACCTTCCGCTGCTGGCTACACAAGGCTATTCTTAGAAATTTAGAAAACTGAACTGGACACTTTTCAATCCATTATCACCGCTGTAATGTGGGCAAGTTGACAAAGCAACATGCAGATTCTTTGGAAGTATAGAGGAAAAGGCCCAACATACTATCCATTTTAAGCCAGATCAATTGCCAGATATCTCTAGTCACCTAATCCATACACGTCAGTTGCAGTGTGCGGATAAGCTTTCAAGGTTTGGTCACTTCGAGCAGAGAGCAGCAGGTCTACGCCTCTCCGATGATGACTCCAATAAGAGTCGAAAATCGTCGATTCAGAGTGCTGGACTCATTGACATATTAAGCGTAGACTCGGCATACTCACCAAAAAAGCGTAACGCGGAAACAGCATGGAAACAGTCGATCGGTGGTCTATCTATCTCTTTTAACCAAACGATCCCGCGCATGTGACTGACAAAGATGGCTAGACCATTCAATCCTATGTCGACGTTACACCCCCATGCATTGAGTGGCATATCCCTAGCCAAGTCTATCCTCTTAACATGTCTCTGGCTGGACTGCGCTCCCTGTTCTAAGTGAAAAATAAGATTGTTTTGCCTTCGCATTGCAACTGAATAAAAATGGTAGGTATACATTTTTATTTATTTTATATTAGTATTACTCCTATAGAGTAACTAGGTCCATTTTCCGTTGGAACTTTACCAAGCTGCAGACGGGGGTTGTGAATTGCAACTTTTTAGAATTTCCTCCCTTTCTCTTCACTGCAGCATCCATCTGGCTTGCAAATTTTAGAAGCCTTGGAGGTGTTACCAGGGAAATGGACCAATAAGTTTTCAATTTAAAAATCTTTTAGTCATATTTCTAATATTTTTCAATATTATTAATGTTGCTATTAGGATTGAAAACTTTACCTTTTTTTTATATCTATTTTGAGCATTATAATTGTTAGCCAAAGCCGCAATTAGCTGAAACAGATATTTTTAGATATAGAAATTGATCAGGTAATTAGCGCATCTAATATGATTTTCCCATGTATTAGAAGAAATTTTCTCAAAAAAAATTAATACTTTTTTTATGGATATTAATTTAAATCCAGCCGTTTTTCAATCATTTATACTTCATAAATGGCCACATTATCAGTTTTACTATACAGATGGATCCAAAGTACAAAACAAAGTAGGATGTGCAATAATCAATATTCAAAGTGGATTTAAAAAATTATTCAAATTGCCTTGTGAATCATCGATATACACCGCTGAAATGATAGCGATACTTTTTGCTTTAAGACACATATTTAGTAACGAACCCTATAGCTGCATAATATTTACAGACAGTAAGAGTGTCGTTGATAGACTAACTAACGTACATATAAGTACCAACAACTCAATCATATAGAACTGGAAATTATGACTCTTTATAATAAAATTGCAAATTTAGGAAAAAACATCATTATATCATGGATAAAGGGACACGCAGGCATTAGGGGTAACGAAATAGTAGACAGGCTAGCCAAATCCGCCCTAGAAATAGGCGAAGAACTTCCCATGAACTTACTACCCATTTCGGATATTGATATAATTAGTAGACGACACCAAAAAGAAAATTGGCAAAGGTATTATCGAAACACGAGAACTGGTAGTAATTACAAACAAATGCGACCTGAAATTCCCATTAAAAGATGGTTTCATTCTGTATCAAATCGCCATTTCATAAGAGTTATAAATAGATTGAGATCTAATCATGCTCTTACCCCCCTTCATATGTACAGTTTGGGTCTCACAAAGTCACCTAACTGTGAGTGTGGAAAAGAAGGTGATCTACTACATATTCTCCTCGAATGTTCACATCAATCAGTAAATATAAACAAATTTTATGATAATCTGAATATATTAAAAATTCCACTTCCCGTCTACCTGAACAATTTGATATTTTCTGAAGATATTAATATATTAAAAACAAGTTACGAACATATTAAAAACTGTAAATATAGATTGTAGCAATAAAATTTACCCTGTACTTAAGAAATTTTGTTAAAACAAAGCAGGCATGTTTGTTAAAACAAAACAAACATGTTTGTTTTGTTGTTATTTTGTTTTAAACCGTGTAGATTTAAGTAATTATTGTATATTATAATTGAAAAAAGAAAATAAAAAAAGAGAAAAAGAAAAGAAAAAAAAAAAGAAAAAAAACAGAAAAAAAAGAAAAAAAAAACAGAAAAAATAAAAAAAAGCAAAAAAAAATAAAAAAAGCAAAAAAAAAAGAAAAAAAACTAAGAAGATGTAAACTTCCGCGAGGTTGAATCGGGTTTACGTCTTAGCGTAGTAAAAAAAAAACAATTTATAAAAAATAACAATAAAAAAAATAATAAAAAAAACAAATTAACAATATAAAAAAATACAACAAAAAATACAAAAAAAATTTAAAAAAAATGAACAACCAAAACAGAGTATTATTTAGATAATAATTGTAGATAATAATGTTAGTTTGCTATGTATTTAGAGTTAGAAATACAGAAAAAATTCCTCTGATTGAAAAATCAAATTTGTTTGTTTTTAAAATAACAAAATGTCTGGCTAATTGGCTCGGCCAAGGCCATCAAATTCACTCAAAAAAAAATATGATTTTCAGAAGATCATTCTTGTTTTTCATGCGCCATCGCCTTCAAGATTATTGGCAACTATCGTGGCAATTCGCCCTTTGGATACCGTTGCTCTAAAGAGATCAGCATAAGTGCAGTTAAACCAAGCTCTCAAATTGTTTAACCAGGAGATACGTCTTCTTCCACGACTCCTTCTACCCTGTATTCTTCCTTGTATTATTAATTGCAACAAGTTATAACTCTCGCCCCTAAAATCATGTCCCAAATATTGCAGTTTTTTGCATTCTGCGATCAGAAGATCTTTGGTTGTTTTTAAATAAAGAAAATAATCGTCAAGTATTATAATAATATTAGATAAAATCATTATCCACAGAGGTTGTTTAGCAGATTCAGAAAAGATTATAGGTCTGGATCCCGCGTATGAAAAAAAAGTTGATTAATAGCAAGCTGAAAATTTGTTAATAGCGTAAGGGTGTCTAGTCGGACAAACTTTGATGTATGGGAACACTGGAACAGGGGAAGTTTTAATTGTGGAACAGGTTAAAAATATGGAATGTCAGACCACGAAAACGTCGCATGTATTTTGTCGGACAGAACTTCCAATTGATTTGTTACCCTTTCATTAAACTCTCATGCAAAAATCAGACTGCTATTTGTCACCTGTCATAATTCCTGTCATTTAACATGTTCTACGTGTTCCACTCATTAAAATGCCCAGTTGGTGATAAATAGCAATCTGATTTTTGCAGGACAGTTTAATGAAACGGTAACAAATTAATTGGAAGTTCTGTCCGACAAAATACATGGGACGTTTTCGTACTCTGACGTTCCAAATTTTTAACCTGTTCCACAATTAAAACTTCCCCTGTTCTAGTGTTCCCAGACATCAAAGTTTGTCCGACTAGACACCCTTAAGCTATTAAAAAATTTTCAGCTTGCTATTAATCAACTTTTTTTTCATACGAGGGATCCAGACCTGTTACCTGTATGCACATTTTTTGGTTTTATTATATTTACTACGCTCTTAACACCTTGGCTACCGTGTGAGATGCCGGCATCTCACACAAAATATGACTGTAGTACCGTGTGAGACGCCGGCTTCCATGGCGTCTGTAGTACCAAATGGTACAAAAATAATTGGTACAAAATTACAAGTTATTAGTTTAAATGGTCGGTAGCCAAGGTGTTGAAAGAGAAAACCAGGAATATAAAAAAACTAAATAATCAATGCTTACCTAATCTAGATGGAACACTAACTGGAATGTTGTGTTCGTGGCAACGTCCTACATAAGCGGAGGCAGCGGATATTTCAGTATCTTTTACATTGTTTGCAAAACCGTAGTTACAGGCTCTCTTGTAAATTTCTGTGTCAACAAATGAATAGCACAGTCTTAGAGGAGATTCCCATCCGAAGAGTTTTTCACAAGCTGGATTGGATGGTGCAGAAGGAGGTACAACGGCTGGTTGGCAGTTACCGATTTTGTAGGAGTTGACAAACTCGACATCTGATGTGACAATTTTACCGTTGGCAACAGTGAGGTCATCGAAAGGTTCGTTGTTGCCTTTACCAAGAAGACCTTTAACTTGGCCGTGGTAGAAGCCTGAGACGTAAACTCCACATGCTTGCAATGTTGGTGTGCAAACAATATGAACGCCGGCAGTGGATTTTAGATGGATGTTTTCGTAGCTTCTGTAAGCTGCAAGTTCTGCTTTGCGAACAGGGAATTCAGCGTGAGCTAAAAATTGTAACCGTATTTATTATTGTGTATTAGCATAATCAGCAAAACATTAAATACCAATATATTGGCTTCATATTTAGGTATAGTATAAGTAAGAAATATAATAGCAACACTTTAAGAGCAGAACATTTGAAGCGTTTTCTGTTTACCGACCGGTTTGAATTCGGTCTTTGAAAGCACCAAGCGTTTAGTTGGGGAGCAGTTCATTACTAGAGTGTAATTAAGTGTACCAGTAGTTTAATTGTTGTGTTGTGCAAATTAATATTACGACCAATGACCAATTACAAGTGTAATAATAAAGACAAAGAGAAAATCAAGGCCAGTCTTTACCAAAAATAGAGAATCAAGGCTCAGAGTTAATGCAGAACATTACTATTGGCGAAATTAAAAATGCGCTTCAAAAGATGAAGAACATTCCCCAGGTAAAGACAAAATAATGACTGAAAGCATAAAACTAGGAGGAAATAAACTTCTACTGGCACTTGCTAAATTATTCAATAAATGTCTGTGCGAAGCAATAACACCGACGCAGTGGAACAACGCAGAAATCGTCTTACTCCACAAGAAGGGAGATATCAGCGACCTTAGAAACCACCGACCCATTAGCTTATTGTCACAAATATATAAGCTATTTACAAGAGTTATTACCAACAGACTAGGAAGTAAGTTGGATTTCTATCAGCCAAAAGAGCAAGCAGGTTTTAGAGCAGGATATGGCACAAATGATTATTTACAAGTAATTAAGAACAATAGAAAAGAGTGTTGAATGTATCAAGCCATTAGTCCTAATATTTGTTGACTACGAAAAAGCTTTTGACACCAAAAGTCATCAAAAAATGTTAAAATCCTTAACAGAGTGTCGTATAGATCATCGCTATAAAAACATAATTAAATACATCTATCAAAATGCGACAGCAAGCGTGAAACTGGCAGATAAAAAGACCAACGCTTTTAAAATAAAACGGAAAGTGCGACAGGGAGACACAATTTCGCCAAAATTGTTTACAACATTATTAGAGCATAATTATGTTTAAGAACGCAAATCTGGGTGAAAAAGGAATTAATATCAACGGAGAAATACTTACTCATTTGAGATTCGCTGACGATATTGTTCTTTTTGCTGACAAACTGGAGAAACTATACCTAGCCTCCTTACAAGTTGGATTAAAAATCAACAATACAAAAACGCAAATCATGACAAATCTTGTGTTAAGCGAAAAGATTTCAGTAGATGGCATGCCTATTGAAGAAACCACCTCTTATAAGTACTTAGGGCATGAGATACGCATAGGAAGAGATAATCAAACGTGCGAACTAAGCCGCCGCATAGGACTCACTTGGGTGGCATTCGGAAAGCTGAGCTATGTCCTTAAGTCAGAACTGCCTATGGGTCTCAAAAGAAAAGTCTTTGATCAGTGTGTGTTGCCAGTACTTACCTCTGGTGCAGAAACTTTAACAATAACCAAGAAAGTAAGAAATAAAATTTGTGTTACCCAAAGAGCCATGGAACGCTCAATGTTAGGCATTTCTCGTCAGGATCGAATTACGAACAGGGAGATAAGACGGAGAACATAAAGTGGAACTGGTCTGGACACATAGGTAGAATGTCGGATAACAGATGGACACAGCGAATAATACACTGGAGACCAAGACAAAAAGCATATCGAAGTAGAGGTCGTCCGCCAACAACCAGATGGTCTGATGACATCAAACGGATCGACAGAAACTGGATGCAGACAGCACATGACAGAAATGCATGGAGAAGACTGAGGGAGACCTATATCCAGCAGTGGATAGATCCGAGTTGAATGATGAATAAAGTAAGACTCGTAAAAACAGTTTTAGGTTTTGTATTTTTAAAAAATATAAAATAGAGCAGCAAATGCAGTGCTTGCATTTGCATTTTTTAATGAATTTAAAGAAACTGAACTCAAACTTAAGTTAATGTTAAATTTAAATATGTTTTTATTAAGTTCTTATAGTATCAATAATTCTAACAGCAACAAGGGTAATTACGAAAGCTATTCTACATCAGTTACCAATGCAAGCATGCGGTAAGAGAGAGAATCCCTTTTTAAATGCAAATAAAAAATGGCCAAAGTTAATTTTAGCACATACAGTATGTCCTGCTTTAACGGTATATACTTAAATAAAAATAAAATATTTTCAATTACATATTTAATTACCAGAAAAAAACCAGCCGCGGCACTATAGCTTAAAGCAGAACTACCAAAACCTACAAATCTGGCCGTTCTACTCTATTTCTTACTTATACTATACCAATAAAATAGTTTCAAGGACGTTCATTAAACGTGTTTTGATTCTTATTGTTTAGTAACCAAAGTAACATATAAATATATTTTACTTTGATTATATTAGGTTATAACATGTACTAAAAGTGGTAAAAGAAAAAACCAGCCCAGCAGAATGATAAAGATAAAAAAGACACAAATGAACAATAATCATCCCTTCTAAAGGAAATATCCCTGCTGAACTAATAAAATACGCACAGTAAAGTTATATGAAAGCTTAGTCCAACTTTTCAAAAGTTTGAGCGGAAATACCAGAAGAATGGAAGATAACATTCATATCTAAGGCAGAAAGGAAGACAGCGACAACTATGGAGGCATCGTTATGATCAGTTAGTATTACTCGGGTGATGAGTAAAACTCAGTAGAATATACGGAAAAGTGATTATTGCCTTGTTGCACCGACAGATCTTAAGCTTAAGACTCTCATTAAGCTCAGCTTATGAAACATACGCGTTGCACCATTGAGTCAGATCAATTTTCAGCTTTCCACAATGGATTGTATCTTAAACTTCGTCTCAGTTAAGACGTGCTTAGATAAGAATCGAAAATTATGGCGCAACGTAAGTGAGACTTAAAGCGGGCCTATCTATAAGCTGGACTGGGATAAGCTAGAGCTTAAGATTTGTTGATGCAACCAGACATAATGAATACAAAAATATAGCAGCCGAAAAACAAGGGGAATTCAGGGCAGGTATATTAACTATTGACCATTTTATTCTGCTTTACACAGGTTGAGACAGGCATATGACAGTATCCAATAAAACAAACTATAGGAAGCATTGGAGAGAACAAATATAAACATGAGTTTAATACAAGCAACGAAACAAATGTATGCTAATTCTAAGGCAAGAGTAAAAATTTCAAAAAAAAGGGATTATAGTTGGATCCAAACCAACATTTATTTAAAGTTTACCTCGAACAAACTCTAAAACTTTAGAAATGCAAATTCCAAAATTAGCCATTGCCATTTAACAACAATACTATATACACGTTATTATATTTGCAGACGATGAACTAGTAATTGCACAAAAGTATGAAGATATTGAATATATAACTAACTATAATATATAAAAAATTGGGGCTTGAAATAAACATAAAAAAAAACAGAATACCTGTATGTATGTCGGTGGGGTACAGCAGGACCTCGCATTGGAAGATGGAGAAATTATCAGACACTGCGACACATATAAGTACCTAGGTATGATCATCACAAAAGAAGGGAATGTAGACGATACGACAGAAGAAAGAAACAACCAGGGAAGAAAAGCAATATCCCTTCTAAGTAGTATGCTTTGGGATCAATCAATAAAATAGTAACAAACGTAAGGCAACGGGAATGGATTTCTGGAGACCTTCATCAGAGAAATCGAGATTGGAAGGACTTACTAACAGTAGAATAAGAGAAATCATGAATGTCAATCATACATTAGTAGAGGATATTGGTATCCAACAACTAACATATGCTAAGAACATGTCCAAAAAATTCCCGAAGATCGATTTCCAAAACAAATCCTATCCTCATGGTCGAAGGAAAGGAGTAAGACATCGCCTTAGTTTGGGAGACAATATTTGCATTGGAATTTAAAATTGAAAATTTTACTTACCTCCGTTAAGAATGACTTGTCCGTGTTCATTAACAGTGATAATATCTTCTTTGTCGCTCAAAGAAATGGTGTTAAGACGTCCGTTTGCGCTGTTTCCAATGACAGTAAAGTTGCCGTTGACAGCGTCTCTTGCCAAAAGATATTTGCAAGTTCCTTGGAAGTTAAGGTATTTTCCGTCGAATGTATAGACGTGCTGAGCCTGGAGAATCATTCCGAATACTACAAACAAAGAAATACTTATCAAATTAATGACGCTAATTATATTATGCAGTTTATTTTTTATTTTGATTTAATTTTATTTAATTTTATTTAGTTTTATTTAATTTTATTTAATTTTATTTAATTTTATTTAGTTTTATTTATTTGATTTAATTTGATTTAATTTGATTTAATTTGATTTAATTTAATTTTATTGTATTTAATTTTATTTTATTTAATGTGATTTAATTTAATTTAATTTTAATTTAATTTAGTTTTATTTAATCAACACCTATATGGTTGAAACCATTCAAACCCAGTCAATAATAGAAAATTGTGAATCTATATCTAATTTTACCATAGAGAAATTTGCCACACTATATTTTTCGGAAAAACTGAACAAATCAACCACTACAGGGTTAAAACTACCCCAAATTCACTAAAAAATTGAAAATTCGGAAACTATATTTAGTTTTAGTATAAAAACATGAACCGCTCTATTTTTTTCGAAAAACTGAACAAATCAACCCCTAAAGGGTTGAAACCACTCCGAACCCAGTCAATTATATCAAATTCGGTATCCATACTTAGTTTTACCATAAAAATATGTGTCTCACTATCTTTTTGAGAAAATTGAACAAACTACCCCTGTAGGGTTAAAACCACCACGAAGCCGGTCAATAATTTAAAATTTTGGATTTATCTTAAAATCACCCTGAAACCAGTTCAACAATAGATAATTCGGGAGCTGTACTTAGTTTACTAACGTTAAATAAGTGTACAGATATGTATATGACGGTTTACCGCAAGCTTACCACTCGCGTCACGATTTTTGAATGACGGCAAATACGATTTTAGTCTCGCCAAAATTTCATACCGAGCGATAAGAAGTATTCTCTTCAAAAATCAGTTATACTATGTTTTATTAATCACTTAAATATTATTTACGATTATCAATACTTACATTGGAATGGAGCCAACCATTCTTTTGGTTTCGTGACTAAGGACAAGCCTAGATCAAGGATTTCCTTGGAAGGATCTTCAAGTAGGATGTAATTTATTGGTGATAACTTAACAGCAACCAATTTTGGCAGCTTCTTAAAGAAGTCGAGAGAAATTGATACTTGGGGTTGTTGAATATCAGCAGTAGAAGATGTTATCAAGGTCAAAATCTTTTGAACAAGATTGGCGCTAACTGTGAAAAGTCTGTTCAAAACTGCGATGTCATCTACGGGTTGTTGTTTGATTTTCTACAAAAAAAAATATAATTTTAATAAATTCTTATAAGATTATTTTCCTATATGTATGTGATAAAAGTAGGTATGTAAAATTTCCTACACAGGGCTCGTACCCCCCCTCGTATCTTTTGATCGGTTATACCTATAATAGTGAAATTTGGAGGGAGGAAATAAACGGAGGTAAGCTTCTTAACTAATGACAAGTGGCGTAATAGTGACAGATGACGTTACAGAGCCACTGTGACCGATAATTTTAAATGGGACTTTATGGCAAGTGATACCTCATTTGAAAGGTAGTCAAAATACCTATTCAGTTATACTAATTTTTTTGGGTTTAAGTTGATTTTGATTTTGGTGAAAAAATTAAATAAATATAATATTGTACTTGCGCATTTAATTAATAAAAATTCAAATGTCCGCCTATGGGTTTTTTTGTCAAAAATATGAAGTTTTTCAATTCTCTAGTAGTTTTTACGTCAACGTCAACCTTTTTGACAAGTAATCATAGGCGGAATTTTGAATTTTTTTAATTAAATGCGAAACTACAATTTTATATTTATTTTATTTATTCATCAAAATTAGCTTAAACTCAAACAAAATTAGTATGACTGAATAGGTATTTTCAATACCTTTCAAACGAGGTATCACTTGATATAAGGTCCCATTTAAAATTATCTGTCACAGTGGCGCTGTAAAGTCATCTGTCACTGTTACGTCACCTGTCATGACTAGTTAAGCAGCTTACTCCGTTTATTTCCTCCCTCCAAATTTCACTATTATAGCTATAACCGTTCAAAAGATACGAGGGGGGTACGGACTTTTGACTAGCACTGTATAAGTAAAAGTACGTAAGAACGTATAACGTCAAATTTTCTAAAAAAAAATTAATCGAGAAGCCCACCATGCAAACAGAATTATTGAGGGTTTCTCAAAGGGAACATCTCAAGTATTATTATGTCAAATAAAAAATTAATTTTAATTAAAAAAAAATAAACTGATATCTCACAATGGCACTGCTCCATATCTTTACGTACGTCTCAAACTGCATAAAGAAAACATTCCACTTCGTCCAATTACCAGTACATAAAACCTCTCAAAATACTTTGGAAACATTCTAGACATGTAGTCTTAATATCATTTATAGGACTCATTGCATTTTATGCTCATAAAAAAAATTTGAACCATACACCTGCATTTTGGTAGTTCTATTCTCACGAAAAGGTTTTTTAATATCAAATTTGTAAAACTATATGACATAAAAAGATCGTAAAGAATCTCCCCTTGCTTAAAATCTCTCTAAATTGCTGGTTCTTTGCCGGTAACAACCTATTCTCTCTTCTTTAGTAGGACTTTCACCATCGCAATACTCTCAAAACAATCAGAATTATGTCGCAATCACAATCAGAATTTATTTCGTCATGATATATTTCATAACATATTTTAAAGGAGTTAGAAATGATCACCAATAAATAGTAACATAATTCGTAAGAAATATGGTTTTCAACTTCATAAGAAAAAGTTGGAACATTTATGACATAATATAGTTATATTAGTAAATATTGTTAGTATAGTAATTTGCATATTTCTCCACTCACCTTTTCCAAATAATCAGTAAGAATATCAACGAACTCATAGACTTCCTTAGAAACAAAGAGATCACCAGGTACCAAATCTTTAATGGTAGCAGCTACTTCCTTTAGTGCACCTACGATTCCATCAGCATTTGGTAATCCGTTCTTGACAAACTAAAATAAAAAGGATATTAAATTGTGGGAACTAAATGTATTTATTTATTTTTACGTTTTTTTAACTTTAAACATGTGTTTTATTAAAGATCTTATTAAAGACAGGCTAGAGTCTATATTCATCCCACTATATGTCAATATGTTTTAAGGGTCCATGTCTCAATTGCATAGAGAAGAGTCGACCAGACGTAGCATTTTGACAAACGTAGTCGAATTTCGAGTTTTATTCGAGAATCACAAACAGTTTTTTTAATTTTTTCGAAAGATTTTCTGGCCTGTTATATTCGCGATGTTATTTCTAGATCAAGATTTATGCTGCTGTCGATCCGACATCCCAGGTACTTAAATCAATTGACCTGTTCTAAAATGTGCCCATTTATTGTGCAAGGTTGAGGTTTGTTTTGGTTTCGGATTGACATCACTTTGGTTTTTTTAACTTTTATTTTCATACCAATTTGCACACAGGTCGAGTTGGTCTTGTCGATGAGTCGTTGTAGACCCAAATCGGCATCCGCAATCAACACCGTATCATCGGCGTATTTGATGCTGTTGATATTAACGCCATTCACCTTGACTCCATCGTTGGTATCCTCCAAGGCCTCTTTAAATAGAAACTCGGAGTAAGAATTAAACCGCAGGGGTGACAGAACACATCTTTGTCTAACTCCCCCTCCTAATTTCTACTTATGCGTGTGTGGAACCTTCGATCCTAACTCTGGCATTTTGGTTCCAGTTCAAGTTTTTTAGTAATTTGATGTCTTCTCCAGCTAAAACGACTTCTTGCAAACGTTCTAATAGTAAGTCGTGTCTTATTCTATCAAATGCTTTTTCGAAGTCTAGATATGAATAAAGTACCCACTACAGATTTGAATAAAACAGGAGATCCATCTCTTACTTTTACTTCTTAAAAAGACAATAAACAGATGAATCTATTTCAACACGAAATCAATGAAAAATTAAACAGATATTTGGCAAAACTGTAGATAGTAGGGGAAATAAGTAGCTACAATTTTAGGTAAATAAAGTAGGTAGGTACGCAAAATATTTTTTCTACAACCACTATTCAAAATACACTTTTCTGCACAGTTTCATGTTAAGAAACTTGACATTTTCTCACAGTATTTGATATATGACATTAGTGTGCAGAAAAGTGACGTTTCTGTGCCGGAAAGTTCTTTTCTGCACAGTGCCATTACATTCCACAAAAAATATAATTATAACAAGTCAATGTTTTGATGAAATTGTTTTATTTGAGATATTAGATTTGATAGTACTTTCAAAAAAGAACTGATTTAACTACATCTCATGTCCGAGAAATCTGGAAAATTCTCTAATAGGGCTTTTCATTCACAGTTATTTGTTTCGAGCTTCTGTCATATGTCGTATAATCCTTGTTCATTAATATTATACACAAATTATACAATGACAGAAGCTCGAAACAGATGACAATCGATGAAAAGCCCTATTTAACACATTATTTTTGAACTTTAAATTTAGTATCCTACAAATGACTACCTCATTCTGAGTAACTTTATATCTTCTGTTTACATCTGTGGTTAAAGATTAAAGTGTAGATAAATATATTACCTGTAAGACAGTTATTATACTTGATTATCGCATAGAAATTAAATTATGAATGTTAAAACTGTTTTATTTTACAATTTTATTCTTAATAAACATTTATCAATTAACCAATAAGGATTTAGCAACCTCAGCAAGATAAGTCGAATGAAGTAGGTATGGTGTAAATCTGTGTCTGCATAAATACAACGTCAAATGTGACATTATTTTATAATAATTATTTAAAATAGATTAAATAGGGCTTTTCATCGATTGTCATTTGTTTCGAGCTTCTACCATATGTTGTATAATCTGTGTATAATATTAATATGCACGGATTTTACGACATATGACAGAAGCTCGAAACAAATGACTGTGAATGAAAAGCCCTATTCAGACAAATTAAGGCAGTGCATTCATTTTTTAACTGATTTCTGTGTAATTTGTTTAGGTATAAGGAATTTAAATTGATTAGTATTAATTAAATACAGTTTAAAATTTATAATCTATTATTATAATAAATATTCGTTTGGAAATTGTGATTTTTATTTTTAGCAAAAACTGTAGTTATAGAAAAAGTATAGTGTGTAACACGTGCAGAAAGGTAATTTCTTACTCGTTTGAATTGCGGCACTCGCTTGCGCTAGTACCGCTACTTTTCAAACTCGTGAGAAATTAGTACCTTTCTGCACTTGTTGCATAATATACTATTATCAACTTACATCATCCCATTGTGCGCGTAGCTCTTCAAATATTGGAAGAGCTCTAAGTTCTTCAACGAGTCTTCTGTACAAGTTAATGAAGATTCGTCTAACTTGTTCGTATGATTTCTGAATAAACCTAGCAACATCTTGTCCCAATTCACCGAATGTAGCAGTCAATTGTTTGATTTCTGGTTGGTATTTCTCGATAATTTCGCTGACTGTGGCCAAATAACTTGAAGTAATTTCCACCAACGTATTAAGGATTTCACCAGCAATACCGGAGAGTTTTTCGACGAGATCCTTAAGAGCTGGTACGATATGTTTCTCGAATGATTCAACGAAGGCCACTACAACGCTTTGGACGGCATGAGTTACAGCTTCTAGTACTTCAAAAACTCTAACGAAGATTGTTTCTGTAATAAATAATTATATTAAAATATATTTCGAGACTATAAATATTTAAATGGAACAATGAAAATAAATAACATAGTGATAATTTTGATCAATATATACACAAAAGCACCTGGACATCACCCGACGGACTTTTATGATCCGGACGGACTTATATAAGTTTTGTTATTGTAGACTCAAGACAACAATCAAATAAATAAATTAAAGTCCGCACCAGGAGAGGAACAAATGCGAATTCTGATCATGACTTGGTTGAAAGTAGAGTAAAGGTCAGAGTTTCAAACATAAAGAAGAAAATAGGCTCTAAACATGAACGATACAATTGTTACAATTTATTTAACATGCTTGATTTGTAGTTAAATTTAATTTCAATTTCTTAAAAATATTTCGACTTCTGCCAGAATTAATTTTTTAATAGACACTTTCTTTTATGGGAGTAGTAGACACTCCCCATTCTGTGTCGACATACATTGACGGGATTAGAATAGAAAGGGTATAAGTACACTTTTCGTCAAAATCGAGATATGCATATAAACTAGAAACAATATTTTATTAGTGTAAGGAGATTCGTATTTATATGTAACTCTTTACGCCATCTTTTATGGAGAAGAAAATATTGTGTAAATTAAAGTGCAGGTCTCTTTAGAATAGAAAGGGTACAAGTGTACATATACCCTTTTACTATTAATTAATTTCCCATTTACTTTGTGTTTCGTAGGTTGTGTTTTGTCTTGTAAAAATTGTTTGAACGTGATTCTCCTAATTTTTGTTATAAACATAAATAAATACTGAAACTAACCATGATCTCGATATATCTATGTTTTGACCTTCAACAAACGTTGACAACTTCCAAACGCCCAGTTTTGGGCGTTTAATTTCTGTCTCTATAACCTTTTCAATCACCAAGCGTATACGTTTCTTTGGTCAGAAAATGTTGCTAGCAGAGGATCGCTAGCAACAAAAAGAGACATTTGAACTGTGGATGTATCGCAGAATCTTGAGAATATCATGGACGGAGAGAGTCACAAACGTCGAGGTCTTGAGAAGAATGAATAAAGAAATGGAATTCATATTTACGATCAAAAAACGAAAGCTGCAATACTTGGGACACATTACAAGAGGCGAAAGATATGAACTGCTTCGAATAATTATGCAGGGGAAGAGAGCAGGAAAAAGGTCCATAGGAAGAAGACGAAACTCCTGGCTAAAGAATCTACGGGAATGGTATAGCTGTAGCAACAACGAATTGTTTCGGTCAGCAGTTTCGAAAATATGTATAGCCCTGATGATCGCCAACCTTCGGAACGAAGATGGCACTTGAAGAAGAAGAAGAAGAGGATCGTAGGAAATCGATTCCTGCTTTCTACAGTTTATCAAGAGTTTACCAATCACAGTAACCAACCACAGTGATTAGTGTGCAGGAAAAAAATAAAAAATAAAGGTGTATGTAAGTTATTCATGCTCCTTGCTAAAACTGCATGCTACTTGCCATCATCTAGTCAACATGTGAACAAGTCAATTTTGGGCTCACATGGTACCTGGAGCATAATACACGGGATATTTTGTACATCCATGTTTAAGTTCACATATTTTATCTATGTTTCCATGACGGATCAATTTTAATGGGTTTTAACCCATATATTTTTCTATTTTTGTGGATAGCATGTTAGAATCACGTAAGCACTGATGATGATCGGTCATTCGATCGAAAACTAGTTCTGTGATGTAGCCCTTTTTAGAGATGTTAACAAATATACCTTTTATAAAGGATTTTTATAAAGGGTTCTCGATGAAGTTAATTCTTAGTAGTCGGAGTGTAGAGTTTGAGTTTTTTTACCCTAATACAATGTAGATGGACTGTAGAATATACGAAAAAAAAAAAGAGAATATAAAGAATATATGAACTACAAATTATAAAACAGACTAAAATATAAAAACATAAAACAAGTGTGGGGAAGAGTGCATAAACATTATAAAAGAAGCAGCTGACGAAATACTAGTTATGGAAAGCAAACAAAGAAAAATAGAAGAAACATAGAGAAAAAACCTGGCACAGGCAAAGGCTCAAAAAGGTGTATATGATATGCATTGTCGAAGATAACATTGAAGTTAGTAGTAATTGTATATTATAATATATTATATTTGTTGAACTTACCTACAAGTTCGCTAACAGAGAAGAATATTGTTTTTATGAGTTCTCCAAATTCTTGTAAAGATTTATCCTGCACAATTTCGTTTTTGATTCTTTGCAGTTCGGTAGAATAGTATTGTCTTACAGCTTGAAGATTGGGAGCTGCTTTCTTTGCCAATTCAGAGAGTTGACTAGCTTCTTTGCGGATGTCTTTTTCGATTTCGTCTTCGATTTTTTCGAGACCGTTAACGAAACGAGATACTCCTTCTTTGCCTTGGGTAAATACTTTTTCAATTCCCTTTGCATTTACGTTGTAGTCTGGTTTAAGGAAATTGGCTTCGTCGAGTTTTAGGGTGGCGTGGAATAGATTCAAAGTTCCTCCGCCGGTAACGTAGTCAGCACGAACATCAGCGACTTGACCAGGGATGAAACCGCTGTTGATTTGGAGTTTTTGTTTTGGTGTATCTAAAAAAATAACATTTTAAATTATACGTTTGTTTGACTTCCGTTTCCGTTCAAATATAATGAATCGAAAGAATAATAGAAGTGGTAAAGCTTGATCATCTGTTGTAAATGGATGATTTAAAATGAATGGCTTCCACTCGAAACGACCTAGATCAGATCTTTATAATTGAAGAAACACACCTCACATAGACACAAAACCATCATACTCATAGTGCAGTAAAAAGGACGACATTACCGCGGTATCTAGAAAGAAGAGGTCCTATCGATATAGGTGAAAAATTAGAAAAACATATTGCTAATTTAAGAACTTTTACTTAAGCTTCTTAAGACATCCAACTTGACCAGATATAGATGATATACCGCTTAAACTGAAAGAACCAGAAATTGGACCCTCAGGTCTAAAACAACAAATGCCGATATGGATTTTAGCCCAAGAAACCATCCAACATCTTATCGAGGGCTATCAGGCATTTGCCTGATGAGGGTTAAACTGAAAGAACCAAAAATTGGACCCTCAGGTCTAAAACAACAAATGCCGATATTGATTTCAGCCCAAGAAATCATCCAACATTTATTAGAGGACTATCAGGCATTTGCTTCAACTGAATAGAATAAACGGAAAGACTCAACAGGAACGATCCTTCATCAAGAGAGAGCTGATAATCTGAGACCTCTCCAAACCAACCATCTCTCATATTATCAGTGTCTCCCTAGTAGTATCCATAAGAATGACAACTACAAGCTACATTGTGCTTACGGACCAACCAGTGGCACACAATAAACCAGATCTCATACTAATTATTATTGAATTAAATAAATAAATAAAAACAACACGAATTGATGTAACGATACCTAACAATAATAATCTACTACTGTTATTATTCTCTCTACTACTGTTGTTATTCCCAAAAACGAAGACTGGACCGTGTCATGCAGTAAACTCTCTCTTAGCAGACACCTTTCTTCGCCGGACACCTCCTCTATACGGACGATTTTTAAAACAAAAATCATTCGGTGATATATGAACCTGTACCCTTTAACTCCCTTAGACGGACACTCTTAACAACAAACGCGGACAGTAAATGAGGGTATATGGCGTATATGCGGACAGTAAATGAAAAAAAATATTTTTTTTTCAAATATTTCGCAATAGAAATGTGTATAATACATTTTTCAGATCAACACAGCCGATGTCTAAGACGTGATATTTGATAGATACTGTTCACGTTTCAACACTAAGTAATAAAAATTTAATATATGTGTTTGTCGATGAAAGAAAAGCGACACCAGGAACTCATTATATTATTGTTTTGACTGGAACAAGGATTTAAGAATTTTAACCGAAATGTCATTAAGATTATTCAATAGACCTAATTTCATTTTTATAAGTGTTTTTTGCAACATGAATAATATGGGGACTACCAAAAACGGAAGTTTTAAGTTTGAAGGAAAAAGTCGATTAGGATGCTGCATTAGACCTAGAAATAATTGTTTTCGATTGATTTTGTAAAGTGCGGTCTAAAAATATTCCTGTTTCTGGTAAAATTATTTAAGAAAATGTATTAGAAGTTGCATACATATATATGTACTTATGTACATGCACTTAATTTTTTAAATTTTATGTTAACATATTTGTTTTCTCTTCAACGGACACCTCCTTTAAACGGACGCTTTATGCGGAACGACTACTGTCTGTCCTAGGGAGAGTTTACTGTATGAGCATTTTGACAATGGCTAAAATCCATGAATTTTTGGAGCATCAAGTGTGCTGATATTCAGGAAGACTATACCGAATAATAAGGTGTATTTCAAACCATAAAATTGTGTTCTTCTTAACGAACCGCAAAATTATTAAACAACCTATTACTAATACATAATTAACAAAGATATTGATATATACTTACTTTTGTGACCGAGAGTAAACAAGATAGTTTTGAATTTCTTAACTTCCAAGTGGCTAACCAGAGGTCGGTTATCGTAAGAGGTGAGTTCAGTGTCAACAGTTATATCATCATTAGACAGTTGATATTTGTTTTCGATCTTCAGGAAGTCAATATTTAATAATCTGAGGATAACTTCTGATCCTTGTCTATTGCCTTTAACGGAGATCAGATTGTCGTAGTTGGAACTTCCAACCACGTATTTTATTCTTGACCAATAGACTCCAGAAATTGCTTTTCTGTCGACTCTTATTTCTTCAGTAGCTTCGATATTAATACCTAGACCAACGCTCTTACACAATAGATAATTGTAAACCACGGCGTGGGAATTGTCATTGGCGACTTCTGGTGTGAATTTGTAATCAACTACTATCTTCTGACTTGGCTGATCGAAAATATCAAAAACGGTGGACGTATAAATTTCGGGAAGACGAGTTTGACCTCCTCGCGTAGATTCGAAAGTAATTGATAATGGCTGCAATAAAAAAAGTATATTAATTTTGTTACAATAGATTGCCTTATTTATCGCTTAGAATCAATCCTTTAAGATATATGTTGAAAAGACTAAATCGTTGGAAAAACTAAGTAATGTAAGAATATATACAGGGTGATTGTAGAACTGGGCGGCTATTAAATATCTGAAGCTGGTCATAATCTGGTAATAATTAGTAAGGAAACCAAACTAAAATGTCACTCATTGAAGAATAATTCGAATTTAATTAATATTTCAACTGGTACTATCGTCGTATCATAATAATAGTCCAGGAACTGAAGCTTTTCACCTCGCAATTTTTACAGAATGGATCGATTTGCTTGAAAATTTGAGAACCAGTAGTGGATAGTCCAAGGATTAAAATCTATATGATGCCGAAAGGCGCTTTTACTATGGGGGTGGTTGCCACCCCATCCCGGGGGTGGAAATTTTATATTATATTTTGACCGCAAAAGTTGATAAAAACATTCATTCTAAGCAAAAAACGTTCTATACATTTTTTTTAATAAAATGAATAGTTTTCGATTTATTCCCTATTGAAAGTGTTAGTTTTATATCGAAAAAATAAGTGTTTTTCAATAATATACTAATTTACGATTCACTCAATTTTTGCCGTAGAAAAAATTTTCTCAAACCAATTTCTTGGGAATTAAATAACCTACAATTTCATATTTAAACATTTTTTCGTATCTCTGATGGTAATCTTTCTATTCTGAAGAAATCGACATTTTTACCAAACTACAAAAATTCGTTAGTCGCTTTTAACTCCAGTTTTTTTAAAAACTAATCTTTCTAAGCCAGTCAAACTTCTAGAATCTATTAATAATACATAAATAAAGAAGAATGAATAAGGCCAATGACTAAAAACATCGCTAACTTACATTATTATGCTTCCAATTGGATTTCTCCTTTTTTTTCAAAAAAATATATTGATTTTTTAACCGCAACTTTTCTATTTTTTATCTTAGAAAGTTTGGCAAAAAAGAATTTTGTAGGTTGCCTAAGACAACCTAAGGCAACAGCCTAAGGTTGTATAAGGTCTATAAGCCTATTAATATTAATTCTTTTTAAAATGCTCAGTCGCAAAAAGAGGTGACTTTGAAAGAGTTTGTAAAGGTGGTTTTTGCATGTTATTACAAGTTTTAATTATCAATAGCTCACTCAATTTTGCTGTAGTAAAAATTTTTGCAAACCAGTTTCTTGAGAATTAAATTAGCTACAATTTCATATTTAAACATTTTTTCGTATCTCTGATGCTAATCGTTCTATTCTGAAGAAAAGGCCATTTTTTTCCAAACCACAAAAATTTGTTATTCGCTTCTAATGCCATTTTTTTTAAAACTAATCATTCTAAGCCGGTCAAACTTCTAGAACCTATTAATAATATAAAAATAAAGAAGACCAAATAAGGTTAATGACTAATTTTAATTAGGTGGTGATTAGGAGGTTGCTTCGGATCACTTTTTCGCTGAAAAAAGTAGGGACTAACATTCTTTTCAATATACGTCACTAAATTTTTAAGCTAAAGACTTTATTTTTATTTCTGGAGATAGATATTTTAAAATGCTTTAAATTAGTTTGGATAAGTTATCCTCGAAAAATGCATACTTTTCTCGTCTTTTGACTTTGAAACTACAGTATTTAGCATTTGACGAAGAAGAGCTAACATTTAATAATGTATAGCTCGATTACTATTGGTCTTAAAAAACTAAAAGAAACGGTTTTGTTTATTGTTTTAAGAGGTACATTTTTGTTAAGTAAAGTTGTTTTGATAAAACGAAAACTTTTGGAGTTATTAGTCGAAAACTTATTAGCAACATTGATTTTTTCGATATAAAACTAACACTTTCGATAGCGAATAAATCGAAAATTATTAATTTTATCAAAAAATTGTATAGAACGTTTTTTGCTTAGAATGAATATTTTTACTAACTTTTGCGGTCAAAATATAATGAAAAATTTCCACCCCCGTGATGGGGTGACAACCACCTCCATGGTAAAAGCGCCTTTCGGCATCATATAGATTTTGATCCTTGGACTACCCACTACTTATTCTCAAATTTTCAAGCAAATCGATCCATTCTGTAAAAATTGCGAGGTTTTGTCCTATTGTAAGCTTCATTACTTGGACTATAATAAAATCAGCAAGAAACCTGGTATAAAACCAGAAAATTAACAAAACAAATGATGCTTAATAAAAAAAATGTACTTACTCTTTGAAGTCCAGGATGTGACAATGAAACTGCTGATTTAACTCCTTTGCCTTTATCGTCAACGTTTATCCATCCACTTAGACTAGCTTTCTGATTGGGTTGATTCTTTTTGTCGAGGTAGAATGATACTTCAGCAGTAACTTTACCTCCAGCTAGTCTAACATTTCTGGGTCCTCTGATTTGACTTTCTAAAGCCACTATTCTGTTTGGAGTAGTCAAAGAGACTCCAGCTTCGTCAGGGTGGAGGTATACACTGTATTGATACTTGCTGTTTTGTGGGCTTTGGAAATGAATATCAACTGTGTGGTCCAGAACGTAACCTTTCCTTGTGGTGACTGCTTTAAGACCAAATTCGTTTGGAAGGCCAAGTTTTTTGAGGTCAAGGGTTATTTCCAAGACGTGGCTAAATCTTTCGGCATCTAAAATAGTAAGCAATATTGGTTTAATGGTCTAAAAGTTTAGTGCAACTAAGAAATATCAACTAAATATATTTTCAGCAAATAATATAATAAAACAGTATAGTAACAATTATGAGAATTAAAAAAGATAATTACCATTTTCGTTGACTTTAGAATCGAGCTCAAAGTGGGCACATTCCTTGTTTTTCTCACAGTAAGAGTCAAGAATTCTAAATTGTTTGTTGGTGATTTTTAGTTCGGAGTCAAAAGCGTTGTTTCCTACTCCTGCAACAAATGAAATTTGGAATCCTTGTTCTCCATTCTTCTCCTGTGTCAAATCTTGAGAAATAAATTTGAAGTTGGCAGCTTTATTTTCTTCTTTAATTTTTAGTGTTCCTGAGCCTTCAATAATGTATTTTCCGTGTTCTTCTCTGGCCTGGTAGGTTGTACTTCCACTAACGAGGTTTTTGTCGGCGGATTTTACGTGAATTTGAACCTTTTTAGCTGCTTTATTACCTTTGTTAGTTGCCTCGAAAGTGATCTTGTTTAATTCGAGTTTTGGAGAATTGATACTACCTGCAACACAAGATTGTGTGTTATATTTTAAAAAATAATAATAACGATATGAGTGGTTTAATTCATAAGAAAAATACGCGATACCACATTTTAAGTATCTATACGAGAAGAATAATATAGATATTGGGAGAAATTTTTAGCAAACCAAACAAATAGCACTGCAAAAGGAGAATTAAAATAAAACTAAGCAGCAGATAATATATTGAAGAGGGTATAAGCAGAACTGCAAGGTTAAATATGCCTACGCCAAACACACAGTAGAAGAGAACAATTACCAAGAGAATGGTCGAAAGCAATAGTACGTCCCATTCATAAAAAAGGATTTACAGGGGCATTTACAGGGAAAGTTACAGGGGCATAGCATTGCTAAACATCGCATACAAAATATTGGTAACTGATATAAAGAATAGACTAAAAACAAAGTATGGAAGATTTGGACGAGAAAGAAGCACAACAGAATATTTTGGCTTGCTGAAAGAGATACTTGAGGAAGATTGGCAATGATCATGGCCATTTTGACCTTCGAGGTAGCTTCTCTCAACAGTTGACTTAAGCTGCAACCAGGAAACGCGTCTCATTCCTACGCTTCTCCTACCCTCTATTTTTCCTTGAATTATGAGTCTCAAGATGTTATATCTTGGTGTTAATAAAAAAAGTAGTAATTAAATAAGGATACCAAATGGGAGAAAAACAACTTAAAATAATCTGCTATGCAGACGATGCAATACTAATCTCTCAAAGTGAAGATGATTTACAACGTATGCTGCACCAATTTAACATAACCACCAGAAAATTTAACATGTTAATTTCCCCAAAAAAGACAAAATCTATGGTTATAACAGCAGATCCAATAAGATGTAAATTGGAGCTGGAAGGTCAGATTTAAGAACAAGTGATGGGGTTTAAATGCCTGGGCATCGCACCATCTAGCTACGGAAGGCTCGAAACAGGGGTGGAGGATCAAGTGAATAGAGCAAACAGAGGCGCAGGTAGCCTGAATAACATAATATGGAGAAATAAAAATATCGGAAAAGAAATGAAAGGCAGAATTTACAAAACAGTCATCAGACCAATAATGACATACGCGGCAGAAACACAACCCGACACAGAGAGGACAAAAATATTGCTCAAAACAGCGGAGATGAAAACCCTTCGAAAAATCGATGGTAAGACTCTATGGGACAGAGCTAGAAGTACAGATATACGACGGAGATGCAAGATAGATAACATCAATAACTGGGTAAGAAACAGAAGAATAGAATGGAATGACCACATAATCCGAATGACAACAAATAGGGTAGTCAGAACAGCGAGAGACGGTTCGTCAATAGGAAGACGATCAGTGGGAAGACCACGAAAACAATGGAACGACAACTTACTAGAGGCACATTGAAAAAACAGACAGAGTCATGTCTATACAAAAAGAAGAACAAGAAGAAGTAGAAGAAGGAGAAAAAGAAGAGGAAGAAGATGTTATATATATTTCGCATCTCATCACATGTCCGAGATATTGCAATTTCCTTTCTTTTCCTGCAGAGGAAAGCTATTAATACCAAAAATCGAGCACGATATTATCTATAGACTTTTAACAAGCATTGATAAAATGAAAAGGAAGAAACTAACTATATAAATCACTTGAAGAACTAATACTAAGCAGAACAATTAATTATTAAAATGATATGTACAACTAACACTATGAAGAACAGAACACGTAAATAATGAAGTATCAGACAATTTTCCAGTAAATAAAGGAGTCAGGCAAGGCAACCCACTTTCATCTAGTCTCTTTAGTCTCTTCCTGGAAAACATGCTGCGGAAAGCCAATATAAATAAAAAATAGGAATTATATACATATTATAAAAAAGCCTAGCGTTCGCTGATGATATGGCAGTGATAGCAAGACGCAAACAGAAAGGGATACGGATAAAGAAAGAATTAGAAGAAGTACATAGTTGTAAATATTAATGACCATTGTATTAATACATTAATGACAAAAAGAAAATACATAGAATGTACAGAACAAGAATATGTAAAAAAAAAGTATTTAACAGTAAATAAATATAAATATCTATAGATTTTAGGAAGTTAAGAGGTTCGAATATATAGGAACAAATTATAAAACAAAAACCAAACATTGAAGAAGAAACCCAAAATATACTAAAGAAAGCAAACAAGTCTGTGTATGAAAAATGAGTATAGAAAGTCTAAGAAATGAGTATAGAAAGAAATAACTAATGTGTATTAATGGTTGCCAAATTAAGAAAATAGAGACATGGATATTAAATAAAAGAACAACCAGAAATGGTGCAGATATGGGAACGAATAGGAAAATATTGGGAGGAAAAATGGAGAACGGCATTTGGATCAGAAGGACAAATGAATATCGGAGAAAGCTATAATGGGAGCCTATCATGGAAGTAATAAGCTATAATGGGGCTAATAAGAACCCTACGACTAAGACGCTTAGGATACATGCAGATGCCAGAGGGTAGATTACCGAAAATGCTGCTGTAAAGTACAATAGAAGGATTTCAGAGAAGAGGTCGACCCAGAACAAGATGGAAAATGGATGTAGAAGATAATCTAAAAGGACTCAAGGTCACAAATTTGAGTTAAACAATGGGTAATTGATGCGCTAATTATAATTATTATTATCTATACATCTTAAACACGAGTTAATATAATATTGAAGAATATGATTGAGACGAAAAGACCGTAACTATAAAAACATGAATTCAGGACAGGACAAATCTATAAATCATATAAATACACTTAAGCGCTGGTTTCCTCGAAAGCGGTGCCGACAACCTCCGATCGTAACACTGCGATGAATGACATCCTAAAAAACTGTACCATGCAAAATAATAGCGTTGGTTTCCAAGGATGCGTTGGAAGCCACCGCTTGCTGAGCTTGCACATTCCATTGCCCCAGTGAAGAACCTTGAATTTGTCACCGTAATCTGACGTAATTCATCGCAGTGCTACGGTCGCTGTAAGTCGGTGCCGCTTTCGAGGAAACCCAGGCTTTAGACCAGGGCGCATCTACAAAAATATTAGTACATTTGGACGTTGAGCGGTGACTCAAATTTTTATGCAGAAATTGTTTGAAAATAACTCAAAAAATAATATTTGAGTTATCCTCCCTCTCAAAAAGGTCAGGAACATTGTTTAAATAATCAAAATGTCAAAAAATGAAGGAAAAATTCGATTTTTTCTTCGTTTTTTGATTATAACTTTAAAAGTATTCATTTTCGAGAAAGTTGTACAAACATAAAAGTTGCTTAATTAAATTTTCTACAATATAGAATTGGTTACAAATTTAAAAAATAGTCACCCTTGTTGCAAAATAGCACTAATTGCGAAAAAACCATACAAAAACAAGTATTCGCATTTTACGTTTTTCAACCATTTATGCTACATTTGGGACCTTCATATTTCACCCAGAAATACTTTATGACACAGTAAAACAATACTGTAAATTTCATTAAGATCGGTTTAATATATTTGGCAAAATAAATTTTGCAATCCAGCTTTCGCAAAAAAAAATCATTTTTTCAAAATGTTACAGGACTGAAAATAAAGTAGATAGCAAGTTGAAATTTTTCTTGCTTATAGAAGTGTACTGTACCTTTCATTTGCAATTTGCGAAATTAAAATCGATTAACTACCACGGCGTCAGGAATTTTTTTAAATAAACATTAATTATTGGTGCTTGGCGCAGGACAGCGGATAGTTTGCTCTGATTGGGCATTCCAATGACCTTTGATAATGATTGATACATTTTAATTTTTATTACATTTTGATATAAATAAATAAATTTGTTTATTGCAAAATAAAAACACATACTCTATCCTTTGAAATAACACTTTTTTAGCAAAAATTTTCTTTGTTCATATATTTTAACTTAGAGAATAAAAGTTTATTATTTTTAAACATATGCAATTGTTTAAACAATATTTCACAAACAGTAATAAAATTAGTTTGATTTTTGTGGAATTAAAATACTAAAATACAACAAAATATAGAGTAAGAAAATAATATATTAGATAAAGATTGGAAGAAATTTTGGTGGAAATCAACTTGTGTGAATCGAACACCGCTGTCCTGCGCGTAGCACCAAAAATTATTGTTTATTTAAAAAATTTCCTGACGCCGCCGTGGTAATTAATCGATTTTAATTTTGCAAATTGCAAATTAAAGGTACAGTACACTTCTATAAGCAAAAAGAATTCAACTTGTTATCTGCTTTATTTTCAGTCCTGCAACATTTTAAAAAAATGATTTTTAAATTTATTTTGCAAAATCTATTAAACCGATTTTGTTTTTCGGGGTAAAATATGAAGGTCCTAAGTGTAGCATAAATGGTTGAAAAACGTAAAATTCGAATACTTGTTTCTGTATGGTTTTTTTTCGCAATTATTACTATTTTGCAACAAGGGTGACTGTTTTTTAAATTTTTAACCAATTCTATATTGTATATAATTTAATTACGCAACTTTTATGTAAGTACAACTTTCCTCGGAAATGAACAATTTTAAAGTTATAATCAAAAAACCAATAAAAATATCGAATTTGTCCTTCATATTTTGACATTTTGATTATTTAAACAATATTCCGGACCATTTTGCAAAAAAAAAATTGCAAAAATGCAAAAAAATTTAAGTCACCTCTCAACGTCCATCTCAAAACAGATGCGCCCTGGACTAACTCTAATATTTAATTTATCTATGTATGCCTACCAGAAAAGCATAATATTTACCTTTAACATAGAAGTTGTCAATGTCTGCTACATTAGCATCTAACTTTCCTTCAAGTAAGAAGTCTTTCTTTTGACATAACAATCTGTATTCAAAAGCAAGTTCTTTATCGCTGACTTTGTTTCCTTTTAGCAAAACTTCAGTAAGTTTTCCTTCGGGACATCTTAACTTCAAATGAATCAATGGTGAGATTTCTGATGATTTTAAGTCACTATCGAGTTGCCATTTCTTACCGTCGTTGGTCAATACTACTTTACTTGTGACTTGCTGATAGTCCTCAGAGCCTTTAGTTTCAACCAATAAATGATTCTTTTTCAAGGCTTCGAATGGAGTGTCAAGTTCTGCTTCCAATTTGTATTGATGTTTGGCGAGTTTTGTAAGAGTTCCATCTAATTTCAAGTTTTTGCCTTTACTGTACTGCAAGGCTACGTTACCAGTTACTTGATGTTTTTCTTGCCCTAGATCTTTACAGCTATATCCGGCAACCACAGAAATGGGGTCAAGTTTGTTTGTTTTAAGATTTGCCTGAAAGATAAAAAATATATTTGTTAAGTGCTAATTAATAAATATTTTGAATTGCTCCATAAAAAGTAAAAAATTAAATAAGATTGGGGTGCTGAATGATAATATTACAGTGACAAGGAGAACCAGTGGCGCACCCAGGGGGGGGGTTTTGGGGGTTAAAACCCCTCCCAGGGTCCCAGGACATATAAAAAAAATATAAAGAATAGTGGGAAAATGTAACTTGTCTTTCAGAAACAATACAAAAAAATTTCGGTGCCAAGCGAAGCTAGGACAAATAATCTCCGGACAAATAATCCCAGACAAAAAGTCTTCACAAATTATTCCTGGACAAAAAATCCCCAGACAAATAATCCCCGGCAAATAATTCCAGACAAAAAATCTCCACAAATTATCCCTGGACAAAAAATAATCAAATAATCCCCGGACAGTTAATCCCCATAATTTTTTTTTGACAAAATATCCCTACAAAAAATACCCGGACAAAAACTGCCCAAGAAATATTTGCTGCCGAATAGTTCTCTAAAAATTTTCACGTGAATGCAATCGACTCAAATGTTTTTCAGCCTCAGTGCGTGAGAGCTATAGCAATAGAAACCGCTTTTCGGCACGAAAATAATGATTAGCACTTAAGATTAAGCATGAATTGTAATTTCGATTACCAAATTTCGAATTTCAATTCCATGCCGAAAACTTCAAATTTTACATGACAAACGAGTGTGAGTTTTTTCAAAAATCGTGGAAGATATGGGGAATGCGCTAAGGCTGTGGGAACCATGTTGTAATTATTCGCTTAAATCTTTTACTCACTCTGCTTTGAATAACTATGTTCAAAATATTGCCTATTCGTGATGAGAACTGCTGGTCCTGAAAACGATAATCTTGATTGTAATGCAAAAAACCTGTTACTTTTTGTAAATGTATTGTCAAAAATATTTAGTTATTATCATCATCAATGGCGTTATAACTCTTCGAGTGTCCTTGCGAGTGGTTTACTTTCATGTGTCGGTCCTGTGCCACTATTTCCATTTTCTCACTCCCATTTTCTCCAGATCTTCTCTGACTGCATCTTTCCACCTTTTTCTAGGCCGCCTTACAGACTTTCTCCCATCTGGCCTCTCCCCAGCAGCTATTTCTGGTTTGATTTTTGGATAAATTTTTCGCATGGCATATTCTAAGGCCAGCTTAAACAACAATAGGAATAACGGATCTCCCTGTCTCAGTCCAGAATTTACGCAGAAAGCATTTGATATTTCCCCACCTCTTCTAACTTGTGCAAAGAAGTTACTTACACACATTTGCGTTACCGTAGTTAGTTTCTTGGGTACGCCCAGTTCGACCATTGTATTTCATAGTATAGGATGATTCATTGAATCATAAGCCTGTTTGAAATCTATAAAGATCTGATGCACGTCTTGATTATACTCCCAATCCTTTCAAGCTATTGTCTAATAGGTAGTAAATATTTGATCAAAAATCGATCTTCCGGGCCTGAAATCACACTGATAGTCACCAACTATTTCTTCGGCGTATGGTAGTAATTTTTTTAGTAATACATAACGAAAAATATTTAGTCCTCAGTTTTAATTCACTGCAAGCAACATTTCAGAATCCTGCTTCAAAAGCTTTCAAAAGCTATGTCAAAAACCTGTGTTCTGCATTTTCATAACAAAGCTAAACATTCTTAATAGCGCAAACATTTTTCATGGATGCACACAGATAATGGACAATGTTTTGAACTTAGTTATCCAAGCCAGAGTGAGAAAAAGATTTAAGCGAATAATTACAACATGATTCCCACAGCCTTAGCTCATTCCCCATATCTTCCACGATTTTTGAAAAAACTCACTCGTTTGTCATGTAAAATTTGAAGTTTTCGGCATGTAAGTGGAGTTCGAAATTGGGTTATCGAAATTACAATAATTCATGCTTAATCTTAATTACTAATCATTATTGTCGTGCCGAAAAGCGGTTTCATGGCCATTTCTATAACTCTTATGCACTGATGCTGAAAAACATTTGAGTCGATTGCGTTCACGGAAAAACTTTTAGAGAACTATTCGGTAGCAAATATTTCATGGGGATTCTTTGTGGGGATACATATTTTGTAGAAAAATATTTGTGGGGATTATTTGTCCGGGATTTTTTGTGGGGATTTTTTACCCGGGGATTATTTGTCTGGAGATTTTTTGTCCAGGGATAATTTTTGAGGATTTTTGGTCAGGGATTACTTGTCCGAACCCAGTCCAAGCCAACCCCCCTAGAGTAAAATTCTGGGTGCGCCACTGAGGAGAACACTTATTATGTTTTCAATATCGCTTCCCAAAGTTATGTAAGATTCGAACTGTTAAACACTTTTTCTTCTTTTGGCATCATAACCCTGAATAGGGGGTCTTTGTCTGTCCGGCTATATCCTTTTATTCACATCTCTCTTGTGCTCTTCTCCTCCATTATATTATATTCATATTTTTCACTATATTCACGTTACGTCATCCAATCATCTCGTTCTATGCTTTCTTTTTTTTTCGCCTTATAAAATACACGATATAAAATCGACCGTCCAAAATCGGTGTGTATGTATTTAGAGTAAACCAATTGATTACAATAAAATCAGTGTATAATAAACTACCTCCAGAAAAAAAACACATTGTCATTACTACTTACTTTAAGATCTCCATCTTTATCACTTGCTCTAACTTGACCGTCTGTGCTAAAATCGACCAATGGGACCGAAGAAACCTGTAAAAAATAACGCTGTTACATATAAGACATACATGAAAAGTATAATTAATAAGTATTCTAAATAAGACTAAAAGAGATAAATAGTGAAGTTAAATGTCAACCAGTAAATGCAACAATTCTTTTTTGGTATGCACTTAGTTGAGACAGACAAAGTGTGGTTGATTTTCTGTCATCCATTCTTTCTTTCTTCGCGTCGATGTACGGTCTACTACTGCTCAGTAAAAGAAAGAAGATTCAAAGATTTTTAAAAGGTTTACATATTAAATCCCCAAATTTTAAAAAGGCGACTGCAGCATCTTAATTTGAATAAAATTATAATGTTACTTACTCTGTTGTCAGCGTAGATACTAGCAGCTCCGCTTAATGTAATTTCAGTAGATTTTTCACTTGGTAGGAGAACAGATCCAGACAATTTAGATCTCAAAGTTTTCAAGTTTTGGCTAGGCAACAAAAGTTCGATGTCAAGTTCTCCAGAAACAGGTTTACCTTCATCTCTAACATCGTATTTTCCGCCAAGTTTACCATTAACTTCAGGACCATATGATGAAGTAATTTCGAATTCACCATTATCGACTGTGTACTTGAAGACTAATCCTGATTTGAGGGCTTGTTTCAATATAGATCCGTAGATTTTGGTCTGAAAAAAAAACAAATTAATCAACGTTCTCACAAGAAATATGTGAATGTATATCAAAACATAATGTAAAAACACTGGAAAAACCAGACACAGCTAATGTGGACTCCAGTATGACGATTATATTCTAGAGTCTGGAGAATGAGCTATTACAAAAACGAAAGCCGAAAAATATTAAAGAAAATAATGTTATAACGTTTTTTAAGCCGATGTATAATCCAATCACGCGAAAATGATAATCATAAGACTTACTTCATTAAGACAAAAATATTGAAAAAAAAATCATTAAATTCTAAGTTGCCTTCATTTTGAACCGAAGCACATTAAAGCATCTAAAACATATCTAAACTTTTGTATGCATCTACCATAACTGAAAAATGTATCTATATAAGATGATAGCAAGAAAGAACTATACAATAGTTAAAAGTTCAATCACAATCGGTATATTCCTACTGCAAATGGCAACACCAACTATGTCAGCATAAAACGAGGAGTACGTCAGGGATGCCTTTTGTCTCCGCTTCTCTTTAAGGTCTATGCGGAATAAACTATTAAGGAATGCCTGGAGGAACGCTCAGATGTCTGTCAATCGACACTGTGGTGCTGGCTGAATTGAAAGAACATCTACAGACACTAATAAAGGTCCTGTCGGAATGGAATACTAGTATAGGACTAGAGATAAACTCCTCAAAATCCTAAACTCTAGTTTAGTTTTTGACCGTGGAATCTACTGGCCAGGGCTGGTTTTGTAAACATGAACAAATTTTTATGTCATCCGAAGTTGGGCACCCAGATAAGATTTCGGACGCTAAAGTACTACTTTTGGTCCTTACTGCTGTCTAGATGCAAAAAATTGGACGAAGAAACGGGAATCAGCTTCACCAGTAGAATTAGAAAGACGGCATACGTTGGTGGTATCATGCATCACACTCAGTAAGAGTAGCTGCAACTAATTTTGGGGGGAAAGATAGAAAGTTTACAGATTAATACCAAGAAAATAAAGTAAATGATCTTTAGTAAAAATTCAATCCATCAAACAAATATTACTATAAATAACACCCACATTAGTCCAGGAACCGAAGCTTTTCACCTCGCAATTTCTACAGAATGGATCGATTTGTTTGAAAATTTGAGAATAAGTAGTGGATAGTTTAAGTATCAAAATCTATATGATGCCGAAAGGCGCTTTTACTATGGGGGTGGTTAACACCCCATCTAGGCGTGGAAATTTTTTATTATATTTTGACCGCAAAAGTTGATAAAAACATTCATTATAAGCAAAAAGCGTCCTATATATTTTTTTTTGATAAAATTAATAGTTTTCGATTTATTAGCTATCGAAAGTGTTAGTTTCATATCTAAGAAATCAATGTTTTTCGATGGTATACTCATTTACGATTCACTCAATTTTTGCCGTTGAAATTTTTTTTAACCAAGTTCTTGGGAATTAAATAACCTACAATTTCATATTTAAACATTTTTTCGTATCTCTGATGCTAATCTTTCTATTATGAAGAGAATGGCATTTTTACCAAAATACAAAAACTCGTTATTCGTTTAAACTCCAGTTTTTTTAGACTAATCATTATAAGCCAGTCAAACTTCTAGAATCTGTTAAAAATACATAAATAAAGAAGAATGAATAAGGCCAATGAGTAAAAACACCGCTAACTTACATTATTATGCTTCCAATTGGATTTCCCCCCTTTTTTCTCATAAAAATATATTGATTTTTTAACCGTAACTTTTTTATTTTTTATCTTCGAAAGTTTGGTAACAAAGAATTTTGTAGATTTTTACAAGATCTATAAGGTTATTAATATTAAATTCTTTTAAAATCCTCAGTCACAAAAAGAGATGACATTGAAATGCTTGGTAAAGGTGGTTTTTGCAGGTTATTATAAGATTTAATTGTCAATAGCTCGCTTAATTTTTGCCGTAGAAAAAATTTTTGCAAACCAAGTTCTTGGGAATTAAATAAGCTATAATTTAATATTTAAATATTTTTTAGTATCTCTGATGCTAATCTTTCTATTCTGAAGAAAAAAAAGGCATTTTTTACCAAACTGCAAAAACTCGTTATTCGCTGTTAACTCCATTTTTTTAAAAACTAATCATTCTAAGCCGATCAAACTTATAGAACCTATTAATAATACATAAATAAAGAAGAACAAATCAGGTCAATGACTAATTTTATTTAAGATGGTGATTAGGGAGTTGTTTTCGATCACTTTTTGCTGAAAAAAAATGGGGACTGACAATCTTTTCATTATAAGTCACTTAATTTTTGAGCTAGAGACTTTTTTTTTATTTTTGGAGATAGATATTTTTAAATACTTTAAATTAGTTTCAACAAGTTATCCTCGAAAAACGCATAGTTTTCCCGTCTTTTGACTTTGAAACTACAATATTTAGCATTTGACGAAGAAGAGCTAACATATAATAAAGTATAGCTCGATTACTATTGGTCTTAAAGAATACTGGAAAAAACGGTTTTGTTTATTTTTTCAAAAGGTACATTTTTGTTAAGTAAAGTTGTTTTGATAAAACGAAATCTTTTTGAGTTATTAGCAGAAAACTAATTAAAACATTGATTTTTTCGATATAAAACTAACACTTCCGATAGCGAATAAATCGAAAACTATTAATTTTATCAACAAAATGTATAGAACGTTTTTTGCTCAAAATGAATGTTTTTACCAACTTTTGCGGTGAAAATATAATAAAAAATTTCCACCCCCCGACATGGGGTGGCAACAACCCCCATGGTAAAAGCGCCTTTCAGCATTATATAGATTTTGATCCTTGGACTATCCACTACTTTTTCTCAAATTTTCAAGCAAATCGATCCATTCTGTAAAAATTGCGAGGTTTTGTCCTATTTTAAGCTTCATTACTTGAACTACATTTAAACGGGTAATAATTAAAATTACCTGGGAGCAATGGTAAACGAGAAAAGCCATCAAAATATCGAGATTACCTAAATGATGTATTGAAATTGCTAGGTCCATTTTCATAAAGATGTTTAATAATCGTGATATCCATATCCCTTTAAAAATAAGAATGTTAAGATCATATAATATGTGTTTAGTACCTTATTGTATGGCCTGGAAACAAAAGCTCATAAAAAAAATATAAAAATCAACGAGAATTTCGAGATGTGGTGGTATTAACAATAAGTTGGATTAAAGGAGTCGCAATTGAGGAAGTATTACTTGAATGGACAAAAGACCCAAAGTAATACTTACCACAAACAAGAGAAAATTGGAATACTTTGGCCATTTAACGCGTGGAGAAAAACACACATTCTTACAAAATATAATGCAGGGACATATTGAAGGACGAAAAAATCCGAGCCGCAAAAGAATGGCATGGATGAGAAATTTAAGAAAGTGGGTTCATTGCATCCCAAACTGTTTAGAACAGCTGTAAACAAAGTTCGAATAACCTAGCCTAGATGATATTTCATCTCCGTTAGGAAAAGAACATAAAGAAGAAGGAACTTACATAATATTGGTATTATAAAACATCACTTACTGAGGTATCTAGTACTCTTCTCTCGCCTTCTTTAGAAACTTTAACATTTAAATCGGCATTGACGTTTCTTCCGCTAGCGTCGTCAGCAGCCAAGTTGTAGCTAACATCATAGACTCCTTCCTTGATGTTTACGTTATTATATTTACCAGACAAACTGAGTTTACGACCGGGAGTGTTCTTGTTTTTCCTATATTCTACACTGGCTTGACCTTGTCCGTTAAGAATATCATTCCTAGTGTTGTAGGCTCCATTAACTTTTCCTTGCAAGTATTGATCATTTGGAAGAATCACTTCGACTTCTCCGTTATACCTCTTGTTTTCAGCGTCACCGGATTTTGCAACGTTCAAATTGACTTCCAATACTTTTCCCAAAAGATTAACACTATTCTTGGTGTCTACACTTGTTGGAGATAATTTGCTGTTTGTGGACAAAATAATTTTTTGATTGGGGTCTTTGTCAAAGCTTGGATATAATGTTACTACAATTTTGTACAAAGTTGGTGGCTGTATTTCAAAGTCACTCTCAGCTTTTACTACTTTTTTAAGAGATTGTGCGTCGATCTTAATGTGGCCGTTACCAACACCTTTGACTGATTTGAGCTGTCCATTAACTACCAGAACGTTTTTAATGTTTACTTTAACGCTACCGTTAGCATTGCCGTTTTTGTTAGCATTCAAAAAGGCGTCTACAACCACTACATTGCCGCTGAGAATTTTGTTGTGAGCAGCAAAGTCTGTTGGATTATATTGTAAACCACTGTCTACTTTGAATGGAGTTGGGTGGGTAGGAAGGACAACAGTTAGATCAGCGCCGATATCTACGCTAGATGGTTTGATATTGTGTGTAATAAGTCCCTTAACTGCTAGTTTCAGTCCATTGATATCTAACTCGTTGTTAATTTGGCTCTTATCAGCTCCTACCAGTTCTCGGCTTGCTTTAAAATCAACTTTGTTTTCCAGACCATGAACTCCAAATACAAGTTCAAAGTCTCCTCTTGATTTTTTATCGACGTTGAAATCCAACTCTGAACCAAATTTAATGTCATTATATTGGAAGTCAAAATCATAATCAACACTTTTTGGTTTCTGGTCTGCTTCGATATTGACAACCAATCCGATCAATGGATAGCTGACCTTATTCTTAAATCCAAAATGGAAATCATTTTGTGTTTTGTATCTTCTTGTAACACCAGTTGCCAGGCTAATAATATTTGTCTTGGAAGCTAGATCTTGACCGTGAATTAACTGCCAGTTGCTGTCAAGTTGAGACAGGTCACTTGATCTTTTCAGGCCTCCTTGAAGTTTAAAGTTAAAACCTGGGTTTATGCTATTCTTCACTTCGGCATTTAAGTTCAATTGATGTGCGTCCAAGTGTAAACGACCTAAAAACATAAACAGTTCATTTTAAGTTGAAGATTTAAATAAAAACCGTAAAATTATCCAGCAATAAAGTAACAAAAAGAATCGGCTAATATTTTGATGAAAAGAAAATAGAAATATGATCATCATCAATCAGCCCTGATTTGTCCATTGTTAAACATAGGCCTCCTCTAGATATTTCCATCTATTTCTGCTCTGCGCCTTTCCTATCCAATTGGTCACAATTCTAATGAGGTCGGCTTCGTTTGTTTACCGTAGTCTCAGTCAACCAATTTTTTGTCCACCAATCGTCTTTCATTCTTGCACTTCTCTCATTTTTCCAAATGCAGTAACTTAAACTTACTCTTTTGAGTAGTTCACATGTTTCGTTGTCTAGCGTTAATCTTATTTTGTGACCCAAATACACATATCATTTTTGCTTTCTCATAGATTTTCTTTAAACTAACTACCTGTGTTACTTGCATACTTGTTGTAGCATAATGTTGACTTCTCCTAAGTCTTCTGTTATAAGAACAACGTCATCTACCTATCGGAGATGATATTTATTTTCTGTAATTAATTTCTATTGTTTAAACGCGTAGGTACACCATACTTAAAAGTATCTCTTTGCCCAGAGTGTTATTTCTCTCCCAATATTTATCTCCTCATGCACTAATTTAGTCATGCAATTAAGGTTTATAGTTGTTGTAGCATTTTCGTTTATATTTCGAATAATATTCGCATACCTGTGGTAAATGCTGTACATATTTTGATAGTGCTTTTATGATAGCCACTGGCCCAACGTGTCAAATGCTTTGCGAAAGTCAACAAAAATAATAACTAGATAGTGGTCTATATTATTCGATAGACTTTTCGACTAGAGTTTTAAGAGATTGCAAATGGACATTTGTTTCGTGGCCTCATCGAAACTTGACTTGTTTTTCTGACTGGTAGAAATCGAGTTTCACTTTCAATTTGTTTGTCAGTATTCGTTTAAAGAGCTTAGGTATATAGGTCATTTAGTAAACAATGGGCCTAAAGTTTTCAACATTTAATTTATCCTTTTTTATGAAGCAGGATTGTAACCGAATTTTTTTATTGATTTGGAATGTTTTTGTTTTGCAGACGTAGACTAAAAAGTGGTTAGATCTGTGACATCAAAAGTGGACCTCTTAGTTTAAGTTTCTCAATATTACTACATCATCTTCACCCGTAGCTCTATTATTTTTCATATTTTTGAGTGCATGTTGCATTTGCTCCCGTGATTCTGGTATATCCTCCGAACTTACATTCTGTACCTTCCGGATTGGCTCTCAAGCTATGAGCTCTGAAATAACTGCACTTTGATAAAATATAATGTTTCGTTATACTTTCCTCTATACACAGAGGTCCTAAACTATGGAATAAATCCATTTTCTCTAAAATGGACGACTATAGAGAAAAATTCTGAAGCAGGTCGATGTTTGTTTTTAAATTACAACTTTTTGGCATATATTTCATACTAGTGACGTCATCCATCTGAGCGTGATGACGTAATCGATGATTTTTTTAAATGGGAATAGGGGTCGTGTGGCATCTCATTTGAAAGGGCGTTCAATTCTCTATTCAGTAATACAAACATTAATATCATTATTTATACAGGGTGACCAAAAAAATAATTTTTGAAATAAATTAATTGACGAAAAAAGAAGAATGTATGCAATTTATTTAACTCAAATTACATTCTATCGCTGTCACAAAATAGAAAAAATGTTTATTTAGCAAATAAACCTTGCTTTTCGCTTAAATTAAATGTTCAAACTGCCAAGTGGTAGGTGGGAGGCTGTTTGTGATTTAATTTAAGCGAAAAGAAATGTTTATTTGTCAAATAAACATTTTTTTTTGTATTTGCTGACAGCACTATAATGTATTTTGAGTTAAATAAATTGCATACATTCTTCTTTTTGCGTCAATTAATTTAATTCAAAAAATATTTTTTGGACACCCTGTATAAATCATAATATTATTGTTTATATTACTAAATAGAGAATTGAAAACCCTTTCAAATGAGGTGCCACAAACCCCCTATTCCCATTTAAAAAAATCATCGATTGCGTCATCACGATGGATGATATCACTAGTATGAAATATATGTCAAAAAGTTGTAATTTAAAAACAAAAATCGACCTTTTTCCGGATTTTTCTCTATAGTCGTCCATTTTAGAGAAAATGAATTTATTCCATAATTTAGGACATCTCTGTATGTATCGCACCCGGCCTATCTGATATGATACTATATTCGTATCTGATACTACATATATTATTATACAGTCGAACCCGCTTATTGGAATAGCTTTTGTGCCAATCGAAAGTATTCCTATAACCGGGATATTCTAATAACCGATCATTGGTCGCTAGTAGAAACGTTTCGGGACCTTAAATTTCTATTCCTTAAACCGGGATATTCCTTTAAGAGGTATTCTTATAAGCGGGTTTGACTGTATTCCCATTTTTGTCTTTAAGTTGGTGAACAATGGAAATATTGTATAAAAATATTTAAAATGATATATTTACATTTTCATAATTATTATTCAATAAAGACTTAATAAAATACGCCAGTCTTGGAAGCCATCAAGAAATTTCTAGTTCCTTTTTTAAAGAAAATATGTAACAAGCAAAAAAACCGTTTGAATAGTGAAAAATCAAAACAATACACTTTTGAGACAGACTTTCCATGAGTTCAAAAAATTGTTATAAGAATTATCTTTTTTACATGCCATCGTTAGAACCCGACTATAATAGAGAAGAAATTTAAAAACCATAAAAATATAGTAGATTATTATTCGTCATTATAAAATATTGATCTCACCTGCCAAAGAACCTGATTGTTGTCCTTCAGAGACGGTTAAGTCGCTGAAGAAATCTTCGCCTTGATTTCCAGCTTCATTTCCGATGTTTCCATTAATTCCCAAGACTTTTTGGTTGGGTAAGTGAACTCGTACGTTATCAAATATATATTTCCTGTTAGGTCCATTTTGTTCAGCAATAATTCTTCCTTCAACTTGAACTGGTAATTGTTGGTTACCATCTGGAGTTTTATATTCAAGAATTGGACTATAAACTGCTTTATCTTGGGAACCTGAGATGGCAACACCGAACTTAAGGTAAGTTTCAACGTTGTCTTGGCCAGCTTTAAGGAGCAACGATTTTTCTTGGTTTGTATTTGTAATTCTTCCTTCAGCAAAGGCTGACTTAACAGGTGAAGAAAGTACAGCTTTAATGAATTTCTGAGGATAGATTTCACTTTGAACTTGAATGCTAAGTTTCTTCTGTCCATTGTTACCGATAGATTCAAGTAAAACTTCTCCAGAAGTGTAGTCCTTATTTACAACATTTTTAAAGTGGAATTCTTTTAAGTCCTCGTTTTCAATGCTCACTGAAACTTTAGCGTCTCCTGAGAATGGGAAAGGCAAGACTGGTACTTGTTTGCCAGCTAAATTAGGACCGTTAAGTTCAGCGCATAATGCTAGTCCAATGAATTCGCTTAGTTGATCAAAGCAGATGGAGAAATCTTTAGCTTGAGCAAATTTAAGAGGAGTAACAGCAACTTGTCCGGCATGTTCTCTACTTTCAAATACAATTTGGTGATTAGCTGAGATAAGTTTCTGGATTTGTACTGGTAAACCAAATTTAACATCAACTCCCTTTCCGCCATTGTAAAAGTTAACCCTAACATCTCCTCCGGTGGCAGTATATAAGTTAGATACTACTTTAAGACCATTTTCTACGACAAGGGCGTCTAAAGTAAGTCTTCCGCTGAGTTCAATACTAGCACTTGGGATCAATTTAATATGTAGGTTGTTATCTCTGTTATTTAATAATGCTCTGACGTCGATACTTCCTTCAGCTTTAACTTGAGTGTTTGAAGTTCCTTCCACTGCTAGACGAAGAGGGAATCCAAGAGATGTTGGGTAGTCTAATTCAGCATCAAGGAATTGGATGTTTGTGCGAACAGTTTCCTGAAATTAAGAGGTAAATTAGGGTTTAAAGAATACGTTTCATCTTTACTTGGTGTTATAAATAAGTGGCTTTTGTCGAAAAATGTCGATTTTCTAACCTAACCTAACCTAACCTAACCAAATCATTCTCTAACGCAATGTAGAGTAGATACATATCCCTCATCAAATACATCCATGGGTATACTACAGCTTATGTAAGACTTACAATGAGACTACTGGGTTCTTTAGTAGTGAAAGAGGAATTCGGCAAGGAGGCATATCTCTTACATTGTTTGCAACTTTGCCAGAAAACGCTTGTAAAACAATAGATTGAAACTTGAAGGGCATTAATGTATCGTCGTTCCCATTATGAACAGCGTTAAACAGGCACAAATATACTGCAAGAGTGGGTCCACCACTACACCATACTGGGTACTACATCATGCTTCCACAAAAGAGTAAGTCCTAATATAAATAATTCCAAAACACAATTTAAGACTAATTTTATTTACAGAAAAATAGTTCAGATGAAGCCAGTTGATTTCTACAAGTATTTGGATCATAAGATCAAAATAAGTCGAGACAACCAAACATTTGAGCTGGAGAGAAGAACAAACTTAACTTGGGCCGCATTTGGGAAGATAAACGATATATTAGGTCAAAGATTCCAATGTGTCTTAAGAGAAAAGTATTTAATCAGTACGTTTTGCCAATTATGACCTATGGTGCAGAAACCCTAATACAACAATAGTAGTGAGTAAACTAGTTGTGGAAAGAGCAATGGATAGAATAATGTTAGGGGTTTGGATATATGATAGAATATCTAATGCTATTATGTATATGCAAAAGATCAGACGTATCAGACGTTATTGAAATAATAACAACACTAAAATGGAATTCGGCAGGCCACCTAGTAAAAGCAGCTTAAGATCAGTGAACAGAACAAAAATAATTTTTGAATGGAGACCGCGAATACAAGAAAACAATTTATTATATTTACATAACTCGTATAACACCAAATGATTCAATAAAATTGTGTTTTGACTAGGAAAGTTTTGGGGTAGTTCTGATTTCTTTCATTATATATGGATTTTGAGCTGCTGAATCTGAATATGAGGTTTGCGGACAAAATTTCGTGACGGAACATTGAAAAAATCGCGAAAAAAGCGAAAAATTTCTGCTTTTTCTCGCTTTTTTGCTTAAATCTCGAAAACTATTAACTTTTAGTAAATGATCTGTTAACATAAATTAAAGTACTTAAAATTCTCTACAGATATCACTATTTACTTTTTTTTCAGACGAACCGCTCGGTCTAAAGTGCAAGTTGAAAATTGCGAATTTTGAATGGTCTCTGCAAAACCCACTTTATTTTTTATTAGAATGCTGTCATTTGATAAATTTCTCCTAGATTCTCATAAATACATAATACATTTCTACTACTTATAAATAAATAAGGATTATTTCCAATATTTCTTCTTTTTTTAATGACAGAGTAAAGGAAGAATTCCGCACCAAGCGACCGAGACCGGAGACCGCGACAGGCGACAGATAGGCGAGGTCTCCCCACGACTGCTCTCAATGCAAATATATCAGGGTAGTTCTGCAGCCCGAGACCGAGACCAGTGAGCAACTATCGTCTATCGCGACCTATCTGTCGCCTGTCGCGGTCTCCTGTCTCGGTCGCTTGGTGCGGAATTCTACCTTAAGATTAATTAAGCTGTTAATAGCGTGAGGTCGCAAACATTACAATGATGTAAAAATGATTAGCGCTTACTTGAAGAAAGTTGAGGAGGATAGGGAGCAAGTTCAAAGACGTTCTACTGCACCACCTTTTAATTTCAAAACTCAATGTTTTATGTGTGGTCTCGTCATAACACTTGATTTTATAGAACAGCAAAGTAAAAAGACAACCAACCGCAATATGGTGTATCAGGTTCGAATTTTAAAATTTAAAGAAACTGTTATAAAACGAGCAAAAGAACGTGATGATCAGTATGGCAAAGCCATAATCAAACGCCTTTTGCCTGTCTCAGACTTAGTAGAGAAAACTGTACAATCGCCCAATCACTCAAAAAAAGATTAAAAAATCGGGTCAATTTGCCGATGATGTTGAAAGGGCAATGCAAGATGTTTACAATTATTTAGAGAATAGGGATGGGGAGTGCCAATTTTTGTTCGATGAGTTGATCGACCAAATTAAGGGTAAATATCGTCCTGACAAAAAGACAGCCAAAGCTCATCTACTCAAAAAATAAGGAAGCGATATAATTATTACCATGTCCCGAAACAAGAAGTCGGTCGTTTGTTTCAAAGACACAGGTTACAAAATCTTGAACGACGCTTGGTACCAACAAGCGTTAAAAATGAAAAAGAGGAAAGACTACGGATTGTTCAGACGGCTGCCATTATTGTTGAGGATGTCTGGAGCCAGGTTTATGAGACACAGGAATACCTCCCACCGGATAAGTTTTTAGAAGGAAATGAAGAACTAATTCCTGAAACACTACGTACATTTACGGAAAAAGTTGTACTTCATAAAAAACGTGGGGAGTATGATAACTGGAAGAAGAAAAGTAACGCGCTTGCTCATAGTCTTGTAGCGGCGGTAAGGCCCAGATCATTCGTCTCACCAGTCCTTGTAGGGTTGGCCGTGTTGCTCTACAAAAAGTACGGATCAAGAAAATTGGTTGATGTAGTTTCCTCTTTGGGGTTTTGTTCCAGCCGTGCTTTACACAGGAGGTGTACGATAACGCTGATTTTAAAGTACATACAATCGACGGATACAATACTTTTTACTTCATGGGTGGCATTTCTTGTATTGCACCAAAACATGCAGTAGCATCTAACCAATCCATTCCTAGGTTAAAAACGAAACTCACGCCTGAGATTTATGCAAGTCAGGGAGCTGTTCAACTAATTCATTTTGAAAGGACAAAACCTCAAGGTTTATCAGAAATCAAGATAATAGATCCGAAGGGAATGTTCACACCAACTGAAACTGTGACTCCATTTGTGCCTGATCTTCTGTGGCTCTATGGGAAAGTAGAGATATTCCCGGCCTCTTAGGATGGAATGGATTCATGGAAGCTGTCACAACAAACATGCCATATGAACTAACATTTATTGTTTACCAGCTATTTATCAACGCTCCTCCAAGTGATTATGATACAATATTTACAGAATTGTTGAACGGAGTAAAGAAAACTAAATCCTTGAAGCAAGTTACATGTCTGGTGACATTTGGTGACCCCTCTACCTCAAGGCAAGAGACATCCTTGCTAGTCATCCCGATGATCCTGATCTGTCAAATGTTGTTATAAGGCTCGATGGATTTCACTATTGATGTCCTTCATGGGGGCAATTGGTTACATTATGCAAAGTGGTGGATTGACTGAACTTTTCAATACCATATATGCGGCAAAATAAACCGAAAAAATTATGTCTGGTCACGCTTACACAAGGGCAGTACGAGCTCATATGTTGGCTCACGGAACTCTGGCCAAAATAGTGATTAAGTAAATGGCCCTATCATCAACAATGGTGGATCAATTAGAGGAGATCTTGTTCAACTTAGACAGAAAAGTGATTCTTTCTAATGATGTAAAAAATATTGTAAAATATGTGCCAGAAGAATTTAAATTAAAGCTGTAACTCTTTGCAGAACGTGGCCCCCTGTCTGGCCTGTTGTGATACTGAATTTGTACAATTTCGACTTTTTTTTCTTTTTAATTACTTGTGCAGAAAACTAGCAGACATGTATCAAATGACAGCATTCTAATAAAAATAAAGTTTTGGAATATAAAACGTGGGTTTTACAGAGACCGTTGAAAATTAGCAAATTTCAACTTGCAATTTAGACCGAAAGGTTCATCTGAAAAAAAAAGTAAATACTGATATTTGTAGATAATTTTATGTACTTTAATTTTTGTTAACATATCATAGACTAAAAGTTAATAGTTTTCGAGATTTAAGCAAAAAAGCGGGAAAAAGCAGGAATTTATCGCTTTTTTCGTGATTTTTTCAATGTTCCGTCACGAAATTTTGTCCGGAAACCTCAGATTCGGATTCAGTAGCCCAAAATCCATATAAAATGAAAGAAACCAGAACTACCCCAAAATTTTCCCACTAGGGGGCTCGTAGAGTACAAATTCACTGAATCAAAAAATATAGTATAAAAGGGAAAGGATTACTTACCTCAAAGTTCTTTAGTTTGTCCAAGCCTTCGTTGAAACGGCTAATAAGTTTATCAATGATAACGTCAGGTGAAAGACCGTCTTGATAAGCATTTAAGTTCTGGTGGAAGATTTCTGAACCAAAAGCTTTAAGACTGAGATCAATGTCCAAATCTTTATCTAAGGGATTTTCTTTTAATTGTACAAGTTTACCAATATTTTCAATTTCTTTTCTGGATACATCACGTCTCGCTCTTAAGCTTGATTTAAGTTTTTCGTTAAATTCCCTCCATAATTTGTTGCCTTGCTGGTTTTTGTTTTTCCATATCTCACTGAGAGATGCGGTATTAATAACACCTTTTGGTCCAAAGTAGTGTTCAACAAGGCGGTCTAAATTTTGTTGTCTAAGACTAAGCTCTAAAAAGTTGAAAGAGTGTCCGAAGAGTTCAGCTGTAACGTTCAGATTGGTTGATCTGGGTAAGAAAGCATTTGGAGAGTAGATTACGTTAGCTTCGCTAGAGGCGGCTGCACCAAGTGTGTCGACAGCGTAGGACACTTCACCGTTGTATGACCATTTTCTAGGATCAACGGGGAATCTCTTAGGAACGTTGAGGCCCAAGAATTGTTTGGCTACTTGTTTGTCTGGGTTAGCAGATGCTTTTAAGTTTCGAATGTGTGAAGCAATAAATCCTCCAACTGAAATTAAATATAATAATTACACTTTTATAAAAAAGAACTTTTTTATAATAAAACCTTTTTATTATTTATAGGAAAGAATATAAAATAATTTAACGATAAACGATTTAACGATAACATGCTTAAAATTCCAAAAATTACACTCTAATAAAAAAGTACTTTTTATAATATCACGGTTTTGTTATTGTACATATGAACTGCTAACTGCAAAAAGGGGACTTCCAACAAATTTTCATAAATTCACTTTTTGTTATTTTTGCGTTCTTTACACGTAAACACATCGTTTTCAACAAAAATGGGACCTCTGCGTCTATTTTAAGTATATTAAAAATGCGGCTAAAAGAGTACCCCCGTTAAGATAGGCAAAATGCCCTCACCCTCAAAATTCAATCTTTTTAATTTTTTACGTTCTGTGCAATTAAAAAATGAGATAACGCGGATTTTTAGCTCGCCACCCCCCCTTACCCCTCCCCCCACAGCCTAGAACGTAGATTTTTAGATTTAATTTTTTTTAGTTGGGTTGAAATTGATTTAAAAATTTCAAAAAATTCATACGTGTACCTGAGGATTTTACAAAATATGTCCATTTTTTATGGACCCTTAAATCGAGTGTACATAACCTCAAATTATTTTTTAACTTTTTTAAAACCTATAACTTTTTTTTGGAGGGGGCTGCAGGTCCAATTTTTTTTGAATTTTGTGTATTTTATCAAAAGCTATCTCTCTGATTTTTTTCAGATTTTTCCGTCAGGTGCGCCATCTTGAAAAATCCGGAAAACTGTTTTTAGGGGGTTTTTAGGGATTTTCTCCATTTTAAAGACTGCAACATAGATCAACTCAAGGTTTTGTTAATAGATTATGTATAATTTGAAATAAATGAGTATTTTAGGGTTATCAAAAATTGGGCAAAATACCTTTAAACCCCCAAAAACCATGTTTTTTTAAGTTATGTAAGGGTTTTTGCGGGCTTAATGATATTTTTTGAGGTCGATACAGCCTGAATATATTTTTTATTTTTTTACGTTCTATATGATATTAAAAAATTAGGACTCACCGCAATTTTAGCCCACTTCCCCTATTCCCCCTCCCCCACAACCAAAAATGTCAATTTTTCGATTTTATTTTTTTTTAAGTTGGTTTGCAATTAGATTAAAAATGTTGTTCTGAAGCTATTTCTTTGTGGCATTTTTGTAATTAACTATTCTAAATGGGAAATAAGTGACAATTTAACTAAAAAATGATTTTATTTTCCATCTGTAATGCGATAGAGAGAATTCGATAATCTGTGACGCACTGAAAAAATGGTTTGGGACGATTAATATAAGTAAGTCAGATTAAATTAAATTATTAGAAGATTTTTTTACCAAGCAACCTTTTTGTTTAATTTATTAATATTCTGTATTTTGACAAGGACGTCCGTGGTGGACGTCGAAACGTTAATAAAATCATTTTTTAGTTAAATTGTGGCTTATGTCGCATTTAGAATAGTTAGTACCTAATTATTATTAAATTATAAATTACAAAAAATTCACACGCAGAGCTGAGGCTGTTACAGAACGTCTATTTTTATGGACCCGAAGGTCGAGTGTACATATTATAACCTCATTTTTTTTGTTTTTTAATAGGTACGTATAACTTTTTTTGGCGATGGCTGCTAATTTTTTTTTGTCTTTTGTGTATTTTACAAACCATCTACGTTTGGCTCCTAATGCAAATATCCCACTCTGTATGCTTGTCCCGTTAGGTAAATTATTCCGATTAATTTTTTTGCACAAACTTACTCAAAAACAGGTCCTTATAACAAATCCACAGGGTGCCGGGCGGTGCCGTGGTCGAAAAATTGTTTAAACATTTTTTTTAAACGAATTCAAAAAATCAATTTTTTCACTTCGGACAAATTTGTTTTAGATTCTCTGGATCAAGCTGAGCAAAAAAGGTATCTTGTGATTTTTCTATAAAATTGACTGTTGTCGAGTTACATGCAATTTCAAATTTGAAAAACGCGAAAATGGCCATTTTCAAGGCTTAATAACTCGATTAAAAATTATTATTATGAAAGTCATAAAGTGACCAACTCAAAGTTTAAAGCCCCCCTGCAATAGCCTAAAGAAATTTTTGTCATTATTTTATTTCTAACTATTATTTTTAATAATTAAAAATGAGCGCTAAGCATGTATTGAAGCGGCCGTCCGCGAGAGAGAGAGAGAGAGAGAGAGAGAGAGAGAGAGAGAGAGAGAGAGAGAGAGAGAGAGATGTACAATATTCATTGGACGTTTTAAAAAAATATCGATTGGAAGTCAAAAATACGTTTTAAAAAAATAAAAAAGGAATTTTGAGGTTTTATGTATTGTACACTCGACCTACACGGGTCTATAAAAAATAGATATGTTTTGTAGACGCCTCATAAAAATTTTAAATTAATGGCAACTTTAAACAAAAAAAAAAAATAGAAAAATTGACGTTTTGTGGGGGCAGGGGGGGGGGGGGTGGTGGTGTGCTAAAAATGCGATTAGTCTTATTTTTTATTCACTTATAACGTAAAAAAATGAAAAAAAAAATATTCAGGCTGTATCGATCTCAAAAAATAATATTATTAAGCCCGCAAAAACCCTTACATAACTTAAAAAAACATGTTTTTTTGGGGGGTTTAAAGGTATTTTGCCCAATTTTTGATAACCCTAAAATACTCATTTATTTCAAATTATACATAATCTATTAACAAAACCTTGAGTTGATCTATGTTGCAGTCTATAAAATGGAGAAAATCCCTAAAAACCCCCTAAAAAAAACAGTTTTCGGGATTTTTCAAGATGGCGCACCTGAGGGAAAAATCTGAAAAAAATCAGTGAGATATCTTTTGATAAAATACACAAAATGAAAAAAAAAATTGGACCTGCAGCCCCCTCCAAAAAAAAGTTGTAGGTTTTAAAAAAGTTAAAAAAAAATTTGAGGTTATGTACACTCGACCTAAGGGTCCATAAAAAATGGAAATGTTTTGTAAAAACCTCAGCTACATGCGTCAATTTTTTGAAATTTTTAAATCAATTGCAACCCAACTAAAAAAAAATAAATCTAAAAATCTTTGTTTTTGGCTGTGGGGGGAGGAGTAAGGGGGGTGGCAAGCTAAAAATCCGCGTTATCTCATTTTTTAATTGCACAGAACGTAAAAAAATTTAAAAAATAGAATTCTGAGAGTGAGGGCATTTTGCCTATCTTAACGGGGGTACCCTTTCTCTAACTGCAAAAAGTGGACTTTTACAGCAGAAATATAACGAAAAAGAACCGAAGAAGTGACAGTTTTGCCTTTACAACGCGAGTTTACTCTGAAACACGTCCATTAATATCATCCAATGTTGAAAACATTAGAAAAATACTCAGATTCATCGACGATGGCAACATCCCATTTTGGAGGGAAATAACAGAATGGCCCACTGTTCAACAAGTTGATAATTAATACTATGGACTATTTTCTATTCCTTTCTTTATATTACATGTTGATAATGGCAAATAAAGGTGTTTTCTGGCAAGTAGTGTTTATCTAATTGAATTATTTCTAATAATTTTCATTTTTATTACAGTTAACTGCAAAAACGGAACTTCTACACAACATTAAAATGTGAATATTATACAATTATAATTAAAATTATTTACAACTTATTTACAGAATTATGTATAAAGCTATATTGAACATGTGCACCAAGTTTTCCGTTTCTAAGAGATTTGGTTACATAATTATTTAGTTTTTACCTTCTCCTGTAAAATTTGCTTTTATGCAGATGTCCCCTTTTTGCAGTTAGCAGTTCATATAGGAGACAACATGTTTGGAAAGAATAATTAACTTATAAAATATGAATTTTTAGTAGGTGTATTAACTGTTATTTATAATTATGATTCCAAAAATTACACTAGTATAAAATAGTATTTTTTATAATACCACGATTGTTTAAAATGGTATATTATAATTTTAAGTATATAAACTTTTAATTATTTATTAAAACAATTAAAAAAAGATACGCCACAGCCGGGTTCCAACTGGGGACCTCTCGATCTGCAGTCTAGTGCCACTGAGGCAACATCAATTTGTAGATATCGATTTATTAACGTACTTTAAAATATTATTGCATTAGTCACATTTTTAAAATAGTTTGAAATTAAAAAAAAATCGATTTATCCATACAGTGTGATTGGTCAGTGGGGTAAAGCTTTGTAGATCCGTTATAAGTAATAAATAGTAATAAAAGTTCATAACAAAAATTTTAGCCAACTTTTATAACAGATTGATAATCAATAATTGTAAATTGTAAGTTTTAGACAATTATTCAATCATGACTTACTTAAAATTTGGAAAGATTTAGACCCGTAATTATTAATAATTTTGCTCTGTAAAATGAAAATATCTCGAAAACTAATAAATTTACACATAGGGAATGTTATACAAAAACTATAGAATGCTAATGGTAATTTTCGATAATGATATAAAATACAGGTTGTTCTATTTAAAATTACTGAGAAAATAATGTAGTTGCGTTTTGACTCACCCTGTATTCAATATAAAGGAAATTAGCAAAACAACCATTTACGAAAATTTTGACAATAAATAAAAAAATATGACCTCAATAAACCATTGACTTTGTGCTTGCTTTTATTTATACAGGTAGTTAAACCTGTTACGATTTTCATATAAAATTGGTTATAACTTTGTAAATACCCCGTATAACATACCAAACCTTTATATTTTTATCGAAAAGTTACGAAGATTTCGAATATAAAATAAAATACAGGGTGTTCTATTTAAAAAAACATAAGTTTGGTCTGTCACTTTGTTATCGAACACCCTGTAACATTCTAACTAATTCTTTAATGTGAAGCTCACAGTTCGCTACAATTTTTGTTATTAAGTTTTATCGCTATACATTACTATAACAGACCTACGGAGCTTCACCCCACTAATATCACCCTGTATAGTAGCAGTAAAATATTGCATTCTAAGCTATCCTGAAAATTTCAAGTGTCTAGGTAGCCTAGAACTATTTTTAAAATGGATTACAAAATTTGCGGAGTCCGTGACACCAACCAACCCAAGTATATAAAAAGGTTTTAAAAATGTAACTAATTAGTACGTTCCTTGAAGTTAAAATATTTCAAAACCTCTAAATTTTAAAGAACTGCTTGGATTGACATGAAATTTGGCATACACATAGCTAATAACTAATTAGTACGTTCCTTGAAGGTAAAATATTTCACGAAGTTAATACTTTTCGAATTATTTGCGAGTGAATATGTTAATTTTTCTACAAAATAACTACGTTTTCAAACGGTTTTTCGCAAATAACTCAAAAAGTAAGTATTTGGTGGAAAAAAAATTCTTATCAAAAATATAGCACGTAAAAAAGTGAAAAACTTGGTGTATATATTAGGTCACTTCTTGTAGTAGAAGCAAAGTTATAGCTAATGAAAAATAGGTTCATATTCGTCAAATTATAAATCGTATATTTTAACGTGCCATAACCAAAAAACGAAGCACTTTTTTGGGGAAAACTCATTTTAACTTTTTAAAGTGTTAAAAAAATGCTTATTTTTGTTTAAAAAAAATTTTAGCATCAAAAATAAACAAGTTACACTCAAAATAAAGTTGGTCCCTTTTTTTTGGTAAGAAATCGGGAAAATCACCCCCTAATTAGCATTTCAAATGAACTTAATTGTTATCACTTCACAAGTTTTTTACTCGCCTATGTATTGATCATACGGTCTGTAAGTTTCATCGGTTCAAAGTCCTTATTTTTGAAAGAGCTGTAGTTAAAAGGGCTTGAACGAGTCACTTATCACGAGTGTATGCAAATTTAAAAACACCGAATCTTGATCAATTTTTGTCTTACAGAAAAACAAAAAAAATACAAAATATTCAGAAAAGTAAAGCCGACTTTTTTTATTGTTTAAGACTTTTGGTATCTCTAACAATTTTTAAGTTATTTTGAAAAAAAAAGCATTTTTTTCAAAATTAAAATTTTTAAAAATTTTACTATAAAACCAATTTTTTTCAAAAATAAGCATTTTGAATCGATGAAACTTACAGATCATATAAACACAACAACACTTTAAAAAAGTTGTAATGTGTTTTCCCCAAGAATGCTTCATTATTTGGATATTTCACATTGAATTATTCTATTTGGAATTTTTCGAATATGAACCTATTTTTCATTAGTTATAACTCTGCTTTTGCTAGGTATAGGGACCTAATATGTACACCATTTTTTTCACTTTTTTATAGAATATAATTTTCCTAAGAATATTTTTTTCGGCAAAATGCTTACGTTTTGAGTTATTTGCGAAAAACCGTCTAAAAACGTGGTTATTTTGTTGAAAAATTAACATATTCACTTGCAAATAACTCGAAAAGTATTGATTTGGTGAAAACACTCTATGGAACAAAAGTTGCTTAAAATAAGTCGGTTTATCCACTTCAGAACCTATCTTGAACATATATTTTTTCACCCCCGAGGTGGGGTGAAACTCACCCCCAGGGCAAAAGCACACATCGGCACCATATCACTTTTTTTCTATGACATGTTAGCTATGCGTATTCCAAATTTAATGTCAATGCAAGCGGTTCTTTACAATTTACAGCAAAAACCGTGAAAGAATGTAATTTATTATAAAATATGTTAGCAAATAAATGACAAAAATAAAAAATAAAACAAAGACCTAAGCCGTTTATAAGAATCATCAGATGTTTATAGGAATCAGTATTGGGACTAAGTAATTGCAAATTAATAAACGAAAAGAATAAAAGTAGAAAATCATGAAATTGAAAAAGAAATATGGAAAATTTAAACTGAGATTACACTAAAGATAAATAAGGAATTATGCTGATCAAAACTTATTGAAATTATTCATAAAGCTAAATAGAATAACTTCTTTGGAATAACCTAAGTGATGGATTCGACGGTTATTTGATGGAGGTTGTTTTATCTAACAATAAAAATAATGTAATGTATTAATTTCCATAGAATCTAATAAATAAAGATAGCTTAAGGCCTTTATTTTGAATATGAAGAATTTAAAATTGATCATTAAAAGAATGATTATAATCTTGAAGGTGAAGTGCGTATGTAGAATCTGTTTTTCTATTTGTAATAAAATAATGGGTGTTTTTCCATTTGTGTGAATAGTTAATAAGTAATAGCCAGTTAATACTGCTTACACATTATTTCTTCAATCTGTTTTATTGGTTGCAAATATGTTGATTAAGGTGGGTTGTACTTAGCTGAAGACAGTGCCCATTAAATAATACCCAAGGTGGCACTCTCAGGCCAACCCAAACCTAACTGATTCTCAAATCAATTTGCGTCGCCTTTATTTATTGTATAAATATGTTTGTGTACTTTTACTTTCGTTTCTGTGTCAAGTTTAGGTGTCATATAATAATATGTTACTGCTTACTTGGCAGGAATCACTGTGTCATCAAAAGACCTCAATGTGTATGTGCTCTACATTCGCCTGTAAACATTTGAGTTTAGAATTACCTGAAATATATTCGTAGGATACTCCACGTAAGAAAGCTCTTTGTGTTCTACCATTACTATACGTTTGTTAAAGGTTCTAAAAGTTTGACCTATGTAAGATCAGTCAGATGACAGCCGCTGCATGTACCTTTTCATACACCAATGTATAAGTGCTTTTTTCTTTGACTCTTGTTGCAACTTGAGCAAATATATTAATAATAATACATAATAAGACCTTAAAAAGCACTTACACAGTGGTGTATACAAACTTACATATTATGGTTACTGTCCAAAACCTTACATCGTTCAAACTAGTAGAATCTTTAACAAACGTATAGCAGAACACAAAAGGGCTTTCAATATTAGAAAAGGAGATTCTACGTACCTAAGCACTTTACCTTCTAGATCATAATCATTCTTTTAATGACCAATTTGAAATTCTCTATACTCAAAATAAAGGCCTTAAGCTATCTTTAGAATATATGTTTAGAATAAATATAATATATAATTATTAGAATCTATGGAAATTAATAAATTAAAAAATACAGACATAATTATGAATGAGTAACTTGAGACAAACACCTTTTCCCTCCTCAACTTATTTATTTAAAGACTAAAGTGTTGAAGCATTGTAAAAATACATCACTTAGAAAATCACTCCGCCGAAACAGCTGTAGTGATGTAATAATTTTGTGGAGGGGTTGAAAACAATAATTTTCAGTGTTTGATTGGTAGACAACCTAAGATATAGGGAAAGTGAAAGACACAGAAAAATGTTTAAAATATTAAACTAAAGAAAAACCAAAACACTCAAACAAAGTGCAGTGTTTTACATTGAAAACGGAATATAAAAGCCCATAAGTCCTGTTGTGTCATTAAATTGTCATTGATCAGTAATAATTTAAGACCAAATAATACATAAACGTTACCTTGATAGCTTTGTTCCTTTTCCAATAAAGCCTTTACTACATTACCAACTTTAGCGTTGGGACATTTTGCCAAAACAAGATATGCCTTAATTCTGAGTTCAGAGTCATTTTGAATGTTTTGCAAAATTTGAATAGCGCTGTTTCTAACCTTATCCTTGCAAGGATCTGAGAGGTAGGCTTCCAATGCGAAAGCTCTTAATCTTTCAGCAGCTTGTCTGTTTTCAGCAATGGAAACAATTTTGGTTACTACATTGTCATTCAAATGTCCGAAATTGCCAAGAGTTTTCAACACAAGAATAATTTCGTTTTCAGCTTTCTTGTCTTTTGGATGTCCGTTGCCTAATTTTTGAATAAGCTTTTGAGTAATTTGGTTGAGAGCATCAACTTTGTCACATGGATGTTGTTGGCAATACCGTCCTACTAAGTTTCCAATACCTAGGTATGCTTGATCAGGAAGATTTGGAATTGCTAGTAATTGCTAAAAAAGAAAGTTGATTACAAAATAGTTTTATCCACAATTTAATATTGTAACGAATACAGGGTAGAGCATTAGTGGGAAGAAGTCCAATTACTCGTTTGTCTTAAGATATACGAAAAAAGGTTATTTAGATAAAAATTGGGGCATAAATAGGACCATAATTTAAAATTATTTCCAAAGGAACAGAGCCACCCATATTAAGAGGGTGACACAAAATTATGTTTTTTTTTTAATATAACGCCCTATATATTTCTACATTTTTGTTTTTCTTCCTTAAAATATAAGGCTTTGTAATTTCGTAGCAACATTCACACCCTGTAGAATTGTAGTGATTTGACATCAAAATTTCTGCAGTTTTTTTGCAGTTAGGTACCTAGTGTTATGTGTAGTTTGTGTTGAGTAAGTGTCTTGTTACTTTGCAAAGTCGACATCATTGTCTTTGCAAAGAGACGCTAATTATATCCGACCGTCTGCGGTCCCTCCGGTGAGTACAGATCCCACAAGGACAGAAACTATTTTCATTTATTAATTTATAATAAACGAAAAATCTCTGACCCTGGTGAGATTCGAACTCACGACCATTTGGATCTTTCGATCCAAAGGTAGGCGTTCTTACTACTGAGCCACAGAAGGGGTCAAACCATTTTAATATAGTCTACTATTGTCAAAAATGATTAATATAGCGAAATGTTTATTTTAGTATACAGGGTTGGTCGAAACTATGAATGAGTATTTTCTAAGTGTTCTTAAATGGAATACCCTGTATATTCGTATTGTAATGAAATTATATTTTATTGTACTTTTTTATTTCATAAGAATTCTCTATACCTAAGTGCTTTAATTTGTGAGTTGTTCGTGATTCTTTAAGCCAAACATTAATTGCAACAAAATTGACGTGAAATTTTATTAGATGCCCATGAAAATATTCAATAAAAATTAATTTTTCGAAAAACAAAATACACAAAATACACAGATATCAAAATACCTACGTAGTTAATATTAATTGTTGGTGCGTAAAACATTAATAAAAACATATAATATTCTATCTAGTTGGCTATGACACTAAATTTGCTTAAACATTTGACATTATACTATTTTTATAGTTCCAGTGGCTTTGTTGCCATTACTAATATGAATTTTTCTAATTAATAGCTTATTAATATGGTTTTTGTGCTAGGATAGTATAACAAAAATGTGCTACTAGCAATATGAATTTATCATCAGCAATTTTCTGATAGACGACAAATAAGAAAAGAAACTTTTGAAAGTATACTAAAACGGTTTCAACAAACTAGACACTTAGATTATGAGAACGGTCGTACTAATATGCAGATCTTCAGTGACACTATTATTTGCTTGGATTACATTTAATTCATTTTATTGATTTAGAATAGTTTTAATTCGATCAGATTTCTCGTAATCTAAGTGTCTAGTCCGTTGAAGCCGTTCTAGCCAACTTTCAACAGTTTATCTTCTTATATAAAATAAAAATAAACATTTCGCTATAAATAATGTTTGACAATAGTAGACTATAGTAAAAATCATTTGAACGTAAATACATCGAGAAAAACCAAAGAGATAAAAATATACAGGGTGTTATATTAAAAAAAAACAAAAGTTTGTGTCACTCTGTCAATACGGGTGGACCTGTATATTTGAAAATATGTTTAAATTTTGGTCCTATCTATGCTCCAACTTTTATCTAAATAACTTTTTTTCGTATCTCTGACGACAAACGAGTAATTGATTACAAACGAGTTTTGGATTATCGCAGCAACGAATATTTCAGTGTGGTAAATGGATCTAATAATTATTCCAATAAACAGCAATGTAATTGGAAATTTATTTTCGTTCTTTATATTTTGCACAATAAAATATTCGTTGTCGAAATAATCCAACACAGTCGTATATTCGTGGAATAGGGTATAATAACGCTCTTTTAGATCAATTTTTCACAGAAGTATAAAAGTGATTTTCAATAGACGTAATTTGTAATAAGTAAAAAATCATAAACTTACACTTGCGGTTTTAATGGAGTTCTCAGTTGCGTGTTTGACTAAGGACAGTCCAATATAGACCAGTTGTTTTTCTTGATCGCTCAATTCATTGCTCTTTAATAAAGTAATGGCTACTTCAATCGCATCACCAGTTCCTGCTTGTAAGAGAGCGTCCAAGAAAATTTTCTTGGCAGCTACTTTATCACCAATACCTACACCAGACCTGACTTGGTTGTAAACGGCCAAAAGGTCGTCTTTCTTAGCTGCTTTGACGGTTTTAATCAAATCGACGAATTTTTTGGCGGTTTTGTCTCCAACAACAATATCAATAGTTTTTACTACTTCCTTAACAGCGTTCAAGATTACGTTGACGCCACTATTAGGAGCAATAACTGGATGGGGATTGTCGAAAATAATGGATTTAGGGACGCTGGGAGCAGCTTTTGGATTATCTTTGGAAGTACCTACTAAGTGTAGTTTGCTGTTAATTTCAGCTTTGGCACCGCTTTTACCTACGGAGAATGGAAGATATAGGTAGTTTTCAATGACATTTGCTTGATTTAATATGCCATTTTTGATCCTCAGTTTAGCACTGTAGTCTCCGTTAAGGATAGGACTAGATTTGATTTCACTATTAAGATTGAAAGTGGTTGCGAAAAAGTCTTGTCTGAGATGTTCTCTGTAGGCACATTTGTTTAAGTTACGGCCTTTTATTACAACCAAATCAGCTCCTTCTTTATGTTGTGCGTATTCAGTAGGACATAAACCAAAAATGTCAGTTTCGTGTCCCGTCTTTAAGTTGACTTGGAAAAGAGATGCGATGGCACGTTTAAGATTTAGTGAGTTCTGGGTATCAGTAGGTTCGGCACATATACTGTCTTCGATGTGTCCATCGTGGAAATTAAGTTGAATAGCCTTTTCCACATCTGGAATATGACCATGTTTCTACAGAAAAAAAAATAATAATTAGAATAAATAAAAAAATTAGTCAAAGAGAACTACTACCAAATAATATTTAATAATGCATTTAAGAAACCTGCTACCGGTTAGATACTTTATAACAATAATGCATACTAGCAAGAAATACGTCAAATTATATAAAAATATAAAGGGGTATCAGACAAGGAGACACAATGTTAACCAAACGGACCAATGTTATCAGAAGTCGAAGGAAGATGTAAAATTCTAAAAAGAAGAAAGGGCATTATAGGTATTACACACACCTCCCCTGAAGAGGTTAGACAGATGATTAAGCGTACTAATGCCAAAAAAGCTCCAGGACCGAACAAGATTATGAACAGAGGCTCTGAAAAATCTGCCAGAAAAAGCAATAGTATACATAACAAATTTAATAAACAACATTTTAAGACTGAGACATTTTCCTGACAGATGGAAAGAAGCTCACGTAATCATGATTGAAAAACCAGGACAAAATGGCAAATTTCCACAGAATTATCGACCGATAAGCTTATTACCAGCATTAAGCAAAATCGCAGAGTGGGTCATATTAGCCAGGATAAAACAAGAATCTGAAGCAATCGAAACAATACCTGAAGCACAGTTCAGATTCAGATCCGAGCACTCGTGTGAACTTCAAGTGCTGAGGTTAACCGAATATATCACGAAAGCGTTCATCGAAAAGAAATATACAGCAGCCGCCTTTCTAGACGTCAGTAAAGCATTCGACAGAGTCTGGCACGACGCGTCTGCTGTATAAAATGAACCAATATGGTTGTTATAGTGAGGCGATGACGTGTCTTCTCTCGTCATACCTAGCCAACAGGAGGTTCAGAGTTCTGATAGGGCCAACCCTGTCCGAAGTTGGGACCATGGAGATTGGTGTACCACAGAGGGCTGTGTTATCGCCATATCTATATATCATATATACGGCAGACACCCCAACTGAACCCAGATCGTTGCTAAGTCTCTACGCAGATAATACAGCGATATCTTGTAGTAGTACCCACCCAGATTTTGCAACAAGACACCTACAAAGAGCTCTTGACGAACTACAAGAATGGTGCGTGCAGTGGAAAATAGCTGTCAATCCTGACAAAACACAGGCCGTCATGTACCAAAAAAGAAGAGGCAGATCAAATGAGGTACTATCCCTATTTGATATCCAAATTGAATGGTCAAATCAAGCCAAATACCTAGGCGTAATGGTGGACAAAAGGCTAACCTTTACAGAACACGTAAAACAAACAATCAACAAAGCTAAAGCCCTTGGAGTCAACTCTCATCGCTAATAGGTCGAAAGAGTAAATTGAGATTTAAGACAAAGATTAGGATGGCAAATTGTATAATTTTGCCAACACTGACATACGCCTCAGCCGCATGAGGGCACACGTGTAAAACCAACAAGAAAAAATACAAACCATCCAAAACCACATGATCAGGAAAGCTCTGAATATACCTAGATATGTCCCATTAAGATACGTATTTGGACATACGCAACAAAAGAAAGTTCTGAGAATGATAGATGAAAGAGCACACGAAATATTCGACAATATCAGGAACCATCCCAGCTAGATGGGCAGATTAGCAGACTATTAAGAGAATTGATTTACTATGGCGAAAACCAAAGAACGGTACATAGACGGCCTAGAAAGTAGTTAGCTGGATATAGAGAAAACCCTTCAGAATAAGAATTGAGATAACCACAGGATAATCGAAGCACAAACTTCACCCTTCTGGCAATAAGTACTCTTCAGGTAGGTCAAATGGACCATAGTCGCGGAAGTTGAGCATCGAGGTCACGTACCGACAGACGTGGGCTTGATGGCCACACCTTTCGGGCGCTCAGAAGTTGAGGAGAATAAAATTTATTTTGCCAATTCGGCAACTGAGTGACCGAGCACACACGGTCTGGACAGTGAGACACCGATTTCGATCAGTGCCTTGATGTCCGGAACACATTTTTTTAGAACACAAGTCCAAAGTAAAGTAACAAATTAACTAAGTCAATAATAGGGAGAAAAGCTCTTCTAGCTACCCCTAAAGTCAGGTGGCTTAACCACATGAAGTAATACAGAGGATGTCCCATTACCCAGGGCATCCAAAGTAAAGTTAAGTTCAACGCCTTCCCATTCGGCATGTCCTTCGATGGGGAGAGGTGGTGGTATAGCTTGGAAGTCAGATAGGTACCACTCCATTACGGGGTGTGACCGGTTTGATCTTCGGACATGTGGGTCTGTGGGTCCCACTTTTCCATTGTTACCCGGGGCTGGGGTTTATACAAGCATGTGTGTGTAGGTAAACACATCAGTTAAAATTTTTTTTAGATTTAGGCAACATTTGGAAAACTACTAGAAACTTTGAAAAGAAACGTAATATCTGAAAAGAAAAGTGTTTGGTTTAGATTTTACCAGTGCTGACAAACTGTGCAGGGATAAAATCTTCAGCTAGTACTCGTAAATTGAGAGTGATATGGAGAAGAACGGAACTATCAATGCTAGGAATATATTTGCGGGACAATTTAGAAACAAGTAAATTAGACAAATAGCCTTTGGGATCTTTTGTGGAATAGAATCTTGGACACTAAACCAATGTGTAAAAGAATTGATGTTTTCGAGATGTGGACGCACCGTCGTAAAATGTTGATGATATCGTGGATAGTCAGAGTGTCGAATGAAACAATTTTATAGCTTCTAGACAAAAAAAAAGGTTCTGAATACCATAAAAAGGAGAAAATTGGAGTAATGTGCACATATGATGAGAAATCATAAAACTGAATTAATGCATGTAATTATTAACGGAAAATAGAAAGGAAATGTGGTCCAGGACGATGAAGAATATTCTGGCCCAAGAAACTCCGCCAGTGGTATGACGTCAGCACCACAAGACTATTTAGGTAACCTAGATCAAATCATGCTGATGTTTTTGGAGGACAAAGTAACTAGGTACTTAAAGGAGAAAAACTAGCAAAGTCAGTGATAACTTTATTTTAAGACGAAATTTGATTTACATTGATTTTCATATACTAGAGAACAAGCCTAATATAAAATAGAGCTAAAATAGATCTCGTTTGGTAAGTTTCTCTCTATGTTCAATCAAAAATACACTACAAAAGGAGGTACTAAATAACCATAATAGTAATATTTATTCCTCTAGTTAGCCCTTTGGCACTAAACTATCTACTAATATCAACTATAGTTACCTTTGAATTTCCTGTCAAAACTTGAACGTTTTGAAGCCTAAGAAGTTGGTTACAGTCTCCTAATTGTGTTAATAATACTACAGCTTTTACATCAGTACTTGCTACTTGTCCTTCAGCAGACGATAAGCTAATGTCGATTTTTCCTTCATAGTTGTATTTGTATGTTGTGCCGGGTACGTATTTGAATAATTGAGTATCTATAAAGAATAAAAAATATTAGGTTACCGAGCAAAAAAAATACCAAAAGTAGACTGAGGGGGAATGAAGATATTGAAAAATATATAAAAGGTAATGAACAAATTAGAATGTCTACAATCCACTGCTTTTTATTTAACTCTGTTCCTCGCATCTTCCTAGTCGTTTCTTTCTTTTCGTTTCCAGACTATGATTAAGTCTTTTTTTTTTCTGTAATCTTCAAACATCTTCACAAGCTGAGTATGTGATCATACTCAGCTTTCAACATTCTCAGTCTGAAATTATCCGGTTTTTTTTACCATCAAATGTTGAATTTTTTACAAGCTTTTTACAAGCTTTTTTTTTTGTCAGTTGCCACTTTTCTTGTCGATGTAACAAATTAAAATTTAATTTGGCTTATTACAAAAAAATATAGTAATGATTATTAACATATAACAGCAAAGAAGTTTCTAATTTTATACTGTGAACTGAATGTTGGAACTTTAAAAAGAAAGAGAATGCATGTTGAAAAATAGATAATAGACATGGAATATAATGCCGCTCGTTTTGTTCCTTCTTTAGCACCAACTCTTCAACTGTAAGACAACACCATACATCGCGATTGAGTTATCGTTAGCAGATGGCTTAACTTTTGACATTTTTATAAAAATACATAGTTACAAATTTAAATTTTTTGCACTAGTTTACAAATATATATTTTTTCTTTAACCCAAAAACAATTCATACATAATTTGTTTTCCGACTGCCCTCGTATAACTAAACCTATCTCACAAATTTTTATCACGTCAAGTTTTTGCAATATTCCCCCATGAAGTTTTTCAGTCATTTTTTCCTTGCGTCCAGTTTGACCTTCGCTATTGTTGTGTTAAAGTGATTATCGACAATTAAATTAATTTCAAAATGTCATCAAAGGAGTGTAAATTAAGCCCAAACAACTTTTGCCATGTTTGTGGTAAAATAATCCTAACAAAAAAGAAGAGACCGATCTCAGAAGCAGTAAAACAGGCATATTTTCAATACTTCCAAATATCGATAAAAAATCTTGATAAAAAATGGGTTCTTGGTGTAGTATGTGAAAATTGTAGAAGTATTTTAACGAACTGGGCTGCAGGTAATAAAAAATACTTGCAATTCGGAGTCCCAATGTTGTGAAGAGAACCAACAAATCACGCCACGGACTGTTACTTTTGCCTTACAAAAACAAGAGGCTTTAACAACAAAAACAAAAAGCATATACAATACCCTGATGTTGAATATGTCCCTAAAAATTCATTTTTTACACTCGCACCTAGATTTTTTTCCTGAAATGCTGGGAAGCGTAAGTGACGAACTAACAACACGGCGAACGTTTTCATCAAGACTTGAGACTTTTGAAGAGAGATACCAAGGCTTTTGGGACAAAAATATTCTAGCCGACTACTGCTGGTCTACATTAAGAGAAACTGATACAAATCAGTATAAAATATAATTATAACAGCTCACATTCAATTCAACCAAATACTACCCAGCAAAAATAATACTGTAATATATACTATTACCAACTTTTCTGAAATCTACACTAAGCTATCTCAAATCAACTGGCAATTATTTTTTGCTGGCTTAAACGACCCTTCATTAATGTGGACTGCATTTCTCTATGCCGTCCACAATATAATTTCTACAAACACTACCTTCCGTAATATTTATAAAAACAATCTTAAACCCTGGATAAATCGAACAGCAATAAACCAAATTAATCACAAACGACATCTCTGGCGGAAATTTAAACAGACCGGGCTTCTGACTGATTTTCAAAACCACCGCAGATATTCAAATAACTTACAAACTTTTCTAAAAACTTTAAGACAAAATTTTGAAACAGGTGTTATTGACAGTGGTAATATGAAAAAAGTCTACAAATACATAAGGTCCTCACTGACGTCTAAAGTTTCCATTCCTCTACTTCAAAAACCTAATCAGACTTTATGCTCTTCTGACAAAGATTCTTCTGAAACTCTATCTTTAGCATTTTCACAGGTTTTTACTAAAGAATCGAATGATGGTAATCTACCTCCTATTAGGTGTAATCGTGTCGGTGCATCCTTACGGCAAGTCGAATTTACAGTGGATCATGTCAAACAACACTTAATAAAACTTCGCACATCCGCTTCACCTGGTTTAGATGGTTTAACACCAAAACTATTAAAAATATGTGCAGACACACTTGCAATACCTTTAACGTTAATTATGCAGACTTCTTTTATCCAGAATTCCTTACCTCCTAATTGGAAATTAGCATCGGTCACTCCTATTTTTAAAAAAGGCAACAAACTCGATCCCAACAATTATCGTCCGATTAGCTTACTACCAGTAGTTAGCAAAGTCATGGAAGCCATTATTTCCGAGGAGATGACTAAATTCCTTCTCCAAGAAAATGTTATTCCAACACAACAACATGGATTTGTTTCTGGTCGCTCTACTCTAACCAATCTCCTACATTGTGTTAACGACTGGACGTCATCTATTAACAGTTCACAGCCGGTCGACGTTGTTTATCTAGATTTCTCTAAAGCCTTTGACCGTGTTCCTAAGCGCAGACTTCTACATAAGCTAGAACATTTCGGAGTTCGCGGTACTTTATTATGCTGGATTGATGATTTCCTGACAGATCGACATTACAAAGTTAGAGTTGGCGAATCTTTCTCACAGGACAGGTTAGTGGAAAGTGGAGTGCCGCAGGGTTCTGTCCTTGCTTCCTTATACCAGCGATGTTCCTTCCTATGTTTCAAGTAAAATATCGTTATATGCTGATGACACAAAAATATATGCCAATCCTATCACAAACCAGTTAGCCCTCCAAAGAGACTTGGACTCTATTTTTACTTGGTGTTCCCAGTGGTTACTACCCTTAAACACGGAAAAATGTGTAGTGCTTAGAATTGGTAAAAACAATCCACTTGTGCCGTACTTCGTTAACGGACAACCATTAGATTCAGTGTTCTCGTATAACGACCTCGGTGTTATCGTAAACAGCAGCCTAACGTGGTCCGACCATATTCAGTCTATTTGTAAACGTGCGAACTCCAGACTATATCTTATTCGGAGGTGTTTTTCGAGAGCTTCAATGCAGTCATTCTGTAAACTTTACACTATTTAGATAAGACCGATTCTTGAATATGCTGGCCCAACGTGGTATCCTGATTTGGTTCGAGACAAAATTTTGTTGGAAAACGTCCAAAGAAAGGCCACTCGAATTCCATTGGGACTGAGAAGACCTTCCTATGAAGAAAGGCTCAGTATGGCCCACCTAACTTCTTTTGGACTTCGCCGACAACGTGGCGACTTAATATCCACATTTAAAATATTAAAATTTAATTTCGGAAATCTCGACGAAATTTTTACAATCAATCAAGATGAACGCCTTAGAGGTCACCAATTTAAACTGAAAAAAGAGAACTTTTGTACGAGACCAAGACAGAATTTTTTAGCAAATAGAGTTTTCGATATTTGGAATAACCTGGATGATAACATTGTCTCAGCCCCCTCTACCAACACATTTAAAAACAGACTTGACAGTTTTCTATTATAGTTGAAATATTTTTTTTATGTAAACCCAAATTGTATCTTTTTTTTTGTTGTTGTTGTTTTTTTTATATTGTATTTACTAGTAGGTTACTTATGTAATTTCTTTGTTTTTGGGCATAATAGGGACTTGTCCCTCTGCCCTTGTTTATGTATAATAATAATAATAATAAAAGAAAAAGTAATCTGTGTCATTTTTAGTTTTTTTTTTGTTTAACATATGTATATGAATAATTATGAAAAACTTAAAAAATGAATATAAAAAAAACTTGACGTCCTGATTTTTTTTTTCACTACCTAACCTTATTTAGGATTGATTATACTACTTATACCCGTTGGTTCCATGGCTGGGTAAAAAACGTTGTAAACTAGTGATTAATGTAAATATAAATAAAAAGCACATACTACTTTTCCGGCATCCTGTTCTGCAAACTTGATCTGAAACATAAAATACACGAATTAGTTTTCAGTTTTGGCTCTAACAATATTTCTGTGTCACTTTAATTTTTATATTTTGCCGTAAAGCATACATCAAAGTTTGTCCGACTAGATACCGTTAAGCTATTAACAAATTTTCAGCTTGCTATTAATAAACTTTTTTTTGGTACGCGGGATCCAGGCCTAACTAAAATTCTGAACAAAACAAGTTGGTACAGTTTTATCTTGATATATAATTAGACTTTAATTCATTCGACAAGTATTCTCTGTAAATGGATACGGAATACTACGAAGGTGAAAAATGTACTAGAAAAATTAAGAGACAAAGTGGATATTTTTAGGCCATAGCATCAAGCAGAAAGCAGATAGATGAAACAGGTCATGCACTGGAGACACTGGGAATCAGAACGACCCAAAGAAAGACCACAGATGCTTTGGGTAGATAATTTAAAAAGACAAGATGGATGAAAATCTCTATAAACATAGAAAAATGGCAGTAAGGTTTGAAGTCCCATATCCAAACTTGGATATAATAAGAACTTTATATAAGTAGATAGATAGTATTCTCTATTTTATCGAATTCTCTACCAGTCCATTGGACCCATTGTTTTGTCAGCTAATTATTTTTTTCTTACAGTGGAACCCCGATAAATCGGCCTCCGATAACCCAGAAGTCCGGCTAACCCGGACCGATTTTCATCAGACAAAACAAGCATTTTTTCACTTTGACTGAGTTTTTTACCAAGAAATAAACAATACTGTATCTGTATACAACTGTACGTAATTTAGATGTACTGTGCATATGTATTTCATGTTTTTGCAATTATAATGTGTATTTGTTTATTATTTATATGTATTTTATTAATTTTTACATTACTCTCTGGCTAACACGGATTTTCCATAACCCGGATCGGCCGCGGTCCTGATTAATCCGACTTATCGAGGCTCCGCTGTATTAGATAGATACCATAGATATAATATAGATAGATAGATATATAGATACATTAGTAACTAACTTATGTTGATGCGTGAAGATGTTTACAACATATACTGCAACAATTTAATATATCCTCCAGAATATCCTTTAACATGTTAATTTCTCCAAAAAAAAAAAGATAAAATGCATGGTTATATCAGTAAATTATACTAACATGCAAATTGGATCTGGAGGGTCAGATAATAGAACAGGTGATGTGATGGGGTTTAAATACCTAGGCATCACACTATCTAGCTACGGCAAGCTCGAAACCGAAGTGGAAGTTCAAGTGAATAGAGCAAACAGAGCCACAGGTTGCCTGAAGGAAACAATATGGAGAAATAAAAATATCGAAAAAGAAATGAAAGGCTGAATTTACACAACAGTCATTAGACTAATAACGACTTACGCTGCAGAAACATGACTTGGCACACAGGACAAAAAAATGCTAGAAATAGCAGAGATGAAAGCCGTTCGAAAAATCGATGGTAATACACTATAGGGCAGAGCTAGAAGTACAGATATAGGACGGATATGCAAGGTGGAAAACATTAAGAACTGGATATGAAACAGAAGAGTAGAACCGAACATAAGTCGAATGACAACCAATAGAGTAGTAAAAACGGAAAGAGACGGTTCCCTAATAGCCCAATAACCCAAATAGGAAGAAGATCAGGGGGAAGACCACAGAAACGATAGAGCTACAACTTACTGGGGGCACACTAAAAAAACAGACAGAATAATGTCTACACAAAAAGAAGAAGAATAAGAATAACTCATTTATTGTTCTGTTTTTTCATCTTTGATTCAAATTTTAATCAAAATCGCATAAAATCCCTGCAAACAACCTCCAACAACCAATTGGCATCTAATTTACTAAGCATTTACAAACGCAAAAGAACGTTGATAATTGAATTCCCCGTATTCCATACAAAGCTTTATCTCGACTACACTTTATTTGTATTTTTAATACCACTATTGTCTTCTGTAACAAACAACCGCTTGTATAATGCTCACCGGCTATTATTCACTTGATCTAATTGACGTAATGACAATATCCCAACAAGAACTAATTTAATAAACACATAGGTATATCCCATATGGATCTTCGAGTTTATTCTGGTATGCTAAAGAACAAAAAGAACGTTCTAAAGAAATTACAGAGCGTCTAGTCATAATATTCTTTACTGGGATAATTAAATAAAACAATAATTATTCGAAAACTATTTTTTTAACCAGATTTTAGTCATATTAGAATTACAATTCTATGACTGAAAAATATAACGCTTACGCCTAAAATACCACGTTAGGAATAATTATATTTAAGACAAAGTAATTATTATTAAGAGGCAAAGTTTTTCAATCCTAATAGCGACATTAATAATATTGAAAAATATTAAAGTAAAAATGTTACTAAAAGATTTTTAAATTGAAAACTTATTGGTCCATTTACCTGGTGACACCTCTAAGGCTTCTACAATATGCAAGCCAGATGGATGCTGCAGTGAAAACAAAAGGGAAGGAATTCTACACTATGCAATTCACTGCAGTCTGCAACTTAGTAAAGTTCCAACGGAAAATGGACCTAGTTACTCTATAGGAGTAATACTAATATAAAAATAAAAATGTATACCATTTTTATTCAGTTGCAATGCGAAGGCAAAACAATCTTATTTTTCACTTAGAATACGGAGCGCAGTCCAGCACTCTGAATCGACGATTTTCGACTCTTATTGGAGTCTCATCGGAGAGACGTAAGCCTGCTGCTCCATACTCTAATACTTATTAATTTATAGTTTTATAAAAACTATAAAAAATCGTAATTAGTATCGCAGTATCGCGTAAATATTCTTGATAAAACAAAAGAGGAATATGAAGTCCTTACTTTGCGTTGAATAATGATATACGATTGTCTGGAACAAAATAGTTATTTTCCTAACTAGTGCGGAAAGTGATACTGTCAGGCACGAGACTGCCGTTGACCCGAACGACGTGATAGCGGAGTTCGGGCAAGCAGTCGAGTGCGGGGAAGACACTTTCCGCATGAGTTAGGAACAATATTTTTTCTAGAGCCGTACGTTTGGAAAAAAGCCACAAAAATTGAGTTATATCAATTTTTATTTAGAAGTGAAAATACACAAATTATTTCTTTGACAAGGTTGTCAAATCCAAACTTTCAATATAATGGGTTACCATGACGACGATTTTGGCTTCCATGACGACGAATTCAAAACCATTGTAATTGTCTACTGATCCGACTTTTAAATATTATGTCAAAATAATTTGATTTCATCGACTTATCAGTAGTAATTGCACAAGAGTTCTAAAATTCTATATTAATTTTAGAGATCGAGTGCAATTTGTTGCGATTATTTCATGAATAAAACTGTTCAAAACCAAAATTTTATTGTAATTTATTTATATAAGTACAAATCAGTACAATTAAATAAACAGTTGTTATAAATATTAATTTGACGGTTTAAAGTCATCACTTTTATAATTTTTAAAACATTAATTGTCATCAATGCCACTGAATGTATTTTTTCGTAGCAACGAAGGGCATCTGACGTAATATACTTGACGACGGGAAATTATCAAAAATTATCGGGTATAATATCACAAGAGAGTGAGAATAAATTGAAAATAATGCGACAGTTTTTCGAAAATTTGTTGTCTGGCAATAGACACGAGAGCCCACAGGGCTCGAGTGGCTATTGCCCAATGACAACAAATTTGAGTAAAAATGAAGCATTATTTTCTTATTTATTCTTATTGTCGTGTGATATTCGTAAGATTATTTTTTAATACGTATATTATGGATATTTTCTTAAATGTGACAGTTGTCAAAACTAGGAAACTGGTTGCCATTAAACAGAAACAATCTACTTAAAAAAATTCTATCAGTAATTTTCTACAGTAGATAATTCTCTGGGAAGAGAGTTTGGCCTAAATATAAACTGTTCAAAAACAAAATACATGGTATTTAGCCGTTTGGCCCATCAAGATTCACGTTTATATGTTGATAGTCATATAATTCAAAGAGTACCCAGTTTTAAATATCTTGGTTGCCATATTACTGAACAACTAGATCCAGATAAAGAGATAAAATGTAGAATCGAGATAGCCCGCACGACATTTTTAAAAATGAGGTCATTCTTCTGTAATGATACCTTGCAACTTCAACTTCGAATGCGCATGATTAAATGCTACATTTGGTCAGTCCTCTTGTATGGCGTCGAAGCATGGACATTAAAAATATCCACCATTAACCGTTTGGAGGCCTTTGAAATGTGGCTGCACAGACGTATTCTGAAAATACCATGGACGGCTATGCTGACAAATGTGGCAGTCCTTAAGAGAGCAAATGCTACCCGCGAGCTGCTTGATAACATCAAATATAGAAAGATGGCCTATTTTGGACACGTAGTAAGGGGAGACCGGTATAATATTCTTCAACTTATTATGATGGGTAAAATCGAAGGACGCAGAGGAATTGGTAGAAAGCAGACCTCTTATTTGAAGAATATCCGGGAGTGGACAGGAATAAAGAAAGCAGAACACCTATTTAGAATAGCTCGAGACAGAGACAGTTTTGCCATGTTATTCGCCAACGTCAAGGGGACTTGATAGGGCACGTTAAGAAGAAGATAATTCTCAGTATAATTTTAATCTGATTGGACAGAATTAAACACGTGATCAAATATCTTACTATACGATTGGAAATTAAAATCATCAAAAAATAATCGATTTAATTTAGATTTCTGTACCTTTCTACTGGTCAGAACCTCCTATGAATGAAATAATCGCGTTAATTTCATTAAAACATGAACACAATAAGATTTTGAAATAAATTCAGTGAAAGTGGCTCTTTTAGCACGGCCGTAGAAAACATATGTAGATGCACAGATGAGCAGCGCTGGAAAGAGATGGGTGAAAGAGATCATCATCATTTTGTTTCGATCCAGAGAGTAGGTACACCTCAGCTCGCTGTGATGCTTCCAAAAGAATAAAATGCGTATAATCGCATGGTGGTACTCTGTATCAAAATTAAATCTTAATTGTCTTTCTTATTTTTCGTTTTTGCCCAGATATATTGACGTATTATGAAATGCAATTTTTATATTTCTAATGTCAGTTCATTTATCGTGTGTTTGCTTTGCAAATTATAACTTTCCTAACATGACAGAAATATTTTGTTTCGATCCAGGGATCACACAATAGCTCGTTATGATAATTCCACAAGGTATAAGCGAATGGTGGTACTGTTTGTTGAAATTAAATCTTAACTGTATTTCTTACACGATATTTAGTTGCCAACCCAGTTATATTGCTTACTATTGCTGGTTTGCTTCCTCAGCTATTGTTTATATAATATGCGGCTAGTACGTAGGGACTAAGGACATATGCGTTTACGTAGGGACTAAGGATTTTTATAAAAGATCAACGTGTCAAACTTTGTGAAATGTACGATTTATAGGATTATTTCATTCATAGAGATTCTGACCAATAGAAACCTACAAGAATAAAAATTACAGCGAAAATTACACTCACCCATTTGTCTACTCGACAATAATTATCGCCTGATTACAGCGATAATTGCATAGTAGAAATCTAAAATTGCACTGTGATGTTTTTAATTGTTGAATTTGACAACCACATACTAACAACTGCTTCAAAACTGGCGAAGGAAGGAGTTGATGAACAGCAACTCATAAAAATAACCGGGCATTCCAACACAAACCGATTCTCGTTCATTTTTACATTTTAGTGAAATTTTCCTCCTTCGGAGTCGGGCTCTTTCGCCAAAATATGAAAATGAACTCTAGTAGTTTTTAGGCAATAGGCTTTCAAGCAAAATTATCGATAATTTTAATGCACTTGTGTAATTACCTTCGATAATTTTTGATTATTTCATTCATAGGAGATTCTGACCAATAGAAAGCTACAGAAATCTAAATTAAATTGATAATTTCCCGCCGTCAAGTATATTACGTCAGATGCCCTTCGTTGCTATTAAAAAAATATATTCAGTGACATTAATGACAATTAATATTTTAAAAATTATAAAAGTGATGACTTTCAACCGTAAAATATTTATAACAACTGTGTGTTTAATTGTACTAATTTGTACTTACATAAATAAATTACAATAAAATTTTGGTTTTGAACAGTTTTATTCATGAAATAATCGCAACAAATTGCACTCGATCTCTAAAATTACTATAGAATTTTAGAGCTCTTGTGCAATTACTACTGATAATTTCCCGTCGTCAAGTATTTTATGTCAGCTGCCCTTCGTTGCTTGCTACGCAAAAATACATTCAGTGACATTAATGACAATTATTGTTTTACAACTTGTCACAGAGAACAACAAGAAACATGTTTAGCAAATATTCAGGCAAAGATATCAATCAAATATTAGTTAAAATGCTTTAAAAAGACAGTTTATTCATGAAATACTCATACCGAATTACTCTCGAGCTCGAATTATCGATCGTTTTTGCCCTCGTGACACTTTGGCATAATTTCACTCCCCTTCTGATTGTGAAATTAAAACTGTCAAAGTGTCACTCAGGGTACAAATCGATAATTTTATAGCTCTCGTGTAATTACTACTGAAAATATCGGAAAAATATTTTCTCCGTTGTAGTGATTGAACTTTTTTTATACCGCCGATGAAATTGTGATGATCAGATATTAGATAGACCAGATATTTTGAACACAAAACACCGGAAGAAATAGATTTTTAAATACAGAATATATCGACTTGCAACTTTTTGCATTGTGCTCGGGATGACGCTGGGAAAAAAGTTTACATTAGAACTATGTGTGTTAATGCATAATTACATTTACAGTGCATAAAATGCATCCAGAAGTGCATAAAAATGTCAAAATCACTATATTAAATGCCAAATTTTGGGACTTGGGAGTTTTTGGGGTCGCTGAATATGAATACGCCATCAGAAATGACTCTCGGAGCACCTGGTGCCCAAAATTATTGCTAAGGCAGGTCATCTGTAGTTTCAACGGTTTCTGGAACTAAATTGATACAAATAAATTACGCGGAGAATTTTGGAGTCACTGAACATGGATACGTCATCAGAACCAACCGACCCCAGAGCATGTGGTGCGCGAGTTTCTAGTGTTTTCAGCACTAAATTAATTTAAACACATACATACACAGAAAATAAACCCTGGATACCCCCAAGTACTCTGTTTGCTCCAATTTATTGTCGAAAATCCTCGACATTACAGAAAATGACGTGCAAGCAGTCACCCTCGACACTAGGTGTTCCGAGGGTCAATTTTGATGTCATATTCGTGTTCAGCAATCCCCAAAACCACCCGAATAATCTGTTTAAATCAATTTAGTGCCGAATGCCCTCGAAACTTCAGAAGATGACGTGCCACAGCAGTGACCCTGGACACCAGGTTCTCTAGGGGTCAGTTCTGATTACGTATTCTTATTCAGCGACCCCAAAACCCCTGAGTAATCTGTTTGCATCAATTTAGTGCCGAAAACCCTTGAAACTAAAGATGACGTGCCCTAACAGTAATCGTGGACACCAGGTGCTCCTGGGGTTGGTTCGGATGGCGGATTCATGTTTAGCGACCCCAAAAACTCCCGAGTAACAAAATCTGGGTCTTAGTATATTGATTTTGACATGTTTATGCACGGTTACATTTTTCTATTGTATACCTTTTTCGTGAAGTCATTCCGAACACAAAACAAAAAAGTCAATAGGCCCTGTATTTAAAAAACGATTTATTGTCTAAGTAAAAAGTCTAAGTTGACTTCCCCTAAGATAACAATGTTTATATTACACTGAAAAACTGTTTTATTAAAAAATGCGATTAAAATTTATTATCTTAATTTAGTTTTCAAAAAGTTTCTTCGTTACTTAATATTTTTAGATAATTTATGATAAATATATTTACTATAAAACTAAAAAAATATCACTGCAAAAACATTTTGCATGTGAAAAGCAGATGATATTGCTTATTTTACACACTATTAATGGAACGCGATTAAGAGGTCAGAAGTTTTTATTCGCATCTGACATTGCCCCCAAGGGTTGTTGTCAACGAAAAATCTTCGAAAGTGATAACAAAATATGGCCTTGAAATATTTATAATAGATGCTTTTACTAAAAAAACTTAAATTGTAAATGTGGATGAAAAATAAATTTAGCGCCATAAGCGAGAACGTGAAGGTATTAAATAAATGCAAAATTATTTTGCAAATAGAAACATACCAGAAAACATGGATCTATGTATTACCCAACAGTATTACCTTCCTTATAAACCCTTAGAGCAAAAACAGACGAACCGCTCTGCAGCGCTACTGAGTGGATCCACAAAGTGGCTTAACAGGCGATTTTGTAGCGCCAATGATTATGTAATGGACGCCACAGCTGGCGACAGTGGCCAGCCACTGCACTGTCGCCAGCCACTGACGCTACAAAATCGCCTGTTCAAGCTACTTTGTGGATCCACAGAGTAGAGTGGACAGAGTAGTTCCTCAGTTTCTGCGCTTATACTAAATTTATAATTAAGATGCAGTAGAAATAAACAAACCAAGATACGTTAAATGCTACTAGGAGCACTCCCGAATCATAATTTACATAATCCGAATGAAAATAAGCATAGGTGATAAATATAAAATTATTATAAAATACAAAAGATACATCACATAGATAAAATTATAAAGCCTGCAAGACAACTCCACAAGATATTTACTAAAAGAGTAAGTACATCAACAGACAGGCTAAAAGACAGTGTAGAAGGCTTGTTCAAAGAAATCCGTAGGATCTGTCCATGTCCATAATACCGTACACAAACTGGGTTACATAAAAGTTTGTGCTCCTTTTATTAGAAGCCAAAAAAAGGTTTCAAATGGGTTTATTTTTGCAACATCTCAAGGAATACCGGAAAAACTGAAAATGACTCTTTTTTATTAATAGTTGTTGGCGACGAATCTTGGTGTCATTATTTTGAACCGTCTAGTAAACTATCGTCGATACAAGGAAAACACCAAAATTTTCCTTCACCTAAGAAGTTAAAAGTTCAACCTTCTGTAAGCAAGGTCATGTTTTTTCCGTTTTTTCATGTTTGTTCAAAGATTATTTTTTTCTACTACGATGGACCCTTGCTCATAGTGTTTACAGAACCTAGAGTGCATATCAACCCAAACTTCTATAATGACGTTTTGAGATGAAAGGTGAAGCTGCCCAGGGAAGGTCTTGTTGCCATTCATCCTGACAACAATGCTGGGCTCATGTTGCCAAAGTAATGACAGAAAATTTATAACGAAAGAAATGGAGTATATTAGAACATCCACCCTATGGTCTGGATTTGTCGCCTTGCAATTTCACGTATTTGGGACACTCAAAAAGGCTCTTCAAAGTTAATTGTTTTCAGTCGGACGAAGTACAAAATGTTGTAAGAGAATTTTTCGAGAAACCTCCACAAATATTCTTTAAGCAGAGTATACATAGGTTGGTGAAACAATGGGATATGTGCCTTAATTTTAGTGGTAATTAGTCGTAGATATATTTGTAATAAGTTTATATATTATTTTAATAAACAATATTTACATTGTCTGTTTTCTACTTGAGAGATCAAAAGTTAACTTGATCGGGAAATTTGGAAAAACCACGTAGCACAAAGAAAATATTTTCACAATAATATCTCGCAGCACAAGCAAAACGGACAAAAAAGGTTTGAATTAGATAATTATATTGATAAAGTTCGCCTCAGATATTAATTCACAGTTTAATGTAAACTATATCCAGAATTTTCTATTCCACATTTTTCCGTTTATTATAAAAGTTCATTATCGTTCATTATCGCAGTACATAATAAACATAAAAGTTCAAAGTCAGGGTTTAGTCCGATAAATCCAAGTGCTAGTAACTATTTATATAAGATTATCTAGTTTGTGGGAAAAATATTGACAAACAAAAAAATGTTTTTGGTTTAAAATTTTATATCACATACAGCGATATCTTTGTCATTCATTCGACAGCAGAAATATAATCAAAGAGTATTAATTGACCGAATCAAAATAAATATGAATTTAATTAAATAGAAAGCAAAATGGAAAATATTTTATGAGAGAAAATGATGGGCAACACAGCAAACACAAAAGAGTAAAACGCCAGATAAGAAACGAAATTTTGCAAGGAACGCAGACACTCGTGAGGGTAGAAAAAATCTTTAAAAGATAGATAAAATAAGAATATAACCCCAATATCTAAAATCAATATACCGCGTTTAGTACACATGTCATGGTAATTATCTAAAATATATTTACGATTGAATTTTAAAGAATAGCGAAAATGAATAATTTGTCGTAAATGTGTTGGATAATTTGTTTAAAAAATGTATTTATGGTCAATTTCATGAAGCAGATATCTAACCTGAAATATTTTTTTTTGTAAATGGTAAATTTAGGTATTGAGATATTGACTATCAAATTTGATCGATCTAAAAAATGATTGTGTTTGAGATACAAGCTAGCGAGATCTCGAAGTAATGAGGTGACGAAGTTAGGCGTTAAAAAGTTTGGTTTGGTTACGTTAGCGTTAGATGATAATAATAGGTGATAGGTTACGTTAAGTTTTGCCAGGTTCGATTAAATTTTATTTACTTACGTGATGCAAGATTTTAATAACATCTAGTTACCTGATTGCATTTAAAGTTAAAAACTGTTTTGATTGGGAATATCTAGGTACCTTGAAGCCAGGCCATAAAAATTATTGAAGATTAATAATCAGAATTATCAAATGCCATGTTGCAGGTATTTCACAAAATTAATTATCTCCTGGTCAAACAAATTCGGACACCTTAAAAATGGGACATTTTTGATGTCTCGAATTTCCTAAACCTGTTGTCCGATTTAAGTGATTTTTTTAATATATTACAGCCCTATTATTTAACAATATCGCTGTAATAATATTGATGCTAGACAGATAAATTGTCATTGTATACCGGGTGTACCAATCAAACTGTGTTCTATTCTCAAAGTTCGCCACACCCTGTGGAATATTCTAGCATTTAGAAAATACTGAAATTAAAACCCAACTACAGCCTCACATTTTCTTGACATTCTGTTTTTTTGATTCATTGACTTATGTTGGATAATAAAAAAGTTAGTTACTTCAACAAATAGCCATGTTTTTCATCAATACAGGGTGTATTTAAATAAAGATGACAACCTTATACCTACAAAATAAGTGGCAAATGAAATTTGGTGGGTTTTAAGATGTAGTTATTGCGCATTTTTTGACATACAACTAAGAATTTTATATTCACCGTTGGCGCGCATACGTGTAATTACCACGCCACTGAGATATTTCAAATTAAAAATAATTTTTGAATTCCTCGTTCAATTTAAAACAACAAAACTTTCTTACCTTTTTTTCATATGAGGCGCCGTTTTTAGGCACAAAATAAAACATGTTAACGTTTACAAAGTAGTTGAAATAAGTTTTTATGCATATGTAAACTACAGTTTAACCTCGATAAGTCGGATTAATCGGGACCGCGGCCAATCCGGGTTATCAAAAATTCGGGTTAGCCGGAGAATTATAAACTCCATTATAATTGCGAATACATGAAATACATATGGACAATACATCTAAATTACGTACAGTTGTAAACGGTATTGTTCATTTCTTGGTAAAAAACTCAGTCAAACTGAAAAAATGTTTGTTTTGTCTGATGAAAATCGGTCCGGGTTAGCCGGACTTCCGGGTTATCGGAGTCTGACTTATCGGGGTTCCACTGTACCTCGAATATGTACTTTGTAAGCGTTAAGATGTTTTATTTTTTTTTTCATAAATACGGCGCCTCATTTGAAAAAAAAAGCAACAAAGATTTTTTGTTATAAATTGAACGAGAAATTCAAAAATGATTTTTAATTTGAAATATCTTAGTGGCGTACTAACTTTTTCTTTAAAAAAATTCATACCATTACTCGTACGGGTCATATTACCCGTATCAATGGTGAATATAAAATTCTTAATTGTATGTAAAAAAAATGCGCCATAACTACCTCTTAAAACCGATCAAACTTCATTTGCATATCTCAACCGGTTTTAGAGCAATACATAAAACGTCAGTTTGTAAGAAAAATTTCAACGCCCCGTATCCCGGAAAAGAAGCATTCCGAACATACTTATAAAGCAAACTGTCATTTCTTTTTCATTCAGAATTACCCCTTAAAGTTTGTCATACTTATTTAAAAACACTCTGTATTGATGAAAAACATGGCTAGTTGTCAAAGTACCTAACATTTTTATTATCCAACATAAGCGAATGAAGCAAAAAAAAACAGAATGTTAAGAAAACCTGAGGCTATATTTGGGTTTTGATTGTAGTATTTTATAAATGCTAGAATATTCCACAGGGTGTGGCAAATTTTGAGAAAAAATCACAGTTTGATTGGTACACTGGGTATACAATGAAAATTTACTTGTCTAGCAACAATATTACATCGATATTGTTAATTAATAGGGCTATATATATTAAAAAAATCACTTAAATCGGAGAACAGGTTTAGGAAATTCGAGACATAAAAATTGACCCATTTTTAAGGTGTCCGGATTTTTTTGACCAGGACTGTACTTTAGTATTTTTCAACCAAATCCTCAACATCTCGAACTAAACATTGCCCCTAAAAAATAATGTCGGACGCAATATCTATACAGAGTAGGCCAAAGAAAACAGTCCACCTCGATATTTGGCAGTATTTATTAGATTTTAAGGAAATGACGAAACAGGTCGATTTTGATCTAAAGGGGACACAGTTTTATGGTACATACATCTGTCATTTGTCAACCCCCTCCCTTCTACTTCCATCACCCCTTATTTTTAAATAAGGAATAGGGATCGTGTGTTAGCTCATTTGAAAGGTTATTCAATTCTCTATTCAGTTATATAAACATTACCATAATTATTTATACAGGGTGTCCAAGAAAAAAAATTTTAATTAAATTAATTGACACAAAAAGAAAAATGTATGTAATTTACTTAATTCAAAATGCTACTGTTGTCACAAAACAGAAAAAATGTTTTTTTATAAATAAACATTGCTTTTCGCTTAATTTTAATGTTCAAGCTTCCACCCATCTGCCTCTTGGTAGGTTGAATATTGAATTTAAGCAACAAACAATGTTTATTTATCAAATACACATTTTTTTCTGTTTTCTGTCAGCAGTTGAATGTATTTTGAGTTAAATAACTGACATACATTCTTCTTTTTGTGTGAATTAATTTAATTCAAAATAATTTTTCTTGGACACCTTGTATAAATAATTATGTCAATGTTAATATTATTGAATATAGAATTGAATAACCTTTCAAATAAGCTAGCACACGACCCCTATTCCCTATTTAAAAAAAGGGGTGGGGGAAGTGGAAGGGAGGGGGTCGACAAATGACAGATGTATGTACCGTAAAAATGTGTCCACCTTAGATCAAAAATTGACCTGTTTGGTCATTTCGTTAAAATCTAATAAATACTGCCAAATATCGAGGTGAACTCTTTTCTTTGGCCCACACTGTATATTACGTTCTAATTTAGAAGTATATTTATATTTTATATTATGAAATGGTACTTAAACAAAACCTTCCATCCATCTTCTAGAAATTAACACAAATAGCTGATGGCTTCTGCCAAGATAAAAATTTATGGTTTATGTTTCTTAATGACTAAGTAATCTGTTTCGAATGGATAATGTTGTATAACAGTCTGGCTGGCATACAGTGGGGGATTAATACCTGACTTATGTAATGTAATGCAAAAAGTGGGTAGAAATAGGACATACTTTTAAAGTATGCTACATATACCTCTATACTCTTCCGTAAAAAGTAGTATCTTCACATAAGTAACAGGAGAAGATAATTAAAAAACCACTGGAACCATTCCAATTTAAGAAAGAAAAATAAGCTAGAATATAATAGTTGTTTATCACAAATTAATAAATAAAAGGTACAAAATAAAACAAAATAATAGAAAATGCAGAATTTTCGTATGTGCGATTGGCGAAAGCGGCGGGTTCGTTGGAAAAAATATTCCCATGAGATTTTTTTGCATAATCACATTCGTGAGACATCCCAGAATAAGGTTCAAGAAGTCGCCCACGTGAAAATTGGTCCAAATTTTTTCTAACATTTTTGTTAATCTAATTGCGAAAATCAATGTTTTCGGCCCGGACAATTTTTTTTAAGGTTTTTGGTACCATTCTGAACAAAAAAGGGCTCTTATAATTTTTATCTGAAGTTTATCGCTTTCGAATTATACGCAATTTAAAATTGAAAAAAATTTAAAATTGAACTCGGTTAAAAGTTATTATTATGAAAGTTAGAAAGTGACTAAATCACAGTTTAATGCCCCCCCTACAAGATCTTGAAGAAATTTTTGTCATTATTTTATTACTAAGCTGTTATTTTTAAGTAATAATAATGAGCGCCATGCACGTATTAGGCGGCCGTCAAAGGTGAGATGACATTCCGGCAGTCAATGGTGCATCTCACTCGCACTCACATTTACAGCCGCGTAAATACGATGTTACCGCTCATTGTTAATAATTAAAAATAACACCTTAGTAGTAAATTCAGGACACAAATTTCTTTAGGATCACCTAGGGGGAGCTTTAAACTTTGATTTAGTCACTTTCTGACTTTCATAATAATAAATTTTAACTGAGTTATTGTCTTAAAAATGGCAATATTCGCGTTTTTAAAATTTTAAATTGCTTATAACTCGAAAACGATCAATTTTAGAGAAAAATTACGCAAGACCTTTTTGTCCAGAATGGTCCAAAAAACCTAAAAAAAAATTGTCCGGACCGAAAATATTGATTTTTTGCAATTTGATTAAAAAAAATTGTTAAAAAAAATTTGGACCACTTTTCCCGTGGGCGACTTCTTGCACCTTGTTCTAGGGCAGTGATACTCAACCAGCGGCCCGCGGGCCGCATGCGGCCCTCTAGCGTTTTTCATGCGGCCCGAATGCTCACTAAAAGGCCCTGTAAACGATCAAATTATTTGTCAAATTTCACGTGTTTGTCAAATTATTTGATAGTGTGCCGCTGTGTTTAAGGCGTGTTTGCGCGTGATTGGGAAATTATATTGAAATTTTTAAGAATTCTGGGGTTAAAAAGCAGGTATTATTAACTTTTAGATAATAATACATTATTAAAGTTAATGAACAAATACCCATTTTAAAAATAATCAACACTTATTTACTAGATACAGTGGAACAATCCATTTAGTAATCACAAGAAAAATCCAAGTTCGGATTACCAAAAAAATATAAAGTAATTGTGGCCTTTAAACAATACCCTGTATATTTAAATTTTCAAGATTTATTTGCACATTTGAAAAGAGCACAAAAACTGAGTTTACAGGTTCGGTTTAATTTTGGGCACAGGAAGTTTAATGACTTTAATTTTGACATTAAATATACTAAACTTTTTAAACACTCTAAGATTAAAAAGCAGGTTTTTAAAACACTTTGAATAATAAATTACTAAATTTAATAAATAAATATTCATCTTAAAAATAATCCATAATTATATACTACATTGGAACGACACTTATTTATCACAAGAAAAACCCAGATTTGAATTAACAAAAAATATAAAATAATTGTGACCTTGAAACAACACCCTGTATATTTTCAATTTTTTGTGCAGACAATTTAATGACATTAATTTCGAAATTAAATCGAAATTTTTGTGGTGAGTTCTCAGAGTTCTTAAAAATTTCGACATAATTTCAAAATTAATTGAAGTCATTAAATTCTCTGCGAAAAAAATGAAGGTGAACCATTTAACTTAGTTTTTGTGGTCTTTTTAAATTTTCAAACGGGTTTTGAAAATTTCAATATACAGGGTGTTGTTTCAAGGTCACAATCACTTTATATTTTTTGTTAATCTGGACCTGTATTTGTGATTAGTAGTAAGTGGGTCGTTCCAATGTAGTAACTAAGTAAAAGTATTGATTAGTGTTAAAATGAGAATGTATTCATTAAATTCAATAATTTATTATTAAAGGTACCTACTTTAAAAACCTGCTTTGTAATCTCAAAGTTCTTAAAAATTTTAATAAACATATTTCATTTCAAAATTAAAATGATTAAATTTTCTGCGAAAAACGTGACAAACAGAAAAACCTATAAACTCAGTTCTTTGTGCTCTTTTCAAATGTGCAAATGGGTTTTGAAAATTTCAATACAGGATGTGGTTTCAAGGTCACAATGAATTTAAGTATAATTTTTAAAACCGGACTTGGATTTTTCTTCTGATTCGTAGTTCTATGGTTTGGGTTCTAAATAAGACATACTTATATCAAATATCAAAAAATATACAAGGTGATTATAAAGTTATGCTCCAGACAAAAATGGGCAAAGTCGATAAAAACACCCTGTAACTCGGTTATAAAAATCGGTAGGGCAATAAATGTAGAATATCTAAGAACCGCCTCAGTGACCTCTATTCGCCATTTAAATATTTCCGTTTCTTAATAAAACACCCTGTATACGATACCACCTATGCGGCCCGCAAGCTGTGGCAATAGCTAGTATGTGGCCCAGGGAAAAAGAGGTTGAGTATCGCTGTTCTAGGGTGTCTCACGAATGTGATTATGCAAAGAAATCTCATGGGAATATTTTTTACAACGAACCCGCCGTTTTCGCGTTGTCAAAATGAAAAATCCTGAAACAGCTTATTAAATAACAATACTTAGAAAAGTTTTCCCAATATGTATTGTCAAAAATTATACCTATTGATGTTATCATGATTGATATGATTAAATGTTTAAAATTGTAATAACCTCAATTAGTGCATATCTCGTTGTAGACACAAAATAGAATCACAATCAACTCGTCTCAAACTGCAAAAAAAATTAACAGAACCGAAAGAATTCTATGAAATGAATTTAAAAAGGGTGTTTATAGATTAACAGACTCAAAAACAGAATCCGTTTATCTCTCGAACCATCTACATAATATAAATATTATAAGACCAATGGATTTCTGACGAATTCCAACCACGATCTTATCCCTTATGTCTTTGAACTGAAAGATGAAATCAAGAAGAGTACAATATGTGAAAACTGTGGGATTTCCTAGGGAAAACTGCGTGAAAATTGAGATTTTTCTTTTGTAAAGGAAATTGTAACTAATTGTAATTATTTAAGTTGATCAGTAGTATAATAATTAAGACACGTGCAATCTATTAGAAAGTATTTATAAGTACAATGCTTTGGAAATAATAAACAATAAATCAAAAAATATATCATTTACATTATGATTACTATCCCATTACTTATATTACTTATATTATCGCATAATAGAGATAGTATCTAATAATTATTAGATACTATCTCTATTATGCGATAATAAACTATTATTACTTTCCACGAGGAAAAAATTTTCCTGTAGTTGGCTGTATACCATTACAAAAACATAAAATCCTTTATAATATTTGTTAAAATCCCTATACAGGGCTACATCAAAGACATAACTAGTTTTCAATCGGTTGACCGATCATCATCAGTATATTCTCAGAATCTAACATGCTAACCACCAAAGTAAAAAATATTTGGGTATAAACCCTTTATAATTAATCCGTCATAGGAACATATGAAAATGATGTGGATTTGAACATGGATGTGTAAAATATCCAATGTTTCACGCTCGAGGTACCATTGAGCTCAATTTGACTAGTTCACATCATGGCTGTATAGAAGCAAGTGACTTTGATAGCGGAAATTCTGAATGATTGAATGACAAATTGAATGACAAATATACCTTTTATAAAGGATTTTATGTTATTACTACTTTATTATAACGATTAGATATATATATAAGAAAAAAGGAAGGAAAAAAGGAACAAAAATAAGAGCAGGACATTGGACAATAGAAGACATAGTTATAAATACAGGAATCCGTCAAGGCGATTCACTGAGCCCTTTCATATTTAATTTAATAATGAACAAAATAATAGAAAACCTTCTCAGAACAGCGGAATTTAAGATAGGTAACACATTCTTTAGACTCGTTTGCTACGCTGACGATGCTGTCCTTATCGCCGATTCTGAAGACAATCTCCAAAGGCTACTGCATGCATTTAATACTAAAGCTAAAGAACTAAATATGCCCATCAACACCGAGAAGACTAAGCGCCTAGTAATTTCCAAAGAACCGAGAAGATGCAAATTGTAAATTGACTCCAAAACTGTGGAACAGGTGAATCACGTCAAATATCTTATAGCGGAAATAGTAACCTATGGAAATCTCTCAAAAGAGGTCTTCAAATCTCTCAAAAGAGGAGAACAAACCATGAAAGGAGCTAAAATCTCGGGAAGTCTGAAAGAAATCGTATGGAAGAACAAATATACTGAAAGCAAAATCAAAATATATAACACAACAATAAGACCTATTATAACATATGCGGCAGAAAAAAAACCAGACACAAATAGAACGTTACAAATGATGACATCAGTTGAAATGAGAACACTAAGAAGTATGCAAGGCAAAACTCTACGTGACAGAATGAGAAGTGAAGACATCAGACAAAACTATGAAATACATGAATACTATGAATATGGATCAGACAGAGACGAAGATATTGAAACAAATATATAAAGAGAATGAAGGACAGCAGACTCATTAAAAGCGTAAAAACGAATAACCCAGTAAGTAAAAGACTACAGGGTAGACCATCCAAACGATGGCAAGAATCCTGGACCTCATCTTCCAGGGAAGATTTGATCACAATGAATAGGCAGTAGTCTACTAGCATGATCGATCATGCTAGAAAGAAGAAGAAGAAAAGGACTAAGGAGTAAAGATCTAAAAAGTCTAAAAACTATTAAAATTAAAGTTCAGCAGGGGATGTATTTGTCTACAGCTTGTAAAGAACTTTTATTTCATCCTGCATCAATAAATTTCCAATTTGCTTTGTTTAGATAGCAAAAATGGTCTAAGACTGATAAGGAAACTATAGAGAATGATAAAGATAGATATTAGAATAAACAAAATTATATCAATAAACTGTTTGTTTCTTCTTCAAATGTTATTATTTATGAAACACAATTTTTTTTTATCTACAAATTGTAATAAATACCAATGACTAACACGGGAAATACAATAATGCTAGAAAATACAGTAGGTATACAAGATAAAACAAGTTAATTTTGATAATCTACTACTAATGGTCCCCTTTGTGATTTATAGTAATTAGTAAAGCTAGTATTTAATTATTGAACACCTATAATACCATGTGCACTTGCTGATTTCGTATTTTTATGGAAATATTTTTTACATCATCCTTGTTTAATGACAGAAAAGAAGGCAAATGCCTATAATGGAATGGAATTCTTTTAAAATATACATATGTCGTTAATTACGCAGTGAAGATTCGTTGTATTCTATTTTAAATGGTGTAAAAAGATTCTTAAAGTACAAAGAGTATTCTGTGAAATTAATTATTTATTGGAAATATTATTTAGTTCAAGAACACAGGCTCAGATTGCACATAAAAAATCAGTCATACCACACCTGCTTTTATAGGTGTGAAAAGGGATTGAAAACCACTCTTTTTGTAATATTTTGTGATTTATCTCGAAAATTATTGATTTTAGAAAAAAATTTGATCCGTAGTAAAAATCAAATTAAATTTTCTATAAACATGACGCGTAATTCAAATCTTATGTCGAGATGTCGAATGTCAAGATTTATAGCAGCACAGACATATTCCTCTGTATGATCCAACCAACATACACAGGATATTTTTGAAATTTTGTGTAAAAATGGCGCTTTTTTAAAAAAAATATGATTACCTGTAACTTTTTCTAGAAATACGTTACTGTCTCTATTAACGTTTTTTGATTTGAAGATACTTTTTATCTACATAGTTCTAAGAATCACTAGGAACAGATTTTTCATCTGCAAGAGGGCGTCATTATAGAGCAAAAGTCAATTTGCAAAAGTTTTCACAACTTTTTATTATAGGTACCTACACTAAGAGCCGGTATAGGTGAAATTTGCTAATCATTTTAGACACAATAAGAGCCTATAACTTAAATAGTAAAACCTTAAAGAAAACGTTTGAACACTGTGCCGTCACTTTTTAGTGGCACATGCGTCGACAGTGGAGCATCAAACTTCCCAGTTAGATAAGATAGTTATGTATAGAGTTATGGACGGGATAAATAAATTAAAAGGCAGCCTCCCTCAATACCAGGATTATTTTTTTTATTTTTTAATATCTATGTGACTTAAAATAAGACTCAGCGTAATTTTAACCCACTACCTCCTTCCCCCTTCCCCACCATCAAAACCTTCATTTTTGGTTTTTAGTTTTTCATTCATTCAATTTTAAAATTTATAAAAATTCACACGCATAGTTTAGGCTTCTACAAAACATGTATGTCTATTTTTATAGATCCGTGGGTTGAGTGTACATAACCCCAAAAAAAAGTTTTAATTCTTTTTTTTGGAATAAAGCGTATAACTTTTTTGGGCAATATATCAAGGCAACTTCATTTAATCCAGTCCCTTAAATTTTTTAACCATGGCACTCTACTTCTTCCTCTCTTATCTTTCCCTGTATTAAGGCTTAGCATTTCATATCGCTGTCCCCTCATTACGTGTCCCAGAATGTAGCTTTCTTGTTTTATTGTGTTTATTAGTTTGTGTTCCTTGCCCATTTCTTGCATTACTTCCTCGTTCGTTTTCTTCTGAGTCAATTTTAAGCATCCTTCTGTAATACCACATTTCAAATGAGCGCTAATTTGTGTTCTTGCTTCAATGTCCAGCTTTCAAGTCCATATTGCAGTATCGAAAATACGTAATTATTTTCTGAAATCCAGGTTGCTATTAGGTATTTGTATTTAACAACTTTTTCTTTCGTTACATTTCTCAAATGTATGTTTGTTTGTAGCAGGACATGTTTGTAGCAGACAGTATGTTTGGGCAGTACATAATATACTAAGAGCAAATGATGAAAAATACAAAGGTCGCCAAAGAAAAAAGATGGAAGGGTACAGTAACTAGTGATCTACGACTAGAATGGAGGAAAATAGAAAACTCGACCAAGACTCACTTAAAGTTGTAGAGCCAAGAGAGAAAAAAGAAGAAGTAGTAAGAATAAACGGATGCAATGAAACCATGTCCCACTACAACCTTAAAGGAATGCTAGACCTTTTCCCCAATATAGTTACAAGGATGGTTGGTCTAAAAAGTGTCGTTAAGCTAGCAAGGACATCTAAAACCCGCTGACCTGACAAGACATCTGTATATTTTAAGGGTTCAAGATTTCGAACAAGGCTTCACAACAAGATTTAGAACTGAAATATAATTATAGATTAAAATATAGTTAATAAAAACCTAAATCGCTCAAATTACAAAAGATACCTTTACTTATTGTATTATTTAGTGAAAAATATATGCATGAATCATGGCTAATCGTCATGTAATGAACCTAATGATGATGATCACATATAGGATATTGTGTAACAGAAAAGATAGAGAGGACAAAAATGAAATTAGCATGTTATAGTTATAAGATTCAAAGATTTAAAATTATACGAATGGTTAGTGAAAGACTAGCATCAAGAGATTTAAGGCCAACCGGCACCAGGCCACCAATAAGGTCGTTTACAAGATAGCGGGGGAGCTGACAGTTAATGTTAAGTACAACTACATACAGCCTTAAGATCATACAAAAACATATCTAAAGAAGATTAAAGAGACCACAGCATTTCTTTGAAATCTGCAATCAACATAGTCTAAATTTCTTAAAAATTAAACATAATAGCACACCGCACCGGTTTGAAAATGGATAATAGCACAATTTTTATGTACTGTAGAAGATTAGAACGATCTTTATACAGGATAGTTCAAAGAAAAAAATATTAATACCTTCTTGTCTCAAGTTTGTATAAGAAATTTTAAAAATAATATGGCGATTCCGACAAACTTTTAATATTATATCACCATTAAATTCAAATGACCTGTGTCATAAAAATTGTATCATCAATAATTTTCAAAATTTAACGAAATTATAATAAAACCAATCCGCCTTACTTCTACATAATATGGCACAATGTAGAATAGTTAGGAAAATATGATAACAGATCAGACAAAATAAAAAACAGAGAAAAGCGAAATAAAAAAATTGGGAATATTTGAAAGCAAAGGCATAATATAAAATGCTGCTAGAGAATAGCGAAATATCTGCTGTCAAATCTAGTACATATTAAATCTAAGACGCGTAATGCTGAAAACTGGAAAGCCAAGTAATATTAAAATTTAATCATATTAACAATATTTTTACAATGACGTACGTCGTTTAACTTTTCAAAATAGTTCCATAAACTTTTGCAATAGTTGTTTCACAAGAAATGTTTCTACAAAAACATAATTAATATACACTCACCGGCACAAAATTCCGCCACCCAAAATATTTGATTAAGTTTGACAATTTATAACTTTATTATTTGTACTAAAATTTCCAAGATTATTGCATCAGTTTTTAGGTACATGTATTTCAGTAACAAACAAATTTTGCTTGCATGACATTATACAGGCGTGAATGGAAGCGTTGTATTTTCTCCTAACTTTAAAAAATTCTGTGGAAAAATGAAATAGCTGATTTTGTTTCATAGTCCTGTCATATTATCCCGGAGGCATCACTAAAATTTTGTTTCTTGAATTATCCGAATACTTATCTCTTTTCTTGTAAGATCTGTACCATATTTTGTAAATAAAAACATTGATTGACTCATAAAATAGAGGTTGAATTGATCAGATTAGAATGGCTCGCATGCAGCCCAAATCTCAATCCTATTGAGAATTTATGTGATGAATTAAAAAAAGCTATTCATCGTCATCCTAGGCCTCCAGAAAATTTGGTACAGTTATGGCCCTGGTAGAGGAATATCGGGCTATTCCCCAAGCAAGGATAACACATCTTTATTCGATGCTAAACAGATTGCGAGCAGTGGTTGCTGCAAGAGGTGGACATACCCGCTATTGAATTGTTTTGTTTTGTTGTTAATTTTGTTTTGTTAATTTTAGTGCGTTTGATATTTTTAATTAAATTAACCTTCAAACCAGTGTATTTATTTAAAGCTCTTACAAGAAAAGGGATATTCGGATAATTCAAAAATCAAAACCTTAGTGATACTTCCATGATAATACAAAAGGAGTAGGTATGAAACAAAATCAGCCCTCCAATTTTTCCACAGAATTTTTTAAAGTTAGGAGAAAAAACAACTTTTCCATTCACCCCCGTATAATGCCATCTAAGCAAAAATGTTTGATACTGGAATAATAACAAACGACATCAATAGATGTAACTACAAACTGGTGCAAGAATCTTGAAAATCGGAGTACAAATAATAAAGTTATAGATTGTTAAACTTAATCAACAATTTTGGGAGGCGGAATTTTGTGCGGGTGAGTGTATAATTTTGAAACATAAATGTAAAAAATTCATTTTTAATCCCATTGTGTAGTTCAAACATATTATAAAAAATATATTGCTTAATATCTTATAAAAGAAGATAGAATAGATTAATAGATAAGGTGTTTGCTAAATCTCTGAATACAGATAAAGTAGAAATAAAAGTTACACAAAAAGGGAAGTAAAGAAAGATTAAACAAAAATGAGAAATGTAAACTTAATTTATTGACTGAAATTAAGCATGTAACCCAGTTTGATTGAGTATACTATCAAGTCATAGAAAATGGAAACGATAGAGCAAAAAAAGCAATACATTTATATTTATATTAAGATCCTACATATTGAGATGATCATGACACATTATCCAAAACTTTACCCAAAAAGTCTGTAAACGAAAAAAAGACAGAATATTGATGAAATTTTTTAGGAAAAACACTGCATTTAATGAAACCTAGCCTATGGCAAGGAAAATTTCAGGCAATTACTAAAAATAGAATCCAGAAAAGGCTTCTCTGTGAAAACTCACTTTTTATCAAAGAGGTATTTCTTTTGTAAAAACATAAAAATACGTAGAAAAGATGTTAGGCAGAAAGATTAAACAATAGAGATGAAACACTAATTAATTGACTGAATAGAGTCAATATTCTATTAAATTAAATCTATTTTTTTTGTTTTTTTTTTTCATTCTAAAAAGGAACTTTCTTACAACTAAAAAACTAAATTCACTGTGTTGAAAACGCAATATTGAATTGAATCACAATAGAACTAAAAATTCCGAAACAACTAATCTAGGCAATTAGAAAATCCGGTTACAAAATGGTTCTAATTTATTATTAAATTGGTAGGAAACAATTCGAATATTACTGTCACTTATTAATAATAAAAATCACAAAAACATCCTTCTCTTACCGGCTAATGTCTGTTGAGCCACTAAAACAAATGCAAGGGCTAGGCCCAAACGCAACGGACCTCTTCGACCCATTGTCGCACAGCAACTGAAGTTAATTATCTCAAGAATCCCCTTTATACTTGTCCTCTGACCTTTGACTCTGATAACACGGTGTATGCTAAATAATCGTTTTTAATTTCTGTGCATTTAAGTTGGTACCTCAAATATTTTCTTACTGGAGTCTATATCCAATATTTGAGTGCCCCCTTCGATTTAGGTCATTGATATGTTAGGCCACTTAGACCTTGACGTGCATTTTTCAGAGCACGTAATTTTATTTTTTGATGTGTTTGGAGGGTAAGTATAAGCTTAAATTGAAGTTTGTAGGGTCGCCACCCTTGTCTCCCGGCCGCCATCTTGGAAAAAGGGGGGCAAGGGGCTTTAGCGCTATATCTCGTGAATTAGCAACCCTACAGAAAATTTTATTGAACAGTATGAGTAGCAAATTAAATTTTCTACATTATTTCTATTACTGTTTATAGTCGAGGAAATGAAGCTGAAAAAATGGCAAAACCTCGCAATTTTTTCGTCCAGCATCGATTTGTACAAAAATTTGGGATTAGGCTCATTACACCTTCTAGTTCATTTTCTATATTGAGCCGTTGTACGCTTTTGGTTTTGTAAGGGTGAAAACTACCCCTAATTGTAAAAAATTATAAAATAACAATTTTAACCTTTAATATTGTCAACATTTGGTTCTTATTAGTTACATAATGAATGTTTTATTCTTTAAGATATACTATCATAATATTTCAACCCTTAAAACCACCCTTGTTGGAGATATATATAAAAAATTTACTTATCCTAAAAGAATAATTTCGGCTGGCATCGATTTACATAAAAATTTGGGATTAGGATTATCTCACCCTGTACTCTTGGCGGTGAAAAGTTTTTTCAAAAATGACTTTGTAGGATTTTTGAAGAGTTATAAGACTGTGTAAACTAAATTCCGTAAGATCCCTCAGTTTTTAATTAGGGTGGGTTTAAAGGGCTCGAATAAGGGGGTGTTTGCTCGTAAATAGAGGTTTTAAACAGCTATATCTCGCTAATTGTTCACTGTAATGAAAAATATATGCACAAGGGAATTTTAGTGATTAAAGAAGCTACAATTTAGTAGTCTATCATTTTTTTCGTATCTCCAGTATTTTCGGAGATATTTTGAAGTAAAAGGTAAACAATTTTTCTAAAATTAGGCCTTTTAAATAGGTCAAACTTCTTGGGTGTATTGATAATACAAATTTAAAAGGAATTACAGAAAGGTGAAGACCAATTTTTAATCAGGAGGGTAGTTAGGGGGTTGTTTGCACTGATTTTTTCATAGAGAAAAGCAGGTACCGACCTTTTTTGATCATAAGTCGCTTAATTTTTAGACTAGAAACATATTATTATTTTTTTTGAAAGGCCTAACTATATACTTGAAAAAAGATTATTTAAGTTTTCTTCTAAAAATGCAAAGTTTTTCCGTTATTTTACTTTGAATATTTCAAATGATGCATTTGACGAAAAAAGCTAACTTTTAACATGCCGTATCTCGGTTTGTATTGGCCTTAGCGATATTACAGAAAAATAATTTGGTTTGTGTTACTAAAAGATACAATTTTGATATCTACAGTTTTTTTGATTAAATGCATATTTTTCGAGGTATTCTCAAAAAACCCTCTAAGAAAGTCGATTTTTTCATCGAAAAACTGTTACTTTCAAGCGCGAACAACTCGAAAAATATTAGTTTTACGAAGAAAATGTAAAAAATATTTTTTTCTTATAATTACTTTTTACATCGACTTACATAGTTAAATTGTAATTAAAAATTCCCGCCCCCGAGATGGGGTGGCAACCACCCCCAAGGTTTTAGCGTACAGCGGCATGATATAGAAAATGATCATTGGACTCTTCCCTACCTTCTGTGAAAATTTCAAGTAAATCCATGCTGGACGAAAAAATTGCAAGCCAAAATGCTTCATTTTCTCGACTATTATCCTAAAATGAAAAATTAAAAGTTATTAACAAAAATAACTAAACATTTTTGAATGCATTGTCCTTTGGGCTTTATAACTTTTTTTTGTCATTTTAAAATAAGATGACATCAGAGCATTATTAGATATAGAGGTTTTTCATCTAATAAGTTTCACTACAATTTTGTTTAATTTCATTAACTTTTCTTGGTTTTATAGTGCTCCGAAGTTTATTGAGTTCTAGTATATTCGTAAGAATACGATAAAAACGAACCATTGGACTATCTATTACATATTTTTTTATTCATTAATTTATCAGTTTGTTAAAATTCCTATATTATTATTAATTTATTATCAACCCTTCCCCGACTACCTATGAGGTAGAGTCTGGAAGCGCGGTTTTTACGTGGTCTAAGCCTAAACCCTAATTGCATATTACTGCACGTTTCTCCGGAATAACTGAGGCACACAGCACTGAGCATTTGAGGTCTTCTTTTCGGCAACCAGACATAGTTCCACAATATCTCTTGCACTTGCAGAAACATAATTTCAGAAGTTGGGGGATACGAAAGTTTTGAAAGTTTCGATTGGTATCCAAATTTTTCCATGCTTCTTACAGCCTTTAATCTACAGGATCTCAATACTTGTCTAGCCTCGACTAAATTTGGTGATAAACTCGGTGATTATGGAAACGAGCTGCATCTTGTATTGAAGGAAGCGATGATAAGTTAAATGTATTTTTAGTCACTGTCTTGGCGAATCGCTTGTACCTATCTTATGCTACCCAGAAATTATCTTTATTTCCACCATATAAAGAGACGAAAAAACGTTTGCCAGCGAGAGCGAATAAAGATTGTTTGACTTTCTCATTGAGAAATAATGCTGTTTCTATTTCAGCTTTAAATTTGCAGATCATGTAAGCTTTTTATATTCTGTCGCATCCTGAAAAAGCATGGCATTTTGAGGGATTTAAAAAATACATTGGCCTCCTTCCTCCCTAATACCGTGAGTAAGGCACGCATGTAAATTTGCTGTGCTACAACAGTCACAGAATCATATGCACTTTGTATATTACGATGGAACATTAAATCCACGTATGACAGAACATAGTTTTGAGAAGGTCTATTAAGTTTGTGTATAGGTATCTTTTTATTGCCAAGGAAATTTATCTTCGGATAATGTTGGTACGGTACTCTATAATATAAAAAAATCGTTGCATTTAAGTTGGTACCTCAAATATTTTCTACTGGAGTCTAAATCCAATATTTGAGTGCTTCTTCTCTTCTATTAGGTTTTGAATATACGGTGTGCGTGTTTGGGTTGTTTGTAATAATATAGTACCTTTATTAGGTAAGCTTTAAACAAAGCGCACCAAGATGTGTTAAATTTTAAATTTTAATTTTTGTTTTAAAGAGCCGGATAGCTCAGGCGATAGGATGTCTGACTCCCACGCAGAAGGATCAAATCCCAGCGCCGCACAGTGGTTCCAAATGCCGAAAACGTGGTCATGAACCTTTAAAAGCATATATTGTTTATATACTTCGGAATTACCTTCATATTAAAGGATTTTTGACATCGCTGATTAACAATCTGACATTATTTTTTCTGAAAAACAAAATGGCGGATCCAACATGGCGGAAAGAAAATGAAAATATCAATCAAAAAGGAAAATTTTTTGTCAAATTTGGTAGCTTGAGGTCGCTGATTACAAATCTAACATTACTTTTTTTAAAAACAACATGGCGGATCCAATATGGCCGAAAGAAATTAGAAAATTTTATTTTAAACGCATATTTTTTAAAATTTGATATTATAAGGGACTTTTGAAACTGTTGATTAGCAATACATTTTCTTTATGAAGTACGATATCCAGAACCTATTGCTTATGTACAACTGCCCTGACATACTCAAGAATCGCCAGAATAATGTAATATACGTCATTTCCCACTTTTGTATTCAAACAACTGCCAGCAATGCATAGGCAGTTATAGGCAGCTATATTAGAGTGATTTTATATCTTCTTACTATATACTTTAAGATTAATAAACATTAGTCGCAGAATTATGCAGAATTTTGTACTTTTTGAATGTATCTTTACGAAATTTTGATTATTTCAAGTATAACTTCACTATTTATGCATTAAAAATTTAAGGCATTTCCTGTTGCTAAATCTTAAGTTAACTTACATCTGATATTACTACATACTTAAAAAAGAAGAATCTGCTTTACAGCGATAAAATTGATAAACTACAAAACGTTTTACAGCGTTTTCAATATACGCGTTCTTTTCCACTTTCTCTGCCGGCCAAAATAACCCTGGACATGGCTCATTTGTTCCTGGGCTATGAACCAGAATACATCCAGTCTTATCCTTATACCTGTGTATTAGGACTCTACGATAGTATGAGAAAACAACTGTAAATATGAAAATCCCTAGATTGGGACTTTCTTTTCGCCTCATGACCACGTTTTCAGGATTTGGAACCACTGTGCGCCGGCGAGAACCTGAATAAAATGAGTACCTTAAGTAAAACCGAGAAGGGGTGACTGTAACCCACCAAGTAAAAGCAACCAACGGCACAAGCCCAACTTTGAAGTGGAGGCTCAGTAGAACCTAAATCCAAATTTTCATGCAATTCAGAGTTGACCCTGAAAATTATACGGTATCGTCGTATTTCGCGTTCATTTACTTTGCTAAAAAGTTTGTCTTTTCATTTATGTCCATAGTCTAACAAACTTTTAATATATAAATTTTAATAAATATCAATAATTAACACGGGCATACTTCAGTCTCATAAATACCAGAAATTCTACAGTTGTAGAAAATACGTATCGTATACAAGATACAACAAGTTTATTTTGATAATCTACTACGAGTACTAATGGCCCCCTTTGGGATTTATAGTAATTAGTAAAGCTAATAGTATTTAATTAAACTTTTTTAATATCATGTGCACTTTCTGATTTCCTACTTTTATGGAAACAGCTACGGGAAAATTTTTCCTTGTGAATTTCATTGGATAGATTGATTGATTTTTATATGATAGATCTATTGATTAAATTCACTGGAAAATTTTTAAAAGATCAATCTACCTTCCTTATAACATAACCTAAAATATTAGATTTTTAATCTTTTCTGAATTTATTTTATCATGACACCTACTAGCATCTTATTGGTAGAATTTCTATAGTATATTTCACGAATTTGCGCCTATTTTGGATTAGGGATGAAAGCTTTGACTTAACAGTCCATTGTGCTGAGGAAGTTAATAGCAAATTCTCCCAATATTTAAGCACTGGTAAGCAAGCAATTTGATTTAATCCGACCTGTGAGAGATGTCCACCCTATCGAAAAAGTACATTCGGGTGTAACAATTCATTAGGGCGAGGTGTTTTAACCCGAGTAAAAACAGGGATCACCCCACCTCGTTCCAATGCTCCAGGCCATCACTTTCCCCCCTATAGCACGCTGATGCGCGATAGTGGCACAACTATCATAGCCAAATGCTCTTCACAATGGAATCCTGGGTAATAAGATTCCAATGTGGTGCCCTAATCGAATTCAAAACTAGGCCAGCGTGAAGCGCTCTATGCCTTTATCTTCTAGTTATTTATACGCAAACTAAAAATTGCTTGCTTGGGCCCCAAGTCATTGTACCAAGCCCCACTGGGATTGGTCTAATGCCCTCCAATGCAAAGCGTCATACCCTAGCATATCTCGCAGTATGGGGCTGGGGTGGTGGTTCAGCGCCGCGAATTTAACCCTAGCCTTGTCTGTCATCATTTCTGTAACTCTCACCTGTTGTAGCTCTCTGAACAGGAATCTTTCTGCGACGTACTTCGGGACTTTGGCTGCTTCTCTTAGGCTGTTGTTGTGAACCGCTTGTATTTTCTTTTTGTGTGTCTTGCATACTTGTCCCCATGCGAGAGATGCGTATGTCAGTACCGGTAATATGATGCTGTTTATTAACCTTATCCTCGTTTTGAATCTTAATTTACTTTTTCTGCCTGTGAGTCCTCTTAATGTTGTTCTTGCCATGTTGGCCTTCTGGACTGTGGCTTCTACGTTTTTGGAAAATTAATCCTTTGTCCATGATGACTCCCAGGTATTTGGCTTCATCTTTCCACTCGATGGGGTTGTTCTGTACCGCCAGTTGTTCTTATGGCTGTTGTCTTCCTTTCTTATATAGCACCGCTTGCGTCTTTTGGGAGTTGATGGCTATCTTCCACTTTATACTCCATTCCTCGATGTCTTCTAATGCTGTTTGCAGGTTGGTCACTGCTACATCTACGTTTCTGTGTTTGGGCGCTGTCGCTGTGTCATCGGCATAGAGACTCATCAGGGTACCTGGTGTTCTTGGTACGTCTGCGGTGTATATTGTGTACAGCAGTGGTGACAGGAATGCTCCCTGTGGCACTCCAGCCTCCGGGTTTCCGAGCTCGAACAGGACTTATCCTATCCGAACCCTGACACTCCGGCCGCCCAAGTACGAAGAGATCAGCCTCGTCATCGCCCCGCTGTACCCGTAACCTCGCATTTTGTATATGAGCCACTTATGCCATACTCTGTCGAAAGCTTTGCTTACCTCCAGAAATGCTGTTCCAGTGTACTGCTTGTCGTTGAATCCAGCTGCTATGTACTCAGCTAGTCTGAGTACTTGTAGCTCGCTGGAGTGCTCTGTTCTGAATCCGAATTGAGCTTCTGAAATTATCTCTAATCTGTTTGTTTCCGCTTGCAGTCTGCTGAGAATAATTCTAAAAATATTTAAGCACTGGTGAAGTGCGGTCAGCCGCTAGTCCCACTAAGCTGTCCGATCGACTTATTTCAAGATATTATGTTTGAAAATTAATGAGATATTAACGTTATAAAGATTGTCTCAATATGTCAAATTTTTTAGAAATAGATGAAAAATTTATTATACACTTTTATAAATGTGTCTAAATAGCCCAGTAAATGACCGTTTTGGAGTGTAATTTTCAGGGTCACCACCCAATTTCAAGAAAATTTGGATTTAGGTTCTACTTACCTGCCACTTCAAAGTTCGACTTGTGCAGTTGGTTGATTTTGCTTACGGAGTGAAAAAATATACGTTTAATTTATTTAATCCGGAAATTGACTAATTATAAGCTTTTGTTCTATATAGTTTTTTTAACTAAATCAATATTTTTCGAGTTATTTGCGAGTGAAAATGTTTATTCTTTAACAAAAAAAAGCACGTTTTTAGGCGGTTTTTCGCAGACAACTCATAAACTATGTATTTTGTCAAAATATTCTAACCAAAAACGTAGCTTTTAAAAAAAGGAAAAAGATGGTATATTCATAAAGTCTATAGACCTAGTTAAAGCAAAGTTGGAGCTCATGAAAAATACGTTCACATTCGTCAAATTTCAAGTCGAATATTTCAACGTAAAATAACTATAAAATGAGGAAACTTTTCGAGGAAACTCCGATTAAATTGTTTAAAAAAGTTTTATTTTTATTGTGTATAAAAATTTCTAGCATCAAAATTAAGCGAGCTACGTTCAAAGTAAAGTTGGCCCTACTTTATGTTAAAAAATCATGAAAATCTCTCCCTATTTAGCACCCCAAATGAAATTAATTGTGACAGCTATATTATTTACTTTATATATGTATTGATTTTATTATCTGTAAGTTTAACCAGTTCGAAGTGCTTATTTTTGAAAAAAATTGGTTTTATAGAAAACATTTTTTTTTTATTTTAGAAAAACTGCCCTTTTTCAAAATAACTTAAACAGTATTATTGAGACGAAAAATCTCAGAGTACAAAAATGTAAGTTTTACATTTATAACTATTTTGGTTTTATTTGTTTTTTTTTTGTTAGTTTAGTTTTGATGCCAGAAACTTTTATAAAAAATAGAAATAAACCTTTTTAAGTACTTTAGAAAATAATTTAATGAGGTATTCCCGAAAAGTGCTTTATTTTTTGGTTATTTCACGTTGAAATATTCAATTTGGAATTTGACGAATAAGAACGTATTATTCATGAACTTCAACTTTGCTTTTACTAGGTCTATAGACTTCATGAACAATTACACTATTTTTTTTTTTCATTTTGAAACTGAAATGAAATACTTACATTTTGAGTTATATGCGAAAAACCGCCTAAAACGTGTTTTTTTGTTAGAAAATGAACATTTTCACTCGCTAATAACTCAAAAAGTATTCATTAAGTTAAAAAATTCTATAGAACGAAAGTTGCTTAGAATTTGTCAATTTATCCATTTCCGGACTTATTCTAAACGTATATTTTTTCACCCCCGAAAAGGGGTGACTGTAACCCACCAAGTAAAAGCAACCAACGGCACAAGCCCAACTTTGAAGTGGAGGCTAAGTAGACCCTAAATCGAATTTTCATGCAATTTTGTCTTTTCATTTATGTCCATAGTCTAAAAACTTTTAATATATAAATTGTAATAACTAACAATGACTGACACGGCATAATTCAGTCTCATAAATACCAGAAATTCTATAGTTGTAGAAAATACGTATACAAGATACAACAAGTTTATTTTGATAATCTACTACGAGTACTAATGGCCCCCTTTGGGATTTACAGTAATTAGTAAAGCTAGTATTTATTTAAACTTATTTAAGATCATGTGCACTTTGCTGATTTCCTACTTTTATGGAAACAGCTACGGGAAAATTTTTCCTTGTGAATTTCATTGGATAGATTGATTGATTTTTATATGATAGATCTATTGATTAATTTCACTGGAAAATTTTGAAAAGATCAATCTACTTTCCTTATAACATAACCTAAAATATTAGATTTTTCATCTTTTCTGAATTTATTTTATCATGACACCTACTAGCATCTTATTGGTAGAATTTCTATAGTATATTTCACGAATTTGCGCCTGTTTTGGATTAGGGATGAAAGCTTTGACTTAACGTCCGCTGTGCTGAGAAAGCTAATAGCAAATTCTCCCAATATTTGAAGCGCTGTCGAAGACTAGAAAAGATACGGTTTTAACTGATAATGTATCTTACATTCATTTAGAGATGAACTCTATACTAAATTTACAATCAAGATGCAGTAGAAATAAACAAACCAAGATACGTTAAATGCTACTAGGAGCACTTCCGAATCATAATTTACAATCTATATACATTGTAAATCCCAAATCATGATTTCCAAATTTTATACATTTTAAATTATGATTCGGGAGTGCTCCTAGTAGCATTTAACGTGTCTTGGTTTGTTTATTTCGACTGCATCTTGATTGTAAATTTAGTATAGAGATCTTGATATCTATAACAAATAAATCACATGTTATACTATATTAAAATTAAATTTACATAATCTTCATTGTTTAATCCTGCGAGCCATTTTTAACTTTTTTAAAAGTGTTAGTAACCACATATAATGACAATTATAACAATTTTGACATCTTCATCCACTCCATGCTAGAATATAGTAGGTATACTCAATTCACTCTACCGAGATTCACGTTGACACATTCGGAATAGGAAACATACAACACAAAAATTCCTACCTCACACTATTAACTGCTCAAATCAACTTAATCTTTTATTAAAAAAAGAAGAATTATTGGAAATAGTGGGAATGTCTACTAATCTCATAAAATTTTGTGGAGTTTATTTCTACAAAATATTTGTATTTTGTAGAATAAATAATTTTCTTATTTGTTATCAATACATTATAATGGTGTAAATAAATAATTATTGATTGGCGTAAGGTTTATGTTATTTTTATGTCTGTTCACTTAATAATATTGGCTATGAGCAGGTGCGTTGGTTGTGTAGTAATTTCCAGTTACTTCTGACAACTGAACTTTTCAAAAAATAAATTACTAACGTCAGTGTCAAAGTGAATCTCGATAGAGCGAATTGAGTATAATACATATTACCCTTAATATTAAACCACAATTTTCTCATATTAACGTTCTTCTTGTTAGGGTGCCTGTCCGTTCCGAACGTTGGCGATCATTCTGGCTATGATGACTCTGTTAGTTGCTATACGGAATAGTTGTGTTGAGGTCTTTCTATACCATGCTCTCAGGTTAGCAAGCCAGAATATTCTTCTTCGTCCTGGAGCTCTTTTTCCTTCAATTTTACCTCGTAAAATGCACTGGAGCACTTACCTGCCTTGATTTCTCATTATATGCCCCAAGTACTGCAGCTTACGGCCCTTCACGATGTTGACTAAATCTGCGGTTGTGTTCGTCCTCTGTAGTATTTCTTCATTGGTGACTTTGTCTGTCCATGGTATCTTCAGGATCCTTCTGTACAACCATAGCTCAAAAGCCTTAAGTTTCGATAGAGTTTCCACCTTCAATGTCCACGTTTCTACTCAGTATAGAAGCACTGAGTACACGTAACATTTAAGGAGCCTTATTTTTGTTTTTAGAGTGATGTCATGGCTCTTGAACACAGAGCTCATAGTCAAGAATGCACTCTTTGCCTTTCCGATGCGACATTTAATCTCTTGAGTATTGTCCCACGACTCATTGATTATAGTTCCCGAATAGGTGTATTGTGAGACACGTTCAATTCTCATTTGGTTCACATACAGATTTACTCCAGTTATGTTTTGCTTGCTGATGATCATTACCTTGGTTTTGCTGGTGTTTATGTCTAGTCCATATGTTCTACTGGTTTCAGTTATTTTATCCATTAAGTTTTGCAGCCCTTCTATGGTATTGGAAAACACTATTGTATCATCTGCATATTGCAGATTGCTGAGCTTGACTCCATTTATTGAGATGCCTTCATCAATATCTTTTAGAGCCTCTTCAAAAATGTGCTCTGAGTACAGATTGAATATCAGCCGTGAAATTATGCATCCCTGTCTCACTCCCCTTAAGATTTTGACCTGATCTGTATATTCTTCATCTATTCGGAGCACTGCTGATTGATTCCAATACAGGTTAGCTATTATTTTCAGGTCTCTTCCGTCAATCCCTGTCCTCTTCAGCACTTCCATCATTTGTTCATGTCGGACTCTATCGAAAGCCTTTTTGTAGTCAATCAGGCATGCAAAAACATCACAGCTGGCATCTCTACATTTCTGAAACAACACCTGCACGCTAAATAAAGCCTCCCTCGTACCAACGGGGTTGACAAATCCAAACTGATTGGGCGCAATTTGTTCTTCGCATTTTCGGTAAATTATATTATGCATGACTTTTAAAAACAGCTTGAGAAGATGGCTCATTAGGCTTATGGTCCTATAGTCTTCACAAACTTTTGCTCCTGGTTTTTTGGGCAACGGTACAAACTCAGATTTGAGCCACTCTGCTGGTATTTTTCCTGCCTTGTATATGTCATTAAATATTTCAGCTATTATTTTTATTTGTGCTCCATCTAACAGCTTTAGCAGTTCTGCAGGTATTTCTTCAAGTCCCGGTGCTTTTCCATCCTTTATTTGTCTTATGGCTGTGGTTACTTCTTCTGGTAGAATTTCGGGACCTGAATTATCTTCAATGGTGGGTTCTTTTCCTGTTCTAAGGTCGTGGAAAAGTTTCCCCAAGTATTCTTCCCATACTTTCTTTTTATTTTCTTTGGTAATGGCAAGATTGCCTTCACCATTTGTTATTTTTCCGCTGCTACGTTTTCGGAAATTTCCAGCTATTTCCTTCACCTTTCGATGGACATTGAAAATGTCATATCGACTCTCATACTCCTCTATTTCTTGACATTGTTCTCTTTTTTGTTTCTCTTTTGCTTCTCTTATCTTTCTTCTGACGATGGTATGTATTCTTTTATATTCCTTGAGATTTTTTTTGTTCTTTTTTCTCTGATCCATAAGCTCGAGTATTTCATCGGTCATCCATGATTTCCGTTTCTCTGTATCTTTCTTCAGGTGTTGTTCTTTTATTTCTCTCACTGTTTCTTGTATGATGGTTAGACTTTCATCTATAGTTCCTGCATTTCTGCATTTTAGCATCTTTGTATTGAGGTTTTCACTCACCCTCAGTTGAACATTGGGATCTTTCAGTTTTCTAATAGCATACCTCTTCATCGACTTACTTGTAACCCTCTTCATTCTGACTTTGAAATTACCTATAACTGGTACATGATCAGAATTTATGTCTGCCCCCGGATATGTTTTGACATATGTACAGCTGTTCCTATACCTCTTATTTACTAGTATAAGTTCCTTGGGTGTAACTTAAACCAGGTGTTTCTTATTACTAATTGATTTGCTTCCGCAAAAATTTCCAATGTATCTCCCCGATCGTTCCAGTTTCCTAGTCCAAATGGTCCAACTGCAGATGATGTTTTGCTAGCCCCAACTTTGGCATTGAAGTCACCCATTACAATTGTTAGGTCTTGCTTTTTCAACGTTTTCACGACTTCATCAATGCTACGGTATATTTCTTCTACCTCTTCTTCTGTTCCTTCTGTTGTAGGTGCATACTTCTTCTTCTTAAAGTTCCCTCTCCTATCGGAGGTTGGATATCATAATGGCTATAGTCACTTTGTTGGCTGCTGCTCTGAATAGTTGTAATGAACTACAGTTAAACCATTCTCTAAGGTTCCTCAGCCAGGAGATGCGTCTTCTTCCTATGCCTCTTCTTCCTTGGATCCTTCCTTGTAAAATAATTCTCAGCAACTCATATTTTTCTCCTCTGGTAATGTGACCCAAATGCATACACTTGAATTATATTGATGTCGATTGGTCTTGCTTTCAGTTGTATGAGCATAACTCTTGCTGAGACTGGGATGAAGTTGTCAACAGATTTTGCAACTTCTTTTGTCAATATAATACCGACACCTAATTCATGTTTGCCGTTAGCTGTTCCAAAGTAGTACACGCGGTGTTCTCCGATATTTGCGGTTCCTGAGCCTGGCCAACGCATCTCGCATATTAACGTTAGTGTAGAGAATCCAAATACTATTTGAAAGATAATTGATTTATTTTTTATTTAAATTATACAGTACAGGGTTTTTCGTTTAAAATTATTGACTATGGTTAAGTTTAAAGAAATATGGTATCGTTTGTGAACATCCTGTATTTAGAAATTCGATCTCGATATAAAGTCCTGAAAGGACGCTATCTACCCTTTGCGTGTAAATGTTTTTAAGATATTATGTTTTAAAATTAATGAGATATTAACTTTATAAAGATTATCTCAATCTATCAATTTAAAAAAAAAATGAAAAATATTATTTTTTAGTTTTATAAATGTGTCCAGAGTCCATTTTACGTCAAATCAGGCCCGAGGCACTACACAATTTTCGGGCCCCTAAATATAATTTAATACTAATAGTAATAACTGTTAGTTATATAATTAAATGTATTAATTATATTATTTAATAGAAATACAGGGTGTAACGAAAATACAGGTCATAAATTTGATCACATATTCTGGGACCAAAAATAGTTTGATTGAACCTAACTTACCTTAGTACAAATGTGAATATAAAAAAGTTACAACCCTTTGAAGTTACAAAATGAAAATCGATGTTTTCCAATATATCGAAAAATATTAAAGATTTTTTATTGAAGATGGACATATGGCATTCTTATGACAGTAGCATCTTAAGAAAAAATTATAGTGAAATTTGGACACCCTATAAACATTTTATGGGGGTTTAGTTCCTTTAAACCCCCCCAAACTTTTGTGTACGTTCCAATTAAATTATTATTGTAGTACCATTACTTAAAGACAATATTTTTAAAACTTTTTGGCTCTTAGTACTTTTTCGAAAAGTCAGTTTTTATCGAGATATTTTGAATATTTTGTCAAATCCACCACATATTTTTATTTAAGTACGATTATGGAGACTTTGTAATAATATGAAAATTTATGTATGATTTACATTTTTAGGTATATTTTGAACCGTATTAAAAAAGAAGCCATATCTCGATAAAAGGTGCCTTCCCGAAAAAATAAAAAGAGGCAAAAAAGTTTTAAAAACACTGTATTTAATTAATGGTACCGCAGTAATATTTTAATTGGAACGTACACAAACATTTGGGGGGTTTAAAAGAACAAAACCCCCATAAAATTTTTAAGTAAACATATTAAAAAATAAGCCTCAACTCGATAAAAACTGCCTTATCGAAAAAATACTAGGAGGCAAAAAAGTTTTAGGAATATTAAATTAAACTAATGGTACCACAATAATAATTTAATTAAGACGTACACAAAAGTTTGGGGAGGCTTAAGGGAACAAAACCCCCATAAAATTTTTGTGGGGTGCACAAATTTCACTATAATTTTTCTTTAAGATTCTTCTGCCATAAGAATGCCTCATATCCATTTTCAATAAAAAATTCTAATAGTTTTCGATATATTCGAAAAAATCGATTTTCATTTTGTAACTTCAAAGGGCTATAACTTTTTTTATGTACATATTTGTACTAAGGTAAGTTAGGTTCATTCGAACTATTTTTGGTCCCAGAATATGTGATTTAATTTATGACCTGTATTTTTGTTACACCCTGTATATTTGCACCAGAAATTTAAATTTTTATTAGTAATAAATAAAATTTATATTTTGACAAAACTACAATTTGGTGATCTTTCCGGGCCCCATTAAAATGCGGGCCCGAGGCAGGTGCTTCACGGGCCTAGTGGTAAAATAGGCTCTGAATGTGTCTAAATAGCCCGCCCAGTATGTGGCCGTTTTGGAGTTTAATTTTAGTAAAAGCAAAGTTGGAGCTCAAGAAAAATACGTTCTCATTCGTCAAATTCCAAATCTAATATTTCAACGTAAAATAACTAGAAAATGAAGCTCTTTTCAAGGAAAACCCATTAAAACTTTTTTAAGTGTTTAAAAAAGTTTTATTTTTATTTTTTATAAATATTTTTAGCATCAAAACTAAGCGAGCTACGTTCAAAATAAAGTTTGCTCATTTTTTTATGTTAAAAAATGGTGAAAATTTCTCCCTATTTAGAACCCCGAATGAACTTATAGGCTATTGATTATGTTCAAAATAAGAGAGCTAAAAGGAACTACAACGTTAATGGGATTTTATTGTCTCATATGGTCAATGGGCCTCTAAGTTTGAAAAAACCGCGAGTGCTACCATTTAAATGGGTGCGTTTTTGAGAAAGGGGTGAATTAGTCCCTAGGCACAAGGCGAATTAGGGTGAGTTCTATTCACTTTTGGTACAAACACTTCTACAGGAATATTGTTCCAGATTAAATTTACTATCGAAATATCATATCTTAAAGTCCAAAGTATTTTTTTTTACAAAAATATATTCAAAAGAAAAGCAAGAAAAAAACACGAAAGAAAGCAATTTTGTTTTTTGTCCCATAACTTTTTTCCACAGTGATATAGGTATAGGCATTCCTTCAGTGAAAAATAACTACCATCCTTTCTCTTTAAAATGACGTTTAGAAGAAGTCTCTAGGATTTATAGTTTCCGAAATAGAATTTTTCAAAATTTGCCCTCACAGAATTTTTAAGCCATTTTCCCCATTATTTCGCAAACATTGTTCTATAACTTTTTTCTACGCATCTCTAGCTATATGTAATGGTACATTTAGTAGAAAGAGAAGTCAATTACCTTTAAAATGGTCTATTGTATAAGGCTGTACGCCTATTTCTAAACAAGTTATGCTTTTTCAAAATTTTATACTTTTAATGATTTTTGATATTTTTTATGATTATTTTTTTAATTTCTCATGATGACTTTTTTTCTTGTACATTTAGTTATATACATTGTGGAATAAAAAAATCTTATTTTCTTTACTTTAAAATGGTGTATTGCAAACACTTCTAGCACTATTTTTAACTAAGATATCCGTAGGATATTCAAGGTTATCCGTTATTTGAGAAAAAATTTAAAAATTTTTATTTTTTCATTTAGAAGAATATAATTGCATATTGTAATATAATTTTGAATTCCAAATAACTTTTCCTAATAACACTTTTCGATATTGTGAAATATAAAGGTACTTTACTCTTGAGCGAAATTCTTTTTTTTTACCTACCTCGTATACTATTGATAAAATTTTATATCTGATGATTACATCTTAGGTTTTAGACTATGCAGAGCATTTTATAAATAATAATTTTTTTCATAAAGTTAATAATAAAATGTTTTCCATATGTTTCCAACTTAGTGGGACCTACTTCATGTATATATACCAAACCTTGAAAAAACATATCTTGTTCAACAATAGACCTAGAATTTTTTACATTACACCATTTTAAAGTAAAGAAAATAGGCTTTCTTTTTTATTGGACAATGTATATACCTAACTATACAATAAAAAAATTTATAATGAGAAATTTAAAAATAATCGTAAAATATATCAAAAATCATTAAAAGTATAAAATTTTGAAAAACCATATCTTGCTTAAAAATAGTCACACAGTCTTCTACGATAGATCATTTTAAAGGTAATTTACTTTTCTTCCTACTAAGTGTGACATTGCATATACCTAAAGCTGCGTAAAAAATAGTTACAGAACAATGTTTGCGAAGCAACAAGGAAAATGGCCCAAAATCGCTGTGAGGGGCGAAATTTCAAAAATCATATTTTGGAAACAATAAATCATAGCGACTTATACCAAACGTCATTTTAAAGAGGAAGGACGGAAGTTTTTTTTTCTGTGAAGCAATGCCTATACCTATATTGCCGTGGAGAAAAGTTATGGGGCAAGAAACAAAAATACTACCTTAGGTGTTTTTTTCTTGCTTTTCTTTTGAATATATTTTTTGTAAAAAAAAATATTTTTGACTTTAAAATGTGCTATTTCGATAGTAAATTTAACGGGGACAATTTTTCCTGTAGACGTGTTTGTACCAAACGTGCATAGAACTCACCCTAATTCGCCCTGTGCCTAGGGACTAATTCATCCATTTCTCAAAAACGCACCCCACTAAATGATAGCACTCCGCGGTTTTTTCATATCTAGAGGTCCATTGACTATATGAAACAATAAAACCCCGTTAACGTTGTAGATCCTTTCTAAAATACGTAATCAATAGCCTATTAATCGTTACAGCTTTATTATTTACTTTATATATGTATTGATTATATTTACGATCTGTAAGTTTGACCAGTTCGAAGTGCTTATTTTTGAAAAAATTTGGTTTTATAGTAAACATCAAAATACCTTAAAAAGTATTAGTGATACGAAAAATCTCAGAGTACAAAAATTTAGGTTTTACTTTTATAATTATTTTGGTTGTATTTGTTTTTCTGTAAGACAAAAATTGGTTAAGATATGGCTGTTCAAAGTTTGCATACACTCGTGATTAGTGACTCGTTCAAACTTCAAGCCCTTTCAACTACAACCCTTTCAAAAATAAGCACTTCGAACAATTCGAACTAGTCAAACTTAAAAGTATATTATAAAACGGTAACGATTAATTTCATTTGGGGTGCTAAATAGTGGTAGATTTTCACGATTTTTTTTTACCAAAATATTTTTCGCTCTCTTATTTTTTAATCACATAGAACTTAAAAAAAAACAAATTTAATTCTGGGGTGAGGGCATTTTATCTGTCTTAACGAGGATAACCTTAGTACCTTTCTGCACTTGTTACATAATATACTACAGTTTATCCCAAACCGTTCTTTCAGTGCGTCATGGTTTGTCGAATTCGCTCTAACGCGTTAACCTTGAAGTGACAGAAAAAACTTACGTCCGTGATTATTATACATAGAACTTCGAAAATTATGTATTCGTTAAGGGCATGGGCGCAAATAGGTCTGGATCCCGCGTATGAAAAAAAAGTTGATTAATAGCAAGCTGAAAATTTGTTAATAGCTTAAGGGTGTCTAGTCTGATAAACTTTTATATATGGGAACACTGGAACAGGGGCAGTTTTAATTGTGGAACAGGTTAAAAATTTGGAACGGTCAGACCACGAAAACGGCACATTTATTTTGTCCGACAGAATAGACTTAAACTCTCCGAACAGAGATTAAACTCTCATGCAAAAATCAGACTGCTATTTATCACCTGTCATAATTCCTGTCATTTGCCATATTCTACATGTTCCACTCATTAAAACGCCCATTTGGTGATAAATAGCAGTCTGATTTTTGCATGAGAGTTTAATCTCTCTTCGGAGAGTTTAAGTCTGTTCTGTCGGACAAAATACATGTGCCGTTTTCGTAGTCTGACCGTTCCAAATCGTTAACCTGTTCCACAATTAAAACTGCCCCTGTTCCAGTGTTCCCATATATCAAAGTTTGTCCGACTAGACACCCTTAAGTTATTAACAAATTTTCAGCTTGCTATTAATCAACTTTTTTTTCATACGCGGGATCCAGACCTAAAATATTTTACGGTTATACCTACTTTTCTGTCTTTACTCGGCAAGTTACGTGTAGTAAAATTCTCACTGGTATGGATATGTAAGCATTACTTGACAAATTTGTCATCATTAACTTTAAAGAGATGACTTTTTAATGTTCTTGGATAACTGTTACTTGCTTAAATTATTAATTCAGTTAATTAATATGATTACTTCATACATAGGAGATTCTGACCAATAGAAAGCTACAAAAATCTGAATTAAATCGATAATTTTTGATAATCTCCCGTCGTTAAGTATATTACGTCAGATGCCCTTCGTTGCTACGAAAAAATACATTCAGTGACATTAATGACAATTAATGTTTTAAAAATTATAAAAGTGATGACTTTCAATCGTCAAATATTTATAAAAACTGTGTGTTTAATGGTACTTACATAAATAAATTACAGTAAAATTTTGGTTTTGAACAGTTTTATTCATGAAATAATCGCAACAAATTGCACTCGACCTCTGAAATTAATATAGAATTTTTTGCTCTCGTGACACTTTGACATAATTTCACTCGCCTTCGGCTCGTGAAATTAAAACTGTCAAAGTGTCACTCGGGAAAAATTCAATAATTTCAGAGCTCTTGTGCAATTACTACTGATAATTTTTTCACTAACTATGTATTCAGTGGTTGTAATAATTTCTAAACTGTACGACAAAAATTAATACTCAATCGAGAAAAGAGGAAAAGTGATAAAGTGATTTTTTAATAATATATTGATACTATGGAAAGCTTACAATTTTGAACATATTTAACAACAAAATGCTTGGATCACAGAATATATCCTGCTGTATTCTCTGCTTGGATCTTCCATAAATAATAAACAATTAATAACTTTTTATTAAGTTCACGTTTTAAATCAATTATTTATCAAATACACTATCAATATTATTTAATCAAAAACTCAAAATATTCCCGATGCCATGTCAAATATTTACAATTGTCACTGTCTTGTCACCATATTCTATTCGACTCGGTGCGTTGTATGACAAAGATCGTGAATGTTCGATTTGGAAAATATCACCATGGACATGGTGTCTATTTTTTATCCTGAAAAAACTAATAAATGTTTTAAAAAGTTTAAACGCAGAATGAAAGACTAGATTATTATCTAGGGCCGAAAGTCCATTAGAATAAATAAAAAGTTTCTTTTGGATGAGATATTTGAAATTAAAAATCACACTACATTTTCTATTAGTTTTTCATCCCTGTAACTTATTAAAATAAACATTACAGAAGTTTTCAGGGAATTTCGGCCCTCGGTAAGAACGTAGGGGAGCAGGGTTGTAACAATTTTCATAAAATCAAATATATCTTGACAGCTATTTTCCCAATTATCACTAAACGTTAGTTTAACTCTTTCTGAATAAAATTGAAGTCAAGAAAAGTTAAAAAGACTGGTATTTTTTAATCAACTAGCATTTTACCAAAAAAAGTGCATTGTTACAACTTACCCCGCGCTTGGGGCTAGTTGTAACATCTATTAGGACAGGTTGTAACATTACGAAAATTCGAATTTTTTGGAATATTTCGAAGAAAATACCAACGTTGGTCCTGTTGAAAGAGGTTGCTCGACTTAATAACGTGGCTTCCGGTGTTCTTAAATATAAATGTAGATTTCTACGCATACAATTTTGGACCCAATCTGGACCAACCGTATAATTTTGATACCAAGAAGAAAGAAGTTGCTTAGCACTGAGTTTCACAGCACATTAATAAGGCAGTTTTCGCATCTTCATGGGAATTAGTCCAAAATATATTTCGGTGCACTTCAGAATATACGAAGTCATTTTACTTTCTTCTTCGGCTGTAAAAACTATCCCTGGTTTAGTACAGCCCATTTGTAGACTCTTAACGATTTTCTTTTTTTCTATATCGGTATCAAGATACATGACACAGTCCGTGCTGTTTTACTTGCTTGCTTTATGCTACATTGATTATCTAAAATTTCCGCTGAACCTAACTGGTAGACTTCACTTTCTGGCTTTGAGTTGCCCTTGGTTATGGTATATCGGGGCAGGGTCCACTTGTGAGCCCTTCAGACACTAGACCTCCTAATAAGTTGCCTTGAGTTGCCCTTTTTGATTTTCATTTATGTTGTCTCATTCTGGACTATTGGACCGAAAACGTGAAGGTGATTAGGCGAATGCCAACTGATATGAACATTGAAAACATTTTTAGAAGATCATGCTTTGCTATTTGAAAGCCGTATTGGATATGACATATGGGTGCTAATGCACTTCTTCATGTATGTCGTTAGCATAGTGAATACTTATCTTGATGAGATTCAATTTAAAAAATTTATTGGCTAGTATATAGCGCAGATCAGACTTAAATCCGATTATAGTATTTATGTGATACTTTAAAAAATGGCATTCGGAAAATAAATCCTATTCGTATGATACAGGGTGGCTAAGGATAGCAGCACAAAAAATTTCATTCCACATGCATATGCAATATTTTTGTCCGAGAGTATATAAGTGAGATACGTATTTTTGCACTATAGGTGTTAAAGGTAGAAATTCGATAACATACATAATTATAATATTATATTATTTATTTATTGTATAAATAAATATGCAGATATATGTTGACCGCAAAATATTAACAATTATTAGAGATATTAGATGGATAATAAATTGGCAAAGTTTTTCAACATTTTTTGTACTGAAAAAGAAAACAATTTTTTTAAATAATAATATTATTATGACATTATAATACCATTTTAAATATGCGTTCCATTATACCTTTGTACGGCACTAATTTTTTGTCGAATTCGGCATGGTTATTGAATTTCTACCTGTAACACCTGTAATGTAAAAATACATACCTCTCTTATTGTTAATTTTTTTAAATTGGCGCATAATTTAAGCTTGTATTTTGTCTTTATATAATATATACTAATAATATTATAATTAATCTGAATAAAGTATATTTATATACCTACTCACACCCGGAAAAAGAGCACTATCTCAAAAGCGTTTAAAACTGTTAAAAAAGTGAAAAAATCATTTTCAAAGCCTCAAAAAGTGGTCTTAGAGTAGTCAGAAAAATCTGAAAAAATTCAGGATAATGCATTAATGTCACCAAAACTACTTCTGAGTTTTTGAAAGAAAAAAAATATTGGTAATATAATATGAATTTCAAACGATGTAAAATGCTTACGGAATAGTGCTTTGTGCAGAAAAAATGCATTTCGTGTTTAGTTAAAAAAAGAACGTGCTGCGATTTCGCTCTCAGTGAATTTTGACTAAAGAATCATTAAGAAATAAGTTGACGCCGGAAAATTCCCAGTGACAAGACCTCCCACGATAACCCCCCTTCCCGGGAACCGTGGGTGTTATTTGCAGAGCGATAATACCGGATTTATACTCAGCCCTGTTCGGCAGGGAACTGGACAGGGAAGTGGGCAGCGTGAATGTGTAAATAGCTCACTCGCGCTGCTGCTCGTCATGCTATTGCTATTGCACCTACATACCCCAAGAGTCGGTTTTCTGTGGCGGAAGTCAAAGGGAGGCAGCGCGAGGACGAGTGGGTATTTACATTCAACTACTCTCTCTCTCTCTCACTTTTGGCTACGATAGTTGTGCCCTCATCGCGCATCAGCGTGCTATGGGGGGGAAAGGGATGGCCTGGGGCATTGGAGCGAGGTGGGGTGATCCCTGTTTACACTCGGGTCAAAACACCTCGCCCCAATGAATTGTTACACCCGAATGTACTCCTTCGAGAGGGTGGACATTCCCACAGGTCGGGTTAAATCAAATTGCTTGCTTGCTTGCTCTCTCTCACTTGCCGCCGGCAAAGCGTCAAGTGAGTAAGGGAGTAAGACGATGCTGTCATCACATTCCTTTCTTGTGAGTCATTCGGTAATGAGTTGTGAAGGCATTGGCGAGGAACGGCGAGGAACTGATGTAAACACCTCACTCGCATCGATATCGTATTTCGGGCAATATTTCCGTCAGCGGCAGCAGCAGTGGGAATAGCTGAGTATAAATCCGGCATAAGAGAATAAGATTGAGTCAGCTAAATTAGTTAAAAACGGTTAAATAACCTATGAGAAAGCCGTGTTACTACTTACCCCTGTTACAACAAGCCCCTTGTTCCCCTAATCTTTCATTCTGCGTTTAAATTTTTTAAAATGACGTATTAGTTTTCTCAAGATTCGAAAAAAATGAATCCCATTCAAACAGCATTTTAGCCGAAACTACGTACCCATCCCTTTAAAGGGTATTTCATTCAATATTAAAGCGACTTATACTTATAGATGTACATTTGGTTGACAATTCATCATCATCATCATCAATCAGCTAATCGCGTCCACTGCTGGACATAGGCCTCCGTCAGTTCTTTCCAGTGTTCTCTACACTTGACCGCTTGTAGCCAGTTTCCCGCTACTCTTTTTATGTCGTCGGTCCATCTAGTCCAGTGTTGCCAACCGCATTTCTCTAGATTATCCGATGATCGCTCGAAAAAGATCCGATTTGTCACGAAAAGATACGCTCATAGGCGTAACCAGGGATGGGATTGGGGGATTATAACCCCCCCCCCATTTGGATGTACTTTGAGCTCTCTACGCTTAACACCATTACTATTCCATACCTCTCAGAGGGGCGCGACCGAAAATAGTGACAACTCTACCTTATCGATAATAATCTAGGTCTAGGTGCAGGGTAGGGTGCATCGAAAAAGGCGAAAAAAATTTTTTTTTTTTTGTGAAAATTTTGGTGAAAATTTTTCGAAATTGGAAAAAACCTCTTCTGCCCCCTCCCCCCCCCCCCCCAAGACAGTTAAAAATTTTGAAAAAATTTTGAAAAAATGTTATCGACGAAAAAAAAATTTATTTCGAAACGAAAATGTAATTGCTTACAAAAGTTGCCTAACACACTATTTAGTATTTTAGTAAAATTGCGTTGAAATAAAAAAATATTATCTGCCCCCCACGGCAACCAAAAATTAGAAAAAATACATTAATATGCGAATTTCTTTTGTAAGGGAAATTTAATACCTTATAGAACTTGAATAAATAAATTCGGTTTAAATTGGAAAATATTTTCTAGTTTCACAAGGCAATTAAAAATTTTTAAATTGGAAAATATTTTCTGGTTTCACAAGGCAATTAAAAATTTTATAAGAAAAGTATACTAAAACATTCTTTTTATAACAAAATAGCCTAACTTATCCGTCTCCCAGAGTCACCCAAGATTTTAGTGCTAAAATAAATATAAAGCAAAGTACAAAATTAGGTATATAAATATTACAAAAAAAATATGGCAAAAGCATTCTATTCGGAGATGTCTTCCGATTTAGCATTAAAGTGAGGCATAGTTTTTCTGGAATCAATTCGATTTTTTATAAATCCATACGCTCGAATCCTCGAATACGCTCCACAAACTGCTAGAGAAGCTTGTGTCACAAGCTTGACACATCGTTCTACACATTGTTTGTGGCAGTGATATTTCTCAATCTCAATGTTAATAGGGTCTAATTTAGGATTCTTAATAAAATCTCGCTGATTGTCACTCGAAAATCTAGAGAATATAGGTGGTTCTGTAAGGTGATATTCTTGTTAGTTAATTAACTCAAAGTAGTCGTTTGAATCAAAATTTTTATAGGAGAAAGTTTGAAGACCCTCACGTTTTTTGATTTGGTCACTGGCCAACTTCTTTTGATGTCCAAGGGGTAGATCATTTGAATGTCACAGACATACAAACCACTGACGCGGTTTTTTAAGATGTTCTTCTAACAGCCGTATTACATCGCCCTTAACGTTAGTATTTACGACTGTTTCGTCACATGCAATAGCTGGATTTGATACTTTCTGATATACCAGACAGCGGATACCCATATCCGAAATATTTGCACCCTGGCTCATGCACAATTATTATGTGTTCTTCCACGATCGATTGACCATAAAACTTGGTACTGTTTTTTACTTGAGCTAAAGTTTTGTCTGCGTCGGTAACTTTCTTCTTTTACCGTTGTTCTCTCTGATTATATTTTTTTTTATTTCCCTATCAATCGAGCTTATCACCATTTTTCTGGGACCTCTTTGATTTAAAAGAAATTCGCGCTCATCCAGAGGCACTTTTTGAGATTTGCTATAAAGACAATTAATCAGAGTGTCACATTTGCATGCTGCAAGATCGAAACGTATAGTTCTACTTTTGTTCTTAAAGCATTGAATTTTATTTTTTTTAAATTCACTGTTTTGCCTGTTCTTAAATGGTTTCATAAGTTTCATATATTTGTCATGATAGGCTTTTAAAAGCTGAATAATTCTTGTATGTTAAATTATTGGAATTAAAGCCTTTTTCCATATTTTCTCCAATTTAATTGCAACCTGTTCGGCAATACCAGAAAATCCTGGCTCTTTCTTGCTGAGTTTTTTTATTCTCTTGCAACCACAAAACTTCATCGCTTGTTAGTATTTCGGTAAAACATTTTTAGGTATATTTGGTGGTTGCCCAAAAATGGGGAGGTCCACAGCACATCTTGATTTTATTACCCATGATCCTGGTTTATCTATTTCAAAAATCTTTAATTTATAAACAACAATAATAACAAAGTAGGGCATCGCACCAAACATAAGTGAAAATTACACGCACGGGCTCACGAAGCAGAACATTTCAAAGGGGTGGGGGAGACTGAAAAAACAAATAAAACTTTAAATATCGTTTAAATTTGTAATTGACAACATTTTAAGTTTTCTTTAATTGATCTTAGATCGAGTTAGCACATATTTTATTCCAAATAATATAAATTGCAATTTCCATAAATATTAGATATTTAATAAAATTCAAGGTCGTTGGGGGAGCAGAAAATTCGCTTAGAAAAAAAATTAAAAATACTAATATGCTGAAAAATAACACTAGCAAATTTTTCGCGCTATTAGATGTAACATTTCCAACTTTTATTTTTTCGACGCACCCTAGTGCAGGGTAAATTGAAGATGGAATTACAAAAAAAGTTGTATGCCTTTGTACTCACTTTATAATGCTCAAAAAATTAGGATCTGGATTTAAATGCATATTTTTTTTATAATTCTCGTATCAAAGTTGCGCGTGAAGTTAGGCATGTTAATGACAATAGCGATTTTGGGGGCGACCCCTCCCAGAGACCATCCAGTAGTTGTATTAGGATCATCCCGATTTCTTTTAGCTTTTTTTTATATTGAATACATTACTGAAAACCCTTTGTACACTCTTCACTAGCGTTTGAAAATGATAGAACCAATAGCAATAAAAATACTTTTTTTAAATTAGGAAACAAATATATATTAAAAATGAAAAACCATTTTCAATTTCGTTGCAAAACGAAAATACAGCCGAACCATATTCTAGTCCAATCAGAGAGTGCATCAAGCACCTCCACCGGTTTCGAAACTTATTAGTCTCTCATCTTATGAGAGACTACTATTAGTCTCAGCATCCGTATGGCTTGCATATTGTAGAAATCTCGGAGGTGTAACCAGAGAAGGTTCCCATTGTTTTCATTCTGGTGGGATGTGGAATGGCGTTATGTTGTTTTATATGCCATTAGAGTGAAAACTTTGTCTTGTTGTAGCAGTTGCCGCTAGGGCATCTATGCCATTTCGTTCGTTGCAATCCGGGACTGCACGCTGGGGTTTTGTTTTGGTTGGATAAGGGAGAGCAGCATATGTGCCTCCTGATGGGAGACTAATAAGTTTCGAAACCGGTGGAGGTGCTTGATGCACTCTCTGATTGGACTAGAATATGGTTCGGCTGTATTTTCGTTTTGCAACGAAGTTGAAAATGGTTGTTCATTTTTTATTTACATTTACTCTGATTGGAGTACGAAGGGAACCATTCTCGTTGGCACTTTACCGCGCTGAGCAGATGGGACGTGAATTCTAAATTGTAGAATTCCCTCATCTTCCTTAGTCTCAGCATCCGTATGGCTTGCAAATTGTAGAAGCCTCGGAGGTGTAACCAGAGAAGGTTCCCATTGTTTTCATTCTGGTGGGATGTAGAATAGCATTATGTTGTTTTATATGCCATTAGAATGAAAAATTGGTCTTCTTTTAAATATATATTAGTTTAATTTTTCTAATTTTATTATTTATCCATTATAAAAAAGTATTTTCACAAACCAAAACTTATTTCAACAGACGTTTGCTGAAGCATTGCACTAAAATAAAAATAAAACTAAATCGTGCACTAGCTATCAAAGACTAAAAACCCATAAATAAAATCGAACGGCGGAATCCCTGTTTTTGAAATTTGAATTGGATCAGTATGCCTTAACTGGAAACATTTGTGCATTCAAATTCCAAACAAAAAAATTCGCACAGGTACCTTTTGTCCCTTCTTATCTTAGATAATTACCATGAAAAGTATCGTATGTCGCTCACATTCATCCACTATATAGATTATTTATAGAAGTTTGGGTAGAAAATCCAGAGAAAATGAATGTGTTGTTGGGAATATATGAATGAGAAGCGGATTTTTTTTTAAGTTTATTTTTGTTATTAGTCTGTTGTAGTAGATTGGGTAACGGGTACAGTTGTTGGCCGGTCACTAGTGATTGGCCACTTTCACAAAAATCCGAAATATTAAGAATTTCAGAAAGTATAAGGAAATAAATGTATTTGCATTACAATTCGGCAACATTGCTATATATTTGGTCTAGCCATTATCTCTCTCAGTTATTATTGTCTAGTTGTGACGGCGTGTGTTGTCCGAAGCTTAACAGGTGCATCCAGTTTTAAGAGTTTTTTAAAGAATTTGTTAAGGAAGGCAATTCATGAGGTGAGTTATCTTGGCTAATAATATTGTGTATCTGCTCATATTAATGTTTTGTGGCGATTTAGTGGGGTACATCTTACATTATCGGTGGTTTTAATAGTAAGGTTATAATTTTTTGGCAGTAAATTTTAGTGGCTAAGCACTGTATCTTAAATATGTCTGCGTTATAATTATTGGCCTACCGGCCAATTACTGTACCTACTTTAAATTAAAATATTTATTATAATTTAGGCTCTTTAAGCTTAGTTTGGTCCAACACAACATATTTCAAGCATTTTTTCTTATTTTTTATGGCAATAACTAGTGGTTGGCCGACTGCCAATCACTAAACCACAGGGTGGCCAATAACTGTAATGTGTAATAAGAATATATTTTTTGTCCGGATTCGTTTTTCTAAAATTACAATTATTTTAGTTGTTATAAAATTAGTGTTAATGCTGGCAATCTGAATCAAATTTGAAACGTCCTTATTGTAGCTAACATTAGATACTATTAAATGATTTTTATTTTTAGAATAAAAAATGCCAAATATCCGGAAAGATAGAACGTATCACAAAAAATATACAGAAAAAGATCTTGAGTCTGCTTTTCAGGCCATAGAAAATGGCATGAGCAAACGAAAAGCCGCTGAACAATTTAATGTGCCAAGAGCAACACTGCAGTTTAGAGCAAGCGAAAAATTTAATGAAAAAACTACCCTTGATCCGAATCCTATTCTTTCTTTGGAGGAAGAGAATCGTTTAAAGAATTGGATCGTAACATGCCAAGACAAAGGTTTTCCAGTAAGAGTGTCTTTTACTGTCAGTAAGAGTCTTTTACTGACAATCGGCCCGGAAGAGGTTGGTATAGATCCTTTTTAAAGCGACATCCAGATTTAAGCGAGCGAACTCCAGAAGCGGTAACAGCAGTAAGTTCAGTTGTGTCTGAAAAAGGTATAAGAAAATGGTTCACCGGTGTTCAAGAATATTTGCATCGTAAAGGTTACATTGATATTCTTCAAGACCCTTCACGTGTTTTAAATGGGGATGAAACCTGCTTCCACTTGTGTCCCAAAAATAAACGAGTGTTGGCTGTAAATGGAAGCAAAAATGTTTATCAAATAGAACACCACTCCAAAGTTAATTTTGACGGTTATGTTTACGTTTGCAGCATCTGGAGAAATAACAGCACCGATGATTATTTACCCATACAAACGACTTCCTAGCAATGTTATAAATTCAGTTCCTCGAGAATGGGGCATAGGCTGTAGCGATACAGGATGGATGAAGAATGAAAACTTCTATGAATACATAGAAACCGTCTTATATAAGTACCTAGTTGCAAAAAATACTAATTTTCCAGTCATTTTGTTCATTGATGGACATAAAACTCACTTAACCATTCAAACCAGTGAATTATGTTCAAAGTTAAAAATTATTTTAGTGGCATTATATCCCAATGCGACCAGAATTATACAGCCTGCAGATGTTGCTGCATTTAAACCATTAAAGGCAAATTGGAACCGGGCAGTGGTAAAGTTTAGACGAGAAAACCCAAACTCAGTAGTCACCAAAGAGAATTTTGCATTAGTATTAAGCACAGCCATTAGTCAATTAAAATCAGATTCCATAATTAATGGCTCTCAAGCATGTGGATTGTATCCATGGAACCCTGAGGCAATAGACTATTCCAAATGTTTAGGAAAGAACAAAGACCCGAATAAACTTATTAATCACATTAGTTCAATGACAAAATCAATAACATATGAAGATTTTGTACACACAGTTGGAGCCGAGATAATACTAGAATTTCAAAATTTGGATAATTCAGAAGAACTAAATGGAGATTCAAAATTGCTGTTTAATATATTTAATTTATTTAAAAATACCGTAGATATACACATAACTCAGACTACAGAGACAGGTGGTATCACAGATTATATACAAGATATCATCACAGAAACTCATATATCTTCAGATCTTACACTTAAACCTGCAGGTGGCAATGAAATTATATGCAACATACAAGATATTCCTGTTATTATAGAAGACAATCTACTTTCTGATTTTCTAGTTCAACTTCCCGAAGACGGTGATATTACATATAATATAAAAGATACTGTTGTCACAGAAGATACAATGACTTTAGATATTCAATCGATAGCCGATATTCTGCCTTTAGTAAATCAAGATTATATAAAGAAATTGACACTTCAATTGACAAACTCTTTTTTTGGCCAAAAACCCCAGAAAGAAAGGGTAAAAAGGAAACAGAAAGGTTTCCTTTCGTGCTCACTTCTTCAGATCGTCAAAATGCAGAGGCGTAAAATTGAAGAGAAAGAAGAACAAGAAAAAATAAAATTAGAACGAAAACAAAAGCGAATTGATGTAAAAGCAAACAATAAAGGTAAACAAAATAAATAAACCAAGAAGAAAGTAATAAAAAAAATTGCCACAAGAGCCAATTCCGAGAGCAAAAACTGTCAAAATGTTGTGAAGAATAAAGAAAATGTTGCACTAAATACAGGTGATATTGTAGATACAAATACTTTTAAAGCAGACACACTTCTTGATCATACAATTAAAAGCACTACTTTGGGAAGTGGAGTTAGAGTACATGTACCAGAAGTGATTAACCTCAAAGAAAACCACGAACTGTCACGGAACCAATTTCCTGATTCTGTAGAGGAAATCGCTATTCTGACCTCAATTGATAACTTAACTTTTGATGTCTCCAACAATAAGAATTCATCAAATTTGAGGAATACTTACCAAAGCAAATGTACAAATTTGGAAACCAGCAAAGAAAAACGTGCTGGTGAGTCGGCTAAAAGAAAGTTGTTTTTCGAAACAGAGGGATATCCAGAACATGAAAAAATACAAATTCTCCCAGATATATTGGTAAAACAATCGGACAACACCAACATACCTGTAAATAACAATCTTTTGTATAGAGAATTGTGCTATTTTTGTTCCTATAACATTTCTAAATCAAAAGTTGGAATAAAATGTTTATTTTGTGTCAGAGGCTACCACATTGGTAGTTGTGTTAAGAAACAACAAGAAATTGAAAATCTAAATAGTTTTGTGCACAAACTGCACAAACAAAAAAAGAAAATTAGTAATTTTATGAGTGGCCAATAACTGTAATCCCATATGCCAATAACTATGTTTGCATGGCCAATAACTGTGTAATTTTGTATGTTTTTAAATTTGTGTTAATTTTTTATATACATTATTATTTTTTACTAAAATAACCTGAGTTTTTATAAAATTTGATGTTTCATTGTTATTAAAAAACCCTTACAAATTATTTCACTTTAAAATATACCAATTTACAATTTTAATTCAATTTGAAATTCCTTAAGTGGCCAATCACTGTACCCGTTACCCTTGGTAGATACACTGAAAAATATAAGCAAATATCCTATTTATTTAAAGATACGAAGAAGATACGACAACTCTCAAAAAGATACGTAAATCGGATAATTATACGCCGATTGGCAACACTGATCTAGTCGGTGGTCGTCCTCGGCTTCTTTTGTAGTTTCTTGGCCTCCATTCCATGGTCGTCGTGTCCACCGTCCATCTTGTGTTCTAGCTACAGTGCCCTGCCCAGTTACAGATAAGCGTCGTACCTCTTTCGATTACGTCTTGAAGTCCTGGTCTTTGCCTGATCGGTTGGTTTGTTATGTGTTCTCGAAGACTCACGTTCAGCATTGCACGTTCCATGGCCCGTTGTGTAACTCTCGAGTTTATTTGCGAATTTTTGCGTCAATGTTAAAGTCTCTGCTCCATAAGTTTGCACAGGCAAAACACATTGGTTAGAAACCTTTCGCTTGATACACATGGAAATTGAACTTTTTAGAATATGGCTTAGTTTGCCAAATTCTGCCCATGTAAGGCCTATTCGCCTCTGTATTTCATGTGTTTGTCATGTCCCAGATATTGGTAAGTGTCTGTTTGGTGTATGGTATTATTGCCATTAGTTATATTTCCACTCATTACGAGATTTGTCATAAGTGAGTTTAGTTTTCTCAAAGTTCATTTTTAATCCTGCTCTCGCAGACAGAGTTTTTTTTTATTAAGGAAACCGCGTCAACCATAAAAGGTTATTGGCGGGGAAGAGTTGTACATAAAATCAGATGTTTGCTTATAACAACTAATTACAATTGAGAACTTAAGCTTATTTTTATATTAGATTGTACAATTTAGTTAGTTTTAGAAACTTAGTCACTTTATCACATTTACTATAGTTCAGAGCACTTTTCAGATCACTTGGTAAATCTCTTTGAAGTCGTTTCAGGTGATAAAGTGGGCAACTAACAATAATGTGTTCGATTGTCAGAGGAATATCACAAACATAGCACAGTTTTTGTTGTTCTTTCTTCATTAGGTACTGTTGGGTTAACTTGGTATGTCCTATATTCTCAAGCGGTGTTGTATGACTTGATCTCGTCGTTTTTGTGGCATTATCCCTTTTGGTGACAAATTTGGGTTGATGCGTTGTAGTTTGTTGTCGTCAAGTTTTTTCCATCTTTCGAGCCATATTCTCATTGAAAATTCTTTGGATGGTGTTTTGAATGTCGGAATGAGGAATTTCTAGGAGCTCTTTATCTGGTATATTCGTATAGTAGGCTTCTTTAGCTTCCCGATCAGCTTTTTCATTACCTATTATGTCTACATGAGATGGAATCCAAACAAATTCTACCCGTTTATTCTTACTGTAAAGTTCTTCTAGACCAATTTTAATTTGGCATAGTATTGGGTGGTTTGGGTAAACCCTTAATATTCCTTGTACTGCGCCTGCGCTTAAAGAATCTGTGAAAATGACTGCTTTCAATTTGGGGTGGTTTGATATATGTTGTAGGGCTTTAGATATGGCATACAATTCGGCGAAATATATGGAGTACTCCTTAGGTAGCTGGAAATGATGTTTAATTGTTTCGTCAACGAAAGCTGCACCTACCGTTTCCATTTCAGAAGTTTTTGACGCATCTGTATATATTTGGTAATATCTTTCGTACTTGTCTTTAATCTCTTGAAACCGTTGTAGAATTATATGTGATAAAGTATCAGATTTAGGATACAGTAGAAGATTTGTATTACATTTGGGGAGTTTTATGGTCCAAGGAGGAGGGTAGATTATTTCATTGGAAATAACTTTCGGAAAATTGAAACCTGCGATTCTTTTACTAAATGATGCAGAAAGAAAGGATTTTTGTTCAAAAATTAAATGAAAATTGTCAGAAAATATGTAGGAGTAAGCAGGGTTATTGGAGTTTGCTCCAATTTTAGCTGCATATTGTAGGCTTAGTCTGTGTCTTCTAATTGAAAGAGGTGGGTCATCAGCTTCTACATACAGACTCTCTACTGGACTGGTCCTGTAGGCTCCAAGTGCAAGCCTTAATGCGGTATTTTTTATGATGTCCAATTGCTTTAATAAACTACTATCTTTAGCTGAACTTAATAAACTATCTTTTGCTGAACTGTAGACCAGGGGTTCTCAATCTGTGGTACATGTACCACTGGTGGTACATTTCATTAGGTGCGGTGGTACACAAAACGCGAAACCACAGCCAAAATCCAGCATATTTTAGTTAGGTGGTACCAAAAATAATTATAAGCATTTTGGTGGTACATGGCTCAAAAACATTGAAAACCACTGCTGTAGACTATTGATCCATAATATAGCTTGCTACGAGTCTGTGTTTTATATATATTTAGTAATTTTGTGGTATCAGCTCCCCAATTATGATTGGCTAATACTTTGATAATGTTCATATTTTGCATGCAAGATTTTTTAAGTTGTTGAATGTGGGTTTTCCAAGTGAGTTTTGTATCTAATATTATTCCCAAAAATCGGTATTCTTCTACATACTCCAAAGTTTGATTATATAGTGTTAATTTTGGCCAACTTGTTTGTTTGTTTCTTGAAAAACATATTGCTTTTGTTTTGTTTGTAGAAAAACGAAGACCTGTTCTCTCTGACCACTTTTCTAAAGATTTGATGGACTCTTGCAGAATAGTTGCAGCTATCTGGCTATTTTTATTGCTTACATAAAGAACAAGGTCATCTGCATATAAACCAATTTGGACAGGAGTATTAATGTTATCAACAACTTCATTCATTGCAATCAAGAAAAGTGTTACACTAAGTGTTGATCCTTGGAAAGTTCCGTTATCTTGGGTATACGAACTTGAAAAATGATTATTAAGTTTAACTCTAAAATTTCTATCATAAACAAAATTTTTGATAAAAGCTAAAGATTTCCGTCCACGCCCCATTGTTTCAATCTTTTTAGGACATCATGCTTCCACACAGTATCGTAGGCTTTTACTATATCAAAGAAGACGGCCAGTACTTGACGAATACTTGCAAATGCCTCGTGTATGACCGATTCTAGTTTAATCAAGTTGTCCGTTGTACATCTGTTTTTCCTAAATCCGCTTTGTTGTTTGCATATTAAATTATTGGATTCCACGAAGTATTGCAGACGTTTGTTATGTATTTTTTCTATTAGTTTGCACAAGGTGGATATTAAAGATATAGGTCGATACGAATTTGGATCCGTCTTTATTTTATTAGGTTTTAAAATAGGAATTACAAATGCTGATTTCCAAGATTTTGGGAATTGTTTCGTATAGAATAACAGATTATAGATATCCAGAAGGTATTGTTTAACATTTGCTGGAAGATTTATTATTTATTTTTTATTTATTTATTTATTTTTTATTTATTTATTATTTATTATTTAACGCTTATTCTGAAGAGGTAATGCGAGAAACTCTGGAAGATGAAACAGTCGGCATAAGAGTAAATGGAGTCTTAGTTAACAACATCAGATATGCAGATGATACAGTAATAATAGCCGATAGTTTACAAGACCTGCAAAGACTCATGAGTAAAATAGTAAGGTGTAGTAGGGAGTACGGACTCTCTCTCAATATCAAAAAGACGAAGTTTATGAAAATTAGTAAAAACAACCATAATACTAACGAAATCTTGATAGTAGAGGGCCAGCAGATCGAAAGAGTAAAAAAGTACACTTACCTAGGAACACTTATAACAGAAAATAATGACTACACTGCAGAAATAAAAGTCAGAATCGAAAAAGCACGTTCTAATTTTATAAAAATGAAAAAGGTCCTATGTAGCAAAGATTTAACATTAGCTCTTAAAGTACGCCTAACAAAATGTTACGTCTACAGTGTTCTATACTATGGAGTGGAATCATGGACGTTAAATGTAGAGACAATGAGACGACTTAACGCCTTTGAAATGTGGACCTATAGAAAAATTATGAGGGTTTCCTGGGTAGATAGAGTTACAAACAATGAAGTACTGAGAAGAATAGGTAAAGAAAAGGAAGTTGAACTTACAATTAAAGAAAAGAAGCTACAGTATCTCGGACATGTGATGCGGGGCGAGAAGTATGGTATCCTACGACTCATAATGCAGGGAAAGATAGATGGCAGAAGAAGCATCGGAAGAAGACGAATTTCATGGTTGAAGAACCTAAGAGAGTGGTTTGGATGCAGCTCGAAACAACTATTTAGAGCTACTGCCTCAAAAATTAAAATAGCTATGATGATTGCCAACCTCCGTAGCGGAGATGGCACCTGAAGAAGAAGGAAGATTTATAAGGAATGCATAAGATATTTCGTCAGGTCCTGGGCTAGAATTTTTAACGTCCTGAAGTGCTTCATTTAGTTCATTTATACTTAGTAATGAGTTCAGTGGATGATTGTTGACAGTGAGTGGACGGCTATGCTGACAAATGTGGCAGTCCTTAAGAGAGCAAATGCTATCCGCGAGCTGCTTGATAACATCAAATATAGAAAGATGGCCTATTTTGGACACATAGTAAGGGGAGACCGGTATAATATTCTTCAACTTATTACGATGGGTAAAATCGAAGAACGTAGAGGAATTAGTAGAAAGCAGGCCTCTTGGTTGAAGAATATCCGGGAGTGGACAGGAATAAAGAAAGCAGAACACCTATTTAGAATAGCTCGGGACAGAGAGAGTTTCGCCATGTTAATCGCCAACGTCAAGGGGACTTGATAGGGCACGTTAAGAAGAAGGATGATTGTTATTGGTAATGATGATTTCTTGTTCTGAGTTTCTTTTATATCAGTGGCGGCCGGTCAGGGTCGGCAGGGTCGGCAGTGCCGACCCACACCTTTATCGACACATTGTAGGTTTTCTAAATATTTAATTTAATCAGAGTTGATGATATTTATTTCTGTAAAATAAAAAAAATCTGTGAGATAACACAGACTAAATTTTATTCATTGTTTTTAAAAGAATTCGATGAATCCGTTACGTTAAGTGATCCCTACGCGTAAGAAACTTTTCAAATTAATAATCCCAGCCATGCATCCGATTGCGATTGTGTGAATTCTTATTTACAAGATCTGCTTCGACAGGGACGGCAAGCCGTCCCTAGATTTACGATTTACTTGTAAGAAGCGCTGTGGAATATTAGCCGATAGGCAACCAATTATACATTTCACCACAATTTCACCCGTATTTGAATTGCAGAGTTCGGCAGATACCAATCTGCCGATCGGTGATGGGCAGGCACCAGCAGCAGGCAAGCCACGTAACAAGCCACGTACCCTGATAATAGTGCGCTCGGGATGAAATTAATTATTATGAAATAAAGTAGATTTTGGAATTTTAAATCTCGGTTAGTTTTCACTGTAGCAGATTTTCGTAACCAGCTTTTGGAAGTTTTTAATTTTATTAAACGCTTTTATTTAGTTCAATAGTTTGCGTCAAATCTTTAGACGTTAATTTGAGTGCCTTTTCTCCAATGCAAATGAATGAAAATTTGCAGACATATACATTTGCGGGAACAATACACGAATAATCAATAATTTTTTTTATCAAAAATGAATAACGACTTTCAATTTCGTTGCAAAACGAAACTACCGCCGAACCATATTCTAGTCCAATCAGAGAGTGCTGCAAGCACCTCTACCGGTTTCGAAACTTATTAGTCTCTCATCAGGAGGCACATATGCTGCTCTCCCCGATCCAACCAAAACAAACCCCAACGTGCAGTCCCGGATTGCAACGAACGAAATGGCATAGATGCCCTAGCGGCAACTGCTACCAAAAAGACTAAGTTTTCACTCTAATGGCACATAAAACAACATAATGCTATTCCACATACCACCAGAATGAAAACAATGGGAACCTTCTCTGGTTACACCTCCGAGGCTTCTACAATTTGCAAGCCATACGGATGCTGAGACTAAGGAAGATGAGGGAATTCTACAATTTACAATTCACGTCCCATCTGCTCAGCGCGGTAAAGTTCCAACGAGAATGGTTCCCTTCATACTCCACACAGAGTAAATGTAAATCAAAAATGAATAACAAAATTGAAAGTGGTTATTCATTTTTCACACATCCAGTTCCTATTTCACTTTTGGAAGCATCTGTGTATAAAAATTTTTGGAATTGGTTGTTCTCTATGATTTCTTTAAAGTATTGTCTTCATGCTCCATGCTCGGAGTTTCGTGTTTGTTGTAGGTCAACAAAGAAGTATTTAAATGTAGGATTGATCTGCTCCAAGGAGGGGTAGCTGGAATTGGATATGGAAGTGTTTTGGTAAAATCGATGGGATTTCTTAAGGTTGATTTCTGGATTTCAATAATTGATTGGATCGTTTTCGGTAAATCTGAGAGACGTTTTGAATTTATTAGACGATAGACGGGGTTAGATGGATTTGCGGATACTGTAGCAAAGTAAGATTGTAGGAGATAATCTCGTCGAATCCAGAGGGGTGGTTTATTAGCCTCGCAATAAAGGCTCTCTACAGGACTGGATTTGAAGGCGCCTAAACAGAGACGAATGGAAGTATTATGCACAGAGTTGAGTAACTTTAAGTCAGACTTTGACGCAGACATGTAAATGAAACTACCGTAGTCCAGTTTGGAGCGAATTAAGGCTCTGTAGACATTGAGTAAAATACTTTCGTCTGCACCCCAAGTATACTGTGACAGTGCCTTGATTATATTAAGCCTCTTCATGGTATCTCCTTTTAGTTTGTTAATATGCTCTTTCCAAGTTAGTCTATTATAAAAAATTAAACCAAGTATTTTGTAGTGTGTTACAGTTTGCAATGGAATCTCGTTGAGATATACAATAGGATTTTGGCTACGAGGTCTTCTGCTAAATCGAATTAATTTTGATTTGGAAGGTGATAGTATTAATCCTGTCTTTTTAGCCCATTCGTTAAGTTGATTTACGGCGGTTTGCAGTACTTTACATGTGGCGGTTGTATTTTTTCCTTGGCAATATAGAATAAGATCATCCGCATACATTACATATTTGACTGGTTGACAAACACTCGAACAGATGTCATTTATTGCGAGTATAAACAAGGTTGTACTGAGTACGGAACCTTGTGGGACTCCATTATTTTGCGGGTATGTTGCAGATATTTCACCGTTTACTTTTACCTTGAAAGTTCTTTATTTTAAGTTTTGTATGAAGAAATAAATATTTCCTGTAATATTGCATTGAAGAAGCTTTTGAAGAATGGCTGGTCGTGAAATGTTATCGAAGGCTCCTTCTATATCAAAAGCGGTAGCGATAACATCTTGTTTATTCGAAAAGGCGGTAGCTATTTGTGTTTGTAGTAACACTAAATTATCAAGTGTAGAACGGTGGCGTCTGAAGCCAGATTGGGCTTCGTTAATTATAGCATATTTTTCTAGAAGCCAGGTTAATCTTGAGTTAATCATTTTCTCGAGAAGTTTGCATGACGAGCAGGTCAGTGAAATTGGCCTATATGATTTTGGCAGATTGGAAGGTTGATCGGGTTTTTTTATTGGTATGATGATTGATTAGGACCATATACGAGGAAATTTCTTAGTAAGCCATATTTTATTGTACAGATTTAGAAGTTTTGCAAGGCTGGATTTAGATAAGTTTTTTAAAAATATGTATGGAATATTATCTGGCCCGGCAGTGGAGTTTTTACAAGACGCTAGAGCTACTGTTAATTCTTCTAGTCTAGTGTAAAAGGGAGGTTGATAGCAGCTATATCATGTCTACTAATTTGAGGAGTGTGAGAAGGTAACGAATTTTGCTCATTTAGATTTTGGTTATGCTCGAGTTCATATCTAAATTTCAGTGCGAAACTTTCAGCCATAATATGCGAAATTGATTGGTTATCTGTAATTACTTTTCCTTCCTGTGTAATTGCTGGGATTTTTGGTGAAGATTTCTGTCCTTTAATTTGTCTTATTTTTGTCCACACTTGTGTTGGAGAAGTATCACTGGTAAGAGTCGAAACAAAATTTTGCCAGGAATCTTTCTTACTCTTTTTAACAATATATTTAGCTTTAGTTTTTAGTCTTTTGAAGCAAATCAGGTTTTCTTGACTTCTCTTTCTTCGATATCTGTTAAGAGCAGTTTTACATTCTTGTACTATTTGTTCGCATTTTGGATTCCACCATGGTACAGCCTTTTTAGAGGGGCATATTGATATTTTCTGGACATGAGTTTCTGCAGCCATGATAATGCAATTGTTAAAAAGAGTTATTGTCTCGTCAATATCTTCAGACTCTTGTACTAATGAGAGTAGGTTTTCGGCACTACTTTTGAAATGATTCCAGTCTGCTTTAGCAATATTCCACTTAGTGACGGTGCAATGTTTTTTATGACTATTTGTTATGACTATCGGGAAATGATTACTATCGTATAGGCTATCTAACGTATACCATGAGAGTGAATCAGCTAACTTGGGATCACATATACTTAAGTCATTAGACGAGTAAATTCCTGATGCGATATTAAAATATGTGTTAGCTCCACTGTTCATCAAACAAGCATTATTGCAATTCAATACAATTTCTCTGATTTTTCCTCTTCCGAATGTTTTCTTGGAGCCCCACATAGTATTATGGGCGTTGAAGTCTCCGACTAGTATAAATGGGCTAGGTAGTTGGCGGACTAAATCATCTAACTCGATTTCAGTGAGGTTATAGTTAGGTGGAATATAAATACTGCATATAGTTATTTTATCAGGACACCAGATAGTTACTGCTATAGCCTCCAAATTAGTGGTTAGAATATGATGTAAAGAAAATAAATCGTTAGACACGAAAATGGTAACCTTCAAAGTTTTTAAGCTCTCGTTTATGAGAGTCTTTAAAATTAGTATCTTGAAAGCAAATATCGGCTTCTGTATTGTTGATTAGCTGTTGTATGCGTTCTAAGCGAGGGGAGGGTAAAACTCATCGCAATTCCACTGAACTAGCGTGAAAGTAATGGCTTGGTAGTTAAGGAAGAGTCTGAGAGATAATCGTTGTCATTATTGGTTGATTGAGATGCTGTACTTTCCGTTTCTGTGTTGTCTATATTTAACTGTTTTTTCTAAGAGACTCTTGTGAATCTATTTTTCGCTGTTCTCTCTTCAAGTGAGGGGTATATTTTTGACATATCGTCAAGGAGTGCCTGGACATTTGGAGTGAACTCCTGTGCTTTGTGCAAGGGGTTATCACTGCCGAATGTATTTTCAAGGAAGGCTAGGAAATTTTCAACAGTAAGGAAAAATGGGTCTGGATTTTGTTGAAAAAGATTTTGGATAGTGTGAATTGTGGAATTAGTTAATTTAGACTTATCGGGGGAGTCTTTCTTAGATTTTTTGGCTTTATGCTTAGTGGGAACAATTACATCTGATGCGGGCATTTCATTGATTTTAGTGGGTGTATTTTTAGAAGTTTGTGTTTCTAAAGAGCTTGTATCACTGATGTCAGAACGACTTCGTTTCTGACTGGTGGATGGGGGAAGAAAATCATTATTTGGGGTAATGGAAGTAATGGAAACATCGACTGTATTTATTTGTTGACTAAGATCTAGATTATTTGTTGGGTTTGAAAGTGTGTCATTATTTGATATTGGGAAAGTGGGATTGGGTTCAGTAGGGAACGATTGTTCATTTAAACATAAAATTTTTGTTTGCATAAAAAACAAACCATTTTATCAGTAGAGAGAAATATCCTGTGAGAGTTGTTGTCAAAAGGGATTATTATTGAATTTTGGAGCTCAAAGTTTTCTGTGACATATACTTGTCTTCTGAAACTGATAATATGAGTAAATACATCACCGGGGATTCCAGCTTTTAGATATGAGACTGGTGACGCGAGTTGTAGACCTAGATCCTTGAGATGTTTTTCTATGATGTCGTGTGGGATTGATGGACAAACGCTGGAAATTATAAGCCTTTTAGCTGGTGTTACTAGTCTGCGTACTGGTAGTTCAACTGTATTTATTTTAATTCTAGGATGTTCAGTTATAATTTGATCGACGAGTTCAGAATTTGTAAGGTAGATACAGATTCTGTTATTGGAAATTCTTGAGGCGAAGCAGATGTTTTTAGGATTAATAATATTACCTATGGCCTTGACATAGTCGAGTAGTACTAAATTTGGTTCTGCATGAATTAAAATTGCTTTGGTCTTCTTCGGATACTTCGGACGCGGTTTAGTCATAGTAGCAGTTGCATATGAACTAGTAAGATTACTGGAAGAATTGGGTCCAGACATGGTGTTGCTAACAGTGGGGGAACATTGATTTAATTTGTTACTCATGTAGTCAAAAGTACCTTGAGTTTGTTTATATTAACACTTTGGATGTCTGGAGATAAGTGATAACCTTGGATACATCACTACAATACTGGTTGCCTAACTGTTGGCGTCCGTTGGGACGTGATAGCAACAGTGAAATACTATTGACAGTTTGACACTGAATTTGTTTAAGTTGAAAGATTATTAAGTAAAAAAATCTCTTACTGAACGAAGTTACGGCTTGTTCTTGATGATTTACACGTAACACAATTGTTATTAGTCACTATTTGCGCGAAAACTAATTTTAATAACTAGTATTTACAGTAATAATTACAAATTTCGGCACCAATTTACAGATCGATACATACACGTTCTGACGTTAGTTTGACAGTCACCTAATAATTAATAAAAGAGGTTTAAAAGTTAAAAAGTTAAGCTGCTGCATATGACACCCAAATATAGATAAAAATAATAATAAAAATACTACTTGTGCAAAGGGTACTGTAATTTCTTAGTTATTGACTAAAAAAAAAATCTTCTACTGAATAATATGGTCTTTCAGACAGGTAGGCTTTTGTCAGTTTACGGAATTTGGGGAAAGATGGTGCAGATTTTAGTTGTAGGGGGAGATGGTTGTACATTTTTTTTGCGGAATATAATATCGATTTCTTTACTAACTCCGAGGACGGGGTCGGCAAATAGACGTCAAACGTAGAATTTCTCGTGAAGTAGTCATGATTAGGTCTTGGTGGAAAGATATGTAGATGTTTACGAATTAAGCAAACAGTTTCTAAAATATACAAAGATGGAAGGGTTAAAATTCCGTGATCTTTGAAGTAACTTCTGCAATGTGTTGTTCTTCTGAGGCCAAACAGATATCTTATTGCTCTTTTTTGTAATTAAAATAACATCGAATTCGGCAGCTGTACCAGAACCCCAAAAAGGAAGACCATAACGAAGGTGTGACTCGAACAAAGTAAAATATGTTATTTTGGAAGATGGTAAATTCAGTCCATTCGAAACAGATCTTATAGCATAGCAAGATGAAGAGAGTTTCTTCCGTAACAAATCGATATGGAGGGACCATTTAAGGTTGCTGTCTAAAAAAATACCAAGAAATTTTACAGAATCAACGGTACTGATCTGGCTGTTATTAAGGGGTAAGGGTTGAAGAGCTACTTTATAAGACAATGCTACTGTTTTATCTACGTTAAACGAGAGTAAATTTGAGTCAGACCAGGTTTTTATTGTAAGTAGATCAGAAGTTATAGTAGCATGAAGCGTTGCAATATTTGAGTTGCTCCAAGTGATACTGGTATCATCAGCAAAAAGAAAGATTTTTCCATCGATTTTTAAATTAGTGACGTCATTAATAAAGATAAGGAAAAGTAGAGGACCCAATACTGAACCTTGAGGTACCCCACATACAATGTTTTTGAGACTAGAGTCTGTATCATTTGCTCTAACCAGTTGTTTCCTATCATCCAAGTAAGATTGGAACCAGTCTAAAGAAATGAATCGAATTCCGTAGAAATTTAGTTTTTTTATCAAAATGTTGTGATTTACACAATCAAAAGCTTTGGCGTAGTCACAAAAAACGGTGGCAGTGTGAAGATTATTGTTCAGTGCTTGATAAACCTCATGTAGTACAGAAAATATGGCATCAGTGGTGCATTTATTATTTAAAAAGCCGAACTGATTTTGTGATAAAATGTTGTTTTCAACTAGAAAGGATATAAGTCGGGCTTTTATGAGTCTCTATGCCCGGTTGCACCAACAGATCTTAAGCTTAAGTCGAGAATATCATAAGAATTAATATCATATAATTATAATATATTACAATAAGAATACCATAATATAATAATAGATATAATTGATAATAAGGTAAGAATCTAAAATGATGGTGCAACGTAAGTGATACTCAAGGAGACCCTATTTATAAGTAGAACTTAGCTAATCTGGAACTTAAGATCTGTTGGTGCAACGAGGCATTAATCATTTTGGAGAGTACCGGTAGTAGTGCAATAGGTCTATAATTGCAGGTATTAGATATTTCACCACCCTTATGAAGAGGAATAATGATGGCTGTCTTCAGGCACTCTGGAAATTTACCTTTCTCAAAAGAATCATTAATTAGTGAGATGAGGACGTTTAACACATTTTCTGGAAGATTAGAAAAAATTTTTATCGATAGACCATCAGTACTACAGGAAGATTTGCTTTTGATACTATTGATTGTTTGGATCAGTTCAGATTTATCGACTGGTTTTATAAAGAATGAATTCGAGACCTTTCTTGAATTAGAGAGATAGGAAATGGGATCTTGTTGTGGCAAAATAGTTGATGTAATATTTTTACTCACATTAACAAAGTATTCATTTAGATTTTCAGGGTCTGGAAGGGAAAATGTTTGAGCAGTGTGGGTTTTATTTCGAAGATCGTTTATTATGGACCAAGTTTCTTTTGCAACACTTTTGGACTTTTTTAGATGATTTTATAAGTTTAAGATAGGTTGCCCTGTACTTGGTGATATATTCAGTGATAGAGACGTTGGTAGTAAATTTCTTGATACAGAGAAGAGAACGCATATTCTTGGAAGATATTCGGATACCTTTAGTAGTCCAGGGTTTGTGATGTTTTGGCTTAATTGCAATTAAAGGAAATGCTTTATTGAAGATACAGATAAGCTTATCTAAGAATTCACTGAAATTATTATCCACGTCCATATGAATAATAACGTCCACGTTCCACGAATAACAAAGCTGGTAAAAAATCTCAGAGATAGTAATTTTCAATATATACGCACAGACGTTTTGGATTAGCTTGATATTTCTGAACACCCAAAAAATACAAAATTATGACACAGATCTCGAAAAACAAGTATATTTTGAAATTTTTTATACTATTATTACTTGTGCAAATAGATACTCATTTTTTCAAATTTTGAAGATTTCCAAATTTTTGAAGATTTGCAAAAAATTAAAAGTTACGCCAAAGAATTTTTAAAACATGTATTAGACAAATGTATTAAAAGTATGCATCATTCTTTAATTAAATTTAAACAACTAAGGCAATTAATTAAAAGTTTTATATGCTGAACCAAATATTTTCGGAAGATGGGATAAGTTACAAAATATGTATGTATAATTTTATATACTGCAATTCATTGCAACAAACTGTTCCCGAAATTAATAAATTATTATCATGAATTCTCTCATTGCTACCAACTTTTGCCTTAAATGAACGGGATTTCTCTTGTCTCAAAAGTGTCAAAACGTATTGTCGAAACACCATGAAACAAAAGAGAATGTCAATCAAGCTTTTCTCAAATGTCAATAGAAAAAAAACTATTAAAATCTCTCCAACACATTAATAAATTTTACGATGATGTTATAACCCATTTTGCTACGTCCAAACAACATAGACTAAAGTTAGTTTATAAACATGTTTAGGTTCTAAATCTATGTGAAAAAACGAAAACAAAAACAAACAAAATTAAAAAAAAACAAAAACCAAAAATCTTTTATGATGATTGAAGCCTTTTAATTAGATGGTATACCTATCTGAGGAGACAAAAACCTTGCCGACCCTGCCCTAAAGCCACGAGCCGCCACTGTTTTATATTCAATAAATATAGGGTCATACATAGAGTCATCGCTGTATGTTTGAAACGAAACTGCTAAGGCATTTATTTGTGCTTCATCAGTTATTTGATTTCCGTTCATATTAAGAGAGTTTATCTTGTAAGTATATGGAATACCTTTAATTCTGCGGATCTTGTTTCACACTTTAGATGTGGGGGTGTCGTCGGTAATTGAGGATACATATTGTTTCCATGACTCACGCTTGTTCTTTTTGATTATATATCCCGCCTTAGCTCTATGTTTTTTAAAATTAACTAAATTCTCTTCTGTATGGTGTTTTTTTAATACGTTGAAGACATGTTTACTAAGTTTCAGTGCATCTTGACATTCAGAATTCCACCATGGGACCGTCTGTTTACGTTTTGGTCTGCTTGTTTTACCTATAGTTTCTTCTGCAGCTTTTATAGTCACTGTATTGAATTTTTCAACGATGAAATCAATATCAGTTTCCAATGGTCCTAAGTGGGGTATAGAGTTTTTGATAAAATTTTGATAAATTTCCCAATCTGCATTATTGATTTTCCACTTTTCTGGAAAGGATATTTCAGTGTTTTTGTCTGATGCGTAGTTTGTTATTAATATAGGCCAGTGATCTCTATCATAAGTAGGATGTAGTACTTCCCAGTGTAAATTTGGAACTAGCGAGCTTTGGCACATAGAGAGATCGCTAGCGGAATGCTTACCAGTAATTGAGTTAAAGCGAGTTTTTTCCCCTGAGTTAAGCAAGACAAAGTCGGTTAAGCTTAAAAATCTTTCTATGGGCCATTCCACGAACATACGCCTGTTTTGGATTACTTCGACAACGAATATTTTACTGTGCAAAATAAGAAGACCAAAAGTAAATTGCAAATTACATTGTTGTTTATTGGAATAATTATTAGCGCCATTTACTTTCGTACTTCTTATGTTGCACAGTAAAATATTCGTTGTCGAAGTAATCCAAAACAGGCGTATGTTCGTGGAATGGCCACTATAGTATCACCTCTTTTATCTGTAGATAGACATCCCCATGTTGTACTATGTGCATTAAAGTCTCCTACTATTATTCTGGGTTTTGGAATTTGTTCAATTAACATTTCAAATTGTTTGGCAGTGATTTCGGTATCTGATAAAATATATACTTTGCATACAGAATGTTGTGTTGAAGATTTTATTTTAATTGCTACAACCTCTAATTCTGATTGTATAGGGATTTCCTCTGATTCCAAATGTGAATTAACATAATTGGATACGCCGCCACTAGCTTTACCAGCGTTTGTCCTAATTTTATAGTAGGCCTCATATTGTTTTAATGAGTATTTTTAATTTGTTGTGAAATTTGTCTCTTGTAAGCAGATTTGTCTCACAAAATAGATTTATGCGCGCTCTCCGAAACCAGAAGGAAAGGAAAGGGAAATTCAAAATACCAAGATTTCCTACTCATATACAGCGGAAAAGACAAGGGGGACTATGCTAGCTCAGGAGTGGGCCTTATAATCCACACGAAATTTGAAAAGAGCATGGAAAACATCGAAGATATCAACCATAGAATCCTGATGACGACTTTGAATATGAAAAACACTAAACTCCACATCATATCAGTCTACGCACCAGATATAAGTAAACCCGAGGGAGAGACCGAAGACTTCTATAATAAACTACAGGATGTAATCGACAAGATACAGAAAAACGAAAAAATAATTATTCTTGATGATCTCAATGCAAGAATAGGAAACGACAGCATAGATAATATCAAACAACGATTTAACGAAGATACATTGAACCGAAATGGAGAGTACCTTGTTGAATTCTGTACCCAAAATTTGTTGAGAATAAACAACACGTTTTTTCCACACAATCCCCAACACAAATACACGTGGCAAAACATGCAAGGCCAACAATCAACAATAGACTATAATTACAAATAGAGAAATCATACCTAAACAAATACTAGACGTAAGAGCATTAACATCGCCCAACATCGAATCAAATTATAAAATGGTGCTTGGAAAATTTTTGCTCAAAATACCCCAAAACAAGAAAAAACCACCCAAGTACTTCGAAAAACTAAACATTGAGTCTCTAGAGAACCAAAACACAAAATGGTTGTATAACAGACGTTTAGAACAAAGATTTGAGATAAACCCAGTAACAACAGGTGAAGGAGTAAATGAGACATGGGCAAAAATAGAATATAATATATTACAAGCCGCAAAGGAAAGCATAGGCGTCAGAAAAATTAACCTGAATGCAACCAAAATATCAAAGCCCTGGTTCAATGCTGAAATAAGAGATCTAGCGTATGAGAAGAGGAAAGCATACCTACAATACTGCACTAACAAAACACCAAACAATTAATACCAACAATACAGAGACACAAGAAATGACATTAATTCGAAGATAAGAAATATAAAAAGGGAATATTGGACACGCTTTACCAAAGAAATGGAACACGATTTGTATGGGGCGCAAAGAAAAGTTTGGAAAATACTAAGAAATAGGAAAAACCCCATTAACGAATATAAAAGTTTAAATAGAATAGAAGCAGAACAATGGACCGCCTATATAGAAGAAATATATAAGGAAGATACTATAGTACCTAAAGAAGAGGAAGAAAGAGGAAATAAAGACGAATCCAACTTAGACACAGAACTAGAGGTCACAAAAGAAGAAATAAGGAATAACATACGTACATTAAAAAACAGAAAAGCACCAGGACCCGATGGGATACCAAATGAACTCCTGAAATACGGAGGAGAAACCTTAATCGAAAACATAGAGATCCTCTTTCAAGAAATAATATGTAGCCAGCGTATACCAGACCAGTGGAGGACGAGTATAACAATACCTATACACAAGAGAGGAAACAGCAAAGACCCTAGCAACTACCGTACCATCACCTTGCTGAGCACAACTCTTAAACTCTTAACAAAAATACTTGCCAATAAAATAAATGAAGAATACACAATTAGTGAGGAACAACAAGGTTTTCGGAAAAATAGGTCCACAATAGACGCCATATTCATAGCCAGACAATTTGCTGAGAAAGCACTGGAATATAATAAACCTGTATTTATGTGCTTTATAGATCTGACTAAGGCCTTCGATTGTGTAAGATTGGAAGATGTGCTAAGATTGCTAAAGGAGAAAAATCAGCCCAACAAGATGATAAGGTTAATTAAAGACATTAATACGAAGAACAAAACCAGAAAAAAAGTCGAGAATGAACTAACATCGGATGTAGAAATCAACTCGGGAATCAGACAAGGGGATAGCTTGAGCCCATTGCTCATGGACATAATCATAGAAAACATTAAAGGTACTGGAAATGGATATAAGATGGCGGAAAAACAAATAAAAATCCTCTGTTATGCTGACGACGCAATCTTAATCTCCGATAACGAGGATAACCTACAGCGAATGGCACAAACTTTCAATACAGTGGCGAAGAACTACAACATGAAAATATCAACAGCCAAGACAAAATCCCTAGTAGTGTCAAGGGAACCCATAAGATGCAAATTAGTAATTAACAACGAACTAATTGAACACGTCTCGAGATTCCAATATCTGGTAATCGAAATATGTAGTTATGGAGATGTTAAAGAGAGCGTCCGAAAGCAAGCAAATAAAGCCAATTACGTGTCAGGATGTCTGAGGGATGTCATCTGGAGAAACAAAGATATGAGGCTGGAAGGGAAAGTACGCATATACAAATCATGTGTAAGACCGATCATGACGTACGCGATAGAAACAAGATGTGACACAGCAGAAACCAAGAGGATACTGAGAACATCAGAAATGAGAACGCTGAGATCAATAACTGGGAAAACACTGAGAGACAGAATACCGAACGACAGAATAAGAGATCTCTGTAACATACAAGATATAGTACGGTGGGGAAGACAGGGACGACGAGAGTGGAATCAGTATGTAACGAGAATGGACAGCGAGAGAATAGCCCGTATAGCCAGGGATTCGAAGCCAACAGGCGAGCGACCAATAGGTAGGCCCTTTAAAAGGTGGCGAGATAGCTGGCAGTCAACATCACAGCTACGAATACAAGCGCAAAATCGGTAAGGAACAGGCCAAGAGGCCTATTATAAGAAGAAGAAGAAGAAGAAGAAGAAGAAGAAGAAGAAGAAGAAGAAGAAGAAGAAGAATAAGTAAGCAGATAACTTGTGGATGTGATTATTTAATTAAAAGCTGTAGCATTTCCATATGTGTGAATACGGATTGAATGTTCCACTGAATAATTGCCATTTTGTTAACTTTTTGTTTTTTTTTATTTATCGTTGGAAGGAGTATTTTCCTGTGATGCGTCAGTATCTTCAGAGGTGTCATCCTGAATACTAAAATCTTTGTTTATTTTACTAAGTAGTTTTTTCTTGATCCTTGTAATTCTAGATTTAATTGCTCTTTCGTTCAACATGGGATATATTTCAGTTAGGTCCGGGTCCCAATCCGGTTATATTCTGTGTGTATTCTAGGGCCAGTTCTACTGGGGTGGAAGAACCGTGAACGTCTTCTAGGAATGCTAGTAATTGGGTGTAATTTAGTACATATGATGGTGATGCATCGTGGATAAATTGTTTGACTGGTTGTAATAATGACTCAATATTAGTAGTTTCTGAAGTGAATTTGTCTAATTTGATAATTTTTTTCTTCTTTTTAATTTGCACTGGTTTTGGTTTCGTGAATTCTGTTGGTATAGAGTCTGTAGGAGTGGAGCAAGTTGGGGGTGACACTTCCGAGTGAGATCGTTTATTTTTATTATCAGTATCAGTGCTGACTTGAGCCTCCATTTCTTCTCGAGATTCGTCATTTACATGTGTAATTTGATTTTGTTTGGGGCTAGTAGGTGGTATTTGTGGAAGAAAATTTTCCTCCGTTTGGGGCTTTTGAGTATTTTGTGGATAAGAGGGATTTGAGGTACAGTCAGAGGAAACGTGACCAGTTTGGTGGCATTTGTAACAAGTTACTTTATCGGAAAGAAAAATTCGGTACGAAATATTTTCAAAATCAATTAGGACGGAGTCGGGTACAGTAAAATTGTCTGTAGGTGCAAAGTAAACTTGTCTTCGAAAACTAAGTACATGGCTGTATTGCGGGTCTTGTATTCCAGCTCTAAGGGACGAAATCGGAGACATTTATTTAAAACCAAGATTGATTAAAGACTGTTCGATTATGTTATGGGGTATAGATGGACATACTTGGGATAGAACTAATCTGTTAGCGGGTGTAATTAGTTTACGTGCTTTGATTGTATGTTTTCCAATTTTAATTTCACCATGTTGACTTAGAAAATCATCTACGACTTGTATGCTTGAAAGGTAGATGCATATTATTCCGTTCGACATTTTGGATGAGAACAGTACATTTTTTGGATGGACTATAGTTCCTACTGCAATGGTGTACTCTTCTGTTCTTATTCCGTCTACTGCCGGTAAAATTATGGCCTGGTTTTTTGTTGGGAATTTTATTAATGGTTGTTGCTTAGTGATGGTGGAATAAGTAATGTTTTGCTGATCGGGATTAATCGATGGACCCCTGTAGTCAGAAGTACCACGTGCCATTTTGTCAAATTTAATCTTCTATCTTTTTTAAAATTTAAATTGAACTTTCATTTCAATAATTTTAATTTGGGTAGGTCCGACTCTGTTTAGTTAAAAGTAAATAGTCAATCTAGAATTTAGCAAGATAATGCCAATAGTTGAAACTAGTTTTTAAATAATTAATAAATACGAAATCTAAATAACGTTCTTCGTATGTATATAAAAACAATGCTTGTAATCAAACTACTGCAAATTTGGAAACTGTACTTACAGCTATTAACAGATCACTGTACACTGCTTCTATATATTTCGGTTTATTATTTAAATTTACAATGTTTATTCTCAAAACTATAAAAGTTGCGGAGCTCAAAGAATTTCGACTTTTCTACCTGAAATTTCAGGAGCGGATCTACGCAGACAGAGCTTTAAGCGAATGTACCATAGAAACTATCTGTAAGTTATCTGCAATTAATACATCATCCGCAAACCTCAGATGATTTAATCTCTCTCCATCTATATTGATGCCCATATCTTGCCATTGAGTGTTTTTAAATATTGACTCTAAAGCTGCCGTCAACAATTTAGGTGAAATATTTTCTCCTTGTCTTACTCCTCGACCTAAGCTGAATTTTTCTTTGTCTTCGTGTAGTCGTATAGGTACATGATGTTGCGTTCTCATAGATGTTTTTGATTAGTGACGTGTACCTGTGGTCTACTCGGCTTTGCTTTAAGGCTTTCAGTACTGTTTCAAGCTGTACAGAATCAAAAGCCTTCTCGTAATACACAAATGCAAGAACCAGTGGTATGTTGTACGGTTGAAAATTACAATACTTTAAATAGATAACAGATAAGTAATTTGTTTGAAAAACATTTGTTTATTTTATAAATAACAAGCTGAAAATGCGAGCATTGTCATATTGAGAACTTTGTTTATTTACGTATTTAAATTCATAATATGGAAAATTTAAATTGAAAAGTTTTTTAGAAAACTATGTTTTAATGTGCAATTATATCATTATAATTTAAATCTTGTATAAAGAAACTTTAATCTTGATCAAAATTCAAATTTTTTAATATACCTCGTATAAACTTAACAAAATTTGATATATGATTATTAGAGAGCGGAATATATGCAACACAACATTACCAAAATATGCGCATATATATATATTCATTACTTTTACTACAAATATGCAGGTATGTTTTCTAAATTTGTCTAAATATGCAAATGCATATTAAAAATACTCAAAAATAAAACAATATATTAAGTCGTAAGATCTTCAGAAAAGTTGCCTTCAAAAATACGTACAACTTTCCTCAAACAATCGAAGCCGTCATTTTTTTCTAAAATATTTTTTAATTTATTTCTAATTGTAATCCCCTGTATTTCCGGGAATTTTTTTAAAAATGAGCAGAAAAAGTGTTAACAAGATTAACCGAATCACTTAATTGTAAATTCCTTTGTTCTAATGACTTTATTAGATCTGGTAAAAAACTAAAATTAACTTTTATGAACATAAGTTCTTTAGCAATTTGTACGTTACTTAAAGAACAAAGTACGTTACTTAAGCTGAAGAACAAAAGCGGAATTGTCTACAATTTGATGGATTTTTGTATTTTGATGCTTCTCTCTATGTCCGTCTTTATAGAAGTAAAAGCGAATTTGTCGAATAAAAACACTCTTTCCAGAAAAATTTCTTTTGTGGGACATGATGCTTTTGTTTGTCAGTTCCTCATTTAAAAAATGAAATGTGAAAATAAATGTAACTTACGATTTTGGAACAGGCCTTGCAAAATACTTTGTCTCCACATAGCTTTAACTCGGGAAAACACTTTATCCAAGCACTTTTTTGAATGGTAGACATATTTAAATTTAATATATACCAATCACTTCAAAAACACTAAATACGATACAACGTTTACTTTAAACAAATGTTGGCCGGAAACTGACGAAATAATTATTAGACCCTTAAAAGCAGGTAGGTACCTACGACTTGCTACGATAATAAAATAATATTTTTCTGGGAACACCCATAATTGTTAAATTCAGGTAGTAATGGGAAAGTCCAGATGAGCGATAGATAGATAAATAACGAGCTCGTTCATATCGAAGTTATAAAATTCCAACTAAGAGAGGAAAATTTTAAACTTCTATATATTTTATTTTTAAAATATGCAAAATAAATCGTGTTTAGCTTAAATATGCAATGTTGTGTTTGTTGTCTGGAAATATGCAATATATGCATCTATATGCACTTTGCATATATTCCGCTCTCTAATGATTATGGTTGCATCTTAAATCTTAGACCATGAAGAGCTTTTTATGAAGAATAACTTTTCTTCCTAAAATTAAAAATATAAGAGTTATAAGTGAAAATGTTGTTGGTATTCGTAATTTGAGAAAAATCTTTAAATTTTTTTTTTTTTTTTCATTAGAAGGATGTAATTGCATATTAGACCAGTAAGGATCTGTGAAAAAACGTCTATTTTTGGATGTGAAAGGTGGCATTCGGATTTTTACAGATAAAGTTAGGCGACACCTTCAGTAATAATAATTGACTTATGCTCCTTCTCAAATATGCCCGGAACATTAATAAAAAAAATAAAATATTTAAAAATTTCGAAAAACATCGATTTTTTTCTGCTTTCTTTGCTTATAACTTTAAAACGATTGGTTTTGGAACAAAGTCGTATAGAAATAAAATAAAGATAATTGAATTTTGTATGATATACGACTGATCAAAAATGTCTTAATGTATTACCTTTTCTGCAATATAGCAATAAATACAAAATAAGGGGGCAAAATACTCCTGTAATTATTCAATGTTTTTAACCACTCTGGTGGCACTTAGAACCTTAGTAATTCGCTTAGGAAATTCTTTGTAACATACTTAAATCGTGTAGCAAATTTCATTAAAATCGACCTAATAGATTTTGCATAATAAATTTGCAATCTAAATGTTTTTAAAAAAGTTCAAATTTTTTAAAATCTTTCTAAACAAAAAGTAGACCATTTAGAAGTTGTCTAATTGTTTTACATATAAAGAGGTGCTCTACCTATCTAATACACTTTACAGAATTAAAATCGGATTATGTAGGGGCCTCAGCAATGTTTTAAACTTATAAACAATTTTTTGGCAAACAAATAGCTTTGTTTAATAATAAAAAAATTAATTTTTAGCAATGCAAATAGTTAAAACCGGTATAATTTGACTTGAAGCTTCAAATGCTGTCAGCAGAATTGCTATTTTATTTTTTAATCAAAAGTTATTCGCGTTCAAAAATTGCAATTTTTCGAATTTTTGAAAGTTCCACTGCGTTTATCTCGAAAACTATGCATCCTACGAAAAAACTTGTAAGAACATTTTTTGCTTAGAATTACCCAAGAAATACAAAAAAAAAACAATGTTATCGACATCCGGATCAACTGTTACCCAAAAAAATTGTGTTCTACGGGTCAAAAAATACATAAAAATCTTGGGTAAGTCCATCTAAATAAAGGAGCCCGTAGCACCCCCTCCTGGCCAGAGAACTAATTTGTTTATAAGCCAAAAAATTGTTTATAACTTTAAAACAATGCTGAGGCTGCTTAAACAATCCGATATAAATTCTGTAAAGTGCATTAGATAGGTGGAGTGCTTCTTTATATGTAAAAAAATTGACAAATCTTTGTATGTTCTAGTTTTTGTTGTGCAAGATTTTAAAAAATTTTAATTTTTTAAAAAAAGTTTAAATTGCAAAATTATTATTCAAAATCTAGTAAGCCAATTTTAATTAAATTTGGTGTACGGTTTTAGCACATTACAAAAATTTTCTAAGCGTATTAGGAAGGTTCCAAGTGTAACTTAAGTGATGGAAAATCATTGAATAAGGACAGGCTTGTTTTGCCCCCTTATTTTATATTTATTGCTGTTTTGCAGCAAGGGTGATAAATTAAGACATGTTTAACCAATCTAATCTGATAGAAAATTTAATTATCTTTGTTTTATTCCTATACGACTTTGTTCTAAAATGAATCGTTTTAAAGTTATAAGCAAAAAAGTACAAAAAAAAAAATTTTTTGTAATTTTTAAATATTTTATTTTTTTTATTAATGTTCCGGGCATATTTGAGAAGGAGCATAAATCAATTATTATTAACGAAGTTATCACCTAACTTTATCCGCAAAAATTTGAATGCCACCTCTCACATACACCTAAAAACAGATCCTTACTGGTCTATATATTAAAACATAATTTTTTATTCCAAAAAACATTTCATAATAACAATTTTCAATATTTTGAAATAAATAAAGATTTACTCTTTAGCGAAATTCATATTTTTTGACATACCTCGTATAATATAGATAGAATTTGATATCTGATGGTTTAATCACAGGTTTTAGTCCATGCAGAACTTTTTATGAAGAATAACTTTTTTCGTAAAATTAAAAATTAAAAAGTTTCCATAATATATGTGCAACTTAAGTGACACCCTGTATATAAGATATACATAAATATAATGTACATAATACATATCATTGGGTAGACAGCCTAAATAAAAAAATAGTGAGCTGTCATTTAACATTACATAAACATTAATAATAAAATTTATTTATTAGACATTTCTCAATTTTGTGTTGACGTAAAGAAATATTTGAATAAGGATTGTGACGTCACAATGTTAACTTTGAGGTCGGTTATCTCTAAGCTGATTAGAGATACCAAAATGCCGTTTTCAGATTTGGATTCAGGAGACAAACCTACATAGGAAACCATCGCTAGATCGGCTCTAAGTGTTGCAGGAGCGCCGATGCATGAGCGAACGAACAGACTTTGCGAATTTATAAACGAAAAGTTTAAGTTGAAAATAAGCAACATTCATATTAGATAGAAATACGAATACAAGTTTTATACACTCACTGGCACAAAATTCCGCCCCCCAAAATTTTTGATTAAGTTTGAAAATCGATAGCTTTATTATTTATACTCCGATTTTCAAGATTCTTGCATCACTTTGTAGTTGTAGGTACATCTATTGATGTCGTTTGTTATTATTCCGGTAACAAAAAATTGTTGCTTAGATGGCATTGTACGCGGGTGAACGGAAGCGTTGTTTTTTCTCCTAATTTAAAAAAATTCTGTGGAAAAATTGGAGGGCTAATTTTGTTTCATACTCCTTATGTATTATCCTGGAGGTATCACTAAGGTTTTGTTCTTTGAATTATTCGAATATCTCTTTTCTTGTAAGAGCTGTAAATCAAAACACTGCTTTGAAGGTTTATACTAAAAATATCAAAAGCGCACTGAAAAAAATATGGTACATAGTACCAATGAACGCCAATCATTGGCTTTTTTTACATTGATTCAATGAAAATTTCGTTAATACTATAAACACGTAGTCATTAAGTAATGACCATATTCATTATTATAATGTAATTCTATTCATTAAAAAATAATGAGTAGAATCATTAATCCAATGAATCGTTTTGTCTATCCAATGACTTTTTTCATAATACTAATAATTTGTTCATTGTATATATGAAACTATACATCAGGATTATGCGGTTAAATTAATGAATATAAAACATTGCACTAATGTACAGTGTTCTTTAAATTACGAACTCGTTTATTGAATCAATGTTTTCGTAACATTAAATCAATGTTTTCGACTTTGATTAATAAATCGATACATTGTTTTTATGTAACGCAATCATTGTATTAATGTAATATACCTGAATCAATGATCAATACATTGTAGCAACAATCTTGTACATAAACCGATACATTTCTTAAAACTCTATAAGTGTTTTTATTGATGTAAAAAAATCACGTGACAACAGTTGCAGCCTCCTAGCAGACAGTCATCCTGCAGACTCTGAGGAGCGGTGTTTGGCACTAGTGATTTGGTTGATTTTTCTAAGGTATGTATTTACATATATTTTTAACTATTTATAAATTATCTTGTTGGATTTCTATAAAAAAAGTTGTATTTCTATTTCCACTTTTGCAGATTGATATGGACTTTGGAGTGGCATTTGGAAATGTAAATGGACTTATTGATGGATGGGACAGCAATTTTGAAAGAATTATCTCCTTTCTTCGGTAAGAAAGTCATATCAAGGATAAAACAAATAAATTTTTATTTGAAAAGACTACCCATGAAGACATTACGGAATGTAAGTAGGGGAGACCGCGGTTGGTTGTCATAGATTCGCCTATTACATTTTTTTTTGAGATTAGTATTACTTGTTTTGAAAAGTGCGCATTACCGTAACATAAAGTGAACATTACTTTAATAGTCCCTTTTTTTCTAGATCTCTAGATGTATTCCAACATACTCAAATAAAATAATAAGGGTAGCTCTACAACCTATGTCAATTTACCCCGTGATTGGGGCAAATTGTCATAGTCCTTGGGGTAGGTTGGCATATAGGTACAAAACATAACTACACTTGAAAAAGATGCAAAGGAAGAGTAATCAATAATAAGTAGATATACAAAATAATAGAAGCCGAAAAAATATAGGTTCTTCTTCTTGCAGTACCGTCTCCTATCGGAGTTTGGCTACCATTACAGCAATTTTAACTTTGTTGGCTGCAGCTCTGAACAATTATATTGAACTGCACCCGTACTACTCCCTTAAATTTCGCAACCAGGAAATCCGTCTACGTCCCACATTTCTGTTTCCCGAGAGTTTTCCTTGGATTATGAGCCTTAGCAGGGAGTACTTTTCGCCTCTCATTATGTGGCCTAGATATTCCAGTTTTCTCGTTTGTATTGTTCTTATGACTTCACATTCCTTCCTCATCTTCAGCAAAACATCTTGATTTGAAAATATAGGTAAATGTATTTAATAAGAAGGTATGAATTCAAAAAACTTTAATTTTTTTTAATTAATAAAATAATTAGAAATCTGTATTTAGAAATACTGTTAGTATTCATCACAATCGCAGTTTTGACATCTATTTGGCACAAGATTGCCATCAGTGCATTTGAAGTGTGCTGAAAAGTTGCATTCAATGCATTCAATCCACTGTTCCCCTGGGCGACTATTGGAATGTGGCTCCATGCAAAGTAGACAGAAAGCATTATCCTGGTCTGAGTCTTCATCTGAAGATACTGTTAATGGACGCTTCTTTATTTTTCTCTTGAATAAATCTTTTTTTGGCATTATCAACCGTCGCTTTGTTGAAGTGGAAGCACAGTTTTTTGCGATTCTTTTCTCTTTTCTAGCAGTAACTGCTGCCTTCTTCTCCTGTGCTGTCTTATTTCCTCTTCTAACGCTTTTTTGATTGGTGTGTCTGTGAGAATTGCAGTGGAACGTCTTTTTCTTCCTTCTTTAGTATTTGTTTTTCTGTCACCGGCTTTGGGAAATGGTCTTAAGTTTATCAATAAATTTTTGCTGGAAATATGCGCACGTACTGCTCGTTCCATAACGTCAGCAGATGTTTTTCCTCGCTCTGTTTTTCTTTTATAGGTTCGCATGGTTACGTCTGCAAATAATTAGATAATATAATTAGATAATTCTTTTGTTAAAATCAATCGATTTCATAGTGATATACGGGGCAGGTTGGCACAACGTGACAACCTGCCCCATTCGTAATATGCCAACCAACCCCGATGACGGTTTTTCAACTAAAATGGCTAACACGTGTTTACGAATTCATAAACTATAAATTTGTTTACGTCAGATTAAAGAGCTGTTAATATACTATCACACCATCATCACAGAAAATAACGTAAATGTTTGTACTAGATTATATTAAAAAAAGTGTGTGACAACGAAAAATTACTCACCAACCGTAAAATCACAAATGAGCACTATATTCACTGGATAACGTTACAACTTCGATTGAAAGTATGGTAACACAAGCCCCAACGGTTTGTGCATGCAGAGGTTGACGCGTTATGCTTTACTATGAACGGAGCGTAATTTAAATGCACAATGTCAACGTACCCCGTATGACAACCAACCCCGGTCTCCCCTACCTATTTCATTATTCAATCCTGCATATCTAGTAATAATTAATTTTTGTTCTCTGTAAATGTTTTCAAAAGCTAATTCGACACGTGGGTAAAAGGAAATAGGAACCATTTGAAAATATTTCTAAATGGTATAATCTTATAAAAGATTAATAAATTCAATATTTAGGTGATTAAACCGTAAATAATTGAAAAATATTATTAACTCTTGCAATCGGTAGTATCTATCAAAGTAAAAATAAACATCTCAACATCTAGCAATTTTTTTCAGGATAAATTAAAATATTAATTAAAATATTAATTAAAATATTAATTAAAATATTAATTAAAATATTTCTATAAAAAAAATTGATACCCAAAAATACAACTATGTTCACTATTTAGAATTATTTTTTTATAATAAATAATTATTAATATAAATTGTAGATGGCTAATATGCAGTTCTTCTTTGGGTTCTACATCGATATTTTGTACGAACTAATAAAATGGTTAAAAAAAGATCTTAATGAACAACCAAATATATAATCAAATATACCATCAGAGATTTCCAGTAATCATCCTTACATTCTTACAAGTCGAAGATCATATTAGATTTTTGAAATCAAAGAAAAATGCCATTCAACCATTTGTTTTTTGTATGGGTGGTGATAATTAATCCCAGAGAGATGTATTTATGGAGATGTTATTGTAGATGTATTTATTTTCACGACATTAGGTATACATTTTTTATATAATATAAATAGATATATTTTTATATATTTTATAAGAAGAATCAATTTCTGTTATATTTAGTTATTCAATTTTTTCCAAATTTTTCACTATAAAAAGTTGTTTGTGTTAATTAAAAATATATGTTTTTTCTTTCTTTAAACCTATATATACTTAAGATTAGTTTGAGAATCGGCAAAAAATCGGTGCTTCAACCTATATTTGTAATATTTATGTAGATATTAAGTCGTGATTTTGTTTACTTATTAACTATTTGTATGTTATATACAAATATACATGAAGATGACATTTGCTGAACCAAAAAAGTACGTAAATATAATGAAAATAACATTGATTCAAAAACGGGGAGCATTAATTTTCGTCCAAAGATCAGTATTGTTGGTCCAATGTAAGTAGATACATTAACTAATGCTCAAAAACATTAACTTCTATGAATTAGTACGTTCATTCAATGTACTTTCTAGTTAAGAATTAATGTACCGATACATTGATTCAATGTACCGATCCATTGATTCAATGTACCAATACATTGATTCAATGTACCGATACATTGATTCTTAACTAGAAAATACATTGAATTAACGTACTAATTCATAAAAATTAATGTTTTTGAGCATTAGTTAATGTATCTACTTACATTGGACCAATGATACTGATCTTTGGACGAAAATTAATGCTCCCCGTTTATGAATCAATGTTTTTTTTTCATTATATTTACGTACTTTTTTGGTTCAGTGCACTAAAATTAACAAAACAAAACAAAATTAACAACAAAAAAAAACAGTTCAATAGCGGGTATGTCCACCTCTTGTAACAACAACTGCTCGCAATCTGTTTAGCATCGAATAATGATGTGTTATCCTTGCCTGGGGAATAGCCCGATATTCCTCTACCAGGGCCATAAATGCACCAAATTTTCTGGATGCCTAGGATGACGCCGAATAGCTTCTTTTAATTCATCCCATAAATGCTCAGTAGGATTGAGATCTGGAGTGCATGCGGGCCATTCTAATCTTATCAATCCAACCTCTATTTTATAAGTCAATCAGTGTTTTTATTTACAAAAAATGGTACAGCTCTTACAAGAAAAGAGATACTCGGATAATGCAAAAAACAAAATTTTAGTAATACCTCCGGGATAATAGAAAAAAGAGGAGGATATAGAAATATTATGGAATATTTTTAAGGAGCTGGTGTATGCAACTTAAAATAAAGTATGTGGTGTAACGAAAGGAAGATATCTGAAATGTACGGCTTGGTGCAACAATGACATAAAATTGGAAATTTCGAAGAAGAAGAAATTATGGAAAAAGTATGTAAGTAATAAAAGTAAAAGTAATTATCAAGAATATAATGAAGAGAGAATACTGGTGAAAGATAAAATTAAAGAAGCTAAGAATCGTCAATGGGAAGAATTTGGAAGAAAAATGGAAAGTGATAGTAAGAGTAATGCGAAGTTGCTCTATAGAACCCTATAAATCTAAGACAAAAGAAATCAAACGGAGTAACAGGTAACATATTAATAAAAAATAAAGAGATTACCGAAAGGTGGCGAGAACATTTTATTTAATTATTAATGGGAGACAACAACGAAATAGAGAATGACAGGAGGGAGTACAATTAAAGTGAACAACAAGATGATGATGACATAACATACGAAGAATTCAGGGAAGCAGTTTTAAAATTAAAAAATATTAAGTTTGCAGGGCACTATAATATTAAGGCTGAGGCAATGAAATATATGGAAGGAGAAAGATTACAATTACTATGGAAGATCATAAGGAACTGTTGGCATACCGGATGCATACCTAGAGATTGGACTCTTGCAACTATTCTCGCATCTTGGAAAAAGCATTTGATCGTGCGCCACGTAACAAGATCTAGGAAATATTAAACCGTAGAAATGATAAGAGATGTAGTAATGAAAAATAAAACCAAAATTTTTATCTAAAAAATCCTACATTTTTATATTGTATCTTTTTTTCATATCTCTCATCATTTTCGAGTTACATGGAGAAAAAGGAAGATTTTAAGGAAATTTTAAAAATGCGCTCTTCAAATTGATCTTATTTTTTTCAAAAACCATTCATTTTAAATCCGTCCAACTTTTTGAACATAGAAATAACACTATAATAAAAGGTATTGTAGAAGGAAAATGAGACATTTAAATTCTGGTGGATAAGGGGTTAAATATACTTCTCATTTTTTCTTAAAATACATTAGTAATCAAGTTTTTTGCAGCATATCTCGCTTAGTTTGAATGTAATCGATATTTAAAATCGCTTATTTTAAAGGTCTGTTCAAGCACTACAAAAGGTATTGGTAGCATTATACAACTAAAATCGACTAAAATCGACCCATGCACCAAAAAAAACAAACTCTTATAAAACCACCATATCTCTTTTTGTGTTATAACCAGAAGATTTATGTAGGAACTAATCTCTTTGCTTTTATACACTCGCGAGCAAAAAAATCGGGTCACTCGATGATTTAAACACGTTTGATATCTCGAATTTCCGAAACCTGTTGTCCGATTTGAGTGATTTATTTTGTACGTTATAGCCATAGTATTTAAGAATATCAGTGTAACAATATTGTTGTTAGGCAAGTAAATGTCATTTTATACCGGGTGTAACAATCATACTGTGCTTTTTCCTTAAAGTTCGGAACACTCTGTGGAATATTGTAGCATAGATAAAATATTGAAATTAAAACTCAATTGTGGCCTTAGGCTTTTATAACATTTTCCTTTTTGGTTCATTTGCTTATGTTGGATAATAAAAAAGTTAGGTACTTTAACAACTAGCCACGTTCTTCATCAATACAGGGTGTTTCTAAATAAGTGCGGCAAACTTTAAGGGGTAATTCTGCATGAAAAAATAATGACCGTTTGCTTTAGAAAGATATGCCCGCTAATGCTACATTTCCGAGATAAGGGATTTTTAATTTAAACTTACGAACTGACGATTTATTTGTTGCTGTAAAACCGGTTGAGATATGCAAATTAAATTTGGTAGGTTTTAAGAGGTAGTTATTGCTCATTTTTGAAATACAAATAAGAATTTTATATTCACCATTGGCGTGCATACGGGATGTATCTAAAATGTTTATACCCGTGTGCACGCTAATGGTGAATACATATAAAATTCTTATTTGTATGTCAAAAAATGCGCAATAACTACCTCTTAAAACTTGACAAATTTCATTTGCATATCTCAACCGGTTTTAGAGCAACAAATACATCGTCAGTTTGTAAGAAAAAATTCAACATCCCGTATCTCGGAAACGAAGCATTTACGGGCATATCATTATAAAGCAAACGGTTATTATTTTTTCATGCAGAATTACCCCTTAAAGTTTGTCGCACTTATTTAGAAACACCCTGTATTGATGAAGAACATGGCTAGCTGTTAAAGTACCTAACTTTTTTATTATCCAACATAAGTAAATGAACCAAAAAAGAAAATGTTAAGAAAGCCCAAGGCTACAATTGAGTTTTAATTTCAATATTTTATCTATGCTGTAATATTCCACAGAGTGTTCCGAACTTTAAGGAAAAAATACAGTATGATTGTTACACGCGGTATAAAATGACATTTACCTAATACCTGACATAATATTCTTAAATAATAAGACTATAACATACTAAAAAAATCACTCAAATCGGACAACAGGTTTAGGAAATTCGAGACATCAAACGTGTATAATTCATTGAGTAACCCGACTTTTATGCTCGCGAGTGTTTAAGCTATAAAAATGTTTTATATAGTTTTTTAAATTAGATGCATAGTTTTGAAGGTATGTATTCGCAAAAAACTGTCCGAAAAGGTGCCATGTTTTCAGTGAAAATGGCCCATTTGCAACCACAAATATCTCAAAAAGTATTGAGTTTTGAAAAAAAAATTATAGAACAGTTTTTACTTAGAATTAGGGTGTCTAGCCACTTCCGAATAATTAATTTTTATAAACGAAAATTTAGTTGATAAATATATTGAATCGATTCATTGGTCGCCATTAAAAAATCGGACCAATTGCCACTGTACGATCTGATGGGGCATTCCTCCACCAAATGCTTAACCGTTTGTCTTTCAGCACCGCAATCGCAATTTGGAGAAGGTATTTTTCACCATCTAAAAAGTGAGTCAGAGCACCTACCACAGTTGGTTCTAATTCTATTTAGTGTAGTCCAGATCCGTTTGTAATTTTTTATTTTTTTTTTATTCCACCCCCTTGAAGGGGTTGGAACCGCCCCAAGATAAAAATCGCCATAGTATATAGGGTAGACTTTGTTTCTTGGGCTATTCCCTACTTACTGTGAAAATATCAAATAAATTGATGTAGTAGGATGGAATTCGGAGCCAAATACCCTCATTGACTGCCTTATATTGTTAAATTTGTATTTTGATAACGCTTTCGGCAGCTAAATTCTAACCTTCAAATATAACATATTTTCAATCAAAATTTATAGATAACATATAAAATGCCATCAGAAAATATTTTTAGAACCACAAGCTGGATGTAAATGTCAATTCTGATGTGTTGGAGCAGAATAGAGTAGAGGTTTAGAAGTATGATAAATGTACAATCCAACAAGCGAGACCTGGCGGCTGACCTTGCGCGAAAATACATAACGAGAAATACACAATACGACAAGGTCACGCGCCAGGTCTCGCTTGTCGGATTGTATCTACTACTAATATCGGTCTACAGCGTTTTCCGACGCCCTCCGACTCCTAACCACGATTCTTCTCTGTTTAACCATAGATCTAGAGGGATTTCTCTTTACTCTAGTTCTTTTTCAATTCCCTACCTCCAGCTTCTTCTCGGCCTTCCTCTTTTCCTTCTCCCTTGTGGTGTCTACGTCCAAATATGTTTAGGGATCCTGTCATCTGGCATTCTCTGTACCATGGCCGTACCATATTAGTTGTTTTGTTTTTATGTAATCAATTATTGTTGTATGCGTGACACCCATCATTTCTCGTTTTCTCTCATTTGGTATACGATCTCTTCTTGATTTTCCTGCTGCTCTTCTCAGAAGTCCATTTCTATTCCTAATAAGATTTTCTCTGTTCTTTGTTTCATTGGCCAAACTTCACGGCCATATATGTGATTACACTTTTAAGTATGGTATTGTATAATATAAGCTGTTTGTTCGCTTTAGATATTGTTTGGTCCCACAGAATGCCGTTCATCATGGATATGGCTTTCCTGTTTTCTATCCTGTATGTTTCTGTCTTTTATTTATAACAGCATCGAGTGTTCCATCTTGAGTAGTCTTGATGTCCTTCATGATAAATGTATCCCCATATTCAATATTGTTTTCACTATATAAACCATAATAAATAACGAAGTAAATTTAACAAAAATAAAGGACATAAAAAATTTGAAACAATTAATTTATGAATAATTTATATCAGTATTGCTATTAATACACATTTTATCGTCCCTGTTAAATATATCTCTAACCTTTTGATGTCTATTAGGTATATGAGGTTAAACATTGTATAACCGATACACCAAAATATTATGACCGAATGGAAAAAATTCAAATTTTGTTGTACCTAATCATCATGATTCCTGCAGTGAATCAAAAGAGCTCAGTTGCTATATTTTACTTATTCCCCTTTATTTTAATTCATGATAACATGTTGCTCGTTCCTACAGATATACACTGCCGAGCAAAAAAATCGGGTCACTCGATGAATTATACACGTGCCTCGAATTTCCTAAACCTGTTGTCCGATTTGAGTGATCTTTTGAGTATGTTATAGCCTTATTATTTAAGAAAACCGATGTAATCATATTGTTGCTAGACAGGTAAATGTCATTTTATACCGAGTATAACAATCATACACCGTGTTTTTCCTTAAAGTTCGGAACACTCTGTGGAATATTATAGACTAGATAAAATATTGAAATTAAACCCCAATTGTAGCCTTAGGCTTTCTTAACAATTTATTTTCTTATTCATTTGCTTATGTTGGATAATAAAAAAGTTACTTGGTACTTTACAATTAACCATGTTCTTCATCAATACAGGGTGTTTCTAAATAAGTGCGACAAACTTTAAGGGGTAATTCTGCATGAAAAAATAATGACTGTTTGCTTTATAAACATACATTTTATGTCCGAAAATGCTTTGTTTCCGAGATGCGGGATGTTGAATTTTTTTTACAAACTGACGATTTATTTTTTGCTCTAAAACCGGTTGAGATATGCAAATGGAATTTGGTAGGTTTTAGGAGGTAGTTATTGGACATTTTTTAACTTACAAATAATATTTTTATATTCACGGTTCAAGATAATTATTTCGAAAGCCGTCTTAATGACTCAGAAAAAAGAACATGACCTGTTTCAAAAATGTGATTACGAATTTCTTAGAAAACTATAAACCTGACGACTACAAGGATTACGTCAAAGATTTACTCAAAGCCTACTGCAATATGCCTCTTGAAATCCATTTCCTTGATTCCCACTTCGACTTCTTCCCACAAAATCCCGGAGACGTTAGTGATGAACATGGAGAACGTTCCATCAAGATATTTCAAGCATGGAAAAACGATATCAAGGAAAATGGTGTCCGAGAATGCTGTCTAACTACTGCTGGACCCTTAAAAGAGATGTACCATAAGCAAAATATTCAAGAAAATTCCTCAGAGCCACCTTTTAATGGAGTAAACCCATATGCGAATAGTTGGAAATAGGTAAAAAGTGGTTACTACGATCTATGGCTAATGGATTAAGTCCGAACCCAACCTCCTCTCTACACACACACAGGTAAAAAGTGTATAATATGTCTTTAACTGTCACAAAAATACTTTACGTGATTGAGAGAAACTTTTATCATTTTTGAATTCAGTGTATAAATTACTATAAGAATCAGGGAACAAAACTTTTAGGACAAAAAAAAAGTTTTTTTGTTGTCCAGTGAATAGATATTATGAGATGGCTAATTGTGATATAACGTCAATAAATTTTATGGATATATTAAACATATATAAGGTCCTAAGTGACTACATTGTGGTACTCCTGATTTTCATAAAATTTCACTAGATTGAAATATTTTTAATATTAACACATGGTATCTGTTTGTCAGATAGCTGCACAACCAACTGAAAAGATTGCCTGTAAATCCAAAAGCTTTTAGCTTATTACACAACTTATGATTCACAGTGTCAGATGCTTTGAAAAAATCTACCGAAAACCGCAAAACTAAAAGGTCAATGTAGTCACTTAGGGCCTTAACTGTTGTTCTTCAATTAAAATATTACGTAGAGGTAGTTTCTTCTGGTTGATGTCCTTATCCGTGACGAATATTGACGATCATCATGGTAACGGCAGCGCGAAAAACATGCACAGGTGTTGTGTTGAGCCAGGTTCTGAGGTTCTTTAACCAGGATGTTCTTCTTCTTCCTGGAGATCGCTTTCCAAATGTTTCTCCTTGCAGGATGGCTTCTAGGAGTTCATATCTGGATTCATTTCGCATAACGTGTCCGAAGTATTGTAACTTTCGAGCTTTGATGACCCGGGCAGTCCATGGTATTTTAAGTATCCACATATATTCGTTCAAGGTCCACGATTCAACACCATAAAAAAGGACAGAGAAGACGTAGCATTGCAGCATTCTTAATTTTATGTCAAGAGAGAAATTTTCTCTTAAAGAAGTCCCCCATCCTGTTGATGGTTGATCTAGCTTTTTCGATGTGCGCTCTTATCTCTTGGAGGTTGGTCCATTCTTTCTTTATTATGGTACCGAGGTAATTGAAGTGATTCACTCTTTCTGCAGGGGTTTGGTTGATGTAGAGTTCACCTTCGTGTCAACTGCATACCTGATGTTGTTTAGGCGGTACCCGTTTAGTAGAATTCCTTTTTTAACTTCGTGCAAAGCCTCGATAAATATTCTTTCAGAGTAGAGATTGAAGAATCATCATCATTAAACCCGGATCTATCCACTGCTGGATATAGGTCTCCCTCAGTATTTTCCATGCATTTCTGTTGTTTGCTGTTTGCATCCAGTTTTTGTCGATCCGTTTTATGTCATCAGACCATCTTGTTGGCGGACGATCTCTACTTCAATATGCTTCTTGTCTTGGTCACCAGTGTATTATTCGCTGTGTTCATCTGTTATCCGACATTCTAGCTATGTGTCCAGTCCAGTTCCACTTTAGGGTCATAATTCTTTCTATGGCATCCGTCATCCCTGTTCTCCGTCTTATCTCCCTGTTCGTAATTCGATCCCGACGAGAAATGCCTAGCATTGAGCGTTCCATGGCTCTTTGGGTAACACAAATTGTATTTATTACTTTCTTGGTTATTGTTAAAGTTTCTACACCATAGGTAAGTACTGGCAACACACACTGATCAAAGACTTTTCTTTTGAGACACATAGGCAGTTCTGACTTAAGGACATAGCTCAGCTTTCCGAATGCCACCCAGTTTCTGCAGTTGCGATACTGCATCATCGATGCTGTCAGCAAAAAGAACAATATCGTCAGCTAATCTCAAATGACTAAGTATTTCTCCGTTGATATTAATTCCTTTTTCACTCAGATTTACGTTCTTAAACATAATATGCTCTCCTCCTCCTCAGTCGTTTCCTCATTGCTGAGTGTCGTGATTCCCTATAATACGAGCAACTATCTCTTTCTCTCTAAGTAATAATATGCTCTAATAATGCTGTAAACAATTTTGGCGAAATTGTGTCTCCCTGTCGCACTCCCCGTTTTATTTTAAATGCGTTGGTCTTTTTATCTGCTAGTTTCACGCTTGCTGTCGCATTTTGATAGATGTCTTTAATCATGTTTATATAGCGAGGATCTATACGACACTCTGTTAAGGCTTTTAACATTTTTTGATGACTTATGGTGTCAAAAGCTTTTTAGTAGTCAACAAATATCAGGACTAATGGCTTGTTATATTCAACACTCTTTTCTATTAAGTTCTTAATTACTTGTAAATGATCATTTGTGCCATATCGAGCTCTAAAACCTGCTTGCTCTTTTAACTGATAGAAATCCAACTTACTTCCTAGTCTGTTGGTAATAACTCTTGTGAACAGCTTACCTATATACTTGTGACAGCAAGCTAATGGATCGGTAGTTTCTAAGGTCGCTGATATCTCCCTTCTTATGGAGTAAGACGAATTCTTCGTTGTTCCACTGCGTCGGTGTTGGTGTTATCGCTTCGTACAGACATTTATTGAATAATTTAGCAAGTGCCAGTAAAAGTTTTTTTCCTCTTAGTTTTATGCTTTCAGTCATTACTTTGTCTCTACCTGGGGATTTATTGTTTTTCATCTTTTGAAGCGCATTTTTAATTTCGCCAATAATTATGTTCGGCATTAACTCTGAGCCTTGATCCTCTATTTTTGGTAAAGGAAGTCTTTCATCGGATTCACTTGTTTCATAAAGTTGTCTGTAGAAGTCTTCCACTGTTCTCACTATTTATTCCTTATCAGTCACAATGTCGTCTTGTTTATTTCTTAACTTATGTATGTTCTTTTTTCCTGTGGACATATTGTGTCTTAGAACTTTCAGACTTCTATTTTCCTCTACCACCCTTGTCTCCTCTCTCATGTTATGTTGCCTTATGTCTTTTCGGATCTCTTTGTTTATTGTTTTTCTGAGTTGGGTAAGTTCTGCGTAGTTTGTGTTATACCTGTCCTTCAGCCTTCCTCTTTCTTCTATAAGATTTTTAGTGTTAAGACTTATGTTTTCATGTTTTTTCTTCCTTTTAGGACAACACAACTTCTCCGCTTTTTTAATCGCATTTACGATACTTTCGTTTAGAACTTCGACCTGTGTTTCTTCGTTGATTTGTTGCAGATTGTGGTCAATGATGTCACGAAAGTGGTCTGTATTTTCAGGCGAAGTCTATTTACGCTTGTCTGATTTTATCATTTTTGTTCGTTCATTCTTTAAATTGAACAGAATTTTTGCTCGAATTAATCTGTGATCGCTTCCAATTCTAAAACTATTTAAAATGGACACATCTTGTACAATTTCTTTCTTATCAGCAATGATAAAATCTATTTCGTTCTTTGTGAAACCGTCTGGACTTTTCCACGTCCACTTTCGTTGGGGCTTTTTTGAAAGAATGAGTTCACAGAAAAAAGATTTTCATGGTGTAAAAAATCTACAAGCATGGTCGCTCTTTCATTTCTGTCTCCATAGCCGTAATTTCCTAGTGCGGTTTCACTTTGCTTTTCTTTATTTCCAAGCTTGGCATTAAAATCACCTGTTATTAGAGTATAGAACGTCTTAGTACTTTCATAGCTTTTCATGGCTGTTCTAATATATTCAAAAAAGTTTTCAATCTTTTCATCAGAGTGGCTTGTCGTTGGTGCATACACTTGTATTTATCAATTGTAATTTCTACCTCGAATTCAACTTTAAGATTAGAGTGATAACTCTCGAGCTTACACTTTCTATTTTTAATATGTTTGGTACATGTTGTATGTTGTTTGTGTACGATGAATCCAATTCCACCATTCGATGAATAGTCTTCTCCTTTGAAATGGAATAAGTGGCCAGATTTAAAAGTATATTGTTCTTCTCCTCTTCTTTTAACTTCATTGAAACCAATTACGTCCCACTTTATTGATTTTAGCTCCTCCTCCATTTCTAACAATTTAGACTCTAATAACATTGTTCTCACATTATATGAAGCAATATGTATAAGTTGTCGTCTATGGTAGCCTAATTTTACCCGGGGATTCTTAGCACCCTCTACCCCGTCTTTCTTCCGACCGCTACCTTGGTCGGAGGTAGTGGAGTCGCCGGGCACTGAGGGCCGTTCATTTACTGAAATTTCCATACATGAAAGAAGAGGGGGTTTAGCCATTTCACTACCGCACGGGCAAGTGCGTAGGTACGAATTTGATGGAAAGTTTGGTTAGGACATGACTTCTCCTTGGTAGGGGAGTGCGGAGAAAATCAAGGCTTGCTTAAGGCAGGGTTGCGTCCCTTTAGCAGATCTGTCTTCTACCGGGGTATTAGAAAAGTATCTAGTTGCTACCTTGCGCTGACTGCAAAGGATAAAACACCTTTGGGCGGTGGGGTCGCCACATCCCTACGCCTAAAGATTGAAGAATAGAGGAGACAAAATACAGCCTTGCGTCACTACACGCATGATTTTCATATATTCGGTTTCTTCAACTCAGATTTGGGGTCCGATTCCAGTAAAGGATAAAGGATTCTAATTATTTTCAGATCTTGGTTGTTAATTTTTGTTTCTTTTAGGCTTTGCATCATCTTGGCGTGCTGTACTCGATCAAACGCTTTCTCGCAATAACCAGACAAGCGTATACATCGCAATTGACGTCTCTGCATCTCTGGAATAAGACTGGTATTGAGAGCAAAGCCTCCCTCCTACCAACAGCATTTATGAAGCCGAACTGGTTGAGGGAAATTTCTTCTCAAAAACTGTACCACAGATTGTAAATTCTTTTACGGATTATCTTTAGGAACAATTTTAGGATATGACTCATCAGCAGGGCCGTAACTACCATTGGGGCAACCGGGGCAGCGCCCCGGGGTATGAAATGAAAACTAGGTATGTAATATAACTCAATTGGGATGTAATGTAAGTAGATTTCGTAAGGGTAAGAACACAACAAGTGGGTCGCGGTGGAGGTGGAGGTGAAGGTCGCGGTCGATGTCGATATTCATGTAAAACAAACACATTGTAGTATATGGAAGAGAACAGAGCAGGTAAGTCGCGGTGGAGGTTTAGCGCGATGCCATGCAGGAGGTTTACATCGATGCTTTTGAAAATAAAAAGAGTTTGTTTTACATGGATGTCTACTGCGCGGCCTACAAGGATGCTTCCCTGTGATTGGTCCGTTCGAAGCCAAGTTGTCATTACCTGCGCTATCTGAGTTGGTACTTTTTATATAATCTCTTTTTTGTATTCAGTTTATTTTTGAATTTCTAAAGTAATTAAATTCAGTAAATTTTTGAAATATAAAGGAGGATCTGATTATTTACAGCTGACATTTCATCACTATCATCACTTGACTGACGCAACATCGCAAAAGCACAGTCTTTTTTTTATTCAAATTTCATTAAACTACTTCACTTGATAGTGGTTCTAGCTCGACTGACAGCGCAGGAGACCTCCTTGCTATGTGCTGTCGACATCGACCGCGACTTAACTAGTAGCATCCACCACGACCTACACCTCCACCTCGACGCACTTGTTCTGTTCTTACCCTAAGATTTCGACAGGAAGAAGAATGGGTCTAAAAATGAATGCTTCTAAAATAAAATTTACGATATTTAGTCACACCTCAATTTTTCTGTGAATATTATCGGGACCAGGTGCTTTTCCAGATGATGCTTTTCCAGGTGCTTTTTAAACGTTTGTTGATATCTTGTTCTCTGTTGTTTGAAGATAGATTTTTTATATAATGTTTTCCATTCGTCGTTTATCTCTTTTTCAAGTTAGTTCCGTTATTTTCTTGTGGAAAAGTCTGTCGTGGTGTTTTTTCTGAAAGTCTTTTTATCTCTTCACGTTTCTGAAAGCCACTTCTCCTTTGCTTTCACCTTTCACAATCTTTCTTTTTATTTGTTTGTAAATTTCTTTATATTTACTATTATCTTTCTTCTTACATTGTCTTTTCAAATTCAAAATCCATCATTTTTAATATTTCATTAGCCATTAATGGTTTTTGTCTGTTGAGTTGTGTTTTTTATTGTTTTTTTTATTGTCTTCATTGTCTTCAGTTTGTTTAATTATTTTTTGGTTTTGAGTCGAAAATCGTTAACCGATTTTGGTTTTTTTTTCGTTTGGATCATGCTTAAAAATATTCTCAATGACATTTCTACATTAGGAAATATGTCTTCAATTTTGTTCTCTTTTAAAAGATGATATATTTCCTTTAATTTTACTGTGATTAATTTTCAACAGTATTCTGTTAAATGCAGACATGCCATTTGTACTCAACTATTTCTCGTTTACGTCTTCATATAGATTTCAGCAAATTATTTGCAACTTTGTCTAAACTCTTCGAAATTCAGAGTTTTCAAGCGAAAAAATAATCCAAAGCGTTGACTAATGTTCTTATAAAAACTGAATCGCTGTTTTAGATGAACGCCCAGGGTATCAGTTATGGAGATAACGGTTTCGACTCTGAATCTTTCTTTTCCATTCAGTTGGACTGATGGTGCAGAGTCATCCAAATAAAAGTCTGGCGTGAGTTTCTACGTCTGGTTCTTTGAGATAGGTTTTTCAGGTCCGGCGATATGCAAGCCTTCTTTCACCTGAAATTTATCAGTCTCTCCCACACCTGTCCTAACACTAGTCGTTACTCCCTCATACATATCCCTCACAATCTTTACATATTCACCAGAGACTCCTTTCTTATTGAGTGCCCACCACAGAATCTCTCGAGGAACTCTATCATATGCTTTCTCAAGATCAATGAACACCATATGAGCGTTTGTTTCTTTACTCCTGTATTTTTCCATCAACTGCCTTATAATGAAAATTGCATCTGTTTTAGATCTACCCTGCATAAAGCCAAATTGATTCTCGGATATTTCGGTCTCTTCACGTATCCGTCTATCAATTACTCTTTCCCATATTTTCATGGTGTGGCTAAGCAGTTTTATAGCCCTGTAGTTTGTACATTGTTGTATATCTCCCTTGTTTTTGTAAACAGGTACCAGTATACTGCTTCTCCATTCGTCTGGCATTTGTCAAACTTCCATAATTCTATTAAATAGACCTGCTAGCCACCTTGTTCCTGTCTCTGTTCCTGTCTCTGTTCCTGTCTCAGTGTTTTTATTATCTGTGACAAATAGTTTATGGCGAATATTTATCTTTAAATAATGAATAAATAATAAAGAGTCAATAAAGAATACATCACTTTAATCAAAAAAGTATCTAAAAATTATAACAGAACAGAGAAAATGTGCAGCATAACTATTCAAAACTAAAGTACTTATTCAAAATTACCACCATCAAAAATTATTGTTAAGTGTCAAAATGTTAATATTTTACCAATTTAGATTAAATAATGGTATTAAAATTAAATCATATTTTAATTTTTTTACTTTGAGATTCGCATTTCACATAATTTCAGAATTCAAATTCAAAATTTTACCAGAAAAATTATTTTGCCGAAAATTCAAAGTGGGTATACCATTAAATTTAGTTTTTCAGCCTCTTTTCAAATGCAAAATCCATTTTAAAAAAATTTAATATACAGGGTGTTTTTTTGGGTCGGAACATTTATACAATATTTTTTAATCCGGACCTGGATTTTTTTATGTGTAAATAAATTAATTGATTAAACACCTAAAAGAATATTCGCGTGTTAAATATAAAATAAATATACAGTGCGGTTGACAAGTTGTAAGCTGTATTTCAATTTTTTTCTACTTAGAGCTCTCGAAATTCACATAATTTCAGAATTTAAATTCAAAATTTGACCAGTAAAATCATTTTGCCAAAAATTTAAAGTATACCACTAAATTTAGTCATCTCTTTTCAACTGAAAAATCCATTTTAAAAAAATTTAATGTACAGGGTGTTGTTTTTGGGTTGGAATATTTTTCCAATTTTTTTTAATCCGGACCTGGATTTTTTACAATTGTAAATAATATAAATTATTGTACACCTTAAACGATATTTGCGTGCCAAATATAAAATAAATATACAGTGTGGTTAAAAAGTTATGAACTAATTAAGAAAATGGCTAAATAGATAAAACACTCAGTATCTTTGTTATTAATGGAGTAAGACCCATTAAGTATGGTATTTTTGAGACCGCCCAAGTGTCCTCTTTCTGCAGTTAACGTATGTTACTTTCCCAATGAAACACCCTGTATAACCGATTCGGTTATCATTCAGTAATTGAGTAGAGACTAAGGGGCCCCAATCTATCGCGGGGCCCTGGGCACGTGCCCAGTAGAAAAGAAGGGCTTGCTGAGTGTGATACCTCTTATGGATCTTAGGGTTTTCATCTCTGTTGTTCTCATTATTTGTTCGGTCTTTGTTGTCTCGGCCCTTGTCTCAGCTGCGTATGTCAGTACGGGCCTAACACATGTCTTATAAATGCGGACTTTGCTTTCGGTGCTCATATATTTATTCCAACAGATTATATCCCTCAGGAAACCAGATATTCTCGCTACTTTCGTTGCCTGCTGTTTTGTTTCTTGCCACAGATGCCTAGTCGCCAGATATTTCCACACCCAAGTATCTACAATCCATTACCTGTTCGATTATATGGTCGTCCACTACTAATTTACTTCTATTTGGGTTCTTGGATATCACCATCGATTGGGTTTTCTCTGTTGATGGTGTCAGGTTATACTTTTCGGCGGTTATTTTAAATTTTTGTAGTAGGCGTTGTAAGTCATCTTCGTTTTCGGCTATTAAGATTGCATCATCTGCATAGCAAAGTATTCTCATAATTCGGTTACACATTTTGTATCCCTAATTCATATTGTTAACACTAGCTATAACTTCATCCGTTATTAAATTAAATAGGCATGGACTGAGGCTGAGGCTGTCCCCTTGTCTAATGCCGACATTGAGTTCGATTCTGTGAGCTCGTGTGTGGTTCTGGAGAAATATCATCAATCAAATTATCCGAGCTGCTGAAGCTCAATAATGAACCACAACACATCTGCTAAGATATTAATGATTGTGATGATCATATTATGTGTAGCAGTTATTTATATTTTCAAAATTGCTTAATATTTCCACTGAATAACACTGCCTTGTGCGCTCCACGCTCTCGGCGAAATTACTTCGCCAAAGTTGACCGAAGTCCGAAGTACCTCTCTACACACTTGTTCTACTTCGCGAGGAAGTGCGATACCGACAAAGATCCCTTTGACTCGGACGCGCCAGACCGACAGAGCATGGAAGTAGAACGAAGTGAGGCAAAGTTGCACAAGGTGGCCGTCTACACTCTCGTACTTGTTGAACCTCGATCGACTTCGGCGAGAGTGTGGAGCTCACATTAACTATATTATAACAAAGGGAACCGACAAGAATAGGTAGTAAACTAAATTGAGACATTACGAATATTTGTATGTTTTGATATCATCAGGTCAAGCATATAAATAAACGATAAATTAAAAAGTGTAAAAATATCACATATGATTTGCTTAATAATCAAAATAATGAAAAATATTCTTATCGACCATATTCACTGAACTCTTTATCAGTTAACCTTTTTGACTTTAAATCTTAAAATGCTTATATAGTTGCTTCACTCGTTGTTTAAAGAGAACAGGTACATGACCTTCGAAAGTATAAAATTTTATATAAAACTAGTGATTTTACCCGTCGCCATGCGACTGGGGATACAATCAATTGCCCACTACAGTCACTGCACTCAATTTTTTTTGCTTCCTCCTATTTTATCGTATCTCCCTTCAATTTTTTCTGAATTCCTCTAGTTTTTTCTAACCCCTCCTACTTTTTTCTAATTCCTTCCTATTTTTCCGACACCCTCCCATTTCTTCTGACACCCGCCTATTTTTCTGACGGTCTCTAATTCTTTCTGACACCCTCTAATGTTTACTGACTCCCTCTAAATTATTTTTATTATACATTATAGATTTTAAAACCGATTGACAATAAATAACGGTACGTGGCACTTGCGACAGAAGTGACTAGTTATAGCGCGTTATATACTATTGAAATTTGGACATCTTGGATATTAAAGCACCCTAATATGTCTGTGTAGATTTTGGCGTTCGATCCGACCATCACTTGTGACATCGTTGCCGTATCCTCTATTTTTTCATATTATCACGTTACAATTTTTGTGATATTATACACGAGCGTGACACCCTCAAAAAAGCGCTTAGTTTTCGAGATACTGACCAGTACTGACCACAGAGGGATGAATGGCTAATTTTATTCATACTTTATATTTTCGAGGGTGCTGAAAACGAAAATGAAGTTTATTTTGAATTTTATGTGGGGGAACATTGTCAAAATCGCAATTTTAACCTAAAAATAAAAAAAAAGAAATCACGTTTTTTTGCGTTTACCTCGCTACAACTCTGTTCGATTTTAATATTTTTTTCTGTAATTTTTACACTATATAGCTGTAATATTTCTAAAGAGAAAGGTATCTGCCTCAAGTTTTTATTCTTATCATGATAAAGGTTATGAATTTTTCAAAGAAAAAGGTGCGGATTTGTGCATTGCAAAGTTTAATCGCAAAAGTTGTGTGACGAAGTTTAAAATTTAGTTTCTCAATCACGTTTATTTTAAAGTAAAGAGTACAAAGAAGTTTTCTGGTAAGTTTTAGATCAAAATGTTTTATAGAAAAAAAAATAGTGCAACTTTTCATGTCAACATTAGAAATCCCCAATATAACGCTTATTTTTTGAGGGACAGACAATCTAGGTCTAATTTCTCACATTTAGTACTATCCTTGGATTATAAGCTTTCATTTGACACCTCATTTGTCATTTTACCTAGTATAATGACGGAGAAGTAAACGTTATTATTCTATTATTCTTGTAGGTACATTTAACATTGATTGAAATTATGAAAGAAATATATAGAAAACAGCATGGCAACACTGTGACGCACAAACATAAAAATTCAGCCACATTCAGCTGTGCGTTACATAGGGTGCTTTAATATCCAAGATGTCCTGAAATTTTATGTCTGCTTATCACTTAAGTATAACTCAACAAAACCAGCTCCCTGTGACCTTTCATTAGATATTGCAAGTCAGTTGGACTGATTTTGCCTGCAGATATAAATATGTTTGAGAAATCCCTTTTATGGGTCTGGATATATGACATTTCTCAGGTATTAAATCACATTCATGGTAAATCGTTGGTATATCGGGATATTAAACTGTCCCATATTATGGTAGGTACATGGCAACCATTTCGAATTAGTTAAATACAATATACAGTGATGAGCGCGCTAATAACCGGCAAAATAGCGCAAAAGATGGAAAACGTAATACATTGCGAAACAAAAAGAGATGAAACTAGTGAAGATGGAAATGATCGTTATAAACGTATAAATTAACATTACATTACATAGTTTCCCACCTTTAAACGTATCAGAGGAGTGTGACAATTGTCACTGTAAGCCAAGCCGCACACCAAAGAAACATGAAACGAAAAACATGAAACATGAAACGAAAAACATGTTTCATGAAACTAAAACACTGCTAAGCAAATCTCAAAGTCCGCCTAACAATGAAACGAGTGTGATTCATGCTCATGACACATTTTTATTTTCGGAGAGTTTCATAAATGGCCGGACGTATATTTGTTTAGCAGTGGTTTATTTCCATGAAACGTAATTTACGTTTCATGTTTCTTTGATGTGCGGTCGGGCTTACAGTAGAATTTTATAAAATACTCCTGCCACAGACGTTTAAAGGTGGATAACTATGTAATATAATGTTAAGTTATACGTTTATAACGATCATTTCCACCCCCACTAGTTTCATCTCGTTTTGTTTCGCAATGTATTATGCTTTTTATATTTTGCCGGTTATTAGCGCGCTCATCACTGTCTAATGTATTCAAATGTACATAATATAATGTATTCATTATTTACATTTTCAGTAGTAATTGCACAAGAGCTCTAAAATTATCGAATTTTTCCCGAGTGACACTTTGACAGTTTTAATATCACGACCCGAAGGGGAGTGAAATTATGTCAAAGTGTCACGAGGGCAAAAATTCGATAATAATTTTAGAGATCGAAGCAATTTGTTGCGATTATTTCATGAATAAAACTGTTGAAAACCAAAATTTTATTGTAATTTATTTATGTACCTAAGTACAAATTAGTACAATTAAACACACAGTTGTTATAAATATTTGACGGTTGAAAGTCATCACTTTTATAATTTTTAAAACATTAATTGGCACTAATGTCACTGAATGTATTTTTTCGTAGCAACAAAGCCATCTAACGTAATATACTTGACGACGGGATATTATCAAAAATTATCGCGTATAATATCACAAGAGAGTGAGAATAAATTGAAAATATTGCGACAGTTTTTCGAAAATTTGTTGTCTGGCAATAGACACGAGAGCGCGCAGGGCTCGAGTGACTATTGCCCAATGACAACAAATTTGAGTAAAAATGAAGCATTATTTTCTTATTTATTCTTACTGTCGTGTGATATTCGTAAGATTATTTTTTAATACGTATATTATGGATATTTTCTTAAATATGACAGTTGTCAAAACTAAGAACTGGTTGTAAGATTAAACAGAAACAATCTACTAAAAAAAATTATATCGGTAATTTTCTACAGTAGATAATTCTCAGTATAAATTAAATCTGATTGGACAGAATTAAACACGTGATCAAATATCTTACTATACGATTGGAAGTTAAAATCGTTAAAAAATAATCGGGTATAATATCACAAGAGAGTGAGAATCAATTGAAAATAATGCGACAGTTTTTCGAAAATTTGTTGCCAATGACAACAAATTTGAGTAAAAATGAAGCATTATTTTCTTATTTATTCTTACTGTCGTGTGAGATTCGTAATATTATTTTTTTATTGAGCATATTATGGATATTTTCTTAAATGTGACAGTTGTCAAAACTAGGAAACTGGTTGCCATTAAACAGAAACAATCTACTTAAAAAAATTTTATCGGTAATTTTCTACAGTAGATAATTCTCAGTATAATTTTAATCTGATTGGACAGAATTAAACACGTGATCAAATATTTTACTATACGATTGGAAGTTAAAATCATCAAAAAATAATCAGTTGAATTTTTATTTCTGTAGCTTTCTATTGGTCAAAATCTCCTATGAATGAAATAATATTTTATTTAAGTCTATTTTATTCATCATTTTATATTTATTGATTATCAGTATTATCTTAAATAGCGATAAGAAGTATTCGCTTTAAAAATTACAGGCTATGTTAAATATGAAGTAAATGTAGAAGATATATATGGTGAGGCAAATAAAGGGCCTATTAGAAATATCTCGAGAACTAAAGGTAAGAGGATCATGAAAATTGGAATACAGCGGTTTTGAGGTATGAGCTATTTAATGAAAATATTTTGGTCTCTTTACTACTTCCGGTTATACCGAAAGTTAATTGTAACTTCGTTTTTTTTTAATGGGACACCCTGTATATTTTTACATTTTTGGATTCTGCTCGATGTCTCCTTTCTTAAACTATGAGGTTTTGTAATATACAGGGTAGTTTAAAGATAATTTTTGTTACAAACTTCACACCCTGTAGAATTGTGCTAATTTGATATCAAAAACTCAGTTTATGTTCAAGTGATTTTCAGGTCTATTATTATTAACAATCATTAATATAGCGAAATGTTTAATTTTAGTATACAGGGTTGGTCGAAACTCGAAATGAGTATTTTCTGAGTTTTCTTAAATAGAACACCCTGTATTTTAGTATTGTAATGAAATGATATTTTATAGTACTTTTTATTTTATTTTATTTTATTTCTTAAGCATTTCCTATATCTAACTGCTTTAATTTGTAAGTTATTCGTAGTTCTTTAAGCCAAACATTAATTGCAACAAAAATTTCGTGAAATTTTATTCGATTTTTATGCCGTACTCCGTAAAATATTTTTTTTGTACCATTTTTGCTGTAGTATTCCACATTGACTTTCCAGACGACTCTTTATAGTCTTCGCCATTGCCTTTTTTTATGTTAAAGGCATAATCCTCGAGAATTTTTGCTAGTTCCGTTATGGTAGTACATCTTTCAAGCGTAAAATTTCTCGCCGGTAGGAACTCCGAAAATTGGGTCCAAATAGAGCTTCTCTAGACATTTTAGACATTTTCCGAAACCATTTTTTTTATTTCTTCACCTGACTGGCATCCAAATCTTGATTTTTCGTCTGGATTCATTATATCTGTCCAAAATTGATTACGCCTCAATGATGTTTGTCAAAGTGACAACAATAGAATTACCAGACACCTTCGTGACGGATCTGTCATAATTTTGTCGCTGAGAAATCACGGGCAGGAAGGATTTTTGTCAGTAGGAAACGTGGCGTTGCTATGACGTTTTATCAGTTAAAAATAGTCTAGTGACTAGTGAAATAGACTTTACAATTGCATCAAATTATCTCATATCCTTTTAACACTAGAAAGTCGGAGAGGCCAATTTGGCCCCTGTTGCGATTTGAAGTTATTGTAGTTTTTTTTTTTTCATATTATGACTTTTAATATTTTAATACAAAGACTTATTTAGCACAAAAATATTGTTTACTAAAATTAAATGGTTTTTCTAACAAATCTTCCGTAGAAGTCTAAAGGGGCCAAATTGGTATTATTATGGTAAGTTATTATCGTTTTCTGGTAAATTCGACGAGCCTTTCTTTCAAATTCCTGTCGGATGGGTAAAATTATATTTATGTATGTTTATTGTAAATAGTTACCCTTATACTGGTACTGATCATCTACGTAATAAAGATAAAATTGTTGGTGAACACAAGTGAACACAAAGATACAATTGTGGGTGTAGAGGACCAAATGACGCGTCTTTATACTACAAAAGTAACTTCAAGACGATGGCCTATGTACGTGTTTTATAATACTCTTGACTTGGAACCAATAAATGCATGGATTATTTATAAAGAAATAACTGGAAGTAGACTCAGTCTTTGTAAGTTTATTCTTCGGCTATGTGAAGAATTATGGGCCCCATACCTTGCCTCCCGAAATCTGGAACAACGCCTAGCAACACCAGGTCTACCAACAACTATCACTGTTACTATCCAAAAACGACAAAAATATCAGTTGAAAATATTTTGTAACGGAAATCATACTTCCAATCATTGCCGCGGCTCTAACAAGGCAATGTGTGGAAAATATCAAAAACTGCAAACTGTATGGTGTTCCGAATGTTTTTGATAGGCAGCGAATGTGTTAAACAATGAAAGTAAAAAATTAAATTAGATTCTATCGTCTAGAGTAGATTTAATTTCTTTAAACTGAGTTTTAATTGATTAAAGAACGTGGGGCCAAAATGATCCCTTCCGGCTTTCTAGTAAGTAAGCTAAGCCCGACTTTCTAGTGTTAAACCTTCCTTGGATTTCTAAAAGTGTTTCAAAATCGAAATTAGCTAATCGGTTCAGTTATTCTGTGATAAAAAAGGTATAAAAATTAAATTAAGTTTACCTGCTTATACGAAAAATACTCCTAATTTATTTAAGACATAAATTTTTTTAATAAATTGTAATAATCAATTTTTTCACCCGGTACAAATATTTTTTAGGGGATATGGATTATTCTGAACAAAAAAGATTTCTTTAATTTTTTCTCCGAAGTTGATCATTTTTGAGTTATGAGTAATTTAAAACGAAAAATCACGATTTTCAATATTCAAAAACACAAGTAAAATATATTATTTTTGAATTCACCAAGTGCATAAATTCACGTTCATATCAGCTTTCTATAAATATTTTGGACTTATTTTTATTTTAAAACATTGTTTTTTATTTGTTAATGAAGTGCTTATTAGATAATGCGGGAAACTCGTGTCTGTTCAAAAAAATATTCTTATGAGATATTTTTGCATAATCACAATCGTGAGATACCCAAAAATAAGGGTCAAGAGGCCACTCATGAAAAAACTGGTTCCAATTTTATTTAAACACTTTTTTTAATTAACTGTAAAGGTCGCGTCATATTATAATGCACGTCGCGTTTTCGGCACGTAGCGTTTCGTTTGCGAAAAATATAATTTAATGGTTTTTAAATTGAACAATTCATATTGTGCGTATAAGACACGTAACGTAGCGTATAAGACACGTTACGTTTGTGTTCGGTTCATTCGAAAACAATATTTTTCGGATGTTGACAGCTACGGGTCGTTTTCCCCTCGTTGTTTATTTAGGTATTTCTTTGAATTTGATACAGAGTATTTAGACCGGTCAGTATCGTCGCCCTCGCTAGCGAAATTATTCCGATTCGATTTTTTGCACAAATTTACTCAAAGAGAGGTTCTTATAACATATCCACAGGGTGCCAGGCGGTGCCGTGGTCGAAAAATTGTTTAAACAATATTTTTTAAACAAATTCACAAAAATATTTTTTCATTCGAGTAATATTTTTTTTAGATAATTTGGGTAATTCTGACCAAAAATGTTTCTTGTCATTTTTCTCTAAAATTGCGAAAATGGCTATTTTCAAGGCTTAATAACTCGATTAAAAATTGTTATTATGAATTTCAATAAGTGACCAAATCAAGTTTCAAACAACTTCTTCAAGGTCCTGAAGAGATTTTTGTCATTATTTTATTACAAAGCTGTTATTTTTAACTATTAACAATTACCGCTATAGTCCAACTGTATCGTCGCCCCCGTTAGCGAAATTAGATTTTTTTGCACAAACTTACTCAAAAAGAGGTCCTTATAACACATCAACCGGGTTCCTGGCGGTGCCCTGGTCTAAAAATTGTTTAAACAATTTTTGTTAAACAAATTCACAAAAATAATTTTTTATTAATAATTTAATTAAACCCAAATTAATAATAATTTGAGTTATTCTGGGCAAAAAAGGTCTCTTGTGATTTTTCTCTAAAATTGATTGTTGTCGAGTTATATGGCCATTTCCGCATATTTGCAAGATACGTTTTTTGCTAAGAATAACCCAAATTATCTAAAAAAAAATCGTTCGTAATGAAAAAATTATTTTTGTGAATTTGTTTAATAAGAATTGTTAAAACAATTTTTGACAACGGCACCGCCCGGCACCCTGTGGATGTGTTTTTTATAAGGACTCTTTTTGAGTAAGTTTGTGCAAAAAAATCTAATCGAAATAGTTTCGCTAACGGGGGCGACGATACAGTTGGACTATAGCGCTAATTGTTAATAACTAAAAATAACAGCTTTGTAGTAAAATAATGACAAAAATCTCTTTGGGACCTTGAAGAAGGGGTTTGAAACTTAATTTTGTCACTTATTGAAATTCATAATAATAATACTTTTAATCGAGTTATTAAGCCTTGAAAATGGCATTTTCGCATTTTTCAAATTTTTAATCGCATGTAACTCGACAACAATCAATTTTAGAGAAAAATGACAAGAGACCTTTTTTGCCCAGAATGACCCAGTTTATCTAAAAAAATATTGCTCGAAATGAAAAAAATATTTTTGTGAATTTGTTTAAAAAAAAATGTTTAAACAATTTTTCGACCACGGTACCGCCCGGCACCCTGTGGATATGTTATAAGGACTTCTTTTTGAGTAAGTTTGTTTAAAAATATCGAATCGGAATAATTTCGCTAGCCGGGACGACGATACTGCCCGGTCTAATTTAAAAAGTAGTTTTCGAGGCAATTTGTCATGTAAGCATGTGTTGTGACAATAAACACATCTGCACCTCACCAAACTGAAACCAACGGAAACGTTCTATGTATGAAAATGTGAATGGGCAGTCCGATTGCCGGTCTGCAAACGCTACGTGCCGAAAACGCGACGTGCATTATAATATGACGCGACCTTAAAAATCAACTTTTTAGCGTCGAACATTTTTTTTTGTTTTTCTAAACAAAAATGGTCTTTTGCAATTTTTTTAATTTGATCGTTTTCGTGTTAAAAACAATTTAAAACTGAAAAAATGAAAAATAACGATGTTCAATGATGTAAAACAAAATGGTAGGGAAGCCCAAGCGGAGATTTTGCGCGTTACGCGAGCGCGTCAGAAAACCACACGGGGAGAAACCTTGTACCATGTAAATGTAGCCCCAATACTGCGGTACTAATTACCTACAGCAGGGGTCACCAATTAGCGGACCGCGGTCCGCATCCGGACCGTGAGCTACTTTTGTGCGGACCGTCATTAAATTCAGAATATAGCGTGTGGCAATTTTGAAAATTTTTGGTCATGAAATTAATTGTATATTATGTTTAACTCAACTTATGTGTGCGAAGCCGTTTTATCAAGAATGAACTTTATTATAAAAATCGGTATACATCTCAGCTAACAGATGAATATCTTAAATCCCTAATAAGAATCAGTTGCACTAAACTCACTCAAAACTTCAGACAGGTTGTACATAATAAAAAATGTAATTTTTCTCACTGATAATTTAATTTTGTAATGAGTTTTCCCTTTATTGTTATATTTATATTATTATAATCATTAATTTTGAATTTAAGTAAACTGTAATATAAAATAGTCATGTGCGTTTTTTTATATTCATTTTCTCTCTACTATAAGTAGATTTAAGTTATAGTTTTCAGATTTAATAAGTTTGCAACAAACAGCTTGCATTGAAACTAATGTAGAAAAGATAACAAATTATTTACCATTTATCGTACTAAGTATGATTATTTATTTTAAATTTCTGTTTTAATAACTGGATTTCAAGAAAGTTAATAACTATGTACAAAACTGAAGATGTCTAAAAACTTGAGAAAGACGTTATTAACATCCGAATTATAAATTCTTAACTTTTCAAATATTCTCAATAACAATTTACAATACTTGTGTGTTACTGATAATAGCATCAAAACAATACACAATGAATTTATATTTTATTCATTGTACCAGGAAAGTATTCAACTCTACAGTGGCCAAAAAACAATCGGATATTATTAGGTTTCCTTTCCATATTACTCCATATTGTAAGGCCGCTTCCAAATGACAAATTTTCTGATTCGTTTTTTTTTTGTGGATTCCTGTTCAAAAATGTCACCTTAAACAAATCAGAAGGGCCCGGGATGCCGGGCAAAACAATCTTTTTATACAAATTCAAAATTACCTTTTAGCCCCGAAAATTGTATTTAAAAAAAGTCTCCTGTCATTTTTTTCAAAAGTTGATAATTCTTGAGTTGTAAGCGATTTAAAATCTGAATAATGTGAAAATACCTACGCATTTTTGAGGTTTGAAAACTCATATGTAAATTATTAGTTTTCATGTTGCGAAGTGCCTAAATTGAAGTTTATAAGTTCAATTTCAAGATTCTAACGAGTAATGGGAGATTACTTCAATATAGACCGTTGTTTTTTAAATGTTAATTATGCGAGTCCACTCGACTTTTACGCCGCCGCACATCGCAATTTATGGTGCGTCTCTGTCGCACTTATTATACATATTATATGTACTTATGCGAAAAATGCCCAACAAATACTTCACATTTATTAAAATTTTGTAATTTATTATTAATATATTTTTTTCTTAATGATTTTTTATTTATTCAATTAATTATTGCCAATGTGCTAATTAAATACGCCAATAAAAACAAAGGGTCGAAATTGAAATAAACCCCGATAACTCATCAGAATCTTGAAATTGAATGTTTAAACTTCAATTTAGGCACTTGACAACCGCAAAAATAATAATGTACACATGAATTTGCAAGCTTCGAAAATGCCTATTTTCGCATTTGTCAGGTTATAAATCGCTTAAAATTTAAAATCTATCAAGTTTTGAGAAAAATGACACAAAATTTTGTTTTTGATGACCCAAAAATGTTAAAAACATATTTTCGGGAGCAAAAAAGGTGATGTTTTGGATTTATTCAAAAACTGTTAAAAACAATTTCTGCCTAAAAATTTCGCACTGCACCCTTCTGATTTGTCTACCGAATTGGAACAACTACGCAGGTAGTGTTAACTCCGGACCGCGGAAGTGTCATAGGTTTTCGAAACGGACCCTCAGGAAATATAATTGGTGACCCCTGACCTACAGTACTTAAAAAAATGTACTTAATTACTATACTCTAAGTACTCTAAAAAAATACGTGTACTGGTACTTGAACTTTTAAGTATTCCGACAAATATTGTACTTAGTACTCAAATTTGTTTTAAGTATGTTTTTACTGTTGTTTGATCTCCTGCGAAATGTTTGATCTCCTGCGTAGAGTTGAGTACGAAAGCAATAAAGTTGGTCTGAAAATCAATAAAGCTAAGACAAAAAATGGTGGTCGAGAGATTGGACATTATTCAACTGACTAACATGTTACAAGAATACCAGATAGTAAACACCTTTGTCTATCTCGGGTCTAGTATAACTAACGATGGTAACTGTGATGGGGGGTACTGATTACCGACAGTACTTAAAAAAATGTACTTAAGTACTATACTCTAAGTACTCTAAAAAATACGTGTACTGGTACTTGAACTTTTCAGTATTCCGACAAATATTGTACTTAGTACTCAAATTTGTTTAAAGTATGTTTTTACTGTTGTTTGATCTCCTGCGAAATGTTTGATCTCCTGCGTAGAGTTGAGTACGAAAGCAATAAAGTTGGTCTGAAAATCAATAAAGCTAAGACAAAAATAATGGTGGTCGAGAGATTGGACATTATTCAACTGACTAACATGTTCCAAGAATACCAGATTGTAAATACCTTTGTCTATCTCGGGTCTAGTATAACTAACGATGGTAACTGTGAAATAGAAGTTCGGAGACGTATTGGTATGGCCAAAAATGCGATAAGTCGCCTAACTAAAGTTTGGAAAGACAGATCTATCTCTCAAAATATCAAGATGAGACTGGTAAATGCCCTTGTATTCTCAATATTTCTATACGGAGCAGAGACTTGGACTCTTCGCGTATGCGAGCGCCAAAAAATTGATGCCTTTGAGCTGTGGTGCTAGAGAAGAATGCTGCGCATAATTTGGACAGCTTATAGGACAAACGTTTTCATTCTAAACCAACTTAAGATTAAAAAAAGGCTGTCCACAATATGTTTGCAACGAATACTGCAATTCTTTGGTCACGTGGTTCGCAGAGGTGACGACAGTTTGTAGAGATTAATTGTTTTTGGAAACGTTCCGGGGAGAAGATCAAGATGACGATCACCTACTAGATGGTCCAAACAAATAAAGAATTCAGCTGGAAACTCATTCTACGCAGCTCTTATTTCTGTTGCGTGCGGAATTGATCTTATCAGTAAAATAATCTACTTTTCTTCTCTTTCCCATATTTCATTATTTATAAGGTGATGTATTTTTACATCCAGTAGTTGTTCTTCCTTCTGCGTGATCAGTTTTGCAAGGATACCATTTGGGCCCGAGGAATTGTTATTTCTTAGTGCCAATACTGCTGTCTTCACTTCCTTAAGCGCTGGCGCTGGTACCGCTATTTCGTGTTCCGCTAGTTGGTACTGGTTTTGTTCGTATGTTGTTGTTCAGTATTTAACAATAATTGTTTGAAATGGGTCTACCCCAAAATCCCGACAGCCACAATCCCGACGGCCAAAATCCCGACACGCCAGAATCCCAACAGGCCAAAATCTCGACAGGCCAGAATCCCGACAAGTTTGATGTTTCTTTTTAACATATAATTACATTTATTTCTTGTTTTTTGTTTATGGCCATCTGTTTTATGTTGTGTTACTAAACAAAAGTATTTACCAAATTTAATATGAACTAATTTTCTAAATAAAATTTCTAACATGGGTATATGAATTGAATTATTTTTTTTGGCAACATATAGTCCAATAATATACAGTGAGGACGTTTGACTTGGAATAAATTCATTATCTCGAGAAGGGGAGAATTTGGAGTGAAATCCTGAGACAAGTCGATTTTTATTTTTAAATTATGACTTTTTGGCGTATATGTCGTACTAGTGACGTCATCCATCTGGGTGTGATGACGTAATCGATGATTTTTTTAAATGAGATTAGCAGTCGTGTGATAGCTCATTTTAAAGGTTATTTGATTCTCTATTCAGTAATATAAACGTTAACATAATTATTTCAACAGGGTGTCCAAAAAAATTTTTTTAATTAAATTAATTGAGACAAAAAAAGAATTATATGTAATTCATTTATTTCAAAATACATTTGTGTGCTGTCAGAAAACAGAATGAAATGTTTATTTGACAAATAAACATTATTTTTCGTTTAAATTCAATGTTAAACTTTCCACCCACCTGTCTCTTAGTAGCTTGAACATTGAATTTAAGCGAAAAGCAACGTTTATTTATGAAATAAACATTATTACCTGTTTTTTCTGACAGCATTAAAATGTATTTTGAATTAAATAAATTGCTTACATTTTTCTACTTGTGTAAATTAATTTAAAAAACAAAATATTTTTTGTACACCCTGTATAAATAATTATGTTAATGTTTATATTACTGAATAGAGAATTAAATAACCTTTCAAATGAGCTATCACACAACCCCTACTCTCATTTAAAAAAATCATCGATTACGTCATCACGCCCAGATGGATGACGTCACTAGTATGATGTATATGCCAAAAAGTCCTAATTTAAAAATAAAAATCGACCTATCTCAGGATTTCCTTCCAAATTCACTCATTCTCCAGATAATGAATTTATTCCAACTCAAACGTCCTCACTGTATGTATAATCAAATCCTGAATTCAAGTTTACTTTCATATAATAGATATTATCATGTCACTTACAACTTTCCATTTCAGTAAGTATAGCTTTTATATTATAAAATGAAGTGTTTAAATAATTTTTCTTTTAAAATACATAATAATTAGTACCCGTACTTATTAGTAAGTAATAATTTTTCAATTTCAATACTCTATAATACGATTTGGTATTGCATTTGAAAAGGAAACAATAAATATTCAAAATGTAGTGGTCGGAATTTTTACTTATGCGAGGATTGTTGCATGTCGGGATTTTGGCCTGTCGGGATTCTGGCGTGTCGGGATTTTGGCGTGTCGGTGTTTTGGCCGTCGGGATTTTGGCTGTCGGGATTGTGGCTGTCGGGATTTTGGCTGTCGGGATTTTGGCTGTCGGGATTTTGGGCGCCACCGGTTTGAAATACTCTCTCAATTATTGTCAGCTTATGTTCGTATTTTCCGTAAGAAAGTAAGAAGTTATCCTCTATCATATTTCATGAATCCCGGACTATTCACCCTATTGCCCTTTAGTGTTTTTATTTCCATATAAAACTGCCTAGACTTACCGGTTTTTTAATTGCTCTTAAATTCATCAGGTATTGTGTTTTCTTCTTTCTTAACACTGTTCTCTTTTCTATTCTCATTTGTTGGTCTTGTTAGTAGCTCAATTCTTTTGTTTGTTTTTAGCTTTAAACTTTATATTTGGTCACATTTCTGGTCGAACAACTTTTTTCTCATTTTTTATCTTTTTCATTATGCATTCTGTTGCCACCATTTCTATGGGGTCTCTTATATTTTGCCATTTCTGCTTTAATGCCACTTCTGCAGTTGGTATCTCTTCTTCCAGCGTCTGAAACTTTATATCGCATTTGGTATTCTTATTGATAGAAGGCCAAATTGTCCAAATTGGCCTTCTGTCAATGATTACATGATCTATCTGGTTACGAGTAGTTCTATTATTTGAGACCCACGTTACTTTATGAACGTCTTTCCTTTGGAACTGTGTAGTTTTTACTATTATATTGTTAACTACAGCAAATCAAGCTAATCGTAAATCATCGTGTATTTCTTGATATTTTGTACTAAAAAATTAATTGATTTTTACGAGTGCTTGAAAGAGTCCACATTTGTATTCCGTATAGACCAGGCTATTTAGCACTAAAGACACTGAAATACATCGATTTTTGAGGTACAACAGCTATGGACTTGCAAATTTTTGCATTGTTTAAGATGATGTCAGGAAAAAAGTCTACTATAGAAAAATGGGTGGAAATGCATAATTCCATTTTAAAGTGCATAAACATGTCAAAATAAGTAAATTAAGGGCCAGATTTTGTTGCCCGGGGGTTTTTGGGTTCAATGAATACGACTACGCCATCAAAGGCGACCTCCGGAGCACCTAGTGGTCAAAGTCACTGCTAAGGCACGTCCTCTGGAAGTTTGAGGGTTATCGGCACTAAATTGATGCAAACAGATTATCTGGACGTTTTGGAGTCTCTGAACACGAATACGCCATCAGAACCGACCCCCAGAGTACCTGGTGCTCAGTGTCACTACTAAGACATGTCATCTTCTGGAGTTTTCGGGGTTTTCGGCATTAAATTGATGCAAATAGATTACTCGGGCAGTTTTTGGGTTACTGAAAACGAATACGCCATCAGAACCGACACCCAGAGCACATGGTGTCTAGGGTCACGTTATCTTTGGGAGTTTCGAGGGGTTTCGGCACTAAATTAATGCAAACAGATTACTCGAGGGATTTTTAGGGTTGCTAAACATGAATAAGCCATCAGAATTGGCCCCCCAGAGCATCTGGTGCCCACGGTCACTGTAACCCTTAAACGCCTAAGGGTGGATAAAAAATTTCCACCTAATGCCTATTTCCTTATAACATATTTATTACGTGTTCCAAAATTTTTCAAAAATTGTTTATTGTTAAAAAGACGACCCTTTATCGAATGTTAATTTGGTTCTACCGATATTTTTAAAAATAAAAGTAATATCTTGAATTCAAAATATGGGTGGGCACAAAAATTTCACCCTTGGGTAAAGGTTTCTATATAATTTCTCGTTGGCAGAAATATAATGCACGTAATTATCGACGTACAATTACATAATCGACATAATTATTCGCCACACTAATGAGGACGTAAAGGAAGAATGTCGAAAAAATCGACAAATCTGAATTACTGGCTTTTACTGGAATGTTAATTTTAGAAGATGCTGTGTTTACTATGCATAAGATGCTTTCCATTTCTTCTGTTTAATTCATTTTCTAACATTTGTAACAACTCTCAATAAATATATTAGCTATTGTCGAGGTGGACATTTTTTACCCACCCTTGGGCTTACATAGAACCTATAAAAGGTTGGGCGTTTAAGGGTTAAGGCACGTCATCTTCTGGAGTTTTGAAGCATTGTGGCCTTTAATGCATGCAAATAGATTACTAGGCGGTTTTTGGGGTCGCTGAATAAGAATACGCCATCAGAACCGACACCCGGACTACCTGGTACTCAAGGTCACTGTTAAGGCATGTTATCTTCTGGAGTTTGAAGAATTTTTGGGCACCAGGTGCACAGGGTGTCGGTTCTGATGGTATATTCTTGTTCAGCGACACCAAAAACCTCAAGTAATCTGTTTTCATCAATTTAGTGCCGAAAAATCTCGAAACTTCAGATGACGTGCCATAGCAGTGAATCTGGGCACCAGGTGTTCCGGTGGTCGGTTGTGATAGTGTATGCGTCTTTAGTCTTCTTAAAAACCCCCGACTAACAAAATATGGCCCTTAACCCTAGAAGGACCAAGGAGGGTTAAAAAGTATCCACAACATTGCATTAATCCGATTTTCTAAATACCTTTGTTCCTAAAAATCTCAAATAATTAGTAGTTGTCGGCGTACTACTGCCCTATTAGATGGCATAATTAGCATTTCTATAATTTAATTCATTTTCTCATACTTTTATAAAAACTTGACAGTGGACTATAAATAGTCCCCTTGAATACTTTCAACACCATCCCAAAATGGAAAGGGACGATATCATTCATGTGTCAAATTAGCAAAATCTAAAAGAAAGGGGCCAATAAGTGGGCAAAAATAACCATAGTTTGTTCAAAATGCAAGTATGTGTGCGGTAAGCACAGCAAGAAGTCAAAAATGTTTCTGTATCCTACGATGATGCCAATTCCACTGAAGCCGAAGACTCCGGGTAAATTATAAATTCGTATTTTTAACTGTTCCATTAATAGTCCAGGGCGCATCTGTTTTAAGATGGACGTTGAGAGGTGACTCAAATTTTTTTACAGAAATTGCTTGAAAATAAATCAAATAATAATATTTGAGTTATCCTCCCTCTCAAAAAGGTCCGGAACATTGTTTAAATAATCAAGATGTCAAAAAATTAAGGAAAAATTCGATTTTTTTTTTCGTTTTTTGATTATAACTGTAAAAGTATTCATTTCCGAGAAAAGTTTTACTGACATAAAAGTTGCGTAATTAAATTTCCTATAATATAGAATTGGTCAAAAATTTTAACAATAGTCTCCCTTGTTGCAAAATAGCAATAATTGCGAAAAAACAATACAAAAACAAGTATTCGCATTTTACGTTTTTCAACCATTTATACTATACTTAGGACCTTCATAGTACACCCAGAAAAACTTTATGATACAGTAAAACAATGCTATAAATTTAATTAAGATAGGTTCAATAGATTTTGAAAAAAACAATTTTGCAATCCAGCTATCGCAAAAAAAAATTCATTTTTTAAAAATGTTACAGGACTGAAAATAAAGCAGGTAGCAAGTTGCAATTTTTTTTGCTTATAGAAGTGTACTGTACCTTTCATTTGCAATTTGCAGAATTAAAATCGATTAATTACCACGGCGTCAGGAAATTTTTTAAATAAACATTAATTTTTGGTGCTACGCGCAGGACAGCGGTGTTCGATTCACACAAGTTGATTTCCACCAAAATTTCTTCTAATCTTTATCTAATATATTATTTTCTTACTCTATATTTTGTTGTATTTTAATATTTTAATTCCACAAAAATCAAACTAATTTTATTATTGTTTGTGAAATATTGTTTAAACAATTGCATATGTTTAAAAATAATAAACTTTTATTCTCAAAGTTAAAATATATAAACAATAAAGTTTTTGCTAATAAAAGTGATATTTCAGAGGATAAAGTATGTGTTTTTATTTTGCAATAAACAAATTAGTTATTTATACCGAAATTTAATAAAAATTAAAATGTATCAATCATTATCAAAGGTCATTGGAATGCCCAATAAGAGCAAACTATCCGCTGTCCTGCGCGTAGCACCAAATTAATGTTTATTTAAAAAAATTCCTGACGCCGTAGTAGTTAACCGATTTTAATTTTGCAAAATTGGAAATGAAAGGTACAGTAAACTTCTATAAGCAAAAAAATTTCAACTTGTTATCTGCTTTATGTTCAGTCCTGTAACCTTTTGAAAAAATGAATTTTTTTTGCGAAAGCTGGATTGAAAAATTTATTTTGCAAAATCTATTAAACCGATCTTAATGAAATTTACAGTATTATTTTACTGTATTATAAAGTTTTTCTGGGTGAAATATGAAGGTCCTAAGTGTAGCATAAATGGTAGAAAAACGTAAAATCCGAATACTTGTTTTTGTATGTTTTTTTCGCAATTATTGCTATTTCGCAACAAGGGTGACTAGTTTTTAAATTCTTAACCAATTCTATATTGTAGGAAATTTAATTATGCAACTTTTATGTCAGTACAACTTTTCTCGGAAATGAATACTTTATAGGTTATAATCAAAAAACGAAGAAAAAAATCGAATTTTTCCTTAATTTTTTGACATTTTGATTATTTAAACAATGTTCCGGACCTTTTTGAGAGGGGGATAACTTAAATATTATTATTCGATTTATTTTCAAGAAATTTCTGCAAAAAAATTTGAGTCACCTCTCAACGTCCAAATGTGCTAATATTTTTACAGATGACGTCTAGGACGTCTAGGAATAATATAAAAGTGTCATTTTAAAATTAGTTTAAATAAAGAAGCACGTTTTTGATGAATTTATGTGTGGACATTTATTGACCCTCCTTGGTCCTCGCTGTTTCTACTAAAAGGTTGGTCCTGCGAGGGTTAATACGCTTATTTTAAATGTTTATGAACATTTGGATGCACTTTATGCACTTTAAAATGCAATTATGCATTTCCACTCATTTTTCTATAGTAGACTTTTTCCTAACATCATCCTGAACACAATACAAAAAGTTACAAGTCGCTACATGCTCTCTTTAAAAATAGATTTATGTTGTGCTAAATGCCCTGGTCTAATGTGTGATTACTGGCCTAATGATTGTTTTATGTATTTTTAGTTTATACTTATTTTGTGAGCAATTGTAACTACCAAATTTACTTCATTTTGGCGAACATCTGTTATGTATCGCAGCCAGTACTAACGTGCAAAGGTGTTACCAAATTAAAAATATTTGACCCACTTTCGTCAGGCCATTGTACTTTGAAAAAAAAAAGATATTTAAACTTTTCCGGTGTTAGAATGTTAAAAAAACATGTGGTATCTTAAAAAAATATAAAGACGTTAAGTCTATAATGGTATTTTAATCATGTATCCTGGTAGATTAAAAATTAACCTTCAAACTTTTAATAAAATATTTTATGTGATTTGTGTGTTTTAGATAAAGCGTGGTTAGTTAATAATGATTCTTTAAATAAATATTTTATTGGTATTCATCAACAATTGTAATTATCTTATCATCGATAGTAAATATATCAATTAGCCGAAATTTGAGTTTTATTTACTTAAGAACTATTAGCTTCTTTTGTATTACTATTATATTCAAATTATATTGAAGTATTTACGTATGCCTTAACGCAATATCCTAAATAGGCCTGGATCCAGCTTACCAAAAAAAATTGATTAATAGTAAGCTGCTTTTTTGCACGATTGATCATTTTTGACTGTTTACCGTGACAGATTTTACGTCAGTAGGTGACATTTACTAGCAACTCGACGGTAAGTAATCCAACTCGACGGTAAGTACTCCAACTCGACGGTAAGTAATTCACTTACCGTCGAGTTAAAAAATCTCTTAATTTTAATTTATTTTTTGAAAGAATAAAGAAAACTAACGAATTATTTATTAATATTGAAACTTATGGTACAATTTGTTAAATTATTTAATGAAATCCCACTTGTTTGGGCTGTGGTTTCACTTCTAACAGAAACTCCTGCAGAATCACCTACATTAGTAGTATTACTAGTATTGCACAATATTTTTTCGGCAAAATCTATTTTATTTTGAAGAGAATCTTCTACATAGCTTTCTGCCACTGTCGATGAACGCCAACCTCCATGACGCTTTAATCCGAGGACATCAACACCTTTATTGGCCAAAAGCGTTGCTGATGTCCTCCTGAACGAATGGCAAATATACTTCTCGGGATTAGGCAAATTTAAGAATTTGGCAATTTGAGAAGGCCAGCCCCCGATTGTCCCTTTCCCTATTACTTGAGCACAACATTTTCCTTTGGCGTATCTTAAGAACAAATGATTTGATTTTACTTGTAATGGACGAAGTTTTATATACTTTTTGTTTCTTCAAATACGCGATCAAAGTTGAAAACTTGGAAATATCAATGCCATCATAAAGAAAAACAGTGGATTTAATCATTGAATATTCTGCCCAGAGGCTTCCAGGAGCTTTCAACTGCATATGTCTTTGAACGAAATATGCCAATAGAGTCTTTTCTTCGATTCTTAAATTCTTGCCTTCGCACCATTTTTTAAAACTTTGGTAGGTATTTTGATAACGGATTTTGGATTTTTCGGGAATAATTGCGGAACATCCTTCTTCCCAAGCCCATTCAATTTCTTCAAATTCACTTTCGCTCATATTTTAATTTATAATAATCAAAATTGTACTTAAAATTATTGACAACTAAATAAAAACTCAATTCCTCATTGTTGTTATGCACCCTAGTTACTACCTAACAACCAAAGTATCTATCTTGATAAAATGAATGAAACTAGTCAATATGACGAAAATGTTTAATTTTATAATTTATAATGGTATCAATCGTGCAAAAAAATCGTGCAATCGTTATAAGCATGTCGAACGTTAAGGGTAACCGATCTCAGACAATAATTGGAGTCGTCGCTCCGCTCCTCCTCCAAACAATTGTCTTCGATCGGTATAAAACCCTTACCGTTCTCCATACTTAATATACTATTACTAAAACTACCTTAGAACTTTAGTATTTCACCCAAAGTTGGGTATTGGGGTACTTAGCAAACCCTCAAAATTTGAGACCGATCCATTAATTAGTTTAAGAGTTATTCTAATTGTTTATCCCAGAACATAAGACAGAAAATAATGAAGATATGGCAATTCTGCGTATGCCAAATGAAACTAGAAAACTGATGCTATCAAAACGTACCAAAAAAAGATAAAAAAATTATCTAATATAGTCAAAAATCCTAATGCCAAATTTTTTAAATTTTTAGTTTATAAACATTTAGAATAACTTTAAAAATATTGTCCGTAGAAAATAATTATTTATGAAACAGTTCGTGAAGTATGCTTTTTGCGAACGCACGCGATGTTTAGAGCACGAGCGACAACGGAGCGAGTGCTATACATCGCGTAAGTTCGCAAAAAGTACTTCACGCACAGTTTCATACAATATTTTATCTATGATAAACAAATAAAAAAACTGTAACTCTTCGTCACTGGAATTCAATTCTATTCTACAATTTTTAGAACTTTGACATTTAAAAATTCTAATTTATTTCAAACCACAAAACTGTCAAAATTTTTGTTGTAATTTATTGCTCATTATGTCATCACCATGGCAACGCGAAAGTTAAGGATATTTGATTATATGAAAGTGTGTCAAAAACAGTGCGAAAAAGTAAATCCCATTTAAAATACATTGTTACTTCACGCACACTTTAAACCCTTCACGCACTGCTATCTATAATGACAGTTTTCACAAACTAAAAACGTATACATAATATGACATAGAATAGATAAAATGATTTTATCTACCCTATGTCATATTATGTATGTTTTTAGTTTGTGAAAACTGTCATTATAGCAGTGCGTAAAGGGTTTAAAGTGTGCGTGAAGTAACAATGTATTTTAAATGGGTTTAAACTTTTTCGCACACTTTTAATGGGTTTTTTGGCATACTTTCATATAATCAAATGTCCTTAACTTTCGCGTTGTCATGGTGATGACAATATGAGCAATGACTTATAACAAAATTTTTGACAGTTTTGTGGTTTGAAAGTAGTTAGGATTTTTAAATGTCAAAGTTCTAAAAATTGTAGAATAGAAATGAATTCCAGTGACGAAGAGTTACAGTTTTTTTATTTGTTTATCGTAGATAAAATATTGTATGAAACTGTGCGTGAAGTACTTTTTGCGAACTTACGCGATGTATAGCACTCGCTCCGTTGTCGCTCGTGCTCTAAACATCGCGTGCGTTCGCAAAAAGCATACTTCACGAACTGTATCATAAATTACTATTGCATATTAGAAAAGCTGGTATTTTACACGATTAGTTCAATTGGTGACTAGTCGTGGTAACTGAAGGGGGAGCTGAGAGCCGACAAATGCACGAGTTCAAAAACTAAAAAAGGCAACTTAAAACTACGAGTTCAAAAACTAAAAAAGGCAACTTAAAACTACTATCATTTTCTATATCTCGGGATCTACTGAATATATTTTGATCGTTCTTTTTTTTATTTGTATGTAATTTTATGTACATTACATACATGCAATTTGTCTAGACATTCATTAATTAATAAACAGTTAATTTTTTTAAACAATTTTTGAAAAATAATTTTTTCCAAAAATCCATGATTTTAATCATACTATGGTTATTAATCATAGAAAAAGTTAAGGTAATAACTAAATTATCTTCAATAAATAATTATCTACTAAAAATAATTTATTAATACTATTAATAGTATCATTAATAGTAAAAAAAATAGATTTTTATAAAAAAAAATATTTTTTCAAGAATTGTTTAAACAAATCAGACTGTTTATTAATTAATAAATTTATAAACAAATTACATATTTGTAATGTACGTAGAAATTACATACAAATTAAAAAAGAAAGATCAAAATCCATTGAGTTGATCCGGAGATACAGAAAATTATATTCGTTTGAAATTGCTTTTTCGGTATTTAACTAAGGAGAACTAGGTTCACCCTAGTAATCGTTTGAACTACATTTTTGAAAAATCGTAGAGGGTTCTGTGAAGGTACAATATTTGTGCAAATTTTTTAAAAAGAAATATGAATCCCATTCTTTAAAATGACATTAATGAGATTCCTTCATTATTATAAACAAACTATCTGTGAATTAAAAAAACATATGACTAACTTTGTCCCAAATGAACCCAGGCTAATTTTTTTATTTGAAATTTCGTGTTAAAATACTATCTTTTCGAGTATACATATAAAAGATTGTTTCTATAGATAACATTTTTAAAGTTATTGTAAATTTTTATAAACTACAAAATTTTAAAAATTTAGCATTAGGATTTTTGACTATATTAATTTTTTTTAATACATTTTGATACTATCACTCTTCTACTTTCATTTGGCATACTCAGAATTGCCATATATCTTCATTATTTTCTGTCTTATATTATTTCAAAATAAAGGTCTCTGGGATAAACAAATAGAATAACTCTTAAACTAATTAATGGATCGGTCTCAAATTTTGAAGGTTTGTTAAGTACGCCAATGCCCAACTTTGGGTGAAACAGTAAAGTTCTAAGGTATTTTTAGTAAAAGTTATTAACAAATAACGATTTTCACTTATTTTGCAGTTTGCGTAGTAACAAATTAACTTTTTAACTTTCAGAAATCGGCATTTTGAAGGTTTTTCAATGTTCTAAAAAACTGAATTTTCTAAAAGACTGAAAACTGAACAGGAAACTGGTAGGTTTTCTTCCTATAGGTCTACAATAACTAAAAAAGGAGTCAGCTACCTGGATCTTTGAGTGTCCCGAGAAAATCCTTATTACTCTGGACTATACAGAGATTACGGTGGGCAGGGCACGTGGTCCGCAAGCATGAGAATAGAATCCCCAGAAAATTGCCAAACTAAAGAATGCAAGGAAAAAGGCCTGTTGAAAGACCAAAAAAAGAGATGGGAAGACGAAGTAGATGAGGATGCCAAGAACCTCCTAAGAATGGAGAAGCTTGCTGAAGGAGGCCAATGCCCGGTTTGGGCTGTAGCCCCATTGGATTAGAGATGTTGAAAAAGTATCTATTCGTTACAAAGTACTCGTTACTTACGAATACCGAAAGGAACGATTACTATACAGAGAGGCAAATCGTTACTTTGATTACTTCCTTACTTCGTACCAATCGTACCAGAGCGAGTAACGACTATTGTATCTACTTTGATTACTTCGTACCAATCATATCAGAGCGAGTAACGACTATTGTTTCTACAACCAGTACGCTTGATTACTTTCTACCAATCGTATCCCAGCGAGTAACGGACGGAACCGGTATTTTACGAGTGTTATCGAATATCGTTATCGGTATGAAGCGTTTTAAGGGTGTGAGGGTGAGGAGAAGATGGAAAATGAAACAGAGGGAGGTATAATGGTATACGTAAAATATGTAATGTATGTCATTAACAAAGATCGAATGCGAGAACCCTATATTTTTATCTAAAACTATATCTATACCTATACAAAATACCTACCTACTGAGAAATACGATTCTCGATATGATTACCCGTACTCGAATACAAAAGTAATCAAATCATTTTTATCCCTTAAACAGATCGGTGGAGGTCGTTGTTATATCGGAATACCTATACAAAATACCTACCTACTGAGAAATACGATTCTAGATATGATTACCGGTACTCAAATACAAAAGTAATCATAGTAATCAAAGTAACGAATACTGTAAATGATTACTTTATACAAAAGTAACGATTTGTAACGAATACTCGAAATTAACTAAAATCAACATCACTACATTGGATGGATGGAATCGGCAAATCCTTCATTTTCTTTTTAATGTTAACCCTGTAACCTATTGTCTCAGCTACCTGAATCTCATAATTCAGGGAGGATACAACGAAAGATAGCGAGTAAAGACACATTTCTAATGAAGAAATGCTCACGAGTCGTTTAAACCCCCTCTAGTGGTTCGGACACATTTTTGAATTTATAATGAGGTGCAGTGCCATTAAGTTCAAGAGAACAAAATATAATATAAAAAATGAATATATAGGCGAATTAATTGACGGTGAAACGAAAATCGAATTTCGGAAAAGGGTTTGTATCGTATAACAGTCATTAGCTTTATTATTTATAACAGGCTAACTACTGTATGTATTTACTACAAATAATTTTATTAGAATTAATTCTTGTCGGGTCAATTGCTTAAGTTCGTGGTAAAAGATAAAAGAAAATCAGTAAGTTTCCATAATTCAAGTCATTGTTTATAAATACATGAATCTTATTTACTGATATCTGCAGTGTGGAATTCACCTTCTTATAGCATATGGCCATTTTCTTTCCTCAAATTTTAAACCTCAATTTTAGGTTTGTTTCTTTCTCCGTTTTATTTCTCAAATAATAATGTTTGAGAGAGATCGAAAATCGTTTTTCTCCATATACATATGCGTTATTTTTCCAAACATGTTAACTTTACGCAGGTGTCAAAAATATACCAGTAGCTGCATCACTCTAAAATTGTATGTGTATGCCTAAAAACTATTTAGAACTGTACTTAATGATAATTAATAATAATAAAGGCAGTTTTTGGTTTTATTCGATTCAGAGTTGGACCACTATCTCCATATAGCTATTTCAGCATCCCATGCATCTTCAGTGAAGCTATGCAGTCACAACTCTGAAGCGAATATTAAGAACTCTGCCTATTTAAGGGAAACCATCGTGATACAATTATTCCACCTTTTGAGACGCAATCTAGCGACATCTCTCGCAAAACAAGGAAAACAACGAAAAGCCCTAGATACAAGGTTTACTACTTTTTAAACAATTAGAATAATTGAACTAAAAATATAATAAACAATATTTTACATCCAAGACTTTTCGTTAATATACTGCTTTCTGGCTGCATCCTGTATCTGTGGCTTTTACAATATATAAGCACAAGAGACGGCGAAAATAGGAGAAAGCAAATAGAGGACACTTTGGCCACGCATTTACCTTCTCTCCGTCAAGGAAAAGGACCGAAAGACAGTTTCTAAATACTCAAATCTGAGTAAAGATGAAAAATAATAAAGGCAGTTTTTGTTTTTATTCGATTCAGAGTTGGACCACTATCTCCATATAACTATTTCAGCATCCCATGTATTTTCAGTGAAGCTATGCAGTCACAACACTGAAGCGAATATTAACAAACCTGCCTATTTAAGGGAAACCATCACGATACAATGATTCCACCTTTTGAGACGCAATCTAGCGACATCTCTCGCAAAACGAGGAAAACAACGAAAAGCCCTAGATACAGATATACTTAATGAGTTTTTTTGGATCATCATCATCATTGCTTATTTACTTCTGGCGGAGTGCTTGCCACCCGGGCTCTCTGATTCATTTGTTGCGGAGAATCAGTCTGCTATTGTCTTTTATTATCATAGCAGCGTGTTGTGTGACTTGGCCGTATTTACAATTTTCCTCCATTATTTACGGTCCTTACACCGCTCCTTCCAATCGAAGCGTTTATTTGAAAAATAACACATCTCCATTTTTCGCAAATTCGACTTTATATATTCTTCTCATAGAATAGTAGTTTCTTTATCCATCTGACACATTCAGTTGTGTAAAAATCTCAGATGTCTGGAGTAAACCACATAGAACATTTGGGTAGTATTAGAATAACCGCAGATGTCTGTGACGTTTTTCTTGATTTGTCAAAATTTTAATTTTTGGACAAGTAAAAAAAATGTAAGTTTTTAATCTAATAGCACGTAAATGATAAATATTTAAAATACAATTTTATATCCTACCAGATTCATCATCATCATCATTCTTTTTGCTTTATCCCTATGCGGGGTCGGCTTCCCTAATTGCATTTCTCCACACAATTCTATCTTGGGTCATATCAATGTTAATCCCCTTTACCAACATGTCCTGCCTTATCGTCTCCCCCCAGGTCTTCTTTGGTCTTCCTCTTCTACTCCTTCCAGGAATCTGCACTTCAGCTATTCTTCGTATTGGGTGATTAACGTCTCGACGTTGAACATGACCAAACCATCTTAACCTATGCTCTCTCATTTTGGCATCAATTGGTGCCACACCTAGACTTCCCCTAATATACTCATTTCTAATTTTATCCTTCTTTGTCACTCCACTCATCCATCTAAGCATTCTCATTTCCGCCACATGCATTCGTTGTTCCTCTTTTTTTTTTTCACTGCCCAACATTCAGTTCCGTGCATCATAGCCGGTCTTATGGCTGTTTTATAGAATTTTCCCTTCAGCTTCATTGGAATTTTTCTGTCACACAACACACCACTCGCTTCTTTCCACTTCATCCATCCAGCCCTAATTCTACTGCAAGTATCTCCATCTATTTCTCCATTACTTTGTAATACCGATCCTAGGTACTTAAAACTATTGCTTTTCACAATCATTTCACCATCCAAAGATACCATTTTATTTGTAGTAACTCCATCTTTAAATGAACATTCCAAATACTCTGTTTTTGTCCTACTAAGTTTTAAACCTTTTTCCTCCAGAGCTTGTCTCCACTGTTCCGGTCTTTGTTCTAAGTCTCTTTCACTATTTCCTATTAACATTACATCATCAGCATACATTAGGTACCATGGAATACTACCCTGTAGTTTCGCTGTTATCTGGTCCAAACCTAATGAGAATAAATAAGGACTAAGAACCGAGCCTTGGTGCAATCCTACTTTCACCTGAAGTTTATCAGTCTCTCCCACACCTATTCTAACACTAGTCGTTACTCCCTCATACATATCTCTCACAATCTTTACATATTCGCCAAGGGACTCCTTTCTTATTGAGTGCCCACCACAGAATCTCTCGAGGAACTCTATCATATGCTTTCTCAAGATCAATGAATACCATATGAGCGTTGGTCTCTTTATTCCTGTATTTTTCCATCAGTTGCCTTACAATGAAAATTGCATCTGTTGTTGATCTGCCCTGCATAAAGCCAAATTGATTATCGGATATTTCGGTTTCTTCACTTTTCCGTCTATCAATTACTCTCTCCCATATTTTCATGGTGTGGCTAAGTAGTTTTATAGCCCTGTAGTTTGTGCATTGTTGTATGTCTTTCTTGTTTTTGTAGACAGGTACTAATATACTGCTTCTCCATTCGTCTGGCATTTGTCCAACTTCCATAACTCTATTAAATAGACCTGCTAGCCAACTTATTCCTGTCTCTCCCAATGTTCTCTATACTTCCCCAGGAATATCATCTGGTCCGACTGCTTTGCCTTTCTTTATTTTTTGAAGCGCTTGAGCCACTTTCTCGTTTGTTATTCTGGTAACCATTGTTGTTACTGTCTCCGTTAACTCCACAGGCTGTCTGTCAAATTCTTCATTTAATAAACTGTCAAAATACTTTCTCCATCTCTTTTTGACATCCTTTTCGTGAATTAGTATTTTATTATTTTCATCTCGGATACATCTAATCTGATTAAAATCTCTTGCTTTCTTTGCTCTCTGTTTGGCTATTTTATATATCTTTGCTTCGCCTTCCCTGGTACCAAGTTGATCGTATAGGTTTGAATACGCTTCTGCTTTAGCTTTTGCTACTGCTACTTTCGCTTCCTTTTTGGCGACCATATAGTTTTGAAGATCTATGTCCGATCTGCTTTCTTGCCACTTTTTATATAATTTTCCCTTCTCTTTTATTTTTCCTTTTACTTCATTTGACCACCACCAAGTCTCTTTATCCTCAAACTTCTTTCCTGACGTTTTCCCAAGTATTTCAATAGCGGTCTCTCTAATAATATTGGCCATTTTTCTCCAAATTGTGTTAGGGCTTCCTTTCATGTTCCAACATATTTTTTCTACTATTCTTTCCCTGAATAGACCTTCCTATAGCATCCACTATTTAATTTTTTGTGGTCCTCTCCGATATTTTTGTTTAGTTTCGCTTTTTACTTCGATGTCCAGAACAAGCAGCTTATGTTGTTGGCTTACTGTCTCACTAAATATTACCTTATCCCGACCGCACATCAAAGAAACATGAAACGTAAATTACGTTTCATGGAAATAAACCACTGCTAAACAAATATACGTCCGGCCATTTATCAAACTCTCCGAAAATAAAAATGTGTCATGAGCATGAATCACACTCGTTTCATTGGTAGGCGGACTTTGAGATTTGTTTAGCAGTGTTTTAGTTTCATGAAACATGTTTTTCGTTTCATGTTTCATGTTTTTCGTTTCATGTTTCATGTTTTTCGTTTCATGTTTCTTTGGTGTGCGGCTTGGCTAACAGTCCTTGCATTCACGTATTTCTTCTTTCCTTATCATGAAGTAGTCTATTTGGGATTGATGTTGTCCACTATTGTAGTAATAAGTTGAGTTTCTCTCTTTTTAACAATCGCCATATCCAATGCTGTTGCTAATTCTAGTATGTCATCTCCGGCTTCATTTCTAGTTCCAAAGCCTAATCCCCCATGTATTGTTTCATATCCTGTCTTGGCTTGGGCCAAATGTGCATTGAAATCACCTCCTAATATAACTTTCTCCTCTGCTGGAATATCACTCAGTGCGTCTCCTAATTGGTCATAGAAAGCTCTTCTTTCATTCTCACCCAGACCTGTTTGAGGAGCATACACACACACAACATTCAATACCTCTTTATCAATTACAAATTTCACTGACATCATTCTATCACTAGTTCTTACAACTTCTACTACGTTATCGTTCATTTCATTATCAGCAATTATACCGACTCCATTTCTAGTGTTACTACTCCCTACATACCACAATTTATATCCATCACCTAGTTCTTTCGCCCTTTGTCCTTTCCACCTAGTTTCTTGAATACAAGCAATTTGAACTCTTCTTCGTTTGAGCGCATCCACTAACTCCAGACTCTTACCTGTAAGACTACCCAGATTCCAAGACCCTATCCTGATTTTTCTAACCTGTAATGGTGTTCCCCCTGAGATAGTCCTCACCCGGAGATCCGAACGGAGGCTCATTTTACTCCCGGAACATTTTACCTCAGGAGATGCCATCATTTCAGTATAAGTTTTTATTGCGTTTGGAGAAGGTCTTTTCATTATTATGGCCTGAAAAGATTTTTGGATATTTGATGCCTGAATGCCTTTTCTATCAGCACCATACCCTGTCCTGCACGTTTAGCCAATACACCACCAATGCAACCAAAGTGCAGTATTACCCCACACCCGCCTGCATTTTTCTGTATAGGCCAGGATCCCTGCTGTAAGGACTGCCCTATAAGCCAATGTATTGTTGCCCGTATCCCGCCACTAGGAGGCACGTACTTTATTCGGGATACCGGATATCCTACCAGGATATCCTACCTATACCATATTTATATCCTACCAGACTAAAAACTAAAAAACAATGGAAAACCTTCTCTGGTAACACCATCCGAGGCTTCTAAAAGTGCAAGCCATGTGGATTCTGAGACTATAGGAAGATGAGGGAATTTTACATATAATTCACGTCCCATCTGCTCAGGCGGTAAATTTCCAGCGAGAATGGTTCCCTTAATACTCCAAATAGAGTAAAAATATAAATTAAAAATGAATAAACATTTTCAATTTCGTTACAACCCAAAACCGCAGTCACGTTATATTTATAGTTCAATCAGAGAGTACAGCAAGAATCTTTACCGGTTTCGCAGCTTCTTAGCCACTTATCAGGAGACCCATATGCTCTTCTCTCTGATTGAACTAGAATAATACTTACTCCTCGTGTCGTCACGGATTGCAACGAACGAAATGGCATGGATGTCCTAGCGATATCGAGTAGAAAAAAGTGTTTTCGGATTGCAACGAAATTGAAAATATTTATTAATTTTTAATTTTGGACAAGTGTTGTTTTTCAAATAAACGCTTCAATTGTAGATTCATAGCTTCTTTATGTCTCCTAAGACTTGATCTCTCCATCTTGTTTTGGGTCTTCCCTATGGTCTCTTTGTTTTTGGTCTTCAGCTGGTTATTCCCTGTAGCGTAGAATCTGAGTTAGCTCTTTCTGTGTGACCCAGCCACCTGAGCCTTTGTTCCTTCTCGAACTTGACTATATCTTCACCCTGGATGGCTTCTTTAATTTCTTCATTGGTTAACCTTTTAAATTCGCCTGCACTTATCCTCACCGGTCCCATTAATGTTCGAATTATCATTCTCTCTAAGATTTCTAATTTCATTTCAACTTTTTGTGTTAAGCACATCGTCTCTGCACCATAGGTGATAACTGGCCTGATTGCGGTCTTGTAAATGATTAATTTTGTTTTCTTACTAACGTGTTTTCTTCTAAGAAGTTTTGATAGTTCCAATATACTTTATTACCCAGTAGGATGTGTTTATTTATTTCATCCGTTCTATCATTTTTCACCATCACTCCCAGGTATTTGAAACGGTGTATTCTTTCAAAAGTATATGAAAAACCGTATCTTAAGATTCTTACACAGTCATTTATATGAGGCGCTTAGTGCAAGAGTGGCCTAACTCGTAAAAACTGATATTGAGAAAAAGACGATTTAGTTTTTATTAAATATGACCACTCTCTTTTCTGTAAGGATTATTATCCTTAGTTTTAAATTTAAACACCTTAAATTAAGTTAATAAATTTCATTTTACATTAATATCACAAAAAAGAAAAATTTTCAAAACATTTTTGGAAAACAATTGTAGGCCACTTTTGCACTAACATTATATAAATAAAAAAAAATAAAGTGCGTTTTTGCATAAAATATATTTTTACAATACTTGTATACAAAAAATGAACAAAAGTCAAAACAATGCCCTTAACTAATTTTTTTTATAAACATTTATTCCACTATTTGTTCGGAATCTTCTATAGCGTAAAACACATTATCTTCATCATTATTTTGTATACGTTGACTTGAGTTTTTAACATTTAGGTTGTTATAAAAGTTATGTAAATAGGGTGGTACATACACCAACAAATCTTGTAAATTGCTAAATTTAGCTGCTTCAATGTCTCTGCCCTTTGGGTATAAAAGTGGAAGTTTTCCAATAAACGTAGATATATTGCGCTTCGTAATATCTATATGTTTAAAAATAATATCCGGATTGTTAGATTCTTTATAATGTAATTGTAATGGTTCAGTTAAAGAGTATCGCAACCATTGCATTTTTAACCAGTTGACCGATTCACCCTCGACAGTCTTTTTACGATTAGTAATGGTTTTCTCTAATGGAACACTACTCACGAAATCATTGCTGGTCATTTCTACTACTGTGAATGGTTTTTGTTTTTTGGCTGTCCTAATCACTCTGATCCAATCTCCAGGTACATAGATATCATTGAAAGTTTTTTTGTTCTTCTCTATGATCCCAAAGTCACGGTCACAGGCTAGATATGAATGCCCCGACACCAAAAATTTATGGTCAACTTGCTGGACTTTTGATATCTTGTTTTGTATGATATAATTACAGAATAGAGACATTTTGATATTCCTATTCTGCCCTCCGCAGTGGTCACTATACATAATTAATTTTGACGTGTTAACATAGTTTTTAATATAATGCTGTATGCAAGATCCAATCTCTTGAGGTCCTCTAGATGCTATGGCTTCATGCCAAACGTACATGTGGGCCTGATTGCTTGACAAGTTTTGGATACCTAAACAGTATGTCCACAACTGTCTTTTGTAGTAACATACCCCAGTTGAAAGATGAGGAGTAGGTAATGTAGACATGAGATCAAACGCTATTATAGTGACATCGTTTTCAGCTATTTTACTTAACTCCGAATCTAATGCCATCCCAGCACGTGCGCTTTCTGCTTTTCGAAGATGCAATTCTTTCTCTAACTTTAAACTTGCTAAAGTAACTTCAGAAGTTTCTGTTTTTATTTTTTGTTCAAATTCGTCACATCTTCTACAACTGTCAGATATAGGTGCATGAAAAGTTAAATTAAATTTTTTTTCTGAAAACATCTCTAAAAACAAATTGTGACGCAGGATCATTTGTTTCTTGTTTGTATAAGGAATACATAGTTGACAGATTCAAAGTGGGAGCCAAATAACAAAGATTGGGATTTTTTGTTCTAGAATAGTGTGACTGATATTTTGGGAATCTCGAAATAAAATGAAAAATATTGTCAAGTTTCTCCTGACTTGTTTTATTATGAGGCTCCTTTTTTCCTCATTTATCCTTAGAAGGTGTACCACCTTGCTCCTTATTATTCAAAGCACGTGTAAGCCGACCATCTGAAACTCTCAGGACTTTTTTAAAAAACTCCTTGCAAACTGGAATCTCTATGCCTCTTTCTCTTGTCAAATAATATCGTCTTGTGTATTTTCTGGAGTCACTTTGAGCAGTATTGGCTAATTTTGAAGTAAGTTTGATTTGGCCACATAAGTAAGACGTCTGTAAATCATAATTGGTGAGTTTATAGAAATCTTTAAAAATAGTTTCACGCTGTTGAAGAGTAATACGTTTATGGAATTCTTTAAAGCAGCGGCAGTCGGATGAATTGTTTGGCAGCAACTACCTTACCCTTAATGGTTGTATACTCACGTCCACTGTTTCGTAATTTTTTCTTATATTACGTTGCCATTGACTTTTATCTGCAAATTTGCGCCGAGGACCACGTTTCTTACTTCTTGGAATTTCTCCAGGATTTGCAATACCGTTAGACTGAAAATTGCTTTGTAAATTCCCATCAGCCACCAGCACCTTTTCATTTTCAGCTAAAACAAAGTTTATTAGTTTCTCGCAAACGATTATAATAATAATAAAATACCTGTACTTTTTTCACTTGACGATTCTTCTATATCAGAAGGATTGTAGCTGGAACCTGAATCTGCAAATGGATCATCAATACTAGAGATATCACTGTCATCAAAGATATTATTGCGTTTGCCTGAAAGAGATAAGTTACAGTAATTCAGCCTTGTATTAAAATATAATTTTTAACACCTTATTCCAAAATGTCTGCTTTTACTTTTAATAATATTACTACTTAAGAAAATGATCTGGATAATATATTTACCTGATGTGGATGGAATATCCATAATGAAACTTCCAAATAACTAAAGTTAAACAATTAAAGTATACACGAGCTGTTAAAAAACAAATAATAACTTTAAGGTTAAAAGATAGGCCACTAGTGCACACGAGAAATTGAAACACATAGATAAGCACGAACGTTGGGCTATTACTGCACCCACCCCCTCATCTATGTTACTGCACAACCGTTTTAGTATAGTATAGTTGATCCAAAAGATGGCATAACCCAGACATCCAAAGTGAAAGTTATCCTTCAACACCAAATTGTTCTATATGGTCCACACAATGTCCAGAAAAAAGTCACACCATTTTGAGCGTCGGGTTTGGGGGGGAGAGGGGGGAGAAATCGGTAAATTCGCAGTTTTTTAAGTTTTTCGCCAATATTTCTAAAACTATGCGGTTTAGCATTAACAACCCTCTATACAAAATTGTTCTACATTAAATTTGAAATAAAAAATGCTCTATGCATAATCTTTCTAAAATGAATGGTTCCAAAGTTACGGAGGTAGTATAGTATAACTGGTCCAAAAAAAGGCCTAACCCAAACATCCAAAGTAAAAGTTTTCCTCCAATACCAAAATGTTTTATATGGTCCACATATTGTTCAGTAAAAAGTTACACCATTTTGAGCGTCCGGTTTGGGAAGGAGATGGGAGAGAAGCCGGTAACTTAGTAGTTTTTTTAAGTTTTTCGTCAATATTTGTAAAATTATGCTTTAGCGTAAACAATGTTATATACAAGAATGTTCTACATGAAATTTAAAACAAAAAATGTTCTATACATAATTGTTATAAAATCAACGGTTCCAGAGTTACGGAGGGTGAAAAGTCGAGGTTTTCGATAGTTTTTATATTTTTTGGGCAATATTTATGATATAACTATACCAAAACCCCAGACATCCAAAGTGAAAGTTATTCTCCAACACCAAATTGTTCCATATGGTCCACATAATGTTAAGAAAAAAGTCACACCATTTTGAGCGTCGGGTTTGGGGGGGAGAGGGGGGAGAATTCGATAAATATAAAAAGTATCGAAAACCTCCACTTTTCACCCTCCTTAACTCTGGAACCGTTGATTTTATAACAATTATGTATAGAACCTTTTTTGTTTTAAATTATATGTAGAACATTTTTCTATGGAACATTCCTTACGCTAAAGCATAGTTTTAGAAATATTGACGAAAAACTTAAAAAAACTACTAATTTACCGACTTCTCCCCCATCTCCCCCCCCCCCCAAACCGGACGCTCAAAATGGTGTGACTTTTTACTGAACAATATGTGGACCATATAGAACAATTCGGTGTTGAAGGAAAACTTTTACTTTGGATGTCTGGGTTAGGCCTTTTTTTGGACCAATTATACTATACTACCTTCGTAACTTTGAAACCGTTCATTTTAGAAGGGTTATGCATAAGGCCTTTTTTATTTCAAATTTAATGTAAAACAATTTTGTGTAGAAGGTTGTTCATGCTAAACCGCTTAGTTTTAGAAATATTGACGAAAAACCTAAAAAACTACAAATTTGCAGATTTCTCCCCCCCTCTCCCCCCCCCCCCCCCAAACCCGACGCTCAAAATGGTGTGACTTTTTCTGAACATTATGTGGACCATATAGAACAATTTGGTGTTGGAGGATAACTTTCACTTTGGATGTCTGGGTTTGGGTTTAACTATACCATACTATTTGTCAACAAATCGTAATACGCCAAAGTGACCTTGACCATTCCTCTACCGTCATTTTAATCAAATCGATGTGGGCCACTATTGCACACGATAGATTAATAAAAATACTAACGCTCGGTGTTATTAACTCAAATATCATTTTTTTCTAGTTAGGCCACTTTTGCACTATGCGCCTCATATATGAGTAGTATTGTTAAATTTCGAGAGGTAAACATACTGAATAGCAGGTATAATATTAAACGTAGAATAGATTAACAATCGATTACTTTTTACCTGTACCGGAAACTTAATCGCACCATTTAAATTTGTCACACCATACTTTGTAATAAGCCTAAGATTAAGGGTTACTAAAATATCTTGGTGGCAACTATACCATTGATTACGTAGTAAATCCTACGCACTATAGATTACGAAAGTTTTAAATATTTATTTTTAACCAGAAAGAAGCCCTTTGTTGTTATTAGAAACACTTTTGCAAGGAGAAAAATTATCATCAGCTTGATCTAAACAATGACTATTACATATCAAAGAGAAACCAATTTGTTATTTGACTAACTTGTTAGTTGATAACTCTAAGATAACTTTTAATTCCTCGAAATGTAATAAAATTACTGAACTTTGAAAATTTCTATCAGCTATTTCATTTAAAATTTGAAAACATAAACAACAATTATAAATATTTTAATTCTGATTGCTAATAATTAATAATATCCCCGGGAATCCTGCAAAACTCGTTGACCCACAATCACACATATTTTTGCAAAATATATTTTTTTGGTTATATTGCTAAATATTGAACTTTTAAATAGTGCACAATTTGTTTACGCAACTATTTAAGGCTCGAGGCTCGCGGACTCAAAAATGGACACCATGTACAGTTGCCATCAAGTTATTGCAGCAACCTTAATCTTAATATTATTACAAAGTCATTTGTATTTGAGTGGTGTCGTTAGGTTAGAAGAGGTAAACCTACCGAATAGCAGGTATAATACTTAAATGTACAACAGATTAACATTTTATTACTTTTACCTGTACCAGAAACTTGTTCACACCACTCAAATACAAATTACTTTGTAGTAAGCTTAAGATTAAGGCCCTCTACAATAAATTGATGGCAACTGTACCCTTGGAATCTGTTTCAGCTTCAAACAAATTAAATAGTAGATTTATACATCATTGACTGTAGGTGAGTGTTTTACTATAAAATTCAATGCAAAAATACCAACAGAATACCAAGCCGTACAACAATTTGCTAACTACTTGGTAAACAACCTGGAGGTTGGAGGATTTCGATAGGTAGTACCTTTGTATCAGGTTAACTGAAGTTGTACCCATATTTATTTGAGGGTACTTTTTATTTTAAAAATTACCCTCAATATATGCGATCGAAATATTCAATCAGTGCATATTACCAGTTATAACATATAGCTCACAAACATGGAGTTTCACAAAGGAAAACATCGACAGGATATCCAAAACACAAAGAACAATGAACAGAGAGATGCTGGGTATCGGTCATAAAGACAGGAAAAGAAAGTCGTGGGTCAAAGAAAAAACAAAGCTGAATGATCAAGACAGGTTGCAAAACTTAAATGGAACTTCGCCGGCCACACTCTGCGGCAAAAAGATGAAAGATGGAATAAGCGAATTCTACACTGGCGACCATGGAAACAGAAAAGAAAAAGAGGAAGGCCACAGATGAGATGGACGGACGACCTTAAGAGAGCGGCAGTAAGGAACTCTGGATGCAGATCGCCCAGAATAGAGACCAACGGAGATTAATAGGCGAGGCCTATGCCCAGGAATGGGCGTTTAAGGCTGATTAGATAGATAGATAGTAACCATATTAAAAGAGGAAATGAATAGAGAGTAAATACCACTATTAGTAAATAAATAACGTATCGAGGATGTGTAGACACCAAATTTGAGACCGGTGCCTAATTTGAGACGCCGTCGTATATTTGTGTGCGATGGGTTGACATCTAGTGAAAATATTGAAAACTGATTATTCTGTGAAGTTAGTGGTAGATCTGCTTTTAGTTGGCGCTTAGAAGTGACCGTTGTTGCTTTGTCGACGTTAATTTGATTTACACGATACACAAAGTTTTTTCAGAATTTATAAAAACTTACAATACATCAAGGTAATTACATTTACTCCAGTTATTTTTTTTTTGTTTAATATTAGTTAATACATTTTATGCAAATTAAACGGTAATTGTGTGGCATACATAACCAACAAAAATTCGTTTTATTTTTAACGGAAAAAATCCTAATTTGAGACACCTGTAAGTTCCAAATTTGAGAATGTCTCAAATTAGGACCCCGTGTAAAAATTTTATTTTTATGTATTTTTTTGTTTGTAAATGCCGCCAAAAAATAAAAAATGGAATGCAAATAATATGACAGGGGCTGTAAATACAGTAAGAAATAGAGAGATGGGCTATTTGAAGGCCTCAAAAAATTTTGGAGTACCAAAAGGTACCTTAGAACTATATGTGAAATCAGACAAGACTCCAGAAGAACTCGTCGGGATATCAATTGGCCGGCGACCTATTCTTCCTTTGGAATTAGAAAATGAGTTGGTTGAGTATGCCCTAACTATGGAGCAACGTTATTTCGGGCTAAGAGCGCGTGATATAAAACGACTGGCATTTCAACTTGCAATACGAAAGTCAATACCACATCCATTTAGCGGAGACTCTTTCTGAAAAGGCATCCGACGCTTTCAATGCGTACTCCTCAGGGAATGTCATCTGCTCGAGTAAAATCGTTTATTCATGAAAATGTATCCAAGTTCTTTGACCTGTATGAACCAGAATATCTTAAGCTTACTAACCCTGCACAACGTATATTCAATGTAGACGAAACAGGTATTACAATTGTTCAGCACCAACATAGCAAAGTCATTTCTATGGGAGGGAAGAAGCAGGTTTCGTCACTTACTTCAGCAGAAAGGGGCAAGCTGATTACTGTTATTACATGTATGTATGAATGCTGCAGGAGTTTTCGTACCATCATTATTAATCTTCCCTAGAAAAAAAATGAAAACAGAGTTGATGCTAGGAGCTACCACTGGAGCAGTCGCAGAATGCCATGTGTCAGGTTGGGTACAGGCCGATATTTTCACTAGATTGCTACAACACTTCATAAAATTCAATAAACCTTCAGCTGCAGACCCTGTTCTTCTCGTCCTTGATGGCCACTATTCTTATACGAGAAACGTTGCTCTAATAGATTTGGCCAAACAGAATCATGTGACGATTATTTGCCTCCCACCACATTCTACACATAAAATGCAACCGTTGGATGTTGCTTTTATGGTACCGCTGAAAATTTACTACGCACAAGAAATAGAAAACTGGCTTAGAGAGAATCAGTTGAGTGTTGTGTCGCCTTATGCCATTGCCAGTATTTTTTGTAAAGCGTATAACAAAGCTGCGATGATGGAAATATCTTGCAATGGTTTCCGAAAAGTTGGACTGGTCCCTATTTGTCGTCATATTTTTAGGGACTTTGAATTTGGAATTCAAGAGCACTTGGAAACACAAAACGAAAGGGACGAACAAATAATAGAACCAAACCATGAACAACCAAATCATCCAATGCGAAAACATAGAAATCCTAGTCCACCACTACCTCATCAACAACTTGTGTCTCCGAAAGACATCTGTCCGATCCCTACATACAAGAGAGACACCACTAAAAAGCCACATGCCAGATCAGGAAAGGCTTCAGTAATTACTCTAACACCCTACAAAGAAGAATTAGAGCAAAGTTTGCAGAAGGAAAAAGCAAAAAAACTAGTACCCCAGCTAAAGTTGGATTGTGTATTAGCTTCAAAAAAAAAACAATTCAACAAAAAGTGTTAGATCAGAAAAAAGCAACGTCCAAAGAAGAAATAGCAGTACACGAAGACGTAGGTCAATCTTCTACATCAAAAGGCAAAGCATCAAGAAGGAAACGGAAAGTTCCTTCGAGTTCAAGTTCAGATAGCAGCGAAGACTTTCCATTAGCTGATTCATCGTCCGACGAAAGTGGAGAAAACGACGCGGAATGTCTATTTTGCACCGGAAAATTTTCCGACGATAAATATGGAGAACGATGGGCAAAGTGTTACCAATGTGGCAGGTGGGCACATGAAGACTGTGAAGAAATAAAGTCCAGCACATTTATTTGCCTTTTCTGCGAAGGAAAGGGCTTTTTTGAATAGTATCTCAAATTAGGGTACCTGTCTCAAATTTGGATACCTGGCTATCCCAAATTAAGCGACCTTTTATTTTTAATATTAAATGTCGCAAAAAAATTAAACGTATTTTTTTGCAAAAATATATGTCTTATTCGCTTTATTTATTTTTTGTTGTGTTGTAGAAACATTAAATTTAAGTTTTCGAAATAAATGTTTTAAAAACTTTTGAATATTCTGTTTTAAATTTGTTTTTCGAAAAAAGTGTCTCAAATTTGGTGCCTTTCCTCTAATGAGAGTCAGACAAAAGTCAGTAACTTTGGTATTTTTCACGCGTAATACCGCTCGTTTTTATTGCTATAATAATATATATTTTATGTTATGAGTCTCTTGAAGGTATGAAAATTTGTAAGTAGAAAAAGGATCGAAATAAAAAATTAATGGCTCGAAAAGTACCGTCTTAATACCGTTATAACTTCGTCGCAAATACCGGCCAACTTTGACAACTCACAGCAATTAAGGTTTTTTTTCTTTTAAAAGAAAAGTCCTGCCGCGTCCTTTACCATACTGTTTTCTTAATTTAATCTAATAGTCGCCGAGATATTATATTTGTTTATAAGTAGTGTGACCAACTAGCCCGAAAAATTCGGGACATGGCCCGAATTACGAAGTCGTGTCCCGGACAAGGCTTCCGGGTCATCCGAATTTTTTAACGGTTTGGTAAAATTCTTATTTTTAAATTTTGAACACGTTATTCTTTTAAGAATTCACATCAAACTTGTAACATTTTTTTTATATATATAATAGGATTAGTTAATAATCCATTTACCCGTTGGATTAAATTTTAAACCCACTAGTACTCATTACGGGTACGCCTATGGCCGTTTCAGTAAATAACTACCCTTGGCTAAATTTACTATCATAACGGTACTGGCAAATTCGTTGTCGGTATGACAAACGCAAATAACTGAGTCAATTAATATAAACGGGACCATTTTTTTTATTGCAGTTTTACCAAAACACAATGTTTTGGAAATAAACCCAAAGTCCCTTATTTTATATGGTTCTCGCTATTGTTATCTGTTTCGTATATAAACCTCCCAAGGAGTTCACTACTAAAATTTCGTTAGGTATTCCATCCTATTCAAAGCGGTACGATATTGCAATGTTTTATGGTCACTTTCCGTTTTAGTCATATTTCAAAGGAGCCCTCTTGGCTGAATAACTTTCCCTTCTGAACACAACCGTTAGGTATTTTGACTTCATTTTGCGGTATCTGTATGATGTGCGGTTACTTTACCTAAAAACGCAAATAAGTCAGTTCTTTTTGAGAAATGTAACTTTTTTGAGAGGGGACATACTCCCACCTTTTTTTTAGAGAAATAGCATCTCAAAGATTGCGAAAAGGACTTGACGGCTAAATGGCTGGAAGTACAGACGTGTGTCTCTAGAGTACCGTATATCTTATCTACCATCTACCTTATCTACAATATATCTTATCTGAGTGATATTCACTCTCTTATCGTATCTGCAATTGGATCTAAAATCCGATTAGATTCAAATTACCAAATAACTTCAGTGCTTGCTTACTAGTTAAAGTAAATTCAGTGCAAATTAAGAGGCAGAGTAACTGTAAGTGTCTTAATTATACTACCTACAACTATTTCCAAAAATAGAGCAATCTATGGGCTATCTACCTCAAACATATCTTCATCTGTGGTTATCTCATTATAGATGCTTGATTTGTTTTTTTTTTTAATTCATAACCAGGCTCTCTTTACTGTGTTTTTAATTGTGCATGTTTTTGTTATAATATGATACTTTTATTTATTCTATCATAATTATTGTTTATTTCTAACTGTACACCACAACACATTAATTGTTGGTGCAGTTTTGATTGGTGTATCTTGTTTTCTCTTTATTTCTTGTGTTTTTTTTTGACTCACCCTTCTGGTGAACCATGTGTTTAATATATTGTTTTTTATTTATTTCACTAGTTTTATTTGTCTACTCATAATAAATTCCCTGATAAGAAATTACCGCTAAATATTAACTAATTAACTGTCTATATCTTTTCTTGTATTTTGTCTCAGAACCTCATTATCTTTCCTTACCTACCTGTTTTCGTTTCTAAGGTTTCTTAATTTTCCCCTTGCAACCCCAAAAAGTTAAGTCTCTTCCCTTATCTTAGGTAACTTTACCTATCTATCTTTTTATCTGTTTCTCTCTCTTCTCTAATCTACCTTCTCCTGTCTTATCTTTACCTATTTCTTATATTGACTCCCTTCCACGTTCCAAAAGCTAGTTTCGAACCCACGACTCGCTTTCCACCTACCATCTGGCTGCCGTCGCAGTGTCTCCATTGGTGACCTTTCTAGCACCATCCAAAAAAAGGTTTCCGAGGTTACACATTTTTATGACGCCCAAGCAACGTGGGGCATGATTATCTTCTTACTTTTCTTTATACATTCTTATCTAATCATTTTTTAGCTATCTCTATACATTCATCTAACGCCCAAGCTACGCGTGTCCTGATCATTTTTCGTTGTTCTATTTCCATTTATTTTCTCCTTCTATTTGCTTTATCTCTATCTCAGTTAATTCTTCATTTTCTTCTTACGTTCCTTCTGGAAACACACTATAAAAGTTCTCCATATTTAGCTACAAATTTTGAATTAAGCCTGATCTTTCTTCGAGGTGTTTATACTACATATTTTTATATTTTTTATTACCTGTGGAGTCGAATTAAAAATGAATAATTTTGATGTCAATTTTCTTACGTTAGAGGAGATTACTTATTAATTAAAAATCATAGGAACTGTTACGAGTAGAAAAATAAAAGAAAAGAGAAAAATCCTCAAAAGATTATTGGTGAGGGATAACAGTAATCAATTTTATCTAGATACCTTAAATTTTGATAATGAAAAGACCGCCATTACAAAATCTATCGAGAATATTTCAAAGTTAGTTGAAGAATTTGAAGGTTCCTCAACAGACTCTTGTGTTCGACAAGTAAAGTCTAGATTAATTCATTTGTTAGGTAGAATAGAACGCCTCCCTATCTCTGAGCCTGTTTCTGAGGAACATATATATTTCCCCAATGAATCTAACACTACTTGTCTGTTATTGGAGCAAGAGATAAATGACAAAATAATTCCTTTATCTTCTAGTTCTTCTTCTGTCGAGGTTGTCTCTCCGCCTCCACAGATAATACATGTTTCTACTCCCGATGGAAATATCTCGAAATATTCCATATTCAAACGGAATGTTAAGTTCAATGGTGACCCCAAGACTCTCTTTGATTTTATTGAACGAGTTAGTGAGTTTTCTGAATCTCGCAATGTTCCGAAAGACGTTCTGTTTAATTCGGCTATTGAATTTTTCTCTGGCGATGCCGCAGTGTGGTTTCGCAGTATTAAGTCCACTATAAATTCTTGGGATGGACTTATTCAACTCCTCAAATCCACTATTCTATCTCCCGATGCCGACGAAGATCTTTGGGATCAAATCAAAAGTCGCAATCAAAAACGTAGCGAGCCTATCGTCATTTTCGCCGCTCAAATGCTCTCTCTTTTTAATCGTTTATCTCGCGAATCTTCCGAATCCACAAAGTTAAGGATTATTCGTAAAAATATCTTACCGGAACATATCTCTCATGTCACTTTGACAGAAATTAATACCGTGAGTGAACTAACTCAAACTGTTAAGAAGGTGGAAGATGCTAACCCCTCCTTGATGGCAAACTTCTTCCAAAATTCAGAAGTGTCTGATGTCGAGACAGATTCCTCCCGAGTCGAAGCGTCGTTCTCACAACAATACCTTAAAAGCCACATAATTTTCATCTAACTCTAATCAAGAATCTAATTTACCTAATTCGAGTAATAAAAATACTTCGAAAGTAGTGTCCTGTTGGACCTGTCGAACTGTCGGCCACACTTACCCCCATTGTAAGAAGGAACAACGGAACCGTTTTTGCTACAAATGTGGAAAACAGAATATGACAGGCCATACGTGTTCTTGTTCAAAAAACTAGTTAGTCGAGTTTGTTCTGTCGGTGCAATCTCGTTATCTTTCCGCCCTAGCAAATCCGACGTTAAAGTTCAAAATAAGTGGGCTAAGTGGTTGAAGACCGTCAAACATTTCTATCGTAATAGTGGTACGACAATTGCCCCTGTATTAATTAATAAAATTAGCGATTCCCGACCGCACATTTCTGTGTCGATTTTCTCGAGAAATTTTACAGTTCTTCTAGATACTGGTTGTTCTATCACCATAGTAGGTTCTAACGGTATTAAATTCCTGGAATCCAATAACTTGTGTAAATCCATGTCAACATCAAAACGTTTCTCTAGCTGACGGATCTAATCGCACTGTTACAGGTGTAGTCCACCTTCCTATCTTATCTAGCGATGTCTGTCATGTCATTAAAGCACTAATTGTACTGATGTTATCTTATACATTTATCCTAGGTAGCAATTTCGTTAAGACTTTCGCCCTTATAGATTTTCCTAAAAATACCTGGCTTACCGGCGGTAATGACCCACAAACTTTTACCGATATTGATAATGAACTGGATGAAGTATCTTTATGTACTATCGATAATTTAAGTCCCGATCAAAGACGTGTCGCGACTAGCACTATTGAATCTTTCTCTCAAATTAGCAATATTAATGGATTAGGTCGCACCTTTCAAAAAACGCGCGTTCCCCATGTCTCCCTATATGTCCAAAATTCTCAACGAAGAATTGGACGAAATGCTTAATTTAGGTGTCGTTGAACCTACTAATAGTCCATGGAGTTCGCCAGTACTCCTAGTTAAGAAAACTAACGGCGAGTATCGCTTTTGTTTCGACGGTAGAGCTCTCAATCAGGTAACTAAACGAGACTCGTACCCCTTGCCTAATATTGATAGGATTCTTTCTTTACTGAAAGGTACCAAATTTATAAGTTCCGTTGACTTGAGAAAAGCTTTCTGGCAAATCTCTTTAGATCCCTATTCGAGAGAAAAAACTGCCTTCAGTGTCATCGGAAGAGGTTTCTTTCAATTTATCGTCATGCCTTTTGGTTTATGCAATTCGGCTCAAACTCAACAGAGATTAGTCGATGCAATTTTCGGTCCTAAATATGAACCGAACATATTTTGTTATCTTGACGACATCATCATTTGTTCCGACAATTTCGAAGAACATATTAAAGTATTATCTGAGGTTAAAAATAGGTTAAAAGAGGCCAAATTAACTATCAATGTCGATAAGTGTGAATTTTTCAAGTCTGAACTAAAATTTCTGGGTTACATTGTAGGAGATAATCTCTTAAGAACTGATCCAGAAAAAGTCTCTGCAATGATTAATTATCCTCGTCCAAAAACTTTTACAGAAGTTAAAAGATTTATTGGGATATGCTCTTGGTATAGGCGATTTATAAATAATTTTTCGACCCTTGTCTCTCCTATAAATGACCTATTAAAAGGTAAAAAGAAGAAACAGCCCGTAGACTGGACTGATTCCGCTGAAGACTCCTTTATTTTAATTAAGGATGCTCTTATCTCTGCCCCTGTCTTAACTCAACCTGATTTTTTAAAGCCTTTTATTATTCAATGTGACGCTAGCGATACTGGGTTAGGAGGTGTCCTAACACAAACCGTCGATGGATGGGATGTAGTTATTGCCTATGCTAGTCGTACTTTATCTAGGGCTGAACGAAACTACTCTGTCACTGAGAGAGAATGTTTAGCCGTAATTTTCGCTATTGAGAAATTTCGTCCTTATATCGAAGGAGTCAAATTTCAAGTAATTACCGACCATCATTCCCTGTTGTGGTTAAAAAACATTAGCAATCCTTCTGGCAAACTTGCGCGTTGGGCTATGCGCTTACGTCAGCATGATTTTGATCTTATTCATCGTAAAGGAACTTCACATATCGTCCCTGATGCTCTAAGTCGCATGTTTACTAACGAATCTATGTTAGAAAAACCACAAATATCTTATCTGGAAGTCGACAAGGACCGAATCGATCCCTGGTTCGATGATTTTCGCTCTAAAATTTTATTAGAGCCCAATAAGTATCCTCAGTGGAAAGTCGAGGATGACTTTGTCTATAAATTAATCCCTTCCAAATAACCGGTTTCCACCAATAATACAGAGTGGAAAATTTTAGTACCGAAACCCCAAAGAAATGATATTATCACTTCTTGTCACGATCCTCCTACCTGTGCCCATTTCGGCTATTTCAAAACTCTTAATCGGATTCAAGAGTTATACTATTGGCCCAAAATGCGGAAAGATGTACTTCGTTTTGTTAGGTCCTGTAAAACGTGTGGAGTTCAAAAGATGTCGATTTTAGCTCCCTTGGGTTTAATGGGACGAGAAAAATCCGCTCGGTTCCCTTGGCAAATAATTGCCGTGGATCTTATTGGTCCGCTTCCTCGCTCAAAAAGAGGATACACTTTTCTTCACTCAACTATGTAATTATCTTTGAGAAAAAACTCAGTACCTTACCGTTAAGTGAAAACTCATTTAATATGTCTCTGATCGAGACTCAGTACCTTACCGTTAAGTGGAAAATCACTTGATTATCTTTGAGTAAAGCTCATTTATCTTTGCTCACTATATTATCGTTAAGTGGAAAATCACTTAGATTATCTTTGAGTAAAGTTCATCTATATTTGCTCACTATATTATCTTTAAGTGGAAAACCACTCAAACTATCGATGCGAAAGCACCCTATCTGGTCAGTAAATGGAAAATCATCTGCTTACTGTACCGTGAAAGTTATAACCTTGATCACGTTGTTATACTTTTAGTATCTATATAGTAGTTATAGTAATAGTCCTGTCGCCAGGGGGGGTACAACGGCCTCGTTAATTCAGATGGACTTACCCAAGTTTTTTTTATGTATTTTGACCCGTAGAACACGAATTTTTTGGGTAACAGTTGATCCGGATGTCGATAAGATTGTTATAGACCAAGAACTTGAGGAATCAAATAACAGCGATTTTTGGCAAAACAAAACAATATTTTGTATTTTTTGGGTCATTTTAAGCAAAAAATATTTCTACAAGTTTTTTAGTAAGATGCACAGTTTTCGAGATAAACGCGGTTGAACTTTCAAAAAATCGAAAAACTGCAATTTTTAAACCCGAATAACTTTCGAATAACCGAAGCAATTCTGCTTAGCGCCTTTGAAAGTTCAAGTCAAATTATGTCGGTTTTGATTATTTGCATTGCTAAAAATTTATTGTGTTATTGTTAAACAAAGCTACAAACAACTAGTGCGTGAGTGATGTTTCTATGATTTCTCATTTAAAATCGAACGAGTAGGTAGAATAGGTACTAGTGCAATCAAGACTATTTCTACGTTACATGCGTTAAAACGCATGTAAAAGCACGGGAAACCCTACGTGTTTATAGCTTTGTTAAACAATAAAAAAATAAATTTTTACCAATGCAAATAATCAAAACCGATATAATTTGACTTAAACTTTCAAATGCGGTAAGCAGACTTGCTATTTTATTTTTTAATCAAAAGTTATTCGGGTTCAAAAATTGCAATTTTTCGATTTTTTTAAAGTTCAACCGCGTTTATCTCGAAAACTGTGCATCCTACGAAAAAACTTGTAGAAATATTTTTTACTTAAAATGGCCCAAAAAATACAAAATATTGTTTTGTTTTGCCAAAAATCGCTGTTATTTGATTCCTCAAGTTCTTGGTCTATAACAATCTTATCGACATCCGGATCAACTGTTACCCAAAAAATTCGTGTTCTACGGGTCAAAATACATAAAAAAAACTTGAGTAAGTCCATCTGAATTAACGAGGCCGTTGTACCCCCCCTGGCGACAGGACTATAACTCCTATATTACCTATTATAGTTTTAAATTTTTTATAAGATGTCCTTTATGGATTTATCAACCCTAAATGGCGATCATTTATTTATGATCTGACATACAACCAGTGATGAATCGAGCTTACATGAGTGAATCATAAGAATGTAATTCTCGGCGTAAAACTATTCTTCTTTTTCCATATTTCGGAATCTGTTTTGACCTTACTAGTTGTCACGAGAAGAACGTCTAGGACGATGATCTAGGACATGGTCTAGGACATGGTCTAGGACATGGTCTAGGACAGGTCTAGGGACCTGTTGAGCTTTTAAGGAAGATAGACAGATTCTTCTTAAATCTTCTTACTCTTTCATTCTTTCTTTTAGTACTTATATTGTCTACCAGACCCTTTTCCCTGATATGACTTAGGAGTTTTCGTATGTTAACTTCAACTCGATTGTGACTTAACCGATTATGTCCCTAAATTTAATTTAGGCGTGTGGTACGCGTAGCTATCAACTGACAACCATGTAATTACTTCTTTCTTCTTCTTCTACTTTTTTTTACATTTAGTTGAGTTTTTATTTATTCTTTTGTGATATTCACTTTAGCATAGGTATTTCAATGACTTTAAGATTTTATCGAGCGTTGTGAATTTAGCCATTTTAATACCGTATCTTTAATTAGAGATTTCCTAAAAATATCTCTTTCTCTAATTTATCTTGCCGAAATACTCATGACTACCGAATTCGATGCTATTTCTTCGACAGGTATTCCTGTTGTATTGACGTTTACTTTAGATGCCTTTGTTATCCTGACGTTGGGTTACCTCCTTCGTTAATAATGATAACGTTTTTATATCTTTATATTTAGCTTATATATTTCTCGAGGCACGTTCCTCTAATAGTTTTAAGGGCATAGAAAAAAATGTATCCTTAGGTTTTTATCAGAAACCACTGTCCTTCCTCTTCACCGGTTTCCTCTCTTGGGAGGGGGCTGTGGAACATTTTTTTATATAATAGGATTAGTTAATAATTAATTTACCCGTTGGATTAAATTTTAAACCCACTAGTACCCATTACGGGTACGCCTATGGCCGTTTCAGTAAATAACTACCCTTGGCTAAATTTACTATCATAACGGTACTGGCAAATTCGTTGTCGGTATGACAAACGCAAATACCTGAGTCTATTAATATAAACGGGATCATTTTTTTTATTGCAGCTTTGCCAAAACACAATGTTTTGGAAATACACCCAAGGTCCCTTATTTTATATGGTTCTCGCTATTGTTATCTATTTCGTATGTAAACCTCCCAAGGAGTTCACTACTAAAATTCCGGTAGGTATTCCATCCTATTCAAAGCGGTACGGTATTGCAATGTTTTATGGTCACTTTCCGTTTTAGTCATATTTTAAATGAGCCCTCTTGGCTGAATAACTTTCCCTTCTGAACACAACCGTTAGGTATTTTGATTTCATTTTGCGGTATCTGTATGATGTGCGGTTATTTTACCTAAAAACGCAAATAAGTCAGTTTTTTTTTGAGAAATGTAACTTTTTTTGAGAGGGGACATACTCCCACCTTTTTTTTTAGAGAAAAAGCATCGCAAAGATTGCGAAAAGGACTTGGCGACTGAATGGCTGGAAGTAAAGACGTGTGTCTCTAGAGTACCGTATATCTTGTCTACCATCTACCTTATCTACAATATATCTTATCTGAGTGATATTCACTCTCTTATCGTATCTATAATTGGATCTAACATCCGATTAGATTCAAATTACCAAATAACTTCAGTGCTTGCTTACTAGTTAAAGTAAATTCAGTGCAAATTAAGAGGCAAAGTAACTGTAAGTGTCTTAATTATACTACCTACAACTATTTCCAAAAATAGAGCAATCTATGGGCTATCTACCTCAAACATATCTTCATCTGTGGTTAAGGCTAACCTCCGATGAATCTCATCAGCGATTTCATCAATACAATCTTTTATTCATTAATAAAACTTTTCATTATCAAAACCAAGTACAAACATTCACTAATTCATTAATAGCTGTGCGATTGGCTTTTTGTTTATAAAACCAAGTGCGGGGTGGTTTTTGATTTTTGAACAGTTAACGTGGGTTAACTTTGTATGCTTTGCATTTAATTTTATTATATCTTTGTACTTTATATTTTCTATCAATCATTAAGTTTACCATATCAGTTATGTCGAGATAAGCCCTAAACCAGTAAAGAGAGATTTCTCATTATAGATGCTTGATTTGTTTTTTTTTTTAATTCATAACCAGGCTCTCTTTACTGTGTTTTTAATTGTGCATGTTTTCGTTATAATATGATACTTTTATTTATTCTATCATAATTATTGTTTATTTCTAACTGTACACCACAACACATTAATTGTTGGTGCAGTTTTGATTGGTGTATCTTGTTTTCTCTTTATTTCTTGTGTTTTCTTTGACTTACCCTTCTGTTGAACCATGTGTTTAATATATTGTTTTTTATTTATTTCCCTAGTTTTATTTATCTACTCATAATAAATTCCCTGATAAGAAATTACCGCTAAATATTAACTAATTAACTGTCTATATCTTTTCTTGTATTTGGTCTCAGAACCTCATTATCTTTCCTTACCTACCTGTTTTCGTTTCTAAGGTTTCTTATTTTTCCCCTTGCAACCCCAAAAAGTTAAGTGGCGCCCTGTATCTCTTCTCTTATCTTAGGTAACTTTACCTATCTATCTTTTTATCTGTTTCTCTTCTCTAATCTACCTTCTCTTGTCTTATCTTTACCTATTTCTTCTATTGACTCCCTTCCACGTTCCAAAAGCTAGTTTCGAACCCACGACTCGCTTTCCACCTACCATCTGGCTGCCGTCGCAGTGTCTTCATTGGTGACCTTTCTAGCACCATCCAAAAAAAGGTTTCCGAGGTTACAAACTGAATTTGTGTGACGAAAAAAAGTCGACAATTTCTAATAGTCGACCTAAACTGTCTAGTGTTAAGCGTAAAACTAATACCACATCAAAAACGCATGCATTTTATTTCGTGGTATTATAGTTCTAAGAAAACTCAAACTCTGGGTTTTTTCCGTTTCTGTATTTTAATTATCGTCTTCTGAAAAGACGATTTAAAAACATGATAATGTAATTATGATAATTATATTTTTATATTAACCTAAGCTTCTATTTACATTGAAGTCCAATATCAGTTGATTTTCTAATTTTTTCCTTCTTTAAGAACGATTTCCGGATTGGAATCCGAATCGTCAAAAACTAACAAAAATGTGATCATTACACATCATTACAACCCACCCTATAAAAAAAATTTTTTTTCAATATAAAAATGATAAATATTCTTATATAATATCACAAGAGAGAAAATTTTGCCGGCAATATTTTCGACTGGTATGAAAGTTTATTGCCTGGAAATTTTCGCGAATTAAATTTTGACTTAAATCACGAGACGTTAGTCGAGTGATTTTGTCAAAATTTCATAAGCGAACATTACCAAAAGGCAACGAACTTGAATGAAACCAGGAGAAAATTTTGCCGGCAAATAATTTTCTCTCGAATGATATTCGACAAGACTATTTCACGAGACAATTAATGCACCGTATCAACGAAATATATTCTTTATTTATTTGTTATTACCAGACACTTTCGTGGCGGATCTGTCATAATTTTGTCGCTGAGAAATCACGTCGCTAAGGAGTTTTGTCAGTAGGAAACGATGCGTTGCTATGACGTTTTATCAGTTAAAAACAGTCTAGTGAAATAGTCAATAAAATGATTAAAGTTCTATATTAAAAAAAAAGGCCCGATTTTCATGGGAATGTCCCGGATTTTAGGTATTTCTTTTAGCCTTGTTCCGCATTCGACTGAATTGGAATTGGTCACACTATTTATAAGCCAAAAAATTGTTTACACGTTTAAAACATTCCTGAGGCCGCTAAATTAGTCCAATTTCAATTCTGTAAAGTACGTTGGATAGAAATATGCCTTTTTATACGAATACCATAGTTATTCTGCTGTATCATAATTATTATGGTAATTATAAAAACCACACACGGGCTCACGGAAGAAATCAAAATCAATGTCGGCATTAGACAAGGGGACAGCCTCAGTCTATATATATATATATATATATATATATATATATAATCGGTTTATAACGTTCTACGACGTCTTCCGATTCCCAATCGCCATTGCTCTCGATCGTAGCACATGTCTTCGTTCAAGCCTCTTTCTCCGATTTCCCTATGGATTCCTTCTATCCAGCTTTTCCTAGGTCTTCCTCTCTTCCGCCGTCCTTTTGGTGCCCATCGTAGCACTTGCTTGGGTAATCTGTCTTCTTCCATACGTTGTACGTGGCCAAACCATCTTAGTTGCTTTGTTTTTATATCGTCCATTATTGTATGCTTTACATCCATTATCTCCAATATTCTTGTATTTCTGATTTTTTGTATTCTTGATATACCAGCAGATCTTCTCCAGAAGTCCATTTCAGTTGTTCTGAGCATATTTTCGGATTTTTCTTTAAGTGGCCAAACTTCGCTGCTGTATGTTATAATGCTCTTAACAATGCTGTTATAGATGTTACGTTTATTTTCTTTGGAGATACTTTGGTCCCATAGGATTTTGTTCAATAATGCGATAGCTTTTCTTCCTTGTGTGCACCTTTCTTGGATATTCTTGTCCAACGTTCCATCTTGTGTAATTGTAAGACCCAAGTATTTATATTCCTGACAGTGATTAATAGTTATTTCATTTTCCAACGCTAGATCCTGCTGTATACCTCCAACGCACATATATTCCGTTTTCTTGGTATTCACTTCTAAACCCCAGTTCCGGTACTCTTCTATGATTTTTCGGGTCATATATTCAATATCGTGATAATCCTGGGCCATAAGAATCTAATCATCCGCAAAACATAGAGTGTATAGCATGTTATCATCATTTAGCGGTATACCCATATTCTTACATTTCCTTTTCCAGGATTTCAAAACTTGCTCTAAATATATTTTAAATAGTGTCGGCGATAGACAGCAGCCCTGTTTAAGACCCTTATTCACTTCAAATCCTGACGAGATTTCCTTGCCTAGCTTAACTTTTGCTATATTATGTTGGTATAGATTTTTTACAGCTTTAATGAGGTTCAGACTGATGTTAGTTTTTTCGAGGGCTTCCCAAAATTTACTTTGTGGTACAGTATCGTATGCTTTTTTTAAGTCTATGTACACTAAATGCAGTTCTTGATTGTAGGCTATTTGTTTGTCTATTAACTGTGTTACACAATATAGGTGGTCAGTGGTGGATCTGCCAGCGCGGAAACCGGCTTGCTCTTCGGCCTCTAAGTCCTTGTATTCTTCTTCTATTTTATTTTTGATAATTTTTCCGTAAACTCTGCTGATGGTGCTTGTGACAGATATTCCCCGGTAATTATCGCATATATTTTTACTGCCTTTCTTGTGTATTGTAGAAATTACAGACAATTGCCATTCTTTTGGTATGACTTCGCCATTCATACATCTATTAAATAGATCTCTTAGGTATTCATACAGGGTGTCGCTACCGTATTTGAGCAGTTCTGGTGCTATGTCGCCAGGCCCTGACGCTTTTCTATTTTTTAGGGATTTGCATGCATTTCGTACTTCTTCCAGTCTTAACCGAATCGGTGAGCCACTGACAATTACATTGAAACTTTCGTGATCTTCGTTTTTAATAAAATCTTCTCTATTTTCTACTAGTAACTGCTTGAAATAGCCATCCCACTTTTCCAGAGTAATCGGTGTTATTATATCCCTTTTGGTATCTGTTCTCAACGTTTTAAGGAATTTCCAGCTCTCTGTGTTTCTTGTCCCCCTATATAGGCGTTAAGTTGATTGCATTTGTTTGTCCATGTTTCGTTTTTCTTCTGTGTGATTTTTTTCCGCACTCTTGCTTGTGCTTCTTTGTATAAAACCTTATCGGAATCTTTCTGTGTACTCATATATTTCCGGTACTTTTCTCTCTTATCGTCTATTTCGGTGGCTATTTCTAAGTCCCACCAGTATGGTTTATTTCTTATGTTGTCTTTGTACTCCCCCAATGCCTCATATGCAGCTTCGTGTATACATTGTGTTATATGTGTATGGAGATGTTCCGTATTTATAAATGTATAATGTCCTTTCAGTTTCTCGTCCAGTCGCTTTTCGTATAACGTTCTTATGCTTGTTTGTTGTAAGCTTTCTAGGTTGTATTTCTTTTTTGGTGCCAATTTGTTTCCTCCTTGTTCTCGTGGATTTAGATTTTTTTGAGATTTCATTCCGGAGAACAGTACTTCCGCTTTTAGAAGATGATGGTCACTGCCGCATGTTGCTCCTCTATAAACCCTTACATCGTTAATTTTCATTCGACTCCGTTGTTTTATCAAAAGATAATCAATTATACTTTTCTGGTTCATAGTAGGTTGGGTCCGAGTATATTTATGAATGCATCTATGCTGGAAGAAGCCGTTCATAATTCTTAAATTGTTCTGTTTACAGATGTTAATTATTCTTGTTCCATTATTGTTGAGTACTTCCTCGCCGTATCTGCCTACTACGTCATCCTGTTTTTTATTGCCTGTTCTGCCATTTAGGTCTCCTAATAATATAATTTCTCTGGCATTTCCTATTTTGACGATTTCATCGTTGAGCTGTTCATAGAACTCATCTTTGTTAGCTACCAGTGCGTCCTCGTTTACACCATATACTCCCAAAATAGTTATTCTATAGCCATATATGTTCATGTTGACCTTTATCATTCTTTCATTTATTCCTTCCCACGATGTTATGTGCTTTCTTAATGTTCTGCGTATGAAGATCGATATTCCTTGTTGAGCTCTTATGTGTTTTGGAACTCCACTATAAAAATGATCATAGTAGCCCAATTTCTGTGATCCTTGGCCTTTCCTCTTAGTTTCTGTCACCACTGCGATGTCCATTTTCATGTATTTTAGCTCTAATATAACTTCATCCATTTTATTTGAGAGGCTTTGAACGTTCCATGTTCCAAAATTCATAGTCCTTTTTCGTCGCTTTTTTCGTTGCCGAGTGATCCGTCCATTCATCCGAGTCTGATTATTGGGTCGCCTCAGTCTATGCCTATTTAATTTAATAATGGATGAAGTTATAGGTAGTGTAAACAAAATGCATGGCTATTGATTATGTATTTTAGAAAGGAACTACAACGTTAACGGGGTTTTATTGTTTCATATAGTCAATGGACCTCTAAATATGAAAAAACCGCGGAGTGCTACCATTTAAAGGGGTGCGTTTTTGAGAAAGGGGTGAATTAGTCCCTAGGCACAGGGCGAATTAGGGTGAGTTCTATGCACTTTTGGTACAAACACGTCTACAGGAAAATTGTTCCAGGTTAAATTTACTACCGAAATATCACATTTGAAAATGAAAAGTATTTTTTCTTACAAAAATATATTCAAAATAAAAGCAAGAAAAAAACAAGAAAGATAGCAATTTTTTTCCACGGGGATATAAGTATAGGAATTGCTGTGTGTAAAATAATTTCCACCCTTCCTCTTTAAAATGACGTTTGACAGAAGTCTCTAGAATTTATAGGTTCTGAAATAGGACATTTCAACGTTCCCCGATCACAGCATTTTTAGGCCATTTTCCCAATTATTTCGCAAACATTGTTCTGTAACTTTTTTCTACGCATTTCTAGGTATACGCAATGGTACATTTAGTAGAAATAATAGAAGTAAATTAACTTTAAAATGGTCTATTGTAGAAGGCTGTATGATTATTTTTAAGCAAGATATGATTTTTCAAAATTTTACACTTTTAATGATTTTTGATATATTTTAGAATTATTTTTAAATTTCTCATTATTGGCTGTGAGTTTCGACGGTAGCACTCTCTTGCGGTTTGAAACTTGTACTCTTCTGATAAAATGGGTGTATGTGAAATATAAAAAACGAGAAAAATAGATATTTATCTAAGAAAACACAAATTATGAACTGAAATATTATTGTAACCTGATTACTGAACGAATACACAGAATTAATAATAAAAGTAATTATGTTTTTTTTAATTTATTCATTATAATTTTAATATTTAATATATAAATTAGTGCGACTGGATGACTGCTTACGCAATAGGTCATTGAGAAAAAGAAGAAGTTTTTGTGAAATTTAGAGGTTACCTCTGTTTTTATTGGCTGTGAATTTCGTCGGTAGCTTTCTCTCGCGGTTCGAAACTTGTACTTTTCTGATAAAATTGTTCAAATTTAGTGCACAAAACTGTGCTGGCAAACACGGTCAAATCCCCTCTACTGATCGGCTCACAGCGAATAACTTTCTTTATTTTATATTTAGGTATAAGCATTGTGCAATAAAAAAGAAAGCTTATTTTCTTTACTTTAAAATGGTGTATTGTACAAAAATAATATGCTTTTTCAAAGTGTGACATACATATACACATGCAATAGGTCCTACTAAGTTGGAACCATATGGACAACTTTTTTATTATTAACTTTATGAAAAAATGCTTATAAAATGCTCTGCATAGTCTAGAACGTAAGATGCTATCTTTAGATATAAAATTTTATCAATAGTGTAAGAGGTATGTTAAAATATGAATTTCGCTAAAGAGTAAAGTACCTTTATATTTCACAATATCGAAAAGTGTTATTAAGAAGTTATTTGGAATTAAAAATTATGTTAGAATATGCAATTATATTCTTCTAATCGAAACAAATTAAAATTTTTAAATGTTTTCTCAAATTACGGATACTCTTGGATATCCTATTGATATCTTGTTTAAAAGTAGTCCTAGAATTTTTTGCAATGCACCATTTTAAAGTAACGAAAATAGTCTTATTTATCCCACAATGTATATACCTAAAATTCGTAAAGAAGAATTTAAAAAAAAATCCTAAAAAATTTAAAAAATCTTTAGAAGTAAGTATAAAACCTTGAAAAAGCACAACTTGCTTAAAAATAGTCGTATAACCCTATACAATAGACCAGTTTAAAGGTAATTAACTTTACTTTCTACTTAATGTGCTATTGCATATACCTATAAATGCGTAGAAAAAAGGTACAGAACAATGTTTGCGAAATAATGGGGAAAATGGCCCAAAAATGCTGTGACGGGCGAAATTTGAAAAATCCTATTTCAGAAACCATAAATCCTAGAGACTTCTACCAAACGTCACTTTAAAGAGGGAGGATGAACATTATTTTTCGCTGAAGCAATGCCTATAGCTATATCTCTGTGGGAAAAAAGTTATGGGGCACAAAACAAAATTGCTTTCTTTCGTGTTTTTTCTTGCTTTTCTTTTGAATATATTTTTGTAAAAAAAATATTTTTACTTTAAAATGTGATATTTCGATAGTAAATTTACCCTGGAACAATTTTCCTGTAGACTTGTTTGTACCAAAAGTTCATAGAACTCACCCTAATTCACCCTGTGCCTAGGGACTTCTTCTTCTTCAGGTGCCGTGTCCGTATTCAGACGTTGGCTGTCATCATGTTTACAAGTTACTGAAACCTTTCTCTATCGGCTGCTGCGCGAAATAATTCTTCTACCGTGGAACCACCCCATTGTCTAATATTACGCAACCATAAAAGATGAAAGTTTCTTTCGACCAATCCATCTCTTTCCCTCCTCTTTTCCTTGTATTATAAGGCGAATTAGATGGTAGTTAGGCCCTCTAATTATATGGCCGAAGTATTCTGTTTTTCTCCTCTTTATGAGGTTTATGAGCAGACGTTCTGAATTCATCATTTGGAGAACATTTTCATTGGAAGTGTGCGAAACCCACGATATCTTTAGGATTCGTCGATAGCACCACAATTCGGATGCTTTTTAACGTCCATGTCTCACAACCATACAATAATATAGACCACACGTAACATTTTAGGACCTTCTTGCGGATCTTCAGCGACAGGCTTCGGTTACATAAAACTGGTTTCCAGGTCATAAAAGCCTTACGTGATATTTCAAATTGTGGTTATTATCTCTTCATCACAATCGCAATTTACATTTAACCAACTGCCAAGGTATTTAAAATGGTTTACTCGTTCTATCTCCTCTCCATCAAGAGAAAGCACGCCTTAATCTACATTTATCTTTCCAACTGCCATCCACTTTGTCTTTGGCCTAGGGACTAATTCACCCTTTTCTCAAAAACGCACCCATCTAAATGGTAACACTTAGCGGTTTTTTCAAATTTAAAGGTACATTGACCATATGAGAAAATAAAATCCCGTTAACGTTGTAGTTCCTTTTAGCTCTCTTATTTTGAACATAATCAATAGCCTGGACGACCATATAATCGAACAGGTAATGGATTGTAGATACTTGGGTGTGGAAATATCTAGCGACAGACATCTGTGGCAAGAAACAAAACAGCAGGCTAAGATCCATAAGAGGTATCACACTCAGAGATAGAATACGAAACGAAGATACATTAAGAGAGCTAGGCGTACAAGACGTAGTGAAGACCCAAAAAACAATGATACGAGAGCTGGAACTCCGGATCGCCGCAGCAGGGGCGTAACAGAGGTGCAGCTTGCGGGGGGCCCCAATCGATCAGGGGCCCCATCTTGTCGTCTGATATTATGTAAAAATCTGTTACAGGTATATGATTTTACTTTGTGTGTTTAAATTTAAAAACGTAAATTTCTAAATAGGCGTATTCGGCAAGTGAATCATCTTATATCTAAAAACTTAATCATTTCCGGTCTCATGAATTTTTATGGTGACGTCAATAAACTATAATGCTTTGTATGTGACTATTGAAAGATTTGAGAATTTCAATTTGCCTAATTTTAGAACAATATTTCTAAATCTAGAAATGAGTTTTCTCTTTAATCTTTATCTACGTTTAGTATTTCGATACAATTATCCAGAGGCGTAACAGAGGCCCCCGTAACATCAAGTTGTCCATCAGAATTAATAAAATTGTAGATATATTCGCTGATAGTAGGTAGTTTACGAAGAAAGTGGTTTATCTCATAGATTAATACTATGTATTAATGTAATCATTTAATAATTTTTGGTTATTTTATTCTATACCAATAAAAATGAAAAATGTAAGTCGTCAAAACAATGCATGAATACACCAATAGCTCTGTAAATGACAGTTTTGGAGTGAAATTATTAGCGTCACGATGGACGTATTTGCTTGGCAATTTGGATTTAGGTTCTAGTTACACTCCACTTCAAAGTTGGACTTATGCCGTTGGTTGCTTTTACTTCGGGGGGTAAAAACACGTTTAAAATAAGTCCGGAAATGTACAAATTGACTAATTTTAACCAACTTTTGTTCTATAGAGTTTCTTTATCTATGTTAATACTTTTCAAGTCATTTGCGAGTGAAAATGTTTATTTTTCAACAAAAAAAACAACGTTTTTAGACGGGTTTTTCGCAAATTACTCAAAAATAAGTATTTATCGAATTAAATATTAGATATAGAAAAAATATTTGTAGCAAAAATGTAGCTTATAAGATACAAACAAATGGTGTACTTATTCATGAAGTCTATCGACACAGTAAAAGCACAGTTGCAGCTCATGAAAAATTATTCTTATTCGTCCAATTCCAAATCGAATATTTCAACCTGAAATAACTAAAAAATGAAGCACTTTTCGGGAAAAACTCATTAAAAACTTTTTTTTAAATGTTTTAAAAAAAGCTTTGTTTTTATTTTTTATAAAAGTTTTTATCACCAAAGCTATACGAGTTACGCTAAAATAAAGTTGGCCCCTTTTTTGGTAAAAAAAAAATCGTGAAAATCTGCCCCTATTTCGCACCCCAAATAAAATTTATCGTTAGCGCTTTACAGTTTACTTTAAATATTTATTGTTTATATGATCTGTAAGTTTTACCGGTTCGAAGTTGTTATTTTTGAAAAAATTTGGTTTCATAGTAAAAAAAGGTTTTTTATTTTGGAAAAATGCTTTTTTTCAAAATAATTTAAAAAGTATTAATGATACGAAAAATCTCAAAGAGTAAAGAAATGTAGGTCTTGCTTTTATAAATATTTTGGCTTTATTTCGTTTTTCTGTAAGACAAAAATTGGTTAAGATATGGCTGTTTAAAATTTGCATATACTCGTGATTAGTGACTCGTTCAAGGCCTTTCAACTAGAACCCTTTTAAAATAAGCACTATTAATCGGTGAAACTTACAGGTCACATAAAAAAGTTAAGTAATTTGTAAGGCGATAATGATTAGTTTCATTTGGGGTACCAAATAGGGGGAGATTTTCACAATTTTTTTACCAAAAAAAGGGATTAACTGTATTTTGAGCATAACTGGCTTAGTTTTGATGGAAGAAAGTTTTGTAAAAGATAAAGCTTCTTTTAAACACTTTTAAAAAGTTCTAATGAGTTTCCCCGAAAAGTATTTAATTTTTTGGTTACTTCCCGTTGAAATACTCGATATGGAATTTGACGAATAAGAAAAACTTTTCATGAGCTACAACTTTTCTTTTACTGGGCGATAGACTTCATTTTTGTTTCCATTTTTTTTTTATAAGCTAGATACATTTTTGCTAACAATATTCTGTTCGATCAAATACTTCTTTCTTTGAACTATTTGCGAAAAATCGCTTAAAACGTGTTTTTTTTTTGTTGAACAATAAACATTTTTACTCGTAAATAACTCGAAAAGTCTTGAGTTGACCACTTCGGTGGTGATACTGAAAATTACACGGTATCGCCATATTTTACGTTAATTTACTGGGCCGTAACACATATAGATATTAGGCTGTAACACATATAGGTATAACACAATTCGGTACGGTTTAGGTTAGGTTAGATCGAGCTTTTGTGGAAAAGGGGGCCCATTTCCAATTCTGCGGGGGGACCCGACGGAGTTTGTTACGCCAATGCGCAGCAGAGACTGCAACAGAAGAAACAGGACATAGTCCTATTAAAAGAAGATAAGGAAGAAGATTATTGCGACCGTAAATTGTTAATTAATAATTTATTTGTTGCTAAACTAGTCGTTCAAGTTCCGCCGACTCGGCTTCTGGAAATATAATATATACCAAAAAAGCTTTTATGTCACCAAGATATAGTCGGTTCGATAAACTCAGACGCAATTGGCTAGTGATTTTACGATTTTAGTAGGTAAGTAATTTTGCCAATTTGGTAAAGTTGGCAAAAAAAATAATTACAAAATAGTTAATAATTACTAAATAGTTAGTAATTTTGTGAATTTTGGCAAAATTGGCCAAAAACAAAAAAATTACCTACTAAAATCACTAGCCAGTTGTGTCTGAGTTTAGCGAACCGGCTATATTTAATAATTAATAAATAATTACCTAAAATTTTATTCGAAAAAAAAATGTTGGAAAAAGTCGGACTTTTCGAGGAAAATTTTCGTCGAAGCAAATTGGGAAAAATGTCTACGCAGCATTAAATTTCGGTGAATTTTTATTAGTACATACATATTTTTGGTGTTTTAAAATCTTCGGAGTTACAGAGCAATAATTGAAAAAACTTGAGTTAAGAGTACTAATTAGTCTATAAAAAAATAGCCTATCTGGGGACTTTGCATACCTTATTTATGTTATTAATATACAGTGCGTCCATAAAGTAACTCATAAATTTATGATTTCGTAAACTTTCGTAAAATTTTTATTAGTACATACATATTTTTGGTGTTTTAAAATCTTCGGAGTTACAGAGCAATAATTGAAAAAACTTGAGTTAAGAGTACTAATTAGTCTATAAAAAAATAGCCTATCTGGGGACTTTGCATACCTTATTTATATTATTAATATACAGTGCGTCCATAAAGTAACTCATAAATTTATGATTTCGTAAACCGGCGGCTTTGAGGAAAACTCCCGGAACAGGTCAATTTTAATTTTTAAATTACGATTTTTTGGTACATATATCATACTAGTGACGTCATCAATCTGGGCATGACGACGTAGTCGATGATTTTTTTTTAATGAGAAGGGGTGTCATGTGAGAGCTCATTTGAAAGAATATGCACTTCTCTATTCAATAAGATAAACATAATTATTTTTACAGGTTGTCCAAAAAAAATTTTTATTCTAAAAGTCTAAGTCTAAAATTAGTCTAAGTCAATTGACACAAAAAGATGAATGTATGCAATTTATTTAATTTTAAATACATTTTACAGCTGTCAAAAAACAAAAAAAATGTTTAAAAAATAAACATTTTCAGGTGGGTGGCAGCTTTAACATTGAATTTAAGCGAAAAACAATATGTATTTGTCAAATAAACATTTTTTCCTGTTTTATGACAACAGTAAAACGTATTTTGAATTAAATAAATTACATACATTCTTCTTTGTGTCTCCATTAATTTAATTTAAAAAAATTGTTTAATATATATCAATCGGTTTTAAAACGTCTTGCGACGTTGTCCGATGCCTAATTTCCATGACACTCTATCATCCCATTGGCCCTCTCTAAGATCTCTTGCGCTTATCGCTTTCGTTACTCCCTCTCTCCAAGATTTCTTGGGTCTTCCTCTCTTTCTGCGGTTTGGTGGTACCCATTGCATAATTATTTTAGGGAGTCTTGAGTTATCCATCCTCTGGACGTGTCAGTACCATATCAGCTGTTTTCTTTCTATGTCTGTTGTTAGAGAGCCGTCAACCCCCATTCGCTGTCTTATCTCATCATTACGTATTCTCTCTCTGCGTGACACTCCTACTGATCTTCTAAAAGCGTCCATTTCTACTGCCTCCAGTTTTCTTCTGTTGTTTTCGGTTATCCGCCAAGTTTCTACTCCGTACAATAGACTGCTTTTAATAAGAGATTCGTAGATATTGTGTTTTCTTCTTTTTCCTATTTCATGACTCCACAGTATGCTGTTTAGACAACCTATTGTTTTTCTGGATTGTGTTATTCTTCTCTTTATTTCTTCATCATCTTTCCCCGTTGTGTCAAAAATGATTCCTAGATATGTGTAATGGTCGCAGGGCATGATGATTTCATTATTTTCTAATGTGATGTTCGATAGTTCGGTACCTATTGGCAGGTATTTTGTTTTTTCTGTATTAATTTCTAGTCCCCACTTTCTATATTCTTCTTGTAATTTCCTTGCCATGTACTCTAGATCATCTTTATCGTTTGCTATAACAACCTGGTCATCAGCAAACTGCAATGTATATAAGCAAATCTCTCCAAGGTCTACGTCCATGCCTCTGCATTTTCGTTTCCACTCTTTCAATGCTTTTGCAACATATATTTTAAATAAGGTCGGTGATACACAACACCCCTGACGAAGACCTTTATTAACCAGGAAGCTTTGCGGTAATCTGTTTCCAGTTTTTATTTGTGATGTTGACCTTTCATACAAATTTCTTAAGGCTTTTATTAAGGTGACACTAATATTCGTCTGTCGTAACACGTTCCAGAGTTTGTTTACAGGAACTGTATCGTACGCCTTCTGCAAGTCAATAAACATGAGGTGGGTTTCTTGATTTGTGCTTAATTTTTTTTCTATTAGTTGTTTGAGGCAGAAGATATTATCAGTACAGCTTCTTCCTGTTCGAAAACTGGATTGTTCTTCTTCCTCTTGGTCTTTGTACTCCTTCTCAATGCGGTCTCTAATTATTCGTCCATACAAACGGCTGAATGTACTAGTGACTGATATCCCTCTATAGTTTTCACATTTAAGCTTATCTCCTTTCTTATGGATCGACGAAATATAAGCAATTTTCCACTCGTCGGGTACGGGAGAACCATTTATAAATTGATTTATGCACAAAGTGACGGTTTCAAACAATTTTTGTGATCCACATTTTATTAGTTCGGCTGGGATATCCCCTGGTCCTGGAGACCTACCGTTTTTCAGTTCTTTTATAGCTTTTCTAATTTCGTCACTTGTATTGTTATATCTTCTCCTTCAATGTTAACCTCTGTTGGTGATTGAGTTAAGTATTCGTCCCTATTTTCTGTCAGTAGTTTCCCATAGTACTTTTCCCATTTTTGTGTGGATATTAATTGAATGTTTGTGCTCTTCCTTTCGTTAGTTCTTATTTTATTGAGGAACTTCCATGTTTCTGTACATTTTCTGCCTCCCAGGTAGGTATTAATTTCCTGACACTTCTTATCCCACATTTCTCTTTTTGCTTTTACTGTTGTTCTTCTTGTTATTCTTTTGAGTTCCAGGTATTCATCTCTATCTTTTTGTTGTTTACTGCTCAGCCATCTGATATACGCTTGCTTTTTCTCTTCTACGAGTGCTTCTATTTCTTTGTTCCACCATAGTTTTTCACTTTGTCTTTGAGTGTTAAAGCCGAGTACTTCTTCTGCAGCTTTTTTAACGCTAACGACTACGTTTTTATATACTTCCTCTACTGTTGATGTTTCAGTTATATTCATTAGTTTGCCATCCAGTCTTTGTTGATATAGTATTCTTGTACTCTCTTGGGTCAAACTATCCAAATTATAACTTCTTTTTTCCAAAGTTTCTTCTTGTTGGGGTTGACAATTTGTATGATTATGTGTTATTTTATATCTAAATGGACAGGTAACTTTTGATTTTACGACATAGTGATCTGAACCACATGTTATTCCTCTGTATGCTCTTGTGTCCTGTACTTGCATATTAGTATTTTGTTTTATGATGACATAGTCTATAATTGATTTTAAATTTCTTGTAGTTTGGGTCCAGGTGTACTTGTGTACATCTCTATGTTTAAAAAATCCATTGGTTATTTTTAATTGATGGTTTTCACATATTTCAATTAGCCTCTCACCATTATCATTCTGGTTTATTTTTCCGTAGGGACCTACCACCTTATTATCTACTTTACGACCTACTCTACTGTTCAGGTCTCCCTTAACTACCAATTCTCTTCTATTTCCAATTTTCGTAATTTCGTCGTTAACTTTAGCAAAGGGACACGCGCCAATTCGTAACTCTTAATGACAAACTTTTTCAAATCAAAATGTACACCGGCCAATTCGTAACTTTTTTATTACCTGACTCTCCCAACTCGCAACTTTATACAGGTGAATTCGAAACCATTGTTTAATTCTAATACCACAGGTAGATAGGTTAAAAAATAAGAAATAAATTTGAACAGTAACGGATTAAGCCGACACGGGGCATATAGCATATTTATAGCATATGGTTCTTGGTTTGCTTAAAACATGTTGTGTATTACGTGTACCTATAAAAAAATAACAAACATTAAATTCTCTTAATGAAATAATTGAAACAATATGATATATGTATATACCAGGGCGGATCTGTAAAAAAACGTCTATTTGCGGATGTGCGAGGTGGCATTCGGATTTTTGCAGATAAAGTTAGGTGACAACTTCAATAATAATAATTGACTTATGCTCCTTCTCAAATATGCCCGGAACATTAATAAAAAAATTAAAATATTTAAAAATTTCGAAAAACATTGATTTTTCTACTTTCTTTGCTTATAACTTTAAAACGATTCATTTTGGAGCAAAGTCGTAGGGAAATAAAATAAAGATAATTGAATTTTGTATGATATACGACTAGTTAAAAATGTCTTAAATTATTACCCTTTCTGTAAAATAGCAATAAATACAAAATAAGGGGGCAAAATAAGCCTCTTTTTATTCAGTGTCTTTCAACAACTTTGGTTGCACTTAGAACCTTCGTAATTCGCATAGAAGATCCTTATAACATACTTAAATCGTCCACCAAATTTCACTAAAATCGACCTGATAGATTTTGCATAATAATTTTGCAATCTAATGTTTATTTAAAAAGTTCAAATTTTTGAAAAAAAAAGTAGACCATTTAGAAGTTCGCTAATTTTTTCACCTATAAAGAAGCTCTATACCTATCTAATATACTTTACAGAATTAAAATCGGATTATCTAAGCGGCCTGAGCACTGTTTTAAAGTTATAAACAATTTTTTGGCTTATAAACAAATACAGTGAGGACGTTTGAGTTGAAATAAAATCATTTTCTGGAGAATGGGCGTCTCTGGAGATAAATCCCGAAATAGGTCGATTTTTATTTTTAAATTCTAATTTTTTGGTATACATAATATACTAGTGACGTCATCCATCTGGGCGTGATGACGCAGTCGATGATTTTTTTAAATGAGAATAGAGGCCGTGTGTGTAGCTCATTCGAAAGGCTATTTAATTTTGTATTCACTGATATAAACATTAACATAATTATTTATACAGGGTGCCCAAAAAATTTTTTTTGAATTAATTTAATTAAGACAAAATAGCTATTTGTATAACAAGAGAGGAAAGTGCTACTTTTCCTCCCGAGAATGAAGTTTACTGCCCGACGCGTAGCGGAGGGCAGTAATCATTTAAGAGAGGAAATAGCACTTTACTCCCATGTTATACATATGGTTTTTCCACCTTCCTCAAATTAATAACAAGTCATTTTTCATTTTTACTTAATTTGTTTATGTAACTAACCAAGAGAATTTATTAAAACTAAAACTAACAAGTAGGAACAATATAACTGTCAACTGTCAAATATAAGTCAAATTATTAATGTAAACATTGTTAAATCAAAATAACAATTTACTGTTTTTTACCATTCTGCAAAACACAGGCGGTTTTATAAATAAACGTTAAAATGTATACTTACGTAATAGAAAATAGATATTGTACAGGGCGTCAATAAATTATATTTCATGAATTAAATACCATGACGTCACCTTTACTTTTCCTCCCTAGGGAGGAAAAGTACAACTTTGCTCCTCACAATCAGGTCCGGAAAAGTTTACTTTCGGTAGAGGTAGGTGGAAATAGTTATTTTCCTAACTAGTGCGGAAAGTGATACTTTCATGCACGAGACTGCCGTTGACCCGAACGACGTGATAGCGGAGTTTGGGCAAGCAGTCCAGTGCGGGGAAGACACTTTACGCATGAGTTAGGAACAATCTTTTTTCTATGGCCGTACGTTTGGAAAAAAGCCACAAAAAATAGAGTTATATCAATTTTTGTTTATAAGTGAAAATACACAAATTAATTATTTGACAAGGTTGACGACGATTCAAAACCATTGTAATTGTCTACTGATACATCGAATTATCAGTAGTAATTGCACAAGAGCTCTAAAATTATTGAATTTTCCCCCAGTGATACTTTGACAGTTTTAATGTCACGAGCCGAAAGCGAGTGAAATTATGTCGAAGTGTCACGAGGGAAAAAATTCTATATTAATTTTAGGGATCGAGTGCAATTTGTTGCGATTATTTCATGAATAAAACTGTTCAAAACCCAAATTTTATTGTAATTTATTTATGTAAGTACAAATTAGTACAATTAAACACAAAGTTATTATAAGTATTTGACGGTTGAAAGTCATCATTTTTATAATTTTTAAAACATTAATTGTCATTAATGTCACTGAATGTATTTTTTTCATAGCAACGAAGGGCATCTGACGTAATATACTTGAAGACGAGAAATTATCAAAAATTATCAGTTTAATTTGTATTTCTGTAGCTTTCTATTGGTCAGAATCTCCTATGAATGAAATAATCGCGCTAATTTCATTAAAACATGAACACAATAAGATAAATTTAAAATACATTAGTAAATAATATCTAAACATTAGTTTATTGCATGTATTATAATATATTACAATGCCATATTATAAGGTATTTTACTTTCCCGCACGCCATGCGGGAAAATTTCCATTCACGCAAGCCGTGCGGGAAAGTGCAACTTTCGGAAACGAAATACGTGCGTAAAAGTGGCTCTCTTAGCACGGCCGTAGAAAAAAGAATGTAGGTAATCTATTTAATGCAAAATACATTTTACTGCAGTCAGAAAACAGAAAAAAATGTGAATTTGAAAAATAAACATTGCTTTTCGCTTAAATTAAATGTTAAAATTACTAAGAGGCTGGTAATGTTGAAAAACAATAGTTGTTTATCAAATAAAACATTTTTTTCTGTTTTAGGACAACAGTAAAATGTATTTCGAATTAAATAAATTATATACCTACATTCTTCTTTTGTCTCAATTTAATTAAAAAAAATTATTTCGACTTTCTCATGTAACTCGTCCAAGAGGCAATACACATAAATGATGAATAACTTTTACACCACCTTCAAAGAGGGTAATTTATACAAGTACATACCTGAAATACCAGTATTAGTTTATCAACATCGTTAGTAACTACTAATGCAAAATACATTTTACTGCAGTCAGAAAACAGAAAAAAATGTGAATTTGAAAAATAAACATTGCTTTTCGCTTAAATTAAATGTTAAAATTGCTAAGAGGCTGGTAATGTGAAAAACAATAGTTGTTTATCAAATAAAACATTTTTTTTCTGTTTTAGGACAACAGTAAAATGTATTTCGAATTAAATAAATTATATACCTACATTCTTCTTTTGTCTCAATTTAATTAAAAAAAATTATTTCGACTTTCTCATGTAACTCGTCCAAGAGACAATACACATAAATGATGAATAACTTTTACACCACCTTCAAAGAGGGTAATTTATACAAGTACATACCTGAAATACCAGTATTAGTTTATCAACATCGTTAGTAACTACTTAGAAAAGAAAGTTACAAATTTACCGGTACTTGATGGGTTACCGAAAAATTACCTGCGCGGCAGGGTTACCAGTTGGCCTGTAATTAGGATGGGGGATTAAAATAATTACGAATTCACCGGGACCCTAGCAAAGATCTCATCTTTGTTTGTGTAAGGTTCATCATCACTGATTGCATAAATCCCAAGTATCGTAATAGATGTTTCTTTTATCGTTATGTTTACTCTTATTATATTTTCGTCTATTGCTTCAAAGTCAGTGATTTTATGTTTATGTTTTTTGTGTATTAGAACGGATACTCCTCTCTTCGCTCTCTCGTGTTTTGAAACTCCGCTGAATATATGTACATAATTGTTTACTTTTTCTATACCTATCCTTTCTTCTTTGTTTCGGTTAAGACAACTATATCCATATCTAGTTTTTTAATTTCTTCAGTTATTTCTTCCATCTTTCCGCTGATACTCTGCACATTCCAGGTGCCAATGTTCATAATCCTTTTCCGTCGCCGAAGTCGTTTATTATTTAATCCGCCTGAGATTCCGAGGCAATCTTTAGGCTTTTTGGTATTTTTCTAATTTTTACAAGTGACAGGGAACCGGCCTGACGTCTTAACCCCCTACCTGGAGGACCGGGTAATGTGTAATCAAGGTTTTCTTCCTTTAGATTGGTTGTCTTACAAGACTAAAGAGCCCAATCTGCTCCTTTTCTTTCGCCGTCGATGTTTCTTTGCCAACCAGAATCCACAACCGCCTATTTTAGATCAGACTGCAGTGGTATGCCGAAAAAACAGTCCTGCCACTTCCGCCATTGACGCCGAACCGAAAATCCTCTTCTACGCCATCTCCGCCGTTGCGGTCTTCACCCGTATCTCTGGGCAGGGGTCCGCGTTATACCCCACAGAACTGGGTCCCTACCTGAACTTCGCCACCTGTTCACGAAAATTGTTTAATACCCTGTATAAATAATTATTTTAATGTTTATATTATTGAATATATATGTTTATAACAGAGAATTGAATACCCTTTCAAATGAGCTATCACATGACGCCTATTCTCATTAAAAAAATCATCGATTACGTCATCATGCCAAAATTTAAAAACAAAAATCGACCTATTTCAGCATTTTTCCTAAAAGTCGCCGGTTTACGAAATAATGAATTTATGCGTTACTTTATGGACGCACTGTATGCAATCATAAGATCCGATTCCAGTAATAAAATTACTGATAAGTAAACAACTTTTCCCAAAAATGGCTTATTTTCCGATCTGCCCAGACTATTTTATTAAAATTATTATGCGAATTTCATGGACACGTGGATACGATTTCTTTTGTTATCGAATAAGCAAATACAATTATATGATTCTCTGTATGTAGAATTTAGTTGGCCTGGCCAAATACCCAGAATATTATATTTAAAATTTTCCTCAAAATTCTGTTTGCTAACGGTAGTCAGTTCTAAATTTGTTTTGAACTGTTGATTGTTTAGATTATTTGAGGTTCAGAGTATTTCTTGGAAACCATTTCTTCAAATATACCAATAAATAATGACACTGCTAATCAAGTCGAAAAGATACATAAAATACCATGAAAACATAACAAAAACCACAAAAACGACAAGCTAGCATACTACTAAGGTTATGAGAGGGAAAATTATTTTTCTCAAGCCGTGTTTCTTCAAATTGTTTGGAAATTAATGATACCCTAACGCTCCTTTCACACACTAAGAATATGAAACGTGCAAAGATTCCGATGCATTCCAATGGTGTCTGGAGCAATCATATAGAACCTTTCTCATTACACGGCGGCGCGCGGCGGTTGCAACGTTCGGTGTAATGTGAAAGTTACCATGGGATTGCTTGAGCCACCATTGGAATGGCATCCAACCCTCGCACGTTCAAATTCTTAGGGTAAGAACAGAACAAGTGGGTCGAGGTGGAGGTGTAGGTCGCGGTGGATGCTACTAGTTAAGTCGAGGTCGATGTCGACAGCACATAGCAAGGAGGTCACCTGCGCTGTCAGTCGAGCTAGAACCACTATCAAGTGAAGTAGTTTAATGAAATTTAAATGACAAAAAACTGTACTTTTGCGATGTTGTGTCAGTCAAGTGATGATAGTGATGAAATGTCAGCTGTAAATAATCAGATCCTCCTTCATATTTCAAAAATTTACTGAATTTAATTACTTTAGAAATTCAAAAATAAACTGAATACAAAAAAGGGATTATATAAAAAGTATCAACTCAGATAGTGCAGGTAATGGCAACTTGGCTTCGAACGGGCCAATCACAGGGAAGCATCCTTGTAGGCCGCGCAGTAGACATCCATGTAAAACAAACTCATTTTATTTTCAAAAGCATCGATGTAAACCTTCTGGATGGCATCGCGCTAAACCTCCACCGCGACTTACCTGCTCTGTTATCTTCCATTCACTACAATGTGTTTGTGTTACATGGATATCGATATCGACCGCGACCTCCACCTCCACCGCGACCTACTTGTTTTGTTCTTACCCTTAATGTGTGAAACCGGGGTAATAAGATTGTCATAGTAGTTCTTGTAATTGGAAAGAGTTTATTTGCGTATTGACAGCGAAAATGCCGATAGTTACTGCCGAGTTTTAGATATAAATCAAGCAATATTTAGTTTTCACGCTTATTTTACTACTGAAAAAGCCAATGGAGGCCCTATTTGACCAGTTCAATCCGTACACAAAAGTGCCTATGTGTATTAGTGAGACAAAACTCAAGTCGGTTTTGGAAAACACAAAAAGTTTAAATACTGAAGTAGAGGTCGCAAAATATACCTAAACCTAGACCACAACCTATGACTAAAGATCTTCCTGAAGGTTGTAACTTTGAAATTTGAGTCATTATATTTAAAATGCATGAAAAGAAAAAACATGTTTCTATTGAGACGGTGTTACAAAAATTAAAAGACAGAAATACATTAAAAATTTCCAGAGTAATTCTCTAGAGAGTTCAAATATATTGGGTTTAGGATTATAAGGAAAGACAATAAAAAAGCATTGTGTAAAAGAACTAGTGCCGTCATAAAAGAATCGAGTTTTTAAGAACCTATAATAATTTTAAAAAAGAACACGCTTCATTGCATGCAGGTGGAAAATACGAAGATGTTTGTTAAATGGTTGAAATAAAAACTGCTTCTAAGTTTACATGAACCATCGGTTATAATTTTGTATAATGCTCCATACCATTCGGAAATTTTAAATAACCAACTAACAAATTCCTGGACAGAACATAAAAGAATGGTTATTGAATGAAAATATTTCATTTCTTGAGGATTATTTTCAAGCCGTAATTAGGTACTGCAGTTAGCCAAAAATAATGGCCTACATAGTTTTGGCCATAATGTGTTAAGATTGCCCTCTTACCATTGTGAATTCAATTCCAATGAACATATTTGGAGAGAATGCAAAACTTAACGGTTACAGTGACGCAGCAGTTCCGAAAACATGGCAATAAGTATTAAATGCCAGCACTCCTGCAATTTAGGAAAAAATTGTACATTTACAATCCAGATGAAGATACCGACAACAGTGATTATGAGTATGGATCTAATTCTTGATTACACTGTAAAGTTAAATGTTTTCATTTTCTTATTATGAAAAATGTTGACTTTATTGTTATTAAGACCTATATTATCAGTAAATATTTTCCACTACAATTTATAAACAATAGAATTTGTACTTTTCTTCTATTTTTACCCAAATAATTGTATATTTGACCCCAGTGACCCCAAAACTCACTGAATAACAAACTCTAGTAGGTCTGGATCCCGCGTACAAAAAAAAAGTTGATTAATAGCCAGCTGAAAATTTGTTAATAGCTTAACGGTGTCTAGTCGGGCAAACTTGGATGTATGGGAACACTGGAACATGGGAAGTTTTAATTGTGGAACAGGTTAAAAATTTGAAACGTCAGACTACGAAAACGTTCCATGTATTTTGTCGGACAGAATTTCCAATTGATTTGTTACCATTTCATTAAACTCTCATGCAAAAATCAAACTGGTATTTATCACCAACTGAGCATTTTAATAAGTCCAACACGAAGAACATGTCAAGTGACAGGAATTATATTGGTGTCAATTGCAACTGTACTGGTATTGGTAACAAATCGATTGGAAGTTCTCTCCGGCAAAATACATGGTGCGTTTTCGTAATTTGACATTCCAAATTTTTAAACTATTCCACAATTAAAACTTCCCCTGTTCCAGTGTTCCCGTACATCAAAGTTTGTCCGACTAGACACCGTTAAGCTATTAACAAATTTTCAGCTTGCTATTAATCAACTTTTTTTTGTTACACGGGATCCAGGCCTATAGCCCTTAACATACTTTGTTTGACACTTTTGGATGCATTTTATGCACTTTAAGGTGCATTTATGCAATTATGCATTTCCACCCATTTTTTATAGTAGACTTATTTCCTGACGTCATCCTGAATACAATGCAAAAAGTTGCAAGTTTCTAGGTGCTGTATTTAAAAATCGATTTATTTTGTGCTAAATGCCATGGTCTAAAAATATGTTTTTAGATTTTTGGGCATTCGAATGTAAATGAACAATTTTGTTTTAAAATAATAAGCAAAGTTACGCAAATATACAGGCTGAAAAGTAAAATATACGCGCATATACATGCATATTATTTCTGTCAAATATGCATGCATATGCATTTATTTATGTCAAATATGCATGTATATGCATTTATTTAAACAAAATGTGCACTTCATAAACCGTTTAATTACAGTGGAATTTCGATAAATCGGATTATTCGGGACCGTGGCCGATCCGGGTTATCGAAAATTCAGGTTAGCCGGAAAATATGCTAAAAATTAATAAAATATATAATTACAGATAAACTCGATTATAATAGCAAAAACATGAAATACATATGCACAGTACACATTACGTACAGTTGTATACAGTATTGTTTATTTCTTGGTAAAAAAACTCAGTCAAAGTGAAAAAATGTGCTTTGTCTGATAAAAATCGGTAAGGGTTATCCGGACTTCCGGGTTATCGGAGGCCGACTTATCGGGGTTCCACTGTATAATAACTTTATAAAATATTAGTTGTAAGCTTGATATTATAAAATAAAACAAAACTTTTAAGCAATCATTTTAATTAAATAAAATAGTTATTTTCCTAACTAGTGCGGAAAGGGATACTTTCCCGCACGCGACTGCCGTTGACCCGAACGACGCGATAGCGGAGTTCGGGCAAGCAGTCGAGTGCGGGAAAGACACTTTCCGCATGAGTTAGCAACAATATTTTTTCTACGGCCGTATGTTTGGAAAAAAGTCACAACAAATAGAGTTATATCAATTTTTATTTACCAGTAAATACAACAAAATATTTAGTGGAAAAAGAAGAACGTCTATTTATTGCTTCATAATATTAAAGATAAATGAGCAATTCGCTTGAATTGGCACTGTGTATTCTCCCTCGACCTGTGCTCGCTGTGATCACTCGACTTAGATGTAGATGGTTCTAGAGAATCGATACTTAAAATTTTGTTACACAAATCTTTTTTTTTGCTTTTCAGAGTCTTCTAGGTAACCTTCGGCTACAGAAGTTGTTTTCCAACCTCCTAGACGTTTTATATTTGTAATCGTTTCTCCAGAATCGGCTAGGAAGGTTGCTGATGAGCGTCTGTAGCTGTGTCCTGTGTAACGTTCAGGATTGGGTAGATGCAAAAAGGCTGATATTTCGGGAGGGATTTTTCCAAATGTATTAATTCCTACACATTGCACTGTACATTTTCCTTTCTGGTATTTTATAAACAAACGCCGATGAGTTGTGGTTGAAGGTCGTAAACTGACGTATTCTCTGTATAGCTTCAAAAACATTCCATTATTTATTTCTTCTGAGACAATAAAAAATGATCTCGATGAGTTGTTTTTCGAGTCCCTAATTTTGACGATTATTAGATTCCCTTTGTCTTCAATATCGTCGACAGTGATTTTCGTAAGTTCGGCTCTACGACAAGCCCCAGATAAACCAAAAATGGTAACTACTTTTATCATAGATATATCTCGTTTGGTGCGTCTAACATAAATTTGGCTATATCTTCTTTACTAAAAATGTTTGCTTTTTGTGTTCGAAAACCAATATTTTGTTTTTTCAAAAAGGTTGTTAGTTTGTAAAACTTATTTATATCAATATTGTGCTTTATTTTCATTAAACTTTTAATCATGGAATAGCGTGACCAAAGTGTGTTTGATTTAAGCACTTTGCTCAATTCTAAAAAGTATGCCAAAAGTACTTCCTCTTTATAAATAGCTCCTTACTTTTATAGATTCGCACCAGTTCACAAAATGGACAAATTGTTTTTGATACCTCTCTTTGGATTTGGCAGGCAACAAATTTAAATTTGCTTCCTCGGCGGCGATCAAGACAGCTTCCGGGATCTCTTCGTCCCATGAATCCATGTAATTTTTTAAAAATTGCAGCGAAAACACACAAATGCATACGTTGTTTGACAAGGTTGTCAAAATCAAACTTTCAATAAAATTGGTTACTATGACGACGATAATGGTTTCAATGACGACGATATTCAAAACCGTGATTGTCCACTGATTTGACTTATGAATATTATGTCAAAATAATTATATTTTAAAGAATAATCAGTAGTAATTGCACAAGAGCTCTGAAATTATTGAATTTTTCCCGAGTGACACTTTGACAGTTTTAATTTATGTCAAATTATGTCAAATTGTCACGAGAGCAAAAATTCTATATTAATTTCAGAGGTCGAGTGCAATTTGTTGCGATTATTTCATGAATAAAACTGTTCAAAACCAAAATTTTATTGTAATTTATTTATGTAAGTGCCATTAAACACACAGTTTTTATAAATATTTGACGATTGAAAGTTATCACTTTTATAATTTTTAAAACATTAATTGTCATGAATGTCACTGAATGTATTTTTTCGTAGCAACGAAGGGCATCTGACGTAATATACTTAACGACGGGAGATTATCAAAAATTATCGATTTAATTCAGATTTCTGTAGCTTTCCATTGGTCAGAATCTCCTATGAATGAAATAATCGCGTTAATTTCATTAAAACATGAACACAATAAGATAAATTTGAAATAAATTAGTAAATAATATCTAAATATTAGTTTATTGCATATATTAAAATATATTATAATGCCATATTACAAGGTATGCAACTTTCGGAATCAAAATGCGTGCGGGAAAGTGGCTGTTTAGGTACGGCCGTAGAAAATATATTATTTATTTAAAAAACAATATGTGATATGTTTTTAAAAATTTTCTAACAAAAAGTTATGTCGCCTGTCGGTATACGTATGTTTGTATATGGAAATGCTCCGTTCTACATCCACCGAAGTTATATGAGCGTATTTAAAATTATTTAAAGCTTCAGCCTCCACATTTAGTGTTTCATCAAACACCCCACTTAAAACATTTGCAACCTTAGATAGAAATATGAAACCAGTATTTTTATTAATGACTGAATTAATTTTTTTTAAATGTCTTTGCGAATTTGACCCTCAACAATTTTGCAAGATAGTTTAATTTTTTTTATTAGTTGAACTGCTTGAATTACAGATAAACTTGTATCCTGTACCTGAAGGATGCAACTTGGCATCATACTTTGATTTTATGTTTGAAAGTTGTTGTGGTACTATTTTAGTTTTCAGCAATTCTCTGGAAAGTGTAAGTGGTTAGGAAGGCTAATCGTTGGCTAATTCCATTATTACTGGCTTCAATTCAGCAAAATGTTGCTACATAAAACATTGCAGCCTCTAACCAAGTTCCTCATCTAGTAACAGTAGGTTTTGGTGGAAGAGGAAAGAGCAAGATTGGGCAAATGTTCTTAATACTACAGAGTTCTTATAGGTGCCTTAAGAGCTATTTTTTTCATATTTGAAATTAAATTATTAATAAGGAGAAATTTATTTCTAATTTCTTCTGCGACCATGTGCTAGGCAAGTTGTATGTACTAAACGTAGATAAAAAATTTTCAAATTATTTCCTACTTTAACTTTTTACTACTTTAATTTTTTTCATCCACACATACATAATAGTTATTTTCCTAACTAGTGCGGAAAGTGATACTTTCAGGCACGAGACTGCCGTTGACCCGAACGACGTGATAGCGGAGTTCGGGCAAGCAGTCGAGTGCGGGGAAGACACTTTCCGCATGAGTTAGGAACAATATTTTTTCTAGTGCCGTACGTTTGGAAAAAAGCCACAAAAAATAGAGTTATATCAATTTTTATTTAGAAGTGAAAATACACAAATTAATTCTTTGGTAAGGTTGTCAAAACCAAACTTTCTATATTATGGGTTACCACGACGACGGTATTGGTTTCCATGACGAGGATTCAAAACTATTGTAATTTTCTACTGATCTGACTGTTAAATATTATGTCAAAATAATTTTATTTCATCGAATTATCGCGCTAATTTCATTAAAACATGAACACAATAAGATAAATTTGAAATAAATTAGGAAATAATATCTAAGTATTAGTTTATTGCATGTATTATAATATATTATAATGCCATATTACAAGGTATTTTACTTTCCCGCACGGCGTGCGGGAAAATTTACTTTCACGCACGTCGTGCGGGAAAGTGAAACTTTCGCAAACGAAATGCGTCCATGAAAGTGGCTCTTTTAGCACGGCCGTAGAAAAAAATAATTGTCTCCTATATCTAATTTTAATTTACTCAGTGCCGCAGAATATACAGAATCGGCCTCGTTTCTTCTTAAGCTTCTTTCACTTGGAATATTCCATTTGCATTATTTTACAAGAAACATGCGCAAATTTTCGTTTGATAATTTGGACAAAGGTTTATATTTGAACTTCGTATGCTTCGTAATGCTTCGCACAAATCATGGTGAAATATCTCCTGCTCACTTGATTTCCGATTAGTTGATTGTAAGATATAGATATAGGTAATATAGATATAAAGAAGCGGGTTTTGACTCTACTGTATCCAGGTGGTTTATTTATAATAATTAAAAAGACTTTGTAATTATTGGAAACAACAAAAATAACTTGTATTATAATAGAACAATACAAAAGACGTTGTTTACCTTTTAAATATAGCCCATAATGATCTACTACCCATTACAATTTGTTTGCATTAGGTACAGCTGAACTGGTCGTTATGATAGATATGATATAATTCTCTGAAGAAAGAATAGACATTAAATATTATTTTTTTAATGCCTTGTGACTAAACAAAATTTATAATTCGAACAAGAAACCATCTGAATACCTCTTATTAATAATCCTTTCTCCGGTTTGTTAGACACCTTAAAAAATGCATAATAAAAATAATACGCACCAATATCCAACTGGCACGTCATTCATCATTGTTGACTTGAGTTATTGAACTTCAATAAAATGGATAAGATATCGTTTACTTAAAATAAATGGAATTATCTTATTATTCTTTAATTTTCCAACACCAATAATTGTGTGCCATCGTTCATTTGTTTATCGGGGGGGTAAGGTCCTTGTCTTACAGATCGTTATTGTATTTCATTGTTATTTACTTATCTACTATTCAAAGATATTAAATAACAACCTAAAAATATCTTCCATATACCTTAAAATTTTTGAAATAAAATGGTAGAGTAATGATTACTTTCATATTTTTTTACAAATATTTTGACTGTTTTAAAACTTCTTTAGATGCCACTTCAAGATGAATTGACAGGAGAATAGACACTGCAATGCTAAATTGGTGACTCTGTATGGCACTGAAAACATCTTCAGCCATATAAAAGCTAACCGGATAAGATGGACAGGTCATGTGGTAAGATCAGAAGAAGACAGAGTATTAAAGACAGTATTTTTGAGAGACCAGACGGGGAAGATCAGTAGATCGTCCCAGAAAAAGATGGAAGGATGATGTTTAAGCTGATTTATCTAGGATTGGACAAAAATGAATAATGGAAGCGCAAGACCGTAAAAGATTCAGAGCTATAGTTGATGCGGTGAATACTCACCCCGAGTTGTAAAGCCAGTCAAGAAGAAGAAATGTAAATTTTATAGTACCAAGATAAAGATATTAATTTTAAACAAATAACGCTAACATAATAGCGTTGAAAGAGTTGAGAAAATGGTTTAACCGCTCATCATCCGCAGACATTTTTTGTGTAGCTGTTTCTAATGGAGACGGCATATATCAAATACCATAATATTGTTTTGTCTTCATTAACTTGTAATACGAAGTTTTGGAATTCTTTAATTAATTTACGGGTCATGTAGTTGATACTATTCTCGTCTTCGTCCTATCTACTTCTTTATCATGAATCATGAGTAATACAATAAATTTTTTATGTATGTAGGTAGGTATATACCGGGTGTCCACTTATATTTTCCCCCATTTTAACTACCTATAACTTCTAAACGGCTCAAGATAGAAATATGCGGTTTTTGCTGAAATGTATTATTTTAGTAAAAGTTTTGTCTGAATGGGTTGAATTTTTTATATCGCTTTTAAGTACGAAAACAAAAATGGCGGATTTTTGAAAAAACCGTTGTTGAATTTTTTTAATGGAACACCCAGTATATTTTTTTTAAATTGAAAGAAAGGTCATTTACCTATCTAACGATATAAAGTTTCTTAAAATCGGTTGTCAAATCACTGAGTAATTAATTTTTAAAATGAGAGGTGCAACATGGATATCACATACCTAAATAACATAACTAACCAAATTGATATTATGTTATGTGATTTCCACATTGCATCTCTCATTTTAAAAATTAATTGCTCAGTCATTTGACAACCGATTTTAAAAAATATTATATCGCTGGATAAGTAAATGACTGTTTTTTCAAGTTTTCAGGTAAATGACCATTTTTTATATCGCTTTTAAATAAAAAATGGCGGATTTTTGAAAAAAAAAACAGCATTGTTGACTTTTTTTATTAAAACACCCAGTACATTTTTTTGTAACTTGAAAAAATGGTCATTTACCTATCCAGTGATCTAAAATTTTTTAAAATCGGTTTTCAAATGAGTGAGCAATTAATTTTTAAAATGAGAGATGCAATGTGGAAATCACATAACATAATATAAATTTGCTTAGTTATGTTATTTAGGTATGTGATATCCACGTTGCACCTCTCATTTTAAAAATTAATTACTCAGTGATTTGACAACCGTTTTTGAAAAACTTTATATCGCTGGATAGGTGAAAGACCTTTCTTTCAATTTACAAAAAAAATATACTGGGTGTCCTATTTAAAAAAGTCAACAACGTTTTTTTCAAAAATCCGCCATATTTGTTTTCGTATTTGAAAGCGATATAAAAAATTCAATACATTCAGACAAAACTTTTACTAAAATAAAACATTTCAGCGAAAACCGCATATTTCTATCTTGAGCCGTTTAGAAGATGTAGGCAGTTAAAATGGGGGAAAATATAAGTGGACACCCGGTATTATAATATATATTTAGTTATAATTGAATATTGCTAATTACAAGCCATAATGCTAATTACAAGCCATAAGATAAATAAATCAAATAGTATACGAGTATGTGTAGTTTTATACTTTTTATAATACGTTTTATACATTCTTCTTTTTTTATAAATAAATAATCATTTCGTGGTAAAACGAAACAAGAGCCGTCTTATGAGTGCTTACTTTGTTCAGAGAGCATCAACTTTAGAAGAGAGAGAGCTGAGAGCAGCAAAATTTTAGAAACCACGAAGGTGTTACCAGATAATTGGTGCCAATAAGTTTTGTTTTTCTTCTTCTTCAGCCTGTTTGCATCCACTCCTGGACAAAGGCCTCCCCATGAGCTCTCCACTTTTCTCTGTTTTGTGCTATTTGGTGCCAGTGTTCGCGTGGTATCCAAGGTACAATGTTTCTCGTCCACCTGTCGTTGTTTTGCCGTGCCACGTGTACTCAGTCCCATTTCATTTGCGCAATTCTTCCAATTATATCTTCCAACTTCGTCCTTCTTACTATCTAAGCAAGAGCATTATCTAAAAGAGCAAATACTATCTACTAGATGGTCATGGAGCTAATGCCGCAAAAGGACTAGTTAAAGGTTATAATCAGATTAAAGGAGCATTATCCAAAATTTCGGAAGACTATGAGCAACAATTTAAAACTCATAGCATTGCAAATGGATTATACCTATAATCGAATGTGTTTACTAGAAACAGAGAGGATATTAGGGAGGACAAACAGCACAAGTCGTATTCTTCAAGATCCAAATATTGACCTTAATTCAGGAGTGGCAGCACTTGGATCACTTAAATAAATTATACAGTCAAGACGTGACAATTTCGAAAGATATGAGAACATCAGAGAAGTTTAGAACTCAAAATATCAATCACTTCATTACCTCTTTAAGTCATAGGCTTTCTGCATATGAATCCATTCATTCCAATTTTGGACGTTTACATCATTTGGGTAAATTGGAAAATTTAACTCTCAATGAAATTGCGTAGCTCACTCACCAACATTATCATCAACTTACCAACATTTATAGCAATGATTTAGATGAAAACCTATTTGTCCATCTGGTACAGTTTGTAAGATTCTTCAATTCATTTAAAGAGGGAATCATCTCATCAAATATAAGCAAAGAACTTCAAATGTACCAACTGCTAAAAGAAAAGAATATGAATGATGCTTTTCCAAATGTTGAGGTGACACTTTGATTATATTTAGTTGTGATGCTAACTAACTGCAGTGGTTAGAGATCATTCTCAAAATTTAAGTTAATTAAAAATCGACTTCCGTCTATGATGAGCCAAGAGTGTTTGAATGATCTCTCTACAATGAGCATTGGCCACGATGTCGAAGAAATTTTTAATTAAAATATCTCGAAAAGTTCCCGGACTTTAAAACAATACATCTTACTATCATTTTTAATATTATACTGTAACAAGTTATAGCTCTTGTACTGTTTATTATTTAAAATTATATTTATAAAAGTAGATCAACATTTTTTAATGGTAGGAGGTAGGGCCCCCACACCAATTTTGCCCAGGGCCCCCCTTCCTTAAATCCGGCTCTGTTTTTTTATGTAACATTACAAACGGTTAGGACTTGCAGAATGAAAAGAATTTTTACGGAATCGGAAAAATCTTCGACTTCTGTCTCATCTGTGGCTCCAACATTGAGTTCAGTGGTTTCATTATTTGGCTGTAGATCTTCAATATCTTTGAACACCGATAAATTATCATTAAAATAAACAAATCTTGAAAAAACTTCGTTTGTCATTTTGTCGAGTTCTGGGTTCTTATTAAGCATTACCCAAATTTTCGGCTATTTCTTCAGATTTTTCTTTTAACTGGACCGCTGATAGGGATATTTCTTCTTAGTAAACTACTCGGCTAGTACCCGTTCGACATCTGAATCTTTCCCACTGCGTTTTCGTTCCTATCGTTGAAGAAATTGTCTTGGTTTTTTAAAAGTTTGCTAAACTGAGCTTCTCAAATTCCAAATTTTTTAGCAATTTCGATTTAACACTACTTGAATTATTTCGCGTATTCAATTATATTATTATTAACTTTTTCTTATATATGTAGTAACATCCTTTCTCTTCACATCTCTCCGTACCTCTCTTGGAATCATTAGCGGAAAATTTGTTGCTATTAATTTTACGAAACAAAGTTATTCTTCGTAAAAAGCTCTGGATAGACTAAAACCTAAGGCTCGATGCACATTTGCGCGTTTTCAAGCTGCGTGCACGCTGAGGGAGAGCTGCTTGTTTTAAAGCCAAGTTTCCCGTCAGTACACATTTGAGCGGTTTCTCGGGGTCAGTACATACCAGAAATAAACAGATCTGTCATCATCATCATCATCAGCCTCTTTCAATCCACTGCTGGACATAGGTCTCCCCTGTTTGTCTCCAAAGTGGTCTATCTTGTGCTTTCTGTATCAAGTTTTTGGTTGTCCTTCGCAAGTCGCCTTGCCATCGTGTTTATGGTCTTCCTCTGCTACGTTTATCGGCTCTTGGTCTCCATTCAACAAGTTTACGAGGCCATCTTCCGTTCTTCATTCTTGCAACGTGTCCAGCCCATTTCCATTTTAAGTTACAGCTTCTTTCAATGACGTCTATGACTTTGGTCTTAGCTCGTAGATCTTCGTTTCAAATCCTGTCTCGCAAAGTGGCCCCTATCATTGATCGCTGCATTCTTCTCTGCGCTACTCTTAGTTTTTGTGCGTTTTTCTTTGTGAGCGATAATGTTTCTGCACCATAGGTCATTACCGGTAGCACGCATTGCTCGAAAACTTTTTTCTTCATGTTAGTTGGAATGTCACTCTTAAAAATGTTCCTAAGAGCTCCGTATGCTGCCCATCCTTGTATTATTCTTCTGGATACTTCGGTTCTTTGATTGTCCTTACCTATCTTAATTTCGTGACCCAGATATATATTGTCTACCAGTTCTATTTGTTCAGTTTGTATTTCAAGGTGTTTACTTGGTACTAAGTTCGTCATATATTTTGTTTTTGTTATATTCATTTTTAAGCCTATTTTATGATATGCTGTACTAAGTTCTTCCAACATTTTCTTTATTTGTCCCAAATCATCTGCAATCAGGACTATATCGTCTGCGTAGCTTAGGTGGAGTAGCATCTCTTCGTCCAAATTTATTCCTTTATTCGAGGGCTTTGATCGCTTTTTCTGGAGCCGATATGAAAAGTTAAGGTAACAACGCTTAGCAACGGTTTAGGTAGGTACCCTTGACGGATACCTCTTTGAATTTTTATTTGGTTGCTGTTAGCGTGTAGTTGTATCGAGCTTGCCGCATTTTTATATATGTTACATATTAGCCTCGAATATCGGCAATCAATGCGGCTCTCATTTAGTCCTTCTATTACACTGTCGAGTTCTACTGAGTCGAATGCTTTGTGGAAATCTACGAATGCTAAAACTAAGGGCTTGTTATATTCTATGGATTTTTCGATAAGTTGTTTTATTGTTTGGAGGTGATCGTTGGTTCCAAAGTTTGCTCTGAATCCAGCTTGTTCTCTACTTTGATATAGGTCTAATTTCTTGTCTAATCTTGTGGTGATTACTCTCGTGAAAAGTTTATAAAGATGGTTTAACAGACTGATTGGTCGGTAATTTTCCAGATCAGTTTTTTCTCCTTTATTGTACAGAAGAATTGTTTTGGCTCTATTCCATTCAGATGGTATGGATTTCTTTGTCAAACATATATTAAAGACATCTTTTATTTGTATCATTAGATGTTCACCGCCATTCTTAACAGCCTCTATCACTATTCCATCGTCTCCTGGTGATTTATTGGATTTCATTTTATTTTATTTTATAAATGAAATAAAATGAAAAAAAAATGAAACACAGATCAGTATCTACGTTGAAATCAATCGGGCGGTCAGCGTGTACTGAATGATTTCCCAGCACAGACTGCCAACCCTCCTGACTTGTTTTCAAGCCTCGTGAACGTGGCGGCGTAGCAGAAACTGGTGTGCTCTCAGTGCACACGGCTTGCAAGCGGCGTGCACGTCGCGTGTCAGCTCGATTGTGCAGTGAATAAATTCAACTCATGTACTGCTGAACCGCCACCGATCGCACGTAGCTTGCTCGCGGCGTGCACGCAGCTTGAAAACACGCAAATGTGCATCGAGCCTAACCCGTTGTCCTAGGTGAGCGACGGAAAACGACGCGACGCGATGCGATGCGTTGCGATGCGATGCGACCAGTAATTCACGCGACGTGTGGCTTATGTAGCGTCGCATCGCGTCGCTTTTCATTACTCAAACCAGGACAAACGTGACGATGTCAATTATTCATTCCTATTCTTAAGTGTGGGGAAGTATACGGCAGTGCTACTAGAAAATTCATATTTTAAATACTTAGCTAAAAAGTTCCATAAACGGAAAAGAAAGACAACAAATGTCATATATTTAGAACGAGTAAATTTGGAGAGTTTAATCATTTATATCCGAAATTAATGAAATAATCCACGTTGGTTTAAAGAGTATTGTGGCTTATTCACTTTCGATTATATCATTGCAGCTGTTAAACTCAGTATTAATAACTGAGCTATCAATAACTGTCAATAAGTAATTTTCAAAAACCAAATTCTATTGAGAGGGGCTGTTACTGACTTTAAGGTATGTTAATGAAAAAACACTGGTACTATATAGTTATTATTAGTTTTTATTTATTTAATAAACTATTGCGTAGCATAATTTGAATTGAAAAAAGCAATGGGGCGTCACACTGTGTCGTGTCTCGTCGCGAACAAATCAAGTTCGCACTTCGTCGCGTCTTGTCGTAGACTGATTAACCCGAAAACGTAGGCCATACACAAATACAACCATTACTTGATATTTTCGCGTCGCGTCGCGTCGTGTCGCGTTGTCGCGTTTGTCGTTCACCTAGGACAACGGGTAAGATGCAACCATCACAGATCAAATTTTATCAATATTATACGCAGTATATCAAAAAACATTAATTTCGTTCAAGAGTAAAGCACCTTTATATTTCACAATACCGAAAAGACACAAACTTATAAAGAAAAGTTGTTTGGAATTAAAAATTATGTTTTAATTTACAATTACATCCTTCTAATTGAAAAAAACTACAATTTTTTCTGAAAGTACCGATACGGAGCATAATTTTTATTTACAATAAATATTATAAATGTTCGATTCCGAAAAAAGTTATTAACTCTTCAATGTTCATTATATTTTTAATGTATGTATTTTGTTTTGTGAAAAGCTTATCATTTTTTATCGAACGGAAGAGTATCATATTAAATTATTTGTAATAAATAGAAAGGATGTTTTGGCTACATTTTTATTAACTCCTAGAGATATCTGCAATCTGCCTAGTAGGCAATAAGCGTTTTTTCTGACAATGAAGCTGATGACATGTAGAGTATTATTCCAATGTATAATCTCTTTTAAAGTTCATAGGCGTAACCAGGGGATGGTTTTGGGGGTTATAACACCCCCCCCATTTGGATGTACTTTGAGCTCTATACCCTTAACACCATTACCATTCCATACCCCCCAGAGACCTTCAAGTAGTTGTAACCCCCCGTTAGGATAATCTTGGTTACACCTCTGTTAAAGTTATCTCCATCTAAGAGAAACATTGTTTGTATGAATTTATAAACACTTGCCTTAAGAGCGTAGGCGCAAATATTTTACGACTATCCCTACCTTTTCTTTCTTTGCACGGCAAATTACGTGTAGTAAAATTCTTACTGGTATGGAGATTAGCTGACAATGACATTGTCATCATTAACTTAGAGATGGCTTTTGAATGTTCTTGAATAACCGTTACTTGTTTAATAGCCTAAATGATTAATTCAGTTAATTAATATGATTCTTTTTTCACTAACTACTTACTCAGTGATTACAATTATTTATATACTAGACAATAAAAACTAATACTCCACAAAAGAAAAAAAACATTTTTTTAATTAACTATTCTAAAACCTCTATTAAGCTGCACCCCCCACCATCACGAATAAAGTTCGGACTAGGCAAAAAATGTAGTGCTATTTATGTGCTAATTAGTTGCTCTAATCCGAATTTTGTTGTTCAAACCGTTTACCAGGAAGTCACGTTGAAAGTGGGGGGATCCAGCTTAATGGCAAGCTGGACCCCCCCCCCACACACACACACAGAAAAAAGTTCAAACTTCTTGATTTGTTTGGTGAAAAATTTACTTCTATTTATGTGCTAATTAGTTGCTCTAATCCGAATGTTGTTGCTCAAAACGTTGACCAGCAAATTGCGTTGAATGTGGGGGGTCTAGCTTAATGGCAAACTGGACCCACCCCACACCGAAAAAAGTGCAAACTTCTTGATTTGTTGGGTGAAAAATTTTCTTCTATTTATGTGCTAATTAGTTACTCTATTTCGGATTTTGTTGCTGTAAGCGTTAAGCAGTAAATCGAATTGAAAGTGGGGCGGGGCCTGCTTTTCATTAGACGTACAACGAAAGACTTGTATATTCACTAAAACAATGAGCAATAAAATCGGATACCGGTATATTTCGATGGTAGGTGTTCCCTAAATTATTTTAGTAGCAAAAATGCACGAGAAAATAATTTATTTACCATAAAACAGAGACGCATATAGCGCGGAGCAAGATCGGGTGGGATAAACTAATTCATTTGCAAGTTCTACGGTTAGCAACAAAATCGGATGCCAATATATTTCGGTAGTACGTGTTCTCTAGAATATTTTAATATTAAATATGTGCAAGCAACTAATTTATTTTACACGAGACAGAGGAATATAAAGCGCGGTGCAATGTTTTGAGGGAAGGAGTAATAAATTTTTAAGTTCTATGGTTAGCAACAAAATGGGCTACCGGCATATTTCGATAAATATTGTCCCTTGAATATTTTAGTATCAAATATGTAGAGCAACTAATTTATTTTACACGAGACACAGGAATATAAATTGCGGTGCAACGTTGGGTGCGACGAACTAATACATTTTTAAGTTCTACGGTTAGCAACAAAATCGGGTACCGCTTTCGATAATACGTGTTCCCTAGAATATTTTAATACAAAATATGTTCGAGCGACTAATTTATTTTACACGATACAGAGGAATATAAAGCGCGGTGCAAGGATGTGTGGGATGGACTACTAAATTTTTAAGTTCTACGGTTAGCAACAAAATCGAATACCAACATATTTCGATAGTACGTGTTCCCTAGAATATTTTATGACTAAATAAGGTAAACGACCCTATTTTCGGCACTACCCCAATTATCGGCAGTAATTCTTCATAATCGAAAAAAATAAGAATTTTTGCGCGTGATTGTTGAACGAAAGTATTTCACTAATTTATAAGAACCTTTATCCACCCGTACGAAAAATATGTCAATTGTCAGACGAAAACTGTAATTACAACATTTAAAAATATATTGGCCTGTTGGCGCCAAGCTCTCATGGGAAGTGTTTCTTATTGTATGTGTTAAGAAACAGGTAAGCTATAGAATGCTATAATTTCTGATTAAAATTTCGAATAACCGTTTTATTAAGTTTTATGTGTTGAGAAATAGTTGATTTTGATTATTTGTTGGCCAAAAACTGTTTTTCTATAGCTTTTTGCAGTATTTTGAGAGTGCCGATAATAGGTACGTAAATATTAACAGATGATCCAATCATCGGCTGGAGTGCCGATAATTGGTTATATGCATTATACTCTATATATGTTGATTTTAGCGTCATCTTTTAACTTACTATGATAAATGTTTGGTCATTATATGCAATAAAAAATGATGATTCTCTGTACCAATTTTCGGCATCCCATATCTATACTAGAAATAGCCATAATTTGACCAAGTATAACACTGCCGATAATACATGACTATACGTGCCGATAATTGGAAATTCTTTGTTTTAGACTAAAATTAAGAAATTAATAATGTAAAAGAAAAATAGAATTCAATATTCTTCAGAAGATATAAACAAAACTGTTGTAACTGTTCAGTCAGGAATGCCATTTAAACCAGGTGGCAAATTGTATAAGGTAACTAGATCGACTCTACAGGATAAAGTAAACGGTAAACTTCTTTAGAGAAGAAATCTGGACCAGGAATCACACTAACAGAAGAAGAAGAAAACCTACTGATAGCATGATTATTTCGGATTGAAGCCTGTGGATTTCCTGCAACAAAAACGCAGTTGTTGGATAGGCAGTTTCAATGATTTATTGAAATAAGAACTTTTTTTTAGAACATACAAACAGTCTCAGTGGCGACAATATTACAAGAAAATAGAAGAAAAGAAAAACAAGAACAGCTAAAAATGTAACGGAAAGAAAAGCGCATCCAAAAAAATTGGAAAACGAAAAGAAAAAAAGTTGCACAAACCTTTAATAATAGAATTTCTAATCGCAAGACAAAGATTAAATTGAATAATGTCACGAAGGCCCATTTTCCACACCAGAAGAGGAAAATGAAAAGGAAATGCTTGTGTCAATGACTACTAAAATAAATTGTGTGTTAACCCGCGAGTAGTCGCGCCGTTAGATAGAATCTCACATTTTATCCTTTTTCGCGATAACTTGATAAAAACTTTTGAAATTTTGAAAAAATTTCGTAAGTGCCTCAAGGAAGGGTGTAGTAATGCGTAGGAATTTTTTCTTCTTCTTCTTCTTTTTGTGGAATTTATGGCTTTGGGAAGAGCCAATTAGCTTTAATAATTGTTAGAAATAATATGTATTTACATACAATAATTTATTTACTTCACTAGTATCTAAGTAAATATTTAGGTAAGTATCTTATACAATAATTATTCAAATTTTGGGTATCTACTTCATGCCGAAAAAGGATCCTTGATATGCCGAAAATTAGAGCATGATTTTAATTTAGAATGCCGATAATGGGGACTTACGACACTTTTTATCTTATTAATTTTTTAAATATTATGAGTTTGTTTTAGGACAAAGTAAATATTCTGTGTATAATTGTGATAGATTTTATTAGCCAAAGGCTAATACACTTTATTCAGCTAATTTGGTTACTAACCTAATTAAAATGAAGCTCCATTGTGCTTAACGTGCTAAAGGTGCCGATAATAGGTACGTTTACCTTATGTGCGAGCAACTGCTTTATTTTACACGAGACAAAGAAATATAAAGCCCGGTGCAACGTTGCATGGGATGAACGAATAAATTTTTAAGTTGTATTTATTATTTATATATTTATATATAAATTTATTATTTTATCCTTGCACCGCGCTTTATATTTTTCTGTATCGTGTAAAATAAATTAGTTGCTCGCACATATTTGGTACTTAAATATTCTAGGAAACACGTATTATCGAAATATACCGGTACCCGATTTTGTTGCTAACCGTAGAACATAAAATTTTATTAGTTCTTCCCACACAACGTTGCACTGCGCTTTATATTCCTCTGTCTCGTGTAAAATAAATCAGTTGCTCACACATATTTAATATTAAAATATTCTAGGGAACACGTACTATCGAAATATTTTATACTGGTATCCGATTTTGTTGCTAACCGTAGAACTTGCAAATGCATTAGTTTATCCAACCCGACCTTGCTGCGCGCTATATATGTCTCTGTTCTAGGGTAATTTCGCCTGTTCGCGTCCATTTAGTGCAGTTGGTAAGTTTGAAGAAGAAAATAGAAATGTCCCAGCACTTATTTCAATGAAAGATTTATGTAATGTGTTCATTATATAGTCTATTTTAAGGTTAACTCTTAGTTTAGTTCAAAACATCTTGTGTTTTTCTTTTAAATAAACAAATTTCAGAATTAGGCGTTTCACCCACTTTGCGTCCACAAAATCCAAATTGCGTCCACTAGTAGACCATTTGGCGTCCACCAGGTTAGAATAGGAATGTAAGGCTAATATTTTTAAGATCATGTAAAGAAAGACTGGATTTTAACAATTTCTTTATTTAAGAATATATAGTTATTTAAAAATCAAAATTATCATGTTTTTGGCTATATCATAGTCACAAAACAATACAATAATTTTGTCTAATCTTACCACCACAAGAAATGTTGAATCATATTAACTATGAGACAAGGTATGATTATTAAGGCCTTAGAATTTTAATCAATGACACAAGTCACATTAAAAAGACTTTGGCCTCTAAATAACTTAATCCTACAAATCGAGTGCATTTTAGATGATACCATCTAATACACTTCTTGTCACAGCCAATGTTTTTCTCATCGTCATCTTCTACATCTGAAATTAGTACATCGTCACATTCAGGATATTTTACTCATTCCACGACTGGTTAATTTTCTTTCTTAAATGCTATATCTACCATTTCCTGTGTGACTTCTTGAAGAGGATGTATCTTCTTTTTTCGTTTCGGAGCAGTTTTACGAACCATGTTAGAATCTTTTAAAGTTTTTTTCTGTTCTTGTTTCTCTATTCCTTCTAACTTTCTTTTTTTGTATTGCTTCCTGCTTTTCGTTCTTGATCTTCTCTTTATCTTCATAATACTTTCTCCAAGCAGCAGAATATATGACTGCTGGAGTTCTTTGATTTTCTTTTCTTGCTTTGTTAGAAATTTCAGGCAACATCAGGTGGTTTTTAAATGGATCAGGGATTTTCTTTTGTTAATTCTCCAACACAGCTGAAGCTGGTCGTACTCGAGGAGACTTTTCTAAAAAGGTTGGTAGCGATGCAATTGATGCTGATAAGTCGAAGAAGTCGAAAGCGGTTCTGGCTTTTGTTCCTTAGTAAGAGTATCTAACAATTCCTGTTTTTTTAGCCATGCACCTTTTTTCATCTACTCCTAGCGCTGGCTCCGGTCCAGTTTCTTTACTCCATCTGGTCTGCGCCCACTGATTTTGTCCAATATTGTGGTCTTGGGAATAGCATATCCTTTTCATATTTGTCTTATCGATTTCTTCTTCTCTCGAATTTCTTTTAACGATTTTTTTAAATCTTCTTCTATGTATGTTCTCTTTTCCTTATTTTTCCTTGTCTCTGAAGAACTGATCTTAAACAGAACATTTGGAATCAAAAAAATTACTTACTTCATTCAAATCATTCATTTCAATCAACTATATAATACATTTTAAATTTCCAAAGAATTTAGTCGTATGTTGAAAAAAGGACGCAATTTGTTCTCTTGATATCCCTTGTAGGTATAGTTTGCGTCCATTGCGGACGCAAAGTGTAAGTTTTAGAAATTCGGTGTACTAATTCGCGTCCACCTTATTTTAACTGTTAACTATAAAAAATATAAGCAAATTCATAATTAATATTACTCCTTTTTTAATTATTAAAGTCTAAAAACAGCTATTTATCGTAAAATTCACATAAAAAAATAAAATACTTACCGTTAACCGTGCTGCTGCACACTATTTTTTTCTCAATATAAGGCACATCCGCACTTTCTTTTTGACAAGACAAAACTAAAAATTATTTTAAACAGGATTGGTTGGGCGTATGAAAGTTTTGTCTGTGTGTGCATGTGTCTTATATATTGAGGTATTAGCGGTAATAACTCTTCGTTTTATTGGCGCGTTAGTATACTTATTTTCGAGAATTTTCAAAAGAAGAGCCGTAAAATGGACGCGAATTGGGCGATGGACGCGAACAGGCGAAATGACCCTATGTTAAATAAATTAGTTGCTCGTACATATTTGCTACTAAACTAATTTAGGGAACACGTGCCATCGAAATATACCATATACCGGTATCTGATTATATTGCTCATAGTTTTAGTGAATATACGATTCTTTCGTTGTACGTCTAATGAGAAGCTGACCCCGCCCCACTTTCAAATGGATTTCCTGCTTAACGCTTAGAGTAACAAAATCCGAAATAGAGCAACTATTTAGCACATAAATAGAAGTAAATTTTGCACCCAGCAAATCAAGAAGTTTGAACTTTTTTCGGTGTGGGGTGGGTCCAGCTTGCCATTAAGCTGGGGCCCCCACTTTCAACGCGATTTGCTGGTCAACGGTTTGAGCAACAAAATTCGGATTAGAGCAACTAATTAGCACATAAATACCACTAATTTTTTGGCCTAGTCCGAACTTTATTCGCGATGGTGGGGGTGCAGCTTAATAGGGATTATTTTAAAAGGGAAATAAGCCACATGTTGTTCTGAAGCTATTTCCTTGTGGCATTTTTATGATTAACTGTTTAGTGGGAAATAAGCCACAATTAAATTAAAAAAATAATTTTATTAACGTTTCGAAGCCCAAATCGGGTTTCGTTGTCAAAATACAAAATACTACTGTATTTTGTATTTGTAGTATTTTTTATTTTTACAACGAAACCCGATTTGGGCTTTGAAACGTTAATAAAATTATTTTTTCAATTTAATTGTGGCTTATTTCCCACTAAATAGTTAATCATAAAATAAGCCACAATTTAACTAAAAAAATGATTTTATTAACGTTATTTTTTTAATAATATATTGTTACTAGGCACTCTTAGATAAATTTTGAGAACATTTTTAACAACAAAATACTTGGATCATAGAATATATCCTGGTGTATTCTCTGTCAAATATCTATAGTCCGTCCCACCTTGACTTTACAGTATTTTAGGGAACATAATCAGGGATTTAGGGATTTTATCAAAAAGGATTTGTAATCGAATATTAGATAGATTAAATGTAAACTGTCAACTATTTTAGAAAGACAATCTACAATTCAGGCCCGGCCCCAGGGGTGGGCGAACTGGGCGTTTGCCCAGGGCGGCAAAATTTAGGGGCGGCAAAATTTAGGGGCGGCAAATTTTAGAGGACAGTCAATTTTTGAAATTAAAGAAATAATAAATTCGTTTTTAATATTATGAATAAGAGCGGCAAAAATTCAACTGTAAAAACGAGAATTAAATAAGTGACACAATAACAATTGCAAGGCCCAATCGACGAGAAATCGACAACACCGCCTTCTTCTGCATCGCATAAGAATAGTGGGATCAGAATAGTGAGGGGCGATTCTGATAAAATTTTTCATCAAAACAATGGTAATATTTTAAAACTTGTTGAGCTATTTGAAAAAGTTTATTTTGTTTTACAAGCGCACATTAGGAGAACAACTAATGGTAGTAACAAGTAGCATCACTACTTGGGAAAACGTATTCAAAACGAAATTATTCAGCTCCGCCACGATCAAATCAAAAATAAAATTTTGAACTTTTTGAAATCAACAAAGTTTTATAGCGTAATGGAACAGATGTCTATTGTTACACGTTTTGTCGATTTAGGTTCACTGCACTGGTTTGAAACAGAAGTTATTTTGCAAAAACTGAATAAACTGGAAAAACCTTTGTAAGATATGAGAGGACAATGGTATGATAATGGGGCAAACATGAAAGGAAAGAACTTGAGAGTTCAAAACAGAATTTTGAAAATGAATCCTAAAGCATTTATTATCCCTTGTTCTAGCCATTCACTTAACTTAGTCGTGAACGATGCTGCTTAAGCCTCACAATTTGCAGTTTCTTTCTTTTCCTTAGTGACAAAAATTTACAACTTTTTCTCACCATCTATTCATCGTTGGGCTATACTAAAAAATCGTATTTTTAGCCTAACATTGAAATCTTTGTCCGAAACTAGATGGGAAAGTAGAATTGATGAAATTACTCCCATCAAATACCAAATTGAAGAAATCTACGATGCTCTTGTAGAAATCGCTGTCAATAAAAACAACGATAAAATGGTTGCTTATGAGGCAAGCTGTTTGGCCAATCAAATCCGTGATTTTACTTTTCTTTGCTCTGTGGTAATATGACATGACATTTTTTACTTCACATCAACGTAGTCAGCAAATCACTGCAGAGTATTTATATGGGAGTGTATCGAGGTGTCAGTATTAAGTCTCTAGGAAGTGATTTAAAATTCCAAGGCTGTTTGACAGACGCAAAAAGCTAGCATCAAAATTAGAAATTGAGCACCCGAAAATCGGAGGCACAGTAATAGCAAGAAAGAGAAAAGTAAAAAGACAGTTTGGCTATGAGGTATGGACCTAGATCCAGAGACACGATATAAAGTTGATTTCTATTTAAAAATTATAGACGCAACCGTTAATGCACTAAGTGATAGGTTTCAGCAAATTAAGAGCCATGGTGAAATTTTTGAGTTTTTGGGTCAACCAAGGGCAGGGGGCGGCGGTCGCCGATCTTGCTCAGGGCGGCAAAATCCCTAGGGCCGGGCCTGCTACAATTTTAGGATTCGTATGCGTTTAAGTTCATTTGATATACATAGTTATTACGCATATGAATCCTAAAATTGTAGATTGCCTTTCTAAAACAGTTTTAATTTAATCTGTCTAATGTTCGATTACAAATCCTTTTTGATAAAATCGGCATCAACGCGCTAAAAACTATCATAAGGACTGCATTGCCTATGTTCCCTATATACTATAAAGTCTAGGTGGGACGGATTATATTTTATAGTAACCTTGTGTGTCATTGTCTTGTCATCACAATCTGTTCGACTGAGTGCATTGTATGACAAAGATAGCGAATGTTCGATTTGCAAAATATCACCACGGACATGGTGTTAATTTTATTCGAATCCTGAAAAAACTAATAAATATTTTTGAAAATTTTAAACGCAGAATGAAAGACTAAATTATTACGGAGGGCCGAAAGTTCCTGAGAATAAATAAAACGTTTCTTCTGAATAAGATATCTGAAATTAAAAATCACACTAAATTTTCTCTGTTTTCACCTCTGTAACTTATTAAAATAAACATTATAGAAGTTTTCAGGGACTTTTTCCCTCGATAATAATGTAATCTTTCATTTTCCGTTTACATTTTTCAAAAATACGTATTAGTTTTCTCAGGATTCGAAAAAATTTAATGCATATAAATAGCATTGGAGCCGAAAGTTTGCACCTATCCTGTTAAAAACTAAACTAAAGTATGTGTGATGTAGATAGGTCAGATGGCAGTAGACGGACTTCATTGGCATCGCATACGTTTAGTTAGGCGGCTAACCGTTTTGTGTACACTGACGCTCTTTCACTATAGTTGACACTAAAACGATGTATGGCTTCTGTGATAGATTCTAAAGGGATATCATGCTGAATGATTTCGTTACTGACGTAGTATGGAGCATCAATAATAGCTCCCTGTACTTTATTTTGGAACCTCTGCAAGATGGGTATGAGAGTTTTAACCTGCGACCGATCGATGAGCCAATACATGTTTCTTAGTTTGAGGCCAAGTTGCTTGCGCTTGTGAATGTGTGTTTTGTCCAAGTCAGTCGTCAATCCAGGTGAATGCCGAGGTATTTGGCGCTATCATATTGTAGGTAAATGTCGCAACAGTGATAAGTTGTATTGATGGCACGTCTGCAGTAGGTATACTATACGTACAGGATCGGTCCAAGCACGCTACCTTGTGGAACTCCTGAATTTATTGGATTCAACTCTGTTTCATGTGTCAACACTTTCATGTTTTATTTGGAAGTGCCTATCTATCAGGTATGATTTTAAAAATTTAAAGTGTGTAACGGGGTATTAGCTTCTTTAGCTTAAATAAAGGAAGTGAAAAAAAAATATATATTAAAGTATGTAAAAGTATTTTATTTCCTTAGCTAAGGGCTTTCGACAAAATTGTCATCATCGGAGCTAATGGTCAATGTATATAAAAAGAAGTACCACTACTTAGAGTCGTATGCGTGAGCATCTTGTTAAACATTAAAATTCTAAGTGTATTACAATATGTTTCAATGCTTCAGTTGTCTCTTGTCCAATCTCGGAACAAGTTAAAAAAAACATGAAAAACAGCCACTCAAACGATACAAACAAATAAAAGCTTTGTTCATGGCGTGGGTTTTTTCACCCAACCATTACGGCTGACGAGGAATAGTTGACTGGCCCAACAATACTCGTCAGCCGGAATGGTGGGGTGAAAAAACCCAAGCCATGAACAAAGTTTTAATTTGTTTGTAACGTTTGAGTGGCTGTTCTTCATGTTTTTTAACTCGTTCCGAGGTTGCACAAGAGACAACTGAAGCATTGAAACATATTGTAATATACTTAGAATTCTAATGTTCAACAAGATGCTCACGCATACGACTCTAAGTAGTGGTACTTCTTTTTATATAGATCGACCATTAGATCCGACGATGCCAATTTTGTGGAAAGCGTTTACCTAAGGAAATAAAGTACTTTTGCAGACTTTAATATACCTAAATTTTTTTTTCACTTTATCTATTCAGCCAAATGTGTACGAAATCAGTTTTCAACTTTTTTCTTTATTTTAACGTGCATTCCTGCATGCCACACTTTGTCGAAAGCTCGAGATATATCGAAGAAAGCTGCTGATCAATATTGTAGCGTTACAAACGTCACATCTTTGCTAGTTTATTTTTAAATAATTATTTTATTCTATTTTCTCTAATATTTCATTATTAATTATCCTCTTCTATTTGTTTTACCTGTTTTCTTAGTTAAAAACTCATTGGCGCCCTCTTTTATTATCCTCTATTTCCTATCTCTCTTTTCATCTAAAATCTAAATCGTCATACTGAACGTACTTTATATATTCTTACTCTTTTAAAAATTGAAAGTGTGTAACGGGGTATTAGCTTTTTTAGCTTAAATAAAGGAAGTGAAAAAAAATATATATTAAAGTATGTAAAAGTATTTTATTTCCTTAGCTAAGGGCTTTCGACAAAATTGTCATCATCGGAGCTAATGGTCAATGTATTGTTATATTTCTATTTGATATGAAAATTAAATTTTAATAATTATAAACAAAATTCAATTTAATATAAAATATTTTCAATTTTCTCAACCACGGGCATATAAATTTAGAACAACCTGTATACAACAAATTGTTATATTTAATTTTAAGAAGTGATTAAACGAAACTCGGGAAAATGCGCTTAGAATAAACAAAGTGAATGGCGTACCATTATCGTTGTTCGCGGAAGGTTCGATCATTAGCCTATGCTAAATAAAACTCAAGTGAAATCGATAATAGGTCATTATCGTAGTTCGCGGAAGGTTCGATCATTAGCTTATGCTAAATAAGACTCAGTTGAAGTAGATAATAGATCATTAAATTTTGTAATTAGTAGAAAGTAATTTTAGAATGGGAATTAACTATTTTTCTTTTGAAATCCATTAAGCATATTTAGAAAGATTAAAAATTGGTTTTGAGGAATACTGCGAATGAGAGTTGGTGGTGGAAGTTTGATTTGTGAATCTGGAAGGGATATTTAGAAAGTAGGGGAATGAATGACAAATAGAGATCAGAATGTTTTGGGCTGTCGAGAAGTGAAGTCCAGTAGTAGACGGTAGTGTACGGAGAGTGAGAAAGCCGGTGTAGTTCCGTGAGTGTGGAGTATCTATCGTGGAACGAGAGGTAGGCCAGGTTGAGAGTAAAAGAACCTCCTTGAGCCAAGAGTTCCCGGTAGCTGATTGCAGTTTCGAAAAAGGTAGAACACAGCATCACGACAGAAGCAGGAAACGAGAGCTATACGAGCTAGTTTCAGAGGAGAACATTACTGGAAGCCAGGACGAGGTTTTGATTGCAGCCAAGGATAGCAGGAAACGGGTCTTGTGTGAAGACATTCTCAGTTCACCAGAAAAAGGTCAGTCTCATTTGTTTGGACATGAATGTATGGGTTTTTCGTATTAAATACCACATTTAAAATTGAAGAAACATAATCAATAATATCAGAAAAGCTTCATCAAACTTAAATAGAATTGTTGCTAATAAATCATAATAGTTAAATGTTAATAAAAACTTTCAATTGGAAACCAAAAGGAAATAAGATTCCCATGTGTAATGTTTAAGAATAATAAGATATAGCAAATATTAAGCAGTGATTGCCATTTAAATAAAATAAACAATATTTTGATTACAATTGTGTTATTATTTTACTCTTTTCTTTCCTATCCCGATTAGGAACCATTGAGAAATACTTAGAAGCCACGTATGTAAGTAATTAATTTTATAAAAAGCCCTGAGATTGAAAACATATTGATATGTGATCTGGTAAATTAATTAGATTATTATTAATGCATTGATTAAATTAAATGACATAAAAATATTATCTCATATCAATAATCAAGATCACATCAGTATATAAAAAGAAGTACCACTACTTAAAGTCGTATGCGTGAGCATCTTGTTAAACATTAAAATTCTAAGTGTATTACAATATATTTCAATGCTTCAGTTGTCTCTTGTCCAACCTCGGAACAAGTTAAAAAAAACATGAAAAACAGCCACTCAAACGATACAAACAAATAAAAGCTTTGTTCATGGCGTGGGTTTTTTCACCCAACCATTACGGCTGACGAGGAATAGTTGACTGGCCCAACAATACTCGTCAGCCGGAATGGTGGGGTGAAAAAACCCAAGCCATGAACAAAGTTTTAATTTGTTTGTAACGTTTGAGTGGCTGTTCTTCATGTTTTTTTAACTCGTTCCGAGGTTGCACAAGAGACAACTGAAGCATTGAAACATATTGTAATATACTTAGAATTCTAATGTTCAACAAGATGCTCACGCATACGACTCTAAGTAGTGGTACTTCTTTTTATATAGATCGACCATTAGATCCGACGATGCCAATTTTGTGGAAAGCGTTTACCTAAGGAAATAAAGTACTTTTGCAGACTTTAATATACCTAAATTTTTTTTTCACTTTATCTATTCAGCCAAATGTGTACGAAATCAGTTTTCAACTTTTTTCTTTATTTTAACTTGCATTCCTGCATGCCACACTTTGTCGAAAGCTCGAGATATATCGAAGAAAGCTGCTGATCAATATTGTAGCGTTACAAACGTCACATCTTTGCTAGTTTATTTTTAAATAATTATTTTATTCTATTTTCTCTAATATTTCATTATTAATTATCCTCTTCTATTTGTTTTACCTGTTTTCTTAGTTAAAAACTCATTGGCGCCCTCTTTTATTATCCTCTATTTCCTATCTCTCTTTTCATCTAAAATCTAAATCGTCATACTGATCGTACTTTATATATTCTTACTCTGTAAGTATCTGTCTTAATACGAAACATGCCTACCTTTCTACAGTTCACGCTGTCATTTAAATTCTCAAAATGGTGGTGGTAAACTCATAAAAGCCCGGAGGGACTGCAGACGTTCGGATACAATTAGCGTCTCTTTGCAAAGACAATGACGTCGACTTTGCAAAGTAACAAGACACTTACTGAACACACATACTACACATTACACCTGAGTTAGTGATAAGCTATACAATTAGGTGACTAAAGGTTCTAGTTCTAAAGCAAGGCCAGAATCAGAGAAAAAAAAACTCATAAAAGCCAAGGGAGCTTGGAAATAAATTATTTTATTCCGAACAGACGATCTCTTGACGATTATTTTTTTTCTTGTATTCACAGTTCAACCTTAATAGTTTTTCTTGTATTTTTTAAACCTAACCTCCCATCTTCTAAAAGCATGTGTTCTGATATTTCTTTTCATCTATTAATATGCTTTTAGTAATCAAATTTTAACTAGTAGTATCAATCTTAATTCCATTTAATTTATTCTTGCCATCTGCTACTCTTTCGGACGATTTTTTCTTAAAAGAATGGCAGACTTGGCACATTTTGGTTTCTACTTCTTGATGTTTGATATTTGTTTTATCTTCTAGTTTTTTGGGATTAATATCGCCTTCCTAATCCTAAAATCGCCGGCGATACAACAACGAGGACAAAATCATCCAGACTGTATTGAATTTCATCTAGCTAGACTGCAACTAACCAACACCTGTAGGCCTGATGGCCCAGAACACCCACGTCGCCAGAGCCAGTTGCAGAACCAATAGCAGTACCATTCGACATCAAGAAGTTACCATCGAACCAACACCACAAAGCCATGCTTAAGTATAATCCAAGAATTGTTAGTTTTTGGCAAGAATTTGAATATATTTGTTAATGCATTTAATAAGTCACATTTTTATTATACCTTTATTGAAAAATAAACATATATTATAAAATTATATTGGTTAAAATCAGAGGCGTAGCTACTGCCGTATCAGCCGTATCAATTATACGGGGCCCCTGACATTCAGGGGCCCCAGCGTGGTATGTTGACACAAAATTCCATTCAGAAAATTGAACAAAATATTCTACAATAATTATTTCACTATTAAAACGCTTTGAACAGTGTTATATTGTTTGAAATGGATATCTATTTTCTGCCTCTCGCCTTTCTATAACTACACAGCTTTTTTGATTTCAAGCTACTTTTTATTGTCTATTCACCGTTGCGTTGGTTGTATGTGAAACATTGTATAGTGTATAATGCCACATTGGAATATTTGTAATCACTTTACCTTTGAATATTTGAAACATTGAAACACTGTGTATTATGCGTATATTTTCGTGTAATCTGTTCTTTATCTATAAATTGTATTTAGGTATATCTAAGTGTTTGCCGTTAAAGTAAAGAGCTTTTTGTTTACTATACGTTCATTTTCTATGTCCATTTACCCTTGGCTTGACAAAAACCGAATCTGTTTTTAAAACAAGTCTCGAAAATTCAAATCTATTTTTCGACTTTGGTTTATTAGAGTTTATTAGGTTTATTATTATTATCTATATTTGGCTTTTATACGCAGAACTTATTAGTTTCTAAGATTATGCTATTTGTAATTTATTTAAATTTTGCAATATACAGAGTGTTTCATTAAGAATTGGAAATAATTTAACTGTAGATTCCTGGGCCCAAATATTAAGATTTAACCCAAAAACAAAAAACGAAAATTGGTACGTTTATTCCAGAGATGAATCGATTTCATCAATTGCGAATTTCTAGTACCGATCATATTATTCGTCCGTTTTGGGTAGGTTAACTGTTATTTTATCGCATTATTTTTTGTGTGTTTAATTTTGAAGCATTTTTGACACTAGATTAATAAATTATGAGGTATTCTAGTACTAAAAGTTTCTCTTGCTTTAGGTTGGTAAAATACACCGTTTTTTTGAAATTTTTTTCAAATTTTGTTCAAATTCAAAAAACGAATCATTTTCAAATCGATGTTTATAGAAGACGGTGTATCCGACCGACTAAAAGTAAGAGTAACTTTTAGTACTAGAATACCTCACGATTTAATAATCCAGCGTCAAAAATGCTTAAAAGTCAGGACAAAAAAGTTATGCGATAAAATAATCGTTGCCCTACCCAAAGAGGACGCATATGACCGGTACTAGAAATTCACAATTTATGAAATCGATTTATCTCTGGAAGATAAATAGACGTACCAGTTTTCGTTTTTCTAAATAGAAGTGTTCTAAAGGTATTTAAAAAACTGATTGAAAGTCACCATCTTCAAAGAACTCCAGCTCCCTTAGAAGTCAGACATTTACATTTTCGGAGTAGGTGATTTGGGTTAATCCTTAATATTTTGAGCCCAGGAATCTACAGTTAAAACATTTCTAATTATTAATGAAACACCCTGTATTGTTTTGTTTTATTTCATTATCTTTTATTTTTTAATAATATTGACGATTTTTGTAATTTCAGTAACTGTATTTGTTATTGTTTTTTCCTAATCTTTCTAGCTTTGTCCATAAAATTGTAAAACTTTCAGTGACAATAAAGCATATTTCTATTCTATTCTGTACAAGCGTTTTTGCTAGTTTTGTTAAAAAAATTTGTTAGCGCTATGCCATATCAGTGGTGGAAAAGGGCCCCGCGACAAACTTTGATATGGGGCCCCTGTGGGGCTAGCTACGCCACTGGTTAAAATATTGTTTTGTTTGCTCCCACTCTGAATTTTCATAGTTCATATCTAAGATTAGGACAAGACGAACACACACCTTTGGAGATTGAGCTAGGCCAAGGCGAACATCGTTTTTTGTTTCAATATATTTTACTGTTAAGTCCTTATTGATTTTATGTACCACTCTATGAACTTGTCCCGTGTTTATTGCGGAACCTGAATCGGAGATCTGAAAGTATCTTCGTTTCGTATATTATAGTTATATTATTATCTCTTTGACATATACATAGTTTCTCAAAAACCTTGGAGATATAATTGGTAGAACACTTATCGGTATGTAGGAAGACAACCCTTCTGTTTTTTTCCCGGGCTTGGGTATTATAACGATCTGGTCAACTTTCTAGATGCTAGAAAAATAATTTAGTCGAAGTATAATAAGTCTGTAGCACTTTTCGGAAAGTTATTGTAGAATTTTTCCAGATGCCAAATCGCAACCAGTTATGTTAATTTCTTCTATTATTATTTGTTTTGCTAATTTGATAAAAATTTGCAAAAGAACGTTTTTTTTTATTAGAAAGATGGAATTGCAAATTAAAAAATGGTTTTTAATTCCAAACAACTCTTCGTAGTAACAATTTTCGATATTGTGAAATATAAAGGCACTTGATATCTGATGGTTGCATCTTAAGGTTTAAGATAATGCAGAGCTTGTTATGAAGAATAACTTCTTTTTAAAATTAATAATAAAAAAGTTTTTCGTACAATTCCAACTTACGTAGACACACCGTAGGAAATGAATATAAATTTGTATTCAATAGAAAAAAAGTGATACTGTGCCGATGTGTGCTTTTGCCCTGGGGGTGAGTATCACCACTTCTCGGGGTTGAAAAATCAAACATTTAACAGAAGTCCGGAATTGGATAAAATGACTGATTCTAAGCAAATTTTGTTTTATAGAGTTTTCTTACTAAGAAAATACTTTTCGAGTTATTTGCGAGTGAATATGTTCATTTTTCTACAAAAAAAAAACAATTTTTTAGACGGTTTTTCGCAAATATCTCAAAAAGTAAGTATTATTTTATCGAAAACAATATTCTTAGCAAAAGATGTAGTTTATAAAAAAGTAAAAAAAACGGTGTATGTGTGAAGTCTGTAGACCGAGTAGAAGCAGAGTTGTAGCTAATGCAAAGTAGGTTCTTATTCGTTATTCGTCAAACAAATCGAATATTTCAACGTGAAATAACCAAAAAATGAAACACTTTTCGGTGAAAACTAATCACAGTGATTTTAAAGTGTTAAAAACACCTTTATTTTTGTTTATTTAAGTTTCTAGCGTCAAAAGAATGTAAGTTACGTTTAAAATAAAGTTGGTCCCTTTTTTGGTAAAAAAAAATCGTAAAAATCACATTTTCATTAGCATCTCAAATGAAATTAATCATTACCGCTTCATAACTTACTTTAGTTATGAATTATTTTAATGATCTGAAAGTTTCTTCGGTTCGAAGTGCTCAATTTTGAAAAAAATTTGGTTTTAAAGTATTTTTTTTTATTTTGAAAAAATTTTCTTTTTTTTCGAAAATAACTTAAAAATTATTGATTTGTGGTACCAAAAATCTCAAAGAGTAAAAAAATGTTTTTGCTTCTCTAAATATTTTAGATCTTTTTGTTTTCCTGTAAGATAAAAATTAGATAAGATATGCCTGTTCAAAATTTACATGCTGTGATTAGTGACTCGTTCAAGCCCTTTTAACTAGGTACAGCCTTTAAAGAAAAGCACTTTGAACCGATAAAACGTACAGATCATACAGGGTGAGTCATGAAGAACTGTACATACTCCTACCTCGTATAGAGGCTCCTATGGGGAATAACAAATGACCATTAAAAAGTGTCTGCTCCCCTTGTTTAATAATATACAGGGAGAGTTTCGCATTTTGACAGAAATTTATATTCGTCATAATTTTTGAAAGGTCAGTTCGATGTGTCTCTTATTTTGGTCAATCGTTACACCATTACCACCTAATCAACTGATTTATTCAAACTAGAAAAAATCAGGTCCGGCTTTAAAAAATTAGTTCATTTTGGTCTTAGAAAAAAATTTCACCCTGTATACGGTTTTTGAAAACTCTAATAAGAATTTTAAAAATTAGACAAATAGGCAATTAAAATGTCATATTTATTTTTTCCCCACACGATTACTTAATTTTTTATTAAAAAATCAAATTTGTCAAAATCGGAATTTTAACCTAAAAATGAAAAAAAAAAGATGAAATCACGGTTTATACACGTAATTCGCTGTAACGTTCCATTTAAATTTTTTTTCTGAAATTTTTACAGCATATATCTCTTACCATTGTGAAGACTATGACAATTGTTGTAGACTTTCAGTCTTCTTCTCGTAAAAGTTATGAATTTTTAAAAATAAAAGGTGCAGATTCGTGAATTGCAAAGTCAAATCGCAAAAATTTAAAATTTATCTATTTGATCACGTCTATGTTAAACTATAGAGTCCAAAGAGAAGTGTTATGAGGAGTTTTAGATCTAGACGTGTTATAGAAAAAAAAATGGTGAAACTTTTAATTTTAAGAAAAACTTTGTTTAATTTTTTTTATTTTTATGGTAAAATTGCGATTTTGACAAATTTGATTTTTTAATAAAAAATTAAGTAATTGTGTGGGGAAATAAATAAATATGCCATTTTAATTGCCTATTTGTCTAATTTGTAAAATTCATATTAGAGTTTTCAAAAAGCATATACAGGGTGAAATTTTTTCTTAGACCCAAACGAACTAATTTTTTAAACCCGGACCTGATTTTTTTCTAATTTGAATAAATCAGTTGATTGGGTGGTAAAATAAATCAAATATTTGTTTAAAAAAATTAATTTTTGTAATAAAAGTTAATTTTTTTTTTAAATCTATGGTTCACTTTACCAAATTTTTAATTCATAGTCAAATTTGATTTTTTTATAAAAAAATAAGTAACCGTGTGGGGAAAAAATAAATGTCATTTTAATTGCCTATTTGTCTAATTTGTAAAATTCATATTAGAGTTTTCAAAAAGCGTATACAGGGTGAAATTTTTTCTAAGACCCAAACGAACTAATTTTTTAAAGCCGGACCTGATTTTTTTCTAATTTGAATAAATCAGTTGATTGGATGGTAAAATAAATCAAATACAGTCAAACCTGCCATATCCGGATCAATGTGGCGACAGACCGATCCGGATATGAAAAAATCCGGATATCAAGACCACTACTTCTTTTATAGTCTCTGAAACGTTTTCTCCTTCATACATTCCAGTAATCAACGCCGTCAATAACTTTCGTCGATAGACACGTTTTATAGATTATATAATACATTATTTCGCCATATTTTAGTTCTTCTTTTAGTGCGTTGTTCAACAGCAGGACTGCCTTGATTTCGGTAGATCCGGACGGCGCAGAACCATCCGGATATGACAGGTTCGGATATGGCAGGTTGTACTGTATTTGTTTAAAAAAATTAATTTTTGTAATAAAAGTTCATTTTTTTAAATCTATGGTTCACTTTACCAAATTTTTAATTCATAGTCAAATTTGATTTTTTTATAAAAAATTAAGTAATCGTGTGGGGAAAAAAAGAAATGTCATTTTAATTGCCTATTTGTAAAATTAATATTAGAGTTTTCAAAAAGCGTATACAGGGTGAAATTTTTTCTAAGACCTAAACGAACTAATTTTTTAAAGCCGGACCTGATTTTTTTCTAGTTTGAATAAATCAGTTGATTAGGTGGTAATAGTGTAACGATTGACCACAATAAGAGACACATCGATCTTACCGTTCAAAAATTGTGACGAATATAAATTTCTGTTAAAATGCGAAACTCGCCCTGTATATTATTAAACAATGGGAGCAGACACTTTTTAATGGTCAATTGTTATTCCCCATAGGGGCCTTTATACGAGGTAGGAGTATGTACAGTTCCTCATGACTCACCCTGTATAAACAATATTAAAATATTATAGGTAAAGTAACTTCTGAAGCAATTAAATAAAAGGGACGAACATTATTTTGAGCGTAACTTACTTTTGATTTTAGAAACTTAAAAAAAAACAAAAGTAAAGCTTTTTTAAACAATTTAAAAAAGTCGTAATTAGTTTTCCCCGAAAAGGGCTTCATTTTGGGGTTTGACAAATAAGAACCTACTATTCATTAGCTACAACTGGGTCTAATTTTTTTTGATAAAATACCTATTTTTTGAGTTATTTACGAAAAAACGTCTAAAAACGTGTTTTAACATATTCACTCGCAAATAACTCAAAAAGTATTGACTTAGTGAAAAAACTTTATAGTACAAAAGTTGCTTAGTCGGTTTATTCAATTCCAAACTAATTTTGAACGTTTGTTTTTTACCTCCGAGTAGGTGTGAAACTCACCTTCAGAGCAAAAGCGCATATCGGCACAATATCACTTTTTTCTTCAACATGTTAAATTAAATTAAATAAATATTTTACCGTGAGTAAATGGACTATATTGCACTTCTAAAAAAAAACTTTAAATTTGATGGCTTTTAATAAATAAATTATGTTCCACATTAATTCAAATAAATTAGTTTACAAATTTAAGTACTTCTAAATATTATATAATCCTATTTTTCAATAATATCTAGAATTGTTTAGAAAGAAACAAATCTTATTTTTAATTAATACTTAATCTATTGACTAAATACAAACCCAAAATTACTAATAATGATCCTGATAACATCTCCGATCGATTAGAATGTTTATCTTGAGGATCGTCTCTGTTGAAGTCTCTTCCAAATACACCGAACGAAAGCAAACGACTTTCATTTTTGTGTAGTGAATGTCTTCTGATTATAGATTCCTTACTTTCACGCTTTTCCCAAGAAGTGTATTGAGGTAAAATCGGTTTCAGATTGCTCAACAAAGAATTAGGATATTGAATTCGACTTTCGTCTAAGGTAAAGTTAGCTTCGACAACTATTGATTTGAAAGTAATTGGCCACGAAATTTCTGTATAGTTGGGAAACCTGAAATTTAAATATAAATATGTAATATAATTTAACAATTATATTATTTCACAATAAATAAATAAAAATATAGGTGGAATATATGTTTAAAATAATAAATAGATAGATTTAGGCTATTTTCAGCTCATGTGATGTGTGAAGACATCATTTTGATTGCAACGTGATTTTTCCTCAATTTACCCTGTCGATCCCTTATCTTCTACAATTCGGTATTCCTCCGTCTCTTATAGTTCGGACATTGCTTCTCGTACAATCTTCTTGGTGTATTCCTTTATCGGTTTCTTTTACTTCTTTTATGGTATACGTTTAATCAATATTTACTATTCCACTAGCTTCAGATGTCTCAATCACTAAAGCCTTATCATAATCGTTTCATCTGTACTTGATCATTGATATAGATTGAAAGCTTACTCATTTGTTTGCTTCTGTTTTTATTCCACCATAACTTATTCGAAATATTTTCCTATTAGTTGTTTTTACTAGCCCGAAGTATCTTGCTTGATCCATCCATATTTTACCAGTTCTGTCAAGAACATGATATGATAATAATAAATACCTGGTTAAACTGCACAAGAGGAGGCTTTATACTTGGAAGGTCTTAATACTATTGCATATACACTCACTACTAACTTTCGTCACTTCTTTCTTTTGGTAGTGACCCTACCTATCCAAGCCATGATTATCTCCTAATTCTTTCAGGGAAAGAAGTCATTTATCGACCCAAACTCTCCTTCAAATAACCATAAATCCTTATACATCCTATCTAATCCCCAGGAGTTGAACTAACACGAAAGAAATAGCATTGAGGAAGCTAACGGAAATCCACCAGAATTAATTTTCCCGTGTAAAATTAACATGGAACTCAAAAGCTCAGAAAATGTCTCTGATCATTACCCTCGGAAGCAAAAAGATCCGGCAGAGGAGGACATTCCATATCAGACTCTGCGGTCTCCCCGGTCATTCTCACACGAAATCTCTACAGTTTAAGAGATAAAAAACATTCCTAAAAATTTATCGAGAACACAATTAGAATAGATAGCTGCAACGTTAGAAGTCTCTACGCAGCATAAAAACTCAGTAATTTGATTCATGAGATTGAACGATTAAGAATTAGTAAGTATCTATTATTGGCATAAGTGAAATGAGATGTTCTGGATCGGGAACTTGTGAACAAGAACAAGATGAAGACACACTTTACTACTCCAGGAGTGAGGAAAACGACACACATCCCAGGAAGGGAGTGGTATATTTATATCATAACAGTTTAACAAATGTGTTAAAAATCTGTCAGTGACAGAATAATATTGATATAATTAAATATCAGATGGAATATGTAACATATCGGACCACCACCTGCTTAAAAATATTTTCCCAGTACAATCGAACAAGCAAAGATCAACACAAATACCGGAAGAAAACACAACAGATATCACAGAGGAAAAGTATAATGTAGAAAGCCTACGACATGATAGTACAAAATATCTTTATCAACAAAGGCTAGATAAATATCTTCAAGAAACAGAGGGTCTTACCGGAAAGGAGGCATACGAAAAAGTACTGCTCAGTATAAGAAAAGCTGCTAAAGAAGCCTTGGGAATTAGACAAATAACCAGAAGCAATAAATATTGGTGGAACTCTGAAATTGAAGAACTGGTTAGAGAAAAGAAGGAGCTATATAAAATGGCTAAACACAAAACAAGATGAAGATCTCAGAAAATACAAAGAAAAGAAAAAAACACAAGACGAAAGATCATGCAAGGAAAAAGAGAAACATGGGATAAAAAGTGCAAAGAAATAGACACTTATCGGAGGTAGACAATGCAGTGAAGCATGGAAATTCATTAACAATGTAAAAGTCGATAAAAAATCCTACAACCCAATACAGCTAATACCAACAAAAAAATGGATAGATCATTAGATCATTATAAGAATCTACTTACCGAAGAAAGAACAGAATACAAAGATCAAGCACAAAATGAAACAAATATAGAAGGCGAACAAGTACTAATTGATGTAGCAGTAGTGACTAAAGCAGTAAAACAGCTTAAAAATGGAAAATCCCCCGGCCCCGGCGGAATATCAGCAGAATTGATAAAAAACGGAACGCAGAAATTGTTTAGATCTCTTGAAAACATATTCACAAAGTACATCAATAGAGAAAGCATCCCAGAGGAATGGAAAACAGCTTTCATAACCTCGATATATAAAAAAGGTAACAAATTAGACTGCAATAACTACCGAGGGCTATCAGTAACGAGTACGGTAAGTAGGATCTATGGAAAAAATAATCAGAGATACGATCGAAGGCGAATACAAAAACCAAGAGGAAGAGGAGCAGAGCGGGTTTTGAGCTGGTAGATCTTGCACAGACAACGTGTTCTGTTTGAAACAAATTATAAAGAAGAAACTAGCACGGAATAGATCAACACATCTTACATTCATAAATTTAGAAAAAGCATATGATAACATACCTATCTCGAAACTATGGCAGGTACTCCAGGAAACTTCAATCAATCATACACTCATAAAGGCTGTTCAGAATAAACAACGACATGGAAGCCCAGATAAAATTAGGCAACAGAATATCGGAACCATTCAGAGTCAATAAAGGCCTACGACAGGGGTGCTGCTTATCACCGACACTTTTTAAAATCTAAATTGGTAAAGCTCTCCATCAGTGGAAATCGAAATGCAAAGGAATGGGCATACAGGTGGACGATGACACTTGTTTGTATACCCTTCAATTTTCCGATGATCAAGTAATATGTGCAAATGACAAAGAAGATCTTGAGTACATGACACGAAAATTGAATGAGGAATTTGAAAAATGGGGTCTGATAATGAACATGAAAAAGACGGTGTACTGACCTGTAACTGGAAAACAATAAAACAATAAAACGATGTGAAGACTGTAGATACCTGGGAATAAATTTTAGCAAAGAAGGAACGAATGATGCAGAGATAAACAGTAGAATAAATAAAGCTAGAAAATTAATTAAATCTCTGAGTGGAATATTATGGAGTACTGAAATAGGAAAACAAAGAAAATTGAGAATAAATGATACGACTATAAAAAGCACACTGCTGTACGGATCTGAAACGTGGCGTCTGAAAGAACATCAAATAAGGAAAATAGAAGCCACAGAAATGGATGCTTTAAGAAGAGCGTCTAGAAAAACGAAACTTGATAGGGTTCGAAACTACACAATTAAGGAAGAAATGGGTCTAAAAGAAACTGTGACCGACTGCGTAGATAGAAATCAGCTTATATATATATATATATATATATATATATATATATATATATATATATATATATATATGTGGTATGGACATGTTCAAAGAATGCCAGAAGAAAGACTACCAAAGAAAGTAGCAAAATGGATACCACCGAAACACAGGAAACGAGGAAGACCAAAGAAATCGTGGATGGAAGGAGTTCGAAGATCAATGAGCGAACGAGGATTGACAGAAAAAGATTGTAATGATAGGACGCGATGGCAGTTGGGCATTGGACAACGTCGCAGGACGTTCTAACCCGAATCTATAATATTTAATGTAAATATTATTCAGATATATGCTCCCACTGCAGAAAAGAAATGAGACAATGAAGTAGAATATGTAGGTATATTAGGTAGTTAGTCATAGTCACTTAAAACATAACGAGGCGACATATTTTACCAGTTCTGTCAAGAACATTATATGATAATAATAAATACTTGGTTAAACTGCACAAGAGGAGGCTTTATACTTGGAAGTGACCAGGAGATAATCCACATCACATAATCAGAAATCAGATTATATTCTAGTAAATAAGATGTTCAAAAATGATGTCAACATAATTACGACATATCCCAGTGCGCAGCAGATATCGATTTATACCACAATCCTCTAATAGCTGACATCAGAATCAAATTCAAAATCTTCCAAAACACCAAAACTAAATATTTTAAAGAAGAACAAAAAAAGCAAATAAAAGAAGATCCTACACCAAAAAACCAGCTTAGTAAAATATTCTATGAAAACAGTGGTGCAGAAATATGAAAAATGTTTAAAGATAATATCTCACAATTAATAGAAAAATATATGAAAAAGAGTCATAGACAAAAAAACAACAATGCAGGACCAATGAAGTTCTTGAACTGATGGGACGAAGAAGACAACAGAGAAACAGCAGGTAGGAATATAATAAAAAGAGAAAATAATAAAACCAAAGATAAAGATCGTGAAAGAAAACTGAGAAATCGAATAAAGGGTGACAAGATTAGAGCAAAATGTAACGTAAAGGGTATAAACGAGTGGATACTAAATAGAAAAAAAAAATGGAACGATCTGATCACTTGCGTGGCGGAAACAAGAATTGCTGAGACAGTACAGATAAATTTCCAAGTGGTAAAAGAAGTATCTTATGCGCTTACCATATCATTAAGTGGTAGAAGTATTTTCTGATTAATAGCAATTTACCAAGTACCAAGTTGACTAAACAGAAACGTAAAAAATATTGTTAATGACAATAGGCAGTGTTATAATATACTTTCTGCTTTTTCTTCTTTTCGAATTAATTGGAAATTAAGTCTCCAATATCATCATCACTTCACGTATTTTATGTTCTGAAGAGCAGGTTCTAAATCACTTTCAAAGTTATCTATTCTGGGCTGTTTGTACTCAGATTGTGTTATTGTTTTTACATAACTAAGTCTATTTCAGAGTTTTCTAGTCCACAGTTCATCTGATCATGTTAAGTGTTCCTTCAGTTTAATCTTTTGATGGCACCCTTAAATTCATGATCTCTGATTGCCTTGTTTGTTTGTTGGTATTTACATACTATATGTATACTTTAACTTATTTATATCCTATTTTGCATTCACCTCCAAAATTATCATTATCTTCTTCTTCTTCTTCTTCTTTTTATATAGACATTACTCTGTCTGTTTTTCAATGTGCCTCCAGTAAGTTGTCATTCCATCTTTTTCGTGGTCTTCCCACTGATCGTCTTCCTGTTGGGGAACCGTCTCTCGCTGTCCTTACTACTACTCTATTTGTTGTCATTCGGCTTATGTGGTCGTTCCATTCTGCTCTTCTGATTTTCACCCAGTTATTAATGTTGTCCACTTTGCATCTCCTTCATATATCTGCACTTCTAGCTCTATCTCACAGCGTCTTACCATCGATTTTTCGCAATGTTTTCATCTCTACTGTTTCTAGCATTCTTTTTGTCCTTTCTGTATCAGGTCGTATTTCTGCCGCGCATGTCATTTTGGTCTGATGACTGTTTTGTAAATTCTGCCTTTCACTTCTTTTCCGATGTTTAATTTCTCCATATTGTTTCATTCAGGCAACCTGCGGCTTTGTTTGCTTTATTCACCTGATCTTCCACTTCTGTTTCGAGCTTTCCGTAGCTGCATAGTGTGATGCCTAGATATTTAAACTCCATGACTTGTTCTATTATTTGACCCTCCAGATCTAATTTACACCTTATTAGATCTGCTGTTATAACCATGCATTTAGTCTTTTTTGGGGAAATTAACATGTTAAATTTTCTAGCGGTTATATTAAATTCGTGCAGCATACGTTGTAAATCATCTTCACTTTGAGAGATTAGTATTGCGTCGTCTGCATAGCAGATCATTTTAAGTTGTTTTTCTCCCATTTGGTATCCTTTTTTGTTCTTATTTTTTTATTATTTCGTCCATGATCAGGTTGAACAACAGAGGACTCAGGGAATCTCCCTGTCTTATCCCATTGCCAGCTTCAATTGGGTCAGTTAATTATCATTATGTATTGGGTAATGGTTAATAAACGACTTCTTGAAAAGTTGATAGTTTTTCAAATACTAGGTACCTACTCAATCCATTCCTCTTCGTTTTTATTTATGTAGCATTTTATTATTTCGTGTTTAAAGGAATATTGTGTATAAAAGCATATAAATAAATTGAGGCGCTCAGGGCAACAGTGGCCTAACCAACCCTAAAAACGAAGTTTTGAAATAAATGCAATCTTTCTAAAGCGCCTAAAAATGTAGCGCCATTTAGTCAAATATAGAGGTAGTTTGTGTAGACCCTTGTTAATACGAAGATTTAATGTTTCTGCTTTTATTGATATATTACTCTAAAAATGCACAATTTGCGGCTTAGGTCACTGTTGCTCTAAGCGCCTCAATTATTAAAAAAGCAAAAATTACCCCTATTATAATCAATATAAAATAGTTTGAATTAACTTCTTCTTCTTAAATATTTTGCTGGTTTATAAATTATGTGTAAGAATTACCTCCTAGCACAAGATGATAATGATTCATTCAGACATGCAACGAGTCCACAAGCTTCAATACTGGCATTCCTTATACCAGAAAACGACCTTATACCATTAAAAGCTGCCATATGATACCTATAGTAGTTCCTTATTTTTGCAGTTTCATTTACTACTATGGTTATATTGAAGTTGCAACAAATTTTAACATCCTCACCATTGCATACTTGTTCTATAATATTCGATTGGTCCTCTTTCATTAGAATTGATGTATGATCTACAAATTTTAAATGGTTAATGCATACTATATGTAATAAAGAACGAAATATAAGTGGAAATTAGATAAATACCTACTAGGTATACCGGGTGTAAGCAAAAGGCAGGTCATAAATTATAGCACATATTCTGGGACCAAAAATAGTTCGATTGAACCTAACTTACCTTAGTACAAATGTGCACATAAAAAAAGTTACAGCCATTTGAAGTTACAAAGTAAAGATCGATTTTTTCCAATATATCGAAAACTATTAAAGATTTTTATATTGAAAATGGACATGTGGCATTCCTATTACAGGAACATCTTAAAAAAATAACAGTGAAATTTGTGCACCCCATAAAAAATGTTATGAGGATTTTGTTCCCAAAAACCCCAAAACTTTTACAAATTAACGTTAAAAATATCTCGATAAAAACTGGCTTATCGAAAAATACTAGAAAAGTTTGAGGGGGGGGTTAAGGGAACAAAACCTCCATCAAATTTTTATGGCGTTCACAAATTTCACTCTTATATATTTTTTAAGATATTCCTGCTATAAGAATGCCATAAATATGTCCATTTTCAATAAAAGATCCCTATTAGGTTTCCAGTGGTGGCTCGTGATTTTTACAATAGGGAAGGCTATACCTAACTGTAAAATATCTAGACAAATTTGCACTAGCAAAAACATGCGCCAAGAAATGTAATTTAAGGTCCCAATTTTTGACCATTTTTTATGTACATTTCATAATACAGTACGTAAATTGCTCAGCTGGACGTAGGGAATATACATTGAGAGAATTGTGGCAACTACGCTAACCTGTGTTAGTTGAAGCTTCTGTTCGAGTACGAGTTTTTGGTGCAATAGAGCAGTTTTGAAGCAAGGCTATCCACAAATAATAGGGGAGTGCAATTAGAACGAAAACATGCATTGTTTCGGAAAAATTCAAACAAGCTTATATTTTTCTAAAACTTTTTTTGTTAGTTTATATACATGTTAAAGTAAAAAGCTCTACTCGCGGATTTGGCCGCTAATTGTTTATTAATAATTGTTTAAACAATAACAATTGTTTTGTATTAATAATTTTAAAAATATCGTTAAATTCACCATTTTACTTTAATCAAATATGTTTCTATTTTGTTTTTGATTATACTGAATCCGAATAAGGCATTGCAATTTTAAAATTCCTATACAGAAGCTCTTATACAGTATGTCTGCGTAGCTAGAAACCACATGGAAAACTTTTTTATTATCAATTTTACGAAAAAAAGTTATTCTTCATAGAATGCTCTGGATAGTCAAAAATCTAAAACTCAACCATCAGATATCAAATTTTATCAATTTTATACGAGTTATGTCAAAAATATTAATTTCGTTAAAGAGTAAAGTAGGTACCTTTATATTTCAGAATATCAAAAAATGTTATTATGAAAACTTGTTTGAAATTAAAAACTATGTTTAAATATACAATTACATTATTCTAATCGAAAAATTTTTTCAATTTTTTCTCAAATTACGGATACTCATCATCATTTTATTACAATTATAATAACTATTTTATTATCACTTTTACGAAAAAAAGTTATTCTTCATATAATGCTCTCCCTGGTCTAAAATCTAAGATACAACCACCAGATATTAAACTTTTTTAATTTTATACGAAGTATGTAAAAAATACGAATTTTTCTTAAGAGTTAAGTGCCTTTATTATTCACAATATTTTAATTAGAAGGATGTAATTGAACACTAAAACAAATTTTTTAATTCCAAACAACTTTTCTTAATAACAATTTTCGATATTGTGAAATTTGACGATACTTTACTCTTAAGTGAAATTCATATTTTTTGACATACCTCGTATAAAATTCATTAAATTTGATATTTGATGATTGCATCTTAGATTATATACGATGCAGAGTATTTTATAAAGAATACCTTTTTTTCGTAAAACTGATAATAAAAAAGTTATCAATAGTTTCCAAATCACGCAGACATACTGTCATCATCATTCTCTTTGCCTTGTCCCTATGCGGGGTCGGCTTCCCTAATTGCATTTCTCCACACAATTCTATCCTGGGTCATATCAATATTAATCCCCTTTACCAACATGTCCTGCCTAATCGTCTCCCACCACGTCTTCTTTGGTCTTCCTCTCCTACTCCTTCCAGGAATCTGCACTTCAGCTACTCTTCGTATTGGATGATTAACGTCTCGATGTTGAACATGACCAAACCATCTCAACCTATGCTTTCTCTTTTTGGCATCAATTGATGCCACACCTAGACTTCCCCTAATATACTCATTTTTAATTTTATCCTTTCTTGTCACTCCACTCATCCATCTAAGCATTCTCATCTCCGTCACATGCATTCGTTGTTCCTCTTTCTTTTTCACTGCAGAACATTCAGTTCCGTACATCATAGCCGGTCTAATGGCTGTTTTATAGAATTTTCCTTTCAGCTTCATTGGAACTTTTCTGTCACACAACACACCAGTCGCATCCTTCCACTTCATCCATCCAGCCCTAATTCTACTGCATGCATCTCCATCTATTTCTCCATTACTCTGTAATACCGATCCCAGGTACTTAAAACTATTGCTTTTTACAATCAGTTCACCATCCAAAGATACCATTTTATTTGTAGTAACTCCATCTTTAAATGAACATTCCAAATACTCTGTCTTTGTCCTACTAAGATTTAAACCTTTTTCTTCCAGAGCTCGTGTCCACTGTTCCAGTTTTTGTTCTAAGTCTCTTTCACTATTTCCCACTAACACGACATTATCAGCATACATTAAGCACTAAGCACCATGGAATGTTACCCTGTAGTTTCGCTGTTATCTGGTCTAACACTAATGAGAATAAATACGGACTAAGCACCGAGCCTTGGTGCAATCCTAATTTTACATGAAATTTATCAGTCTCTCTCACACCTGTCCTAACACTAGTCGTTACTCCCTCATACATATCCCTCACAATCTTTACATATGCACCAGGGACTCCTTTCTTATTGAGTGCCCACCACAGAATCTCTCGAGGAACTCTATCATATGCTTTCTCAAGATCAATGAACACCATATGAGCGTTTGTTTCTTTACTCCTGTATTTTTCCATCAACTGCCTTATAATGAAAATTGCGTCTGTTGTTGATCTGCCCGGCATAAAGCCAAATTGATTCTCGGATATGTCGGTCTCTTCACGTATCCGTCTATCGATTACTCTCTCCCATATTTTCATGGTGTGGCTAAGCAGTTTTATAGCCCTGTAGTTTGTACACGTTTTACCAAGAAAATCATTTTTTGCAATATTCGGAAGTTTTGTCAGCATAGGATATTTAATATCATCGTAACCTGGAGCGGTGTTAGACCTATTAGTTAGTGCAAAGTCAAGTTCCTCCCATGTAAATGGATTAAGAAGAAAGTGACTTGAAGTTAGAGCATTATTTTGGATCTCGATAGCAGGATTAACTGACGAAGGAGCTATTGTGTCAAAAAAATTCTTCAATCAAGTCATCATTAGAATAATTAATATTTGGAGTATACTTCCTTTGCATTTTCCTCGTTTGGTTCCAAACATTTTTAATAGATATATTTTTATTTAAGGAAGAGCACCAGTTTTTCCAACTTTCTTTGGCTTTTTGTTTTAGAGTTTTTTTTGTTCTTGCTATTACTTCCTGATATCGTACATAATTATCGAAACTAGAATTACTTTTATATGTTTTTAAAGCATCTTTTCTTTCGGAAGCAACTTGTTCGCATTCGAAATCCCACCAAGGAGGAGGTGGTCGCTTAATAATTTTGAAAGGTTTATAGGTCGGTATGGATTGAGAAGATGCAATATTAATACTTTCCATTAGCAAGTCATATTTTTCTGCGGTAGACAAGCTCTCCGAGTAGTTAGGAAAATGTTGTTCAATCAGATCTGAGTACAGAGTCCAATCAGCTTTATTAACATTCCATTTAGACTTCGGAAGAATGTATTTATTCCGGAAATTAACAGAAGAAAGATTCATTTGAACTACAAAATGATCCGACCGCAATGTGTCATCCAAGACATCCCAAGTAACTTCTTTTGCTAAATCAGGAGAGCATAAAGTAATATCAACACTAGATTGCGTCACACCCGGGAGGGTCAGACAAGTTGGTTTGCCATTATTAAGAACAACTAAATTAAGTGTATCAATGGCATTAATAATTTGGTGGCCAATGCCATCATTTTTAAGTGAACCCCACAAGCTGTTATGCGCATTCATATCACCACCAATAATGCAAGGAAATTTAAATTGTTCTAATATTTTACACCAGTCTTTTGAAGTAGATCGAATATCTGGAGGTCTATAAATTGAAGCAAAAAAAATACCAGATTTATTATAGTTAAAAGTGATTCCACAGACAAGATATCGTCATTAAAATTTTGTGTAATACAAATTTCTAAAAAACGATGTATTGATTTTATAAGTATAGCCACACCAGCGAAACCGTCATATCGGTCGCGCCGAACTATCTTATAACACTTAAAATTATATTGTTTACCGGGTTTAAACCATGTCTCACTCAACAAGGCAACATCAATACCATTTACATTTAAAAAATGTTTTAGACTGTTTTTATTGGCGACAGCAGATCTACAATTCCATTGCATGATTTTAAATTTATTTAAAGCACTGGACATTATTTATTAACCTTTTTTGTACCCTCCAATATTTCTATTCTGTAATTTCTTGATTTATTATTTCGTTATCTAAAGATTTCAAATCATCCAGTGAATGTATATTTTTTAAAAAACTAATTACAAAGTTAGTGACAACTCGAGTAATATCATGATTATCCCTCTCACCACTGAGAAGCGGGACGGGGTGGATTAACAGGTAGAGGTTGAGATGGTCCAAATTTAAAGATAAACATGGGAGGAGTCTGAGCAGAATTATAAGAAACAACAGGGGAAGAATCGATTTTTCTCTTTTTATTAGGAACTGAGTAGTTATTCGAGGTTTGGTGAAAAGTTTGATTAGAATTAGTAGCTGTATTGGAAGAAGATTTGGCAACTGATGAGGAAATCTTATTTTGTATATTTGGAAAATTTTAATCGTAGTTGGATAAAATTGAAAACCTGTTTTGACCTAAAGACTCTGAGTACGAATTTTCGTTAATTTCCTTGGCCTCTATAAAAGAAATCTTATTTTTAATTTTTTTGTGTTTTCGCTAAGAAGGACATTTTTTGGAAACCGAAACATGATCATTACTTTTGCAATGAATGTAGATAATATCTGTACTATCGCATGAGTGTTTTTGTTCTTTATTAACTCCACAACGAATACACAAATTTTGAGGGCTTTTACATTGTTTTAAAATGTGGCCGTATTTAAAACACCTGTAACATTGAGTGACTCTACCTACAAATTGTTCTACTGGACAAAAAACACGATTAATAATAATATATTGAGGCAATACATTACCTTCAAAAGAAATAATAACAGATCGCTTTGCAACATACTCGACTGTGCCGTTTTTTTTTCACTTTTCGATGCATACGCTTAATATCTAATATAGGAGAAGGGGATTCTATATTTTCTTGTAAGTAGACGTTGTCAAATTGAGTGTATTAAACCCTTGGTTTCTAATAAATTGCCCGGAATAAAGGCTCCTAAATTTTCTTCCTTTAGTTTAGTATTATTAATGAGATTATTTTCATCATGTATCGAAGCTACAGAAACCTTAATTATATTTCTACCAATTCCCCTTACTTGAAGGATATTGGCAATTCCTAATTTCTTATATAAAATATGGCCTATCGAGATTGGATGAATACGAGAAAGTTCGGTTTTATTATTCGGTGTTATATTAATTTTTTCTATATAAACAAAAATATTCTCTAAATTATACTTAGCTGAATTAACGTTGAATATTCTACTGGACACCACTTTTTTTCCATACTCGAATCCATAAATTCAGTTGAACTATCGCTTTTAGAGGCACTTAAGAGTATTCTCGGATCTACATTATCCCGCATAGGGGACAATAACAAATTTCTAGCACTATGCGAGTTTTTTTTATATAAACACTACAGTTTTATAACGAGTTGAATGTAACTAGATTTAAATTACACGGTAAATTGCTTAAAAACCAACTAAATTAAACTTTAAAATGCAGAGAGCTTTAAAATGCGATTCTACACTTTGACAGTTATTTGACAATGTATGTTTTGACTTAATTTGATTGAAAATGAATCGTACCGCATGGGAAAAGTTATAGCGGACGGACTGTATGTCCAGCTGAACGATTTACGTACTGTATCATCATAATTCATAATTTCATAATATCATATAATTTTAAAAATAGTGGTAGTCTATTGTAAAAGTGTAGGTAATACCAAAGTTTGTGTCGTTTATTTGTTAACAATTCCATCTTTGTAAGTAGATATGCATGTAATTTTATTCTTATTTTGCTCATACCTTTGTTTATTAAAATTGTAGTGCACATCTGAAGAAGCAGACAACCAGTTGGGGAAATATTAAGAGACAAAAAAATAGAATTGTTTTAATTACTGAAAAAAAAACCGAAATATAAAAAGATTATTAAATGTATAAATATGCTTTCTGTAGTTTTCCGGGTTTGACTCCGTGTTGAATAATTTTGGTTGTTAGAAAAACCATTATTTTGACGACGTTTCGGCAAGATCACACTGGCCATGGTCAAGTCAGGTAGTTCCGCAGCGTATGTAGACTTCAAGCTGCAGACTTGACAATGGTAGCATTATATTTTGGGCTATCAAATTAATACAGATTTGAAGTTTTGCAGTCTATACAGGTTGAAGGTTCACATTTTTTAAGATACTCAACTTAAATTTTTTAATTCTAAACGTGGCATACTGCGAATCCAAAAACACGGTAAATTACCTATATTTTGCTTCGCGTTAGAGATATCGGAAATGTTATTTGAACAGGTTGGTCCAAATGTTACTCTAACCCCACATACCAAATTTCATAACAAAATTCGCACTTTTAATTTTTTCATTATTTGTAGTCAGGACCCTAAAATTGTTTGTCCCGAGATGCACGCAACGAAGGCGAGAAGCCGACCAGCCTCCCTTGCTAAATCTCCGGGCAGCATGTGATGGCACTGTTAGGAGACCGGGTCTCCGTATTGCGATGCCACATTATGCGTTTTGACCGCATCCGTTTCCAACGCAACCGGACCGACCTGTCACACTATGCGTTTAGTCTGGTCTGGTGCAGTTTGTAAGCGCGTAACGATGTCTCAAAACGCATCCGTTTCCAACGCAACCGGAGCGACCTGTCACACTATGCATTTTGACTGGATGCGGTGGAAACGCATCCGGTCAAAACGTAATGTGGCATCACACTTAAACGCTGCTGCGCTGCGCGGAGCATTAGCAACGGAGGCTGGTCGGCTTCTTGGTTCCGTCAATGCATCTCGGAATAACCGAGGGTCTTGTCTACAATAATAATAAAAAAACTGAGACATATGGATATAAAATATAGTGAATTTACACTTTGTATAATAGTAAGAGTGCTTGTTATTTTTCGCGATTCAAGATAAACAAAACAGTGTAGAGTGTGTAAGAAATTTATGGGGAGGCTAAGCCGCCCTTGCCTCCTCTGACGAGCTGCCACTGTAGTTTTCGATATATTGAAAAAAATCGATTTTTATTTTGTAACTTCAAAGGGCTGTAACTTTTTTATGTGCACATTTTTGTACTAAGGTAAGTTGGGTTTAATCGAACTATTTTTTGTTCCAGAATATGTAATTTAATTTATGGCCTGTTTTTTGTTACACCCTGTATATTAATGAACACGGTTTGTACAAAATCAACTTTTGGAGTGAGTTTCATGATAATAAAAAGTAAAAATGTTTCAAAGTGGTTTTTAGTAATGTATGTTATTTGAGAAAAACAAGGAAGATATAGAAACATAAGATAATAATCCACAGAAGAAAAAGACGGGACGAAAAATTTTATGACACTAGAAAAATAACTAATAGAAATAGTGAAAGATTTTGAGAAAATCTCGGGGGTAGGAGTGGCAAACTATTTTGCATGTTTTTGGGGTCCCAAAATTGACATTCTCAGCAAAATTCAGCTTGTTCGTACAATTTTTAGAGGTTCATTGGCATTTTCGTCTCTGACGACTGGACTAACAGGCTTTTTTTCATCAATATATATATATATATATATATATATATATATATATATATATATTATATATATATATATATATATATATATATATGTTACACTTGAAGTTTCCGCGGGAGCTATATGTGCTTTCTGTTGTTTTCCGGGTTTGACTCCGCGTTGAATAATTTTGGTTTTGATAAAAACCATTATTTTGACGACGTTTCGGCAAGATCTCACTTGCCATTGTCAAGTCAGGTAGTTCCGCTTCTCGCTGCTGCTTGAAGTAAACTGAATTTTTACTCACGATACCGTCGCTTATGTAGTTGATCCTGATGCTGCTTGCCCTGCGCGAACTCTGGCTCTTGTTATTGGTCCGGTGTAGGTTGCAGTCGTCGGCGGGATGTTACGCGTGGATGTTGCGGCCTGATTTATTTTGGTCTTTTTCTTCAATACCGTTTTCCAAGTTGTAGGAAGCCGTTGCGCATCATCTCTTTGGTTTAAGCCGTTGGGATTTCTTTCAATTTCTATCGATTCTCTGATTTCCCGTTTTCTTTTTATTTCGATGTTAGCTAACATCGTTGTTTGGTTCAGGTTTATTGTGTGTCCTGTATTTGCGACATGTTGAGCCAGGGATGACGTGGTTTCTCCCCTTTCGATAGCATTTCGGTGTTCTTCTCGTCTTACCTGGATTCTTCGGTTGGTCTGTCCAATGTACGACTTTCCACAATCCCCACACGGAATCTCGTATACACCTTGGCTTTCTAACGATATTTTGGTCTTTGGTGTTGGTAAAATAGTTGAGATCTTTCTGTCCGTATTAAATATCGTTTCTATGTTGTGTTTTCTCAGCACTCTCCCTATTTTCTCTGTCGTACCCTTCACATATGGCAGAATGGTTTTGCCGATCGGCTTATTGTCTTCTGTAGGGTCCTTATCTCTTCTTCGAGCATTTTGAGCTTTTTCGATGTTGTATGTTGAGAAGCCGTTTTTTCTTAACGCTGTTTTCACGTTATGCATTTCTTCATTTTGATGTTCTTGGTCTGTCAGTCTTTCGGATCTTGTAATCAAGGTTTTGATGACTGAATGCAATTGTGCAGGATGGTGGTGTGAAGCAGCATTTAGATATCTATCGGTATGTGTCGGTTTCCGATACACTGTATGGCCTATGTGTCCGTCTTGTTTCTTTATTATTAACACATCTAAGAATGGAATTTGATCGTTTTCTTCCAGTTCCATGGTAAACTGAATTTTATGGTGGATATTGTTGATGTGTTCTAAAAAAGCCTTTAGTTTTTCTTCTCCGTGGGTCCAGATAATAAAAGTGTCATCCACGTATCTAAGCCACAGTTTGGGTTTGTATTCAGCTGTTTCTATTGCCCGCTGTTCTATTTCCTTCATAAACAAGTTCGCTATTACTGGTGACAGTGGAGAACCCATCGGTGCTCCCTCAATTTGTTTATATCTTTGTTCCTTATAGATGAAATAAGTGTTATTTAAACAGTGTTTGGTTAGGTTTAGTGTATCCGGTGATATTGGATACTTTTTGCTTATGATGTCCAGTGATTCATCTATAGGAACATTCGTGAAAAGTGAGACAACATCGAAGCTGACTAGCAAATGTCCCGGCTCAAGAGTCACACCTTTTATACGCTCGATGAAGTGGCTCGCGTTCTTGACGTAAGAATCCGCTTCTTCCGCGTATGGTTGCAGCTGTTGGGCCAGAAATTTCGCCAGCGGTTGTAAGGGAGATCCGATGGAACTCACAATTGGTCGCAGTGGTAATCCTGCCTTGTGTACCTTGGGTAGGCCGTAAAATTTTGGGCATCTAGATGACTTCTCTCTAGGTATGAGATGGACCTGTTGTTCTTTATTGATATTTGAGGCTTTGATCTTGGCTTTTGTTATTTTCTCTAGATAGGTTGTCGGGTCTGACGAGATGCTTTGATATGTTGTATCATTTAAGATATCGTTTATTTTTGTTTCGTAGTCTTGAATATTCATCACTACCGTAGCGTTGCCTTTGTCAGCTGGAAGCACAATGATTTCTTTGTTGTTCTTCAAATTATGTAAGGCTTCTTTCTCTTCCCGTGTTAAATTTCTTTTTGGTGGTTTAGCTGTTCTTAATATTTTTGATACGTCTTGGCGTATGATCTCGGCTGTTTCTGCTGGGAGATTAGTAATTGTAGTCTCTACCTCAGTAATGATGTTTTCTACGGGAATGCATGTAGGTGCAACAGCAAAATTGAAACCTTTTGCAAGAACACTATTCGTGGCTTCATCCAGTGTCAGATTTGAAAAGTTATATACTAAATTGTTTGTTTCTATTTGTGGATTTTCTTTCTTTTTTGGCCGCTGTTGTAGTAACAAATTTTCAAACTTTTTAATTTGTTTGGTCTTAGTGAGATCAGCATCTGTTTCTGCTCGAAAGTTTGTCAGTTGTTCAAAGAAATTCCATAATGTTGGATGGATTGTGTTACTTAGTTTAAGATGCAGCTGTAACTGCTAACAGCTGCTAGCAGCTGTAACAGTAATGTTGGATGGATTGTGTTACTTAGTTTAAGATGCTTCCCTGGCTCAACATGTCGCAAATACAGGACACACAATAAACCTGAACCAAACAACGATGTTAGCTAACATCGAAATAAAAAGAAAACGGGAAATCAGAGAATCGATAGAAATTGAAAGAAATCCCAACGGCTTAAACCAAAGAGATGATGCGCAACGGCTTCCTACAACTTGGAAAACGGTATTGAAGAAAAAGACCAAAATAAATCAGGCCGCAACATCCACGCGTAACATCCCGCCGACGACTGCAACCTACACCGGACCAATACCAAGAGCCAGAGTTCGCGCAGGGCAAGCAGCATCAGGATCAACTACATAAGCGACGGTATCGTGAGTAAAAATTCAGTTTACTTCAAGCAGCAGCGAGAAGCGGAACTACCTGACTTGACAATGGCAAGTGAGATCTTGCCGAAACGTCGTCAAAATAATGGTTTTTATCAAAACCAAAATTATTCAACGCGGAGTCAAACCCGGAAAACAACAGAAAGCATATATATATATATATATATATATATATATATATATATATATATATATATCTATATATATAAAAGAAAGTCGAGTTATGTTAGTTACACTGATAATAACTCGAGAACGGCTCATCAGATTGTTATGAAATTTTACAAGTGTATTCTACCGGACTGGGAATAGGCATAACTCTGAATTCATGCCCGTACGTCATAAAGGGGCTTGCCCCCCCTGATATATTTTTTTAATTTTTTGACAAACCGTTTTTTCTTAATTTTGTATGATGTAGAAGCAAAAGATACATACAATCCTAAATTTTCACTTTTTTATCTTCAACCGTTATTTTTTAATAGCCATTTAAATATTTTACATCTATATATATAAAAGAAAGTCGAGTTATGTTAGTTACACTGATAATAACTCGAGAACGGCTCATCAGATTGTTATGAAATTTTACAAGTGTATTCTACCGGACTGGGAATAGGCATAACTCTGAATTCATGCCCGTACGTCATAAAGGGGCTTGCCCCCCTGATATATTTTTTTAATTTTTTGACAAACCGTTTTTTCTTAATTTTGTATGATGTAGAAGCAAAAGATACATACAATCCTAAATTTTCACTTTTTTATCTTCAACCGTTATTTTTTAATAGCCATTTAAATATTTTACATCTATATATATAAAAGAAAGTCGAGTTATGTTAGTTACACTGATAATAACTCGAGAACGGCTCATCAGATTGTTATGAAATTTTACAAGTGTATTCTACCGGACTGGGAATAGGCATAACTCTGAATTCATGCCCGTACGTCATAAAGGGCTTGCCCCCCTGATATATTTTTTTAATTTTTTGACAAACCGTTTTTTCTTAATTTTGTATGATGTAGAAGCAAAAGATACATACAATCCTAAATTTTCACTTTTTTATCTTCAACCGTTATTTTTTAATAGCCATTTAAATATTTTACATCTATATATATAAAAGAAAGTCGAGTTATGTTAGTTACACTGATAATAACTCGAGAACGGCTCATCAGATTGTTATGAAATTTTACACGTGTATTCTACCGGTCTGGGAATAGGCATAACTCTGAATTCATGCCCGTACGTCATAAGGGGGCTTGCCCCCCCCTGATATATTTTTTTAATTTTTTGACAAACCGTTTTTTCTTAATTTTGTATGATGTAGAAGCAAAAGATACATACAATCGTAAATTTTCACTTTTTTATCTTCAACCGTTATTTTTTAATAGCCATTTAAATATTTTACATCTATATATATAAAAGAAAGTCGAGTTATGTTAGTTACACTGATAATAACTCGAGAACGGCTCATCAGATTATTATGAAATTTTACACGTGTATTCTACCGGACTGGGAATAGGCATAACTCTGAATTCATGCCCGTACGTCATAAGGTGGCTTGCCCCCCCTGATATATTTTTTTAATTTTTTGACAAACCGTTTTTTCTTAATTTTGTATGATGTAGATGCAAAAGATACATACAATCCTAAATTTTCACTTTTTTATCTTCAACCGTTATTTTTTAATAGCCATTTAAATATTTTACATCTATATATATAAAAGAAAGTCGAGTTATGTTAGTTACACTGATAATAACTCGAGAACGGCTCATCAGATTATTATGAAATTTTACACGTGTATTCTACCGGACTGGGAATAGGCATAACTCTGAATTCATGCCCGTACGTCATAAGGGGGCTTGCCCCCCCTGATATATTTTTTTAATTTTTTGACAAACCGTTTTTTCTTAATTTTGTATGATGTAGAAGCAAAAGATACATACAATCCTAAATTTTCACTTTTTTATCTTCAACCGTTATTTTTTAATAGCCATTTAAATATTTTACATCTATATATATAAAAGAAAGTCGAGTTATGTTAGTTACACTGATAATAACTCGAGAACGGCTCATCAGATTATTATGAAATTTTACACGTGTATTCTACCGGACTGGGAATAGGCATAACTCTGAATTCATGCCCGTACGTCATAAGGAGGCTTGCCCCCCTGATATATTTTTTTAATTTTTTGACAAACCGTTTTTTCTTAATTTTGTATGATGTAGAAGCAAAAGATACATACAATCCTAAATTTTCACTTTTTTATCTTCAACCGTTATTTTTTAATAGCCATTTAAATATTTTACATCTATATATATAAAAGAAAGTCGAGTTATGTTAGTTACACTGATAATAACTCGAGAACGGCTCATCAGATTATTATGAAATTTTACACGTGTATTCTACCGGACTGGGAATAGGCATAACTCTGAATTCATGCCCGTACGTCATAAGGTGGCTTGCCCCCCCTGATATATTTTTTTAATTTTTTGACAAACCGTTTTTTCTTAATTTTGTATGATGTAGAAGCAAAAGATACATACAATCCTAAATTTTCACTTTTTTATCTTCAACCGTTATTTTTTAATAGCCATTTAAATATTTTACATCTATATATATAAAAGAAAGTCGAGTTATGTTAGTTACACTGATAATAACTCGAGAACGGCTCATCAGATTATTATGAAATTTTACACGTGTATTCTACCGGACTGGGAATAGGCATAACTCTGAATTCATGCCCGTACGTCATAAGGGGGCTTGCCCCCCCTGATATATTTTTTTAATTTTTTGACAAACCGTTTTTTCTTAATTTTGTATGATGTAGAAGCAAAAGATACATACAATCCTAAATTTTCACTTTTTTATCTTCAACCGTTATTTTTTAATAGCCATTTAAATATTTTACATCTATATATATAAAAGAAAGTCGAGTTATGTTAGTTACACTGATAATAACTCGAGAACGGCTCATCAGATTATTATGAAATTTTACACGTGTATTCTACCGGACTGGGAATAGGCATAACTCTGAATTCATGCCCGTACGTCATAAGGTGGCTTGCCCCCCCTGATATATTTTTTTAATTTTTTGACAAACCGTTTTTTCTTAATTTTGTATGATGTAGAAGCAAAAGATACATACAATCCTAAATTTTCACTTTTTTATCTTCAACCGTTATTTTTTAATAGCCATTTAAATATTTTACATCTATATATATATAAAAGAAAGTCGAGTTATGTTAGTTACACTGATAATAACTCGAGAACGGCTCATCAGATTATTATGAAATTTTACACGTGTATTCTACCGGACTGGGAATAGGCATAACTCTGAATTCATGCCCGTACGTCATAAGGGGGCTTGCCCCCCTGATATATATTTTTAATTTTTTGACAAACCGTTTTTTCTTAATTTTGTATGATGTAGAAGCAAAAGATACATACAATCCTAAATTTTCACTTTTTTATCTTCAACCGTTATTTTTTAATAGCCATTTAAATATTTTACATCTATATATATAAAAGAAAGTCGAGTTATGTTAGTTACACTGATAATAACTCGAGAACGGCTCATCAGATTATTATGAAATTTTACACGTGTATTCTACCGGACTGGGAATAGGCATAACTCTGAATTCATGCCCGTACGTCATAAGGGGGCTTGCCCCCCCTGATATATTTTTTTAATTTTTTGACAAACCGTTTTTTCTTAATTTTGTATGATGTAGAAGCAAAAGATACATACAATCGTAAATTTTCACTTTTTTATCTTCAACCGTTATTTTTTAATAGCCATTTAAATATTTTACATCTATATATATAAAAGAAAGTCGAGTTATGTTAGTTACACTGATAATAACTCGAGAACGGCTCATCAGATTGTTATGAAATTTTACAAGTGTATTCTACCGGACTGGGAATAGGCATAACTCTGAATTCATGCCCGTACGTCATAAAGGGGCTTGCCCCCCCTGATATATTTTTTTAATTTTTGACAAACCGTTTTTTCTTAATTTTTTATGATGTAGAAGCAAAAGATACATACAATCCTAAATTTTCACTTTTTTATCTTCAACCGTTATATTTTTTAATAGCCATTTAAATATTTTACATCTATATATATAAAAGAAAGTCGAGTTATGTTAGTTACACTGATAATAACTCGAGAACGGCTCATCAGATTGTTATGAAATTTTACAAGTGTATTCTACCGGACTGGGAATAGGCATAACTCTGAATTCATGCCCGTACGTCATAAAGGGGCTTGCCCCCCCTGATATATTTTTTTAATTTTTTGACAAACCGTTTTTTCTTAATTATGTATGATGTAGAAGCAAAAGATACATACAATCCTAAATTTTCACTTTTTTATCTTCAACCGTTATTTTTTAATAGCCATTTAAATATTTTACATCTATATATATAAAAGAAAGTCGAGTTATGTTAGTTACACTGATAATAACTCGAGAACGGCTCATCAGATTGTTATGAAATTTTACAAGTGTATTCTACCGGACTGGGAATAGGCATAACTCTGCATTCATGCCCGTACGTCATAAAGGGGCTTGCCCCCCCTGATATATTTTTTTAATTTTTTGACAAACCGTTTTTTCTTAATTTTGTATGATGTAGAAGCAAAAGATACATACAATCCTAAATTTTCACTTTTTTATCTTCAACCGTTATTTTTTAATAGCCATTTAAATATTTTACATCTATATATAAAAGAAAGTCGAGTTATGTTAGTTACACTGATAATAACTCGAGAACGGCTCATCAGATTGTTATGAACTTTTACAAGTGTATTCTACCGGACTGGGAATAGGCATAACTCTGAATTCATGCCCGTACGTCATAAAGGGGCTTGCCCCCCCTGATATATTTTTTTAATTTTTTGACAAACCGTTTTTTCTTAATTTTGTATGATGTAGAAGCAAAAGATACATACAATCCTAAATTTTCACTTTTTTATCTTCAACCGTTATTTTTTAATAGCCATTTAAATATTTTACATGTATATATATAAAAGAAAGTCGAGTTATGTTAGTTACACTGATAATAAGTCGAGAACGGCTCATCAGATTGTTATGAAATTTTACAAGTGTATTCTACCGGACTGGGAATAGGCATAACTCTGAATTCATGCCCGTACGTCATAAAGGGGCTTGCCCCCCCTGATATATTTTTTTAATTTTTTGACAAACCGTTTTTTCTTAATTTTGTATGATGTAGAAGCAAAAGATACATACAATCCTAAATTTTCACTTTTTTATCTTCAACCGTTATTTTTAATAGCCATTTAAATATTTTACATCTATATATATATAAAAGAAAGTCGAGTTATGTTAGTTACACTGATAATAACTCGAGAACGGCTCATCAGATTGTTATGAAATTTTACAAGTGTATTCTACCGGACTGGGAATAGGCATAACTCTGAATTCATGCCCGTACGTCATAAAGGGGCTTGCCCCCCCTGATATATATTTTTTAATTTTTTGACAAACCGTTTTTTCTTAATTTTTTATGATGTAGAAGCAAAAGATACATACAATCCTAAATTTTCACTTTTTTATCTTCAACCGTTATATTTTTTAATAGCCATTTAAATATTTTACATCTATATATATAAAAGAAAGTCGAGTTATGTTAGTTACACTGATAATAACTCGAGAACGGCTCATCAGATTGTTATGAAATTTTACAAGTGTATTCTACCGGACTGGGAATAGGCATAACTCTGAATTCATGCCCGTACGTCATAAAGGGGCTTGCCCCCCCTGATATATTTTTTTAATTTTTTGACAAACCGTTTTTTCTTAATTTTGTATGATGTAGAAGCAAAAGATACATACAATCCTAAATTTTCACTTTTTTATCTTCAACCGTTATTTTTTAATAGCCATTTAAATATTTTACATCTATATATATAAAAGAAAGTCGAGTTATGTTAGTTACACTGATAATAACTCGAGAACGGCTCATCAGATTGTTATGAAATTTTACAAGTGTATTCTACCGGACTGGGAATAGGCATAACTCTGAATTCATGCCCGTACGTCATAAAGGGGCTTGCCCCCCTGATATATTTTTTTAATTTTTTGACAAACCGTTTTTTCTTAATTTTGTATGATGTAGAAGCAAAAGATACATACAATCCTAAATTTTCACTTTTTTATCTTCAACCGTTATTTTTTAATAGCCATTTAAATATTTTACATCTATATATATAAAAGAAAGTCGAGTTATGTTAGTTACACTGATAATAACTCGAGAACGGCTCATCAGATTGTTATGAAATTTTACAAGTGTATTCTACCGGACTGGGAATAGGCATAACTCTGAATTCATGCCCGTACGTCATAAAGGGGCTTGCCCCCCCTGATATATTTTTTTAATTTTTTGACAAACCGTTTTTTCTTAATTTTGTATGATGTAGAAGCAAAAGATACATACAATCCTAAATTTTCACTTTTTTATCTTCAACCGTTATTTTTAATAGCCATTTAAATATTTTACATCTATATATATAAAAGAAAGTCGAGTTATGTTAGTTACACTGATAATAACTCGAGAACGGCTCATCAGATTGTTATGAAATTTTACAAGTGTATTCTACCGGACTGGGAATAGGCATAACTCTGAATTCATGCCCGTACGTCATAAAGGGGCTTGCCCCCCTGATATATTTTTTTAATTTTTTGACAAACCGTTTTTTCTTAATTTTGTATGATGTAGAAGCAAAAGATACATACAATCCTAAATTTTCACTTTTTTATCTTCAACCGTTATTTTTTAATAGCCATTTAAATATTTTACATCTATATATATAAAAGAAAGTCGAGTTATGTTAGTTACACTGATAATAACTCGAGAACGGCTCATCAGATTGTTATGAAATTTTACAAGTGTATTCTACCGGACTGGGAATAGGCATAACTCTGAATTCATGCCCGTACGTCATAAAGGGCTTGCCCCCCTGATATATTTTTTTAATTTTTTGACAAACCGTTTTTTCTTAATTTTGTATGATGTAGAAGCAAAAGATACATACAATCCTAAATTTTCACTTTTTTATCTTCAACCGTTATATTTTTTAATAGCCATTTAAATATTTTACATCTATATATATAAAAGAAAGTCGAGTTATGTTAGTTACACTGATAATAACTCGAGAACGGCTCATCAGATTGTTATGAAATTTTACAAGTGTATTCTACCGGACTGGGAATAGGCATAACTCTGAATTCATGCCCGTACGTCATAAAGGGGCTTGCCCCCCCTGATATATTTTTTTAATTTTTTGACAAACCGTTTTTTCTTAATTTTGTATGATGTAGAAGCAAAAGATACATACAATCCTAAATTTTCACTTTTTTATCTTCAACCGTTATTTTTTAATAGCCATTTAAATATTTTACATCTATATATATAAAAGAAAGTCGAGTTATGTTAGTTACACTGATAATAACTCGAGAACGGCTCATCAGATTGTTATGAAATTTTACAAGTGTATTCTACCGGACTGGGAATAGGCATAACTCTGAATTCATGCCCGTACGTCATAAAGGGGCTTGCCCCCCTGATATATTTTTTTAATTTTTTGACAAACCGTTTTTTCTTAATTTTGTATGATGTAGAAGCAAAAGATACATACAATCCTAAATTTTCACTTTTTTATCTTCAACCGTTATTTTTTAATAGCCATTTAAATATTTTACATCTATATATATAAAAGAAAGTCGAGTTATGTTAGTTACACTGATAATAACTCGAGAACGGCTCATCAGATTGTTATGAAATTTTACAAGTGTATTCTACCGGACTGGGAATAGGCATAACTCTGAATTCATGCCCGTACGTCATAAAGGGGCTTGCCCCCCCTGATATATTTTTTTAATTTTTTGACAAACCGTTTTTTCTTAATTTTGTATGATGTAGAAGCAAAAGATACATACAATCCTAAATTTTCACTTTTTTATCTTCAACCGTTATTTTTAATAGCCATTTAAATATTTTACATCTATATATATAAAAGAAAGTCGAGTTATGTTAGTTACACTGATAATAACTCGAGAACGGCTCATCAGATTGTTATGAAATTTTACAAGTGTATTCTACCGGACTGGGAATAGGCATAACTCTGAATTCATGCCCGTACGTCATAAAGGGGCTTGCCCCCCCTGATATATATTTTTTAATTTTTTGACAAACCGTTTTTTCTTAATTTTTTATGATGTAGAAGCAAAAGATACATACAATCCTAAATTTTCACTTTTTTATCTTCAACCGTTATATTTTTTAATAGCCATTTAAATATTTTACATCTATATATATAAAAGAAAGTCGAGTTATGTTAGTTACACTGATAATAACTCGAGAACGGCTCATCAGATTGTTATGAAATTTTACAAGTGTATTCTACCGGACTGGGAATAGGCATAACTCTGAATTCATGCCCGTACGTCATAAAGGGGCTTGCCCCCCCTGATATATTTTTTTAATTTTTTGACAAACCGTTTTTTCTTAATTTTGTATGATGTAGAAGCAAAAGATACATACAATCCTAAATTTTCACTTTTTTATCTTCAACCGTTATTTTTTAATAGCCATTTAAATATTTTACATCTATATATATAAAAGAAAGTCGAGTTATGTTAGTTACACTGATAATAACTCGAGAACGGCTCATCAGATTGTTATGAAATTTTACAAGTGTATTCTACCGGACTGGGAATAGGCATAACTCTGAATTCATGCCCGTACGTCATAAAGGGGCTTGCCCCCCTGATATATTTTTTAAATTTTTTGACAAACCGTTTTTTCTTAATTTTGTATGATGTAGAAGCAAAAGATACATACAATCCTAAATTTTCACTTTTTTATCTTCAACCGTTATTTTTTAATAGCCATTTAAATATTTTACATCTATATATATAAAAGAAAGTCGAGTTATGTTAGTTACACTGATAATAACTCGAGAACGGCTCATCAGATTGTTATGAAATTTTACAAGTGTATTCTACCGGACTGGGAATAGGCATAACTCTGAATTCATGCCCGTACGTCATAAAGGGGCTTGCCCCCCCTGATATATTTTTTTAATTTGTTGACAAACCGTTTTTTCTTAATTTTGTATGATGTAGAAGCAAAAGATACATACAATCCTAAATTTTCACTTTTTTATCTTCAACCGTTATTTTTGAATAGCCATTTAAATAAATATTTTACATCTATATATATATATATATATATATATATATATATATATATATATATAAGAAAGTCGAGTTATGTTAGTTACACTTTGTTAGTTTGTTGCCATACTCGTCCGAAACGAATTGACCGATTTTCATGAAATTTGGCAGGTAGATTCCCTGCTGAATTCCGAACAAAACGCTGCTATTTTTTCTTCTCTAGCGCGTCCGTTTCCGAAATAGCGAACCGTAAGCCGTGGCAAAATTCTGAGCACAGAAGAAGAACCAATGGGAAATTTCATAAAAGAAAACTGCAACAGATTAGCTTTTGGACTCAAATTGGATAAAATATGAATTTTTTAATTTTACGAATTTTCAAAAAATCTTGCTTTCGCGTGGGCAAACCATCCAGTTTATTTATGTTTATTAGATGAACTAACGAAAAATATCATGTACATTATTGCATGTATTAAATGATTGATAATATTTTTTGTTATTGTGATAATTAATTAATATTTAGAATTTTAACCTTTAACTACCCGCACATCAAAATATAACATAACTACACGCGTGGCGTTCTTTATACGCCACAAGAAAATATACTTAAAAACAGCGGATTTGTTTTTTTTTGAAAAATTACACTTATTTGTTTGTTATAAACCTTACTCGGCGTCAGCGGATACTTGGAGTTCCTTCTCTGTAAGCAAATTGGGATATATAATTGGAATCTGATTCCATGATAAATAAAATTGCTAATAATATTTTTTTGAAACGTTATTTTTTACCTGAGAAAAAGTATTGTTTATAAAGAAAAATATATTTGTGCCATAATGACTAAAAAACATTTGAAATATGTACTTATATATTTCATTGTATTACTATAATTGTGGCGTATGTTATCCACCACCGGAAACAACAAATAATAAATTGTAAATTAAGATCTTCTTAGAATGCCGATTATAACGAAACTAAATCCAGTGTAAAGCACATTCCAGTGATAGGTTAGATAAATAAACAAAGACAAAAATTAAATTTTTAAATTCATTTGTAGTAGAATTCTTATATGTGGCGTACAAAAATACGCCAGCGCGTGTAGTTAAAGTTTAAGGTATGAATTAAAATAATAAAATTTATTTTACTTTAAAACCTAAACAGTTTTCCGTTCTCTTAGGCCAAAAATATTTAGCTACCTACTACATTCTCATATTTTGACGTTTATTTGTGTCAGTCGAAATGATTTGTAAATTTTGAGGTTAATGCCCCTTAATGCTAACAACCATATTGTCATCGAGAAAACTCAGTTGCCTCAATTATCTCAATATAATACAATGTATGTATTTATGTATCTAAATCTATATATTGTATGTTCCCTATGTCCAGCTGAACTATTTACGTACTGTATACGTGGAATATCATATAATTTGTCATATTATGTATCTTTCTTATGTATTGTACCCTCGGAGATCGCTGGGAAAATTTAGACTCAAAATAACAAAATCCAGTTTGGCAACACTGTGTGAATGTTGATAGTATCATATTCCTTTTAAGATAAACAGAACTGTAATTTAGTCCAGACAAATTAATATATTTTTGGCCAGCAAAAATGAGATTTTTCAACCAAATACTGTCTCAAATATGATGTGCAAAATAATTTTTAATTGTTTTCCACTCATTAAATCGTTATCGTCCAGTTATTGTCTTAATTATTTTAACTTTTAATAAGTGTCGACTAATTCTGAATGATTAATAAGTTGTTAAAACATTTTATCTGTAGCGGCTTCTGGAATGCCTTAAAACTATCGGATTTCATTCGACCATACTTACAAATTTTGCATAAAATATTTGGACATATAATTTTCTTTTTTATTCGAGGAAATTGCATTTCGATCAATTTTCATGTCTAGAAATTCATTTTCGAGCAGTTGATTTTGAGTAATTGATTTTTAGCCATTACGCTCAAGCAACTGATCTATAATCAAAATTATGACAGATTATCTAATTATGACACACTATCTAAGGTGCAACGAAGTTCACCGGGTCAGCTAGTATATATATATATATATAAAATGATGTTGGATAATCGAGTACAAATATAAAAATAAATAAGCAAAATCATTGGCTAATACTCGTAAAGTGAATACGAATTTAGTTGGAAATATATAAAATGATGAAAGGTCATCATTCCATACATTTCTGTGCAACTATATACACCGGTGTTTCGGCCTATTTGGGCTTCGTCAGTATAGTGTAGCAAGTTAAAAAAGTTGTTTGTTAACTTGTAAAAGGATTACTACAGGAGCAAGGTTACCAATTTTGGTCAAGTTGTTAGAAGACCCGCAGTCGCAAGGCTACAACTAACATTGCCAAGGAGGTAAAGCTACCTGAGGAAATGAAAAGCCATAACATTATTAAATAAAATGATGTTGGATAATCGAGTACAAATATAAAAATAAATAAGCAAAAGCATTGGCTAATACTCGTAAAGTGAATACGAATTTAGTTGGAAATATATAAATATATAAATTACGAGTATTAGCCAATGATTTTGCTTATTTATTTTTAATTTAAAACGCAGAGTGAAAGATTACGTTAGGACTGAGGGCCCAAAGTCCCTGAAAACTTCTATGTTTATTTTAATAAGTTACAGGGGTGAAAAACTAAGAAAATTTAGTGTGATTTTTAGTTTCAAATATGTCATTAAAAAAAACTTATATATATATATATATATATATATATATATATATATATATATATATATATATATACAGTATGTCCCTGTAAGTTGTATTCATATGGAAAACTTTTCAACGAAAACTTTTCGTTTATAAATTTGCAAAAGTCTGTGTGTTATTGCGTTGCCGCTCCTGCAATACTTAGAGCAGATGTATCGATGGATTCATATGTAGTTTTGTCTTCTGAATCCAAATCTGAAAACGGCATTTCGATATCTCTAACCGTCTTCGAGATAGTCGACCTCAAAATCTAAAATGTGACGTCACAATCCGGTTATCTCCTACCAGGCACTAAACGTCAGAGTAGGCTACTTTTTTAATCTGAATTTGTTAAGCAAAGCAAATGTTATTATTCACATTTGAGTTTGACACTTCGTGAATGTCAAACTAAATTTTAAATTATTTAGCTATTAATAAAATATAAATGACATTTTATGGTGAATTTAATTATTATATAAAATAATATGTGTAATAAATGTATAAAAATACAATTTGAGTATATTTTGAAAGCAATAATATATATTATACTATATTAATAATGAATTCAGTAGAAACGATTATATTTAAATTTGGTAAATTATCTAAACTCCACTCGACCAGCGACCAGCGCACACAACTCAAAACAGAAGTACGCAAATACGGTTGCGTGAAGCGTGGCGCAAAGCCGTGGAATTTACGAGACTCGCTAGGTCTGTAGCATAGCCACCTTTACTTTACAAGCCATGAAGAGAAAAAGGCAACGTCGCAATTGATGACGTCGGTAGTCTGAGTGGTCTGACTTTCGGACTACCGCTTTCGAAACTACGATTTTAAAGTACAAATTCTGGTAAAATTTATAGTATTTTTTGAGTCGACAAGAAAATCTTATTAATTAGAAGTTTGTACAAAATAATATTAAACCTTGTAAGTAACGTTTATTATACAAAAAAAAAACCAATAAGAAAAATATAAACGGGATTCATTTTTTTCGAATCCTAAGAAAACTAATAAGTATTTTTCAAAAATTTAAACGCAGAGTGAAAGATTACGTTAGGACTGAGGGCCCAAAGTCCCTGAAAACTTCTATGTTTATTTTAATAAGTTACAGGGGTGAAAAACTAAGAAAATTTAGTGGGCCCAAAGTCCCTGAAAACTTCTATGTTTATTTTAATAAGTTACAGGGGTGAAAAACTAAGAAAATTTAGTGTGATTTTTAGTTTCAAATATGTCATTAAAAAAAACCTTTTATTCATTCTAAGGGACTTTAGGCCCTCGGTAATAAAGTAATCTTTTATTCTGCGTTTAAATTTTTCAAAAATACTTATTAGTTTTCTCAGAATCCGAAAAAAATTATTACATTTAAAATACAGGCGTCAAAATTTTGTATTTTGTTCCTTTCCCCTTAAACTTTGTCGCACTTATTTAGAAACACCCTGAAAGGGCTTTTCATCGATTGTCATTTGTTTCGAGCTTCTGTCAAATGTCGTATAATCCGTGTATAATAAAAATATACACGGAGTATACAACATATGACAGAAGCTCGAAACAAATGACTGTGAATGAAAAGCCCTATTGATAAAGAACAAATCTAGTTGTTAAGCATAAGCGAATTAATCAAAAAAACAGAATGTTAAGAAAACCGGAGTCTATAGTTGGGTTTTAATTTCAGTATTTTATAAATGCCCGGTACACCATAAAAATTTAAGTGGTTAGCAACAATATTATTACAGCGGTATTGTTAAAGAATTAGGCTATAACATACATATTAAAAAAATCACGTAAATCTGCCAACAGGTTAAGGAAATATAAGACATTAAAAATGACAAAATTTTTAAGTGAACGGATTTCTATATGCACGCAAGTTTATATAAAAATATATTATATTGAACTAAATTCATCTTAATAGCATACCTTTTAATTTTCTTTATAATTTGGAGCATGAAATATTGTAAAATATTTCAGTTTCTCTGTAAATACAGTGAAAATTATTTAAAAACCAATGAGAACTGTCAGAATTAATCGGTCTACCAATAGATGTTGCCAAGTTTCAACTTCATGGCTTGTTAAGTAAAGGTGGCTATGTCTGTAGATCCAAGTAAAGTTCATCAGTAAAAAGTATCTTTATCATGTATGTATTATTTATTTTACAATAGGGCTTTTCATCGATTGTCATTTGTTTCGAGCTTCTGTCATGTGTCACATAATATTAATATAGCTACGGCATACGTCTTTGGATTGTATCATTGGTAGATACCAATAACGTATGACGTAGACGTATTTATATTTTGTGACATTTGACAGAAGCTCGAAACAAATGACTGTGAATGAAAAGCCCTATATTGGAAAATTGTTATTTAAAATGTGGTTTGGAATAAAAAAGTATGTTCTGATATACACTTGCGATCATAAAAAGCGAGTCACTCGATGAATTATTCAAGTTAGATGTCTCGAATTTTCTAAACCTGTTGTCCGATTTGAGTGATTTTTTTAGTATGTTATAGCCTTATTCTTTAACAATATCACTATAATAATATTGTTGTTAGACAAGTAAATTGTCATTGTATACCGGGTGTAACAATCATACAGTGTTTATTCCTCAAAGTTCGGAACACCCTGTGGAATGTTTTAGCATAGATAAAATATTCAAATTAGAAATCGATTGTAGCCTTAGGCTTTCTTAACATTTTCTTTTTTGATTTATTTGTTTATGTTGGACAATAATAAAGTTAGGCACGTTAATAACTAGCCATGTTCTTCATCAATACAGGGTGTTTCTAAATAAGTGCGAAAAACTTCAAGGGGTAATTCTGCATGAAAAAATAATGACAGTTTGCTTTATAAACATATGTTTGCAAATGCTTCGTTTCCGAGATACTGGATGTTGAAATTTTTTTTACAAACTGATGATTTATTTATTGCTCTAAAACTCGTAGAGATATGCAAATAAAATTTGGTAGGTTTTAAGAGGCAGTTATTGTACATTTTTTGACATACAATTAATAATTCTATATTCACCATTGGCGTGCATACGGGTATAAACATTTTAGATACATCCCGTATGCACGCCAATGGTGAATATGAAATTCTTAATTGTATGTCAAAAAATGCGCCATAACTACCTCTTAACAACTACCAAATTTCATTTGCATATCGCAACCGGTTTTAGAGCAATAAATAAATCGTCAGTTTGTAAGAAAAAATTCAACATCCCGTATCTCGAAACCGAATAATTTGCGGCCATGCGTTTATAAAGCAAACGGTCATTATTTTTTCATGCAGAATTACCCCTTAAAGTTTGTCGCGCTTATTTAGAAACACCCTGTATTGATGAAGAACATGGTTATTTGTTAACGTGCCTAACTTTTTTATTATCCAACATAAACCAATAAAGCAAAAAAGAAAATGTTACGAAAGCCTAAGGCTACAATCTAGTTTTAATTTCAATATTTTATCTATGCTAAACATTCCACAGGGTGTTCCGAGCTTTGAGGAATAAACTCACTATGAGTGTTAAACTCGGTATACAATGACAATTTACCTATCTAGCAGCAATATTGTTATAGCGATATTGTTAAAGAATAAGGCTATAACATATTAAAAAAATCACTCAAATCGGACAACAGGCTTAGAAAATTCGAGACATCTAACTTGAATAAATCATCGAGTGACCCGCTTTTTATGATCGCAAGTGTATGAAATTACATCCTTCTAATGGAAAAAAATATTTGACGAATTTTCTCAAATTATGGATACCAACATCATTTTCATTTATAACTCTTGTATTTTTAGTTTGACGAAGAAAAGTTATTCTTCATAAAAATCTCTTCTTGGTCTAAGATTTATGATGCAACCATCATGAATCAAATTTTATTAATTTTATACGAGGTATGTAAAAAAATATGAATTTCGAGTAAAGTATCTTTATAGTTCACAACATTTAAATTAGAATGATGTACTTGCACATTAAAACATAATTTTTAATTCTAAACAGTTTTTCGTAATAGCAATTTTCTATATTATGAATTTAAATAGGTATATAAACAAAATTTTCGTTATGATAATGCTCTCGCATTTTCAGCTTGTTTATTATTAATTTTACGAAAAAAAGTTATTCTTCATAAAAAGCTCTGCATGGTCCAAAACCTAAGATTTAACCATCAGATGTCAAATTTTATGAATATTATACGAGGAGTGTCAAAAAATATGAATTTCGCTCAAGAGTAAAGTAGCTTTATTTTTCACAATATTGAAAATTGCTATTATGAAAAGTTGTTTGGAATTAAGAACTATATTCTAATATACAATTACACCCTTCTAATTGAAATTTTTTTTTGAAAAATTATGGAAAACCAACATTATTTTCAGTTTTTTTAATTCTGATAAATCTTTTATTATTAATTTTACGAAAAAAAGTTATTTTTAATAAAAAGTTCTGCATAGCCTGAAACCTAAAATACAACCATCTTATATCAAATTTTATCAATTTTATACGAGGTATGTCAAAAAAGATAAATTTAGATCAAAAGTAAAGTACCTTTATAGTTCAGAATATTTCAATTAGAAGGATGTAATTAAATATTAAAACATAATTTTTAATTCTAAACAGCTTTTCATAATAACAATTTTCGATATTGTGAAAAATAAAGGTATTTTACTCTTGAGCGAAATTCATATTTTTTGACATACCTCCTATAAAATTGATAAAATTTGATATAAGGTGTGTAGTGCAGTCACTAAAGGTTTTTACCTCCGATTTTGTTGAACCTCCATCGATTTTCATGAAAATTGGTAAGCAGTTAGACGATACCTCAAGCAATAAAGGCGACATGATGCCAACTTGCGCTTTTACCCTGGGGGTAGATGCCACCCCTTTTCTGGGGTGAAAATTATTGTATTAAAAATAATACCATAAATCGATAGAGGGACAAATTCTAAGCAAAATTTGTTATATAAAGTTAATAAGATAAATCAATACTTTTTGGGTTAATAAAGATCAAAGATTTTATGTTTTCGTAAAAAAATGCATGTTTTAAAGCTGTTTTTCACGTATAACTCAAAAACTATTAGCTTTTACAAGAAAGTTATTCTTACCAAAGTTGAAGACAATAAAAAACTGAATACACTCTTTGCTCAAAGTACTAAACTAATGTTAATTCAAAGCCGGTTATGGGTAATTGAATGCATATTTTTTTCGATGAGTACTCAAATCTAAGTATTCAAAAAGATAAAGGCAGTTTTTGTTTATATTCGATTCAGAGTTGGACCACCATCTCCATATAGCTATTTCAGTATCCTCATGCCTCCTCAGTGAAGCTATGTAGTCACAACTCTGAAAGGAACATAAACAATCTGCCTATATAAGGGAAACCATCGCGATACAATGATTCCACCTTTTGAGACGCAATCTAGCGACATCTCTAGTATTACGAGGAAAAACAACGAAAAGCCCTAGATACAAAGTTTACTACTTTTTAAACAATTAGAATAATTGAAATAAAAATATAATAAACAATATTTTAAATCTAAGACTTTTCGTTAATAAACTGCTTTCTGACTGCATCCCGTATCTCTGGATTTTACAATATATAATCACAGAGACGACGAAAATAGGGGAAAGCGAATAGAGGACACTTAGGCCACGCATTTACCTTCTCGTCTTCTAAGAAAAGGACCGGTAGACAGTTTCTAAATACTCAAAACTGAGTAAAAATGGAAAAGATAAAGGCAGTTTTTGTTTATATTCGATTCAGAGTTGGACCACCATCTCCATATAGCTATTTCAGCATCCTAAGTATTCAAGCTTAAATAACGGGAAAACGATGCAATTTATAAAATATGCCTGCTAAACACTTATCAAAGTACTTCAGAATACCTAACAAATGAACTTCAGAATAAGTTAATAGCATCAAAATTAAGCAAGATATGATGAAACTGAGAGAAACCTTTCGAATTTTTTAGGAAAAAGTAAAAAGTACTCCATTTCCACAAAAATTAAAATTTATAGTAATCCTTAAAAAAATTTCTTTGTATTAGCATAAGTAATGATTTTAACAATTTTCACCGGTTTAGAATGCATATTTTGAAAAAACATATAATTTAAAAAAATCAGAACTTTTAAAATTATCGTCATTTTCATTTTCTTTTGATAATAACTATAAAAATACTCAATATACGTGAAAAATGGTAAATAACCAAATTTTATTTTTTATATATCAAATATTATACTTTTTTACCATTTCTGTATGGTGAAAAATAAACGAGATAGAAACGTTTAAAGCTTAAATTTTGCTGCGAGAACCATGTAACCGTGGCCATTTAATCTTTGATTTTTAAAAAAGTAAGGTGTGTAAAAGATTAATTTTAAAGCGTTTTAATAGCCTTTGGAATTATCTTTCAAACCGTTTTTAGTTGAACCTGATATCTTAAAAATTAAAGAAGTTATTAAAAAAAACGATACCATTTTTTGGAAAATTTTTTAAAAGATAAAGTTTGAAACATTTTTGGAGCATAAATTTTAACGCTATTAACTTGTCCGGTATCTCATTTGATAGATATTTCTAAGTACTCTCACAAATGTTTTATACGTTTATGTTATAAAATACATCATTTTCCCGTAATTTAAGCTTGAATACTTAGATTTGGGTACTCGCCAAAAAAATATATACATTTAATTACCTATAACTCACTTTTAGTTAACATTAAAAGGTTTTTCTAGTAAAAAATTTATTTAATTTTTTATTAGCTTCAATTTTGGTAAAAATAACTTTTTTGTTAAAACTTATAATTTTTGAGTTATTTATGAAAAATCGGTTAAAAACATGCATTTTTCTCACGAAAAATTAAAAGTTTTGATCTTTAATAACTCAAAAAGTTTTGATTTATTTTAATAACTTTATATAACAAATTTTGCTTAGAATTTGTCCCCCTATCTAATTATGGGGTTATTTTTAATAAAATAATTTTCATCCCGAGAAGGGGTGGCATCCACCCCCAGGGTAAAAGCGCAAGTTGGCACCATGTCACTTTTGTTTCTTGAGATATCCTCTAACCACTCACCAATTTTCATGCAAATCGAGGGAGGTTGAACGAAATCGGAGGTAATAGCTCATATCCACCTTCAGTGACTCCACTAGTGGTTATATTTTAGGTTTTAGACAATGAAGAACACTTTATAAAGAATAACTTTTTTCGTAAAATTAGTAATAAAAGACTTATTTTAATTGAAATAACTGAATATAATGTTGGTTATCCATAAAAATTTAAAAAATTTTAAATTAGAAGAATGTAGTTGCATACTAGAATATAGTTCTTAATTCCAAACAACTTTCCTTAATAGCAATTTTCAATATTGTGAAAAATAAAGCTACTTTACTCTTGAGCGAAATTCATATTTTTTGACACTCCTCGTATAATATTCATAAAATTTTATATCTGATGGTTGAGTTTTAGATTTTGACTATCCAGAGCATTTTATTAAGAATAAATTTTTTTCGTAAAATTAATAATAAAAAAGTTTTCCATATGGATACAACATACAGGGAGATATTGTATAAAACGAAGTTAAAAATAAAAAATCATAAAAATGTACATAGGACAATTAAAAACCAAAAAGGTGTGGCAAAACTAATATTTACAGAAAGGGAAAATTTAAACAAAATAAATTTATAAAAATAAATTTAAGCAGTCTACTACATCGACAAGCGAAGTCGTGGAAGACCACCTACCAGATGGACCGACGACATTAAAAGAATGGCGACAAACTGGATTGCAGCTACGCAGGACAGAGAAGGGTGGAGACATCTTGAGGAGGCCTATGTACGACAGTGGATAAGTTTGGCTGTGTGATGATGATGATGACTACATCGATTATATCTGGATTATACCGAATAACGAAAAGAGAAAAAATGAGATTGATCAAGAGAGAAAAAATTAGATTGATCAAGAAAAAAATGAGATTGATCAAGATTGATCAAGAGAAAAAATGAGATTGATCAAGAAGATCAAGAGATCAGAAAATACCTTGATCAAGAGAAAAAATGAGATTGATAATATAAATAAAACTGGCAATATACATAACTTCAAATTGAACAACAAAACCTAAGAACAAAAACTGAAAATTTACCGTCCATTGAAAGATCCCTTAATAGGAAGAAATGATCTAGCTTTATAGCCAAGTCATCAATATCTTTATCTTCTACTATGTCTAGCTCAAAGTTGTCTTCCGTTTTCAGATTTGGTACGGTTTTTACTAAAAATTTAGTTCCTCCATTTTCTCCAATTAAAATGGTTTCCACGGGACCTTTTTCACCTAAAAATATAAAAATTATAATATTTATATTGGACCAGGGCGCATCTGTAAAAATATTAGTACATTTGGACGTTGAGAGGTGACTCAAATTTTTTTGCAGAAATGGCTTGAAAATAACTCAAATAATAATATTTGAGTTATCCTCCCTCTCAAAAAGGTCCGGAACATTGTTTAAATACTTAAAATGTCAAAAAATGAAGGAAAAATTCGATTTTTTTCTTGGTTTTTTGATTATAACTTTAAAAGTATTCATTTCCGAGAAAAGTTGTACTGATATAAAAGTTGCATAATTAAATTTCCTACAACATAGAATTGGTTATAAATTTAAAAAATAGTCACCCTTGTTGCAAAATAGCAATAATTGCGAAAATAACCATACAAAAACAAGTATTCGAACTTTACGTTCTTCAAAGATTTATGCTACACTTAGGACGTTCATATTTCACCCAGAAAAACTTTATGATACAGTAAAACAATACTGTAAATTTCATTAAGATTGGTTTAACAGATTTTGCAAAATAAATTTTGCAATCCAGCTTTCGCAAAAAAAATTCATTTTTTCAAAATGTCACAGGACTGAAAATAAGACAGATACCAGGTTGAAATTTCTTTTGCATATAGAAGTATACTGTAACTTTCATTTGCAATTTGCAAAATTAAAATCGATTAACCACCACGCCGTCAGGAATTCTTTTAAATAAACATTAATTATTGGTGCTACGCGCAGGACAACTGATAGTTTGCTTTGATTGGGCATTCTAATGACCTTTGATAAATATTGATACATTTTAATTTTTATTACATTTCGACATAAATAAATAAATTTGTTTATTACAAAATAAAAACACATACTCTATCTTTTGAAATAACACTTTTTGTAGCAAAAACTTTCTTTGTTCATATATTCTAACTTAGAGAATAAAAGTTTATTATTTTTAGACATATGCAATTGTTTAAACAATATTTCACAAACAATAATAAAATTAGTTTGATTTTTGTGGAATTACAATATTAAAATACAACAAAATATAGAGTAAGAAAATAATATATTAGATAAAGATTGGAAGAAATTTTGGTGGAAATCAACTTGTGTGAATCGAACACCGCTGTCCTGCACGTAGCACCAAAAATTAATGTTCATTTAAAAAATTTTCTGACGCCGTGGTAACTCATCGATTTTAATTTTGCGAATTGCAAATGAAAGGTACAGTACACCTCTATAAGCAAAAAAAATTCAACTTGCTACCTGCTTTATTTTCAGTCCTGTGACATTTTGAAAAAATGAATTTTTTTTGCGAAAGCTGGATTGCAAAATTTATTTTGCAAAATCTATTGAACCGATCTTAATGAAATTTACAGTATTGTTTTAATGTATCATAAAGCTTTTCTGGGTAAAATATGAAGGTCCTAAGTATAGCGTAAATGGTTGAAAAACGTAAAATGCCAATACTTGTTTTTGTATGTTTTTTTCGCAATTATGGCTATTTTGCAACAAGTGTGACTATTTTTTAAATTTTTAATCAATTCTATATTGTAGGAAATTTAATTACGCAACTTTTACGTTGGTACAACTTTTCTCAGAAATAAATAGTTTTAAAGTTATATTTAAAAAACCAATAAAAAAATCGAATTTTTCCTTCATATTTTGACATTTTGATTATTTAAACAATGTTCCGGACCATTTTGAGCGGGAGGATAACTCAAATATTATTATTTGAGTTATTTTCAAGCAATTTCTGCAAAAAAATTTAAGTCACCTCTCAACGTCCATCTCAAAACAGATGCGCCCTGGACTATATATGTATAGGCTGACTCAGACTGAAGTCTGAGTTTATTGAGTGTTATTACGATTAACATTGTGAGTTTGTGAGTCATGATTCATAAGAGAATGTACAAGCTTTGTACATTCCCCAAGTATTTCCCAACCATTCCGCGTTCATAAATGCTGTTGGTACGAGAGTAGAGTTGCCCAGGTTTGACTTGAATATTTCAAATTGACTTGAGTGTAACTTGACATTAAGTCAAGCTCAAGTCAATCCTTCTGACAAATAATTCAAGTCAAATCAAACTAGATAATGGTTACAGGTTTGAAATTTCAAACTAGTCAAACTAGTTTGAAAGAGTTTGAAAAATAATTTTTTCTACGAGCGTGCAAAAATGTCTACTTTCGCGCACGCATTTTAGTATACTACTACGCGTGTTACTTTTCCGCACGCGTTTTACTTTTCCGCACGCGTGTTACTTTTCCGCACGCGTTTTACTTTTCCGCACGCGTTTTACTTTTCCGCACGCATGTTAATTTAGATATGTTAATATGGCCTTAAAGTAATTATAATACATGCAATAAACTAATATTTAGATATTATTTACTAATTTATTTCAAATTTATAGTACAGTATTTTTACTACAAAAACGTTATTACGTAGGTCAAAATTTTTGACGTAAGAGAACTGTCAAAACATTAGAATGTGACTTTTCATTATTGCCGTGTTTATAATAAACATAGCAATAATGAAAGGTCACATTCTAATGTTTTGACAGTTCTCTTACGTCAAAAATTTTGACCTACGTAATAACGTTTTTGTAGTAAAAATACTATATTTTTACTACAAAAGCGATATTACGTAGGTCAAAATTTTTGACGTAAGAGAACTGTCAAAACATTAGAATGTAACTTTTCATTATTGCCATGTTTATTATAAACATGACAATAATGAAAAGTCACATTCTAATGTTTTGACAGTTCTCTTACGTCAAAAATTTTGACCTACGTAATATCGCTTTTGTAGTAAAAATACTATATATTATTGTGTTCATGTTTTATTGAAATTAACGCCAGAATTCGATGAACGGAATGGGACGTTTCGATGCCGCCGGTTCATCGCCGGCCGTTTCGATGCCGCCGGTTCATCGCCAGTCCATTTCATCGCCGTCATATCTCGCATTTCCTAGAATTCCTAATTAATACTAAAAATAACTAATAATTGTAACTGTCGAAAATTCGGAAATATATCAGATAGCGATTAATTGACTGGCGATGAATCGGCCGGCATCGGCATCGAACTGGCGGCATCGAAACGGCGGCGATGAAACGTCCTAGACCCTCGATGAAATAAAATAATTTTGACATAATATTCGAAAGTAAAATCAATAGACAATAACAGTGGTTTTGAATCGTCGTCATGGAAACCAAGATCGTCGTCATGCTAACCAATTATGCTGAATCTTTGGTTTTGACAACCTTGTCAAAGAATTAATTTGTGTATGTATTTTTTTATTAATTAAATTAATTGATTAAGATTTGGTCATTTTTTAAAGACTCGTAGAAAAAATATTGTTCCTAACGCTTGCAGAAAGTCTCTTTTCGCACTCGACTGCGGTCGCGTGCGGGAAAGTATGACTTTCTGCACTTGTTAGGAAAATAACTATATCTACAGTATTTCTCATGATCATCTTTCAGTGCGTCACAGTTTTTAGATTTCTTTCTAATGCATTAAATTGTATGTGACAGAAAAAAGGCACGTCGGTGATTACATTTCGTCGGTGACATTTTTATAACATTTATTCTGGTTATTCTAGTTGTCGATAGATGGCGCCATATTAAAAAAATATTTTTTTTTTAATTAGATAAGAATATTACAAATATAATCTGTATAATTTATAAGACTATACAAATCAAAGAAAATACCATTTTATAAATGCAAGAAACACTTTTGATTTGTTTTTATTCCAAATTGAAAATAAAATGTGACAACTGTCAGATTTAACTAAAATGTCATGTTAGAATAAATGTCATAAATGTGTATTATCACGGACTTACCCTTTTTCCTATCATTTGTTACGCACTGAAAAATGATCATGAGAAATACTGTAGTAGATATATTTTTTTTCTAGATACAATAGAAATGTAATAATTATTATTATATTTACACTTCACTATGGTATTCATTGTAAATAATACCAGATACAATTATTGTAGATAATACGAGAAAGAATTTTTTATGTAATACGTACTACATTGAGGGCCGGTTGTTCGAACTCTAATCAACAATGATCATTATCAAATATTTAATTACTGTCACCAACTGTCAATGTCAACTTTGTTTGGGTTGCTGAAAACATAATTGATTACAATTATGAAATTACTTAATCAATTATGTTAATAATTGTTATGTTAATTGATTAACTAATCTCATAATTATAATCAATTATGTTTTCAGCAACCCAATAAAAGTTGACATTGACAGTAGTTGGTGACAGTAATTAAATATTTGATAGTGATCATTGTTGATTAGCGTTCGAACAACCGGCCCTTAGAAATGTAATTAGTTTAACTGTAAACAGGATGATTATAAGACATTTAGGGCCGGTTGTTCGAATGCTAATCAAAAATGATCATTATCAAATATTTAATTACTGTCACAACTGTCAATGTCAACTTTGATTTAGTTGCTGAAAACATAATTATTGATTACAATTATAAAATTAGTTAGTTAATTATGTTAATAATTGTTATGTTAATTGATTAACTAATCTCATAATTATAATCAATTATGCTTTCAGCAACCCAACCAAAGTTGACATTGACAGTTGTGACAGTAATTAAATATTTGATAGTGATCATTGTTGATTAGCATTCGAACAACCGGCCCTTAATTTCCATCCCGAAAAAAATTTGCAGCAATCGAAATAATTATCTAATCAAACTAATTATCCCCCTCTGGCCTAGGTACGTAAAATTTCTCCTCCATTTTTATTCTTGATCCAGTATCGCAGCCACAAATGTTGCCTTCTTCCTGAACCTGTTATTCTTTCATCTTTGACCATTAAATCAATCTCAAGGTCTCATAGTTATACCCCTCATTCCTCAGTAAATGTTCCAAATAGCAAACTTGTCATATAAAAAAAATGTAAAAATGTTTGTAAAAATGTCATCCTTATCATCATCAATCAGCCCTTTGCATCCACTGCTGGATATAGGCCTCCCCTATTTCCGTCCACTGGCTTCTGTCCTGGGAGCTTAGAATCGAATTAGTGGTCATTCTTTTCATATCGTCCGTCCATTGGGTGGGTAATCTTCCTCTACGTCTTTTATCGGCTCTTGGTCTCCACTCTAGCAACCTCTTTGTCCATCTGCCATTTGTCAGCCACATGACCGGCCCAGTTCCATTTAAGTTTAGCCACCTTATCTACAACATCTGTGACTCCTGTTCTCAATCGTAGTTCTTCGTTTGTTATATGGTCCCGCAATGACACACCCTGCCTTTCTGTCTTACGTTGAGCAATTACTCAACGTAAAAAATGTAAATGTTTGTAAATGCAGTAAAACCCCTAAAATCCGAACTAATTGGGGGGACAGCCTATTCGGATTCCAAAAATTTCGGATTATCCGAAAGTTAGCCTTCATTGTCGTTAATTTTAAGTCGCAAAACGTTCTCGCAAGAGCGTGGACAATATTTTTGGACTCAAGTTGACTACGAGAAAACCAAAGTCAGTTTATGTTTAACCTTTATAAGCACTGCACTACGTATAAAGTACGTATTTATTTTTAAGAAATTTTAAATGTCAAAGTCCTTCTATTCTCCTACATTGTTCAATATTCTGGTTATACTCTGTATAACAAACATGTTTTAAGTTTTTGTCTTAAATTTTTTAATTTTTTTCACTTTCCGTTGGTTCGGATTTGCCGAACGTTCCGATTGGCGGGGTTCGGATTTGCGGGGTTCTACTGTGCTTGTAAATGTTGGTAAATGCAATGTTTGGAAAAAAATGTAAAAAAAGCAGTAAGTTGGTTTAGCGCATACGAAAAATAAAAAAGAATGCTGATCAATGATCACTATCTGATGATTTTTAATAAGGATGAAACTAGCTAGGGTGCTTATGGCGCTCTGTAAACGAACTGAAATATAATACGTGTCTCTTGTTTACGTTTCACGGCTAAATTCTTTTGTATTAGTTTTACTCCTAAGACTAAGGTTAGACAAGCGATAATTTACGGCGCCGTAAGAGCCGTATAATAATGAAGCGCGAAAAATGGGTCCTATCCTATGTTGCTATGTTGCTGTGCGATATTTTACAGCTCGTCTGGCCATCCACTACTCTCACCGTGGGACCCATTTTAGCGCTTCATTTTACGACTCTTACGATGCCATAAACTATCGCTTGTCTGGCCTTAGCCTAACTGAGTATAGAGACCATGTTTTCGTTGGAATTTTGCCACGTTGAATAGACGGGAAGTGAGGTGCAAATGATAGACTTCCCCTAGTTTTCTTTAATTCAACATTCGTACGGTTTGCACGCAATAAAAACCGCGAAGGCGTAACCACAAACTTGGTCTCATTAAAAGTTCTATTTTCTTCGGAAATAAAATTTTTGAATTGAATTGAAATAAAAAAATCAAACTCGAAATATTAGTCGAAAAAAACGTTCGTTAAAAAAATGGAAAAATCTAACACATTCGTTAAGGCTATGGGTACATAATTCACAAATATTTTACGGCTATCGCTACTTTTTCTGTCTTTACACGGCAAATTACGTGAAGTAAAATTTTCACTGGTATGGAAACTGCAGATGTAAACATTAGGTTGACAGTGACATTGTCATTAGAAAGGTGTAGAGATGGCTATTTCGGTTTTGTTCAGTTTTTGAATGTTCTTGGATAACCTTTACTTGTATAAATGATAGGATTATTTTTACACTAATTATGTATTCAGTGGTTACCATTGTTTATATACTATACAAATAGTCGAAAAAGAAAAAAAGTTTATAAGCGGAAACAGAAGACCAACTTAAGATATGGATACATATCATATCCAACATAATATCAGAAGAAAGTCACAGGCTGTTAAAGTCATTCTTCAGAGTTCCCAAAGCTTCATATACCTGGGCAGAGAGCTAAATACTCAACTAGACCACTGAAAAGAAATCATAAGACGCATTGAAATAGCAAGGTCTGGTTTCATGAACATGCGTAAAATGCTCTGTAACCCCAAGCTATCAGTCACAATAAGATTGAGAACACTAAAGTGTTATGTGTGAATGTGTGGTCTCTATTACTATATGGTTGCGAGACCTGAACATTAAAACAGTATGACGTTAACAAATTAAATTTATTCGAAATGTGGATGAACCGCCGAATGTTAAGAATAAGCTGGGCCAGCAGAACCACGAATGAAAAATTACTGAAAATAATAAACACACGTCCTCATCTGGTCAATACTATCAAAATTAGATAGACGTCATATGTAGGACACATATTGCGCCATAGGGAATTTGAGCAGCTCCAGGTAATATTAAAAGGCAAGATCGAAGGTAAAAGGGGTTAAAGAAGAAAGAAAAAATCTTGGCTCCGAAACATCAGAGATTGCACCCACACAACAGGAAATGACTTAATTCATCAAGCCCAGAATAGAGAGAAATTTGCCACATTGACCGCCAACCTCAATAGAGAAGTCACTTAGTAAAAGGAGCCGAAAATATCATTTTTCTTCGAGAAAAAAAAAGCGTTAAAGCTCTCCGTAAAAAGCGAAGCCTTTAATTATAAAATCTTAAAATCATCTTTATTAAAATATGAAGCCAACATTTACTAATTCACTCAAGAAAATGGGCGGAATGCATAAAACGTAGTAGATGCTATTGCTTCAGCAAATAGTCACTACTTTGTAGCATTTTCTGTTACATAAAAGTAGGTGCGTTTGTTGAGAAGAACTTACTACACAACAGAAGTACCTACTACTGACCAGAAGTATCTACTAATAAGCGTAGCGCCAGCCGTGTCTGCATTACACCAATCGTGATGGAATTAGTTTTCCATGTGCTTGTGATTTGTGAATTCACATTTTTACGTACCTATATTAGTACATGAGTAAAAATTAGTGACTCAGATCCGAAGCGACAAAAGAGTTACGCGAGGATAAAAATGAACAATTGTTATTTGTTAATCTTCTTCACAATTATTAAATTTTATTTGATAAAAGAATGACCCAAAAATTAAGAATCCTCTTCTTAGTTTGTAAATTTTTCTATGACACATTTATAAATGCTGTCATATTGTAACAAAACAATACCGACGCCGAAGATGTCCACCCACCAACTTCACTTAAACTGAAGCAAAATACTACTAAACAAGCACATACTTCAAAAGCGTAGTACATTCTTCTATGTAGGCTGGTAAATAGTAGCAAATACTACGGAGAAAAGCAAATGCTTTTTAAGTGTAGTGAAATCTTCAAAAATGTAGTACGTACTTGAAGCGTACGTACTCAATTATTATTTTTCAAATACACTATCAATACTATTTAATAAACAACTATTAGTCTAATAAAATAAAAAAAAGTCAAAATGTAAATTCGTTCAGGTTAAAACAAATTTTATATCAAAGTTTAGATGGGTACAAAAGATATTTTCAAGAAAGTATTCAAATCATACAAGGGGATCATTGTTTAAATAATTAAAAAGGGGTCATTTTTGCAAAAAAAAAATATTTTTAACTGCTGAGGAAATCCACTTATCGATAAAGGTCTATGGGATTTTTTTCTGCAAAAATGAAGAGAAAATCTTTCACATAAGACTTACTAGATTAAATTTGAACCCTATTTATTTAAATAATTGTATATAAAACTTTAAAAACAAATTTGCAAAAAAATATTTTTAGCGTTTTAAATAAGCACTATAAAATATCTTTTTTTACAGACTAAGTTGCACTATGTTACCAGTATTAAGCAAAAAAAAAATTGGTCAAAAAATATTTAATATTTTTTTAGATATTGAATTTGTTGATTAAATGTTACTATATTTTCAATTGAAAAAACGCGGTTGTTGTCAAAGAAATATTCACCTGCTTAAGATCTCATTATTTTTATTTTTATGTATATTTTCGACAAATGTATTGATAAATTCAAATTTCAATTAAACTCCCCCCTAAAATGGCATTTGAAAATTATTCCAATTTGTTTATAATTTGTTTTTTTAATAACGTCGCGGGGATTAAGTATTTTGAAATGTCGTTTCGATAATTGGGTTCCTGGGAATTTTTTACTAATTAACAAAATATTTTTGTCGTTTTTTCTTCTTCTTTTTTTCTTGGAGATATATTACTACGGGCCCTTTTAGGGTTAAATTTTATTAAGAATGTCGAATCTCTGAGTTGTAGATTCTAGACCTAAAAATATTAAGATTTAACTAAAATCTCTTAAATAAAATGTGGCTACTTACTGAGTTACAGGGCGTTTTATTTAAAAATTTAAAAATTATTTTTACCATGTACTTTAAAACTATTTGACGTATCCTTGTCATACTTGGCAGAAAGTGTAGCTATTATACACCCTACTAAATTGTGATTAAGAAACGTTTCTAGCTAGTGCCAGAGGCGTACAACAGGGGATAGTGAATGATTGACCCTTCCCAAATTCTACGCCACTGAGTGAATTACTATTTTAGCGAAATTTTTCGATTCTCCAATACTTTGTATGTAAATAACTTTATTGATATCGATAAAGTCATCAGTTTGAGAGATATTGGAAGTTTAAAATGAATGAATGAATGAATCAAAATAACTATGCCGTTTCATTTTTAACGTCGAATATCTCGAAAACTAATGACTTAATCGGTACCAGTAAAGAGTATATTATTTACATAGAAAGTATTAGAGAATCGAAAAATTTCGCTAAAATAGTAATTCCCTCAGTGGCGTAGAATTTGGGAAGGGTCAACCATTAACTATCCCCTGTCGTACGCCTCTGGTAGTAGCTAGAAACTTTTGTTTATCACAGTTTAGTAGACTGTATAGTACCTACACTTTCTGCCAAGTACGATAAGGATACGTCAAATAGTTTGAAAGTACTTGGTAAAAATAATTTTTAAATTTTTAAATAAAACACCCTGTAACTCAGTAAGTAGCCACATTTTATTTAAGTGATTTTAGACCAATCTTAATATTTTTAGGTCTAGAATCTACAACTTAGAGATTCGACATTCTTAATGAAACTTAACCCTAAAAGGGCCCGTAGTAATATAACTCCAAGAAAGAAAAAAGAAGAGGAAAAAAAGACAAAAAAATTTGTTAATTAGTGAAAAATTCCCAGGAATCCAATTATCGAAACGGTATTTCAAAATGTTTAATCCCCGCGACGTTATTAAAAAAACAAATTATAAACAAATTTGAATAATTTTCAAATGCCATTTTAGGGGGAAGTTTAATTGAAATTTGAATTTATCGATACATTTATCGAAAATATACAAGAAAATAAAAATAATAAGATTTAATACAGGTGAATACTTCTTTGGCAACAATCGCGTTTTTGCAATTGAAAATAGAGTAACATTTAATAAACAAGTTCAATATCTCAAAAAATATTAAATATTTTTGGACCAATTTTTTTTGATTAATACTGATAACATAGCGCAACTTCTCCTGTAAAATAAGATATTGTATAGTGCTTATTTAAAACGCTAAAAATAATTTTTTGCAAATTTGTTTTTAAAGTTTTATGTATAATTATTTAAATAAATAGGGGGTCAAATTTAATTTTGTAAGTCTGATGTGAAAAATTTACACTTCAACTTTGCAGAAAACAGTCCTATACACCTTCATTAGTAATTGAATGACCTCAGCAGTTAAAAAGTAAGTTTTTTGCAAAAATGACCCCTTTTTAATTATTTAAATAATGATCCCCTTGCATGATTTGGATACTTTCTTGAAAATATCTTTTGTACCCACCTAAACTTTGATATAAAATTTGTTTCAACCTGTACGAATTTACATTTTGATTTACATGTAGCGTAATTTTATTTTACTAGATTATATTTGATTGATTTTATTATCATCGTAAATAGGCTATTGATTATGTTCAAAATAAGACAGCTAAAAGGAACTACAACGTTAACGAGGTTTTATTGTCGCATGTGGTCAATGCACATCTAAATTTGAAAAAACCGCGGAGTGCTACCATTTAAATTGGTGCGTTTTTGAGAAAGGGGAAAATTAGTCCCTAGGCACAGGGCGAATTAGGGTTAGGTCTATGCACTTTTGGTACAAACACGTCTACAGGAAAATTATTCCAGATTAAATTTACTATCGAAATATCACATTCTAAAGTCAAGAATAATTTATTTTACAAAAATATATTCAAAAGAAAAGCAAGAAAAAATCACGAAAGATAGCAATTTTGTTTATTGCCCCATAACTTTTTTCCAAAGGGATATAGGTATAGGCATTGCTTCAGTGAAAAATAACTTCCATCCTTTCTCTTTAAAATGGCGTTAGGTAGAAGTCTCTAGAATTTGCAGTTTCCGAAACAGTATTTTTCAAAATTCGCCGCTCACAGCATTTTTGGGCCATTTTCCCCATTATTTCGCAAACATTGTTCTGTAACTGTTTTATACGAATCTCTAAGTATAGGCAATGGTACATTTAGTAAAAAGAGAAGTCAATTGCCTTTAAATTGGTCTATTGTATAAGGTTGTACGACTATTATTAAGCAAGTTATGCTTTTTCAAGGTTTTATACTTTTAATGATTTTTGATATTTTTTATGATTATTTTTTAACTTTCTCATTATGACTTTTTTCTTGTACAATATAGTTCTAAACATTGTAGAATAAAAAAGCTTATTTTCTTTATTTTAAAATGGTGTATTTCAAAAAATTCTAGGACTCTTTTTAAACAAGATATTCGTAGGATATCCAAGGGTATCCGAAATTTGAGAAAAATTTTAAATTTTCTTATTTTTTCAATTAGAATGGCATAATTGCATATTATAACATAATTTTTAATTCCAAATAACTTTTGTCAATAACACTTTCCGATATTGTGAAATATAAAGGTACTTTATTCTTGAGCGAAATTCATATTTTTTAACATACCTCGTATACTATCGATAAAATTTTATATCTGATGATTGCATCTTAGGTTTTAGACTATGCAGAGCATTTTATAAAAAAATAATTTTTTTTATAAAGTTAACAATAAAACAGTTCCATATGGTTCCAACTTAGTGGGACCTATTGCATGTGTATATGTCACACGTTGAAAAAGCATATCTTGTTTAAAAATATTCCCAGTATTTTTTACATAACACCATTTTAAAGTAAAGAAAATAAGCTTTTTTTATTGCACAATGTATATACCTAAATATACAATAAAAAAGTTATTTAAGGAATTTAAAAATAATCGTAAAATATATCAAAAAACATTAAAAGTATAAAATTTTAAAAAACCACATCTTGCTTAAAAATAGCCAAACAGCCTTCTAAGATAGACCATTTTAAAGATACATAATTGACTTTTCTTCCTACTAAATGTAACATTGCATATACCTAAAGCTGCGTAGAAAAAAGTTACAGAACCATGTTTGCGAATTAACAAGGAAAATGGCCCAAAATCGCCGTGAGTGGAGAACTTTGAAAAATCATATTGTGGAAGGTATAAATCCCAGAGACATCTACTAAACGTCATTTTATATAGAAAGGATGGAAGTTTGTTTCCTGTGAAGCAATGTCTATACCTATATTCCCGTGGAAAAAAGTTATGGGACAAAAAACAAAACTGCTATCTTTCGTGTTTTTGTCTTGTTCTTCATTTAAATATATTTTCGTAAAAAAAATATTTTTGACTCTAAGATGTGATATTTCGATAGTAAATTTAACCTGAAACAATTTTCCTGCAGACGTGTTTGTACCAAAAGTGCATAGAACTCACCCTAATTCGCCCTGTGCCTAGGGACTAATTCACCCCTTTCTCAAAAACGCACTCCTTTAAGTGGTAGCACTACACGTTTTTTTAATGTCTAGAGGTCCATCGACTATATGAAACAATAAAACCCCGTTAACGTTGTAGTTCCTTTCTAAAATACATAATCAATAGCCTAAAAAGCGTTAAAAATCAGTAGCAGAATGAACTGCTATATCAAAATAGCGGGTCGGACACATCTCTACTTGTCACTGTCTTGAGTGTTGTCATAACATTATATTCGAATGAGTGCGTTGTATGGCAAAGATAGCGAATGTTCGATTTCCACGGACATGGTGCCCATTTTTTTCGAATCCTGAAAAAACTAATAAATATTTTTAAAAAATTTAAACACAAAATGAAAGACTAAATTATTATCGAGGGCCGAAAGTCCCTCAGAATATATAAGATGTTTCTTTCAAATGAGATATTTGAAATTAAAAATCACACTACATTTTCTCTTAGCTTTTCACCCCTGTAACTTATTAAAATAAACATTATAGAAGTTCTCAGGGACTTTCGGCCCTCGCTAATAACGTAATCTTTCATTCTGCGTTTAAATTTTTGAAAAATACTTATTAGTTTTCTCAGGATTCGAAAAAAATGAATCCCCATTTGAATAGCATTGCAGCCGAAAATACTTACCGATCCTCTTAAAGAAAAGCGTTGGGCGCTATCTTCAAACCGTTTATTCGATGAAGACGCGACCCACGCTTTTCTTTAACGACTGTGTTAGATTTTTTCATTTTCAAAAAGCAAAAATTTTTGCTTTTTAGTTTTTTTTATATTTTAAATTTTAGTCACTAATAACTAAAGAAAAGCGTTTCTTAAAAAAATTTTTTTCATATTTTTTATTTTTTACTTTTTAGTCTTACACTTTTCAAACATTAAAATATATCGTCATGTTTAGAAAAGGATGTAAGTTAATGACAGATACATTTTTTGCATTTATTTCAACTTTTGATACATACATTGTACATTTTCTGTAATTGCTTCTTACATTTCTTGAATCAAAATTATTATTTACACCTATTACAGTTTTCGCAGTCTTTCCATCTCTAAAGGTATGTATCCATACAAGGGTAAACCTCGCTAGGTGTAGTAGCTCCACATAGTGGATACGTCGGTGATCGCCGCTCGACGCTTACCCTCTTCGATTCAACCGGTTTGCGGTTTATATGTAGGGGAGCGCATGCCGTATCCATTTGAGCAGCTACACCGAGCGGGGTTCACCCTTGTATGGATACGTACCTTAATGATCGCACTCGGCTCATTGCAACGTAAGCTATGCAGGCTTTTAAGCCTGTCCTTACGCAAACACTTTCGAGCCCAAGTTCACGACAGCGTAGTCAACAGTCGAACCTTGCGTTTTATGGACAGTCGAAGCCCACGACAATACTAAGTGCAGCATTCGTCTCTCTGCGGTGCCATAACTTTTTTTGCTGAAAACTGGAGAGCAATCGGACAGAAACTGGATAAATTTGAAACTTTATTGTTTATAAATGAAGCATAACGTAAACAATTAACGTAAAAAGTGAAATTATGTATAGTTCATATAATTAGCTACAATCTGTAAAAGTTTCAAGTTTCTGCATTGTAAAAAACAAGAGAATTTAAGCTTTATCCATTAAAATCGTTTTTTTTTATTTAAACAATTCATAAACACAAAAAAAATTTTGATCGACTATTTGTGTATTGTTCCCGCGAATGCATAATATTGTCTGCAAAATTTCATTCATTTGCATTGAAGAAAAGGCAGTCAAATTAACGTCTAAAGATTTGACGCAAACGATTGAACTAAATAAAAGCGTTTAAAAATAAAAATTATAAAAGATCATATCAAATATGATTTTTATACAACCGTGCCTACTTACCAACATAAATTCCTGAACCACTACCTCCAGACATGGGGCTATTGTTTCCTGATACTAATAATGTTATGTTATTTTCATGTGCATACATTTGTTGAGCCTGCAATGCTAAAATTCTCTATTAGTATTTTTTTAACATATTTAATGGTATAACATACGTATTAATTAAAATATTATCCCATTTTTTAATATGTTCAATGTTTTCGTGTTTTTAAAATAACGAATAATTAAATGAAAAGGAGGCATCGAAAGAAAAAACTACTCATGGCCTAAAGCAGGGGTCACCAATTAGCGGACCGCGGTCCGCATCCGGACCGTGGGATAAAATTTTGGAAATGTTTGACCATGAAACTGTGTAATACATTTGGCTCAACTTATGTGTGCGAAGCCGCTTTATATGCTAATGATTATATTCAAAATAAAATATCTAAAAGGAACTACAACGTTAACGGGGTTTTATTATTTAATATGGTCAATGGACATCTATATATGAAAAAACCGCGGAGTGCTACCATTTAAAGGGGTGCGTTTTTGAGAAATGGGTGAATTAGTCCCTGGGCACAGGTTACATTAGGGTGAGTTCTATGCACTTTTGGTACAAACATATCTACATAAAAATTGTTCCTGGTTAAATTTCCTATCTAAATATCACTTTATAAAGTCAATGATACTTTGTTTTACAAAAATATATTCAGAAGAAAAAGCACAAAGAAACCCAAAATAAAGAAATTTTGTTTTTTGTCCCATAACTTTTGTCCACGAGGATATAGGTATAGATATTGCTATACAGAAAAAAAATCTACATATTTCTTCTTTAAAATTCTGTTTAGTAGAGGTAATTAGGATTTATAGTTTTCGAAATATGATTTTTCAAAGTTCGCCACTCACAGCAATTTTGGGCAATTTTCCTTGTTATTTCTCAAATATGGTTCTGTAACTATTTTCTACGTAACTTTAGGCACAGATTAACCCAACATTTGGGTTAATCTGTGCCTGTGCTTTAGGTATATGCAATGGTACACGTAATGGGAATAGAAATCAATTACCTTTAAAATGGTCTACTGTATATCGTTGTACGACATTTTGGGTTAATCTGTGCCTGTGCTTTAGGTATATGCAATGGTACACGTAATGGGAATAGAAATCAATTACCTTTAAAATGGTCTACTGTATATCGTTGTACGACATTTTTTAAAGAGATTATGGTTTTTCAAGCTTTTATACTTTTAACGATTTTTTATAATATAGTATAAAAATGAAATAATACTATTATATAATATATTATATATGTTGAAACTTTATTATATAATCCAAATTCTAATCTTTGCTTTATTACGCCCCTAAAATTATGTCACATTTAATACACGATTTTGGCCTTCTTAAAAAATCTATCTCAAAAAATGAGTGACAATTCCTAAAAAAAATATTTGTCAATGTTACATATATTTAAAAAAACGATAGCTTTTTCAATTATAATAGTTCATAATTAAGTCCAAATTAATATTTGGGACTTTTTTGTACAATATTAATTCTCGATGTGTCTGGCGTAAAAGCTAAACTTAGCTTTAGTAAGTGTAGTCTTTTTAAATAAACCAATTAGGAAAAAGAAGTAATTTATTCTACAACCAAGAGACGGAGAAAACGGTTTGGGAATTAATACCAAAGCGATACTTCTTCATTTGGCCTACATCGAGCCGGATTTTTGACCAGCATAAAACTTATGGAAAGTTCTTCAAGATTATTCGCAGACACAACAGCAAAAGGATATACTGGGTGAGATAAGTCCATTTATATACCCTTTGTTTCATTATTCTATTTGGCTATCAGTTATTCAAAGACATTAAAATCATTAAATTCTGTGATTCAAAGATCAAAGACATTTTCGTGTTCCAATATCTTTAATAAAAATGGATGAGTTCAAAAAATATAGAAAAATTGCTAAGTCTTCTCTTACTCGTATGTCTAACTGGTTTATAGCCAAAAAAGACGTAGAATTAGATGTTACCCAGTTCGAGACGCGATTAAGTAGACTTCATTTAATATTTCATGATTATGAAAAAGCACAAAATGAAATCGAATTCCTTGCATCAAATACAGGCAAAGAAGAAAAAGATAGAGAGTTTACAGAAAATCAATATTTCAAACTTGTAAGCGATTTGACCGCTTGTGTTAATAAATTAAAAGCTGCACCTTCTCAGATAAGATCTAGTTCATCCAGTGAGGGTTCTTGTAGTGCTCCAATAGCAGTTCGTCTTCCGGATATAAAAATTTCACAATTCTCAGGTCATATTAGAGACTTTCAATCGTTCATCGAGCTCTTCGATGCGCTCATAGTGAAAAATGAGACATTAACAGATGTCCAAAAACTTGTGTACTTGAAGAGTTATTTAAAAGGTGAAAGCCTTCAACTTATAGATTCATTACCGATAATTAATGAAAATTTTGTAATCGCGTTAAATATTTTAAAGAAGAGATACGAAAACAAATTCGCCATAATAAATTCTTATTTGCAAGCAATTTTTGATTGTAATAATATTTCTAAATGTAAGTCAGACACATTAAGAGAATTAATCACTACAATTCAAAAGAATATTTTGTCACTAAAAAATTTGAATTTAACTTCCGAAAATTTATTTGACTTAACACTTATATTTATTCTAAAAAAGAAGTTAGATTTTCAATCGGCTAAGGCATATGAATCTGAGAGGAATCACGATGGAATACCTACTTTAAATCATTTCTTAAAATTCTTAGAAAAACGTGCAGTAATTCTGGAAAATGTTGAAATTTCTAGTCCTAAAACTACCAGAAAAAATTTCTCATCTCATTCGACAATGCATGAGACAACTTCAAATCGCCAATTTCAATTAATTTGTATCTACTGTAACAAGGAGAGCCATAAAATTTACACTTGCTCTGAGTTTAAAGATATACCTCATTCTTCCAAATTGCAATTTATTAGGGCAAAGAATTTATGTATAAATTGTTTTGGTAAACACAATTTGAAAGAGTGCAAATCCTCTAAAAAATGTTCTTTTTGCTCCAAGCCACACAATTCGTTAATGCACATAAAAATCAGCGAAAATCAACATTCTCCTCCAATGACTAGTAGTAAGAGTCATTCACATTCTCTATATAATAATGGTACAAATTCTCAACCTAATAGCTACGCAGGTAACCATAGCTCTCTAATCTCATCTAATAGTTCTTATTTAGATAATACTGCTCATGTTCAAAATGGTAATAATTCATCTTCTCATCTCGATAGTAATTCAAATCTTCAAACCCGTTCTCTGGATATCCAACCAGTACAGGAAAATTCAGGAATAACAAATTTTCAAGGTCCTTCGAGAAATTTTACGGAAAATAACCCTACCGCAAATAATCATTCAGCGAATCACTCTGTTCAGTCAGTAAAAAATAGTCATATTCTTCTGGGTACTGCAAAAGTAACCTTACTTGGTAAAAACGCTAATTTCTGCATAGCGAAAATTCTTTTGGACACAGGATCCCAAAATTCATTTATCGTAGAGAAGCTTGTGAACAAGTTACAATTAGATACGTATAACAAGTCAGTACATATATCAGGAATAGGAGGGAGTGGCTCGACTTGTACTAAAATGTCAGATATAACCATATTTTCCAATTATGATCGTCGAAGAAGTTTTCATTTTTCAGTAGTTGTATTACCCGAGATTACTTGTGCTCTCCCTCAATCAAAAATACTAGTGAAAAAATTAAATATTCCGGAACAATTCTTTCTAGCAGACGACGAACTTTTTAAGCCTTCTGAAATTGACATTCTAATTGGTTTGGATCTTTATTACGATATTATTTTACCTAACTTCGTCAGACTTGGCAAAAATCTTCCAGTCTTACAAGAGTCTCACTTAGGTTTCGTGGTAGCTGGTACAGTTCCTGATCATTTTACTGTATCCAATATATCTGTTACAGACAGTAGTTCAGAAGTTTTAACTGAATCTAATTCACTTCTTTCCACATTACAATTAGACAGCCGTTTAAAGAAATTCTGGGAAATCGAGGAAATTCCCAATAAATTCTATCTTTCAGAAGCTGATGAGGCATCTGAAAACCTATTCCGTTCTACAACCAAAATTTTACAAAATGGTAGATTTCAAGTAAGTTTGCCGCTGAAATCACCTTCAGAAAATCTAAAGTTAGGAAATTCTTATTACATGGCCAGAAAGCGTTTCATTTCTTTAGAAAATAAATTTAAAACTAATTGCAACTTTTATCAAGACTATAAAAAAGTTATTGATGAATTAATTGAACTTAAACATGCTCATTATGTACCCCTAACTCTGCTAAATGCCAAATCTGAAAATAAATATTTTATTCCGCACTTAGGTGTAGTTAGAGAATCCAGTTTAACAACGCGTTTGCGCGTTGTCATGGACGCCAGCGCCAAAAGTTCCTCAGGGTATTCCTTAAACGACGTGTGTTTAAAGGGATATCAGGTCCAGCCAGAATTGTATGACATTCTATGTAGATTTAGACTTTTTCCTTTTGTATTCACGGTAGATATTAAAAAAATGTTCCGACAGGTCCTCGTGAACCCGGAACAAACTTTTCTTCAAAACATTTTATGGCGAGAAAACCCTGATGAAGACTTTAAATGTATCCAACTCGATGTTGTAGTTTTTGGAACCAATTCAGCCCCGTTCTTGGCAACAAGGGTTCTTAAAGAAATTGCTTGTCTAAACTATTTAGAATTTCCTCTTGCGTCTGATGCAATTCTAAATCAATTCTATATGGACGATGGCCTTTGTGGTTCATATAATCACAACGAACTTTTCAATTTATACTCTCAATTAAATACCATCTTAAATAAGCATGGGTTTGAGTTGCATAAATATTGTTCAAATAGTGATTATTTTCTTAAAAATATTTCCAAAGACATTTCGGAAAATCAAAAAGCTGATTATGACATAAACATAGATGAAGTCCCAAGTAAAGTTCTTGGGCTAAAGTGGAGTACAGCAGAAGATACTCTTTGTATTTCCGTGCCTCAAGAAATCGTGCAGGGTCCAGTTACCAAAAGAAAAATACTTTCTATCTTAGCTCAATGTTATGATCCGTTAGGCTTGATAAATCCTGTTATAGTAAAAGGTAAGATACTGATGCAAAAATTATGGTTCAAAAAGTTTCATTGGGACACCGTAATAAACGACGCTTGCATTATTAAAGATTGGCACAATTTTATTGAACATACCCCCTTGCTTTCACAACACAAAAAATAGCTAGACGATATTTTCGTCCGAAAATTATTAGTCCTGTCGCCAGGGGGGGTACAACGGCCTCGTTAATTCAGATGGACTTACCCAAGTTTTTTTTATGTATTTTGACCCGTAGAACACGAATTTTTTGGGTAACAGTTGATCCGGATGTCGATAAGATTGTTATAGACCAAGAACTTGAGGAATCAAATAACAGCGATTTTTGGCAAAACAAAACAATATTTTGTATTTTTTGGGTCATTTTAAGCAAAAAATATTTCTACAAGTTTTTTAGTAGGATGCACAGTTTTCGAGATAAACGCGGTTGAACTTTAAAAAAATCGAAAAACTGCAATTTTTAAACCCGAATAACTTTTGATTAAAAAATAAAATAGCAGTTCTGCTTAGCGCCTTTGAAAGTTCAAGTCAAATTATGTCGGTTTTGATTATTTGCATTGCTAAAAATTTATTGTGTTATTGTTAAACAAAGCTACAAACAACTAGTGCGTGAGTGATGTTTCTATGATTTCTCATTTAAAATCGAACGAGTAGGTAGAATAGGTACTAGTGCAATCAAGACTATTTCTACGTTACATGCGTTAAAACGCATGTAAAAGCACGGGAAACCCTACGTGTTTATAGCTTTGTTAAACAATAAAAAAATAAATTTTTACCAATGCAAATAATCAAAACCGATATAATTTGACTTAAACTTTCAAATGCGGTAAGCAGACTTGCTATTTTATTTTTTAATCAAAAGTTATTCGGGTTCAAAAATTGCAATTTTTCGATTTTTTTAAAGTTCAACCGCGTTTATCTCGAAAACTGTGCATCCTACGAAAAAACTTGTAGAAATATTTTTTACTTAAAATGGCCCAAAAAATACAAAATATTGTTTTGTTTTGCCAAAAATCGCTGTTATTTGATTCCTCAAGTTCTTGGTCTATAACAATCTTATCGACATCCGGATCAAATGTTACCCAAAAAATTCGTGTTCTACGGGTCAAAATACATAAAAAAAACTTGAGTAAGTCCATCTGAATTAACGAGGCCGTTGTACCCCCCCTGGCGACAGGACTATATTAGCAAAATAGGAATTCAAGGCTTTTCTGATGCAAGCATAGAGGCTTATGGTGCTTGCATTTATTTTCGAGTTCTTTATTCTGACAATGATATTTCTTCTACTTTAGTATCTTCAAAATCTAGGGTCGCCCCACTTAAATCAATTACCATTCCAAGGTTAGAACTTTGCGCTATGCTCTTGCTGGCGAAACTTGTAAACAAAATTCTACAAGTCTTCGAAAATAAATTAGAGTATGACTCAATAAATTTGTGGACTGATTCTCAGGTCGCTTTATGTTGGTGCAGGGCACACCCTAGTAAATGGTCAGTGTTCGTATCGCATAGAGTTGCTCAAATTCAAGAACTGACGCAAAATTGTCAGTGGCGATACGTTAAATCAGCTGAAAACAGTGCTGACATTCTATCACGCGGTTAATCAGCCCAAGAAATTCTGGACAACAAGTTGTGGTGGTCCGGTCCTGCTTTTCTTCTTAATCATTCTTTAGAATTCTCTGATGAACCCCCAATAGCTGATCAGCTAATTACAGAGCACAGAAAAACTCGTTCCAATATACTCACAAACGTCAACTCAAAACCTCCTTGGGAACAATTATTTCAAAAATTTTCTTCTTTTTCTCGATTACGTCGTACTATCGCATATGTACTCAGATTTGTCAGTTGTTTAAAAGGAAACAAACAATCTGATCCCCTCACTGTTGAAGAATTGGACCAAGCTCTATATTTTATAGTTCGGCAAGTTCAGCTAACCAATTTTTCTAAAGAAATTTCAGAACTTTCTGCAAACCAGCAACTATCAAATAAACAATTATTATCTTTAAATCCATTTCTCGATGAATTATCAATACTGAGGATCGGCGGACGGCTTTGTAACGCCTCCATTCCCTACCAACAGAAACATCCCTTGCTTTTGCCACCCCATAATCATACGACCTCCCTCATACTAGAGTACGAACATAGGCGGCTCGGGCATGCTGGTGCTCAAACCGTTCTGAGCAATATTCGTTTACGTTTTTGGCCCCTTAATGGGCTCAGAGAGATCAAAAAAATCATTCGAAATTGCAATATGTGTTTTCGATTCAATAATCAAGTCTGCCAACAGATTATGGCAAGTTTGCCCTCTGATCGTGTAAATGTTTCTAGACCATTTCAGAAAGTTGGAATTGATTTCGGAGGATTCTTTCAAATAAAATCCTCAAGGCTTCGTAAATCTCCACTCATAAAATCATACATTGCGGTTTTTGTTTGCATGGTCACCAAGGCAGTTCACATAGAGCTAGTTCTTGGACTGTCTACTGACTCCTTTCTGAACGCTTTAAAACGTTTTGTCTCGAGAAGAGGAAATCCGTCAGTGATCTATAGTGACAACGCCACCAATTTTTTAGGTGCAAAAAATGTCCTACATGAGTTGTATCAATTTTTCAAAACTAATAATAATGTAAATATTATCTGTGACTTTCTTTCACAAAATGAGACCAAGTGGAAATTCATTCCACCTCGATCTCCGCATTGGGGTGGAATCTGGGAATCCGCCATCAAAAGCGCAAAATTTCATATCAAGAGATTGGTGGGTAATGCTTTGTTCACTTCAGAAGAGTTTAACACTATTCTTTGTCAAATCGAGGCAATACTAAATTCTCGGCCCTTAGGTCCAGTTTCTAATGAACCTACAGATTTAACCTGCCTTACACCGGGACACTTTCTGATAGGGTCTCCTCTCATCGCTTATCCTGAAAAGGATCTTTCACATTTAAACGAACATAGACTTTCCACCTTCCAGCAGATTTCTAAAATTCAACAAGTTTTTTGGAAACGTTGGTCGGTTGATTACTTAAATCGCCTTCAGAACCGGCCTAAATGGGCTGAAGAATATTCTAACCTGCAAGTAAATAAACTAGTTTTACTCAAGGAAGATAATGTACCTCCAATGATGTGGCCGTTGGCGCGCATCATTGAAGTATATCCTGGTAAGGATGGCAAAGTCCGTGTGGTTAAGCTCCGTACGGCTTCCGGAGAGTTTATCCGATCCATTTCAAAGCTTTCTTTATTACCAAATCAAACTCAACCTTAAAACGACCAACATGCTTATTTCTAGTTTTGTTACATTCTTCCTAACACTTTGTTTTTTCTGTTCCTGTTACTGTGTAATTTAGTTGAACCAGGGATGCTTCAACGCGGGGGAGAATGTTGAAACTTTATTATATAATCCAAATTCTAATCTTTGCTTTATTACGCCCCTAAAATTATGTCACATTTAATACACGATTTTGGCCTTCTTAAAAAATCTATCTCAAAAAATGAGTGACAATTCCTAAAAAAAATATTTGTCAATGTTACATATATTTAAAAAACGATAGCTTTTTCAATTATAATAGTTCATAATTAAGTCCAAATTAATATTTGGGACTTTTTTGTACAATATTAATTCTCGATGTGTCTGGCGTAAAAGCTAAACTTAGCTTTAGTAAGTGTAGTCTTTTTAAATAAACCAATTAGGAAAAAGAAGTAATTTATTCTACAACCAAGAGACGGAGAAAACGGTTTGGGAATTAATACCAAAGCGATACTTCTTCAATATATTATATAATATTATATTATATATAGTATATATAATAAATATATTAATATATTATATATATTATATAATACCTAATACAAAAAAATATTATTTTTATATTTTTTACGATTATTTTTGAAATTTGTCATTATAACTTTTTTTTCTTGTACATGAATATACTATATATTGCTCAATAAAGAGGGCTTACTTTCTGTTCTTTAAAATGGTGTATCATCTATATTTAAATATGTAATGGAAACCGAGTGATTCTTTGATATTTTTTTACCTGTATTATTTAATATTATTTCTTTTACAAAAATTACATAAACATTAGTCTTAGAAAACATCACTTTAGTTAAAATTATTTAAACGTTGACATTTAAAAAATTTTCAAAATCAAAGTCCATCTCTTCGTTATTATTAGCTTCAATAACTTGCTCTGACACCTCAGTTATCTTAGAGTTCCCACAATTAGTACCCATGCACATGCACCCTTTGCAGAATATTGAACAACTAATTCCTATCTTCCTACAACCGCAGTTTTTTGTACATCCTTTGGTACATTTACATGCTATTTTTTCAAGCAGTGCTTGAAGCAGGAGCTTTGACAGTAAATATTGGAATTTATCCATATTGTGAAGTTTGCCCGGCCGAGTCAAGTGGATCCAAAGTATTACCTATAAAAAATAAGCTTCAATCATAACACACAATCACATAAAAAAGTTATAATGGAGAATTTAAAAAATAATCCTAAAATCAAAAATCGTTGCAAGTACTTATTACATTTTAAAAAAGCATATCTTATTCAAAAATAATCCAAGAATTTTTTTATAATACACCATTTTAAAGTAAACAGAATAAGCTATCCTTTTTATTATATAATATATACCTAAATGTAGACAAAGAAGTTATAATGGGAAATTTAAAAAATAATCGTAAAAAATATAAAAACTCGTTAAAAGTATAAAGTCTTGAAAAAGATAACCTCTTTAAATGAAGTCGTACAACATTATACAGTAGAATATTTTAAAGGTAATTGATTTCTATTCCTCTTACATGTACCATTGCATATGCCTAAAGTTACGTAGAAAAAAGTTATAGAACAATATTTGCGAAATAACAAGGAAAATTGCCCAAAATTGCTGTGAGTGGTGAACTTTGAAAAATCATATTTCGAAAACTGTAAATCGTAATGACCGCTACCAAACATCAGTTTGAAGACAAAATATGTAAGTTTTTTTTCTGTGAAGAAATGTCTATACCTATATCCCCGTGGACAAAAGTTATGGGACAAAAAACAAAATTCCTTCTTTTGGGTTTCTTTGTGCTTTTTCTTTTGAATATATTTTTGTAAAACAAAGTATCTTTGGCTTTAAAAAGTTATATTTAGATAGGAAATTTAACCAGGAACAATTTTTATGTAGACGTGTTTGTAACAAAAGTGCATAGAACTCACCCTAATGTAACGTGTGCCCAGGGACTAATTCACCCATTACTCAAAAACGCACCCCTTTAAATGGTAGCACTCCGCGGTTTTTTCATATATAGAGATTCATTGACCATATGAAATAATAAAACCCCGTTAACGTTGTAGTTCCTTTCTATAGTACATAATCAATAGCCTATTATCAAGAATGAACTTTATTAAAAATCGGTACCTATAGATCTCAGCTAACATATATTATGAATATCTCAACTTCCTAATGAGAATATATATATATAAATCCCGTTCACAGCGTAATACGCCTTTGGGTTCCCGTTCGCCAAGCCTGTCTATTCTGCCAGTCTTCTTCAGATAGATTTCTTGCTGACATTGCTTTTGAGATTCCTTGGATCCATGTTGTTGGTGGTCGTCCTCGTTTTCTTTTCTCTGGTGGTACCCATTCTAATATCTTTTTGGGTAGTCTTTCTTCCCCCATACGTCTAACATGTCCGTACCATATTAGTTGTTGTTTTTCGATGTCTTCTATAATTGATCTTTGTACTTTCATTTGTCTCCTGATGTCCTCATTTTTCACATGTTCTAATCTAGACTTTCCCGCTGCTCTCCTCCAAAAATCCATTTTAACTGCCAATAGGTTACCTTTAAGTTTTTGTGATAACTGCCACACTTCTGAGCCATAGACGATTACTGGTTTTAATATGGTATTATATATTCGTTTTTTCGTTTCCGGTCTTATATTTTTTTGCCATAATACTGAATTCAACGCACCTATAACTTGTTTTCCTTTGGTTATTCTGTCTTTTATGGCTTCATCACTTCGTCCTGTCTTTGTCAGTTTTACCCCCAAATATGTACATTGGTCACATTTCTTAATAGTTTCATCTTCTAAGTCGAGGTCATCTGGATTATTTTCTCCTCCTACGCAAAGATATTGTGTTTTTTGGACATTTATTCGAGGCCCCATTTTTTGTACTCTTCCATTAGTTTTCTAGCCATATACTCCAGGTCTTCTTTGTCTTGGGCAATAACTACCTGGTCATCTGCATAGTGCAACGTATATAACGTTTCATCCCCAATAGATAGCCCCATCCATTTACACTTCTTCTTCCAGTGCCTGAGTGCTTCATCGATATATATGTTGAACAGTATGGGAGATAAACAACAACCTTGCTTAAGTCCTTTTGTTACCTGGAAACCATTAGACACCTCTTTTCCTATTTTAACTTTTGCTATTGTGTTCTTATAAAGCTCTTTAATAGCATCGATTAGTGTAACGCTGATACTGGTTTTCTCCAATACTTTCCACAACTTCGCAACAGGCACGGTGTCATATGCTTTTGTTAAATCGACTAAGAGTAAATGCACTTCTCGAGATCTCAGTGTTCTTTTCTCAAGTATTTGGGATAAGCAGAAAATACTATCTATTGTGGATCGTCCTGCTCTGAATCCGTTTTGTTCTTCTGACTCAAAAGGGCGGTATTCTTCGCATATGCGTTCTTTTATAATTCTTCCATATAATCTGCTAAGCGTACTCGTAACAGTTATACCCCGATAGTTATTGCAATCTTCCTTATTTCCTTTCTTATGGATAGATGTAATCCATCCTTCTTTCCAACTTTGTGGCACTGGTTCTCCATGCAAGTGCCTATTGAAAACTTCTGTTAGAATCTCGAATAGTTTGTTGGTTCCATTTTTTATTAACTCTGCATATATCCCCTCTGGACCAGGAGCACGTCCATTTTTCAGCCGTGATACAGCTTTTTTAGTGTCTTCTACGTTGATTGCTAATGGCTCCCCTTGAATCAGGACTTCATGTTGTTCTATGTTTTTGTATTCCGGTCTTTCTTCTACTAACAGTGTTTTATAGTGTTTTTCCCATTTTTCAGGTTCTATGGAGTGTATGGCTATTTGTTCTGTTTTGTTGGATCTGATGTTTTTTATAAACCTCCAGGATTCTCTTGATTTGCGGCCGCCGATGTACGTATCTAATTCCTGACATTTTCTTTCCCAGCTTTGATTTTTTGACTCTATTACCGTTGATTTAAATTTATTTACCATTTCTCTATATTCTCTTTTATGTTCTTGATCTTTTGTTCCCAGCCATCTGTGATATAATTTTTGCTTTTGTTCTTTCATTTCCTGTAGTTCATCATTCCACCAATTATTTGTCTTTCTGGGTTTATTTTCTCTTATACCTAAGGCTTCTTTGGCGGCTTGATGTATTCCTTTTTTTATTATTCTATGTAGCTCTTCTGTTGTTTTATGTTTGAATTCCTGTGGTAGTTGTTGCTCTAATCTTTTTTTATACAATTCTCTAGTACTATCGTTGTCTAAACTTGTTAGATTGTACTGCAGTTGTTTAACTTCTACTGAGTGATTTTCGTTTATGTTTTGATTTTGTTGGTGTTTACCAACAAAATCAAATGTTGGTGTTAACCTAATGAGAATCAGTTGCACTAAACTCACTCCAAACTTCAGACAGGTTATACATAATAAAAAATTTCATTTTTCTCACTGTTAATTTAATTTTGTAAAGAGTTTTTTTTAACGAAAACAATTTTTTTAAACCAATTTAAAATTACCTTTTTGGCCCGAAAAATATATTTTTAGGTTTTTTGGGTAATTGTTAACAAAAAATGGCTCTTGTTATATTTCTGAAAATTTAAAAGCTTTCGAGTTAGAAGTTCTAAAATCTGAAAAATGCGAAAATACGCATTTTTTTATGCTTAAAAACTTATATATTTATGTAAAGTATTAGTTTTCAGGTGGCCAAGTACCTGAATTGAAGTTTATATATTTAATTTCAAGATTTCAACGAGTCATCGGGGCTGATTTTCAATATAGACCGTTGCTTTTTAATTGTTAATTATACGCCTCCACTCGACTTCTAAATCACAGCGTGTCGCACTTTAAGGTGCGTCTCTGTCGCACTTATACATATCATACGTATACGTACTTATGCAAAAAATTCCCAACAAATACTTGACATTTATTAAAATCTTATAATTTATTATAACCGTAGTTTTTTTAATAATTTAACAATTAAAAATTTTAACAATTAAAAACAAATGTTTATATTAAAACAAGCCCCGATTACTCGTCAGAATCTTGAAATTTAATGTTTAAACTTCAATTTAGGTACAACCGCAAAAATAGTAATTTAAGTGTTGCTTTGAAAATGTATATTTTCGCATTTTTCAGATTTTAAATCGCTTAAAACTCGAAATCTATCAAGTTTTGAGAAAATGATAAAAGATTTTTGTTGTTTAAGATGACCCCAAAATGCTAAAAACATATTTTCGGGGGAAAAAGGTGATGTTTTGAACTTCTTAAAAAAAATTGGTAAACAATTTCCAAAAATGTTGCCCGTAATTTATTATAACCGTAGTTTTTTTAATAATTTAACAATTAAAAATTTTAACAATTAAAAACAAATGTTTATATTAAAACAAGCCCCGATTACTCGTCAGAATCTTGAAATTTAATGTTTAAACTTCAATTTAGGCACAACCGCAAAAATAGTAATTTAAGTGTTGCTTTGAAAATGTATATTTTCGCATTTTTCAGATTTTAAATCGCTTAAAACTCGAAATCTATCAAGTTTTGAGAAAATGATAAAGATTTGTGTTGTTTAAGATGACCCCAAAATGCTAAAAACATATTTTCGGGGGAAAAAGGTGATGTTTTGAACTTCTTAAAAAAAATTGGTAAACAATTTCTGCCCAAAAATGTTGCCCGGAACCCTTCTGATTTGTTTATAGGGGATATTTTTAATAAGAATCCGCCCAGGAACCGAATCAGAGAACAGTCAGACACAGGTAGCATTAAATCCGAAACGCGGAAGTGTCATAGGTTTTCGAAACGGACCCTCGGGGAATATAATTGGTGACCCCTGGCCTAAAGCATAGAAGGCCAAACCTCGACGCTCATACACGGGAGCTGAGTAAAATCGAAAAGAGTATGCCAACGCCTTCTATTCATTCGCCTTCATTCCGATAGAATGGACCATTACTTATATGAGTTTATATGAGTTTATTTAGCACAGATAGAGATATTCACCACGTTATTCTTCCTCTTAAGGTGCCGTGCATTTCTGCGTAAGCAGCTACCGTATATTGTCTTGTCAGGAGAGATGTTAGACAGTCAGGATTAAATTTTTGGCAGCATTGCGAGCTTTTCATAGCTGCGGATTCCTGTCCATTGGCAAATATTACGCAGCCATGACATCTTTTTGCGTCCTAGACCTCTCTTACCATCCTAGACCTATCCTCCTAGTATACATCCTTGGCTTACTCCCTTTTTATTGAGAATTCGTCCGTTTTGTTGAAATTTTGAAGACTTGTATATCCATGGCATCAAATCCCAACTCATGTAGATATTATATTATTAGTTCATATTTTACGTTATCAAAAAATGCTTTCTCATAATCGATGAAATAAAGAAAAACATCCTTTCATTGATATACACAATTCTGTATTAATATTAATTTGAATACTAAAGATCGTCTCTCTGAAGTCCATTTTACTTAAAAATTATTTTTATACAGGTAATATTAAAATTATCCAAATGTATTAAAATTACAGAACGTTTTCGATCTAATCGGACCATCATCGATAAAAACATAGTTTGGACCTCGGAGGTAAACTACACTATGTCAAAATGGTGCTGTTTTGAAAAAGTTCCTTCATTCCACTTATTTTATTAGTTGGATTATATAAATTGGATATATATTATCATTAAAATATGGTCATATTGTCTTTAAAATAATTATAGGATATATTAGATTTTCATTAACATCCTAAGTGCTCTAAACTTTGTTGCAAACACACGCTAAACACATTTGCTCGAAATGACATAGTGTAGTTTATCTCCGAGGTCCTCAGTTAGAAATTGAAACTATCCACTTGAAAAGGTGTAATAACCTTTAAATTACTTATTAATTGTATTGAAAATTAAAATTAAAGGGACATGAGGTCGATATTAATACATTTCACTTTGTGTGTATATACAACACTCTGTCTTCTTCTTGACTGGCTTTACAACTCGGGGTGAGTCTTCGCCGCATCCACTATGGCCCTCCATCGTCTGCGATCTTGCGCTTCGATTTGCCATTGTTGTACCCCAATCCTAGATAGATCGGTTTCAACATCATCCTTCCATCTTTTTCTGGGACGGCCCACTGATCTTCTACCGTCTGGTCTCTCGAAGAACACTGTCTTTAGCACTCTGTCTTCCTCTGATCTTACTACATGACCTGCCCATCTTATCCGATTAGCTTTTATATGTCTGAGATGTTTTCAGTACCATATAGAGTCACCAATTCAGCATTGCGGCGCCTTCTCCACTCTCCTGTCAATTCATCTCTTTGAGGACCAAATATCATTCTGAGGACTTTCCTTTCAAATATCAGCAATTTATTTATTTCTCGCTGATGTAGAGTCCATGTTTCACTCCCATATGTAACAACTGGGCGAATAATTGATATGTACAGTCTTAATTTAGATTGTCTTTTCAGCAGCTTAGATCTTAATAATGATGATAGGGAGTATAATGCTCTATTTCCCGCAGCTATTCTTGCTGAGACCTCTTTTTCTATGTGATTGTCCTCTGTGATTACTGCTCCCAGATATTTAAACTCTTTTACTACTTCAAAGTTGTGGTCATTAATAGTTACGTTCTGCCTAACTCTTGGTCTTGGATTTTTGGTCACCAGCATATATTTCGTCTTCTCTTCATTTATTCGAAGGCCCAGGTTACCTGTTTCCTCCTCGAGCTGTGAAAACACCTCCCTTACGTCTCTTGTAGAATGTGCGACTGCATCTAGATCATCGGCAAAGGCCAACAATAGTTTTGATCCTCGATTTGCGAATCCCCCTGTTAGTTCAGACGATATTTTACTTATTGCGTATTCTAAAGCCAAATTGAATAGCAATGGTGATAAAGGGTCTCCTTGTCTAAGCCCTGATGTTATACTAAATGGCATCGATTTTCTGTTTCCTATCTTTACCTGTGCATATGAGTCTGCCACGCACATTTGAGTGAGCTGCACTAATTTTCTTGGTATTCCCATTTCTAGCATTGCTAGCCATAGTCTGCTTCTTTTTATCGAGTCATATGCTTGCTGGAAATCTACGAAGATTTGGTGTACATCTCGGTTGAATTCCCAGTTTTTTTCTAATATTTGTCGGATGGTAAATATTTGATCTATTGTTGACCTTCCACTTCGAAAGCCGCATTGGTAGTCGCCTAGAATATCTTCCGAATATGGAGTGAGTCTGTTTAGTAAGATAATTGATAGAATCTTATACGCTGTACTAATAAGCAATATGCCTCTGTAGTTTCGGAATTGCTCTTTATTTCCCTTCTTATGTATGGGTATTATAACGCTTCCATTCCATTCTCTAGGCATTTTCTGCTGTTGCCATACTCTGAGAATAATGTCATACAATTTTTGATGTAAAACGTTTCCTCCTTTTTTTATCAATTCTCCATTTACACCATCATTTCCTGGTGCTTTGTGATCTTTAAGAGATGCTATTGCATTCTTTACTTCTTGGAGTGTTGGTGGTGGTATTTCCACATCTGCAGAATGAAATTTAGTCTCTGATTCCTCCATCTCACTTTCAATATTTAGTAAATTCCGAAAGTATTCCTTCCATCGCTCTACGATTTCTGTTTCCATCATTATCAGTTCACCTGCTTCATTTCTCATAGCTTGTGTTACCCCAACATTTCCACCTTGTCTGACTGTCTTCACTTCCCTAAAGAATTTTCTTATTTGATTCCTCTCGCCACTTATTTCCATTACTCGTATTTGCTGTTCTATGTAGCTTCTCTTTTTAGTTCTGAGTAGTTGCCTTGTCTGTGCCCTCGTTCTGTGAAAATCTGCTTTGTTCTCATCTGTAGGGTTTTGTAGCATTTTCATTCTTTTGTGAGTTTTTGTTTCCAGCATTTCTTCGCATTGTTTGTCAAACCATTTCTGTTTTGGGCGAGTCCTCTTTTTCCCAATGGTTTCTTTCGCTGCTTGTTCTATCACTGATGCCACTCGCTGCCATGCATCTCCTAGGTCTACATTTTGGTCTTCCTCTCCCAGCAATTGAAATCTGTTGCTTATGGCTACTTGGTACTCCAGTTCTTTATTTGGTGTTTGAAGAGCTTCTATGTCCCATCTTTCTCTTTGTTCTTGTTGCTCCATCTTCTGTACTGATATTCGTGTTCTCAACTTTGATTTTACAAGAAAATGATCACTATCGCTGTCAGCTCCTCTCATACTTCGTGTATTAATAATGCTACTAGAGTGTCTTGCATCAATGAGGACATGATCTATTTGGTTACGTGTTCTTCCATCATTTGACACCCATGTGACCTTGTAAATGTCCTTTCTTTCAAATTGGGTGGATTTAATAATCATGTTATTAGATATTGCGAATTGTGTTAGCCGGTGTCCATTATCATTTGTTGTATCGTGTAGGCTATATTTACCAATTACTTCTCTTAAATAGTCTTCCTTACCTAGTTTAGCATTACAGTCCCCCATTACTATTTTGATGTCATGTTTTGGCGCTGCTTTATACTGTTGGTCTAGTAATTCGTAAAATTCGTCCTTCCTATCTTCTTCGGCATCTTCTGTTGGGGCATAAATTGAGAATATAGTGAGATTGAACCACTTACCTTTGAGTCCAATATAGCAGATACGTTCGTTTATTGGCTTGAAATCTATCACTGCCGTTTTTAATCTTTTTGCAATTACGAATCCACATCCGTATTCATGTCTGTTCTCACTACCCGACCAAAAGACTATAACATCTTCCATTTCTAAATTTCCCGTTGCTGTCCATCTTATTTCCTGTATTGCTGTTATATCCATGTTATATTCTTGCAGTTGTCTAATGGCTCTTGTCGCTATTCCAGGTCTGTACCAACTTAACACATTCCACGTACTTATGCAAATATCCTTATTCCGTTACGTGTGTCGTTTATATCGAGTATCCGTCTTGTTCCGAGGCAATAGTTTCTGTTTCGTGGCTTCAAAATTTTCATATGTACGGGACGCCGCCCCATAGCACAACCCCCTTTTCGGAGGACCATTTCACCCGCTCTCGTCCGTTCCCGACCCCACTTTCCACCCGGGTTTGATACCGGATCTCCGGCGGGGTTGCTCGGTTTAACAGGAGGTACCAGCGTGAAGGTGAGAGTCGGATTTGAGTAGAAGAGGCTAAGTGGAGTAAACTGGAATCAACTCCATATATTCGCATTCTACCCCTTTACCACCCCCTTTACCCTCTGTATGTTATATTATTATTGGAATCCCTACTTTAGTACGAGTTCAACCATATGTATTACTTGGTATTTTATCTAGTCACGAAGCTCAAGCGATTATTTTTGCAGTTACTCGAGCGCGTCAGATTATCATATGGGGAGAAACCTGGTACCCTGCAGATGTACCTCTACCATATATTGGCTCTTAACACAGGTGAGTTCGTTAAGGGGGGCCCAAAAAAGAACTAGCCTTAAAACAACTCGAAATTGTCAGATTAAGATAAGGTAAGTTAAGTATATCGTCCCTTAGCTTACATCACCGCTCAAGTCGAAAATTAACGGTTTTCAGATTTTAATACCATTGGATAGATCTGCTCATTGCGCATCTAACCATTTGTCACATAATTTAGATTTCAGTCAATCAGATGCCGTAATTTAAAAAGAAGTGACACCGCGCAAGTCGTCAACACCTGTATCATGGTCAACACCGCACAAGTCGCTCTGTGATTATTATGTTTGTACGTGAGTTTTACTGCTGAAAAGTCTAGTATCCAAGAAGTTTTTATAGAATTAAGAGGTTAGCTATATAATAAAGTAATGTTTATTCATTTACGCGTATTAATATAGAAAGAAATGATAATAAAATAACGGTGTTTTACTAACGGTATTTTTTAACTTAGGCGGTGTTTCAAAAAGTAGCTGTTTTCGTCTCCTGTAAAGTTAGTAAGAATGACTTATGCGGTGTTGTTAGCTAAGGGACGATATGCAAAAGTGTGTATATTTTAAAAATCTGACGATTTGAGCCGGACGTAAGGAAATGGGTGAGTCCCAAAGTTTCACAAGAAAAACCGAATATTTCGCGAAATGAATAACAGATCGAAAAACTAAAAAATGTATGCTTAATATTTTTTAAAAATCTATCGAATGATACCAAACACTACTTCCCACGGAGAGGGGTGGGGGGTAAATTTAATATTTTAAATACGAATCCCGTGATATTTCGCGAAATGAACATCAGATCGAAAAACTGAAAAATACACTTATTCAATATTTTTGAAAAATCTATCGAATGGCACCAAACACGACCCCCCACAGAGGTGGGGTGGGGGTTACTTTAAAATCTTAAATGGGAGCCCCCATTTTTTATTGCAGATTTGGATTCCTACGTAAAAATAAGTAACTTTTGTTCGAAACATTTTTTCGAATAATGGAAAGATGGCGTTATAATCGGAAAAACGATTGTTGGAAATGGAAAATTAAATTAAAAAATGGCAAGCGCCCACTAAAATGGAAAACTTTACTTAAACTTTTTTTGGTTTTAGGACCTACTCTTCACAACCCAATAGGTCCCCATAACGCTCGACTGACTGCACATTTAGCATACTTTGTTCCCCTACTATAAATAAATAAAATTTCTCAATACCAAATAGTTTTGAAGTAATTCAGTAAATATAGAATGCCGTGATTTTGACATTAATTCATAAAACTAACCATAGCTTGACGTTTATTAAAAAGTTGTGTAAAATAAATTGTATTAAGAGGCTACAGTAGCGATCAACAGGTAGCAACAAACGCGTTCCAAGATTGTGGCTCTAATTTTGAATATTTTGTCGAGATATTTGGCACACATATTCGTAATATAATAAATAATGGCGGTACAGGGCCCAATTTCAGAAATTTGTTAGTACGGGGAAATTACTCTATAACTAAATAAAATATTGAACAAAGGAGCCTGTACCGCCATTAAGAAGAAAAAAAAACTTTCTTCAAATAAACTTTTTTATCACATGCCTAGATTTTGTGTAATCTTGGAATTACTAAAATTGTTTATTTCTAACACGAAATCGAACATATTATAACTAAATAACTTATTAGGCAACATAGAGAAATTATCACTGTCATTTTGACAAACCGGCGTCAGATTTTCTCTAATCTGTTCTGTCATCTTTATCGATATCTGTTCAGTGCAGTAGTGTGTTAATTTAAGAATTCGTTATTGTTGTTTCATAGGAAAGTAGTGTTTATTGATAGTTAATTTATTATATATTTGTTGTTCTATAAGTTGTTGGCCCCTTTGAAAGAATATATTGTTGTTAATTGTGAGTTTTAGTTTACGTAAAAATATTTAGAATTCTAATGCGAGTATATAAAGTTTTAGGAGGATTTTTTATTCTAAAAATATTATCAATAGTTTAACAAAATGGAAAAAGTAAATCAAATGAAAAATAAAGTGAAACCTTTCAAGAAAAAGTCCATTAAAAACATGCCAACGTTATGCGAAAATCGAAATTTGTTTCGTTTCACAACAAAAAATGATTAGTTATTATTGTTTTATTATTAGATATTTCATGCAAATACCTTTTTAAATACCTATCTTAACATAAAATTTTCACCCATTTTGGTTTATTTTTATAAATATCTATTTATTAATAATAAAATCGTTTTCTATTACTTCCATTTAGCGCTACTATGATATTGTCAAAATATTAATCTTAGATAATGTCAAAGATTACCACTGTTGCCAAAGTTTATGATTCTATCTCTCTAAGTTATATTTTGTTGCTACCTGTTGATCGCTACTGTTTACTCTTAATAACCACAACTGACAGTTGTTTTATGTGTTTTAAAATCTCTACAATAAAGATGGTTTTTAATGAAAAAAAGCGAATTACCGTGAATTATGGTAAAGTACCAACTTGGTCAACGATACTTTTCCAAACCATTCTCCTATCCATAAGGCGATGGTACAAAAAATGTAGCGCTTTGAGGAAACTGGACGAGTAAAAGATGGCATTCGAATAGGTGACCAAAAGACTATGGTAAATTACAATACAATTTAGATTTAATGCAGAGTTTCCACATATATCCTCATGCAGAGCTGTACAAATACATGATGTAGGTGATTCTTTAATTTTGCATGTAGGCATAGTTGTTCCATTTTACCTTTGCCCATGCGTCATGATTCATTTTCAAACAAATTAAATCAAAACATAAAGTAAAACGTACGTCGATGTGTATAGCATATAGTATACAGTGTACACAATGTATATACACATCGACGTACGTTTCACTTTATGTTTTGACTTAATTTGTTTGAAAATGAATCATGACGCATGAGCAAAGATAAAATGGAACAACTATATAACATAAGAATTCATTTAAACCTTACAAAATCCAGTTGTTGCAAGAATTTAATGAAGATGACTACGACCGTAGATTACAGTTCAGTGAGGTAATAATGAATTACCTCACAAAATGTAGGTACAGTAAAGTACGGAAATATTCCTGTTAGCTGATAAAAATATTTATTGTCTGGGCTGATTATCGGAGAATAGGTCATTTTTGGGAAAAGTTATTTACCAGCAATTTTATTGCTGCAATCGAAGCTTATGATTATATATATTAATAATATAGGTATGCAAAGTCTGCAGATAGTGTGCTACTTTTTTTATTAACAAAATGGCGCCTACAAAACGTGTTTTTTTCAATTTTTGCTCCATAACTCCGAACATTTTAACTTTACACCAAAAACACCCTAATAAAAATTCACCGGAATTAAATTCTGCATAAAGAAATGTTTTTCCCGATCTGCTCTACCGAAAATTTTCCTCGGAAGATGCGGGTTTTCCCAACAAAATCCTTAAATTTCAAATAAAGTTTTAGATAAGTAATTATCTACCAATAAATAAATAACTCGGTGACATAAAAGCTTTCTTGGTTTAGATTATAGTTTCAGAAGCCGGTGAAAATTAAACGAATATTTTAGCAACAATTCAATTGTTGATTATTAATTTACGGTCGCAATAATAACCAAAATAATTATGATACACTGATCAAACTTTGAAATCTTATAAAGATGAGATGCCTATTTAATCTTTTGTCGACAAAATATAAATTTTTAATTTTTTTGAATAATCTTTAAATGTTTACAAAAAATAGTTATAAACAAATTAACGTTTCTCAGAAAGTTTTTATTATATTCTAATTTTAAAAAATAAGTAAAATGCGTATTTCAAAGATCTTGAAAATGAATGATTTAAAACTTTTTTGCAACCATTTGCAAAAAAGTTATGAAACAGCAAAATAAACATACGATTACTACGTTGTTAATAATTTTTTTTTAATTCTTTCAAAGCGTAAACGTGAGTTTAAAGTACAAGCTAATTGCTTACAAAAAATATCAATTATTAGTTTAATGGTTATATTTTAATTAAAGATTATAAATATTTTTTTTGTAATTTACACGCGCGAAAGTAGACTAATACAGTACCGTAGCTAAATTTTCACACTAGGCCGACGTAGAGTAGTATTTGTATGCTACGTGTCAATCGCTTCGAGTGAACATTTTAGTTCCGGCTCTGTATCGAGCCTACTATCGCGCTAAAAATTACAAAAAAAAACATTTTTAATCTTTGATTAAAATATAACCATAGAACTAATGTTTGATATTTTTTGAGAGTAATTAGTTTGTACCATACACTCACTTTTAAGCTTTGAAACAATTATAACAAATTATAAACAACGGAATAATCGTATGTTTACTTTGCTGTTTCATAACTTTTTTGCAAATGGTTAGAAAAAAATGTTAAAGCATTCATTTTCAAGACCTTTGAAATACGCATTTTAGGTATTTTTAAAATTATAATATAATAAACAATTTCTGAGAATTGTTAATTTGTTTATAACTATTTTTGTTAACATTTAAAGATTATGCAAAAAAATGAAAAATTTATATTTTGTCGACAAAATATTAAATAGGCTTCACATCTTTATAATCTTTCTAAGTTTGATCAATGTCTCATGATTATTTTGGTTGTTATTGCGACTGTAAATTGTTAATTAACAATAGAATTGTTGCTAAAATATTCGTTTAATTTTCACCGCCTTCTGCAGTTATAATCTATACCAAGAAAGCTTTTATTTCACCAAGTTATTTCATTATTGATAAATAATTACTTGCCCAAAAAATTGATTTGAAAATTCGAGATTTGGATGGGAAAACCCACATTTTCCGAGGAAAATTTTCGTCGAAGCAAATCGTAAAAAACATGCCTCTATGTAGAATTAAATTGGGGTGAATTTTTATTTGAGTGCTTTTGGCGTAAAGTTAAAATCTTCGGAGTTATAGACCAATCATTGAAAAAAAACACGATTTGGGGGCGCCATTTTGTTAATAAAAAAAGTAGCACACTATCTGCGGACTTTGCATACCTATATTATTATTATTTAGGATCATAATATTCGATTCCGGTAATATAGTTGCTGGTAAATAACTTTCCTTTTTACTTTACTAATTAGACCAGCGTATTATAACTATTTTTTTTTTTTCAAAATTTAGAGATTATGCAAAAAAACGAAAAATTTATATTTTGTCGATAAAATATTAAATAAGCATCTCAGCTTTATAATCTTTATAAGTTTGATCAATGTATCATGATTATTTTGGTTATTATTGCGATTGTAAATTGTTAATTAACAATTGAATTGTTGCTAAAATATTCGTTTAATTTTCACCGGCTTCTGGAATTACAATCTATACCAAGAAAGCTTTGATGTCACAAAGTTATTTAATTATTGATTAATAATTACTTACCTAAAACTTTATTTGAAAATTAGAGATTTTGTCGGGAAACCCCGCATTTTCCGAGGAAAATTTTCGTGGGAGCAAATCGGGAAAAACAAATCTCTATGCAGAATTTAATTGCGGTGAATTTTTACTATGTGAAAGTAGCACACTATCTGCGGACTTTGCATACCTATATTATTATTATTAAGATCATAATATTCGATTCCGGTAATAAAATTGCTGGTAAATAACTTTCCTTTGTACTTTACTAATTAGACCAGCGTATTATAACTATTTTTTTTTCAAAATTTAAAGATTATGCAAAAAAACGAAAAATTTATATTTTGTCGATAAAATATTAAATAAGCATTTCAGCTTTATAATCTTTATAAGTTTGATCAATGTATCATGATTATTTTGGTTATTATTGCGATCGTAAATTATTAATTAACAATTGAATTGTTGCTAAAATATTCGTTTAATTTTCACCGGCTTCTGGAATTACAATCTATACCAAGAAAGCTTTGATGTCACTAAGTTATTTAATTATTGATTAATAATTACTTACCTAAAACTTTATTTGAAAATTAGAGATTTTGTCGGGAAAACCCGCATTTTCCGAGGAAAATTTTCGTCGGAGCAAATCGGGAAAAACAAATCTCTATGCAGAATTTAATTGCGGTGAATTTTTATTTGGGTGTTTTTGATGTAAAGTTAAAATCTTCGGAGTTATAGAGCAATAATTGAAAAAAATACGATTTGTCAGCGCCATTTTGTTTATAAAAAAAGTAGCACACTATCTGCGGACTTTGCATACCTATATTATTAATATATAGGATCTTATAATTCGATTTCAGCAATAAAATTGCTGGTAAATACCTTTTCCATGAATTTTGCTAATTAGCCCAGAGTATTATTTAACTAAAATTGATAGGTGGATCTAGTCTACAACTCTCCTGGTGGCGAGATAAGATCTATTAGTAGGGATAATCTAGATTACTCTTAAAGTTGAAATCAATTTCAAACATTAGTAAAAATCAAGAAAAATAATGCAAAACATTCACCTGTTAAATACGGAAGTTCTGATATCCAATGATTTGGGAATAAAATATTTTTCAGTTTTAAGTCTCTGGTCAAATTTAGAGAAGGCTGGTTAAATATAATATCAAAACAATTGAATATTCCGAATGTTACATTATGTTTTGTTCTAATTGTAGTAATATCCATTTCTTTGGGTTTAGACAGTTGATATTCCCCGAATAAATTCCATTTGCGGTATCTAAAACAAAATATTTTCATAATAGATATTTGTATTGTTCGAATTAAAAATGAATGAAATAGATAGATAGATGGACTCTATTCCCTGATCCATCTCTATTTTTAACCCTGAAAGAGTACGGAATCCTAAGCGTGTAAGAGGGATATTTTGGTGATTATCTACTTATACGGCAGTCAATGAGGGTATTTAGTTCCGAATTCTATCCTACTACATCGATTTACTTGATATCTTCACAGTAAGTAGGGAATAGCTCAAGAAACAAAGTCTACCCTATGCCGATGTGCGCTTTTATCTTGGGGGGTGGTTCCCACCCCTTCTCCTGGGTGAAAAATGTTTTTGTTAAAATAGCCACTGAAGAGGCTAGAGAACCTACTTTTAAGCAAAAACTATTCTATAATTATTTTTTGAAAACTCAATACTTTTTGAGTTATTCGTGGTTGAAAATTGGCCATTTTCATTGAAAAATTACACCTTTTCGGACGGATTTTTGCGAATACCTTAACAACTATACATCTAACAAAAAAACTTTATACAATATTTCTGTGGGTTATAAAAAACAAAGAGCTTTGTTCCTTCATAAATCTTCTAGTTAAAATACAAAGAGGGGTATGGTAGGTAAGAAGAGTTTGTTTTTTTGCTGCATGTTCAAATCGGTTTATTCCACTTGAAATAACAGAGAAACTGTCGAAACCAAGTAAGAAACCACTAACTTTTGTAGGGCTTGAAAAGACCTTTAAAATGAGTAATACTAAATGTCGATCACATTCAAACTAAGCGAGATATTCTGCAAAAAAGTTGATGACTAATGTATTTTAAAAAGAAATAGTATATTTAACGCCTCATCCATCAGAACATTAAATACATCGTTTTCCTTCTACAATACTTTTTATTATAGTGTTATTAATATGTTCAAAAAGTTGGACTGGATTAAAATGAACGGTTTTTGAAAAAAATAAGAAAAAATTATAGAGCGCATTTTTAAATGTTCTTAAAAATCTTCATTTCCTCCATGTAACTCGAAAAAGATAAGAGATACGAAAAAAAAATATTACACAAAAATGTAGGGCTTTTTCAGATATAAATTTCCTTTTTACGTTTCATTACTGTATCTCTTATCATTTTCAAGTTACATGAAAAAAAAAAGAAGATTTAATAAAATTTAAAAATGGCTATATAATTTGATCTTTTTTTTTCAAAAACCATTCATTTTAAACCCGTCCAACCTTTTGAACATAGAAATAACACTATACTAAAAGGTATTGTAGAAGGAAAACGATTCATTTACATTTTGGTGGATGGGGATTAAAATTACTTCTCATTTTTACTTAAAATACATTAGTTATCAATTTTATTTGCAGCATATCTCGCTTAGTTTTAATGTAGTTGACCTCTAATATAGCTAATTTTAAAGGCCTTTTCAAGCACTACAAAAGGTATTAGTAGCATTATATGCCTAAAGTTGACCGTTTCTCTGTTATTTCAAGTTGAATACACCAATTTGAGAATGTACCAAAAAACAAACTATTTTCACCTACCATATCTCTTTTTGTATTAAAACTAGAAGATTATGAAGGCAAGTGTCTCTTTGTTTTTTATAACCTACAAAAATATTTAATATAGTTTTTTTAGTTAGATACATAGTTTTTAAGGTATTCGCAAAAAACCGTTCGAAAAGGTATTATGTTTCAATGAAAATGGCCAATTTTCAACCAATATCTCAAAAAGTAATGAGTTTTCAAAAAAATATATAGAACAGTTTTTGCTTAGAATTAGGTTCTCTAGCGAATTCCGTGGTAATTTTAACCAAAAATTTTTCCACCCTTAAAAAGGGGTGGGAACCACCCCCAAGATAAAAGCATACATCGGCATAGGGTAGAATTTGAATTAGGAGATAAGTAGAGGTTGGGCCCAAAATTTCATTAAAATCCATGCAGTAGGATAGAATTCGGAGGTAATACTTATACTATTCTTGCTCCCATTGAGTGGCGTATTATTATAAAACATATTGTTCACTACGCTTTTGAAAATTTCAAATTACATATTATGCAAAAGGGCAAAACTGATGCCTGTAGAAAGGCATAAACATAAACCGAGAAAAGCTTAGTTACCTGAGGTTTGCAGATGATATTGTGCTAATAGCTGATAGGATAAATTATGGCAAAGAACTTTTAAATCAGCTCTACATTTCCTCAATAGAAGGGGGGTTGAATTAAATATATCTAAAATCAAGATGGTGGCAAATTTGGTAGTCAGCGAAGGTATATGCATAGGAAAAAGATCCATAGACCAGGTAATATAAAGCCTATAAATTCCTAAGTCACGAGATCCGTAAATTCGTATAGAAAAAGATAACCAAGACGCTGACCTTCTCCCTTATAAGACGGACTTAGCAGCCTTCGGCAACTTAAGCCACTTCTTCTTCTTAACGTGCCCTATCAAGTCCCCTTGACGTTGGCGATTAACATGGCGAAACTGTCTCTGTCTCGAGCTATTCTAAATAGTTGTTATGCTTTCTTTATCCCTGTCCACTCCCGGATAATCTTTAACCAAGAGGCCTGCTTTCTACCAATTCCTCTGCGTCCTTCAATTTTACCCATCATAAGAAGTTAAAGAATATTATACCGGTCTCTCCTTACTACATGTCCAAAATAGGCCATCTTTCTATATTTGATGTTATCAAGCAGCTCGCGGGCAGCATTTGCTCTCTTAAGGACTGCCACATTTGTCATCATAGCCGTCCATGGTATTTTCAGTGTACGTCTGTGCAGCCACATTTCAAAGGCCTCCAAACGATTAATGGTTGATATTTTTAATGTCCATGCTTCGACATCATACAAGAGGACTGACCAAATGTAACATTTAATCATGCGCTTTCGAAGTTGAAGTTGCAAGTTATCATTACAGAAGCATGACCTCATTTTTAAAAATGTGCGGGCTATCTCGATTCTACATTTTATCTCTTTATCTGGATCTAGTTGTTCAGTGATATGGCAAACAAAATATTTAATACTGGGTACTATTTGACTTATATGACCATCAACATATATAACCGTGAATCTTGATGGGCCAAACGGCTAAATACCATCTACATATTTTGTTTTTGAACAGTTTATGTTTAGGCCAAACTCTCTTCCCACTGTGTCAATGGCATTTAAAAGGTGTTTGAATACATTCATATCATCACTTAAAATAACTATATCGTCTGCATATCTGATTGTATTTATCAGAATTCCATTAACTTTCACACCTCATTCCAAATTATGCAGCGCTTCCTTAAATATTCTATTTGAATATAAATTGAATAACAGTGGGGACAGTATACAACCCTGTCTGACACCTCTTTGTATTTTGCATATTTCTGTTCATTTTCCATTTATGCAAGCTGTTAATGCCAGTATAATTTTTCTATGATTCGTACATCTTGACTATCAACTCCTTTATCCTTTATGTATTTTAACCACTATATGTCTTAAAAGAAAAATCTTTAATCAATGTGTTTTGACAGTGTTAACTTACGGAGCGGAAACGTTGGTCATGACAAGGAAAACAGTGCAAAATATCCGTGTGACTTAAAGAACTATAATAGGGCGTGCTATCTTCGGCATTTCACTGTAAGACAAGATCCCAAACCGCCAGCTACAACAAAGATCAGGAGTGGTTGATGCTGTAGAGAGAATAATAGCAACACTGAAGTGAAATTTCAGTAGGTCACGTGGCTCGAATGATAGATAACAGATAGACAAAGCGGATACTAGAATGGAGACCTATCGAAGGAGAGGTCGTTCATCAATACGTTGGACTGACGATCTAAACCGTTGCCATAGGAATTGGATGCAAGAGCCACAAGATCGAAATATATGGAAAATTGGGGTAAAATGGAAATGGAAAAATGAGGAAGATCTATTTCCAGCAGTGGACAAGCGAAGATTGTTTGATGATAATACACAAAAATCTCATGTGGATAATACAGAATTCTGTTCAGAAAAATTTGTTCACGGTACTGCAGATGGTAATTAAAAACCCTTGGCATGTTTAATTTCTTTCCATTTAAATATCCAGTATAACCTCTTTAAGTCGACCCTCGATAAGTCTAAGATCTCTAAAACTCGCAAAAATGCGTTTTATTCCCTTCTTGTCAAGCCACACAACTTCCATAACTCGAGATCTTAACCCTCTAGTGGTAGAAATGATCAACGAGTCCCAGCAAGCCATTTTGGTACATATTTTTCCTCTATAACTCGAAAAATTAAATTGGATCTTTGGATATAGAACATCGAGGGTTGAGAACAGTGATGTGTGAGAGAGAATCCGTCCCACATCACTGGTTGAGAACCATAGGGTTCCAAGCGACATTTTGTACAAAATCGGTGTTTGTAAAGGATTCTATTTAATAAAGAATTCTGCATCGAATGATATTTGAAATATGTTAAATTTTTTCTAGATGGTGTGACAACATCTCAAGTTAGATAATGCCATAAGTAAGATTCGAATGTGTTATTTTGTAACATTTTTACGACGTCTGCAGTGTACTTGGAATCTTAATGCACTATAAGTCTTGTACTTGGAACCTTGGGAATTATAAGGTAAACAGTTCACAGAAAATTTTCCAAAATATTGTAAGAGCAATTGGTGAAATTATGCAATAAATTTCAGAACAAAGCGAATATTTATTCTTAAATTGAAAATCATAACAAAAAAACAAGAAAATTTTTTTTTTCTAAATTAAGTTTAAAAAGAGAGAACTTGAAATGAAAATAAAAAAATACTTATACATTATGGAAAAATGTACCTAATTTATCTTTTTTTTTTATTGAATACATCACGAATCAACAAACTTTTTACTTTATTTCTGACGTAAAATGTCTCTTGGAACCTTATGGACTGAACCTGAAAAAATTTCACGTACTTGAAACCATTTTTCATTATTGATTACTGTAGTATAAAATTACTTCAACATTTACAGTCTTTCAAATAACGAAGTTATAACTTATGACAGTTTAAAATTATAAATTTGTTTCCTGAAAAATTTGTGAAATGGCGCTTGGAACATTGGAACCTTATTGTTCTCATCACTCGACATAGCAATGTTTTATTTTACAAGTTTTATAACTATTTGAAAGTTCGAAATTCCTCCATAGTTCGAAGAAAAATAACTTACCAACTTGTACCATTATATGTATGACAATGTAACTACCATTGTTATTGAGTATACAATAAATAGGATTACCACCTGAGGAATTTATGGCACGTTAACACGTGCTTACTTGCTTGGTATTAGGTGTTTAATTGTATTATTTTTGGTTTCATTTGAACTTTAGCTAAGCAAGTCATTTGTTGTCGATTGAAAAATTGTCAGTAGTAGTTTAGTTCTACACTGCAATACACATCAATTTGTACAACAGTTTACAAATAAAATTTTAAAACATGAGTTCTGAAGAACTGAAAACTTTGAAGAAAGTCTCGATGAAACGTTAGAAGTGCTCGAAGTTGCGAAGAGCTGTCAAAAGAAGAAATTATATTACTGAACACTTTGGCCTACCAATATGAGTACACTGTCAACTGATTTGTCCTGCAGAAAAAACCGTAACAAATGGAAAAGTGGATTGCAGGGTTTGTTATATGGTTTTTAAATGCCTTTCTGGTAAGACTCTAACTTTTAAAAATGGTAAATGCCATGGTGGGAAACATAGCCAGGAAAGTTCGACAATTATTCTGCTAGCAGCAAACATGATGGGCACAGAAAACCTCTCACAGAATGGAATACGGTGGTATCTGAATCAGGAATACCCCTTGAAGACTTTGTTAGGTGTGATGATGGAATTTTGAGTGCTGGGATATTATTTAGAAAACCGATACTAATGATATATAGATGACATAGAAAACTTACTAATATGTAGAAGATCAATATTACATGCTCTCCATGGGTTTCCATGAAAAAGGCAAAAACAGCATGGAATACTTTACGGAATTTTATATATCAAACTACTTTACTGAAAAGTAAGACTTTTATGTTCTTTATACCTTATACAATGCTATAGATATATATATAACAACCGAAGTATCTAAAGCAAAAAAAAATCTTTTTAATGCCATATTTTTTTATTTAAGGACTTTTTGCAATAACGTTGGTTTATAATAAATAGAAATGTGGTTATTATGTAACCCTATAACTTGAATTTTTATTTATTTCACCTCTCTAACTCAAAATTAGTAAGAATTAATCTCCGACTTTATGTCGAATCAAAGTCTGCCCAAGCCGAAATCCTTCATAAGTCAAAAACTCTATAACACGAATGTTTTGGCGTTTCTCTTGATGTTCGACTTATGGAGGTTCTACTGTATTTCTTACCTTCCAGATAAACGTCCGTTATTATCAAAGATAACTACTGTGTTATAATAAATAGGACTTTCACATGCCCCGTTTGAAGTACAGTTATCTTGTTCAATAACGTTAATAGCAATAGAGGTATTTTTTCGAATCGCAGCACACGAAAATAGTTTCAAATATTCTTTAACTCTGCTTTCTGATGAATTGCAAATTGTTTCGGATATCTTCGGAATTACTGTACTGCTGAGAGATACATCCTCCATGTAATATAATGATTTTTCAGGAAAAAGAATGATTTCCAAATCCTAAAATCAAACATCCTAATTAAAATGTAATAACAAACTGAAAGAGCATTTTGGAATTGAAGAAAATATAGAGTAAATATCTGTCTTTTTTGAAAACTTTACAAACCGCTTACTTATATATTTTTTTGGTTCAATAAAGCTCAAGAAATAATTACTATAAAACTAGTAGGTACTACGTATTAACAAAAGGAACGTAAACCAAGGCTATAATTTTTATTATTACACTTTAAGCTATATTAGTAAACTTACCTCAGTTATGTTGTCTAAAATACGGATGTGATTTTTTGCTCTCCACATCACACGTTCATCAACTGACCAACTATGATTAAGAGAGTCAGGATGATATTCTACAATTGCTGCCGTATAGTTAGTAACACTAGCAAACTAAAACAAAAAAATTTTAGAAAAAATAAACTGATACAAAATGCTAAGAAAATAAATTCAGATATAAGTAATTTTATAAAATAATTTTTTGATCGATTGCCAAAAGACTTTTGATAGAGTTCAGCATGAAAAATTGTTGAATAACCGCAGAAAATGAAGATAGACGAAAATGTACATGATGTATATGTTTCCTCAATACCATTACCTACAGATTGTTTCATCTTCTTGTTTTTGTTGGCTTGTATATGAGTGCATTCACCAGTGCATAGGTGGTTTTTCTAAATAGTCAGTGAATATCCATATTGCTGTATAAAACTAACTAAAAGCCCAAATCATTAGTATTGGATGAAACAACTGAATGAAACTAGACTGCAATTCACGAACACCATTACAATCACTTATTAAGGGAAATACGATAAAATCGATATATGAATATGAAATAACAGTACAGGAAGTCTAATATGCAATAAAAATTCTACGATGCATGCAAACCACAAGGTATACCGAACGAATTAGTAAAACATGCCCTAAAGTATTTCGGAAATTACTGGTATGTAGAATGTATACGTTTTTTCCTTTATTCTATTAAGAACGTGACTTACCACCGGAGTGGACAAAAGAATGTATTAAACATCTACAAAACGGAAATAGGAAAAATATTCAAACTACATATTATGGTTAAGTGTTATATTATGAATTCGCTGTCAACACTCAATAGAACAACATTAAAAAATAAAATTAAAAAAGATCTGACAGATGTATTATAGTGCAGCCGATATGTGAAACAATTGTGCATTTAATGAAAGAAGTATATAATTTGGACCACATATACTACACATATAAAGGTTAAAATTTAGATATGAGGACATTCAAAATGGCGACTATACATATGTGACTAATAGCACGATAACTTTTGAACGAGACGTCAGATTTCAATCAAAGGCTATAGCGGGATAAGATGGTCAAAAATGCCCCCTCACCGATCAGCTCCGCTACTTATTTTTTCGATAAAGGATATAAAATTATGCCCTCATGCAAATTTTTAGCTTCCCAGAGGTCCTAAAACGTCTTAAATCAAGAAAAGAAGAATTTTTAGGTTTTATTATTTTTTTGTGAGCGCAATTTTACATTAAAAAATCTGAAAAAATTCAAGAAGGAAGTTATCTCTTTCGAATACAAAACAACCTAATTTTTTTTCAGATTTTTGTAATGAAAAATAAGCCCAGGAAAAATTTTTGAAATTTTCAAACAATTTTTAGGTTATGATAATATGATTTGGCCAACTTTTAAATAGTATTTTTTTATGTACTTTCGCCGTTCTTTTAAATGGCAGAGGCATAATTTTTAATATCTGAGCGGAAAGAACGAAAAAATCGAAAAAACCGTTTTTGGCTGTCTCGAGATGCGTCTCGGGACAGCCAATTTTAGGATTTAGGATCCTGACCACAACAACTGAAAAAAAAATAAATTGTGAATTCTGTCATAAAATTTGGTATGTGGGGTTATAATAACATTTGGAACAACTTTTCCAAATAACTTATCGATATCTCTAACGCAAAGCAAATCGAATCGCATATCGAAAATTCACCCTGTTTGTAGTAGGTCGCGTTTAAAATTTAAAGTTCAGTTGACTATTTTAAAAATTGTGAACCATCACCCTGTATGACTGTACAAAATTTCAAATCTGTATATATTTTTATAGCCGAAACATAGAGGTGTCTTCATCTAATGCGACACACTGTATCTTATCAATTTGATAATTTATTGCAACTAATATAGTCGTATTATTTATATATTCAAAATATACAATCAAGGTACTGACTAATTCACTAATTTTATCATAAAAAATTCAAATTGATTGCATTGAAGTATTGAACCAATTATTAATGTGTATTAATAAAAAATAATGTTTATACAGTGCTAGTCAAAAGTCCGTACCCCCCCTCGTATCTTTTGAACGGTTACACTTATAATAGTGAAATTTGGAGGGAGGAAATAAACGGATTTAGGCGTCTTAACTAGTTATGACAGGTGACGTAATAATGACAGATGACGTTGCAGCGCCACCATGACAGATAATTTTAAATGGGACCTTATGGCAAGTGATATCTCGTTTGAAAGGTATTGAAAATACCTATTCAGTCATACTAATTTTATTTGAGTTTAAGCTAAGTTTGATGAATAAATGAAATAATAGAAAATTGTAGTTTCGCATTAAATTAATAAAAATTCAAACCTCCGCCTATGATTACTTGTCAAAAGGGTTGACGTTGACGTAAAAACTATTAGAGAACTGAAAAACGTGAACTTTTTTGACAAAAAAAAACATAGGCGGACATTTGAATTTTTATTAATTAAATGCGAAACTACAATTTTATATTTATTTCATTTATTCACCAAAATCAAAATCAATTTATATCCAAAAAAATTAGTATGGCTGAATAGGTATTTTCAATACCTTTCAAACGAGGTATCACTTGCCATAAGGTCTCATTTAAAATTATCTGTCATGGTGGCGCTGCAACGTCATCTGTCACTATTACGTCACCTGTCATGACTAGTTAAGACGCCTACATCCGTTTATTTCCTCCCTCCAAATTTCACTATTATAAGTATAACCGTTCAAAAGATACGAGGGGGGGTACGGACTTTTGACTAGCACTGTATAATTATGTGTAATAATATAAGGTTTGTTCCAACATGAACTTTTGGACGGTCCAGAAACCGTCACGAAACTACTTGTACCGTTTGTTGTGCGCATGTTCGTAATTGTATCGCCCAGTTATCGTCCCATGACGGTAATCATATATTTGTCATTTTTATTGGTGACAGCTTGTGTGCTTTTAGTCGATCAAAGGCTCAAAAACTTTAAAGAATTAAGTCCTAGTGCGCAAGTCAGTCCAACCAGCACATTATGCATTTGCCCGATTACTGAAATGATCATCACGAAACCGTCACCGAAAGATCACAATTCTTGTTGGAACAGTGGGAAGGACGATCCGATGACGATCATATTTTTGTTGGAACGGATTTTGTTTACTGCGCAGGAGCATTACCGTTTCGTGACGGTTCTCGGTCGTGTCGGAACAAACCTATAATATAATATACTGAGTGAGTTTTACGTATGGAAACCCTCAATTATCTCGGAAATGGCTTGCACCATTTTATGGTGTACCCACCATATTTTGGTGGGTTGGGGTTTTCTAATGTGGCCGATATTATAGTAATACTTACATTGTTGTCAGATCTTCCGTTTTTCTGAAAATCCAATTAACTTTCTTATTTCAAATAGAACACCCTGTATATTTTTTGCGTTTTGAAGTCCTTAAGAAATACTGATTATTTTCCATGTTATATTCCCTATACCTAAAGGCCATAATTTCGGAGTTACTGCTACATTTATTTAAAAAATCTTTTTAAACAAATGATAAAAATCAATCTTTTCGGCCTGCGTAGACATTACTTTACGTTCTTTGGACCATTTGGAACAAAAAAGTTATCTTGTAATTTTTCTATAAAGTTAATCGTTTTCGAGTTATAAATAATTTAAAACTGAAAAGAAATCGAATAATTACGATTTTCAAGGTTAAATAACACAAATCAAAAATATTATTTTTGAAACTGCCAAGTATAGAAATTCAAGCTAAAGCCTTATTTTATCAGTTACCAATAAGTAATTATTTGAGCTAGTTTTATTCTAAAATATTGTTTTTTAGTTGTTAATGCAGCCCGATCGCCCGTCCTCTCATATGCGCTTCATTAACATTTAAAAATCAATGTTTTAGAATAAAACGTGCCAAAAAATTTTATAGCGAGCCCCTGAAAGAAGGGTTTTGGGTATTCTGCAGTTTCAAAAATAATGTTTTTTATTTTTGTTTTTAAAACTTGAAAATCGTCATTATTCGATTTTTTTCAGTTTTAAATTGTTTGTAACTCGAAAACGATTAACTTTAGAGAAAAATTACAAAAGACCTTTTTTTGTTCCCAATGATCCAAAGAACGTAAAATAATGTCTACACGGGCCAAAAAAATTGATTTTTATAATTTCTTTAATTTTTTTTTAATAAATGTAGCAATAACTCCGAAACTATGGCATTTAGGTATAGAGAATATAACATAAAAAATAATCAGAATATCTTAAGGACTTTGAAACGCAAAAAATATACAGGGTGCTCTATTTAAAATAAGAAATTTCATTAGATTTCCAGAAAAACGGAAAATCTGACAACAATGTAATTATCACTGTAATATCGGCTACATTAAAAAACCCCTACCCACCAAAACCTACGAAAAACGTGCAAGTCGTTTCCGAGATACTTGAGGGTTTTATACATAAAACTCACTGTATTATAAATATTATAATAATATTATATTATATTATAATAATATTATATTAATACGTATTAATTGGTTCAATATTTCAATGCAATCAATTTGAACTTTTTATGATAAAATTAGTGAATTAGTCAGTATTCTCATTGTATATTTTGAATCTATAAAAAATACGACTATATTAGTTGCAATAAATTATCGAATTGATAAGATACAGTGTGTCGCATTTAAGATGAAATCCCTAAGTTTCGGCTATGAAAATATATACAGATTTGAAATTTTGCAGTCATACAGGTTGATGGTTCACAAGTTTTAAAATAGTCAACTGAACTTTAAATTTTAAACGTGGCCTACTGCGAATCCACAAACAGGGTGAATTTTCGATATGCGATTCGATTTGCTTCGCGTTACAGATATCGATAAAAGTTATTTGGAAAAGTTGTTCCAAATATTATTATAACCTCACATACCAAAATTTATGATAAAATTCACAATTTTAGTTTTTTTTTTCAGTTGTTGTAGCCAGGATCCTAAATCCTAAAATTGGCTGTCCCGAGATGCATCTCGAGACAGCCAAAAACGGTTTTCTCGATTTTTTCGTTCTTTCCGCTCAGATATTAAAAATTTCGCCTCTGCTATTTAAAAGAACGGCAAAAAGTACACCAAAGAATACTATTTAAAAGTTGGCCACATCATATTATCATAACCTAAAAATTTTTTGAAAATTTCAATAATTTTTCCTGGGCTCATTTTTCATTACAAAAATCTGAAAAAAATTAGGTTGTTTTGTATTCAAAAGATACAACCTCTTGAATTTTTTCAGATTTTTTAAATTAAAATTGCGCTCACAAAAAAATAAAACCTAAAAATTCTTCTTTTCTCGATTTAAGACGTTTTAGGACCTCTGGGAAGCTAAAAATTTGCATGAGGGTATAATTTTATATTCTTTCTCGAAAACATAAGTAGCGGGGCTGATCGGTGCGGGGGCATTTTTGACTATCTTATCCCGCTATAGCCTTTGGTATATAGGTTCCTTTTTTGATGTATAAGATATAGGTCTTGAACGGGAAGAATCGGTGTACCAAAAGTTGGTTGTTCCTGGTTTTTAGGTTTTTATGTAAAAATATATTGTTTTTTTTTCAATGCTTTCACCCTGTATGTATTAATTTTTTAAAAAGCTAATACCACTATTGCAAAAAGCGTAAAAATATTTTATAGGAAATATTTTAAACTTTTTAGTTATGTTAATTACCATTTAATAAATGCATAACGTATCTTCACATGTACCTATGTGCGGCAGATTCGTGCAAATATTATAAGAATTATTGTGCATTTAATGGTAGAAGCATATAATTTGGACCACATATACTACATATAAAGGTTCAAAATTAAATATGAGGCCATCTCAGTTTTTGTTCCTTTTACAAAAATGGCGGGCATTCAAAATGGGGACTATATATATATATATATATATATATATATATATATATATATATATATATATATATATATATATATATATATATATATTATTACGGTTGAAAATTTAGTAGTAACGTTTGTTGAGTTTTGGTTGTTTATAACCGATTATTTTGTCCTTGGAGGATGTATAATTTGTATGTTTGGATGTATATGCTTTTTGTGTGAGTCAGTGAGAGAAGATTTTTGTTGTAGAGTTTTTTGTTTTGAACGCCTTGTTAGAAAATCAACAACGTTCATTCTTTTCAATAAACATTTTTGAGAAAGCACTTGAAGCCTGGTCGGCGATTTGGATTCCCAGTTTTTTTAATTGAAATGGTACTTTTTCAATCCTTTGGTGGGATGTACTGGGAATTCTCTTATTGAGGTATCCGTTGGTGTGCTGGAAATTTGGGGCACGTAAAGATTTGTCTTGGAAAATCCTCTAGAGATTAATTCGATGTTTATTGATGGCCAGGCTGAGAGTCGTGTAATAGACCCTTTTGTATGTTAAAGGGTGTTCCGGTAGTACAAAATTGTATGTATTTATCGATCCTGTTTAAAGAAGTAATAGAAGTACATTTATTTACCAGATTTACATTTATTCAGTATATTGGAAATAATAAATTTGGCAGATTTATTTGGAAGTTCGATATTTGACGTGACATTTTGACAAAATTTAAGGAAGATTGCAGTGTGTTTATCCAGGCAAATGATTTTTTTTTATTGAAGGAAATAAGGACGGTAATAGATTTTATTTTATTTTATGGGAGAAAACAAGAAAGAACAAGGTACAATTTAGATTGGGTTAAGGGGTCTAAAAAGGGGACTAAAATACAATGACTTTTATATTTATGTGAAGGAAACAGCTGGTTCTGGTTTATTTTTTTTTAATTAATTACTTACTTTTGTTCTTATAAACTATTGAAATCAAAATTAATATTTGTATGTAAAAAGGGACTTAAAATTTTGTTGACATTATATTCTCTATAGTTATCTAGTGTTTTATTTGAACTGTCATGTCTCATGCTCATCTAAATCAAACCAACTAATTAAAAATAATAATTCCGACTGAGAAATAGCTGTGGTACATTTTTGGCGGCCAACTTAAGGGGCTTTTCAACCACCCGAGATTTTTATTTTTTTTTAGATAGTTCAAGTAAGACATAGGTTACGTAGAGTTACAGAAGTTGAAAATTAATAATCAAAAGTTAAATGTACTTTTATTTAAAGTGAGGTAGAGGTTTTCTTGTCTTATTTTTTTTGTGTATTTTAATTTCTCTAAAAGAAAATGTCGTTTAAACTTGATGTTGACCGTTTGGTCAAAGACGAACTTGAAGTTGAGTTGCAAATGAGAGGTATTATTTTGACTAATTGTAAGGTAGAAGAGTTAAAGAGTACTTTGCGTAGTTGCCTTGTTTTAGAAAAATTTGGCAAAATCCCTAACTTTGATTTACCTCCTGATATTCCTGCTGAGTTGACAAGTTGTGAAAAGAAATTAAAAGAGATTCTGAATATTATTAATGCTTTTACAGGTACTGCAAACCAAATAAGAAGGATTGAGACTAAGTTTGCACATCTTTCAGGTAGATTGAACCGTATTCACAGTACAGACACTGATGAAATGTCAAAGCGTTCTGCATTGTTAAAGAAATTGATGGATTCGATAGGTGAATATACTACTAAGTCTAATGTTTTGAAAACTAGTAATGTTGTTTCTGTAGAGATGCCTACTGATCCTAATTTTTATCATCATATTGATTTATCAGGTCTTAATTTAAATGACCCTAATGGTAATTCTACCCCTACTCGAAATATTTCTGCACCGAATGTGAGTAACCAAACAAATCAAACTTCGAATTCAACAGTTAATCCCATTGTTTTCTTGCCATCTAATAGTGACTTTCCTTCAGAACCTGTATATAAGTGGGGAATTAAGTATTCTGGTAAACCACAAAATTTTTCTGTTTTTCTTGAAGAAGTTGAGGAGTATTGTAGGTCACGTAATGTAAATAAAATTCAGTTATTTTCTTGTGCTAGAGATTTATTTACTGGTAACGCTTTAGGTTTTTATAAATTGTATAGGAACTATGCTAGCAACTGGGATAGTTTAGTGAGCTTAATGAAGGAAGAATTTACCCTTTCTGCAGATGAGATCTGGCAGGATATTCTTCATACTACTCAGGAATCTAACGAATCTATTGGTATGTTTGTTGCCAAGATGACCAGTAAGTTCGAACAAATGCCAACACCAGTTCCGGACAGTTTAAAAATGCAGGTGTTACTTAAAAACATTTTACCTTTTTATCAGGAAAGATTAACTTTAGTCGAAGTAAAGAGTCCTTTTGATTTAATTGACTTGTGTCGAAAAATTGAGCAAACTCGAATTAATATTGAGTCGTTTAAGCCTTCTTCTAGTAGTAGAGCGAATTCTTCTCGTCATCACGTTGTACAGGAAGTAGATGCGTTTGTACCTAAATGCTGGCGCTGTAATGAGTATAGTCACGTGGTTAAGGACTGTAAGAGGCCAAAACGTGTGTTTAGATGCTTTGGTTGTAACAAAGAAGGTTTTACTAAAAATAATTGTCCTCAATGTAATTCACAGAATCGTAGCAATAATTTTATCTCGAATCGGAATAGACAGTTAAAGGTCGAAAAGGAAGAAGGTAGTGATAATTTTTATTCATTTAAGTTAGTTTTAGATTATATTTTAGCACAGAGTAATGACAGTGAATGTCCTTATGTAGAAGTTGATATCTTAGGTAAGACAGTATTCGGTTTATTGGATTGTGGAGCCAATAAAGTTTTTGTAAATATGCCTACATGGGAGATTTTACGTAGTTTAGGTGTACATTTAAAAACTGTTCCAGATGGGTCTTGCAGAGTTGCGGATGGTAGTCAGAGTCCTTTATTAGGTGTAGCTTCGGTGCCTATAAAACTTCGTGATGTTGTTAAGGTAATTGATGTTTTCGTTTGGCCACAGTGTAGACACTCTTTAGTACTAGGTGTAGATTTCTGGGTGCGAATGGGTATTGTACCAGATTTACGAAAAGGAGAGTGGTTTTTCTCTTCGGAAGTTATGAGTGTTCCAGTGGTTAATTCGATACAATCGGAATCTGAACTTCTACCAGAGCAACGTAAACAGCTTAACGAACTCGTTGATTCTTATTTTTCTAGTATCGACCCAGACAAATTAACTTGTACTAATGTAGTTCAACACAAAATTGTAGTTAGTCAACAAGAACCAATCAAGCAGAGGTTTTATCCGGTATCACCAATTAAGCAGGGTATGATCAACAAGGAGCTGGAGAAAATGCTGAAGCTTGGTGTTGTCGAACAGTCACACAGCGGATGGTCTTCACCAGTGTTGCTGGTACCTAAAAAGAATGGGGAATGGCGTTTTTGCGTTGATTTTAGGAAAGTAAATCGTGTTACTGAGCGTGATGCTTATCCTTTACCCTATATAAATAGCATTTTAAGTAAGTTAGGTGGAGCTAGATATTTGTCAACAATGGACATTAAGAGTGCCTATTGGCAGGTGGGTCTTAGTGAAGAGAGCAAGCAGTACACGGCGTTTACTGTGCCAGGGCGTGGACTTTTCCAGTATTGTCGTATGCCTTTCGGATTGCACAACGCTCCAGCTACGTTTCAAAGATTAGTAGATAATCTATTAGGTCCTGAACTCTCTGAGTATGTTTTTGTGTACTTAGATGATATATGTCTGGCTACGTCAACTTACGATAAACATGTCGAAGTCTTGACAGAAATCTTTGCCAGATTGAAAAAAGCCAATTTGACCCTTAATAAAGAAAAATGTTCTTTTTGTGTGTCAGAACTTAAATACTTGGGTTATGTTGTTAACTCTAGTGGTCTGTCTGTAGATCCGGCAAAAGTAGAGGCCATTGTGAATCTTCCACGACCCACCAATGTCACTGAAGTCAGAAGAGTCCTTGGAGTTATAGGATGGTATCGTAAGTTTGTAAATAGTTATTCAGATCTTATTTCACTGTACAATAAGTATATTATACACGGCTCACTAAAATAATTAGTTACGCCCCTGTACTACTGATTACTTAAAATTCAAGTAGTATTTATGTAACCTTTCTGGAAACTCCAGGTTATTGTTGAGACTCGCATTTGAACCCCTCGCCGGGGCAGATCGTCAAAAGCTTCCTAACGAGAATCATCTCTAATCTATCGACGCTCCCGCTATTCGTAAAAAGGCCGCATTTTACCGGCTTTTTTTGCTATCGTTTTATACCGCTCAGATAATTCAATCTGCTCAGTATTATCGACGATGATTTATTTAGCGTATTAGTGAGTGCCTTACAAATGAACCAAATGGATTATGGAATTCAATCAGAGCTCTGATGTGACACGTCATCAAGGAATAAAACTGTAAGTACTCTACATGTATGTGAACATAACTTATTAGTCGTGATACTGTATGCATTTTGAACCATATACCTCTCGTAGCAAATATTCTTTGTGCCATTTATGCAGATAATACTTTAAATTACATATGAAAAATCGTTATCTACTCTTAACCAGCTTACCTATGGGAATATACTCTATAACCGTACAATAAGTATAGGTTACTATTGTTAAGGATACTTTACGTATTGCCTAAACATTTCTGTTCCATCGAGCCGTATCATATTAATTATTTATTAATTAAATCCTCAAGGTCCTTCGTATTTGCATATTTTGATAATCTCTATTCTGAGAATAACGGTTTTTCATTTATAGTGTCTTTCTGTTGCATTTGGAAATTTCCAAGCCACGCCGCCCCGGCACAAAAATAAAATATTCCTCTCTTTCTGCACTCAAATTCTCAGTATTTAACCCAGCACGTCTCTACAATAGCTGGTAGGTTGTTAAGCCCGGTCTACACGTGCAATTTCAGAAACTACTTGCTTTGTTCAAATAAAGGAGTCGTTTTGTTTGTATGAAAAAATATTTGCATATATTACATTATTTTATTTTCGTAAATATATTTTTCTGTTTATAGTATACAAAAAGTGTACTCATTTCTTGGCTGATAGTACGGGTGTTATAATTTTAACATTGTTTGTTCAACCTTTTGATTTAAATTAAATTTATAATTTTGAATCCGATTAAGCCTGGTTCACAGGTTACAAAAATTATTAAAAATAATTTTGTTTTCTTGCATAAATTGTAAGTTTTTGCTACATTTAGCTTCGCTTAAGCTCATTTTACACTTCTAGAAAACTATAGAAAATAAATAATTGTTTTTTCCTTCAATTTAATTAATTTAAATACTTGTTAAGGGTGTCTCACACTTGCTGAAAAATACCCATTTTGGAAAATTGCATATATTTTGAAATTTTATAGTTTTGCATTTCATATACTAATCTGCGCTCATACAGGGTGATACTATTAAGCCAATCTCACACTATTAAACGTGTAATATATAATATATTGTACATATTCTCTCATTTTCGCATCGATTTATAGGTTTAGACATTTGCAAATAATCTATCTAATCTCACATTCTCGCAACATGGCTGACCGATCAAAATATAACCGACAGAGGCTCACCGCAAAACTTGATATAACCAAGTTGGCTGATTCGGTTCCCACAACTCTTAATTCTCTAAACAAATATAAAATTCGTGAAATAATTTCACAACTCAAACATTCTTACGGACTTTTCCGCGATGCTCAAAATGTGCTGGAGACGATCCCCGAGGAACCTACCCCCTCTACTGATTCCTCTGTGGTTTTTGATAAATATTTGGATACAATTTCTCTATTGGAAGAAAGGTTAGAGGTCATTGAAAGTTCTAATGTGACTGCTACCCCCTCCCTCCAATTTGACCCTAATTCTTCTCTAACCTCACAGTCTATGGCTAGGCAACGAACAGTAAACCTCCCTCGTATTCAGTTAAAACCATTTAGTGGCTTAGTTACTGAATACAATTCATTCATTGAGACCTTTGATACAATAATAGGATCTGATACTACATTAAGTGATCTGGAAAAACTCATTTACCTCAAAAGTTTTCTAACTTCCGAGCCTTTGACGCTTCTCGAGCATATCCCACTCACAGGTGACAATTACAAAATAGCCCGGGATAACCTGACACAAAGGTACGCCAACTCTAAATCGCTTATCAAAACTCTCATCTCTCAAATTCTTGATGCGCCTCCTATTTCTGGAAACGCAAATCACTCACAATTAAGAAATTTTCATACGGTCATGTCAAATAATTTCAAGGCCCTATTGAACTTGAATAGGCCCCCTTCAGATCTCTTGCATTTACTTCTCATACATATCGCTACTCAGAAACTCGACGCACCTACCATTAGGGCTCTTGAGTTCCAATCCGGTGGTAGCCAAGCTACCCCTGATTTTGTCCATTTTCTAGGGGAAATCGAGACACGCGTTGTTCATCTTGAGAATATTCAATCTCAATCAAAACCAAAATCGACTACTACTTCCAGACACTCTTTACACCTAGCCTCAGACACTTCTACCAGTAACCTTTCGCCTCGCTTAGGTCCTAAGAAATGTTCCTATTGCAACGACTCTCACTCGATCTACTCTTGTCCTCAGTTCAAGCAGTTGAATTCTAAAGAACGTTTTAGTTTTGTCAAACAAAATAAATTTTGTATTAATTGTCTTGGGTCTCACATGCTCGATCAGTGTAAATCCAAATTCTCTTGCATAGTTTGTAAATCTCGTCATCACACGTTGCTCCATTTCGACAAAACGGGTCATAGTAACCCTTCCGCGGCTGTTGGCCAACACAACTCAAATAATCATAATAAAACCGCTATCTCAAATAACTCCCATACACAGGGTAATTCACAACAGGGGCCCTCACATGTTAGAGCTCCTGAAACGGAAGTTAATCTTCAAAATTCGACTCCACATTCAATGGCTCTATCTGCAGCCTCGCTTGATAATCATTTGGTGTTATTAAGCACACTCCAGGTCTATCTTGTCGCTCCTAGCGGCAAGAGGGTCTTCGCAAAGGCACTTTTAGACTCGGCCTCACAGGTTTCATTTATTAGTGCTGACCTCGTAAAGGAACTGTCACTCACCACTAGAGATGGAAAATTACGGATCAATGGAATTAACTCCACCTCATCCTCGTCTCAATCTATTGTAGATACAACAATTTTCGCTGTCGCTAACGACGTTCCTTTTGACATCTCGTGCTCTGTACTCCCAAAGATAACAAATCCGCTTCCTCAAATTTCTATTTCGGCGAGCAAACTAAACATACCCTCAGAGATACCATTAGGTGATCCGATGTTCCATGTAACATCCCCAATTGGTATCCTGCTCGGTGCAGACCTGTATAACGATATCATTCAACCTGAAATAATTCGTTTGGGAAAAGGTCTTCCCGTTCTTCAACGCACTCTACTCGGGTACACGATATCAGGGTCAGTTCCAGACTTTGCTCTTAAGTCGAAAAATACTAAAAAGGCTTTGGAATTTTATTCAAACTCTCTCGTTACTTGTTGTTCTCATAACACTCCTTCCGCCGTAAATGAGCCGGTAGTGTCCAACGAGGAACTATCCGATCATTTACAAAAATTCTGGGAGCTGGAAGAAGCCGCTCCTCAGAACACCGATCTCATTAATGATCACCCCGCTGAAATTAATTTTGTAAAACATGTTAATGTTCTCCCCAATGGACGATATGAGTCCACACTCAATCTCAAACTCCCTATCGAAGATATAGACATGGGAAATTCGTTTCTCTCGGCAAAAAGACGTTTTCTCAGTCTCGAGAAACGTTTTCAACTCAACCCTGATTTATTGGAAAAATATCAGGACATTATATCGGAATATCTCAATAACGGACAAATAATTCAAGTGCCGTTAAAAATGCTAAATGACTCAGGTAAACCTAATTACTTTCTCCCTCACTTTCCCGTTTTCAAATCCAACTCTACTACTTCCACTCGTATAGTTTTCGATCCAAACAATAAATCGTCTACGGGAATCTCCCTCAGTGACGTCATAGACAAAGGTTATGTCGTCCAACATGAACTTTTTGACATTCTCGCTAAGTTTCGTCAGTTTAAATTCGCACTAGTAGGCGACATCAAGGCTATGTTCCTACAAATCGCCATTTGTCCCACTGAAACATTTCTGTTAAATTTTCTCTTTAGGGACAATATTCAGCAGCCTTTACGGTGCTATCAATTTCAAAGATTACCCTTCGGGCTCCCAAGTAGCCCATTTATCGCTCAAAGAGTTATCAAGCACATCGCTGACAACAACAAACATACCCACGAACTTGCTACTAGTGTTCTGCAAGAATCTATCTATATGGATGACCTGATCAGCGGTGCTGACAGTCTTCATGAATTAAGTTGTCTTTTCGAACAATTAACTTCTTTGCTAGAAACCCATGGTTTCCTCCTCCACAAGTGGAACTGCAGTTCTTCAGAATTTCTGTCTCAACACAATTTAAATCCCGTCTCTGAAGTCAGTCTTAACTTCACGGGATCTGATAAAGTCTTAGGCATATTCTGGGATTCAGAACGCGACCACTTTTCGTTTAAAACTCCTATCTTCAAATTGGCTAATGTTGTTACTAAACGTACTATTCTCTCCTACATTGCTACTTTGTATGACCCGCTAGGATGGTTATCCCCTGTCCTTGTGAACGCTAAGCTCTTGATACAGGAAATATGGTCCCAGAAATTGGACTGGGATCAACCCATTGACTCACCCATCATTATGAAAAATTGGCAAAACCTCTTATCGACATTCAAAACTATAGAAGAGGTCAAGGTACCTCGATGCTTACTTTTACAAAAGAAAGTTGTTGATGTTCAATTAATTATTTTCACCGACGCATCGGAAAAAATATACAGCACTTGTGTGTATCTCAAAGCGACATACTCAGACTTTTCTGTATCGTCGCGGCTTATCGCTTCTAAAAACAAAATTTCTCCGCTAAAAAATAAACTCACCATCCCCAAATTGGAACTTTGTGGAATAGTGTTGGGAGTCACTCTGGCTCATAGACTTTTTCACATCTTCAAGAAAAATTTGAGTATATCTTCATCTCATCTCTTTGCTGACTCTACAATTGCCTTGTCTTGGATACTTTCTAAAAAACACATTTGGAACATTTTTGTACAAAACAGAATTCAAAAGGTCAATTCCTTGTTGGAAACTTTTCCTTGTGATTTCCATTTCGTCAGAAGTCACGAAAACATCGCTGACCCCGCTTCCAGAGGGATAAATGTCTTTGATAATCCCCAGACCACCGAAGACTGGTTATGCGGACCTAGCTTTATTAGAGACAATCCCATCGATTTTTCTCTTCATCAAATTCCTCATTTTCAGGATGATCTTCCTGAATTAAGGAAGTTAGTTGTCTCAAACATAGCAACAAATCACGAACTCAACGACACCTTTGAAAATCTATTCGCTAAATCTTCTTCTTTTCGTAAAATTCAAAGAATTGTCGCTTATCTTTTTAGATTCATCAGTAATATTAAAAAGAAAATAAATAACTCTCCACGAGATACGGATATATTGACGCCACCCGAAATGGAGATCGCTGATCACGCGATCATCAGGTATATCCAAAGTATCTACTTTAAAAAAGAGATTCTTGAATTGAAAAATGCTAAACTCGTGACCAATAAAGCCATTCGTAAACTCAACCCCTTCCTACAACATAATGATGGGCTGATTCGTGTGGGAGGACGTCTCCGACACGCCCCCATATCGTATAATCAAAAACACCCCATTCTACTTCCTTCTAAATGTCGAGTTGTAGAACTAATCTTGACTCAAGCTCATCATAAGTTATTACATTCAGGCGCGCAAACAGTACTTTCGTATGTCAAAATGAAGTACTGGCCAATTGACGGATTAAGACAGATTAAACGCTTAATTCGTAAGTGTGTAAACTGTTTCCGATTCATGACACCCAATTCTGTTCAACAGATGGCAGATATGCATCCCGATCGTGTACTCCCCACTAGACCCTTCCAAGTCGTCTCAGTGGACTATGGGGGGTTCTTCTTAATTAAGTCCTCACATTTGAGGAAGGCACCGCTTTACAAAGCATACGTAGCCTATTTCATTTGCATGAGCACTAAATGTGTTCATATCGAACTCGTCACAGGATTAAGCGCAGAAGCCTATATTCTTACTCTGAAAAGGTTTATTGCCAGAAGATCCACGCCCAGTATTATTTGGAGCGACAATGCCACAAATTTCCATGGGGCAAAAAATGAAATGCGCGAATTCTATGATTTTTTCTTAAATCAAAATAATTCGGAACAGATTAAGGAATTCTGTACTCAAAACTCCATAACTTTCAAGATGGGTGTTCCCCGCAACCCCCATCAATTCGGCCTCCATGAGGTAGGAATAAAGAGTGTGAAGTATCACCTCTATCGAATTATAGGAAATTCCCACTTCACCTTTGAAGTGTTTAACACAGTATTATGCCAAATCGAGGCTATTCTAAATTCGAGACCCATCACTAGGATGTCGTCTGACGCCAATGACTTCGCTTTCCTATCTCCAGCTCACTTCTTAGTTCAAAGAAGTTTAACCGCGCCCCCTGAACCAAGTGTTTCAGAGATACCTGAAAATAGGTTGAATCTTTTTCAGCGTATTAGTAAAATTCAACAGCAATTTTGGAAATTGTGGAAAAAAGACTATCTTTGCCTCCTGCAGCAAAGAAATAAATGGACCGACCCTACTGACCCTGTCAAGATCGGGGATTTGGTTCTGTTGAAGGAGGATGGTACTCCTCCACTCTTATGGCCAACTGCCAGGGTAATAGATGTATTGCCTGGTAAGGATGGTCTAGTTCGTACTGTCAAGATTCACACTACTCACGGTGATTTTCTTCGTGGTATTACGAAAATCGCTGTGATTCCCCTGGAAGATTAAAATCTATCCCTAGGGGGAAAACTTATCGTTTTCCTCCATTTTATCGTTGTTACCCCTTGTGTATATAAACTCTAATTTCTTCAAACATTTCTTATCGTTGTGCACATCTTTGCCAATCCCCTCTCTTCGAGGTGATATAGGCCATCTCTCTCGCCTGTCGCCCCCGGCAATATGTACAATAAGTATATTATACACGGCTCACTAAAATAATTAGTTACGCCCCTGTACTACTGATTACTTAAAATTCAAGTAGTATTTATGTAACCTTTCTGGAAACTCCAGGTTATTGTTGAGACTCGCATTTGAACCCCTCGCCGGGGCAGATCGTCAAAAGCTTCCTAACGAGAATCATCTCTAATCTATCGACGCTCCCGCTATTCGTAAAAAGGCCGCATTTTACCGGCTTTTTTTGCTATCGTTTTATACCGCTCAGATAATTCAATCTGCTCAGTATTATCGACGATGATTTATTTAGCGTATTAGTGAGTGCCTTACAAATGAACCAAATGGATTATGGAATTCAATCAGAGCTCTGATGTGACACGTCATCAAGGAATAAAACTGTAAGTACTCTACATGTATGTGAACATAACTTATTAGTCGTGATACTGTATGCATTTTGAACCATATACCTCTCGTAGCAAATATTCTTTGTGCCATTTATGCAGATAATACTTTAAATTACATATGAAAAATCGTTATCTACTCTTAACCAGCTTACCTATGGGAATATACTCTATAACCGTACAATAAGTATAGGTTACTATTGTTAAGGATACTTTACGTATTGCCTAAACATTCACCTTTGTGTAGATTATTACAAAAGAACAAGAAGTTCGTTTGGGACAAAGCTTGTGAGGAAGCTTTTCAGAGTATTAAAGACGCTCTTGTCTCAGCACCTATTTTGTCTAGTCCTAATTTTGACAAACCTTTTTACGTACAAACTGATGCGTCAGCGTATGGTCTTGGAGCTGTCCTTACTCAAAAGTATGATGAAACTGAACATGTAATTTGTTATTTGTCTAGAACTCTAAATAGAGCCGAGAGAAACTATAGCAGTGTTGAGCGTGAATGCCTCTGTGTTTTGTGGGCGTGTGAAACTTTACGAGCTTATCTAGATGGTTATAAGTTCTACGTAATCACTGATTGCTACTCGTTGTTATGGTTGGACAATTTGAAGGACCCTCAAGGACGACTTGGTAGATGGGCCTTACGTCTGCAACAGTTTGACTATGAAGTACTGCATCGCAAAGGTAAGGATCACATAGTTCCTGACACCCTTTCGCGAGCTTTAGAACTACCTGTTGATAGTGTACATATGATAAATTCTGTAGAAATAAGTAATGTTCAAGCAATAAACCCCGAATGTGACGAATATGATTTTTCTTCTACCAGTGATAAATGGTATAAGAAAATGTGTAATAATGTAAATAAAAATCCTTTAAAATTTGTCAGATGGAGACTAGCAAATAATAAGTTGTATAAATATATTGATCAAGATTTTCCGAGTTTAAGAGATGATTGTGAATATTGGAAACTTGTAGTTCCAAAAGATTTTCGAGATAAGATACTTCAGAGGTGTCATGATTCTTGTGTTTCAGGTCATTTAGGTATCTACAAAACATTTCATCGTGTATCTCGCCTTTTCTATTGGCCTTTTATGAAAATGGACATTACGAAATATATAAGGAAATGTGAGGTTTGTTTAAGGACGAAGCCTGAACAGAAAAGTCCTGCAGGACATATGGGACAGGCTGTCGAACCCACAAAACCTTGGGAGATCATCAGTATGGACTTATTTGGACCATTGCCCAGAAGTTCAGCTGGTAATACTTGGATTTTGGTAGTTACTGATAAGTTCAGTAAATTTCCTCTTTTATTCCCTCTGAGAAAGGCAACTGCCACTTCTATAAGTAAAATTTTAAAAGAAAATGTATTTCTTTTGTTTGGTGTTCCCAGAGTCTTAAAATGTGATAATGGAAGTCAGTTCAAAGGTAATGTTCTAAGATCTTTTTGTCAAGAGTTTGGAATCAGATTTCTTTTTACTCCAAATTTTACCCCTCATCCAAACCCTACTGAACGAATTAATCGTATCATGAAAACCATGTTGATGGCTTATGTTAAAGATAATCATAGGTTGTGGGATGTTAATTTACCTGAACTAGGTTGTGCTATTAGAACTGCCAAACATGAGGTGACAGGTCAAACACCATATTTCATTAATTTTGGTTGTGAGATGATGACTCATGGAAGTGAATATCATCTAAAAATAGGGAATGAAGAAAATAAACAACGTGTTTATGATCGTTCTAAAAATATGAATAAGTTGAGAGACTGGGTTAAGAAGCGGATTGATAAAGCTTCGGATAACACCAGAGAGAGATATAATTTAAGAAGAAGAGATGTTCATTTTAAGGAAAATGATTTAGTTTGGAAAAAGAACTATGTTCTTTCTGATAAAGCTAATTATTTTACATCTAAGTTTGCTGATAGATTTGTTGGACCTTTTAGAGTAAAGCGTAAGGTTGGTTATTGTACATATGAATTAATAAATGATAATGGTAAGTCTATTTGTCACTGGCATGTGAAAGACTTGAAACCTCACCCAGAGAACTCTGATAGCCACGTTGAATCGGATTCTGATGTAGATAGTGTAACATAGTATGTATTTTTAACAAGTTTCTTTGGGATTCAATTCAAAGAAACTTAATTTTCTTTCCGGAAGGAAAGGTGGAGTTATTACGGTTGAAAATTTAGTAGTAACGTTTGTTGAGTTTTGGTTGTTTATAACCGATTATTTTGTCCTTGGAGGATGTATAATTTGTATGTTTGGATGTATATGCTTTTTGTGTGAGTCAGTGAGAGAAGATTTTTGTTGTAGAGTTTTTTGTTTTGAACGCCTTGTTAGAAAATCAACAACGTTCATTCTTTTCAATAAACATTTTTGAGAAAGCACTTGAAGCCTGGTCGGCGATTTGGATTCCCAGTTTTTTTAATTGAAATGGTACTTTTTCAATCCTTTGGTGGGATGTACTGGGAATTCTCTTATTGAGGTATCCGTTGGTGTGCTGGAAATTTGGGGCACGTAAAGATTTGTCTTGGAAAATCCTCTAGAGATTAATTCGATGTTTATTGATGGCCAGGCTGAGAGTCGTGTAATAGACCCTTTTGTATGTTAAAGGGTGTTCCGGTAGTACAAAATTGTATGTATTTATCGATCCTGTTTAAAGAAGTAATAGAAGTACATTTATTTACCAGATTTACATTTATTCAGTATATTGGAAATAATAAATTTGGCAGATTTATTTGGAAGTTCGATATTTGACGTGACATTTTGACAAAATTTAAGGAAGATTGCAGTGTGTTTATCCAGGCAAATGATTTTTTTTTATTGAAGGAAATAAGGACGGTAATAGATTTTATTTTATTTTATGGGAGAAAACAAGAAAGAACAAGGTACAATTTAGATTGGGTTAAGGGGTCTAAAAAGGGGACTAAAATACAATGACTTTTATATTTATGTGAAGGAAACAGCTGGTTCTGGTTTATTTTTTTTTAATTAATTACTTACTTTTGTTCTTATAAACTATTGAAATCAAAATTAATATTTGTATGTAAAAAGGGACTTAAAATTTTGTTGACATTATATTCTCTATAGTTATCTAGTGTTTTATTTGAACTGTCATGTCTCATGCTCATCTAAATCAAACCAACTAATTAAAAATAATAATTCCGACTGAGAAATAGCTGTGGTAATATATATATATATATATATATATATATATATATATATATATATATACATGTTACACTTGAAGTTTCCGCGGGAGCTATATGTGCTTTCTGTTGTTTTCCTGGTTTGACTCCGCGTTGAATAATTTTGGTTTTGAGAAAAACCATTATTTTGACGACGTTTCGGCAAGATCTCACTTGTCATTGTCAAGCCAGGTAGTTCCGCTTCTCGCTGCTGCTTGAAGTAAACTAAATTCTTACTCACGATACCGTCACTTATGTAGTTGATCCTGATGCAGCTGCTGCTTGCCCTGCGCGAACTCGGGCTCTTGTTATTGGTCAGGTGTAGGTTGCAGTCGTCGGCGGGATGTTACGCGTGGATGTTGCGGCCTGATTTATTTTGGTCTTTTCATTCAGTACCGTTTTCCATGTTGTAGGAAGCCGTTGCGCATCATCTCTTTGGTTTAAGCCGTTGGGATTTCTTTCAATTTCTATTGATTCTCTGATTTCCCGTTTTCTTTTTACTTCGATGTTAGCTAACATCGTTGTTTGGTTCAGGTTTATTGTGTGTCCTATATTTGCGACATGTTGAGCCAGGGATGACGTGGTTTCTCCCCTTTCGATAGCATTTCCGTGTTCTTCTCGTCTTACCTGGATTCTTTGGTTGGTCTGTCCAATGTACGACTTTCCACAATCCCCACACGGAATCTCGTATACACCTTGACTTTCTAACGATATTTTGGTCTTTGGTGTTGGTAAAATAGTTGAGATCTTTCTGTCCGTATTAAATATCGTTTCTATGTTGTGTTTTCTCAGCACTCTCCCTATTTTCTCTGTCGTACCCTTCACATATGGCAGAATGGTTTTGCCGATCGGTTTATTGTCTTCTGTAGGGTCCTTATCTCTTCTTCGAGCATTTTGAGCTTTTTCGATGTTGTATGTTGAGAAGCCGTTTTTTCTTAACGCTGTTTTCACGTTATGCATTTCTTCATTTTGATGTTCTTGGTCTGTCAGTCTTTCGGATCTTGTAATCAAGGTTTTGATGACTGAATGCAATTGTGCAGGATGGTGGTGTGAAGCAGCATTTAGATATCTATCGGTATGTGTCGGTTTCCGATACACTGTATGGCCTATGTGTCCGTCTTGTTTCTTTATTATTAACACATCTAAGAATGGAATTTGATCGTTTTCTTCCAGTTCCATGGTAAACTGAATTTTATGGTGGATATTGTTGATGTGTTCTAAAAAAGCTTTTCTTCTCCGTGGGTCCAGATGATAAAAGTGTCATCCACGTATCTAAGCCACAGTTTGGGTTTGTATTCAGCTGTTTCTATTGCCCGCTGTTCTATTTCCTTCATAAACAAGTTCGCTATTACTGGTGACAGTGGGGAACCCATCGGTGCTCCCTCAACTTGTTTATATCTTTGTTCCTTATAGATGAAATAAGTGTTATTTAAACAGTGTTTGGTTAGGTTTAGTGTATCCGGTGATATTGGATACTTTTTGCTTATGATGTCCAGTGATTCATCTATAGGAACATTCGTGAAAAGTGAGACTACATCGAAGCTGACTAGCAAATGTCCCGGCTCAAGAGTCACATCTTTTATACGCTCGATGAAGTGGCTCGCGTTCTTGACGTAAGAATCCGCTTCTTCCGCGTATGGTTGCAGCTGTTGGGCCAGAAATTTCGCCAGCGGTTGTAAGGGAGATCCGATGGAGCTCACAATTGGTCGCAGTGGTAATCCTGCCTTGTGTACCTTGGGTAGGCCGTAAAATTTTGGGCATCTAGATGACTTCTCTCTAGGTATGAGATGGACCTGTTGTTCTTTATTGATATTTGAGGCTTTGATCTTGGCTTTTGTTATTTTCTCTAGATAGGTTGTCGGGTCTGACGAGATGCTTTGATATGTTGTATCATTTAAGATGTCGTTTATTTTTGTTTCGTAGTCTTGAATATTCATCACTACCGTAGCATTGCCTTTGTCAGCTGGAAGCACGATGATTTCTTTGTTGTTCTTTAAATTATGTAAGGCTTCTTTCTCTTCCCGTGTTAAATTTCTTTTTGGTGGTTTAGCTGTTCTTAATATTTTTGATACGTCTTGGCGTATGATCTCGGCTGTTTCTGCTGGGAGATTAGTAATTGTAGTCTCTACCTCAGTAATGATGTTTTCTACGGGAATGTATGTAGGTGCAACAGCAAAATTGAAACCTTTTGCAAGAACACTATTCGTGGCTTCATCCAGTGTCAAATTTGAAAAGTTATATACTAAATTGTTTGTTTCTATCTGTGGATTTTCTTTCTTTTTTGGCCGCTGTTGTAGTAACAAATTTTCAAACTTTTTAATTTGTTTGGTCTTAGTGAGATCCGCATCTGTTTCCGCTCGAAAGTTTGTCAGTTGTTCAAAGAAATTCAAAGGTTTGTCAGTTGTTCAAAGGAAATAGAACAGCGGGCAATAGAAACAGCTGAATACAAACCCAAACTGTGGCTTAGATACGTGGATGACACTTTTATCATCTGGACCCACGGAGAAGAAAAGCTTTTTTAGAACACATCAACAATATCCACCATAAAATTCAGTTTACCATGGAACTGGAAGAAAACGATCAAATTCCATTCTTAGATGTGTTAATAATAAAGAAACAAGACGGACACATAGGCCATACAGTGTATCGGAAACCGACACATACCGATAGATATCTAAATGCTGCTTCACACCACCATCCTGCACAATTGCATTCAGTCATCAAAACCTTGATTACAAGATCCGAAAGACTGACAGACCAAGAACATCAAAATGAAGAAATGCATAACGTGAAAACAGCGTTAAGAAAAAACGGCTTCTCAACATACAACATCGAAAAAGCTCAAAATGCTCGAAGAAGAGATAAGGACCCTACAGAAGACAATAAACCGATCGGCAAAACCATTCTGCCATATGTGAAGGGTACGACAGAGAAAATAGGGAGAGTGCTGAGAAAACACAACATAGAAACGATATTTAATACGGACAGAAAGATCTCAACTATTTTACCAACACCAAAGACCAAAATATCGTTAGAAAGTCAAGGTGTATACGAGATTCCGTGTGGGGATTGTGGAAAGTCGTACATTGGACAGACCAACCGAAGAATCCAGGTAAGACGAGAAGAACACGGAAATGCTATCGAAAGGGGAGAAACCACGTCATCCCTGGCTCAACATGTCGCAAATACAGGACACACAATAAACCTGAACCAAACAACGATGTTAGCTAACATCGAAGTAAAAAGAAAACGGGAAATCAGAGAATCAATAGAAATTGAAAGAAATCCCAACGGCTTAAACCAAAGAGATGATGCGCAACGGCTTCCTACAACATGGAAAACGGTACTGAATAAAAAGACCAAAATAAATCAGGCCGCAACATCCACGCGTAACATCCCGCCGACGACTGCAACCTACACCTGACCAATAACAAGAGCCCGAGTTCGCGCAGGGCAAGCAGCAGCTGCATCAGGATCAACTACATAAGTGACGGTATCGTGAGTAAGAATTTAGTTTACTTCAAGCAGCAGCGAGAAGCGGAACTACCTGACTTGACAATGACAAGTGAGATCTTGCCGAAACGTCGTCAAAATAATGGTTTTTCTCAAAACCAAAATTATTCAACGCGGAGTCAAACCCGGAAAACAACAGAAAGCATATATATATATATATATATATATATATATATATATATATATATATATATATATATATATATATATATATATATATATATATATATAAAACACTTTTGAGTTTCGGTGGGTTGGAGTCAATAAAAAGGGGCTGTTAGAATACTATTTTTTATTACTCGAGCTTTCGAATGTGTTTACATTCATTTTCAAGAGCTAAAAAGTAACTGATAAAGTGGAAACAAAGATCATGTAAAAATATAACTCACCAGATAAATCTAGATTGGTTATTAAAACTTGCTAACATTAATACATATAAATAAGAGGAAAACTATTAATATCCATAAAATGAATTCTTCCCAGACTGCATAATATAAATTAATGGCCAAAAGATTTAAATTTTTTTTGAAATGAATTTTGAATTTGTATGATCGGTAAATTGGAAAAAATTTTAATACAAAAAGTCAATGTCAGTGAAAAAATCAGCCTACATCGACAAGTAGCTAAAAGTAATTTATTTAAATATATTATAACGTGATGATTTGTTAAAAAAAAAGAAAGAAGAAATAAATAAGTAGAGAAAAAAATATTTTAGTAGTTTACAGAAGTACAAAAGAAATGTAATAAGGATGTGAAAAAAGTGAAATATTTATGGTGCTCTGAATATTATTTAAAATTATAAGGAAATGATGTAATTATAAATTTTGCTTAAATTTTGAATTTCTGATCTTTTATTTAAACTATGATCACTTCTACTAATAGATACCATTTCCAAAAAAGTCCTTTTGAATTTATTACCTTCATTGCACAAAATTTTTATGTTGTCAAAATCCATGATATGATCTTTGTCAATCACATGCTCTGCCAAAGCACAAGACGGTTTTTTGATTCGGCAATCACTTTTGTGGGAAATTACGCGACTAGATAAATTCCTGCCAGTCTCACCAATATATACAGCCTCACACTGAGTGCAACTAATGCCGTATACTACATTAGTTTTCTCTAATTTTTCTATAGGATACTTTGTCTTAGAATACAGAGATGTAATGGTTTTGATGTTTTTTGTTGTTATTTTTATATTGTCAATAACCTTTAAAATTTTTATTAACTTAGGTGTTAATGATGGTATATAGGGGAGTGAATGATAATAGATTTGAATAACAGATGCAGCGTTTTGAGATCTCACAACAGATGGTGTCAGATTATTAAAATTGTTAGAAAAAAGTATTCTGTGTAGCATGTGTGGAGGATAAGAGTTCTCAATCAAAATATTTTTTAATACTAAAAGATCAGCTTGTAGGTAATCTGGATGGGATAGCCTCGTGACACGTTTTTTTAAACCTGTTATAAGGTTCATTTTCATTCTGTTGGGATGATGTGAGTAATAACTTATAAACCTATTACTGCACATGGGTTTTCTGAACCATCTAGTTTTTAAAACATTATTTGTTGTTCTAATAATTCTCATGTCTAGAAATGGTAGAGAATTGTCCACCTCTTCCTCAACTGTGAATTGTATGTGCTGATTATGGCTGTTAAAAATGTTGATGGTTTCATAAATTTTATCTCTGGGAAGTGCTAAAACCAAATCATCCACATACCTCTTTATGAAAGGAATACAAAAATTGCAGTTGTTAACACAATCATTAATGACATCATCCATGACATAGCTACTCAGAATGGGTGAAAGACTAGAACCCATAGGGCTACCAAAAATTTGTTTATAGAAAACACCATTAAAAATGAAAATATTTGACTCAAAGACAAAGTTGATGAGTGTTTTGAAATGTAATAAGTCAATAGTGGTGTGTTGTGAAATCTCATTCCAATGCTTTTCTATACTACTTATGATTAAGTTTAAAGGTAAATTGGTGAAAAGAGACTTTACATCAAAACTAACTAACATGTAGTCAGGTGGTAATTGAAAATTATTGATAAAGGAGCTGAAGTCAAATGAATCTTTAATGTGCATGTTGTTATTAACATTATAAGAATTAGTTAAGATGTCAGTGAGGAGCTGTGCTACTGGTCCATTGGGAGTGTCTATAGATGATATAATCGGTCTCATAGATAAAGTCGGTTTGTGTATTTTAGGCAGAGCATAGAAACGTGGAGCAATAGAATTGTATATTTTAAGTTCCTTTGCTTTTTTGTTATCTATAAATTTCTTTTTGTGCAATTCAGATATTAAACTATTAGCTTTCTGTTGCAGTGTACAAACAGGACTTCTTCTAAGTTTAGTGTAATACTTAGTATCATTTAAAAGTTCTCCAGTTTTTTGGAGGTAATCCTCTTTCCACATCGCAACAGTTACGTTACCTTTATCGCTTTTGACAATATAAATCTCAGGATGGTTCTTAAGAAATTGTTTGGTTTGTATATAATATTTATTTAAAAAATGATCTGTTACTTCTTTATGTAAGAAGTTGGTAATAACATTTGTGCATTTAGATCTTACAATATCCTTTTGACAATTATTGAGTGGTCTGATCATTGACTCAATATCAGCTAGTAAATGTGGAACTCTAATATCTGATTTAGAAGGACATAATGAAAACTTAGGTCCCAGTGCTAAAAGTTTTTTTACTTCAAAAGGAAACTCAATAGAAGTTAAATTCTTAAACCATTTTTCCTGAAATTGTATCTTGTCAAAAGCTTCAATTTTCAAGTTGTTAAATTTATTAATTTGTGTTCTTTTAATCTGATGAAAATGTGTGTTATATCTGATTCTCTGTCTACGATTAAATTCATACCTTCAATGTATTTACTAAAAACTTTTTTAGCATATCTTGAAGAAGCAAATAAATTTTGCGAAAGCTTGATAATAACTAAGAGTTTTACTTATCCTGTCCCCTGAAATTTATGACTGCAACCTCAAAATTAACAAGATTTTACATAGTGTCAGTCAATATTACCTAACTGCTTTATATATATATATATATATATATATATATATATATATATATATATATATATATATATATATATATATATATATATATATATATATATATATATATATATATATATATATATATATATATATATATTCTATAACACTATAAAACAGTGTTGAAATTATCGGGAATTGCGTCTGTGGCTTAGATTGAAACTACATTTAATTCTGTTAAATTTCGATATTTCGATGAGTATTTATTAATTTTTCATCTTCATCAGGAACAAACTACAAAATTAACTAACAGTTAGGTACAAACATAATATTACAATGATATAACTTACGAATTGTTGTAGGTATGTTATATAAAGCAATTTAACTTAAAGCTATGCATGTCGTTTCACGAGAACGTCGAGGGCGGCACTGAGTCAGGTATCTTTTCTCACATGTGTTAAGGGTCAAAAGTTCCAATATCGAGCCATCTGTTTAATATTCTGCTATTTTTCGAATTTTAAAACATTGCAGTAAATTTCGCTTAATCTACTTGTGTCTGATTTGTAATTAATTGAACGTTTATTACTGTTTATGTGGTACATCTCGAGGAACAATCTTTTCTTATAATTGCTTTCTGAATCTAAGATCTTGATATCTGACAAATTAAATTGGTGTCCTGTTGTTATGGAATGGTGTGCTGCTGCACAAGTATTTTTGTGTGTTTTACAATCACTTTTGTGCTGCGTTATTCTTTGTTTCAGCCACTGCGATGTTGTCCTATATACTGCCCATCACATTCGAGACAAGAAAGTTGATAGATGATATGACTCTGATTTAGAAGCGGTGTCTGGTCTTTAAGCTTCGAGAATAAGCTGTAGTTGGATATGCTATTGTATTTCGCTATTTTGATTTTAGGAATTCCGTTCAGCAGCTTGATTATATTGTTGGTTAAGCCATTTATGAAGGGCAACTTTTTGTAAATCACGGGATCTGATGGTCTGTTGTCACGTTGCCCGTCGTATAAGTCTGAGTTATATATCAGTTGCTTAAGAATTTTACTTGGATAGCCGTTGTTCAAGAATATGTTGTAGAGTGTTTTTAAATTCTTTTGTGTGAACAGGTCATTGCTGATGTGTAAAATTCTGTTTTTCATTGCCACAACAGTGTTGTGTTTTTGGCTTTTCGAGTGCTGAGAGAAATAATTTATATATCTTCCAGAGTCAGTTGGTTTCTGATACCAATCCAAAATTATCTTGTTCTCTGTGGTTCTTATCACCTTAGTGTCTAAAAAGGGCACACTTTGTTCTTTCTCCTCCTCAACGGTAAATTGTAGGTGTTTGTGAAATCCATTGAAGAGGTCCAGTGTAGTTTGAATAGAGTCCTCGGGGATCGCACTTATCACATCATCCACATATTTGTATATGAACGGTAACTTGAACGGTAGTCGTGGAATTACTATATTAAATAGATGATCTAAAACTATTGTGGCTAGAATGGGGCTGATAGGAGAGCCCATGGGAGTGCCAAATATTTGTGAGTAAAAAGTTCCACCGAAAGAAAAGTAAACATTAGAAAAAATAAAATCGATTAGTTTGAAGAAGTTATTCTTACTTAGTGTGGTGTTGGGTTCTATTAAGTGCCAATTTTGCTCTAAAATTTCAATAATCAAGTTGAGAGGAATATTCGTGAAAAGCGATACCGCATCTAAGGATATAAGTACATAGGTTTGAGGAATTGTAACATTCTTAATTAGTTCTACAAACGTAAATGTATCTTTCACATTATAATTAGTTTGATATTCAAAAGTGGCAGTTAGAATGTTTGCCAAGTATTTCGAGATGTTGTATGTAGTGGAGTTGATTGAGCTGATGATAGGGCGAAGAGGAACATTGCTTTTGTGAATTTTTGGTAGACAGTATAACTTTGGAAACATCGAGTTGTAGATCATTAGTTGTTTTGCAGCATTAGCGTCTATCTCACCTATGGATTTCAGGTTCTTAATAATATTGTTGTATTTGGTTTGTATTTTCACCGTTGGATCAGTGTTTAATTTGGTGTACGTGGAAGAATCCTGTAGCATTATCTCAGTTTTATCCATATATTCTGATTTATCCATGGCAACCGTACACCCACCTTTGTCTGATTGCAAAATGTATAGATCTGGATTTGATTTCAAAAACTTGCGTGTTTTTTCAAACATCCTGTTGAAGTGGTTTGGTTTGTTTGTTGTAGTGTGGTTCACATAATTAGTTATGATGTTGGTTGCTCTAGCTCGTACGACATCCTTTGATTCATCTGGAATATCATCCACTATATTTTCTAAGTCTGCAACAAACCTATCTAGTCTGACATCTTTACCAACACAGGGCACACTAAATTTAGGTCCCAATGATAAGAAATTTGCGACTTCTTCCGGTATGGCTATGCTAGAGATATTTTTAAACCATTTGCTGTTGTCTTTAAATACACGGTTGTGTTTTTCGTTATTGCTGTATAGTCGTTCAAATTTGTTGATGTTCGTAAGTTTTATTTTCTCAAATTCAGATCTAAATTTTCTTTTCAGACGATTTTCGTATTCACGTATCATATCAGTTGGAAGAATCTCAGAAAGTTCAGATTTGATGTTACATATAAGTCGATTATATCTCGAGATGTTATTGCAAGTCATTTTTATTTCTAATGATAATGTTTTCTTGTTAGTGCTCGACATAAAACTGTTAATCCTATTAGTCATGCTAAAATTGTTACCTGTTGTCAATAAGTAATGTAGATTTTTGGTGCCGTCTTGAACGTGTCGTGGAAACGTGTTTGATGTTCTACACCTCAATAAGAAAATTCTTCTATTGGTGACACTTGCTAGCTTGGTGTTGATGCTTGACCATTGCTTCATTAACTTTGTTGTTGTATAGCCATAGGTGTTTGATATTTGTTGATAGAAACCCATCATTTATACAGAACTGGATTCGAAATCCGATGTATTTATCGACCGTGCAAGTATATTCTATAACACTATAAAACAGTGTTGAAATTATCGGGAATTGCGGTCTGTGGCTTAGATTGAAACTACATTTAATTCTGTTGAATTTCGATATTTCGATGAGTATTTATTAATTTTTCATCTTCATCAGGAACAAACTACAAAATTAACTAACAGTTATACTATTATATACTTATTAACTAACAGTTAAATACAACAATATTATTAAGAACCTGAAATCCATAGGTGAGATAGACGCTAATGCTGCAAAACAACTAATGATCTACAACTCGATGTTTCCAAAGTTATACTGTCTACCAAAAATTCACAAAAGCAATGTTCCTCTTCGCCCTATCATCAGCTCAATCAACTCCACTACATACAACATCTCGAAATACTTGGCAAACATTCTAACTGCCACTTTTGAATATCAAACTAATTATAATGTGAAAGATACATTTACGTTTGTAGAACTAATTAAGAATGTTACAATTCCTCAAACCTATGTACTTATATCCTTAGATGCGGTATCGCTTTTCACGAATATTCCTCTCAACTTGATTATTGAAATTTTAGAGCAAAATTGGCACTTAATAGAACCCAACACCACACTAAGTAAGAATAACTTCTTCAAACTAATCGATTTTATTTTTTCTAATGTTTACTTTTCTTTCGGTGGAACTTTTTACTCACAAATATTTGGCACTCCCATGGGCTCTCCTATCAGCCCCATTCTAGCCACAATAGTTTTAGATCATCTATTTAATATAGTAATTCCACGACTACCGTTCAAGTTACCGTTCATATACAAATATGTGGATGATGTGATAAGTGCGATCCCCGAGGACTCTATTCAAACTACACTGGACCTCTTCAATGGATTTCACAAACACCTACAATTTACCGTTGAGGAGGAGAAAGAACAAAGTGTGCCCTTTTTAGACACTAAGGTGATAAGAACCACAGAGAACAAGATAATTTTGGATTGGTATCAGAAACCAACTGACTCTGGAAGATATATAAATTATTTCTCTCAGCACTCGAAAAGCCAAAAACACAACACTGTTGTGGCAATGAAAAACAGAATTTTACACATCAGCAATGACCTGTTCACACAAAAGAATTTAAAAACACTCTACAACATATTCTTGAACAACGGCTATCCAAGTAAAATTCTTAAGCAACTGATATATAACTCAGACTTATACGACGGGCAACGTGACAACAGACCATCAGATCCCGTGATTTACAAAAAGTTGCCCTTCATAAATGGCTTAACCAACAATATAATCAAGCTGCTGAACGGAATTCCTAAAATCAAAATAGCGAAATACAATAGCATATCCAACTACAGCTTATTCTCGAAGCTTAAAGACCAGACACCGCTTCTAAATCAGAGTCATATCATCTATCAACTTTCTTGTCTCGAATGTGATGGGCAGTATATAGGACAAACATCGCAGTGGCTGAAACAAAGAATAACGCAGCACAAAAGTGATTGTAAAACACACAAAAATACTTGTGCAGCAGCACACCATTCCATAACAACAGGACACCAATTTAATTTGTCAGATATCAAGATCTTAAATTCAGAAAGCAATTATAAGAAAAGATTGTTCCTCGAGATGTACCACATAAACAGTAATAAACGTTCAATTAATTACAAATCAGACACAAGTAGATTAAGCGAAATTTACTGCAATGTTTTAAAATTCGAAAAATAGCAGAATATTAAACAGATGGCTCGATATTGGAACTTTTGACCCTTAACACATGTGAGAAAAGATACCTGACTCAGTGCCGCCCTCGACGTTCTCGTGAAACGACATGCATAGCTTTAAGTTAAATTGCTTTATATAACATACCTACAACAATTCGTAAGTTATATCATTGTAATATTATGTTTGTACCTAACTGTTAGTTAATTTTGTAGTTTGTTCCTGATGAAGATGAAAAATTAATAAATACTCATCGAAATATCGAAATTCAACAGAATTAAATGTAGTTTCAATCTAAGCCACAGACCGCAATTCCCGATAATTTCAACACTGTTTTATAGTGTTATAGAATATACTTGCACGGTCGATAAATACATCGGATTTCGAATCCAGTTCTGTATAAATGATGGGTTTCTATCAACAAATATCAAACACCTATGGCTATACAACAACAAAGTTAATGAAGCAATGGTCAAGCATCAACACCAAGCTAGCAAGTGTCACCAATAGAAGAATTTTCTTATTGAGGTGTAGAACATCAAACACATTTCCACGACACGTTCAAGACGGCACCAAAAATCTACATTACTTATTGACAACAGGTAACAATTTTAGCATGACTAATAGGATTAACAGTTTTATGTCGAGCACTAACAAGAAAACATTATCATTAGAAATAAAAATGACTTGCAATAACATCTCGAGATATAATCGACTTATATGTAACATCAAATCTGAACTTTCTGAGATTCTTCCAACTGATATGATACGTGAATACGAAAATCGTCTGAAAAGAAAATTTAGATCTGAATTTGAGAAAATAAAACTTACGAACATCAACAAATTTGAACGACTATACAGCAATAACGAAAAACACAACCGTGTATTTAAAGACAACAGCAAATGGTTTAAAAATATCTCTAGCATAGCCATACCGGAAGAAGTCGCAAATTTCTTATCATTGGGACCTAAATTTAGTGTGCCCTGTGTTGGTAAAGATGTCAGACTAGATAGGTTTGTTGCAGACTTAGAAAATATAGTGGATGATATTCCAGATGAATCAAAGGATGTCGTACGAGCTAGAGCAACCAACATCATAACTAATTATGTGAACCACACTACAACAAACAAACCAAACCACTTCAACAGGATGTTTGAAAAAACACGCAAGTTTTTGAAATCAAATCCAGATCTATACATTTTGCAATCAGACAAAGGTGGGTGTACGGTTGCCATGGATAAATCAGAATATATGGATAAAACTGAGATAATGCTACAGGATTCTTCCACGTACACCAAATTAAACACTGATCCAACGGTGAAAATACAAACCAAATACAACAATATTATTAAGAACCTGAAATCCATAGGTGAGATAGACGCTAATGCTGCAAAACAACTAATGATCTACAACTCGATGTTTCCAAAGTTATACTGTCTACCAAAAATTCACAAAAGCAATGTTCCTCTTCGCCCTATCATCAGCTCAATCAACTCCACTACATACAACATCTCGAAATACTTGGCAAACATTCTAACTGCCACTTTTGAATATCAAACTAATTATAATGTGAAAGATACATTTACGTTTGTAGAACTAATTAAGAATGTTACAATTCCTCAAACCTATGTACTTATATCCTTAGATGCGGTATCGCTTTTCACGAATATTCCTCTCAACTTGATTATTGAAATTTTAGAGCAAAATTGGCACTTAATAGAACCCAACACCACACTAAGTAAGAATAACTTCTTCAAACTAATCGATTTTATTTTTTCTAATGTTTACTTTTCTTTCGGTGGAACTTTTTACTCACAAATATTTGGCACTCCCATGGGCTCTCCTATCAGCCCCATTCTAGCCACAATAGTTTTAGATCATCTATTTAATATAGTAATTTCACGACTACCGTTCAAGTTACCGTTCATATACAAATATGTGGATGATGTGATAAGTGCGATCCCCGAGGACTCTATTCAAACTACACTGGACCTCTTCAATGGATTTCACAAACACCTACAATTTACCGTTGAGGAGGAGAAAGAACAAAGTGTGCCCTTTTTAGACACTAAGGTGATAAGAACCACAGAGAACAAGATAATTTTGGATTGGTATCAGAAACCAACTGACTCTGGAAGATATATAAATTATTTCTCTCAGCACTCGAAAAGCCAAAAACACAACACTGTTGTGGCAATGAAAAACAGAATTTTACACATCAGCAATGACCTGTTCACACAAAAGAATTTAAAAACACTCTACAACATATTCTTGAACAACGGCTATCCAAGTAAAATTCTTAAGCAACTGATATATAACTCAGACTTATACGACGGGCAACGTGACAACAGACCATCAGATCCCGTGATTTACAAAAAGTTGCCCTTCATAAATGGCTTAACCAACAATATAATCAAGCTGCTGAACGGAATTCCTAAAATCAAAATAGCGAAATACAATAGCATATCCAACTACAGCTTATTCTCGAAGCTTAAAGACCAGACACCGCTTCTAAATCAGAGTCATATCATCTATCAACTTTCTTGTCTCGAATGTGATGGGCAGTATATAGGACAACATCGCAGTGGCTGAAACAAAGAATAACGCAGCACAAAAGTGATTGTAAAACACACAAAAATACTTGTGCAGCAGCACACCATTCCATAACAACAGGACACCAATTTAATTTGTCAGATATCAAGATCTTAGATTCAGAAAGCAATTATAAGAAAAGATTGTTCCTCGAGATGTACCACATAAACAGTAATAAACGTTCAATTAATTACAAATCAGACACAAGTAGATTAAGCGAAATTTACTGCAATGTTTTAAAATTCGAAAAATAGCAGAATATTAAACAGATGGCTCGATATTGGAACTTTTGACCCTTAACACATGTGAGAAAAGATACCTGACTCAGTGCCGCCCTCGACGTTCTCGTGAAACGACATGCATAGCTTTAAGTTAAATTGCTTTATATAACATACCTACAACAATTCGTAAGTTATATCATTGTAATATTATGTTTGTACCTAACTGTTAGTTAATTTTGTAGTTTGTTCCTGATGAAGATGAAAAATTAATAAATACTCATCGAAATATCGAAATTCAACAGAATTAAATGTAGTTTCAATCTAAGCCACAGACCGCAATTCCCGATAATTTCAACACTGTTTTATAGTGTTATAGAATATACTTGCACGGTCGATAAATACATCGGATTTCGAATCCAGTTCTATATATATATATATATATATATATATATATATATATATATATATATATATATATATATATATATATATATATATATATATATATATATATATATATATATATATATTGTTATATTTCTATTTGATATGAAAATTAAATTTTGATAATTATAAACAGAATTCAATTTAATATAAAATATTTTCAATTTTCTCAACCACGGGCATATAAATTTAGAACAACCTGTATACAACAAATTGTTATATTTAATTTTAAGAAGTGATTAAACGAAACTCGGGACAATGCGCTTAGAACAAACAAAGTGAATGGCGCGTACCATTATCGTTGTTCGCGGAAGGTTCGATCATTAGCCTATGCTAAATAAAACTCAAGTGAAATCGATAATAGGTCATTATCGTTGTTCGCGGAAGGTTCGATCATTAGCTTATGCTAAATAAGACTCAGTTGAAGTAGATAATAGATCATTAAATTTTGTAAATAGTAGAAAGTAATTTTAGAATGGGAATTAACTATTTTTCTTTTGAAATCCATTACGCATATTTAGAAAGATTAAAAATTGGTTTTGAGGAATACTGCGAATGAGAGTTGGTGGTGGAAGTTTGATTTGTGAATCTGGAAGGGATATTTAGAAAGTAGGGGAATGAATGACAAATAGAGATCAGAATGTTTTGAGCTGTCGAGAAGTGAAGTCCAGTAGTAGACGGTAGTGTACGGAGAGTGAGAAAGCCGGTGTAGTTCCGTGAGTGTGGAGTATCTATCGTGGAACGAGAGGTAGGCCAGGTTGAGAGTAAAAGAACCTCCTTGAGCCAAGAGTTCCCGGTAGCTGATTGCAGTTTCGAAAAAGGTAGAACACAGCATCACGACAGAAGTAGGAAACGAGAGCTATACTAGCTAGTTTCAAAGGAGAACATTACTGGAAGCCAGGACGAGGTTTTGATCGCAGCCAAGGATAGCAGGAAACGGGTCTTGTGTGAAGACATTCTCAGTTCACCAGAAAAAGATCAGTCTCATTTGTTTGGACATGAATGTATGGGTTTTTCGTATTAAATACCACATTTAAAATTGAAGAAACATAATCAATAATATCAGAAAAGCTTCATAAAACTTAAATAGAATTGTTGCTAATAAATCATAATAGTTAAATGTTAATAAAAACTTTCAATTGGAAACCAAAAGGAAATAAGATTCCCATGTGTAAATGTTATGTTTAAGAATAATAAGATATAGCAAATATTAAGCAGTGATTGCCATTTAAATAAAATAAACAATATTTTGATTACAATTGTAACCCATATGTGTGTATTATTTTACTCTTTTCTTTCCTATCCCGATTAGGAACCATTGAGAAATACTTAGAAGCCACGTAAGTAAGTAATTAATTTTATATAAAAGCCCTGAGATTGAAAACATATTGATATGTGATCTGGTAAATTAATTAGATTATTATTAATGCATTGATTAAATTAAATGACATATAAGAATATTATCTCATATCAATAATCAAGATCACATCAACTGTCGTCCAACGTGGAAAGCATTGAAAAGTATTTCTAGTGGCAAATTTGAAGGATAGAAAGAGTAAAGCCGGTATTTGAAAATTTATATGCCTGTGGTAAAAAGTGAGATACTTACATTTGATAACATAAAATTTTAGATCTCTTTAGGTACAAATTTTACATAACTGATTTAATATTTTATTTTACGATATTTACATTTGATATATTTATTGACAATTTATAATATTTGGGTGAAAAAAAGTCGTCTTGGTAACATACTAGTAAAATTTCATATTTGGCGGGGACAGTAGTTCTTGAAAACAAATGTCTGTGACAAGAAGCCAAAGCAAAGACAATAAAAAACAAAAAGAACATTCAGATCAAGAGGAAAATTCAGACCAAGAAGATATTTTAGACACAACAATCATGGCAACAGGAATAGATAAACTATTACAACTGATGCAACTCCAGTCACAAAAACTGGATGACAATCAAAGAGAAACAAAACAAGCAATGGATGAAGCAAAAAGGACAATGGACAAAAATCAGGAGGAAACAAAACTAGCAATGGATGAAGCATCAAAGAAAATGGATAAAGTGGATCAAAAAATGGATGAAACACAACAAAAATTGGATCAAAAAATGGATGAAACACAACAAAAAATGAAACAAGCAATAGAAGAGAACAACAGGAAAATGGAGGAACGCATAGGAAAGTATGAAAAGGAAGTAAAAGGATGTTTGACAATGATCAAGAACGATATGGGACAACAAGAGACAGAGATTAAAGAAATCAAAAGCAAAATAAAGGAAATAACGAATTGTCAGAAAAAGGAAATAGAAAATTTGGAAAATAAGTTGGAAAATGCTATTCAAGTAGACAGAGAAGAAGTGGAAAAAAGAATCACAGAAATAGAAAAACAAGTCACCGAAAACCGGACGCAACAAAATGTAGGAGAAAGAAGAGAAATGGTTATACATAGCACAGATGACGTGAAGATAAGGTTTGGCGGGGATGTACGAAGATTACACCCAGTGCCGTTTATAAATAGCCTGAAAAAGAAAATACAACACATCGGAAATTTCGAAACAGCAAAAGAAACTATCAGAAACCATCTCAAATATGAAGCAAGCCTATGGTTCGATAGTAAAGAAGAAGAATTCGGCAATTGGCAACAATTTGAACAAAAATTTTTGAATTATTTCTGGGGAAAGGTCCAACAATTGGAAATTAACAAGGAATTGCAAAATGGGAAATACAATGATAGGATGGGTGTATCAGAAAGGACATATGCTTTGCAAATTTACAATAATGCAAAACATTTACAATATAATTACTCATCGGAACAATTAGTCGAACTGATTGCAAGACATTTCGAGGAAACGCTGGAAGACCATATCACATTGCAAAATTACAAAGACATAGATAGTTTATGCCAATTCCTACAAATAAGAGAATCACGTCTAAGAGAAAGAAAATCAAGAAGATCGCGAGAAGATTACAGGCCCCGAGAAACACAAGATTACAGAGATAGAAATCAAAATAGGAGGGACTATACAAGACGAGATTTTAATCCCAGAAGGGAAAACGAAAATAGAGACAACGGAAGAGGAAATTATGAACAAAGAAATAGGCAATGGAATGAGGACAGAAATCGAGAATACCAGAATAGAAACACCACACGCTCAAATCAAGAAAACAGAAATAATGGTAGACAAAATGAACAGGGATATCGAGAAAACCGAAACAGATCCGACAGACCAAGAGAAAATAGAAGAGAAGTAAATAATACCCAGACAGATGAATATGACGGAGAGAGACATTATGACGAAAATATAAACAACGATGAGCAACCGGCGTCTTTTCACGACGGCGCTCACTAAAAACCAAAAATCAAACAGGAATCTTTTGTCACCCCAAGGAGTTTATTAAATTGGCAGGAAACAACGAAAAGAAAAATGGAGTTAATTTAAAATTCGTGGATGGATTTATCAACGAGAAACCAATTAAAATTATGATAGACACTGGATCTGAAATAACATTGGTCAACAGAAAACTAATAGAAGAAGTTAACTTAACAAATTTAATTTACAAAATACCTAGGGTAAATTTAGTGGGCGCAAACAAACGGACATTGGCAACTATAAATGAAGGCATACGAGTAATGGTACGACTGGGTAAGAATATGTATGCACTACAATGTGTAATAATGCCAAACATGTCACATGACATGATAGTAGGAGTTGACGAATTGGCAGAAAAACATGTAGTGATAGATTTTAAAAATAATACGATGAAACTAACAGAAGAAAAAGAAAAAGAACAGGACAAGGAACATGAGAAACAAAATACGGACGAATCAGGTAAAGAACAAACAGTGGAAATGAATTTGGCAGCGAAGCAAGGACAAAGAAAAAAAAGGAGAAAAGGTCAGAAAAAGATAAAAGAAAATGAAACCTGTGGCTCCTCAAAAGAAGAGTTGAGCCCAGAAGAAGAAAATTTGAGAGTATCAGAAACAAAGGAAACCTGGGATTCCTCAAAAGAAGAGACGAGCTCAGAAGAAGAAGAAATAAAGCTAAAAAATGAAAGTGAAAAGAATATGATTGAAACAGTGGTATTTGAAGAGGAGGTATATGCAAACGAGGATGCAGAATGCACGGTAAACATGTGTGAAGAATCTGAAAAAAAAGACAGAAAATTGATATGGGAAAAAGGGAAAGACAACATAATAGCCGACACTCTAACACAGGATGAGGACACTGAAAATAAGGAAACAATTACTCTACAGGTGGGACTAATTAGAGTAATACAAGAAGAAGGGGTATAAGACGTAGATTAAAGTAAGGAAATATACAGGGAGTTGGTTGTGCCTCGAGAAAATTTATTTAAAATTGCAGATAAATTTTATCGAATACAAGGCGGGGATTTGTTATATTTCTATTTGATATGAAAATTAAATTTTGATAATTATAAACAGAATTCAATTTAATATAAAATATTTTCAATTTTCTCAACCACGGGCATATAAATTTAGAACAACCTGTATACAACAAATTGTTATATTTAATTTTAAGAAGTGATTAAACGAAACTCGGGACAATGCGCTTAGAACAAACAAAGTGAATGGGCGTACCATTATCGTTGTTCGCGGAAGGTTCGATCATTAGCCTATGCTAAATAAAACTCAAGTGAAATCGATAATAGGTCATTATCGTTGTTCGCGGAAGGTTCGATCATTAGCTTATGCTAAATAAGACTCAGTTGAAGTAGATAATAGATCATTAAATTTTGTAAATAGTAGAAAGTAATTTTAGAATGGGAATTAACTATTTTTCTTTTGAAATCCATTAAGCATATTTAGAAAGATTAAAAATTGGTTTTGAGGAATACTGCGAATGAGAGTTGGTGGTGGAAGTTTGATTTGTGAATCTGGAAGGGATATTTAGAAAGTAGGGGAATGAATGACAAATAGAGATCAGAATGTTTTGAGCTGTCGAGAAGTGAAGTCCAGTAGTAGACGGTAGTGTACGGAGAGTGAGAAAGCCGGTGTAGTTCCGTGAGTGTGGAGTATCTATCGTGGAACGAGAGGTAGGCCAGGTTGAGAGTAAAAGAACCTCCTTGAGCCAAGAGTTCCCGGTAGCTGATTGCAGTTTCGAAAAAGGTAGAACACAGCATCACGACAGAAGCAGGAAACGAGAGCTATACTAGCTAGTTTCAAAGGAGAACATTACTGGAAGCCAGGACGAGGTTTTGATCGCAGCCAAGGATAGCAGGAAACGGGTCTTGTGTGAAGACATTCTCAGTTCACCAGAAAAAGGTCAGTCACCAGAAAAAGGTCAGTCTCATTTGTTTGGACATGAATGTATGGGTTTTTCGTATTAAATACCACATTTAAAATTGAAGAAACATAATCAATAATATCAGAAAAGCTTCATCAAACTTAAATAGAATTGTTGCTAATAAATCATAATAGTTAAATGTTAATAAAAACTTTCAATTGGAAACCAAAAGGAAATAAGATTCCCATGTGTAAATGTTATGTTTAAGAATAATAAGATATAGCAAATATTAAGCAGTGATTGCCATTTAAATAAAATAAACAATATTTTGATTACAATTGTAACCCATATGTGTGTATTATTTTACTCTTTTCTTTCCTATCCCGATTAGGAACCATTGAGAAATACTTAGAAGCCACGTAAGTAAGTAATTAATTTTATATAAAAGCCCTGAGATTGAAAACATATTGATATGTGATCTGGTAAATTAATTAGATTATTATTAATGCATTGATTAAATGAAATGACGTATAAGAATATTATCTCATATCAATAATCAAGATCACATCAATATATATATATATATATATATATATATATATATATATATATATATATATATATATATATGACTAATAGCACGATAACTTTTGAACGAAAAGTCAGATTTCAGCCAAATTTGGCATCAAGGTTCTTTTTTTGATAAAAAAGATCAAGGTCTTGAACCAGAAGAATCGGTTTACCAGAAGTTGTGTTTTTACTAATTTTTTATGTAAAAATATGTCGTTTTTTTTCAATTCTTCCACCCTGTATATATCATTTTTCAAAAAGGTAATAACGCCATTGAAAAGAGTGTAAAAATATTTTTTACGAAATATTACGAACTTATTAGTTCTGTTAATTGCCATTTAATAAACGCATAACGTATGTTCACATGTGCCTATGGGCGGCAGATTCATTTTGAATGCCCGCCACTTTTGTAAAAGACAAAATCTGAGATGGCCTCATATTTAAATTTGAATCTTTGTATGTGTAGTATGTGTGGTCCAAATTATAAACTTCTACCATTAAATGCACAATAATTCTTACCTGCATGTGAAGATACGTTATGCATTTATTAAATGGTAATTAATATAACTAAACAGCTCAAAATATTTCCTAAAAAATATTTTTACGCTCTTTTCAACGCCGGTATTACCTTTTTGAAAAATTACCAAAGAACGGCAGTTCTCGTCAGTGGCGCACAACCCCAACAACAATACCCCTACAAGCGACACTATATATACACTAAATTTTCGATTTTGTAAATCTGACTGAATTGAAAATTGGACCAAATCCCATCTTAAAGTTTAGGAAAAGACTCACCCATCCATATATCAACTTTCCATTTTGGTCCAAGGGTGTGGATTTTACGGCCCTTCCCATTTAGGGTCTGTTTTTCGTTCTCGTCCGCAGAACTCCCAAAAATTTCAATAGAAATTTAAGTCCGACCTTTACGGCTTGTGATAATACTGATCCTTACCTTTCCAACGGATGTCTAATTTTGAAAATCGGTTATACCATTCAAAAGTTACCGAGCTCAGAAGTATGACTCAATTTTTATTTAAAAAGGGTAAAATGTTTGTGGTGGATATGTTTGTATGTATGTATGTATGTATGTATGTATGTATGTATGTGTGTGGAAAAGTTACACCGATCTGAATGTTTTTTCTGTGTTTCAAGAGGGTGTGAGGGTCGATACAGAACAGGTGTAATTTTTGACTTCTGACTACCCGTAAGCCAGCTAGAGGGCTAGGGAGATACAAAATAGCATATTTTTTGGGCGTATATATCTTAGGTTCAAGAAGAGACAGAAAACTGCAAATACATCAAATCAATAGGGTTGAGCTAAACTTTCAAATGGTGCCTAAGCTATTAAGATGAGACATATACACTGCTCACCATAGCAGAAAAACTGAAAAATTAAACTTTGAAAATTTTGGTTTTTCGACAATTACTCAAAATTTCAACCTACGAATTGCTCCAATAGCTGAGCGTTTGTAGGACGTCTCTAGTCGCGTCTAACGGTATATCTCATATCTGGTAAAATTCGAATTTTTAAGTTATAGGCTTCATAAGTATGATCAAATCTATTTCTTATGGAAAAAACGGATTTTCAAGCTCAATAATTCCTGTAATACGTTCAGTTATCATATTTGATCTTGGATGCATCAGATACTACTTGTCAATACGTTTCAAACTCATGTTTATTGATCAAAATTAGTGAAGCCGTTCAGAAGTTATATAGCTCCAAAAGTATAATTAGTCCAGGAATTGAAACTTTTCACTTCGCAATTTTTACAGAATGGATTGATTTGCTTGAAAATTTGACAATAAGTAGTGGATAGTCCAAGGATCAAAATCTATATGATGCCGAAAGACGCTTTTACCATGAGGTGGTTGCCACTCATCTCGGGGGTGGGAATTTTTTATTATATTTTGACCGCAAATGTTGGTAAAAGCATTAATTGTAAGCAAAAAATGTTTTATACATTTTTTTGATAAAATTAATAGATTTCGATTTATTGGTTATCGAAAGTGTTAGTTTTATATCGAAAAAATCAATGTTATTAATCATTTTTCTGCTAATAACTCAAAAAGTTTTTGTTTTATCAAAACAACTTTACTTAACGAATATATACCTTTTAAAAAAGAAACAAAGTGTTTTTTTCAATTTTCTTTAAGACCAATAGTAATCGAGCTGTACTTTATTATATGTTAGCTTTTCTTCGTCAAATACTAAATATTATAGTTTCAAAGTCAAAAGACGGAAAAACTATGCATTTTTTGAGGATAACTTATGGAAACTAATTTTAAATGTTTAAAAAGATTTATTTTCAAAAATAAAAAATAAAGTGATAGGGGAACACCATTGCAGGTTAGAAAAATCAGGATAGGGTCGTGGAATCTTGGTAGTCTTACAGATAAGAGTTAGTGGATGCGCTCAAACGAAGAATAGTTCAAATTGCTTGTATTCAAGAAACTAGGTGGAAAGGACAAAGGGCGAAAGAACTAGGTGAAGGTTACAAATTGTAGTATGCAGGGAGTAGTAACACTATAAATAGTGTTGGTATAATTGCTGATAGTGAAATGAAAGATAACGTAGTGGAAGTTGTAAGAACGAGTGATAGAATGATGTCAGTGAAATTTGTAATTGATAAAGAGCTATTTAATGTTGTGTGTGTATGCTCCTCAAACAGGTCTGGGTGAAAATGAAAGAAGAGCTTTCTATGACCAATTAGGAAACGTCCTGAGTGATATTCCGTCAGAGGAGAAAGTTATAATAGGAGGTGATTTCAATGCACATGCGGGCCAAGCCAAGGCAGGATACGAAGCAATACATGGGGGATTAAGCTTTGGAACTACAAATGAAGCTGGAGGTGATATGCTTGAATTAGCAACAGCACTAGATATGGCGATTGTTAACACATTCTTTAAAAAGAGAGAAATTCATCTTATTACGTACAAAAGTGGACAACATCAATCCCAAATAGACTATTTCATAATAAGGAAAGAAGACATACGTGAATGCAAGGACTGCAAGGTAATAGTTAGTGAGACAGTAAGCCAACAACATAAGCTGCTTGTTCTGGATATTGAAGTAAAAAGGGAAGCTAAACCAAAATATCGGAGAGGACCACAAAAAGTCAAGTGGTGGATGCTAAAAGATGAGAAGGAAGGCCTATTCAGGGAAAGAATGGCGCCCTAAAAATGGCCAGTAGTATAAAAGAGACTGCTATTGAAATACTTGGGAAAACGTCAGGAAAAAAGTTTGAGGGTAAAGAGACTTGGTGGTGGTCAAACGAAGTACAAGGGAAAATAAAAGAGAAGGGAAAATTATATAAAAAGTGGCAAGAAACCAGATCCGACACAGATCTTCAAAACTATATGGTGGCGAAAAAGGAAGCTAAAGTAACAGTAGCAAAAGCCAAAGCAGAAGCATATTCAAACCTATACGATCAACTTGATACCAGAGAAGGCGAAACGAAGATATATAAAATAGCCAAACAGAGAGCAAAGAAAGCAAAATATTTTAATCAGATTAGATGTATCCGAGATGAAAATAATAAAACACTAGTTCACGAAAAGGATGTCAAAAAGAGATGGAGGAAGTACTTTGACAGCTTATTAAATGAAGAATTTGACAGACAGCCTGTAGAGTCAACGGAGACAGTAGCAGCAATGGTCACCAAAATAACAAACGAGGAAGTGGCTCAAGCGCTTCAAAAAATAAAGAAAGGAAAAGCGGTAGGACCAGATGATATTCCTGGGGAAGTATTGGGAGAGACAGGAACAAGGTGGCTAGCAGGTTTATTTAATAGAATTATGGAAGTTGGACAAATGCCAGACGAATGGAGAAGCAGTATACTAGTACCTGTATACAAAAACAAGGGAAATATTAGTATATTAGTACCTGTCTACCAAAACAAGGGAGACATACAACAATGTACAAACTACAGGGCTATAAAACTGCTTAGCCACACCATGAAAATATGGGAAAGAGTAATTGATAGACGGATACGTGAAGAGACCGAATTATGCAGGGCAGATCAACAACCGATGCAATTTTAATTATAAGGCAGTTGATGGAAAAATACAGGAGTAAAGAAACAAACGCTCATATGGTATTCATTGATCTTGAGAAAGCATTGATAGAGTTCCTCGAGAGATTCTGTAGTGGGCACTCAATAAGAAAGGAGTCCCTGGCGAATATGTAAAGATTGTGAGAGTTATGTATGAGGGAGTAACGACTAGTGTTAGGACAGGTGTGGGAGAGACTGATAAATTTCATGTGAAAGTAGGATTGCACTAAGGCTCGGTGCTTAGTCCGTATTCATTCTCATTAGTTTTGGACCAGATAACAGCGAAACTTCAGGGTAACATTCCATGGTGCTTAATGTATGCTGATGATGTCGTGTTAGTAGGAAATAGTGAAAGAGACTTAGAACAAAAACTGGAACAGTGGAGACAAGCTCCGGAGGAAAAAGGTTTAAAACTTTACTGATAAGAACCTGGTAGGACAAAGATAGAATATTTGCAATGTTCATTTAAAGATGGAGTTACTACAAATAAAATGGTATCTTTGGATGGTGAGCTGATTGTAAAAAGCAATTATTTTAAGTACCTGGGATCGGTATTGCATTACAGAGTAATGCAGAAATAGATGGAGATGCATGCAGTAGAATTAGGGCTGGATGGATGAAGTGGAAGGAAGTGAGTGATGTGCTGTGTGAGATTAAAATTCCAATGAAGTTAAAGGGAAAATTCTATAAAACAGCCATAAGACCGGCTATGATGCACGGAACTGAATGTTGGGCAGTGAAAAAGAAAGAGGAACAACGAATGCATGTGGCGGAAATGAGAATGCTTAGATGGATGAGTGGAGTGACAAAAAAGGATAAAATTAAAAATGAGAATATTAGGGGAAGTGTAGGTGTGGCACCAATTGATGCCAAAATGAGAGAGCATAGGTTGAGATGGTTTGATCATGTTCAACGTCGAGACGCTAATGACCCAATACGAAGAAATGCTGAAGTGCAGATTCCTGGAAGGAGTAGGAGAGGAAGACCAAAGAAGACGTGGGGGGAGACGATTAGGCAGGACATGTTGGTAAAGGGGATTAATATTGATATGACCCAAGATAGAATTGTATGGAGGAATGCAATTAGGGAAGCCGACCCCGCATAGGGATAAGGCAAAGAAAATGATTATGTGAGTATGGAGTAGGTCGGAAAACATTAGATGACCACGCAAGGTTGTATATCATAGAATCCAAAACATTACAAATTTTATTTTTATACTTTTTTACCTACATGCAGAAAAATATTGAATTGATTTAATTATGAAATATCTGATGAGGTTACTAAATAATAATTATCTAAGTGAAATAAGGCCACACAGTGATGATCGGCAACATTAATCACGGATAGGTGCATTAAGAAGAAGTAGCAGGGAAAAGATCAGAAAGCCTACAAATTGAAATTAGAACAATAAATCAACTGAAACCTTCAAATAATTTAGGAGATAAAATAATATCAAAAGCAAGAAGTAACGAAGAACTAAATTCCACTAGATAGTTACAGAGACTACTTGTGAAGTAAAAAAATAACAAAAGAAAATAACAAAAAGAATATATAAAACAATAATAGAAAATATTTGGCCGTTCGGCGCCGAGAAATAAATCAAAAAAACAAAAAAATTAAGGCCATGGAAATGAACTATTGGGGACGATGTTGCCGACTCGCTGGATTTAATAGGGTAAGGAACCGTAAGGAACGAATGTATTCGGAGAAAAATGAAAATTGCTCTTGACATAATATAGACAATTGAAGCCAAAAGGCTAAATTGGTATGGACAGACCAGAAGCGAATGCCTGAGAATAGATGGTTAACAACGATCGAAAAATGAAACTAGAAGGAAACGAGGTAGACTAAGACGGTCCTGGAGAGAAGATGTCGAGGATGCAATGACCGAAAGATATTTGCAGACTCAGCAAAATTGCTTCAACAGAAACGCTGGAAATTATGATGGGAGAAACGGCGATAATATTTAACATAACATAAACGGTGGTAAACGGCGGAATGGGACGTTTCGATGCCGCCGGTTCATCGCCGGCCGTTTCAATGCCGCCGGTTCATCGCCAGTCCATTTCATCGCCGTCATATCTCGCATTTCCTAGAATTCCTAATTAATACTAAAAATAACTAATAATTGTAATTGTCGAAAATTCGGAAATATATCAGATAGCGATTAATTGACTGGCGATGAATCGGCCGGCATCGGCATCGAACTGGCGGCATCGAAACGGCGGCGATGAAACGTCCTAGACCCGGTAAACGGAGAGATAACATTTGTATTTGTAGTACCTAATTTAAATAATAATCGTTTAATAATCAATAGGTATGTAAACAAATTGTGATGAGTGTGATCATAAAAAGTATGGTTCCATGTACTTACAAAAAATTTTAAACTTACTGTTATGGTAGGGATAATCAAAATATTGAACCATGCCCAAATTTGAAACGTCTTCAAATTCATTTTAGTTATCACTATCATGTACAATGCATAAACTTTTATATCTAAATTTAAAAATCTTTAACTCATACTGATTATAAAAGAGTTTTAATTACCTACCTATACATTGAATTATATAAAGGTCAAAAAGGTAATCAGAACCGGCTTAGCCCTAGATCATAAATAGAGTAGAATTCTGTAGAAATTTTGCATCTAGTCAAGTGATTATAAATTACAAATATGTATTTGTATTTATTATTGATGTATCTCAAGATTATTATAAACTTTAACAACTTCTTATATTATATGCAAACGATGTCTGGTACATTTTTTTCCAATCGTCCAAAAGTTGTTTTCCCTTTAGTAAGAAGTTTTCGAAATAATAATAATTAACATATATTGAGTTCTTGTGTTAAACAGAGTATCACTTATTCAGTAGTGCTTTAGTATCCGCGAATTCAATTATTTGTGGTATGCCACAAGCAAACGGTTCCCGTGAGGTGGGAAAATTAGAAATAAAATTAAAGAAAGTTAAACAAGGATTCTTGAAAATACATGTAAATAAGACACCTGAAGTACAGTCTCAGTCACTGAATAGTTTAAACGATAACGGTTTTTGCTCAATATCTCCGCCATTTTTAACTTTTTGACAAAAAATATAGAAACTGAAATTATTGAAAATGTAATTTTCTATAATTTAATTTATTATAATTTTTTTCGTGCGGTTCATATTTTCCGAGTTATGGGGAAAAACCGTGACAGTTAAAGCATAATTATTGATTTATTGAATTATCTCGTTTATTATTACCTCTTCAACAAATTTTAACCCATACAAAAATGAAGAGAATTAAATTTTGTACAATTTTGATCTCCCTCATTTTTTTGATAAAATCAATATTTAAGGTAGTACGTATACGGTAAAGACGCGAGCGTAAGACCCGATTGATTTTAAAGCAATTGTTTTTGTTCAACATCTTCCCCATTTTCAACTTTTCGACAAAAAGTGTAAGGACTGAAATTGTTGCAATTACGATTTACTACAATTTTTCGAGAGAACCAGTGGCGGGTCTAAGAGGGGGGAATGGGAAAATTCCCCCCAACGGGATACAAAATAAAAAAAAAAGATATTGAAATATTAAAATATATTAGCTGGCATGAAACTTAATTATCGACAGACAAATTCAACCAATAAAACCCGCTAGTTAATAAAATTAAGTGAACTTAATGCATATAAGTTATTATTTATGTCTTTTATGTACTTAGTTCGGTTGGTGTTTCATGGGAAGTTTCAAAAATTGTATAAAATATAATTCTCTTTATTTTTGTTTATGTACAATTATGTCGTAAAATTAATAATAAATGAGACAGTTCAATAATTATGCTTCCCCTTCGCTTCCACTATTTTCCTCCTTAACTCGGAGAATATTGATCGCATAAAAAAATTAAGGAAAAGAAATTGTAGGAAATTGCGTTTCCAACAATTTTTGTTCCTACCGTTTTTGTCGAAAAGTTGAAAATGGCAGAGATAGTAAGCAACAGCGGTTCTCCTTTAAAATCAATATGGCGGCTAATGCAACCGCGGAATTCAGTCGAGATTTTAAATTTACACTACTATTGATCTCCCCTAAAGGACAGAATTATAAAATTTGGGGCAGCTCAGAAAAAAGATTCAATTTAGTAATTATGCTCCCCCCACCACTTTTTACTATTTTCCCACTTAACTCGGAAAATATCAACCGCATGAAAAAAAATTGTTAAAAAGAAATTGTAGGAAATCATATTTGGAACAATTTAAGTTGAAAATGGTGTAGAAATTGAACAAAAACAATTGCTACAAAATCAATCAGGTCTTACGCTCGCGCCATTATCGCATACATACTACCTTAAATAGCAAAAAAATGAAAAAAACTAAAATTGTGTAGAATTCAATTCTCTCTATTTTTGTATAGGAACATTTTTGTCGTAAAACTAACAATAAACGAGATAATTCAATAATTATGCTCTATTTATATATAACTGTCACTATTTGCCGCTATAACTCGGAAAATATCGATGGCACGAAAAAATTGTATACCCTATTCCACGAACATACGCCTGTTTTGGATTACTTCGACAACGAATATTTTACTGTGCAAAATAAGAAGAACGAAAGTAAATTGCAAATTAAATTGTTGTTTATTGGAATAATTATTAGCGCCATTTACTTTCGTATTTCTTATGTTGCACAGTAAAATATTCGTTGTCGAAGTAATCCAAAACAGGCGTATGTTCGTGGAATGGCCCATACAAATAAAAATAATAGAAATCAACAATTTTGGTTGTTATACTTTTTGTCGAAAAGTTGAAAATGGCGGAGATATTGAGCAAAAACGGTTCTCGTTTAAAATCAAGATGGCGGCTAACGCAATGGCGGAATTCAGTCGAGATTTTAAATTTACACTACTATTGACCCTCCCCCTAAAGATTAAAAAAATAAAATTTGGGGCAGCTCCTAATGCAAGGTTAGGCCTGTTATTCGTCTAACCCGACTGGACTAAAAAAGCTATTTAACACGTCCAAAATGCATATATGCATTTGAATGACGTGCAAAACAAAGAGCATTGCTAAACTCAATAATTTTAACTCAATTTTATTCAAAAAAACTTCTTTCTATAATTTCCATTGGGTTATACTTTTTAAAATAGATTTATTTTATTTTACGTCAACTTGACGTAAAAGATGTGTTAAACGAGGTAAAATTCCAAAAAATTGGTCACTGGATATTAAACGGTGTAAACTACTCAATGGGCTCAGCTGTACATATGAAAGTCAAAGAGAAATTAGAAAATAATCAATCAATGAATTTTTTTTTTTTTTTTGGGAAAGGTCATATGGGAGAAGGTCTTTAGGACGGCCTAGAAAAAGTTGGAAAGGTGCAGTCAGAGAAGATCTAGAGAAAATGGCAATGAAACAATGGGAAATAGTAGCACAGGACCGACAAACATGGATTGCAATAAATAGTAAACGCGACAAAGACTCACACAAAGTTGTAACGCCATTGATGATGATGATGATGAAATCAATGAAAATACGCCGTTGAACCAACGGTCGGCAACTATAAAATATGCCTGGCACAATTTCAATAATAAATTTTTTCCATCTTTGCCCTGAAATATCTATATTCAGAGCTTGATAAAATTACTTACCTTTCTATCTTTTAAGTTAAGTTCATCGTTTTCAAATCCTCCTATGCATAGGTATTTCGATTTTGTTGAATTAATATTACTACCCATCGCTCGTATTTTTGTATTAATCGCATTGTTATCTACTGCAGATCTTCCTGGGCTTTTGCAAAGACTACTTGATCATCCTAGAAATGAAGCGTGTATAAGATTGTTTTGCTGTTTAATGATATACGTATTCCAGAACATGATCTTCTCTATTTCTTCAGTACCTCCTCATTCATGTAGATTTTGAAGAGTGTTCTAAATAGACTGCAGCCTTGCCTTAGTCCCTTATTTACCATAAAATTCTCTGAGATGGTTGTTAATCTTTATTGTATCTGTTGGAGATATTCAGGTCTGAACACTTATAGTTATTTTACGTAGTGACTTTTAAACCTTGATGTATGTATATTTTCGCTCTTAGACTTCCTACGAATCTCCAAGCCTTAGAGGTTTTGCTTCCACTTACACATGATTTATCTGTTTCTCTTGTTCGAGAGTATCACTTTATAATATGTTAGGTAGACGACCAAGAAGAAGACCACATATGAGATGGGTAGATGACATCAAAAAAATAGCCGGAACAAATTGAAAGTATGCCGATTCAAGATCCGATGGAAGGAGTTGGGAGAGGTCTATGCCCAAAAATGGACAATAGAAGCCTAAGAAGATGAATATGCTCTTATTTGTTTGTCGGTAGGTTCGCTCTTCTTTTCCCAAGCAGGGCCGTAACTACCATTGGAGCAACCGGGGCAGTGCCCCGAGGCCCCCGACCAAGGGGGCCCCGTGCATAGATTTTAACGAGGAAAATAAAAATATGTATTTTAAAAGCCGATCACAAGGAAATATTTTCAAATGACCAATTGTGAAAAAGACCGCAAAATAGTTTTAATTTTTCACTAGGGAAATTAGTCTTTTAGACTTAATGCAATTGGAACAGAACAGGGCCCCTGAGGCCTGAGCTAAGCTGGGGCCCCTGAGACCTTAACATAAAAATTTAAATTATTACTCAAAAAAATTAGTTATTGCGGCGTAATAAAACCGAAAATGCCAATGCAAGAGGGGGGCCCGGGCTAAGCTGGGGCCCCCGAGACCTTTCGTAAACATATAAATAATTGTGACTGAGGAAATTTGTTATTTTGGCGAAATGAAAACTAAAATGCAACCGGAATAGGGACCCCAGATCCCAGCTACTTTGTCTTAATCAATTTACCCCAGACCACATCTTGGTACGTGAAAGGAACCACATATTGAAAATAAAGGTGAATATACCTACATAAGATAAAATGAGCACATTAGGATCAGTCCCACTAGTACACTGACCAGATTCACTGAGTGTGCTTGGCTCACACTGCAGTAGCTTGAGAGTGTGCTCACTACGAAGACCAAAGGATGGTATCCTAGCCTAGAGCATAGTATCCTACTCTTCATATTCGTGAATTCTGGCATTCAAAATAATGCATTTATTTTACATAGGATCGATAATATAGTTTCGATCGCCAGGTAAAATAAATACATTATTTTAAATGCAAGAATTCACGATTATGAAGAGTACGATACCATGCTCTAGGCTAGGATACCATCCTTTGGTCTCCGTAGTGAACGCTCCCTAAGGCACGTTAAGGTGCTTTTAAATCAAAGTGAACACGAACGAAGGAACGAATTCGTAGGTGTTCGCTTGGTTATTCGTCAGTACAAAGTAAGACCATTTACATTGTAACGAACGAACGCATTCGTTGATAATCCGTCCGCAATGTCAGATACAGATGAAGCTGTAATCATTAGCGCTGCTAATTTTATAGTTATTGCAGAACATGCTGAAAAAAAAAAGAAAGAATAGAGTGTGGTGTTCATATAGGAGAGAAAATGCGCTTTCAAGGGGTTAAATGTCAAAGATTTTTCCGGACACCCCTTGCGCTGGGGGTACATTCCTCAGACCTCCCGGTAGGGGGCCCCCAGTCCACATTTGCCCCGAGGCCCCCAACATCGTAGTTACGGCCCTGTTCCCAAGGCTTGATATAGCTCCCTTTAGCGATTATAATATGTGGGTATAAAGCCCATTTGTGTCGTGATTTACATACGCACAATTAACTCTCCGGTCTAGTCTTAGTTCAAGCTGTGGGTGAAAAATAGGTCGATTTCAGGATATAATTCAGGAATTTTTGGAACCTATCAGGTGTTGTAAAGGACGATGCCAGGAATAACTTATACTAAAATGTAACCAAAAATTTTGTGCGGTTTTTTATTTATGACGATTTTCATTTGTTAAATTTACAATTTTTAAAGATTTTTAATTTTGCAGCTTAGGATATTCATTTTAGAGAAAAAGTTTTAAATAGAAAATTGTAGTATATTAAAAAACCTACAATTTGAGCTATTGCAAGTTTAATTTCGTTAATACGTTATTGCAAAACAGCCTGCGAAAGGTCCAAAATGGCCGTTTTTTGCAATTGCGTTATTTATTGTAAAAATCACTTTTATGTATTTTTTTAAGGTTTTATAATTAAGATCTTTCAATACTAAACACAAAAAAATTCTTTCTAGTGCCCGATTTGTGAACTTGTTGCTTAGATATTATAATTTGTTTATCCCAAGAGGTCAAATGTCCAAGGCTATAACTTTTTGAAAAAAATTCGTACAGAGGTAATCTAAGATCCACTCTCCTTCTAAAGACTTATATTTTCATATTCTGATGTAAATAAATGCGTATTTTTCAACCTCTTATTTCTGGTTTGAAAATAAGGGGGCAAATTTCGTTATAAACATTTAGAACTAAAGCCGCCCCTGTACATCCTATGAGTTTCTAACTTGCAGATTATTGTTGCTGAAGCCAAAATAAAGATTCAAAACCAAATAAAAAATATTCTGCGACCAACTGAAGCCGAGATAATTGTTTTTGTTTTCTTAAATCGTAGTGACTTTATTTATAACAATTAAGAAATTATTTCACAGTCATTGACTAAAGAAAGACTGATATTATCTTAAAATAAAAATTATTTTGACCGAAAGTTACATTTAATTAATGAAAATGATTTTTAAAGTGTAGTGGAGATTTATTTTTCGTTTCGACTCTGATTTATTGTGTCGGTTTCCCTTAGCAATGGCTAGCAACTTATAATACATTGAATCACGGCTTTCGCTTTAAATTTTAAAACACCGCTTGGATTGACATGAAATTTGGCAAACACATAGATAACATGTTAAAGAATAAAAATGATATTGGGCCTCTGTGTGCTTTTGTCCTAGGGGTGAATTTCACCCCTTATAAGGGGTGAAAAAATATATGTTCAAAATAAGTTTGGAAATTGATAAAACGTCTAATTCTAAGCACCTTTTGTTCTATAGCATTTTTTCACCAAGTTAATACCTTTCGAGTTATTTTCGAATAAATACCTTCATTTTTTAACAACAAAAAAGACACGTTTTTAGGCGGTTTTTGACAAATAACTCAAAAAGTAAGTATTTTCTTAAAAAAAAGAGTTTAACAAAAATATAGCAAATTAAAAATTAAAAAAAAATGGTGCACGCGTGAAATCTCTAGACCCTAAACTTAGACTAAACAAAGTTCTAGCTAATGAAAAAGAGGTTCATATCCGTCAAATTTCAAAGTGAATTATTTCAACGTGAAATAACCGAAAAAGCATGCACTTTTTGGAGAAAAATCATTACAACTTTTTTAAAGTGTTTAAAAAAATATGTATATCTCTTTTAAAAACAAGTTTATAGCATCAAAAGTAAGCAAGTTACGCTGAAAATAAAGTTGATCTCTTTTTTTTTGGTCAAAAAACTCGGGAAAGTCACCCCTTAATTAGCATCAAAAATGAAATTAATCAATTTTACTTCAATGTTGTTTTACTCGTGTATGTGTCGTTTATGTCTGTAAGTTTCATCGGTTCAAAGTGCTTATTTTTGAAGGGGTAGTAGTTAAAAGGACTTGAACTAGTCAATAATCACGAGTGTATGCAAATTTAGAACAGCCATATCTTAATAAATTTTTGCCTTCCAAAAAAAAGCAAAAAATCCAAAATATTCATAACAGCAAAAACTAATTTTTTTTACTCTTTGTGATTTTTGGTCACATTAATAAATTTTAAGTTATTTAGAAAAAAAATTTTTTGTTTAAATTCAAAATTAAAACAGATTTGCTTTAAAACCATTTTTTTTAAATAAGCCCTTTGAACCGATGATACTTACAGATCATATAAATTAATAATACATGAGCAAAGTAACTTGTGAAGCGGTAATGAGTAATTTGATTTAAGATGCTAATTGGGGGTTGACTTTCGAGTTTTTTGACCAAAAAAAAAAGAGATCAACTTTATTTTCAGAGTAACTTGCTTACTTTTGATGCTATAAACATTTTTTAAAAACAGATATATGTACATATTTTTTTAAATACTTTAAAAAATGATTTTTCTCCAAAAATTGCATGATTTTTTGATTATTTCACGTTGAAATAATTCACTTTGAAATTTGACGGATATGAACCTATTTTTCATTAGCTAGAACTTTGTTTATACTGGGTCTAGAGATTTCATGCATACATCATTTTTTCAATTTTTAATTTTCTATATTTTTGTTAAAACCCATTTTTTCAATAAAATACTTATTTTTTGAGTTACTTCTCAAAAACCGCCTAAAAAGGTGTTTTTTTTGTTGTTGAAAAATTAAGATATTTACTCGAAAATAACTCGAAAGGTATTAACTTGGTGAAAAAATGCTATAGAACGAAAAGTGCTTAGAATTAGAAGTTTTATCCATTTCCGAACTTATTTTGAACATATATTTTTTCACCATTCATAAAGGGTGACACACCCCCAGGACAAAAGCACACAGAGGCCCAATATAATTTTTATTCTTTAACATGTTATCTATGTGTTTGCCAAATTTCATGTCAATCCAAGCGGTGCTTTAAAATTTAAAGCAAAAACTGTGATACAATGTATTATAAGTTGCTAGCCGTTGCTAAGGGCAACCGACACAATAAATCATAGTCGTAACGAAAAATAAATCTCCATTACACTTTAAAAATCATTTTCAATAATTAAATGTAATTTTCGGTTAAAATAATTTTTATTTTAAGATAATATAAGTCTTTCTTTAGTCAATGACTGTGAAATAATTTCTTAATTGTTATAAATAAAGTCACTACGATTTAAGAAAACAAAAACAATTATCTCGGCTTCAGTTGGTCGTAGAAAATTTTTATTTAGTTTTGAATCTTTATTTTGTCTTCAGCAACAATAACCTGCAAGTTAAAAACTCATAGGATGTAGAGGGGCGGCTTCAGTTCTAAATGTTTATAACTAAATTTGCCCCCTTATTTTCAAACCCGAAATAATAGGTTGAAAAATGTTATACGCATTTATTTATATCGGAATATGAAAACATAAGTCTTTAGAAGGAGAGTGGATCTTGGATTAACTCTGTACGATTTTTTTTCAAAAAGCTATAGCCTTGGACATTTGACCTCTTGGGATAAACAAATTATAATATCTGAACAACAAGTTCACCAATCGGCACTACAAATTTTTTTTATGTTTAGTAGTGAAAGATCTTCATTTTAAAGCCTTAAAAAATACATAAAAGTTATTTTTACAATAAATAAGGCAATTGCAAAAAACCGCCATTTTGGACCTTTCGCAGGCTGTTTTGCAATATCGTATTAACGAAATTAAACTTGCCATAGCTCAAATTGTAGGTTTTTTAATTTACTACAATTTTCTATTTCAAAGTTTTTGTCTGAAATGAATATCCTAAGCTGCAAAATTAAAAATCTTGAAAAATTGTAAATTTAACAAATGAAAATCGTCATAAATAAATAACCGCACAAAATTTTTGGTTACATTTTAGTAGAAGTTATTCCTGGCATCGTCTTTTACAACACCTGATAGGTTTCAAAAATTCCTGAATTATATCACGTTTTTTCACCCACAGCCTGGGTTATCTGCGCTGATATAGTTTACGTGTGCATATTATCGTAAAGGCTGTTTATATTAAACTTCAGTTCCCTCTCGGTTGTCTTTTAGTTTTCGGTTGATATTTGAGTGTTACTCTTTATACGAAATTTTTGCTCAAAATTCCAATAAGTAATGATTTGATCCACATCCTATAACCCTGTATAATCAGGTGCCTTGTATTTTCACTTCAAATATTTGTCTAACTATAATATAGTCAAGTACTAATTTTAATTTTGTGTTGTGTCCTTGACGCCAAATATTATATTTATGAATATTTTATTGGGATTGAATATATTCATGATTTTCAGGTCCAATTGTGTACATAGGTTTAAAAGTTACCTATTACTGGATTATTTTGTCTTCTCCAACTTTTTACTTTTAGGTCAATCAGCATTATTTCTCGCAGATTTTAAAGGTTACCTCCTGTAGTTCTTATATGTATTTAGATTCGCAGTCACTATCTTTCATTAATTGTTTACTAATTTGTTATTTTGTTTTTGTCCGTGAACTGTAGTATGAGTACAGTGGAACCTCGATAAGTCGGATTAATCGGGACCGCGGCCGATCCGGGTTATCGAAAATCCGGGTTTGCCGGAGAATATGATAAAAATTAGTAAAATACATATAAATAATAAACAAAAACACATTATAATTGCAAAAACATGCATCATAATTGAAATACATATGCACAGTACATCTAAATTACGTACAGTTGTAACAGTTGTACAGTTCTTGGTAAAAAACTCAGTCAAAGTGACAAAATGTGTGTTTTGTCTGATGAAAATCGGTCCGGGTTAGCCGGACTTCCGGGTTATCGGGGGCCGAATTATCGGGGTTCCACTGTACTATAAAATATATAAACGAATATAATATTACAGTAAATATAACAAGAATAAAAAAGCGCTAAACGCTTCATTTTGATGGAAAATAAAATTCTAGTTTGATTTTAAGATTTTTTCCATAATATTTTTTGCTAAAGAAGTAAAACGCGCCACAAAAGCGTAACTTTGGTACAGTTTTCATTTTAAAGCTATTTTGTGGCGCGTTTTACTTCAAATTTAGCAAATATTATGGACAAATCTTTTAAAATAAAACTAGAATTTTATTTTCCATCAAAATAAAAATACATTTTCGCGCCACGTAATATTCATATAAGCTCTTTTGTAGCTGGAATATTGTATGCGGCACTCATTTTTACGACGTTTAGCAGTTTTTTATTCTTGTATCAGGAGTATAAATTAAATGTATGAAGTTGAATGTAATGTTTCTCGATTACAGGTTAAGCGTTATAAATGGTCGCCTTTCCCGCATTATCTCCCAAATGATCTAGTGTCCATCGAATGTACACTAGATTTTTTTTCTATTCGAAATAGATTGAAAAAAAATATTGGGATGGCCGGTAAACGAACTCAGAATGCCCGATCAAACTTAGCGTCGTAACTGTAACACTATAACTGCATAAACCATTTCGGCGATAATCTTTAAATGGATTATACTTTTGGAGCTCGATAACTTCGAAACGGCTTAACCGATTTTGATCACTAAACATGAGTTTGAAACGTATTTACAAGTAGTATCTGATGCAAACAAGGTCAAGTATGATAACTGAAGGTATTACAGGAATTATTGATCTTGAAAACCCGTTTTTTTCCCATGTAGGAAATAGATTTGATCACACTTATGAAGCCTGTAACTTAAAAATTCGAATTTTCCCAGATATGAGGTACACACCGATAAACGCGTCTACAGTCTAAAGTCCTCCCACAAACACTCAGTTATTGGTGCAATTCATAAGTTGTAATTTTGAGTAATTGTCGAAAAACTAAAATTTTCAAAGTTTAATTTTTCAGTTTTTCGGCTATACTAAGCCTTGTGTATGTCTGATCCTGACCGCTTAAGCACCATTTGGAACCAAAAAATTTGGCGTTTTGTACTTAACCAGTGCTATAGCTGGCTTATGGGTGGTCGAAAGTCACAAACTACACCGGTTCTGAATCGGCCTTGACCCCCTCTTGAAACAAAAAAAATTCAGATCGGCGTAACTTTTCCACACACACATACACACATACATACCCACAAACAATTTTCCCCTTTTTAACTTAGAAATTGAATAAAATATCTGACCTCGGATTTTCAAAATTAAACATGCAATGGAAAGGTAATGATCAGTACTATCAGAAGCCGCACAGGTTGGACTTATATTTTCGAAATTTTTGGGAGTTTTGGGGACGAGAAAGAAAAGGGAATGGTCGTAAAATACACACCCTTGGACCAAAATGGATAGTTGACATATGGATGGGCCAGTCTTTTCCTAAACTTTAAGATGGGATTTGGGCCAATTTTCAATTCAGTCATATTTAGAAAATCGAAAATTTCGTGTATATAGTCGCATGTACGGGGGTTGTGCGCCACTAGCGATAACTGCCGTTCTCTGGGATATTGAGTAAAATAATATAAGACTACAATTATATCGTTTCAGAATAGGTTTTCAGAGTCAACTACTAAATAGTTTAAGATACGCTCAAGTGGCTATACATAATATCTAGAAAGCTTCCTCTCCAAAATATTTGTTAACATTAATCCATGAATTAATTTTTTCCATTTCAATTTTCTCTTGAAATGAAGGTTGGCAATCACCACGGTAATACACATCTTGAATGTTACTGCTCTAAATAGTTCATTGTACCGACATCTAAACCACACACTCAAATTATTCAACCACTAGTCAACCAGAGCCTTCTCCCTCGGCTGTATTTTCCTGTTAATCTAGATACTTCGAAATTTCTGGCACGCAAGTTAAAAATTTTGAGCTAGTTACACTGAGCAGGAATTTAATATTTTAGTGGGGGGGCTGGGAGATGTGCTCAAAAATCGAAACTATATCACTTCGAGAGCGCATAAATAGCTCGTACTGCTGCCGCAAAGATCGATTCAATATTCCTATTTTTAAGTAGTGGGGGGGCTGACCCAGCCCCCCACCTCCACTAAAATATTAAATTCCTGCTCAGTGTAACGAGCTCAAAATTTTTAATTTGCGGAATATGAAAGCTCATAAATAGCTCATAGATCAGCGCTATTTGTTTTTTAATTTTTGCAAGTGGGAGAGGGGGGCAGCTCAACACGGGTAATTTTAATATAGTATTTTTACTACAAAAACGTTATTACGTAGGTCAAAATTTTTGACGTAAGAGAACTGTCAAAACATTAGAATGTGACTTTTCATTATTGCCGTGTTTATAATAAACATAGCAATAATGAAAAGTCACATTCTAATGTTTTGACAGTTCTCTTACGTCAAAAATTTTGACCTACGTAATAACGTTTTTGTAGTAAAAATACTATACTTGCAGTTTGTCTGTAATACATTTTTGTAGAAATTGATAATTCAAATTTTATTTGCAGAAATTTGTATAATTCACCCCTGTTGTCTAAAAAATATATTATAATATCAGGGATTAAAATTCAGTTTAAAAAGTTATCGTAATTTAGATAAAGTCTATATAGCAAATCGCTTGAAGATAAGAAAGTAGTTTAAATTACAGACCATAATAATTTTACAATTTGATAATTTAGGCTTATATCTGCACTAACATCTTTGATTATATTTGTTCATAATAAAACATATATTAATGAGGTAACTTTCAAATTTTCCTTATTTTAAAAGGTTTCTCTCCGATGTATATTTGACAAATATTTGATAATTTAATAAAACTCGTAGCGAGAAAGGTGTCAAAATGAGGCGCTTAATGTTTGAAGATCAATGAAGGTAAAGTTTATATTACGTAATATCAGAATCGTGTTTTTTTTTCACCCATTTTAAAAAAATGTGAAAACGCTGAATTATCCATGTCTGTCTGTGCGTCGTGCTTTGTAAACACACTCCTCCGTTATTAAGCGCGTGATACACACGCAATCTTTAAGTACGCGGGTTTAAAGATCGCGGACTTACTCGGCTCGCCGTCGGTGATACACGGCAGACTTAAAGTACGCGGTTTTAAAGATCGCGGTCGCCGTCGGTAGCAAAAAATTTAGAAACTGTCCTCGTGGTTAAATTTTTTATTTTCTGTGTACCTAATTTTGCTGAAATCTTATGTTTTTTAGTAGAGTTTGATTATTTTTTTGATCAGGTTTTGTTAAATAGAAGAATAATTTGATTTTTTATAAGTGTAGTAAGCAGTCAAAATCATGATATGAAGTATAGCACTTGTTTTTGATCTATTTTAATTTAACACAAGGTAGGCATAAACAAACAAAATATCATAGATAAGATGGTAATATTTTCATCAGGAGGATAAAACAGCCTATAAATAATTAGGTTTACTCAAAAACAAATAATCAAAATAATTTAGTATAGTTTAAAATAGTGTTTTACGGTTTTCTCAAAACTTATAAAATGTAACTTGTCTCCTTTCAACAATAACCGATTGAATTATTTCTAGGCAATTTGCTTAATTAGTGAAAATATAAGTGTAACTTTAAACGCAATAACATGATGGCTCGAGGCTCGTGGCTCGTGGCAGTGATACAAGTACGGGTTACAAGATTTCAAACTTGTTGGATCGACGGCGTACTTACTCGGCGGACTTAAAGTACGCGTACTTGCGGTGATACACGCGCGAAAAAGGTCGCGAGCCATAAGTTCGCGTACTTACTCGCGTGTATATCACCCCTTTTTGACTACATAGAATGACAAATGAGGTGTCCCAAGGATAGTGAAAAAGATGAGAAATTTGACCTCGGACTTTCGGTTTTATAGATGCAACTGGGAGTACTGTTTTAAAGTCGCCGAAATTCAACAAGCGATATATTAGTCCACGCGCCTTAGGAAACGAGAATAAACATATTTTTATACTTCCAGTTCTTATGCACTTCCTGTTAAAAAAGTGGGTATAACCAGGAGTGCCACATTATAGTCGCAGAAATAATACATGTGATATATCAATCATCGCGTATTGAAAAGTCGACGCAAAGTTACGCGAAGAGTTCAAAATATCGACTTCCGGTTCAAGTTCCGGTCACGATGGGTGAAAACCTAGGACTTACACAGGTCCAATTGATTTATTGGCTTTGGATTGCTTGATCCATTCACCCATGATAGATAAACTATATATTTGCTACAATATTATACTAAATTTACAATCAAGAAGACACGTTAAATGCTACTAGGAGCACTCCCGAATGTATAAACTTTGGAAATCATGATTTGGGATTTACAATGTATATACATTGTAAATTATGATTCGGGAGTGCTGCTAGTAGCATTTAACGTGACTCGGTTTATTTATTTCTACTGCACCTTGATTGTAAATTTATTATAAATCATAAGAATATTATATGCATATGGGCACATATATACAATTAAGGGGGGGATATGGTTGATTTCATGTTGATTTCAACATATCAAGCACATTTTTGTGAATTTTTTTGAAGCTATGGTAAAATTATTTTATTTTCAAATTGAATAAACATAGTAAGTACAATTCAAAGAATCTTCAAAACAAAATTCAATCCAAAATATTGAAGAATAAGCCATTGGTGACAGCTCAAACAGACAAATTTTGACAGACAGCTCAAAAAAATAGATTTTGCGGTGGACATTAGAGAACTCGTTACTGGATAATACGAAATAAAAAATTCAAAAAGATTTAATTAGCTTATGAGTTTCACGAAGTATCAACGTCGAGTTTTTTTTTAATGATTTTTTAATTTTTGGTATCACTCAGAAGTCAAAATACGAAATTTTTGGCAAACATTTTGTGAAAATCAACAGATTTATTATTGTTGAACAAAAAATAAGCACAAAACGAAAAACATCTCGACGTTGTTACCTCGTAAAATGTCTATAGAAAATCTATGCAAAATTTCAGGTAGATAGTTCAAGTAGTTTTTCAGTTACAATGTCCACCGCATTTGAAAAAGCAGTTTTGAGAAAAATGCGTTTAAAGTTTTGACAACTGCATCTTCATTTTCTTATTTGTCTGCCAAATCGTAAACTGATGCACATCGGAATATGTTTTTTGAACCGCGGAGTAATCTTCAAAAGACTGGCGAATAGTTGTTTAACGTTTCTCACTACGCTCACGCGTGCTGGCATGAAGCCGCGGCAAAGCGAGTCGAAGGTAGGAATATTCAACACGCTGTATCTCTGGTAATTTTACTTTTGTAGTATTTTTGCCCCCACCGCCCCTTAAATATAATTTAGTATTCTTTGAATATTTGGTGATGGTGACATTAGGAACTTTCAGGTCATTTAGAGAAAAATATATCAAAATAAAAAAAGATGCTTTACTTTATCTTTCTTCATAGTGCTGGTAAGATATAATAGCTCCCTGAGTGATGGAGATTATGATAAAATTGGAACTACTTGACTGGCAGAATCCGCTCATGTGGATGATTCAATCGTCGATTTCTGATCAGCTTTAATAAATATGTGCCTGTTTGCCATAATATTTTAAGAATAATATACAACCTTCACCTTGAAATACCTTGACTTTGAATTTATATTAACATTTTCCGCAATCAGTTCCGGAAAATAATGTGGCGTTCTTAGAACCCGATTGACCGCCGAAAATTCCGGCCTATTTATTGTAATTCGACGTAAACAAGTTTGATTTATAATGTACTAGTAAATTCTAAAGTTGTTTATTTGATATTATGTAAATACTCGTTTTATTCTGGAGAATTCTATGGTATTCGAGAAGTATTTATGTTAGTATTTAAGGAATCGAAGTCTAATAAAGTCGCGGATATGTGGTAACGTATAAATAAATATTGTAGTCTTTCTAATGAATTAAATGTTTTAACTTTTTAACGCTTAAATGTGCTTATTGTTTTAACGTTTTTGTAAAGTCAGTGTAGTAAATAAAATAATATAAAGTACAGTGCAAAGATTCTAAAGGTGCCGGTGGGGGATAGCGTCTATGGGCAGTATTATAGTCGGTGTATGAGAGAGAGAGAAAGTATTCGAAATAATGAAATAACATACAATATGTAATATAAAATTTGTTATTTCATTATTTCGAATACTTTCTCTCTCATACGCCAACTATAATACTGCGCACAGACGCCATCCCCCACTGGCACTTTTAGAATCTGTGCACTAGTGCACTGTAAGTCTTTTTATTTAAATATAAGTTAGTGACTAAATAAAAAATCAGTAAAAATAACATAGTAAAGTCAACCGAGTAGCACTACAATAATCTTGGTTACTAATAATTATGCAACGACTATCTACTTCATTTATGTGATGTTTAGGGAGTGGTGTCTAAACTTACTATACCCTTTTTTTAAACCAGGAGGAGTAAAACTCAAAAGACAGATTCACACACAATAATGTCATTAGAAAAATCACCGAATACATCTTCTTTTTTGGTTGATCATGACGGGCTTCGACAGTAGTAAACATTATATTATAGGTACACTTCGCGTCATAAAAAACTGGTACAACTCTTATACCAAAAATCGTCTTTTTTAAGTTGTTTAAGTTGGTCTTGTCAAATGTGTCATTCTAATTTCTAGGGCATCGTTGCCAGTTCAACGAAAATATTATTCAACTCTTGAGCCAGTTTTCGGACAGATCAACCATCTTCTATTTTAGAAATTATTCCCGTTTTATCACACTGACGTGACATCGTTAAAAATTTACTTTGACCAACTTGTCAAATCTGGCTGATGTTAAGTAATTAAATAAGTCATCGAGGACTGGACCTATTGCTTTTTATTATGTTTAATCGTTTAATTATTCAGTTATACATGGATTTTTTAAGATTAACTTAATTAACCCTCTCTTGTTTATTAAATTTATTAGATACGGTTGTTTGTTATTAACGATAAAAATAATACCGACAGTTGGCAAAATGAAAGAATAGGGCTTTTCATCGATTGTCATTTGTTTCGAGCTTCTGTCATGTGTCACATAATTATGTAATCACATAATATATCTACGTCATACGTCTCTGGTTTGCATCATTGTTATATACCAATAACGTATGACGTTGATATATTAATATTATGTGACACATGCATGACAGAAGCAGAAGCTCGAAACAAATGACTGTGAATGAAAAGCCCTATAGGGCTTTTCATTCACAGTCATTTGTTTCGAGCTTCTGTCATGTGTCACATAATATTAATATATCTACGACATACGTTATTGGTATATACAATAATACAAACGAAAGACGTATGACGTAGATATCTTAATATTATGTGACACATGACAGAAGCTCGAAACAAATGACAATCGATGAAAAGCCCTATACCCATGAACGATCACATCAATCACTTATTTTGTATTTGCTGTCTTTTTCTATAAATAACAAACGTTTGTTATAGAAAAAGACAGCAAATACAAAATAAAAATGATTGATGTGATCGTTCATGGGTATTCTTTCATTTTTCCGACTGTATCTATAAACTTTATATATTTTTAAATGTTATTTTTTTTTATTTAGATTTAGTGCAATTCCGTTATCTGTAATGGCAACAACGATGTGATTCACGAGCCATTGTGTCCAGTTTGAACACAGGTTTACATTGGGAAAAAAAGTGTACCAGTTTTTTATGACGTGAAGTGTACTAATACATCGCTAAAGATTTCTAAAACAACTGTTTTTTTTTTATATAAAAGCAGACTAAAAATCTAAAAATTAACGGAATAACGCAGAAAACATAAAAAATCGCCGATATAACTTAATTAATCTTTAAAATGCCAATAGTGTTAAAATTTCATAAATGTCAATACTGTCAAAATTTCGTAACAGTTGAGTAAACTTGCCTGATGTTGGATTACAAACAAGCATTACAGCGCGGTAAATTTGAATTACTCCTCCTAGTTTAAAAACAGGGTATAAATTAATTAAATGTCATGAGTAAAAGATTGGAAAGGACGGAAATACTGTGTAAAATAAAATGAGTCCAAATAACTTAAAACACAACTCTAGTATGGTTCAAGTGGAAATCGGTGGGACTGTGCATTTTATCAATGAAATAAGATATGTCTCGGACACTCCAGAAGCCGCTAACGATAAAATGTTTTAACATCGCATTTATCATTGTAAATTAGCCGACGGATATTAGTACAATGAAACTAATAAGACGAGATCTGGACGATAATGATTATAAAGAATACATTTTTAAAGTTTTTTCTACTTTAATGACAAAAAAAGCAAGCTCATTAGCAGAAACCAATTCAAATTTATTTGGCACATCATATGTGAAACATTTGGTTGAAAAATCTCATTTTTGTTGGCACAAAATTATTTAATTTGTCTGGACTAAATTGCAGTTCTGTTTATCTTGTTACTATCAACATTCACATAGTGTTGATAAACTGAATTTTGTTATTTTGGGTGTAAATTTTTTCCACGGATATCCGAGGGTACAATACAGCTATTTTGTTTTAAACGTGTTATATTTAAGTGTTACAAAGCTTCAAAAATGACAACACCTATACTTTGTTTCACGTTAAGAACAGAACATTGTGCTTATTGAGATCAGTGTCGCCAAACATCTCGGGCATAGGTGGCTACTCGACTGCTGATATACAATTCATTCTAATCAGTACGGCGTGGCATCGGCCGGCTTCTATCGTGGTAAGAAATACATTGGCCTATCTAAGCAATGTTCCGTTCCTTGAAAAGCTGTATATGGTTCTTTTCATGAGCATTTTTCAGTGCGTCACAGTTTTTCGATTTCTCTCTAACGCATTAAATTGTATGTGACAGAAAAAACGCACGTGGCTGATTACATTTCGTCGGTGACATTTATAACATTTAATCTAGTTGTCAATAAATGGCGCTAATAATATAATATTAAATAATATTATATTATTCTATATTAAAATAATTTAATCTGTACAATTTATAAGACTATACAAATCAAAGAAAATACCATTTTATAAATGCAATAAAAACAATTGATTTGTTTTTATGGCAAATTGCAAATAAAATGTGATAACTGTCAGATTTTACTAAAATGTCATGTTAGAATAAATGTCATAAATGTGTATTTATCACAGACTAACCTTTTTTTCTATCATTTGTGACGCACTGAAAAATGCTCATGAAAAGAACCATAGTAGTTATGTAGTCAGTAATACAATAACTTTTGCAGCGACATCTAGTTAGTGTTACTTCGAATTTCTAAAATAGAAACTAGTGTCTCGCCAAAATTTAAACTGTCAAAAACGCTCTCGCCAAAATTTAAACCCAAAAACGCTCTTACTAAAATTTTAACTGTCATTTTTGTAAAATCTTATTTTTAGTCATAAACTGGAAAATCTACACAATTATGTCTGTTCTAAAATGCGTCTACGGATTAATATTAAGGGGAACGGAGCAAAATGCAAAATTTTGACGCATGTCAAATTTTCAATGTGTTTTAAATGTATTCATTTTTTTCGAATCCTGAGAAAACTAATTAATATTTTTGAAAATTTTAAACGCAGAATGAAAGATTGCATTATTACCGAGGGCCGAAAGTCCCTGAAAACTTCTATAATGTTTATTTTAATGAGTTACAGGGGTGAAAATAAAAGAGGAAAGTTAGTGTGATTCTTAATTGCAAATATTTCATTCAAAGGAAACTTTTTATTTATTCTAAGGGACTTTCGGCCCTCGGTAATAAAGTAGTCTTTCATTCTGCATTTAAATTTTTCAAAAATACTTATTAGTTTTCTCATGATTCGAAAATTTAGCATTTTGTTCCGTTCCCCTTAAATCATGTAGTCTACGTCGTAAGGCAGCTTCAATCATTTTAATTTTTAATAGAAATCTTCGTTTTTATGCACTTATAAAAATATTTAACGAGTTAAAAGGAAGTGGGTAAAAAAACTATCTCAAGCACCTTTACAAAAGGCAATTTATTAAACTTTGGTAACAATTTGGATTATACATAAACAATACTATATTCTAAAATTACTTTAGAGTGTAATAAACTTACGGCCATTTAAAGTATGTTTTTACGAAACAAGTGTATAGGAATGAAATTTAGATTAAAACTTGCATACAATATAATTTCAAGAGAATAACTTTTAACAATGGAATGGAATTTTATTATCACAGAACTATCGAATACTTTGAATACATCTTACACTTTCTATATATGCACTACATTTAAATTTAACAAGAAAAATAAATTATTTTTAATAGAGAATTTTTCTTTGTGGTACCGATCTATAATACAATGTTATAATTTATATAAATTATATATTTTCTCTCATAAAATGCTTAAATCAGTAACATGCGCTAAAAAATAGACTTTGATTATAGGTGTTTTTTCTGTCGAACCATGTGTACGAACAGAAAATTTAATAATACATCGAAAACAAATAAATAAAACTGTTAAATCAAATAAAACTTCGAAATGGATTAAAACAAATATCAGAAAATAACCAACTTGAGCGGTTAAGTAATAATAAAATATCGATTTTATATATAAGGTGTCCCAAAAGTAGTGGAACGGTCGAATATTTCGCGAACTAAACATCGGATCGAAAAACTGAAAAATACGTGATCAATTATTTTCAAAAATCTATCCAATGACACCAAACACCAATCCTCACTACACCCCCTGGAGGTGGGGTGGGGGGTAACTTTAAAATCTCAAATGGAAACCCCCAGTTTTTCTTGCAGATTTTAATTCGTTACGTAAAAGTAACTTTTATTCAAAACATTTTTTCGAACTGTGGATAGATGGCGCTATAATTGGGAAAAACGATTTATCCTGATACCATAGGTAAATTATAGAGACGGTCTAATATTTCACGAAATACACTTCCAAATGGGAAACTAAAAAACAGATTTTTAATCTTTTTCAAAAACCTTTCGAATAACACCAAACGGTACCCTCCAACCCACCCCCTGGAGGTGGGGTGGGGGGTAACTTTAAAATCCTAAATAGCAACCCCCATTTTTTATTACAGATTCGGATCCGTCATGAAAAATTAAGCAACATTTATTCGAAACATTTTTTAAAATTTCTGATAGATGGCGCTAATAAATCGTATTTTTCCAATTAAAGCGCCATCTATTAACAATTCTAAAAAATGTTTCAAATAAATGTTGCTTAATTTTTCATGACGGATCCGAATCTGTAATAAAAAATGGGGGTTGCTATTTAGGATTTTAAAGTTACCCCCCACCCCACCTCCAGGGGGTGGGTTGGAGAGTCACGTTTGATGTTATTCGAAAGGTTTTCGAAAAAGATTAAAAATATGTTATTTAGTTTCCCATTTGGAAGTGTATTTCGTGAGATATTAGACCGTCTCTATAATTTACCTATGGTATCAGGATAAATCGTTTTTCCCAATTATAGCGCCATCTATCCACAGTTCGAAAAAATGTCTTGAATAAAAGTTAATTACTTTTACGTAACGAATTAAAATCTGCAAGAAAAACTGGGGGTTTCCATTTGAGATTTTAAAGTTACCCCCCACCCCACCTCCAGGGGGTGTAGTGGGGATTGGTGTTTGGTGTCATTGGATAGATTTTTGAAAATAATTGATCACGTATTTTTCAGTTTTTCGATCCGATGTTTAGTTCGCGAAATATTCGACCGTTCCGCTACTTTTGGGACACCCTATATATGCAATACATACATTATATCGATATGAAAAATTTTAGGTCTGAATATTACTTCTTCTTCTTTTTGTGTAGACACGAGTGTCTACTTTTCAATGTGCCTTTAGTGAGCTGTTGTTCCATCGTTTTCGTGGTCTTCCCACTGATCGTCTTCCTATTGGAGAACCGTCATTCCACAATGAACATTACTCCAAATAAAAAAATAATGAGAGTAAGAAAGACAGCAATCCACCAGCAAAGAAATCAAAACGCTGATAATGGTGAAAAGTATCACTCTATGCAGCTGTGAGGTGTAGCCACTGACAGAAAGAACATTGGCAAGACTGACTGAAAGCAACGGAAAAATTTCTGGAAACCGGCGACAGGAATATCTAGAAGAGAAAGGAATAACGACGAACGCATTAGAGAAATAATGGGAATCAAACGAACGATCACAGATGATGTATGAACAAAACGACTTATCTCGTTCGGACATATACCTACAAATATAAACAACAAATAACCAAGTAAATACTAAATTGGCAACCAGAAGGAAAAAGTAAACGAGGTAGACCGAGTACAAGTTGGAGAAGCAAAATAAATAAAGAGGAAAAGCAAAAAGTCGGAAAACAGCGTCGAACGTTATAAACCGACATGTAGTAGTACAGATGTCCAGAATTTCCAATATTGTCTGTCACTACGAAGATCAAGAGATGAATTACGTAGGTTTTAAAAGAATACATTTTAGCGACGAACGTAAATCGCGGCAATGAAATAATAGCGGGCGTCAGTCTCATAATAGCAGACAATATTAACTACCCCTTCGCAGATACGCCACTGACTGACGAGCTTCCAACAATTTTGCCGATGGGAGGTGGCGTAGGGAAAATACGTCATCCGCGCAATACTACGCAATCTCATCATAATTAGGTTTTGCTGTGCATTGAAATCCTACCGCCTTTCAGAAGTTTAATTGATTTAGCTTTTTTTCTACATAATTGTATCTAAAAATATACAGGGTGTCCCGAAAAGATTGGTCATAAATTCACCACATAGGTCACCACACATTCTGGGGTCAAAAATAGTTCGATTCAACCTAACTTACCTTAGTACAAATATGCTCATTAAAAAAGTTACAGCTCTTTGAAGTTACAAAATGAAAATCGATTTTTTTCAATATATCGAAAACTATTAGCGATAATTTATTGAAAATGAACATGTATCATTCATATGGCAGGAACATCTTAAAACAAAATTATAGTGAAATTTGTCTACAACATAAAAATTTTATGGGGGTTTTGTTCCCTTAAACCTCCATAAACTTTTGTGTACGTTCAAACTAATTCATTATTGTGGTACCATTAGTTAAACACAACGTTTTTAAAACTTTTTTGCCTCTCAGTATTTTTTCAATAAGCCAGTTTTTATCGAGATGCGGCTTCTGTTTTAATATGTTTACATAAAAATTTTATGGGGGTTTTGTTCCTTTAAACCCCCCAAATGTTTGTGTACGTTCCAATTAAACTATTATTGCGGTACCATTAGTTAAACACAGTGTTTTTAAAACTTTTTGCCTCTTAGTCTTATTTTGATAAGTCACCTTTTATCGAGATGTGGCTTCTTTTTCAAAATATACCTAATAATGTAAATTATAAATAAATTTTCAGATTATTAACAGCTCTCTATAATCGTACGTAACCATATACAAATATGTAGTGGATTCGACAAATATTCAAAATATCTCGATAAACACTGGCTTATCGAAAAAGTACTAAGGTGCAAAAAAGTTTTAAAAACATTGCGCTTAACTAATGGTGCCATAATAATAATTTAGTTGGAACGTACACAAAAGTTTGGGGGGTTTAAGGGAACAAAACCCCCATAAAAATTTTATGGGGTGCACAAATTTCACTTTATTTATTTTTTTTTCAAGATGTTGCTGCCATAAGAATGCCACATGTCCATTTTCAATAAAAAATCTCTAAGAGTTTTCGATATATGAAAATAAAACGATTTTTATTTTGTAACTTCAAAGGGCTGTAACTTTTTTTGTGTGCACTATTGTATATAGGTAAGTCAGGTTCAATCAACCTATTTTTGACCTCAGAATCTGTGGTTTAATTTATGACCAATATTTTTGGGACACCCTGTATAAAGGGTACCAAAAAGAAAATTTTCTCATTGCCCTTTGTACCTAAAGGCACAACATACATAAGAAAAATTCAATGTTAACAAAAATATTGCTATTTATTAATATTTACAGGATTTCAGTCTCCAGTCTTCTTGTCTTATTTCAAAGTTCCCAGGACTTTTTGCCAAAATATAATGCCCGAAACATTTAGAAATAAGAACAGTTTTCGCAACATTCGGTCCCAATGGTCTATAGTAATCACATTGAACACATAAAATAGAAATACATGAAATAATGTATACAATTTACAAAATATTTTGTATATGAAAACTTAATATTCTTTTATCCATAAACATTTTATGTCCTTGTACAGGAAAGCTAATCAATTATGATTAATACATATCTACTTTTTAAATGTCTCATATATTTTTTAATTAGATGTAATGATTTCAAAATGCTTGGTACTTGTTGCATATTCACACAAAAATCAATTAAATTTAAAAAGTCTTTCAAATAAAGATGCTTTACTTGAATCTTGCTCTTTTTAATAAATAGAAAGAAGTAATATTAATTTAGTTCCCAACAAACAGTTACAGAGTTCTGATGCACATTCTGAAATGTCGAATAAATTCTTCTTCAAAAAAAAACTAAAAAGAATTCCTCTCATTGGCTGTATATCATAATAAAAAATTACTAAGGAAGTAAAAATCTTCTCTTGTAGGTAGATGGTATATAATTTATTAAAATTTTCTAAAAAGATCGAAGTTGGACTTAAAGTGGGTACATCACTAGTACAAAACAAACGTTTTCGGACTAATCAGTCCATCATCAGGTTAAAAACTTCAGATCCAAAGTAGTTGGAACTAGCTACATAGGTAGGTCGAATGACCTAACCAGTATAAAAATTAAGCCATTTCGGCTACATCGATGGCGACAATAAGTCGATGTTATAAGAATAGAATGTAATTAGACTATAATGGAGTCTTCATCTTGGCTTCAAACCGACAGACTGTAGTCTTCGCCATCGATGTAGCCAAGATGAAGACTCCATTATAGTCTAATTACATTGTATTAGACTATAATGGATTGTAGACTACAGTCTGTCAGTTTGAAGCCAAGATGAAGACTCCATTATAGTCTAATTACATTGCATTCTTATAACATATTGTCGCCATCGATGTAGCCGAAATGGCTTAATTTTTATACTGGTAAGGTCATTCGACCTACCTATGTAGCTAGCCAACTACTTTGGATCTGAAGTTTTTAACCTGATGATGGACTGATTAGTCCGAAAACGTTTGTTTTGTACTAGTGATGTACCCACTTTAAGTCCAACTTGGATCTTTTTAGAAAATTTTAATACATTATATACCATCTACCTAGAAGTACAGTATTTTTATATTTATATTATATTTTTACTTCCTTAGTAAATTCTTCTTCATTGTCTTCAAATTCGTTTTTTCAATGCCAATTGTATTAAATACAATTGAACAAATTTTGTTGCTGCTTTGAAACGTCACATAGTCGATGTTGTAAACCAGGTTCTCAAAGTATTTTACTAGGACATTCGTCTTTTCCAGATTTTTACCTTATCTTACTCTTTTTCATCCAGAATGCATTTCAGTAATTTCCCCCATCGTTTTATTTCGTATGAAGTGACTTAAATAATCTACTTTCTTCTTTTACTGTGTACATTATTCCTTACTATTCTTTATTAGAGGGGCAAAGGCATTACAAGGATTAAGATAAAAAAATGAAACCATTGAACAAGTGGTCAAAACGAAATACTTAGGAGTCTGGATTACGGAACAGCCAACAATTTAAAAGCCAACAATTTGACCGTTACAAGATTCATTCAAGACACTTTGGCAAACTTCTTTTTGCCAGATGCCATTTCATTAAATAAATTTGTGATTTTCTTATCAGAAGCTGGTCGGTAAACCAATAACATGGATCTTTTGTTCACTGAGTGTGTTTCAAAGATTTACATCTTTTGTTTTTTTGTTTTTTAAACATATATTTTACTTTAAGTAATTAGGGAATTAAAACTTGAGACTGTCATTGTCAGATTAGGCGTAGATTTACGCTCCTGATATGTTCTATGTTTCGAATGTTGTTTTTTGATGGAAAGTGTCTCTCATAGGATGTCTAGGATATTCAACCTCTCATCTTTACTGATGAGCCCAGAGAGGTTGAAGAGGGCGAAACACATTTCTAAGAACTGGTGTTTGGATCTTTGATTCTATTCAAGAAATTTTTCCCAGCCCGAAATAGTGGATGTGTGAGTTATTCGTAAGGGGATTTTTCCACATCCTCTATTTCATTTGTTTGATTTTATCAGAAGCTGCCCCATATATGGTTAAGGTGGGGCGGAATTTAAAAATATTTTATCAGAATCTTTTTCATATTACTTGTTTAGCTCATGGAGTTAACAGAGTTGCAGAGATTATCAGAACCCAGTTTCCTCTTGTGAAGAATTAATTAGCAATGTAAAGAAGGTGTTCCTTCAGCGAAGAAGGCTCCTTTGCGAGTTCAAATATATAAAGAGAGGCTTCGTGACGTACCGCTACCTCCCCAACCTGTATTAACTCGATGGGGGACTTGGCTAAGTACAGCTATTTTTTACGCTGAAAATTATGATAGAATTAAGGACGTAATAAACGACATCTCACACTCTTCACAGGCTGTCATATCATCAAAAGCAGTTTTCGATAATAAGGAGGTGTATAAAAGTCCGATATTTATTAAGACGAATTATAGTTTTATCCCGGAAATAATTACGTTACTAGAAAAGAATTCGCAACTTCTAGTTGATTGTGTGGAACTAATTGAAAATTTTCAGAAGGAATGCCAAAAAGTAAACGGCAACATTGGTACAAAAGTTTTGGGGAAGCTTAAGCAGGTTTTAGAAAATAATGAAGGCTTCAAAATTATTCAGAATGTGTCATGCATTTTTAGAGGCCATTTTGATATAGAAACGTGTATTGATGGAAACCTGTTGCCAAAATTAAAATATGCGCCTATTACTTCAGTAGATGTGGAGCCCAGCTCTTCTTGTATAACATATGTTTTCTGATAAAAGACAAACATTTACCTTAGAAAATTTTGAAAAATATTTAGTTGTAAATTCCTTTTACAATATTAATAATTAAGTATATAAAATATGTAAAAATAAAGTTGCTGAGTAATAATGTTGTTTGTTTTTAACTCATTATTAGGATAGTTATATCAATTATATAATTATTGCTTTAATTTATTTATTACATATTTTTGACGAATCCTTACATATATTAAAAAAATCCTTACATATATATGTACATATTTTCATACATTTTCATACATATAATCCGCCCTTTAGTTATAACCAACCTTCATTAGTTGAGTCGGGACTAGAAGAAGAAGAAGAAGGAGAAGAAGATTCTTTATTTATTAAGTTAATGGACAACTGATAACTTATCCATCCATGATATTTGAGAATTCTTCTTTAAGTTCACATCTCGAACACCCTTAGTGTTTCCTGAATTACTTCAGTTAAACTTCAAGACTCTAGATAACAATAAAAGACAGACAGAACATAACAATAAAAGTTATAGACCATATAACAAAGTGAGAAGTACTGGAAAGAATGGGCAAATAACAGGCTAGGCACAACAGGAAAGGCACGAAGAAGAAGAAGACAAACATAAACTAAACAAACATGATTATTGTTATAAAATCATTCCATCTAATTATAAATAATCCTAAACATTCATTTCAGTTTAAGCTTTCATTATCATGTATTATTTAAAAGATTATGTATTAAAACATCAAACATGTATAATGTAAAACATTATACAGGGTGTCCCGAAAAGATTGGTCATAAATTATACCACACATTCTGGAGTCAAAAATAGTTCGATTGAACCTAACTTACCTTGGTACAAATGTGCTCATAAAAAAAGTTACAGCCCTTTGAAGTTACAAAATGAAAATCGATTTTTTTCAATATATCGAAAACTATTATAGATTTTTTATTGAAAATGGACATGTATCATTCTTAGGGCAGGATCATCGTAAAACAAAATTATAGTGAGATTTGTCCACCCCATAATAATTTTATGGGGGTTTTGATCCCTTAAACCCCCCACACTTTTGTGTACGTTTCAATTAATTCATTACTGCGGTACCATTAGTTAAACACAACGTTTTTAAAACTTTTTTGCCTCTTAGTATTTTTTCGATAAGCGAGTTTTTATCGAGATGGGGCTTATTTTTTAATATATTTACATAAAAATTTTATGGGGATTTGTTCCCTTAAACCCAAACTTTTCTGTACGTTCCAATTAAACTATTATTGTGGTACCGTCAGTTAAACACAGTGTTTTTAAAACTTTTTTGCCTCTAATAGCCAGTTGCACCAACAAATAAACGATTGATTTTTTGATTTGGATTGCCCGTTTATTTTAAAATGCGTTGCACCGACCATTACTCAATTAAAACCGACAGTTTTTGATGTGTCAA